>NC_064629.1:887641888-888891888 GCF_023864275.1 Schistocerca cancellata | reverse complement strand
CAAACGTGAGCTACTTCGCATGTGTTAAAATATTGACCAGTTGGTTGAAATAACTGGTCTCGTCAACTGACAAAACGGCCGGGAAAGCGGTGTGCTGACCACACACCCCTCCATATCCGTATCCAATGACGCCTATAGGCTGAGGATGACACGGCGTTACCGTTGGCTCTTCATGGCCTGGTCGGGCGTAGTTTAGTTTTTGGTGGAAAGAACGATGTCGCTTTTTCATTGCTGTTTTCATGATTTGGAGAGAACTCTGTATTCACTATTGGTACTCTTTTTCATAGTGAATTATTACTGGCACCACTAACTCCTAAAAATATACACTGAGTCAAAATGAATAGTTACGAGCACATAGACTACAGAAGGCTGAATTCATGCTGGTCCCACATTTCAAGACCCGGGTAGTCCGCAGAGGCAGGCAAGGCCGTGATTGCAGGGAAATGGCGTGCTGGGAATGACCTACTGTCTGCATAGGAGAATCAGTATTGTTCACTTTAACAGAAAATGAAGAAAAGAAGGATTAACTCGTTTAAGTGGAAGATGTTTCAGCCTCAGCTCAGAAACAATAGCATCAAACTTAATAGCTTATAAATCAATGGTGAAAACAATTTGGATGGAGTGTGACATAAATTTAGAAAGATATCAGCACTAAAAGCGATAACATTGTAATTTTGTCAGAGGCCGCACAAACTTGGAAGCTTAGTTCAACGGAATGTATAGTGCCTCGGAAGGCGGATATAAGATAAACATAAAAAAAGCAAAACAAAGGTAATGGAAACTATTAAATGAACCAACAAGTTTACCGTCACCAGTCACTGTTTATTTACCTCCACGACGTGGTTCAAAGGTTTAAACCTCCATCATCAGGTCGATTGTTAGTATGACGTGAGCGTGACTGGTAACAGTAAACTTGTTGGTTCATTTAATATCAATAACGGTCACGGTAAAGCCTAACCTAAAATGTTCGTATTTAAAGTAATGGAAACTAGTAAAACTAAATCAGGAGATACTGAGATAATAAGATTAGGAAACAAGTCACTAAAGGTATTAGAAGAGGTTTGTTTTTTGGTATAAAAATAATTGATGATAGTCGTCATAGAGAGGATATAAAATGCAGACTGGCTACATCAAGCAAGTAATTTTTGAAAAAGTGGACTTTGCTAACATCTAATGTAAATTTAAGTGTTAGGTCTTATCCGAAGATATTTTTCTGGAGGGGTGCCTTGTACGGAAGTGAAACGCGGGCGTTAAGGAGTTCAGATAAGAAGAGAATATAAGTATTTGAAATGCGGTGCTGCACAAGAATGCTGAAGATAAGAAGGGAGATCACATAACTAGTAAGGAGGCACTGAACATACTTCAGAAGAAGAAAGATTTGAGGCGCAGCTTCATTAAAAGAGGTGGATCAGTTGATAGGACACATTCTGAGACAACAAAGGATCATCAGTTTAGTATTGAAAGGAAGTGAGGGAGTAAAACGTGTACGGGGAGACAGACAACAGAATACAGTTTGCAAGCTCAAACGGATGTTTGTTTCAGTAGTTACTCGGAAATGAAGAGGCTTGTACAGGCTAGACTACCGTATAGAGCAGAATCAAACCATTCTTCGGACCGAAGGCCTCTATAACAGCAACCAAGATTCAGCTTTATAATAATTTCATTTCGTAACGTCTCATTGTGACGCTGCGAAGTATTTAATAGACCTCTCCTCCTCTTGATATGAATAAATGTTTTTCTCGTCTATTCCAGATAGCAAACGGTGTAGCCTTATGTTAGGTCCTATCGTAGTTCTCTGTCGACAAATGTCATAAGCATCCCTCAGCCAAGTGTTTTTGGCAGCGTTAAAGGATCGTGATTAGAATCCAGTATCATGGACGACGTTCCACAGTCACGCAGCCCTCGGTACTGCACTTTCTCACGCCATTCTTACACGGTGGTACCCTCATCCCTGTCAGGCAATATACGACTGTTCGATTTCAAAACATTCTAGAGTGTTCTGCTTTATGGCGCCAAAGACGGTGGCAAATCACGCCGGAGATTATCTACAATGAATGCTTGCTACGCACTCGTTACAGTTAACAGGAGCATGCAAGATTGGTATCGCAGTTCTGCTGGTAGCTTGCCGGTCTGTACACCGTGCAAGCATGCAGTGCCGAAGGCTTAGTGAGCCGCTGTATTTCTGGCTGTAGTTTTTCGCAACACAGTCTGAGCGTTCGTGAAACCTGTAAGTCTCCAACTTAAATTTATTAAAAATATATTAACAGGGTACTTAACATGGAATTTAAACTTTCACGATTCAGGGCAGGATCAAAACGGAAAATTCTATTCGTTTATAATACGTATTTTATAATAAGTGTTTAGCATCCACCCTACGGCTATAATATGTACGAGTACATCACAGACTTCTTATTACGTAAATTAAACTATAACATTTTGCTAATAATACGGCAGAAAGAGAAAGGTAAGCGCCTGAAGTCTTTGTCTACACTATGACGGTTTCCTCGGAAGACAGAAAATCTCCGTAATAGCATGTGCATGTTCCTATGCTAAAATTACATCACGATGTCACGAAGATGGCATTAGCTCAGTCCCGACAGGCATGAGGTAAGTACTGAGATACATATTTCTGAGGAACATATTTCTCCCTTTTTTCTATATGGTATATACCATACTACAGGCGTATTTCTGGTGTTGAAGAATGACAGTGCTTTTGGGATGTAATGATGTGATATCATCGTGCACTAAGAATAATTCGGAAATATCGAATGTAACCAGAACTCTCCGGCGTAGGGCTTTTGATTTAATTAAAACTGATGTTAAAACACAACTCATCGTCTATCTTTTCAAATACGTGTTTGAATTAGATCCAAATAAATTCAAAACGTAAGGCACAAACTGCAAATGATAGATAGTGTATTTACTATACGAATAGCGTCACAACTACAGTAACAGAAAGATAGGAAATGAAGTAGTACAACGTTCAAAAACCGAAAGGTATGTAGAGCTGGGTCCCCCCACACTTTTATTTTGTCCACTTATTGGTCTCGCTGGCTGCTGACAACGAAGAAATATAATTTGACAGGAGCCACCACCACAGGGTACATTTACATGATAAAGCTCGTATAACTTACAGCCCTTTCATTTGCGAATGGTTCAAGATACCGAAATCAGGTTTTTGACCAATGATAGTAGACACTTGTACATCATTTTGTTCCATGTGTAATACTTGAAACGTTTGTTTTTACCGTCTCCTGTAACCTATGCATAAAACGCAAACAATATTTTTAAAATTTTTGTACATCTGTTATAGTATCAATATCTGTGATCAGCTACTCTAATTATAGGTGGATTTTTGGCATTCACTACATGACTTGATTGGGCCTCCGGGCATCGCCCGTACGGGTGTAAATTATCTTTGATTATTGGTGAGAGTGTTTCTGATTTCCTGACGATGTGCACGAGGTGCTTCACCGCACAACGTGGTAGTATCCGGATGTGCCTTTCTTGGTGGACTACGGATCGTGGATGCAAATAGCTATTACCGTGACACTGCCAACGTTCGCGCACTGAATACGTCGTTTTCTTCTTCTTTTTCTTTTGCCTTTATCTTGTACCTACGCGGGGCCGACGTGGTTCTTATCGATTGGCACTGTTAATGTTTGAGGGCTCCACCACCCCATTACTCACTGGGACGGAATTTGTGTACCTCAACTGTCAGCGTGTATTGTCACCTATGTGAAAGTGTGCAAACTTTTTTAATAGTTGGCGAATCAAGTAACTGAGACGGGACGTGGTACCAGCCAGGTATTCATCTAGTAAGATGTGAGAAAACGCTTGAAAGTCAATTCAAGCTACCCGGTACACCGACCTTTGCCATTAATTTGCCGGACGGATACTATCTAGGGCCGGCGCGGCTGACCGAATCCGGAAAGTGGCATGCTAATACCCGCGGGCATCCGGGCGGGTTGCGTACGCCTCTTTATTTATGTTACTTATTGGGTGAACGATGTTGATGCACATTTTTAAGAAAACACGGTTGCAACGGAAGTTACCAAAACATTTTAATAGTTTAATTTTTATCGCTTTTATAAGATTGTATAATAATCCAGACGATGAAGGCTTCCTCTTTGATTTCTAGTGCTTTTGCTTTGTGAAAGGTGACAGGTCATTGAGTCTACATTTTAGATTCGGATCGTTCGTTGTGCTACATAGACAGGAGTGATTTGACTTCCTTCCTGTCTTTTGAGCATATTTATCATTTTTCGTCCCTTGTGGCACTTACTGTGATGTTCGATTCATTTCACAGTCCACTGACGATCGACTGTTACAAAGCGAAGAGCGTTCAGTGGCACTCACATTAAAGCCTCGATATTTGCGAGGTATATTCGACTTCAGAATATTACGCTTCAGATTCCAATCTGGTCAGGCTGATTACATTTCTTATACCCAGAGCAGATAGGGCGACGCGTACTTCCTCGGATCACTGACAAACAAGGATACTGCGGCCATGCTTCTGTCATCTTTCAGGTGAGAAACATCAGTGCACTGTGCCGGATAACATTGCATTTCAGAGGGAAACAAATTTTGTCTTTGCTTAACGGATATTTGAATTTCTGAAGAACAGCTATTCTAAAATTGACACAGTTCGGCAACAGGCGCAGTTATCGCAGATTACACACCTAGGTTTAATCCTTGCAATTGAAATACTGATGCCGGCCGAAGTGGCCGTGCGGTTCTAGGCGCTGCAGTCTGGAACCGCGAGACCGCTACGGTCGCAGGTTCGAATCCTGCCTTGGGCATGGATGTGTGTGGTGTCCTTAGGTTAGTTAGGTTTAACTAGTTCTAAGTTCTAGGGGACTGATGACCTCTGAAGTTGAGTCCCATAGTGCTCAGAGCCATTTGAACCATTTTTTTGAAATATTGATATTCAATTACGTTGTCGTCAAATCGCCACTTGAAGAATTTCACATGTGGTTTCGCCGTGTTCAGTATCTGCACATGAAGGCTCTGCTGTATTCATTGTCGAGGTGAAACTATATTCGTAGCACGAAAGAGAATCCTAAAGCCATTTATAGCATTGAGTACCACAAAATTATAGTGAAATGAAAGAATGAAACATTAGTCAAATAGTAATAACTAAATCCATTTGTAAAGTTTAATCTTACGTAAATGGCAGTCATGAAATACATTACACTATCTTCGGGATGAGCTTACGAATTTGATTACGATTCCATCATAAAGTTATTTTGCAAGCTTAATTGTTTCTTTTCCTATCCTGCTTGCATGATGGATGAGACACAGCGAAATGAAATATTCTGGACTTTTTCGTAGATAACCTCACACACTGAAAGTAAATGCCTTATTAGTACCACGAAATATGCTGAAGGTCAAGACAATTACTTAATCAGAATAATGACCATACACTGTGAGGGCAGCGAAAGAGGTTTTCGTTGTACGTGTTTGCTGCAAAAATATAATTCTGAAGTGATCGCAAAATGGGAGTATCAACCTAGAAGTATTACGCATTCTTTGAAAGACAGATCCATAAAACAGATATCAGACTTTTACCTCGATGATAAATGAGGTGAGGCAGTGAGAACTTGGATAGGTAGACGCTCGTTCGTTTAGAACTAACTTCCTCCTACTTAAGATGCAGACCGACACCTTCCGATTACATCTCTGTGCTGGCAATGCATTTAACGAACGGCTATTAAAATGACTGTATCTGTGTGACTGATTCTCTCATTATGGATCTCTTATATAGTAATTCTTTAAATTAATGAAGGACCTGCTCTGTAAATCACAAGATTTGCTTGACGATACTATACAGTACACCACTTCTTACGAAGCTTTAAAGAACAAGCTTTAAGGCTTTAAAGACATTAGCTCGACTTGTTGAATGACATCCAACATAAACCCGAACATATGGAGATCAACGTGCAACTGTAACTTCACTGTAAATAAATTCTTTATTTCGAAAAATTTTCAAATTAAATAGATTTTAGAAATGAAAACGGATACAGTAGTAATTCAAAATTCACCAGCAGACATACATACGTTACCTGTGAAAAATGATAGTGATTACATCGCGCTTCATTATTCAAAAGCAAACATGTGTGAAGGAATTTCGTTCATTAATGTATAGGATTATCTCGGTATTGAGCTCTGATTTATTTCTGAATGATACACCAAATTCAGTTACTGTTCAGTTATTGTTTGAAGGTGAATATTTATAGCTTTGTCTATTTCGGTTTCTTGTAAAATGTCATGTCATTTAGTGACTGAAATACTTTGTTAATATCGCATGTGAGCGATTAAATGATATAAGAGTTATGTGAAATTATTTTCTCCTAGATTTGGGTTTCGAGTCCTGCTATGCATGGCAGCCGGTAGAAACAGGCAATTGAACTGAGCAAGTAGTTGGACGGATATAAGTAAACGTTGGTTTACAGCTTCAGCGGCAATTATGTAAAAGTAACCTCAAGTGTCGTCAACTAGGCTACCTTCCTGAGATTAACGAAGAGTACCGAAAACATTTCACTGTTCGGTAAAACACAATCTATTAATGCAGCCAATATTTACATGCAAATATAATGAAAAGTAATTCTAATAACAACTTCAGTAATATTAATGAATAGTGAGGCAGGAGTAGAAACAGGTAAGTTCATTCTGAAGGAATGTATGCTGTTCTTCATTTCTTGAAACACGCTTTGGGCGATTTCCTGCGTAATTCTTTTTAATGTAAATCACGGCTATACCATGAAGTTCTGGAAAATCTCCTCTCTCGGCCACAAAGACAATTATGAACGTGTCGTAAATCGGAGTAGAAGCAAACAGTACTCGAAAATTCGTGTTTTTAGTAACATGCAAACCGCTCGACAGATAGCTCTAAGAATTTGGAAACATTCGAGAAGTAATTCATAATCCACACTGGTTATCAGTAGCAAAAAACAATACGAAAAAAAATGTAGCTAACGTAACAAAATATAAGGGACCGACACATCTTTCTCACTGCATGCTACTCTCTAATATAATGATTCTCTATCTGCCTGGAACATATCTATACATATTTCAGTGCCTTCAGCGCTTTACAGGAATCCAAATGTAACTGTTCTGCTTTCCCAGATTGATTTGGCTGCTATTTTGTCGAGGTCTGTGGAACGTAAAACATTAAATTAAGTGGACATCAAATATTTTAGACAAGGTGTTTCAGGTAAAACCTCAAAGTATGAACATCGTATTGAATCGACGCTCTATCTCCATTACCTCCCCAAACTGACATTTCTGCAATTCTGCCATTGGTGATATAAGAAATCTGAAATAAAGTACTGGCTTTAAAAGTATAATCATCGTTCAATTTCTTACCTTCTGTGAAAAGTTCTGGTGGATTTTTCGAAGGAATGGCAGTGTGTAGGCAAGATTTAAATTAATTTGCATTTTTTACGTTACCACTGATTGAGTTGATAGTAAGTTACAAGTACGTGTGGAAATAAGTAACCGAATAACACTACCACCAATTGTATTATAACGTCTAAATAAAACATTGATAGTCAAGTAATCCTAGACTAGAGGGTTATGTAAGAATAATTCTGTTTTTTAACTCTCTTAGGCATGTTGATGTTGAGGTCTTGGCTCGAAGCTCGGTTTGACGCAGCTAGTCCATGTTGCGCAAGCTTCTTGATCTCTGCATAACTACTGTAATCTATATGCATTTTAAACTGCTTACTATCAGGCAGTCCTTAGTCTCCCTGTACAATCTGTTTCCGCCACACTTCTTTCCATCGTCAAACTGATCACTTATTGATGCTTCCCGTTGTGTCCTAACGACCGATCCTTTCGTATATTCAGGTTGTGCCATGAACTTCTTTTCTCCCCAAATATGATTCAGTACCTCTTCATTAGTTATGCAACCGCCTCACCTAGTTTTTAATAGTCTACTCTATCACCGCATTTCAGAAGATTTTCTTCTATCCTTTGGGAATTATTTATCGCCCACATTGCACTTCCGTGCAAGGTTGCTCCCCAAATACCTTAGAACATAAAGTTGTATTTGATGTTAAGTAATTTCTCTTCTTCAGAAAAGCTTTCCGTGCCGTTGACATTTAGCAGTTTATATCATCTGTGCTTCAGCCATCGTGATTAATTTTGTTGCTCAAATAAGAAACCGCGACAACTACTTTTAATATCCAATTTCCTCAGCATCACCCGATTTAACTTGACTATAGCCCATTACCAACGTTTTTCTTCCAGGACTGTTGTAACCTCTAATAAAAATACTATCCTTTAAGTTCAACTGAACTTCTAAATCCTGTGCTGTTTCTAACAGATTTGTAATCTCACCGGCAAACCTCAAAGTTTTTATTTTGACTTTCTACGCACTGAAATGTGATGATTTCTCCAAAATTTTTGTTTGGTTTCGTTCACTGCTTGCTAATGTACTGACTGAATTACATCATGAACCGGCGATAAACCCGTCTCACTCCCTTCTCAACTACTTACTCCTCTTCATGTCTTCCGGACACTTATAACTGCGGACTATCTCCTGTACAAGATACTGATAACCTTCAGTTCCCTATATTGTATTCTTGCTACTTAAATAACTTCAAACGATTCTCTGAATCTACAAATGTTATAAACGTATATCTGCCTTTCTTTAACCTGTCTATTAAGATGTGTCTTAAAGTTCGCATTATCACGCGTGTTCTTGTACTGTTCCGATACTTTTATTGCCGGCCGGAGCGGCCGAGCGGTTCTAGGCGCTTCAGTCTGCAACCGCGCGACCGCTAGAGTCGCAGGTTCGAATCCTGCCTCGGGCATGGATGTGTGTGATGTCCTTAGGTTAGTTAGGTTTAAGAAGTTCTAAGTTCTAGGGGACTGATGACCTAAGATGTTAAGTCCCATTGTGCTCAGAACAATTTGAACCATTTTTGATACTTTTATTAATTTTACTGAGGTCAGCATGCACCAGTCTTTCCATTATACTGCAAATAAGTAGTCTTATTTTGCAATCATAACAGAAACTGATTTTATGTAATATTCACACCTGACCTTAACTGCTCAATATGGAACTGGAATTATTAAATTCGTCTTGGATTACGTTCTTGTCTTGTTCCTATTGAAAATTTAACACAGTTAACAGCCTAAAGTACTTACTCAAATAGAACAACCAGTGTGGTATTTCTAATGACGAACCACTGGAATTTACTTTCCACTGAGACTAGAATTCGTTTTCACAGAAAATATGTGTATAAAAGTGAGATATTTCGACGTTAACTTTTCGCCTGTTACTTCAAACGAATGTGGACATCTACTCCCATTAGTGGACAGTTGTGGATAAATAGAGGATTACCTCCACATAAATTTCGGGCACACGTATAAACCATATGGTTCATAAATCTATAAGTACTTGTTCATATGTAAAACGTGTGCTTACAAAATATCGTATCTCATTCAATACCAGTAAGCAGTCTTCTTAGACGTGACGTTATCACAGAGCGCTGAATTAACAAAATCGAGGTTCCGCCTTTTGACTCTTCGTCAAACTATTCTGATTTATACATGAGCTGATCACAACAATCTGGACAGCTTTCAAGAGGATTGCTATAGACACTGAAGCGCTGGAAAAAAGACGGAAAATTTACACAGATCTGTCGGACTTTCACCGCGTAAGATACTCCTGTAATTACAACCGTCAACTGTTGTTTATTTCATTGTAGTATTGGAACGTCAAATTACTTCAATTTGCAATACAGTTCGGAGTGAACACGTATTTTGGTAATTTCACCTCCTACTGTCGACTGCTACTTGGTATTTTGATTAGTTCACTTCATGCTGTCGAATGCTGCTCGGTAGTTTAAGGACTGTGTGATAATGGAGCCGGCCGAGGTGGCCGAGCGGTTCTAGGCGCTACAATCCGGAACCGCACGACCGCTACGGTCGCAGGTTCGAATCCTGCCTCGGGCATGGCTGTGTGTGAAGTCCTTAGGTTATTAGGTTTAAGTATTTCTAACTTCTAGGGGACTGATGACCTCAGCAGTTAAGTCCCATAGTGCTCAGAGCCATTTGAACCATTTTTGTAATAATGGAGAAATGTTGCGGCAGGGATGCATTACACTGTATCGTGTTGTTTTTTCACGCTACCTTGCGAATGAGTGGCAAAGATGTCGACAAGTATACGTAACGCACATCATATTTCTGACAGCTAAGAGGAGGGCAGCTGTGGGAAGCTACTGGGCTCGCAGTCGGGAGAACACCGAATCGAATCCCCGTCGGGCCATTAAGATTTATGGTTTTTGAGGTTTTCGTACATCGCGTAAGTTAAATGCCAAGATGGGTTTTTTGAAAAGGTCGAAACCAGCGTCCTCTCCTATCCTGTATTAACTCAAACTTGCCCTGCGCCGTAACTCAGCCGTTATCGATGTGACATTAAATCCCAAACTTCCTTTCCTTTTTATATCATCCGGGGGAAAGAGGTACAATATCGTACCGTTATTCGAGTCTAGGGGTTTGAGTTCAGACTTGCTGAGACTTTTGCAGAGACTTCTTAACATGTTGCCCGATGGCGCGCATTTCAGAATCTTCCGCCGACGGGTTGTTAATGGTTTTTCTAATGTTTCATCAGCAAAAGTACTGTCAAAAGTGATTGTCAAAGATTCACCCTCAATTTATGGTGGCAAACCAATCATTGGAGTATGAAGTTTCGACAAATGCAGTCACTCACATTACAGGGTATCTCATGGCCATTTTGAAATTTAACGTGCTCTCTACCATAGAAGTACAGTTCGAGAAAGTGTACTGTGCATATCAAAATGAAACAGCGACTACGACCGTTATAATAAAACATGTGAAGAATTGGCAATTAAATCTTTTCTAGTCTTTATTTACACTGTCAGAAAATACCACAAATGAAAAACGAGTCTCGATAGAGCTGAGACAGTACGATTTCGGCTGAGATCTTCCACCGTCGTCGTGCTGGACAGGAGTGACTACATTTTTGTATTGGTAAGTGCAAGTAAGCTTTTGTGTCAAATAGACTATTTAATATAACCAGCATCTACGTTTCATGTCCACGAAATTCAAATAACTTTTGAAACGTCCCCTTAGAACAATTTATATACGTGAGTGGGCTTAAACTGACACACAATATTTTTTAGCGAAACGCAATCTGACTTTCAATAATCCCTACAAAATAATGGCCCTGACTAACATTAACCTATGCCTTTCACAAATCACGTACCTCACAAAAATCTTCGTTACTCGAACTACTGCAATAGAGCGAGCGCCACAACTGCCAGCTAAATAAAAGATTCAAACTACTGAAGGCACTAACTACTGATAGGCATAGTTAGCAAATTAAAGATTTTGATAGAGAACAAACGATGTATTTACCTCAATAGTGTTCAAAAGTCATAATGTATATAGCAGTTCATGACATCCAGTCTTACAAATTTCAAAACTCCGCCATCTCTCTCCCCACATCCACCACTGTTTGCGGCTCACCTCCAACTGCCCAACGCTATGCGCTGTTAACATCCAGCTGCCCAACACTACAATGGCAGACAACAATGCAAACTAGCCACAGACTGCACACAGCACAGCCAGTGATTTTCATACAGGCGTTACCAATAATAAAACCTAAACAGCCTACTTACACTTTATGAAAAGCTTACCCATTGGAAATTTGCAATCGTCCATACGTAAAGTAATTTCTAGGTAATATTCTGCTGACAAACGTATCCTTAGCGCAACTCTCTTCGCTCATTTGTCACTGAATTACACATACGGATCTGAGGAAAACCGTCACACATCGCAGTACACTCCTAAAAATTTGTGTAAAACTGCTTTGAAAATAAATTAGTGCTGTCCATCGTATCCGACAGATCTGAATAGTCAGCCGACAAATCATCTTCCTTAAACATACTCACTACATGTATCCAGCGAATGTGATGGGAACAAACAGCAGCACATATCACGTTTCACCTAATTAGTGAAAAATGATTAACCAATAAATCAAGGGCAGCTTAAAGAATTAGATCTAAAAATCTAATCTACTGAAGTACTAAAAATTTCTCTCTTAGATGCCTCAAGAATAATTGTGTGTCTGAAACTATGGAGAAATAGCACGATTGTATTTCCGTGTAGTTATTTCTAAATTTAACATTTCACTCTTTAATTTATTAACACTACAGCTCATTTGTGGAAGAGAATTTGAAAAAGATAATCTTATTTGTCGTTGTACGGTGGAGTCTGATGCTGATGTTTGGTTTTATGTCAAAGGACAACGTTTGACTATCGTCATAAAATAATACAAATCCAATTCTTTTTTAAAACTTAATCACTCTCGAATAGGTACATTTATTTCAATATTGCAAAGGATAACTCGAGTGTAATTGTCATAAACATGGATAACATAACACAATAAAGATAGAAGTAACTTTCATCTTACTCGCACAATAACTGAAACGCGTAAATGTACCCATGAATCCAAGAGGAATAAGAAGAAACTTCGGAGATTGATGAAAAATCTCTTTTAAATCACACAGATGACTAGAAATTTACAGCTTTAAACTTCCTTAGGCCGGCCGACTGTTTTCCTCAAGTCCCGATGCCAGAAGCAAGCGCCTGTTTACCAATTGCTCCGCAGACTACCCACTTCGCTTCCCCGAACGTCGCTAAAGCTAAATCTAGGAAATTTATGGACTTTCTTATCTCTGAGGAATGAATTTAATTAAATCGCTCCGCTTCGTGATCTAATTTATTAGCGCGCGAATTACTTTCGACCGTGCGTTCTGGTAGTGGGGGTATCGCTGAGTCATGTATGTTCCTCGATTATTTAAAGGATTCCCCGTTTTGCTGACGGTTGCAACCTAATGTAGCAAGAAAGTCGGGCATCTGAAATAGTGTGAAGCTGAAAGACCACAGTATTCGTTTCCTTGTGTAATTTTCTTATGCAGGACGACTTAGAAAGATATTGTTACATTCCCGATGATTCTAAGAAGAAGTAGTTATATACTTCTTCATAAAGACTACCTGTACATTATACGTAACGTGAAATGTTTGAGATGAATACATAACGTACAATATATAAACAATAGGCAACAGGAATTGATTTGACTATTAACTCAGCGCCTTTATGCAAAGCAGATCCGAAGGTATAATCTACGTACGTAATAAGAATTTGGAAGGCGCAATGGTCTACAAGTATTAAGCTTCGACGTCGGACGTGACAAGTTTCTGAGTGAAGAACGTCGGAACGTTTCTTCATCTGACCAACGCCAGTCGCTATAAAAGCAATAAATTAATCGTTATACGCACATTAACGCTACAACTCGCCCTCTATAGTCAGGCTTCATAACTCGTTAACAGCTTCTGAGGGGTGTCCGACTACTACAGCGACAGTCTGCAACTGGGATGCTGGGTGATCCGTCCGATGTAATGGAATGGTGTGTATCCAGTTACGTGTGTCTGCAACGCTGTATCGCTGACGGTAAACCCTGAAACTATTCAGTGCGAGAGTCATGCGGCAGTTCTCACTAACTGTGAAGTTTATCATATTCTCGCTTGTATTGCGTATCTAATAGATATAAGGAAATTATGTTTTTCTGTTTTGTCATCGCATTTCCACCTTTCTGAATTGAGTAAAAATAAAGATACCTCAACGACCGTTGTGAGGAATGACCCCTCTTATTAAGGATCTCTTCTGGGAACGTGATACACCTTCACGTACCGTCGCGACTGTAAAAGTTCATGGAAAACAACGTACTGATCAGAAATTTTACAGGAAAAGAAAACTTTTATTGCGTAACATATTTGGAACACTTAGTTGCAACATTTTATTACATGTGTGTGAGCGGAACCGCCACGGAGTACAAATTAACAGGAAAAGTCAAAGAGTGACCTGTGTGCTGTATGCACTTTTAGCCACTGGGCTGCCCCTGTACACGAGAACAAAAAGTTTGGAGGCATGTTTAATTTAATCTCCGAGTGGAAAACACACAATTCCCTGTTTGCTACTCGACATTTCCAGCATCACACTCACAAAAACGTACAACATGGCACTGATCCTGAAGCAGATTTGAATCTCAAATTGTGAGGCACGTAACAGATTGATCAATTGGCTTTCCCAATGATGTGAAATGACGGCAGCGGAAGTATCTGATAATCGTTTGCAAAACTGAGTAAATATATAAGGATGCGAACAACGAAATTGCAATACAGGAAAACTGCAAAAATTCGGGAGTACACATACTGATAAATAGTAATATTAGAGCAAAAAATAACAACTGCGAATTTATTTAGTATTTACGCGTGTCATTACTCTGCGCAGTGGTAGTTGGTTACTTCACTATGAAACGCATATTGATGACGCAAAAATTTTGTGAAGCCACATTCATTGCGAGTATAATCTCCAGTTACAGACTCACCTTTAGAATTGTATACACCGTGGCCGAGCGGTTCTAGGCGCTTCAGTCCGGAACCGCGCGACTGCTACGGTCACATGTTCGAATCCTGCCTCGGGCATGGATGTGTGTAATGTCCTTAGATTAGTTAGGTTTAAGTAGTTCTAAGTTTTTGGGGGCTGATGACCTCAGAAGTTAAGTCCCATAGTGCTCAGAGCCATTTGAACCATTTTTGAGAATTGTATGATAATTGCTGGGAATGTGAGTGTGTACGAATCCTAGAAATTCAATGATAAAAGACGTGTGACGGTTAGTTCTTTAAATATGCTTATCTAAAGGCCGAACATGAGAGTGATATTCAAATGCTCATCCACTTTGGTTTTAAAGCGTATGAAAAGAAAAGTAACGCGGTTACCGTGAAAAAACATTAGAATGATCTACCCAATAACGGATCTGAGTTTGCTGATACTAGTATTATTATTTAACCCTAAAACTGGTTCAGAAGGATATACTATATAACTAATCAAATACATTCATTAATTTTACAGCAACGTAAAATAATTGATAGTAAGCAAAGGAGATTTTTAAAGTATAGTGACTAAGAACATGATGTCTAAACTTATTCTAAAATTTAAGTGTAGTTTAGTAGTGGACCTGAAAGCAATACCGTGTAGTTTAACCTGTGACTTCATACGAGTCTACGACTCCGGTTTGTACTGCCCTGAAACATTACCCCTTTATATGAAATTTAACCCATATTTGAATAAAAGCAATCTGATTGTAGATGGTTAGTCCAAGGCATTTTAGTGCGTTAGTTAGCTGGATAAAATATTCAAATTTGTGTGAATTCCTAAGGGACTATACTGCTGAGGTCATCGGTCCCTAGACTTACACGCTACTTAAACTAACTTAATCTAACTTATGCTAAGAACAACACACACACACCCATGCCCGAGAGAGGACTCGAACCTCCGGCGGGAGGGGCCACGCAATCCGTGACATGGCGCCTCAAACCGCGCGGCCACTCCGCGCGGCAGTTAGCTGGATAGGACGATCATACATAGTGAGGTAGAAGTCATCGAGATGGAAGGTGCGAGTGGTATGTCCTATAATTATTACCTGTGTTTTGAAGGGGTTAATCATAAGGAGCCATTGATTACACCAGGAGGTAAACTGATTGAGTTGGATCTGGAGGGATGGTTGGGATTTGTGGTACGTAGGATAGAGGAAGTGGAAAGCAGTGTCAGCATGCTGCAGGATATGGGCGGCAGGAGGTGGTTTAGCCGTATCAGCCGCGTATAAGAGTTACAGGAGACAGTAGGGAACGGAACCTTGGGGCCCTCCTGCAGTGGGATGGAAGGTACAGGAACTGGTGATGTTTACAGTGACATAGGATGGGTGATTGGGGAGAAAGGGTCCAATAAGGCGGACATAGTTGACTGGAACTGCGTAAGTCTAAAGTTTGAAAAGGAGGCCAGAATGACGTACCTGGTCGTATGCTTTCTCTAGGTCAAGAGAGACAAAGATGGCGGATTTAGGGTTGTTGGCTTGTTGGGACAGGAGATTAGTGAGGTTCAGGAGTTGATCATCAGCAGAGAAGGAGGGACAGAAGCCTCACTGTGTAACAGAAAGCAGAGAGAGTTGGTGAAGATGTTGGTGGATGGGTCGTGAGAGGAAAGATTCAAAGACCTTGCTAAACGCTGAGGTGATGCGGATGGAGCGGTACAAGGAGATATCAAAGGGGTGGGGGGGGGTTGTTTGGTTTCAGGAAAAGTAGGAATATGGAGGTTTTCCACGGGTCAGGATAGTATTCTGTAGAGAAGATAGTGGTATAGAGGATCGCAAGGGTGATGAGAAAAGAGAGAGGATATTCTTTGAAGTGTTGATAGGTAATAAGGTCGTCACCAAGGGATTTGTTGTGTTTCCTGTGAAGTACTTGTTTCATGTCCTGTGCTGTGATTGTGGCATTTAATCCTGTTTCTCGTATGTTGTTCAAGTACCAGAAGCTGGGAGACAGGGGTGGAACTGCGCAGTCTGTGAGTTCGTGGACAGTAGGGAATTGGGAGGAGTCAAAGTGAGGATGAAGGCAAGTTTTTCCGTCTCGGCTTTAAATGCAGTTAAAGGGAGTGAAGTTTATTCGAAAACGTAGTTCGCAAGTGAACACATGTAGAGGGTTCGAATAAAGACCAGAGTGTTGAAAAACAAGTTCGTGAGAATCCAAAATTGTATGAACATTGAATATATTCAGAAACTGTATACAGAATCTCATGTTTCAGATACAAATCCAACTCGACTAATCATGTGCCTGTATATGACCAGCCACACACAAAAAACAAACTCCCCCCATATACGAATTAGCACCCATACTGTTCTTGATACAGGAAGAACAAAGAGACAAACAATCAGAAAGCTAGGACGACTGAATAAAAACTGGATATCGATTCTCATGTGTTCTAACGATGTTGTGAATTCAAGCAATGGCAGAACGCTATACTTAACAGATCAGCGTCTCCTCAAGTCGCTAGACTGAAAAAGAGACTATCCTACTGTCCACGGAACGTACGGTAACGCTAACCGGTTTTGGCGTAGATCTTTCCTATTGGCTGGCTCACGTCAAAGCTCAGGCGACTCACTGAGGAACAAACTCATAGTATATACCGAAAGGTAAGCTACCCTAACACAGGGGAAAGCGACTACAATTCTTTGAGGCAAATAAGTGCCCACCAATGTGACCGCGAATACACGGGAGAAATTTGTCTGACAAAAGACGATTTTCATCATGAATAGTGTCGAAGCCTGATATATTTTTTTTTAAATTTTATTTAAGACACAGTTCATTTTGTTATCAGTAAACCACAGAAATAAGTCATGTATCATAGCTAGTAAACTCACTTGTTTTACATTGCTTCGAAGTAAATACAGTGTCTGACAAGAAAAGGTGAAGCGCTCCAGAAGGAGGGTAGAAAAAGAAATGAAACCTCACTTGTTGTGATATTATTTCAATTATTATAATATCGAGTAAAATTTAAAAAGACCTTGATAGTATGAGCCAGCTTATCAGTATAACTTTGCCACCCCTCTGGCTTGGATGAATGCACTGATCCACTTAGGAAGTGTGTCAAAAACAGCCGTATCCTTCCTACAACTGTTGTAACTGGTCCTTGATATCCTAGGTGCTGGCACAGGGACATAGTTGACATGGTCTGACACATGTTATATCGTGGACGGGTCTGGAGATCCTGTTAGCCACTGCATTACCTCAATATGACACAGACAGTTCATGAAGACATATGCCACATGTGGACGAGCATTGTCCTGTTGGAAAACGGCACCACGATACTGCCGCGTGAGAGGTGACACATGAGACCGCTGGATGTCGATGACATACCGCTGTGCCGTCAAAGTTCCTTCAGTCACTACCAGTCTTGATATGAAGTCATACTAGATAGCTCACCCCAATCTGACGCCTGGAGTAACACCGCTGTGCATCTCCAAAACATTCGAAGAATGAAACCTGGCCCCTCGTCTACGACGATGGTCATCCGGCGTAGCGCGGCACCATGGTTCTTCGCTGACCACAGTGTGACGACATTAAGCCACACACTACGCCTCCCGGTCACACCACCACTCCCATCACAGACGTTAGTGTTGTGGTGTTACTGGAGACCTACCACGGGATGGTACTACCCTCGTCTGGCTGCTGCTAGTCTCCAACCAGTGGTGTGGGATGGCGCAGAGTGTTACAGGGAGTCCATTCATGTTCTCGAATCGCAGGTGCAGATGCCAATGGACTACGATACGCTTGGTGTACAATATGGCGATCCTCCCTCTTAGTGGTAAGAAGTGGCCGCCCGGAACATTGACGATGAGTATGCCTACACTCACTTTCCCATGCGTCCCAACATCGGGCCAGTGTCTTATTCGAATTCCCCACAGATCTGGATATTGCACGATGCGACCAGGTGGCCAAATGGAGACCGAAAATGAGGTTCGTTTCATCTGTAAGACGCTGATAACGTTGTCTAACATGTTTACGCGAAATCTTCATGGCATACACAGTGATCACGCAGCACCTGGTGTGTTTACACCCCTTATATATGCTTGCATGCTTGGTAACGACAGTAAAGATGATCACTAACGCCCTCTGGTAGCGTTTCTACATGTCACAGAGTGTTGCAACACTAATCGTTTAGTTTCCCGCCGTTGTTGTGCACTTGTACGATGGCACGTTGACATTAGACCATTTCCTCTGGGTGCTCTTATTTTATAAGGCAGTATAGTACCAACGGCAAAAAACCGGCCCTACTTAATTGACATTCCTATTCCTGATAACTAAAGTTTACGTACAGGGCGCGGCGCTTAAATCCGGAAAAATTAATCTTTTTTAAAAAGAAAATAAACAAAATACAAATGAAAATGAAAATCCGGTTACATGTAAGCAATGGTATCTCTCAAGAGTAACATTACTCGATGTAACCCCCTTCAGCTGCAATGACCGCCTGCGGTATTGTCCTGAAGGATCGCACGCACTCTTTAAAACAGCGCTGTCCACATTCGCGAAGCTGCTTCGATAGCGGTGCGTAGAGATGAGACATTAGGGTGTCTCGTCTTATTGGTAACTCTTTCGACTACGCTCCAAAGGCCGGCCGCAGTGGCCGAGCGGTTCTAGGCGCTACAGTCTGGAGCCGCGAGACCGCTACGGTCGCACGTTCGAACCCTGCCTCGGGCATGGATGTGTGTGATGTCCTTAGGTTAGTTAGGTTTAAGTAGTTCTAAGTTCTAGGGGACTGATGACGTCATAAGTTAAGTCCCATAGTGCTCAGAGCCATTTGAACCATTTTTTACGCTCCAAACATAGCAGTCAAGGGAGCTCAAATCTGGGGTATTCGGGAGCCAGAACTCCTTTGACCAGAACATGTCAACGTTATCCGAGAGCCTGTTTTGGACTATATGGCTCGTATGAGCCGGTGTACCTTCCTGCTGATAGACATACCGTAACCGGTTGACCTCGGGCACCCGAAGAATCGAATTATTTCAGTGGGCAAACGCCCAGCGCGAAGACTTTCGCTAATCGCGGCTCTTCGGTTGTACTCCGCACTTGTCCGTAACATCTCGACCATTTTGAAGTTCTGACTGTTTGCTAGATGTCCCCGTGGCCACAGTTACCATCCACAGTTTCACGACATTCGTCGAAACTTGCAGATAAACTTCTTTTGTGGAAGTTTGTGCCTTTCCAAAGAAATGTCGTGGCATGATATCACCCTCACTGGACACAACACCTAGGACATATGGTCCGCCGCTCGCGGTAGCGTTCTCGCTTCCCGAGCACGGGGTCCCGGGTTCGATTCCCGGCGGGGTCAGGGATTTTCATCTGCCTCGAGATGACTGGGTGTTTGTGTTGTTCTCATCATTTCATCATCATCCAGGAAAGTGGCGAAATTGGACTGAGCAAAGGTTGGGCAATTGTACGGGCGCTGATAACCACGCAGTTGAGCGCCCCACAAACCAAACATTATCATCATCACCTAGGACATAAACCCCAGACTTCTCGTAAGCATTATACTTGGCCACAATACCGTAAACGGTTGACCTCGGGCACCCGAAGAATCGAATTATTTCAGTGGGCAAACGCCCTGCGCGAAGACTTTCGCTAATCGCGGCTCTTCGGTTGTACTCCGCACTTGTCCGTAACATCTCGACCATTTTGAAGTTATGACTATTTGCTAGATGTCCATGGTTTTCAAGAACGCCAATCGTAACCTCCGGCGGAAGTACGATATGGCGGTAAACTCAAATTGCAGTTTGTCCGGATTTAAACGCCGCACCCTGTATTATTTATTTCAGTTTGATTTTATACTATGCATTGCTCACGTTACTATTTATTTTAGTTACAATTCAACTTATTGTATCTACATTACAAAAGAAATAGTGTGACAGTTGTCACGAAATTGTTGGTAGCCGTGTTGAAGTGAGGCTTTGGACGAGGTGCAGCAATCTAGTGACTCTGAAACTACAGTACATAGCATTTTCACACAGTTATGAAGGAAGACCATTCATTTTCCTTTTAGCTGCGTAAAAGCAGATCACGTTTTCTTCATTTGGCTCTCGTGTTTGAGGAGGACGATAAATGTTTTTATTGTTTTCTTGTATGTATGCGTTTAATAATTGGCAACTTAAATTTTCCTATATTCATACCCTTTAACATACTAAGAGCGTTTTGTTTAACAAGATATTCACTTGGGTGTTACAACTACAATATCCGCTCTAATGTGTTACTGGTACGGTAGTGCTTTAACATACGTAATTTTAATGTGACACCCTAGCTTTTGTACTTTATATGTAGTTACTACTAAACTGCGATATCCATAAAATAATGCAGCATCGTCACGAATGCTTTAATGGAGGGAATGCCCTCGCCAGTAGCAACTTAATGAACGATTCGTGTAAGAACTGTGAATGATTAAGTACGTTAAGGGTGAACTAAGTTTTATAATGAGAAAATATATTTAATGCTGATATTAACATAATAAGTAATTGCTTGTTTCATAGCGTTCTTCTCAGTCATAAATACTGGCTTCAGAATAGGCCATGTAAATGTGCATTCGGTTCTTCGGATTTAAGATAAACTCGCGGATTCATGGCGTGGAGAGCCACCGGGCATGACGTCAAGTTGTGGTTCGTAGTGATTTAGGGAACTCTGACGGCACAGTGTTACGTGACAAACATCAAGCGTCTTCATGGGTCAACTTTCATGCCGCAGTATCGTGTTGTTATTTTTCAACAGTATAATGCCGGTCCTCAAATGGTATGCGTTCCTATCAGCTGTCTGTTTGATGTTAAGGTACCCCGTGGCTATAAATTTCCATTGATCAGTCCTCAATAGGACACGTGTGGGACCACCTCGGACGTCAACTCCGTCCCACTGCCAGTACCCAGGACCAACAGGATACAACAGCTTTATGACACCGTTTCCAACCGAATAAGAGCATCCATCCAGGCCAGAGGGGATGCAGTGCCATACTGATAAGTGGGTTCATATTGCCAAGTTATTTGTAAATAGCATCGTATACCCTCTCAACACGTGAAGTTTCATTTCGTTTCCTCCTGCCTCTTCTGGGTGCTTCACTTTTTTTGTCAGGCAGTCCATCACGACGTACTCACGTGGTGAGTTACAGTCTACAGTGAAAATACGTTTAAATTTTACGTGCACATATTGATTCCAATTTTTTGAGTTTATCAGACACGGGTAATTTTATTCGTGCACATAGGAAAAACAGAAATATACGTAAATATAAGTAAATAAAGATGAGAATTGCACCGATTTTGTACTTGCATGGTTTCGTGTCGCCTTTACACTAGCTGCCAAAGATGAACACGGAAGCATCTATATATCTCACAGAAACGACGCAAAACGTGAAGCACGTCTTCTGCTTAGACCGGCTAACAACGAGAGCGCTACAAAGGTCACACGAGCGAGCAGTGCCACATGAAATCAGTCTCGGGACAGAAGACAACAATGACAAGGCTACCATAGATTTATTATAGAATTGCAAATACATGACCACATGTGTGAAGAGATAGAACGAGGGTTAAAATTTAACACACCATCAACGTAAAGTCATCAGAGGTACAGTGCTGGGATAGGGAAGGCAAACATCTGCGTCCTGTTTTAATGGAACGTCCTAGGATAGGAAAACCGATGAAAACTTTTATTACGGTCGACACTGAGTGAGGAAGCATACACAATTTTTAGATTAGAGTTTGATGAAAGAAGCAAATTTTTCTATGTTAATATTATGAACCTAGCGGCTATCAGTCACAGAATTTGTGTCTTATCCCATCATTAGCTACGGCCTCGTCAATGATGAAGCAAACGTTTACCGTATTCACATACATAAACCATAATTAATTGATTAGAAACACTCACAGTTTATGGGAAATAAGCCAAGGATAAAATAATGATTTGTAATTAATAAAACCTCGCAAGAAATTGTTTCAGCAGTATAATGATACTCTGTAAAGGACTAGTATAGGGTGAGAACTGTGCGGAGATATTACAAAGAAACCCGGGTTCATGGGTTCGATTCCCGGCGGGGTCAGGGATTTTCTCTGCCTCGCGATGACTGGGTGTTGTGTGATGTCCTTAGGTTAGTTAGGTTTAAGTAGTTCTAAGTTCTAGGGGACTGATGACCATAGATGTTAAGTCCCATAGTGCTCAGAGCCAAATATTACAAAGAAAATGTAAAAAGCAAACTTAACATTGATAATGACTTGGTAGAACGCGATCTCGCAGACTGTTCGCGGGTTATTTTTATATTACTTAAAATGTCCTGGTTCGTTTTCCACTGCACGCCACGATTGTGATACAGGTGTTAGTCATAACTGAAGAGTATGTGTTCCTAATTTTTGGCTGAGGAGCTGAAATGACTAATTATTTCCTCCTTTATACAACACATGCCTATTATAACTGTCCAAAACGAAAAACAAATCATCAGTTACGGTTAACGGAATATAACTGCAAAAATAAGACTTCAAAAATATTAGTGACATTTCTTGCAACCTCAGTCGCAGTATGTGCTAAACGTTAAAGGGAGAGCATCACTCAATATCCATCGTTCCAACTTTGACAAGCAATGGTGTTTTACAAACAATCAGCTGTTTCCGCATGTCGATTACAGGGAAGGCTTGTGCTGCGTTGCAGATAGGTCTCTGATTCGGGAAGACAGAAGATATTCCTCCAAAACTTCCCTTCGGGGAATTTCTCTCCAAATTGCAGAGACTGTTTTTATAGGTTTTAAATGTACATTTCCATGAACGCTGTTGACATTCTGTCGAAGTCGTGTTTGCCCTTACCTCGCAAAAGAAGTTCTGGTCGAAGTAATGTAATTGGTGCAGTCGGTCCTTCCAATATTCAGTCGCTGGTCGACGTTAAAGCAAGCCGCGAAAACAAACGCACAATGAAGCCTATCTCTGCTATAGAAACTGCTCCACTTAATTATCTTCTGACTGAAGGCGAAGTTTCGGTAACTGCTCTAGGGATATTCCGGGAGTGAATTCGCTGGCGAAGCTGTTATTCGAACGTATAATGAGTAACTGTGGATAATCGCGAACTCCACACTCGGCCAGTATTTATGGTCTCGTACGAATCTGTTACAGCATTTCTTGCCAGCAAAAGACAATATTGTATGTAAATTCGATGTGTATTTCGTATGCTGAAAATTCACTCTTATAGATATACACTGTAATGTCCAAATTAAAAGTGCAGATCAAATATAAAGGAGGAGTGAGAAACCAGCCTATATGGGATATTATCGCCAAAATTATTAAAAAGAATTAAAAATTAAGCTGTATGCCATCTACTCCTTTTACAGTTTGTTGACTAAAACTACTGTGTTCCCTAAAATTAGTTTGTTGACCAAAATATTTACCTAAGACTCTGGCTGTACCGTCAAGAAATTATTGTACTACATAAGTTACATGTCTTTTTTCTAGGGAAGTTGTCTGTCTTTTCTGCAGCTGAAATTTTCCCATTGTGTTACATCATAAATCTTATATTTAGGACACTATATCTGTTGTTAAAATGTTGTTTTATCTGTGAATATAGTACACCATCTACAAGCATTGTGTGATAGCACTCATACGTAATTTAATGACTAAATCTAAGTGAAATCGATTACAGATTAACGTTCTGTCGAAGACTAGGTTATTCGAGACAAAACAAAATTGATTGGGGAATAAAATCGGCCCTTACATACACTATGTAATCGAAAAATTTCGGCCACCTACAGGGTTATTACAAATGATTTAAGCGATTTCACAGCTCTACAATAACTTTATTATTTGAGATATTTTCACAATGCTTTGCTCACACATACAAAAACTCAAAAAGTTTTTTTAGGCATTCACAAATGTTCGATATGTGCCCCTTTAATGATTCGGCAGACATCAAGCCGATAATCAAGTTCCTCTCACACTCGGCGCAGCATGTCCCCATCAATGAGTTCGAAAGCATTGTTGATGCGAGCTCGCAGTTCTGGCACGTTTCTTGGTAGAGGAGGTTTAAATACTGAATCTTTCACATCACTATGCGTGAAACTTGCCCGCACGCGTTCAGCCGTTTCTTCGCTCACTGCAGGCCGACCCGTTGATTTCCCCTTACAGAGGCATCCAGAAGCTTTAAACTGCGCATACCATCGCCGAATGGAGTTAGGAGTTGGTGGATCTTTGTTGAACTTCGTCCTGAAGTGTCGTTGCACTGTTATGACTGACTGATGTGAGTGCATTTCAAGCACGACATACGCTTTCTCGGCTACTGTCGCCATTTTGTCTCACTGTGCTCTCGAGCGCTCTGGCGGCAGAAACCTGAAGTGCGGCTTCAGTCGAACAAAACTTTATGAGTTTTTCTACGTATCTGGAGTGTCTCGTGACCATATGTCAATGAATGGAGCTACAGTGAATTTATGAAATCGCTTCAATCATTTGTAATAGCCCTGTATTAGTGGACATAAATGTGAGGTGCGTCCACACGTCACCGTGCTGGGATACTTTCAGTGAGGTGTCTGGATGTCCTCGGAGGAATAGCAGCCCATTCTTCCGTCAGAGCCTAAATCAGAGAAGGCAGTAAGGGTGGACGCTGGTGTATGGAACGAAGTCGACGTTCTAACTCATCCTAAAGGTGTTTATTGAAATCAGAACGAGACTACTGGCAGGCCAGTCCATTTCAGAAATGTTGTCCACAAATTATTGCCTCACAGATGTTGCATTATGACTGGTTGTGTTCTCATGCTGCCCCTCTAATGTACGCAGCACGTAATGATTTAAAATGTGTTAATACACTTTCCGCATTTAACGTTCTCTTCAGCGCGATAAGCAGACCACAACTTAACCACGAAAAACAACTTACTGCACCCCCACATCCTCAGTATTTCGCTGTTGGTAATGTTTTCCAGGCATTCGCCCAACCCAAAATCTTCCATCTGATTTCCCCAGGGTACAGCGTGATTCATCATTGCAGATCACTCGTTTCACGTCATCCAGTGTCCAGTGGCGTCGCTCTTTATTCGACCTCCAGCGCCGCTTAAAAATGACTACAGAAATGTGCTGCTAGACCACTGTATCTCATTCTTTTTAAATCCCTACGCACTGTCGCTGGGCTAGTTGAACTGCTTGTAGAACTTTGGAACTACTGTGTAATCCATTCCACTAATTTCATGCGACCTTTTCTTTATTTATATTTTATTTTATTTATTTTGTTCTTTGCAAGAAACCTCCGCAACGCTTGACGTCCGCCCGGTCTCGGTTGTTTTGCTCACATTACCGACATTTGATTTGGACATCTTTAGAAGGACTGAAATTCAAAGACCACTCCACGTTCGAAATCACGAGCTTTCCTGGCCGACCCATTGCTGTCACTGTTTCTGTACACTCCCCATCTCCTTTTACGCTGGCGGGTAGTTAGTGGTCAATCCTGCATAACATATGGGTGTTCGGATAATTTTGATCGGGTAGTATGCTTCTGCTTTCACTGTAAATGAGAAATATACTACAGTATTTCTGTGTCGTTCGAACGAATTCGCTTAAAAGCAGTAGTTCACTTGTTATTGATGATAATTCACTGATAAGACTGTATCGGTCACATACATACAAACTTTCGCTGCTTAAGCCAATGTAGACGGAAAACTATTTACCATATGGGAACCAACTTTTATAGGAATGATGTTCAGACTGTGTGCTGCAGATCTGCGTTGTTAGAAGTGTTACTGTCATGAGCTGACGTTAGAACCCTGTACTGGTACGGCGACGTAGGGCTGAAATACTAGCATCAGTGTGCATTACAGCTGCACACAGTCATGACGGGTCTGGGCAAGGAGAGCAGGGCTTTACTCGTAAAACTGTTTTATCAGAGCAACAGCGGTAGTGCTGCTGCTCTTCGGGATTATCGGGGCACTTGAGGGATACTGTGAGGTCCTCTCTTCGCATCGAGGTTAAACAACATGATTCGGAATTTCGAATTAACTGGTGATTTGGGAATGCCTCCTGGGAGACCGAGGCCGCAAATTGCTGAAGAAGTTATTGTTGTCATGACTGAGAATGCTGGACGCAATGTGCAATCTTCAAGCAGTGCACGAGCTGTGTCACGATGGCTGCATGGTCCATCGTTCGAAAAGTGCTGCGAACAATTGTGAAATTGTATCTCTGACGTGGTTTTAGGCTGTAGTGGACTCAGATGATGGTCACATTGAACAACTGGAACGTAAAAATGGGATGCAATTACCAAATGTTACTCACTCATATTGAAATTAAAATGTGTCTTTTTCGATGGTTTATGATTTATTTCTCTTCCACATGTCCTTATAATTGTTTCCACAAATTTTAATTGAGCTACGATCACTCGTTTTTCATGGACGCTCTCTCAAGAAGAGAAAGTTTAATTATAAACACCCTGTACATCCATAACGACTAAATACATTGAGGTACGGTGTTCGGTAAGTAGTAGCATATAATTTGGCGAATTTTCGGACGTACGCAAGTAATTTGTAACGTTTGTATCAGTCGAATTATGTTACGATTTTTTTTTATGGAGCTACATACTTTTTCTGTGGCTTTGGGAGCAGCCTTTAAAGAGCACATCAGCGATACATGTCTCTAACTATATCGTTCAGTAACAAGATAACATGGCAGTAAACGAATGTCCTACCGTCAGCGAAAGAAGTAGTACGAATTTCGCCCGCCGGAGTGGCCGTGCGGTTCTAGGCGCTACAGTCTGGAGCCGAGCGACCGCTCCGGTCGCAGGTTCGAATCCTGCCTCGGGCATGGATGTGTGTGATGTACTTAGGTTAGTTAGGTTTAATTACTTCTAAGTTATAGATGACTGGTGACCTCCAAAGTTAAGTCGCATAGTGCTCAGAGCCATTTAGTACGAATTTCTCTTAGTGTATCAAGTGTAAGAAGACACTTAATCAGGTCCTTTGCCTGTACGCTTGAAACTAATCTGCTTGGAGGTGCTGTCGCGGCAACCACACAATTTGCTCGTGAACAAGTTCACACTTCCACAGTTTATACGGCAGCCGAAAATGTGTCTGCGATTTTGGTACAGTAACGGTGCAATTGTGTGCTGAAAGACATCCTGATCGTGATAAGCACTCATGCTCTGTCTTTGCAAACGTTATTAAATTCCGAGTAACTGTGAAACGTAATTAATAAAATAAGCAAATGAGAAATAAAGTAACTTACGAGATAAATGCAACTAAAAGCTTAACACACAACACACATGACACAACGAGACATCTTAAATGTGCGAGTGGGATCAGCCAGTAGGAGTCTTCTGACTATTCTACATTCGAACTCATTTCATCCTTTCCACATTCAGGTCCATCAACCACTTCATGGTATGACTTTCAAAATCGGTTCCAGTTCTCTGAGTGTTGACCAGTAAGACCGCGAAGTGACGCGATGTTTCTACGCAATATTTTCTTTACTGAAGAAGCTTCGTTTACTGGCAGTAGGTAAATCAATCTTCGCAATATGCACTACTGGTCAGCTGAAAATTCACCCTGACAGCGGTGCCTATTTTATTCCTGGGACTCTAAATAGCCCAGATATCTACAGTTTCCAACAAATACGCTGCCGCAGTTAGTGAAATACATCCTACTGGACACAAAGCAATTTATGTGTTAGCAACATGACGGGTGTCCCCCACACTCCCCAAAGAAAATTGCAGAATTACTTAACAGAACATGCAGGGATCGTTGGATCGGTTACACTGGAAGGTCAAACCTGCACGATCCCCAGACTTAATGTGTATAAAATTGAAGCAAGAAGTCCACAAGGAATCACAGAAAACTCCCGAAACCATGAAATGCCATTCAACGATAAGTACAGATAAAATGCGACGTTGAGTTACCTGCCAGCAATCGCTTTACAGCATCTAACAGCGTTCAGGGAGCATTTCTGGACATTTAATATGACAGGTATGGTAATAAGAACCCTAGCCGTAACTGAATTAAGTGTTTTCGTACATTATGTGCAGATGTATGAGGGATCTCTTCTTCTGAGAGCGGTTTGCAGTGCTGTGATTTGTTACTGTTTCGTGACATATTGCTGAAGTCTTCATCGGAAGCTCTTTCTAATTCCAGAGAATAAAATGTATTATTCCATTAACTGAAAACAAAGTCTGTATTTTAATTCGGCTGCTATAAACGTAAAAAGTAACATGCGTACAACACATTTACTCGTTCTGCACATGTAGTGTTCAAGGAGGAATGGTTAATAATCAGGGATATTACAGGAATGATCATTCGGAGTAAACAAGTCTTGTAAACATTGGCTCTAAACCCATACCTTAACATCTATGAGCACTTCTTCATCCTCGGTACTGACTCCATTGAACTACCGATTTAACATTGCCGACAGTGACGAAAAATAAAGTAGCTTTAGCAATCACTATACATCTTAGATTTAATTACTAGTCACTCTTCTCACAGAAAATTATGTCGATCCTTGGTGTGACTACCCTTCCGGTGGTCATCTGTAGTCGCGACAGGTACCAACCTATACAGAACCATGAAGAAATAATTACTTCCTCGCTATCACTCTTCGTCGCTTCCTTGCTCGGCCTTTACCGAGCTGTAGAATGGATCAAAGCTAACACCCTGGCGCATGGATTCCGTCGTCGGTTCCACACACATCAACATGGCAATGATGTATGTGCCATTCATCCGACCTTGTTTCCTGTAAGCATTCCCCTCCACTTGGTGCATGACGGAATCACAACAGTAGTTACCATTTGTCTGTTGGAAAAGCAAGCTCGTGATGGCATGCAGATTCTGTACTCACGTTTACACAACAGAGCTATTGCAAAAGGACACAGAAATGCTATATTGTAGGTGTATACATCCATACTTAATCTTAAACACATTAGTCAGAAACTAAAAAAATAAAAGTGGAACATTCCCTGCGTTAGAAGACAGGGGAAAAAGTGTGAAATTTCAAGGGCAAAAACATTAGCTCTCCAGAATTGGGACCTTCTCAAGTCGATGGGGTACAACACAGCGCCACATGCAGTCACAGAGCTACGAATTCTACATTCGACTTGGCATACTACACAATAATGTGGCATGCTGGACAATAATCTGACAAACTAGAGGGACGAGTATTACCTAGGTGCAGTTCTAGACTGCTAAATGTTGAGTATATCGTCCCATTCGAGTATTGTTTTGGGAGGCTTGCCACATTCGTCCTACCGTGCGAAGAGCGTTCAATAAGTCACACAACATTTTTTTTTCTGAAAACGGGTTGGTTTTATTCGGGGTTCCATTACACCACACTGCTCCCCACTCTTTAGGCCATAAAATCCTATTTCTCAACGTAATCCCCTTTCAATGCGTCGGCCTCACGCCACCTTACTGGGAGGACGTGTATGCCAGCTTGGTAGCACGCTTCTGGTCCACAACGGAGCCAGCGTCTCGCTGCATCAGTGACCTGTCCGTCAGCCACATACTGCCTCCCGCGGGGTGCTTCGTTCATTAGGCCGAACAGATGGAAGTCGGAAGCTGCAAGGTCCAGGTTGTAGGGTGGATAAGGAAGGTCTGCGCAGCCTTGTTACGATGGTTAAAGATGCCTCGCCCAACGGTTCTACATGCTTTTTTCACTGCTAGGTCTCGGCAGACATTCTGCCAGCACCTATCAATATCTGCGATGCTCTGGTTTTCCACCAAAAGAAACTCAATGAGAGCTCTCTGCTAGGAACGCATCTGCGTTACTGACGCCGTTTTGAAGTCACCAGCTATCGAAACATCATGAAACTATAGGGGCCGAAGCGGGATTATCCACGGTCTCCCACAAAAACTCCGCATTTTTTTAACTGAAAGTCTCCGAGAAAATAATTAATTGCATTACTTATTGAACGCCCCCCCTCCCCCGTATGTTAATCCTGTACTACTCTTTTTCTAACCAACCACAAAAACTGTGGCTTTAAAATACAATTTGTTCAATTTCAGTTATGCCAGAAAACAATGGAAAATAGAAATCATGTAAGTAATTCAATAAATCCATTAATAAGAACAAATATGAAGTTTTAATGGCAAATAAAGTATTATAGACATCACCAAATTTGAATAAGCTTTTATCGGAGTTTCTTCCCCGTTACTCCAGTATTAGAAGTACTGATGTGGTATTTTTATTGATATCCATCAAGATTTTCTCAATTTTTCTGATGGAAATGCCGTGTGGCTAGGGCCTCCCGTCGGGTAGACCGTTTGCCTGGTGCAAATCTTTTGAGTTGACGCCACTTCGGCGACTTGCTTGTCGATGGGAATGAAATGATGATGATAAGGACAACACAACATCCAGTCCCTGAGCGGAGAAAATCTCCGACCCAGCCGGGAATCGAACCCGAGCCGTTAGGAATAACATTCCGTCGCTCTGACCACTCAGCTACCAGGTTTGGACATCATTCTGATTTTTCTGCCTTTAAGATTTCTGGTTTTCAGTTTCAACCTAACATTATAGAAGTACAGTGAGGTGACAAAGTCATGGTATAGCGATACGCAAATATACAAATGGCGACAATATCACGTACAAAAGGCATAAAAGGGCAGTAAGGTAGCGGAGCTGTCAATTGTACTCAGGTAATTCATGTGAAAAGTGTCCCACGTGACTATGGCCGTATGACGGTAATTAACAGACTCTGAATCCGCAATGGTGTTAAGAGAGTGCCGAGAATACCTAATTTCAGGCATTACCTGTCACTACGGACAACGCACCGGCCAGCGGCATTCACTTAACAACCGAGAGCAGCGGTGTATGTGTAGAGTTGTCATAGGTAACAGACGAGCAACACTGTGTGAAGTGGCCGTAGAAATCAATGTGGGGCGTACGATGAACTTAGCCGTGAAGACAGTGCGGTGAAATGTGGCGTTAATGGGCTATGACACCAGACGAAGGAACATTGCATCGGTCTTCTTAACAACACAGGCACTGCACTATCGTATTTAAATTACATGACATATATATGAAGACAAATTGGACCCAGAAACGACGACATATGGAAGTTTGCGTCTGCCCATGAGTAGTGGACGGATAGCCAAACTGGTTAAAGCAACTGCTAGCGTAAATCGGGATATCCGAATTCGAGTCCCGCACAAATTTTCATTGTCGTTATTCCCTTGGTACGGCTGATTGTTGTTCGTATTCGCAACTACTAATAAATCAAATCGTTAAGTGTTTCATCACTCTACTCTCTCCACGAATCAACAGTGTAAAGCCTTTTTTTTTTCTTCTCCCACGTACAGAAGAATGACAGATATGATACACTCTTGGCGGAGCACTTTCGTGAACTTCCCTGGTTTCAGGCGAGTCACAATACACATTTTTTAAATTTTTGATTGGAGTCGTCAGTTCTGTTTTGAACAGTGCGATCTCATTTAACAGATGTTTCTTGCATACGTAAGAGAACGTAAGGAAGGAAATATCTTTCGTGGCGCAGTTACGGTATGCTACGCTGTAAAGGAATGATTAACGTCTTTCAACTCGGTGTTCGTTCCTTGTTCCGCTAGCGATTTATTGTACGTCTACTGATGCTGTCAGCTGGTTTTATCGGTATCAGTTGCACAATAGTAGGGATTACCACTTTCGTCGGTATCTGGAATCCTTCCGCAGGCGCCAGTACTTCGTCTATCGTTGAGAGCTTCTTAGAATTTTTACTATGAACCGCAAACGGAATACACATTTGAAGACAGTGTGTTACACTGATTGATCTATTAATAAAATTACTACGACGGAAAGGATTGGTTTTCAGTAACATCATATGACATACATTATTTAATGATATTCTGTATGATGAAAGTGAAAGAAAAAAAAACTAAGGCACAGAGGCAGGGTTTGAACCCGTATCACTGGTGATGTAGCCCTGGCTCTCTCGAAACACATTTGACGATACGAACGTACGGGGAACTTCAACCACCATTTTCTCGGAAACAAGGAGTCGTCTCATGAAAAGCCGCTAGCTGGATACACAGGAAAGGTCGCTCTACAACATATCTAAGATTCATCAATATCCGTCATTAACAAGTCTGATGGTTCCCTTGTAAGACAAAACAATGTCGAATAGGGGAAAAGCCGTGCAATAGCAAATTTATGTGCAGTGGTAGAAGAGAGTGTCACGAACAGCAAACTAAAAATCCCCACCGGCTGGATGCCACCAGAGCGGTAGTGGGAGGGGGGCGTTTGAAGGTCACTTTTCTATATTTTTCTTGAATAATCCGAAAACCGACACTTCTCGCAAAAATGTGCCGCACTATCAAATTAAACTACATTAAATTTACTGCAAAAAGGCCCTATTCATTTTTACTCTAGAACTAACATTGTCAGCGTTGCAGCGGATGGAAAAATCGCAGAATCTTAAGAATAATGTTCTAATGGTATTAAGGTATGAACTGTGTTCTGGGGCTCTAACAGGTTGGAAAGGGTGGGGGTGGACTGCAGGTCGCAAACTGAAGAGCTTGCAGGTGATTCTGATTTCTCATTCTGTCTACCCTAATACGTCACCGGAAGCACCTACAGGGTGTCTCACCAAGTTAAACGGACCCTCCACAGTGCTCCTAATTAAGCATTAGTGACACAGTATGCAGACACTGCTGACATGCCGGGGGGGGGGGGGGGGGGTAGGGGTAGGGGGAGGGGGCTATTTCCCACAGAGAGCATTCACACTACATGGAATAACTATATGAGTTACTAATACAGTAATACTAACGCAAGAAACGCATATGGATAAAATCAACGTAAATCTCTGCACACTGTACTACACTGTTAGAGGGGAAATTGATTCTTAGTCATCTATGCGGCAGCTATAGCAGTAATCCGGGGAAGGCAACTTCCATTACACCGAGCGCTGCTGGCTTTGCGTTTTGCAGACCAGCCTATACCTCCCCAGCATTTCCTGTCCAATTGTTTTATGTGAGTAGACAAAATAACTTTACTGAGCTCGTGTAAATATAGTGGAATTATTTTTCAGTTTATTTAATGAGTAGTTATTACCACTTCTCAGGTGCGCTAGAATGTAAGAAACTTCAACAGCTGTGACTTTCAGCTTTCTACCACACTGAAGAGCCTGTCACATACGCAGTATTCTGTCAATATATATCTGACAATGTCAATTTCATTGACTGCACTATCACTGGCTAGGATGCTTTTCACAGCATATGGGTATGAAGCCTCAGTTCTCCGATACCTGTAGTGACTGAGAGGCTTAAATTTTCTCCATCAGCAGCAGAAATAGGTTACCTAGGTGTTACGGAACTTCAGATATTTCGACATAAATTAAGCAATGCATTACAGCAGTTTACTGTTACAGACTCGAACACGATCAGTTCCATTCTATCAGACAAATTTGCACCCACCTTAGAAGATATATGGTCGATGTGTGTTAAGTGGATCCACTCAGCGCAGCCTCTTCTACAATCGCGAGCAATTCCTGAGTGGAAGAGATTTATACAGTCTATCAGTACCTCTGTTAATGATGAAAGAAATGCGGCAACTTACTGGTCAGTCATTAATCACCACAGAGTGGCTACAACACAATTACATGGCTTGAGAGTACGCTCTGAGCGACGGACGGCATTAAAAGTCCACATATGCCAATCTAATCTCATTCCCACCAAAGCTACAATGGTCACTAACAACATCACACCTACAAAGTATACATTTATCAGTCTTTGTTTATAGGAACCTATTTACACACAAGGTCACTTTACGCCTGCAAATAAGCAAACATTTAATAAACCAAATATAACTCCATTGTACACTCCTGGAAATGGAAAAAAGAACACATTGACACCGGTGTGTCAGACCCACCATACTTGCTCCGGACACTGCGAGAGGGCTGTACAAGCAATGATCACACGCACGGCACAGCGGACACACCAGGAACCGCGGTGTTGGCCGTCGAATGGCGCTAGCTGCGCAGCATTTGTGCACCGCCGCCGTCAGTGTCAGCCAGTTTGCCGTGGCATACGGAGATCCATCGCAGTCTTTAACACTGGTAGCATGCCGCGACAGCGTGGACGTGAACCGTATGTGCAGTTCACGGACTTTGAGCGAGGGCGTATAGTGGGCATGCGGGAGGCCGGGTGGACGTACCGCCGAATTGCACAACACGTGGGGCGTGAGGTCTCCACAGTACATCGATGTTGTCGCCAGTGGTCGGCGGAAGGTGCACGTGCCCGTCGACCTGGGACCGGACCGCAGCGACGCACGGATGCACGCCAAGACCGTAGGATCCTACGCAGTGCCGTAGGGGACCGCACCGCCACTTCCCAGCAAATTAGGGACACTGTTGCTCCTGGGGTATCGGCGAGGACCATTCGCAACCGTCTCCATGAAGCTGGGCTACGGTCCCGCACACCGTTAGGCCGTCTTCCGCTCACGCCCCAACATCGTGCAGCCCGCCTCCAGTGGTGTCACAACAGGCGTGAATGGAGGGACGAATGGAGACGTGTCGTCTTCAGCGATGAGAGTCGCTTCTGCCTTGGTGCCAATGATGGTCGTATGCGTGTTTGGCGCCGTGCAGGTGAGCGCCACAATCAGGACTGCATACGACCGAGGCACACAGGGCCAACACCCGGCATCATGGTGTGGGGAGCGATCTCCTACACTGGCCGTACACCACTGGTGATCGTCGAGGGGACACTGAATAGTGCACGGTACATCCAAACCGTCATCGAACCCATCGTTCTACCATTCCTAGACCGGCAAGGGAACTTGCTGTTCCAACAGGACAATGCACGTCCGCATGTATCCCGTGCCACCCAACGTGCTCTAGAAGGTGTAAGTCAACTACCCTGGCCAGCAAGATCTCCGGATCTGTCCCCCATTGAGCATGTTTGGGACTGGATGAAGCATCGTCTCACGCGGTCTGCACGTCCAGCACGAACGCTGGTCCAACTGAGGCGCCAGGTGGAAATGGCATGGCAAGCCGTTCCACAGGACTACATCCAGCATCTCTACGATCGTCTCCATGGGAGAATAGCAGCCTGCATAGCTGCGAAAGGTGGATATACACTGTACTAGTGCCGACATTGTGCATGCTCTGTTGCCTGTGTCTATGTGCCTGTGGTTCTGTCAGTGTGATCATGTGATGTATCTGACCCCAGGAATGTGTCAATAAAGTTTCCCCTTCCTGGGACAATGAATTCACGGTGTTCTTATTTCAATTTCCAGGAGTGTATAAACAGAAGTCCAGTGATGTATTTCGTCTTCTCACGTAAGAGAACTGGACAGGAAATGCTGGGATGGAATGGTCTGTCTTTATGTTGAAAAACGATCAACGCTCGTTGTAGAGGAAGCTGACTTTCCCATAGGTACGCTACACCTGGCGTACAGTATGTCTAAGAATTAATTTTTCTTCTAGCAGTGTAGAAAAGTGTACAGAGATTTATGTAGATTCCCTAATACTCGTATATATAGTGTTTTATCGTCGCTGCCTCATATTGCATATTTTTTCTTTCCATAATGGGTAAGATGATTACTACTACTTTTCTAATCTACTAGGTGCGATCCTACGACTAAATGAATAGTTGTTTGTTTCATTTTAATTTTTTTCATTTTTACAGCATCGCCAGTGGCCTGGAACATATCTCTTATCTCTTACTATACAGGGTGGCCCATTGATGGTGACCGGGCCAAATAACTCACGAAATAAGCATCATACGAAAAAACTACGAAGAACGAAACTCGTCTAACTTGAAGGAGGAAACCAGATGGCGCTACGGTTGGCCCGCTAGATGGCTCTGCCATAGGTCAAACGGATATCAACTGCGTTTTTTTTAAAGTAGGAACCCCCATTTTTAATACATATTCGTGTAGTACCTAAAGAAATATGAATGGTTTAGTTGGACCACTTTTTTCGCTTTGTGACAGATGGCGCTGTAATAGTCACAAACGTAGAAGTACGTGGTATCACGTAACATTCCGCCAGTGCGGACAGTATTTGCTTCGTGATACATTACCCGTGTTAAAATGGACCGTTTACCAATTGCGGAAAAGGTCGATATCATATTGATGTATGGCTGTTGTGATCAAAATGCTCAACGGGCGTGTGTTCTGTATGCTGCTCGGTATCCTGAACGACATCATCCAAGTGTCCGGACCGTTCGCCTGATAGTTACGTTATTTGAGGAAACAGGAAGTGTTCAGCCGCATGTGAAACGTCAACCACGACCTGCAACAAATGATGTTGCCCAAGTAGGTGTTTTAGCTGCTGTCGAGGCTAATACGCACATCAGTAGCAGTCAAACTGCGCGAGAATCGGGAATCTCAAAAACGTCGGTGTTGAGAATACTACATCAACATCGATTGCACCTGTACCATATTTCTATGCACCAGGAATTGTAAGGCAACGACTCTGAACGGCGTGTACAATTCAGCCACTGGGCACAAGAGAAATTACCGGACGATGACAGATTTTTTGCACGCTTTCTATTTAGCGACGAAGCGTCATTCACCAACAGCGGTACCGTAAACCGGCATAATATGCACTATTGGGCAACGGAAAATCCACTATGGCTGCGACAAGTGGAACATCAGTGACCTTGGAGGGTTAATGTATGGTGCGGCATTATGGGAGGAAGGATAATTGGCGCCCATTTTATCTATGGCAATCTAAATGGTGCAATGTATGCTGATTTCCTACGTAGTGTTCTACCGATGTTACTACAAGATGTTTCACTGCATGACAGAATGGCGATGCACTTCCAACGTGATGGATGTCCGGCACATAACTCGCGTGCCGTTGAAGCGGTATTGAATAGCATATTTCATGACAGGTGGATTGGTCGTCGAAGAACCATACCATGGCCTGCACGTTCACCGGATCTGAGGTCCCGGGATTTCTTTCTATGGGGGAAGTTGAAGGATATTTGCTATCGTGATCCACCGACAACGCCTGACAACATGCGTCAGCGCATTGTCAATGCATGTGCGAACATCACGGAAGGTGAACTACTGGCTCTTGAGAGGAATGTTGTTACACGTATTGCCAAATGCATTGAGGTTGACGGACATCATTTTGAGCATTTATTGCATTAGTGTGGTATTTACAGGTAATCACGCTGTAACAGCATGCGTTCTCAGAAATGATAAGTTCACAAAGGTACATGTATCACAATGGAACAACCAAAATAAAATGTTCAAACGTACCTACGTTCTGTATTTTAATTTAACAAACCTATCTGTTACCAACTGTTCGTCTAAAATTGTGAGCCATATGTTTGTTACTATTACAGCGCCATCTATCACAAAGCGATAAAAGTGGTCCGACTAAAACATTCATATTTCTTTACGTACTACACGAATATGTAATAAAAATGGGGGTTCCTATTTTAAAAAAAAACGCAGTTGATATCCGTTTGACGTATGGCAGCGCCATCTAGCGGGCCAACCATAGCGCCATCTGGTTTCCCCCTTCAAGCTAGACAAGTTCCGTTCTCTGTAGTTTTTTCGTTTGACGCTTATTTCGTGAGATATTTGGCCCGGTCATGATCAATGGACCACCCTGTATGTACACTACCTGAACAAAAGTATCCGGTAACCTGTATGTAATGCAGATATATGCCACAAGACCTAGACCCGTCAGTATCGAAAGATACGGGGAGTATTGTGTTGTTAACAGAGAATGAGTCACAGTAGAATGTGTCAATTGGGAGAATTCAGTGGCCTTGGACGTGCACAATTCATTGGATGTCACCAGAGTAACATATCCATGAGAGATATTTCAGACCTTCTAAAATTTCCCAAGTGGACTGTTGGTGATGTGATTCCAAAATGGAAACGGGAAGCTAAACTAAAACCAGGTAAACCTAATGTAATGACGGTCAGGTGCGTCTGAGACTTGCGAGGATGGTTGTAAAAAGCGCATGAAATCAGCGGAAGGGATCATTCATAAGTTTCAAAGTGCTACCAGCAGTCCACGCAGCAAAATGAACGTAAAAGGAATGGGGATACGGTGGTTGAGGAGATCCTCATATTGCACACATTTCTACTGTCAGTGCTAAGCGACGCTGCAGGTAGTGTAAACAGCGATGCCATTGGACAATGGATGACTGGAAATGATTGATTTGGAGCGAAGAATTACGCTATAAGCTGTGACAATCAGATGAAAGGGTTTCGGTTTGACAAATTACTGGAGAATTTTAGCTGTCATCATGTGTAATGTCAAGTGTGAAGTACAGAGGAGGTAGTGTTACGGTATTTGGGTGCTTGCCGTGGTTAGGGATGTAAAGGATATGAACACTTGTTACAGCATTGGGTACTATGTACAATATAGAGGAAACGGTGACTGCTTCTATCAGTATGACAATGAAACATGTCAGAAAGCAACATCTGGTTTGTGGACAGTAATATTCCTGACTTACTTGCTTAAAATCCTGACCTGAATCCAATGAAAGACCTTTGAGATAAGCTGAAACGTTGACATCGTTCCAGACGCTAGCTTCCTAAGTTAATACTTGCTGTGCTTCGGCTGTTGAGGAAGACTGGGCTGCTCTTCCTCAACAGTCATTCACACACCTTATTGAAAGTGTACCAGCTCAGTTCAATCCGCCGTAAAGGCGAAGGCTGGACACAGCGCAAATAATATGCGTCTGGTTGCTTTTGATCAGACAGTGTATGTATTAGATATGCGGTAAAACACCTTTAAACCTGTTCCTTTATCGTAGTTTAAATGTAAGATAACTTCTGGGCACATAATCTACTCGAAGTTTTTATTGTTTCTTGGTAACACTTAGGCCTTTCTGTGCTCCTTTCCTCACACCTGTGCCACCCTTAAAATGCATTTAAATACCCATACTATTTACGATGTTATATTATGGACCCATTCGTGCACGTCTGACTAAATCCATGTTTTCACTAGTATATCTTTTGAAACGTGTGTTAATCTGTCTACTATATTTCTAACAAGGGTAACTCCCCATCGCACCCCTTCACACTTAGTGGTAAACGATTCAGTGGATAGCTCGTCAAAAACTGAACGCAAATCAAGCATGAAAACAGGGAGGTGTGCTGAATTGCGATAGAAGAAGAAAAATAGAAACAGTGAGTGATCCAAGCTCAAAATGTGCAACGTCAAGTGAATTACCAGTCTCACGGCGTCGTGGACGATGTTGGACTGCAAAGCAGAGGATCTGTGTTCAAAAACTTCCTCGTTTCCCATATTTTTTCACAACATTATGAGTTCCCATCCGGTCACTGACGTATCAGTTCTCCTTCTGTAGCATTGGAATTGTCATACTATATATTGGTTATAGAATATGAGTCATGTGGTAAGGACATATAACCATCGCAAGTAAATGTGGTGGATAGTGAGAGCAGGTGAGGCCCCGTAGACCTCTCACAGAAGTGAAAACAACAAATAAACGGGTGTGAAATATGTTACAACAAAGGAATACAGGAGTCAGATCTTCCAAAACGGAACTTACGAGTCATAACATGTTGTACTTGTGTATAACAAATAGGATGCATGTACGTCTGGAGTTCCCTTCCTTACACCTCGCTGTTACAAAGGGACGTTACACCATGACACAGACACAAATCTGAATACAGTGAACTGACACGTCAATGACTGGACCGTCAGTTCTTACTTCTGTGAAAAAAATATGGGACATGAAGGAGATATGAACATGAATCTCACCTTGGGCAATGCGACACCGTGATCACATAACCACGACCCCGTGGCTACTCAAACCCGCTCAATGTTGCACATCTTGAGCTTGGATCGTTCATTGTTTCTATTTTGTTTCTTTTTTCAAAGTTCAGTACAAGTTCTTCGTGTTTTCGTGCTTGATCTGTGTTCAGCTTCTGACGGACTATCCACTGGGCCAACATACCACTAAACCTGAGGGGGTGCGATGCGGAGTTTCCCTTGTAAGTACCAGAGTGTGTTCTACTGTCATCGTTCGTTTATGCTGTGACGGTGTGCAGTTCGCTTTAGTCTGTATGCGTATGTGTGATAGGGTAGAGATACAGGAGAAGGAAAGGAAAGTAATTGAAAGACATTGATAATATTCGTTTTTGTCACAATCACCTTGGTTTGTGTGTATGTGTGTGTTTTTGCCGCAATACAAATGAATTGCTAACGCACACGAAAAACGTACACAGTGCGTAAACATTACTATCGACAAAAAGAGCACGTGCGCATCTATTCCGACTACAGACTGAATAAAATGTAACTGAAGATAACTTACTGACACACAACAAATTACCCATAGAAAATATTCAAGAAACAGTCCTAGCACTAAAAGCAATCACACATCAAAATTACTTTAATTTTCAGAAGGAAAATTATTTACAAAACGATGATTTACCAATGGAATCACCGATATCAGGAACATTGGTACACTAATTAATATTTTGATAAAATAATCACAGAGAAAGACTACAAAACTATCTGCTGGTACAGAAATGTGAACGATGTGACATGGCTAGTTTCTCGCGCGTTGATTTAACTAGAAATAAAAGTGAATAGGGAATACAGTATACATCGAAAAGAAGTCAAAAAGCAAATCACTGAAAGTTCTGTATTCAGTACCAAATAATTTCAACAAAAAAAACTATGTGTGAGGAGATGATACATTTTGCGTGCACAGTATCATTATTTTTATGTTTTCTATCAGTCAGAAAATGCGCTGATCCCAACTGGTTGCAAGAAGTCATACTACACTAATGATATCTCCGGTGGCCTCTGTTTATCAGTTTGTTTCAAGAGATTTAGCGTACACGTCTGCGTATATGAGTGCGTGCATAAGTATTCTATGGATTGGAAGCTGGACCGAAAACTTCTTCAGTAGTCTTCTGAGAGTCTGAACATAAAAAGCTCTGTGAAAATTTCCAGTGACACACTTGGATTCAAACGTTTTTAGATTATTACTTACACAGAATTTTACTAAGGCACCACAGCACCGCATATTCATTTAGTTGTACTCATGTAAGAAACCAGGATTAACCAAAACAAATCCGAATCCTGGAAAATAACCATACATAGAAGTTTTCTTGTCTTTTTCGTCGTTAGGCCTCTTTTCATGTACGAACACAATGGATATGTTAGATTATGGTCACCACTTGGAAGAAAATATTTCATCTGCCTGTTAAAAACTTGTTCTGAAGAGAAAAATACTCATTTCCATGAGACAGTCCGCTATATATAAATATTTGAGAAAGCTTTCCCTAATTATTCATGTTCTTACCTACTCAATACATACTACAGGTCTTCCAAAGGTGTAGAACGTATAAACTGATGTAGGGGTAATAATCTAAATGTCATATAACAAAAGGAAATGATCTTATTATATCTGAATAACACTCAAGAGTACAATCCAAGAGTAACTTATAACCCCTAATTACTCCTGAAGGAATAACTTATGTATTGGACATGTGTTCTGCTGGCTTCTAGCACCAATACCGGAATTCGATTTAGCTCTTGCTGTTTACAGCAATTTAATTTCATATAGTTTCTATACTTTCACCATCACTTTAATTTTTTCATCGCTACTATACGAAATACAGATTGGTAACTTCGGTTTGTAACCTAGTAATATATCTTATTTCATAAAGGAACGTCAGTAGAATATAGTAATATAATGCAGTAGTAAAACAAAAAGTTATCTTGGTTCTGGATACCTGAAAACATTCTACATTATCGATAAAAAGAATTAATCTGTAGTAAAGGCTATGGTGTGTCTCAACGTGGAAATGATAAGACAAAACATTTAGAAATTAGAAATTACTTTGTGAACTCTTTGACATCTGTATTCCACATAGCACTGCACTGTCCATTGTGTCTGTATCTTGTACCACGGTAATATATCTTCTTTTATGTTCCATTCATCCAAGCCACGTCGACAGGAGAACTGAATTTAACAGATACATGAGTGAAACATTCATACACTGACGGAAGTGAAAGGTTTTATACGATGAAATCTTTGATTGCCTGATAATCCAATATTTCCACGTCTATGGGAAATGTCGATTAAATGTTCATCCTCATATTTGCCTATTTTCAGTTCATAAAACGTCATTCCTATAGGTGAAGAATGGCATGAGTCCTTGGTAGCTCTGTGGTATGTCCAACGTTATTGGAACTTTGCACGTAGAGATTACAACACTGCATGCCCAGAGGACGAGCATGTGTAGCTTCTCATCTTTCGGACTTTGAGAAAGGTCGAATCATTCGCACCAGGGACATAGGAACATCACACCGACAGATCATACAAACATTTGGCTGTAGTGCAATGACTGCAGAACGACGGTAATGACATTATTCAGGACAAAAGTGTGGCAAGAAGCGTAGGCACGGGTCCTACCAGGTAATTGGCGAACGGAGTGTGAATACTCTCCCGTATGTGCCAAGAGTGGTAAACTCTGTTGATATACCCGTCATGAACAAGGTACCAAATGGTAAATTCCAGACGATAGTGCGAGGCAACGGACTGCAGCTTATACCACAAACATGCTTAAGACTGGCCTATCCGGTCTTCTGATATGTCTCCCACAGACCATGTATGAAATGCGACGGGAAGACGTGTACTATCATTGAAGCCTCCAGGCACCAATCTTCATGAAATGACACTGCATATCTTTGAGGCATGGCACGAAATTGCTCATGACATTCAGACCCTTCTTGTTTCTATGCCACAACGAAAACAAGTACGTTCGTTCCCTTCGGAGTCAGAAATTTGGTAATTTGCGGTAAGGACTATGGGACCAAACTGCTGAGGTCATCGGTCCCTAGGCCTACTCAGTAATTAATCTAACTTAACCTAACTTACGCTAAGGACAACATACATACCCATTCCCGAGGGAGGACTCGAACCTCCGACGGGGGGAGCCACGCGAACCGCGACAAGACGCCTCATACCGCGCGGCTACCCCGCGCGGTTCGGAGTTAGACAACACACTGATGTTGATAACTGATATCAGTTGTGAGTGGAATACAAGTTCAATCATTTGATACACATTATGTGGCGAACAGCTCCGCATAGTTTGGTAGTCATTTGACTAGCGGTTATCCTGCAACACTTTCCATTTCCATTAGTGTACGAGTATTATCCGCACGCAACAGGTGTGTTGAGTAAAAAATATTTTCTCAAATTCTTGCAAGTAGATACGTTCTCATTATCTCAGAAGTAGCTTTGAACTTGACACACGACGCTATTCCAGAGAATCTTTATAAGATTCCTATAAAAATTAAAAACAAAAAATACCACAAAAACGCAACTTTTCAAAAAGCTCTTCAGTCACTTCGTGTTGGTGAAAATCGAAGACATACTCATTACTCATAAGATTTCAACTCCTAAGTACCAGCACCTCTCAGAGGTAGTCCCTGTTGCCAGGTGAACGATCTCGACTTATCTTAAATCATTTTGAGCAAACACCGTGTGAGAGGCAGCTGGTTCCCCTGCCGAGGTGGTTACCTCATTCAGCACCATCGGGCGTGGCCAATACGCCGATGGATGTCCACCTGTCAACATGTCCAAGCTGTTAGCTTCGGCCGCACGTCAGTGTTTATCATCTGCGCCCGCCGTACTGTGGCTTCGTGGAAGATTCTTCGCTACAATCGTGAGTTCTTGGTGATTTTTCCGAAAATCGGTGAGTGAAATGGCTGCAAACAATTGTAGGAATTTTACGGTGCAATGCACTTCTGACAGAATCGTGCGGAGGGCAACAAGTTTCGAAATCCACACTTGGCTACGAGATATTTTGTGTGTGCCAAGACACGAGTTAATAGTCATGCAGTTAGACTTCTACCTGTACTTTTATTTTCTCAAGTTAGCGAACCACAAAATCTGCGAAGGGCTGGTGTCCGGAAAGGATGTAATCCGAAATTCAACCATATGAATATCAGCATTAGTGTTGTTGCTGTCCAACACGCAAGTTATAGCATTTCAATTGTGCGAGTTTTTAACGTACCTTTGGGATATCCTAAACTGGAAATATCTACGACATTACGTTCTTGCGGACACGTTGTTAGTGTAACAGAAGAAAAATGGTTCAGTGCGTACTGCTGTCAAGTCGATAGCAGTGTTCAGTCTATCCGAATCGACTTAAGCACGCAGATCCCGCCGTAATTGTCCATCGGCGGATGATGGGCGTACATATGATATAGCGGGCAACCGGTGGATCGACTTAGTATGGCGGTCCCAATAACGGGCGGTGCCCTCACCAACTGCCAACGGAAATTTCGCTTGTCGACGGATCTCGGTCACAAACTTAGTTGAGTGAGATAGTCCAAGGCATTGCGGTACCACCTTCAGAACCATCGCATGTTCTAGAGGTAGACGCGGCGGTTCGCCCTGTCGGACAACCCCAGCCTGATGTAGTTGCTAACTCAAGTTCGGTCACCGTGCAGGAAACAATGGAGACTGGCTTTTCGTCTCTGGTTTTTCCAGCAAATGGTGCTGAAGACACCGAAGCGGACACCAAATTGTCTAAATCATAAAAGAAGTGAAACTTTAAGATCGTTAAGGATGCCCCGCACGCGAAGCACAGTATTAATGAGAGCGACCAGCAGGCCTCTCATCCCACGTCGTTCGTAAAACTAACAAATGATCTACGTAGCCACGCACACAGGGAGCAACAAATCTTGCAGAAAGCCCCACGTTCAGAAAGTTCAACGAAGGCAGAGCGAAGAAGCGAGGGCTGCGTGGCGACCCCATGCCAGCGTTCTCACTGGCACTCGGACAGCGAAGGCCGCAGGAGAACGAAACACAACCGACTGCTACAAGTTTCCAAATAGGAAACCTCACGACCATCAACTGTGTAAAAGAAGTCAAGAGGGGACAAGGTCCAGGAGCAGACTTTGAATTTTAATATCAATTTGTCCTCCTGCGGGTCTTATAGTGCATCGGAATGATTTCATCACTAGAATTAAATTTTCCTGTAAGCTAGAGGCCTTGATAGATTTTTGTAAACCAGTTGTAGAACATTTAAACGAAGTGAGCAACATGGAAGTCGACTACCTACCAGGTTTTAAGACTTTTAAATCTCGACCCATAATGCAAGTGCGGGACCGGTATATTAGTCAGCCATTCATTAGATCATAAAAAGGTCTCTATATTGTCCAACGGACGCGACCTACGCTGCACGGTGGAAGATATGTTGTTTGTTAATGTTCATGCTCCGTCAGGAACTGACAATAGTCTCGTGAATATAGACAATTTTCTACGCCTGATCAGAAATAAGCTCTGTATATTCTCTTTGTAGCCGCCAGCGAGTCCTATGACGTCATCGCCGAATTCGCTGTCTCCGTGTGCTCAGAGACTCGATTCACCCGTCTCTGGTGTATTTGGAAATATTTTGAAAACTACAAATGGGATAAAAGAAAAGATTGTAATAAAAATTGTTCGTCTCGGAGGTGGACATCCAGTGACAACAAACTCGACCCACCTACCCCATCCTCATGGAAGGACAGAGGGATCAGCTTTGAAATCTTAAACAGGAACCCCTGTTTTTTTATTGCGGTTTCAGAATCTTCGAAAAAAGAATATGTGCCCTCTGTATTTAACATTCTTCCTTGTGAGGTATATGGCTCTGTAATTAACAAAAATCAGTATGGGCCAAAAACCGTTGGAAAAAAGTTAATATCCAAAAAATACGCATCAGGTTAGGATCCCAGGAGGTCAGAAGGGCAGTTGCTCTTGAATTTTTAAAGAGGAAACGGGTTTTTACAGCAAAAAACCTTGATTTTTCCAGAACACAATACTTGGTCCGCATTGTTAGTGTAATTTCTTTCACAGATATCGTAATGGAAAGCAGTTGGAACAATTTATTGGTTTATTCGAGTCCACTGTGGCATGATGGCACAGCAAGCTTTTACTTTGATTAATAGTAAAAGACATTTCTAGGTTGCAACCTAGAACTGTCTTTTAGTATTAATCCATTGGTTTGCTTACCAATGAACTGGAAACTACTTTTTGCTTTACCTGGGAACTGTGAAATAAATTACACAAATAATGTGGAAAATGTTTTATATTAGGCTCTGGAGCATGAAGTGAGGACTAGCCTTACGCTCCTGCACGCTTCAGTGAAGGAGTACGAGTAGACGAGAGTCGAGTATCAAAAGCGACCGCAGCGCCTCCCTTCTCAGACTCGTCATACGCGCGGAGCCACAGCGGGAACGAAGGAAGGCGGTATAGCATAGACGTAACAGCGATGCCTACGTATGTAAGGAACGCAACCCGCAACATTCATCCGGACTCGCTCCGTTTCCGATCCCAAGTACCCACTACTACAAGGTCACGAACAGCGTTACAATACTGGTGGGGTACTTTAATTCTGTCACAGATAACGCGGACCAGCAGTCGAGGGTGAAAGCTGGATTTTCCTAGGAGCAGGAATTACGCGCAGAGCAGGACGTAATGCACCCGGCGTACTGGGTCGTCCACTCAATAGTGACAAAAGAGGGTAGGTGTTTTTCTACAGAGCGCAGTGCGGAATGAGCCAACGCTCAACGTCAGGCGCGACAGGACGACTGGTTCTGGATGAGTCTAATGCGTTGTACGCTGTTTTATGGTGAATGAGCGCCAAATACCGTGGAAGAGTATCCGTGATCCCTAAAGAAAATAGAGAAAGGAAGAAATACGTATCACAGGGTCGGCTACGAAAACGAAGAGCCAGCTACTAGAACCGTCTGACATTTATAGAATGTGTGTAAGATGAAAAGGACACGTTTTCAAATGTTATATCGCACTCTGGAAATATCGAACGTTGCCCTAACGTGTCTGCGCAATCCAAAAACTGCCTCTGAAGCAACGTTGAAGGAAACAGTTGAGAGCGAATCATTTTCCCCCAAATCTCAGTAAACATCGGAACCCCCTCTTATACCCACATGCCAACGTCCTCCAACTAAAAAGAGGAAGGAAAATGATATCCTCCTGAAATATTTAAATGAGAACAGAGAAGACATATTTCACTTTAAAAACTATCTGGAGAAGCTGTTGAATCAGCACCACAGGAGGATGAAATAGAAATGTTTTTCAAAACCGTGGTTATAGCCATGAAAACATTTCGGCCAGATCCAATTACGCGGACGAAGGTTGGAGTCTTAGGAACTGTCACAAAGATGTCTGTGCGGTTCTAGTTCATTAGTGAATTATAATGACAATCATTCCTCCTCGCAGCGCGCGTCAGCACCGTTCCCCAGGTCCATTACTGACACGCCAACAACGCCTATTAGTGACTCTACTCAAATAAGTGATATTGTCACTCATTCACTCGGTTTTTCACTAAATGACCTTACTGGTGAGTATTACTAATATAACAAATAACTCAAAACAATACAATGATTTGTAAATGTTCCCTACATTATTTGGTTTAAAAACCTCATTGCAGTTAATGAAAATCGTTTTGCGGTTGTATATAGCTAAGGTTTTTGTTGTGTGTTACAGGCTCGTAAAACGTTTATATGTTCATTTAATTTCTTGCAAGTAACAAAACATTATTAATAAAAACTGTAAGGAAACTACTTTTACACAATCTACTTCCCAGGGAGCGCGTTTAGGTTTAATAGTTCAGTGCCCTTGCAGTTTAATTTTCTGGGAAAACATAAATTCGCTACGTATTTAAGTTTTGTGTTCCTGTCGACGCAAAACGGCATGCCCTGTTCGCTTGGCGCAAAATACTTGTTCCTAGGAAAACCTGGCTTGACAAGGGTCAAGCACTGTAGACATTAATATATGACCTCAGTGTAACATACACTTAGAGATAGCTCTACCCCATTCACACCGAGTTCACTGATTGCTAGACAGAGTCAAAATGACCACATTTACGTGACATGAAACTGCGCTAATGCTGTAATAAGCACTACTATAGTGAGTACTGAGGTAAAGCATCTCGCATTCTCAGATCAGTGTGCATAAATGTACCCAGGAAAATTGCCGCAGTTGGTGAAACAGAGGTAATCCGGAATCTGGAGACTAAATACTTAATATCTGCAGGACGCAGCACTTCGATTTGAACCTCAGCAAAATTAGCATCAGTCTGTCGACAAAGGTACTAACATACACAGGCTCACAGATTGGTGGATTACTAGCGCGAAACTAGCTTAGATATCAGCCCTGCAAACCTATAGGGCAGACAAAGCATTTTGGGAAAAGTCTACAACGGAATTCTATCTTAAGTGCTTAAAGGCTGCCGTACATCCCGACCTCAGGAGCTCATCCGACTTTTTGCCACGCTTAAAATGCAGCAAGGTTGAGCTTCTTACGAAACGCAAATCTCAAGCAGAAAGCACGGTATTTAGAAGTCGCCTGATATGAAATATCAATGGGGAAGAACCATCCGTTAACAGAGCTATGAGCGAACATAAGCACCGCCACCAAAGTAGGCCGGACGGATTAAAAGGGAAAACGCGATGTTGTCGGAAATTCACTCATATTTGTCTAACTTGTTTAAACAAAAGGAAATGGCTATCGTAGTCGTGAATAGCTTTGCCCAAGGAATTCAAAATCTATACGAATTCTTCATGTAAAATGAGATATGAGACGAAAAAAAAGTCTACGTCCAGTTCTAGGACACATTGGGCGCAGCTATGACAGAGCTTGTCAGACAAGCAGTTAATGGCTTCCAATCCCCACAGTCTTGCTGTTCAAATAGCGTTCAGAAAAGTTATAGATTGCAACTGGATGATGTAACGAAAGGAGAAATACAAACAAGAACCTTCTGATACTTGAAAAGTTGTATCTTAAGCTTTGTAGCACAGGCATCTGCAAATATTACAGTCCTGCAGAAGAACTTTTCTTTGACTATGCATTCCAAGTTTATCAAACACACAAAATCTTACAACAAGATAATTTTATTTATTGTTATGAAAGGACAATATTTCTTCTGTAAGTGGGTTATTATAGAGACGAGTTCCTTTTTGGAAGGATGTTGTGTTTGATTCAATAGACAAAGCTTTTCTTTTTAGATTTTCTACGTTTAATTCAGGAATGCATTTAATTCCGTTTGCCCACATGCATAGGATTTCTTTTTTCCATAGAATAAAATGGAGATCTGTTCATCAGTGAATCAGGCTACTGACTGGGCTTTCAAGTTCATGGCGGTTTCTTATTTTTACTAATTATATAGAGACTTTGATTAGAACCTCTCTGCAGTGTTTCATGAAGTAAGAGCATGCGACACTGTTGATGCTGATCCGTCTGTTTCATGGAGACGTGAAGTTCGGTCCCTCAGTGGTATTCGCAACGATTAGACCATGTGGCGAAGAGTTCTCGGGCTTCCAGCCGGGTGGCGGTGTCTTCAAACTGTGACGTTTCGACGAGTGACATACTCATCATCTTCTGGCGAAGTGCCAAGACTTTGCGGATGCCGGTCCCTTTATACCTGCGGTGTGCCCCCCACCACCTGGCCGCGGGAGGCTGGGTCCAGAGGAGCCGGCGGGCGAGGTTAAGGGGGAAGCGGGTGCGCCGTTCGTGTCTCCGTCAGAGCATTGTGATCGCGTCTCGTGAGCTGGACGGTTCTTGTTGCGTTCCTGGCGTATTGCGGCTAATGCTGGATTCCAGGCCGCGCTCAGTTGATAGCCTTCGTCCCTGTTCACAAGATTCTCGTGGACCCGTATTTCTATTGATTCTTTAATGACGCTATCCCAATAGCTCCCGGCTCGGCACAGCACCCTGGTGTTTTCGAAGTCAAAGGTGTGGTTTTCTTTGATGCTATGTTCCGCTATAGCAGATTTCTCTATCTGTCCAAGTCGAACATGCCTGATGTGTTCTTCGCACCTTTTAGAGATGCAGCGCTGCGTTTGACCAATGTACTGCACACCACATTCGCAGGCAATGTTGTATATACCAGGTGTGTTTAGTTTGAGTGGGTCTTTAGCTGAGCCCAGCAGCTCTTTCGTCTTCGGCGGTGGTCGGAAGACGGTATTTATGTTAGATTTTCTTAATAGCCTCCCGATTTTGGCCGATGTGGGCCCCAGATATGGGAGAAAGGCGAGTCTCTTGCTAACTTCCTCTTCCTCTTCCTGAAATTTGTCAGCCTGTCTCCTCTTGAAGGCCCTGTCAATCTGTGTTTCACTGTACCCGTTTTTCCGAAATACCTCTCTTAAGTGGTGTAATTCGTCTGAGAGGCTTTCTTTGTCACAAATGGCGTGCGCCCTATGTACCAAGGTGGTCAGTACTGACTGGCGTTGCGCCGGATGGTGGCAGCTGGTTGCATGGAGGTACAGGTCTGTGTGCGTCTTTTTTCTATATACTGAATGGCCCAGCGTGCCATCCGCTTTCTTCCTGATCAGTATGTCCAGGAATGGAATACAGCCATTCTCTTCTACTTCCATCGTGAAGGTGATATTTTCATGTATGCCGTTTAGGCGGTCCATAAACTCCTCCAGTGCCTGCCTGCCATGCTGCCAGATCACGAAAGTGTCGTCCACATAGCGGAAGAAGTGCCTGGGTTTACGGTGAGCAGTTCGTAGTGCCACCTCCTCAAAGTGTTCCATATAAAGATTCGCGATCCCTGGAGCAAGGGGAGATCCCATGGCCACTCCATCCACTTGTTCATAATGCTCTCCATTGCACTTGAAGTAGGTGGTCGTAAGTGCATATTCAAAGAGCTTCACTGTTTCAGGCTCGAAGTGTTGATTAAGGAGCGCCAAGGCGTCTTGTAGCGGTACTCTTGTGAACAAGGAGGTGACGTCGAAGCTCACGAGTAGGTCATCACTCTGTATTCGGATGTCCTTCAGTATTCTAACGAAATCCGCGGAGTTTTTCACGTGATGACTGCAGTGTCCCACCAGTGGTTTCAATAGTGTCGCCAGGTATTAGACCATGTGCCGTCACCGGCTTCCATCCTCTCCCAGTTTCATTACCAGCTCGAACATGACACTACACACACACACACACACACACACACACACACACACACTACAGTCACCCAGTCACCTACACTTAACAGTCACACATACCCACACAACTCTCAACATCGCGAAGGAAAAGTGCCTGCTGACGTCAAGGATGTGAAAAACTTTTGTAATAAGGCAGCTGGACCTTATTTCGGGCTATCCCAACCATTCATTCTATAGGAATTTACTTTACTTTATTGTCAATACCTCCACATTACCAAGGCTTTCTTCCATAACGTTGCCGTGAATGGAGTTGAAACAAGCAGTGTGCCTGTACAGTAAGCAGGTCTCCTGAAATGAAACACTATAGGCTCTCCACCTCACAATGACCAACTAATATTAGCGGAGCTGCTTAGCGCTGTGTTCTCGCAGCAGGTATTCCTAGCTGTATATTCCTTGGAAGCGGAACTTTGAATTCCGAACAGCTTCCGGGTATCGCGTGCATTGCTGCAAAGATCCCAAACAGCAGGCAAAGAGCGAATAAGGGACTCAACCGCGAACGAGATTCGAAACGTAAATCTTACGATTTATATTCCTGCTTCCTATATTTTACCTCATAGAAGTAAATATACGTATTAGTCACCTAAGTTCTCCTCAGTTCCTGAACTGTGAATTGTGCTGGAAAATGTAACCTGAAGACGACAGATTGTCGGCAGCACACCAGACACAGATGTTAGTCACTGACGGCTATGAAACCCATAACAACTATACAACTACTCAACGTATGTCGCCGACCATATTCCAAAAGCAGAAGGCGACAGACAAACGTCAGTTACTCTGGAAGGTAAAATTGTACCGAGGCAGTCTCCCCCGGCCCGTCCCTCTTATACAGCGTACGTCACACTTTCGGGTTTGGTTGTAGGGTTAATCTGTTTCACGGGCAAAGACAGCCGTGTGGCATCACGAATCACGTGTGTACGTACGAGAAACTGCAGACAAATAATGCCTCCGAATTTTTCATGTGAAAACACTTAAGCTTTTTTAAATAAAACAAATGTTATTACCATTCAACATCTTTATTCTTCATGTCTACATATTTTCAGCCCTCTGCCGCTAGAAGGCTCCGAACTGTACAGTGTAAAATGGCGGTGTGTAACGTAACTATGTTTTTTGATGAGAAACAGCTTGCTGTAGCTGAGGTTCGAATTCGAAGAGTTCGTCCACAATGGTGCACCCTCTCCTTCAGCATAACAATGCTAGACAACACACGAGCACTGCGACATCTGCAACGATCAGAGGCCTTGAGTTCAGTGTCATCGATCATCCAGTGTTATCGATCATTCACCGTATAGTCCAGACTTGGCTCCATCTAATTTTCATCTGTTTCAAAAACTTAAAGAACTTCACTCTGATAGTGATGCGATGCAATCAGAGGTGAGGTTGTGACTCCGTCAACGGAATCAAACATTCTACAGTGAGAGTGACAACAAACTGGTCTCTCGTTAGGATAAATGTCTTCGTCCGCAGGGTGACTATGTTGAGAAATAAATATGTCGACGTGAAGAATGAAGATGTAGAATATTAATAAAGTTTGCGTTATTCAAAAGGTTGACGAGTTTTGACATAAAAAATTCGGAGGCATTACATTTCAGCACGCCCTCGTATTAAATGTGTTGCGTGTATTAGCCAGTTCACCTGTTCTACATACTGTGCGTACAACGCACGAATATGAGACGAGCTCAACGTTTCCTCCAATGTCTGAGGAATGAAGGGTAATAACTGCAGACAAGATCATTGCAGGTAAGTGGGACAGTGTATGGAACAACATACATATTCAGTCAATTGATCTGGTACAATTAAGGGCCATTCAGACACAGCCACTTATCAGTTCCTCTAAGCACTGCTACCGATGGCGAAAGATGCAGGCATATGAGCAGTTTTAGACGCAGCCACAGCCACTAAGCGGTGGTGCTGGTGTCCGTCGTCCCGATTAGCGACCACAAAAAGTGGCTCCATTTGTGACTCTCCAGTGAAAGCGATGGCAGCGTTCAGACTGAGCTACAGCCACACCACTGTTTGAAATGCAAGAGCGAAGTGCTGCTTACGCTCGAGTCGTGGGAAGCTTCGTCCCTGGCGAAGAAGCTGCTGTAAAGAGTAAATGGGTGGCTCTGTACTGTCGTAATAATGTCGTTGGATAGGGAATTCACAGAACAAGCATCAATACAGAAGATCTTGGGAGTGACATTGAAAAGCGGCCTGCCATATGGCATCTGAAACACGACGATTACAGCAACGTGACCGCAAAGAATAATTCGTGGTAGTCGATCGTACAGAAATTTGAAGCAAATTTCACTGGCACGTCCACAACAGAGGAAAACTTAATCAGTAAAAAATTCATGTTTATTTCCACCAAATACCAGTTCAAAATGGTTCAAATGGCTCTGAGCACTATGGGACGTAACTTCTGAGGTCATCAGTTCCCTAGAACTTAGAACTACTTAAACCTAACTACCCTAAGGCCATCACACACATCCATGCCCGAGGCAGGATTCGAACCTGCGACCGTAGCGGTCACGCGGTTCCAGACTGTAGCGCCTAGAACCGCTCGGCTACCTCGGCCGGCACCAAATACCAGTAATACAGAAAATATTGTAGTAGCTAAAATAATTTACAAATTCAGTACAAGCAAAGATATATTTCGAGCAAACATAACTGCTGTATGTTAATCTTGATTTTAAATCTCATGTTCATTTAAGTCATTACTATGTTCCTTCATTATATAATCACCAAATACTGTTTGTAGCATTTCCAGGTAGAGTGTTGTCTACTGACACCCTCTAGTCCAACACACAGAGTGTGCCCTCAGACTTATACGCACTTCTTTTCCTGACCGTTTTATGCAGAAGGCAGGTTGTTTCTACTGTAATTTTTGCCAATTTTTTTATCATTTAATGAAATATCCGAAACTTATTACTCAGTATTTTTCACGACACGAACAGAGCTTGCAGCGCCACTAACGCGCATTTGGAACTCCACTCACGCTCGGTAGCAACACCACTGACGTCAGCTGGAGCGCTGCTTACAAACCACTGAGCAGTGGCATCATGTGAAGGCCTATGCGAGGAACGTAATGGTAGCGTCAGACTGCGTCACAGCCGCACCACTATTTCAAATGCGCGAACGCTGCGCTGCTAACGGACGAGTCGTGGGCCGCGTTGTTTCTAGCACAGTAGCTGCTCTCAAGCGGAAGTGGACACCTTTTACCTCGGAGCTCTGGTGCCACGACCGGCGACCTCCGTAGCTAGTAATGTATCTGACAACTTATCTGGCGACATTTCGAATATGCTGTTTTCTTAATAACCACTTCTACAGGGTGTACCGAAACCATTCGTTCAAATTAATACAAGATCTAGAGAGTATCAAAACAAATTATTTAATTATGGTACATATGGTCCCTGACCCCAGTTTCTGATGCTAGGGACGGTTTATACAGAAGTACGTTTAGAATGCTAGTTACAGCAGTGGAATTCACAGGAATTGCTCAAAAGTGCGATCATTGGTCTGTATGCACGTGGTACTTTGTTTAACCACTGACTGTCATGTCCCTTCGAAGATTCCTAGCATGTCCGCAGTGGTATCAGCAACGATGGCAAATTTAGCGACGAACTCTTCTTATGTTCCCGCAACGGTTTCATACACCAGGTGCTTCGTAAGCCCACAAAGGAAGAAATACAGACTTGGAAGATCACGTGACCGGGACTGTCAGACGACAGGGTCATCTCGACAAATCCTTCGATTCCCGAAGGTGGCTCTCAGATGATTCTTCACAGCTATGCTGAAATGGGCTGGCGCACCATCGCGCTGGAAGTATATCCTCCAACAGATTGACAACACAAGTTTCTTAAAGATGTGATATCTCCGTCTGTTGAGGCATAATGGAAGAATGTATGGTCTAATCAATGTAACACCGAGAATTCCGGCCCACAAACACAGAATCGCTGTTGATGAGCACGAGGTCGAGTACCTCGTAGATTCACATGTGCACAAACATAAGAATTGTGGATATTTGAATTTCAGTACGTGCTCCCAGTCAATGACGCCGACAAAACAGCTTACGTCAGTACCAGTAATTAAATGTACCCAAACGTTAAAAGCTGACTTCAGAGGCAATAAACGCCTTATTGGAACAGGTTTGTTTCGATGTTCCCTGACTCCTGGTAAGTTTGGATTAATAGTTTCGGAACACCCTGTCAGTGTAGCGTGCAAGCTGTAAGTGTAAAAATATCAAATTTTAATGGTTGATTTTAAACAGACATCAACGTCAACGCTAGTCTGTCCACTGGTAGAATGGCCTGTCTCAAAGCAGTGTCTTTTCTTCGAATCATATTGCACATTCCAGGTAAAAGTTATTCAAATAATTTTATGGACATACGAAAATAAGAAAAAATTCGTTATCATCTTGTTCATAATTATCAAGTAATGCTATACAAGTTCCAACCATCGTGTGGATCCAGAATCTCCTATTTCGGTGCTCATTCTTTCTGCGAATGACAAGCGTACCTGGAGCGAAACCAGTTTCCATGTCCATTTTCACTAGGATACTGAGGGATTTTACATACGGTGAGCAGAGATTTCAGCCTTATTAACGCTCGTTTGGAGCGCCACTAACACTCGGTAACAGCGCCACCAATATCAACAGAAGAAGTGTTAGCGAACCACTAAGCAGACTGTAAAGTAACTCTGGGCCAAGCCGGCGGAATAACTGCCTAAGGCCTTTTCTCAGAAACAACACCAACTGCGATACGATATCCAACCGCATCAAAGTTACATGACGGAATTATCTGAACTACACTCCTGGAAATTGAAATAAGAACACCGTGAATTCATTGTCCCAGGAAGGGGAAAATTTATTGACACATTCCTGGGGTCAGATACATCACATGATCACACTGACAGAACCACAGGCACATAGACACAGGCAACAGAGCATGCACAATGTCGGCACTAGTACAGTGTATATCCACCTTTCGCAGCAATGCAGGCTGCTATTCTCCCATGGAGACGATCGTAGAGATGCTGGATGTAGTCCTGTGGAACGGCTTGCCATGCCATTTCCACCTGGCGTCTCAGTTGGACCGGCGTTCGTGCTGGACGTGCAGACCGCGTGAGACGACGCTTCATCCAGTCCCAAACATGCTCAATGGGGGACAGATCCGGAGATCTTGCTGGCCAGGGTAGTTGACTTACACCTTCTAGAGCACGTTGGGTGGCACGGGATACATGCGGACGTGCATTGTCCTGTTGGAACAGCAAGTTCCCTTGCCGGTCTAGGAATGGTAGAACGATGGGTTCGATGACGGTTTGGATGTACGGTGCACTATTCAGTGTCCCCTCGACGATCACCAGTGGTGTACGGCCAGTGTAGGAGATCGCTCCCCACACCATGATGCCGGGTGTTGGCCCTGTGTGCCTCGGTCGTATGCAGTCCTGATTGTGGCGCTCACCTGCACGGCGCCAAACACGCATACGACCATCATTAGCACCAAGGCAGAAGCGACTCTCATCGCTGAAGACGACACGTCTCCATTCGTCCCTCCATTCACGCCTGTCGCGACACCACTGGAGGCGGGCTGCACGATGTTGAGGCGTGAGCGGAAGACGGCCTAACGGTGTGCGGGACCGTAGCCCAGCTTCATGGAGACGGTTGCGAATGGTCCTCGCCGATACCCCAGGAGCAACAGTGTCCCTAATTTACTGGGAAGTGGCGGTGCGGTCCCCTACGGCACTGCGTAGGATCCTACGGTCTTGGCGTGCATCCGTGCGTCGCTGCGGTCCGGTCCCAGGTCGACGGGCACGTGCACCTTCCGCCGACCACTGGCGACAACATCGATGTACTGTGGAGACCTCACGCCCCACGTGTTGAGCAATTCGGCAGTACGTCCACCCGGCCTCCCGCATGCCCACTATACGCCCTCGCTCAAAGTCCGTCAACTGCACTTACGGTTCACGTCCACGCTGTCGCGGCATGCTACCAGTGTTAAAGACTGCGATGGAGCTCCGTATGCCACGGCAAACTGGCTGACACTGACGGCGGCGGTGCACAAATGCTGCGCAGCTAGCGCCATTCGACGGCCAACACCGCGGTTCCTGGTGTGTCCGCTGTGCCGTGCGTGTGATCATTGCTTGTACAGCCCTCTCGCAGTGTCCGGAGCAAGTATGGTGGGTCTGACACAACGGTGTCAATGTGTTCTTTTTTCCATTTCCAGGAGTGTATGATCTAATGAGGTAGAGGCGCTGTCCAAAACGGTTCATGCACCCATGCTGACTGTTGCACATCGGCAACGAAAGATGTAATCTGGACGCCAGTACCGCATCTAAACATCCACTATTCTCAGGTGAATCACGTTTTAAGTGCCACTGGGCAGATGGCCGTCGGCGCGTAAAGCCCTATAACAATCTTCGGAAGGGTCCAGGCCAGAGGAGCGAGCGTTATTACCACAGCAATGTTTTCGTGCCACTCCTCGGCGCAGTGGCATCTTACCAACAGGGCAATGGAACGTGTCACACAGCTCGCTGTGTACACTCATGGTTCAAGGAGTCCCAGTATGTGTTTACCGTACGTTCTTGTCTACCAAACTAAAACCAATCTAAACTCCCCCCAACAGGCCATGAAGGTCAAACGGTAGTGACACGCCAACGTGTCATCCTCAGCCCACGAGCGTCACTGGATACGGTGATGCAGGGGAATATGTTCCGAACACCGCTCTCATGGTCCTGTGTCAGTTTACGAGACCAGAGCCTCTGCTTCTCAATCAAGTAGCTCCTCAGTTTGCGTCTTCAATGGCTGAGTGCAACCCGCTTGTAAACAGCGCTAGGCAGACCGGATGGTCACCCATCCAAGTGGTAGCCTAACCGGACAGCCCTTAAATTCGGTGATCTGACTGGAACCCGTGTTAGCACTGCGGCAAGGCCGTTGTCTACCAAACTCGCCGGGTTTAATCCCAGTTGACAATCCGTGGGACCATCTCGCACGGTCTGTTCGCACTATGAATACTCACCCGCGAATCCTAGCGCAAATGGGCATTGTACTACACTCAGCGTGGCTCCAGATCCATGTCGGTATCGTCCAGAACTTAAGTGACACTGTTCTACATCTACATCTACATTTATACTCCGCAAGCCACCCAACGGTGTGTGGCGGAGGGCACTTTACGTGCACTGTCATTACCTCCCTTTCCTGTTCCAGTCGCGTATGGTTCGCGGGAAGAACGACTGTCTGAAAGCCTCTGTGCGCGCTCTAATCTCTCTAATTTTACATTCGTGATCTCCTCGGGAGGTATAAGTAGGGGGAAGCAATATATTCGATACCTCATCCAGAAACGCACCCTCTCGAAACCTGGCGAGCAAGCTACACCGCGATGCAGAGCGCCTGTCTTGCAGAGTCTGCCACTTGAGTTTGTTAAACATCTCCGTAACGCTATCACGGTTACCAAATAACCCTGTGACGAAACGCGCCGCTCTTCTTTGGATCTTCTCTATCTCCTCCGTCAACCCGATCTGGTGCGGATCCCACACTGATGAGCAATACTCAAGTATAGGTCGAACGAGTGTTTTGTAAGCCACCTCCTTTGTTGATGGACTACATTTTCTAAGGACTCTCTCAATGAATCTCAACCTGGTACCCGCCTTACCAACATAATTTTATATGATCATTCTACTTCAAATCGTTCCGCACGCATACTCCCAGATTTTTACGGAAGTAACCGCTACCAGTGTTTGTTCCGCTATCATATAATCATACAATAAAGGATCCTTCTTTCTATGTATTCTCAATACATTACATTTGTCTATATTAAGGGTCAGTTGCCACTCCCTGCACCAAGTGCCTATCCGCTGCAGATCTTCCTGCATTTCGCTACAATTTTCTAATGCTGCAACTTCTCTGTATACTACAGCATCATCCGCGAAAAGCCGCATGGAACTTCCGACACTATCTACTAGGTCATTTATATATATTGTGAAAAGCAATGGTCCCATAACACTCCCCTGTGGCACGCCAGAGGTTACTTTAACGTCTGTAGACGTCTCTCCGTCTTCCTCAACATTGGCGCAGCAGAAGGTGGTTATTCAGGCTTTTGTAGGTGATTACATTAATGTGACTGGACCATGTGTAATCATTTCAGAATACTATTTCATACTTAAGAGAGTAAAACTTGTCAGCCCTTCCAAGTCATCTGTATCGGGTGTCATAGTGCGAGACAAAGATAAGAGGAGTCGTTGCCGTAAGTGAGAGACATGCCGTAATACGCTGGTGCAGTAATACGTTACGTCGCCCTTGAAGGCGCCACATCCCACCTGCCGATCACTGACCAGCGAGTTATCGTAACCAGTGGCGCTTCGGCATGCAGCGTAAGTCACATTTGCAGTGGCCACTGCACAACAAATCCGATTTAGCACATTAAGTGCTGCCTATCTGGTCAGGCTTGGGATCGGATTGGCAAATCATCGATACGGCATTCACCGTATGCTGGGCTTCTGTCGCGAGGACACCGCCACTGTCCCAACAGGACCACCTACACTGGTGTTCAGCTGCAGCACTGGTAGGCAGAAGGTCGAACTGAGGACTTCCTACCTGCTAGGCCACGTGGTGCTTACCATCGCTTGATGCTGCCAGTCAGACCAAAGAATGGAGTTCACTCTCCAGATATCTATGCTCCCATCACTCACGATGGCTGTGGAGAGATTGCCAGCATGTCTTGCGCTTGGCCTGGCTGTACCAGTTTGCCACGTCAGCTCCTGACGCTGGTCAGCAAACGGCCAGGAATGACAACAATGGAAGGGCGGTCCTCCGTCGAACTAAGCTAGGCATAGCTGCTACTGGCTTTTTCTCGACATTGCTGTGCCGGTTAAGTCCATCGGTGGCTTACCATTCTGAACTGTTGGAAAGGAAATGAAAGGCTTCTTCTATCATCGAACTGCCCCACCACCCTCTATTAGAGGGCACCCAGAAGAGTTGGTGGAGGATACAATGGCGGATCAATGACCCTAACAACAAAGGGTAACAGTGGCAGTAGCACTACATCACTGGTTTTCTGTGGGATGCTACAAGTAAGTGCTGACTTCAAACTTCCTGTGGGCCCGAATAGTTATTTGTACCGTTGCCTTTCTCTATAGTTGGTGACATTTTCATCTATGTTTTTGCTTTTGGTAGTGATAGGCGGTAGGCAAATAGGCATAGACATACAGGGTAATACTTTGGGAGGCTATTCAGCACTTGCTTGATCAAATCACTCAAATGCGAGAAGCTAGTTTACAAATACACAAAGAACTAGATCAGCTACAATATAGATTTGCATATGGAACTTGAAAATTTACTGTAGGAGAGATGGGAACTGCTTCTGCTACCGTGTCCTTGCCTATCTTGGATTCAAGCACCGTTTCGTTAGTAACTGATTTTCCGGACAAATTAGGGGAAGATATTTTACATTTATAGGCAATTTACTTACAGCTGAAAAACTGGGGGATGGAATGACAAGCAGTTACGGAAGGTTTTTTGTAACGTAAAGGAGAAAAAATACCTCTAGGTTTTATTGTGAACAGCTTAGTAGTATTGTACAATGACTACGAGTGTCTGTGGAAAGTCTTGTAGGTAGGATTAGAAAAGTGAACATTAATACTGATGAGCTAACGGATAACGGCAACTCCAACAAGGACATTCTGCAGGAGACAGAGCCGAGGGAGCTAGACGCATTCTTACGGGTTGTGTTACCCGAAATTTCTCGAGAATTGTGGGTAGAAATCCTTAACCTAAATCGTGGCCTCAGCACAAACAGCTGCAGTTACACGGACTAGGGAAAGGAAGGTAGTCTGTAACGCAGAAATTGTGTGCGGCCACTGTGCAGAGTTCTCGGTAAATATGAGCATAGGATACCTATGTACCGAACCAGTAGTAGACTATCGTTTGACAGTCTGTGTAGAACAAGGGGGTATATTTCTTGGATAGAGGATCAAAAGTATCCTCAGCATATCAGGATGTACTTGCTGTAAACAGTTCATGCCCGCATGATTGTGAACTAAGTACGCGTATTCAGTCACTCGATTCGGCATGCATGAGCGTCCAAGTGGGAGGGAAGGACCTGCATGGAAGTACTTCCGCAAGTTGACAATAGCTATTCTCTCTTATTCCACTAGATTTTCTGAGCAAACATCGCGCCGTCCAGTACAATACAGCCGGCCGGTGTGGCCAAGCGGTTAAGGGCGCTACAGTCTGGAACCGCGTGACCGCTACGGTCGCAGGTTCGAATCATGTCTCGGGCATGGATGTGTGTGATGTCCTCAGGTTAGTTAGATTTAAGTAGTTCTAATTTCTAGGGGACTGATGACCTTAGAAGTTAAGTCCCATAGTGCTCAGAGCCATTTGAACCATTTTAGTACAATACAGTACATTCTTTGACACATTTTAAACACATGTATTAGTCTCGTTTACCTGTCTTGAACTGCCTTAACAGATATGACGTAATAATGATCTAACAACTTTTAGTAGAATTGTGCTTGATAATGGCATAAAAGCCTAAATCTAGGTAGTACAAAATATAATTATAGTAATACAGAACCAAATGTCTGTTTACTCTTTTAAACAGTAATGCATGACTGTGGCACAATATCATCGAAAACATCTCGTCAAAGTCGATATATGACAGCACATAGTAGAGCTGGACAGGACAACTTTTTGATGAGTTTTAACTGCCGCAAGGTCCCTCCCCCCACTTTTTTAAGTCCATCTAAACTGCTTGCATTGTCCTTCAGAGTGTGACAGAATTATAATAGCCCGCATCTCGTGGTCGTGCGGTAGCGTTCTTGCTTCCCACGCCCGAGTTCCCGGGTTCGATTCCCGGCGGGGTCAGGGATTTTCTCTGCCTCGTGATGGCTGGGTGTTGTGTGCTGTCCTTAGGTTAGTTAGGTTTAAGTAGTTCTAAGTTCTAGGGGACTTATGACCACAGCAGTTGAGTCCCATAGTGCTCAGAGCCATTTGAACCATTTGAATTATAATACGTGCAGGAAATGAAGTCTGGGTAGACGTAGATTCAGGCTTGCCTGTCAATATGTTGTGTATAATTGAACCCTTGACAGACAACATGGAACTGGACAAGGCACTTTGCATTGTACACTGTAGACTATTGTATGTACAAGAGGTAGATGCAAGCTGGCTAGTGCCCATAATTGTACATAATTTTGGCTCCATAAAAATGGAGCTATCATAAGGTGTACTAATACCCAACCTGGACATGTTGGAGGACGAAGAATTGGACAGGGATTTCCATATAAGGTATTGTACGCCACGAAAATCTGCCAATTTCACCGCTCTATGGGGTAAAGTGCCACATTTCCAAGGAAGTCATAAGAAGGTATTGGACAAGTTGTTAGTGGTATCTCCATAACTTTTCAACCCATCAGGACCATCACCAGGTAAACTGATAACACAGCATAGTATTCCCTGTGAGAGAGAATCACCAGTGTACAGGGAATCATACCGAGTTTCACATCACCTCCCGTCGGTGATGCAGGAATTAAATCATAATGAGTTTCTGAAAAATGATGAAGGAATTTATAAACCAACAACTCTGTGACAGGATAACAGAAGAAAGTACCAAAAGTAGCACCCTATGGGTGTGTGGAAGGGGGGTGAAGGTGCCGGTAGTAATTTTACCAAAGAAGAGCTCAGATGTGAGTAGGGACTACAAATTCTGTTGCTACTGAATCAATGTATGGTCATCGATGCCAAATATCACAGAAACTTCGTATACTTGGGAAATGTCTTTAGCTTACGACCACAGATTTCTGCGAACTGGGTACAATCAGCTGGAGGCAGCGCCGGAGGATAGATCTAAGACAACTTTTACGATTCCATTCGGCTATTACCAGTACTGTCGAATGTCATTCGGCTTGAAGAATGTGCCGGTGACATTCCAACACTTATTTGACGGAGTGTTATGAGACTTGTAACTGAGACAGTGGTTGCTGAACTTCGACAGAATTATAACAATTCATAAAGACATCCAAAATCACATAGCACATTTATGGGAATTCTTTAGTCGATTTTGGAGAACACGAGTGATACTTAGTCTGGAAGAGTGTCATTTCCTACTGAAGGGCTGGCCGGAGTGACCGAGCGGTTAAAGGCGCTACAGACTGGAACCGCACGACCGCTACGGTCGCAGGTTCGAATCCTGCCTCGGGCATGGATGTGTGTGATGTCCTTAGGTTAGTTAGGTTTAAGTAGTTCTAAGTTCTAGGGGACTTATGACCACAGCAGTTGAGTCCCATAGCGCTCAGGGCCATTTGAACCATTTGAACCTACTGAAGGATATTCACTCTTCGGATCATGTTATCCGCCAGGATGGTTTTCAAACAGACTTCCAGCTTGTTCAAACTATGTGGAAATTTTCTACTTCCACTATGGAAAAAGACATTCAGTCTGTTTGTTTCGCTAATTATTTTAGCAAGTTTGTGACTTTTTGATCTCCGATCCCGTCCTTCCTCTCCCAGATTGTCGAAGGGGAGTCATACTGTCTTGTGATGCCATGTTTTAGGGTGTATTTTAAGTCAGAAAATAGATGAGGCAGAGCACACAATAACTTATGCTTCTACGTAGTTAAATAAGGCAGAAAACCATAAGTCAGCTGCTGAGAAGAAGATGCTTGGTATAATTTATGGTATCAGATATTTCTGTTGTTCTCTGTATGGTAGGTAGTCAACGTCATTACGGATCTTGCAGCATTAAAATGTGTGATGGACTTTGAAGATCCAACTAGACGCTTGAAATTATGGGCTTTACGGGTTAGTGAATTCGATTCTGAATTAGTGTAACTCAAACCCTCGTCCGCCCTCCCCTCTCCCTAGGAAAACACAAGGAAATGGATTAAGTCGTAAATTAAGTTATACATGGTTTAGTCGTGCTGGTTAGCTTACACGACAAAGTATTGAGGCAAGTCCAGGGGTCTCCCTTAGAGGGCTCGGGGGTCGTTAAAATATTGAACAACGTGCTGCAGAAATCTATTGGCAGAAAACTCAGAAACACGATATGGAGCAATTTGTTAAAAACTGCGTACCCTGTGTGCCTAGCGACAGACTGACGGTTCCAGGTGCTATTGTTGGGCACTATCCTCAGACACCAGAGGGGAATCATTATGTTTTGACTATAATGGATCACTTTAAGTTTTGTTTGTGAATGATTCCTCTGCCAAATCAGCAGGCAGAGATAGTAGCGCAGTCAATGGTTAACCACTGTACTTTCAAGCTTAGTGCACCGGAGACAGTGATAACTGATCAAGATACCAATTATATGAGTACACTAATGATATAGTTGTGTCGACTTTCATAGTCAGGAGTAGCGGACAAGTGAACTGCATCCCCAAGCAAATGGGAAGATGGAGCGGGTGTACACAACCATATAAATTGCTTGTATTATGTAAACAGTCACTGGAACGCTCTACTACCATATCTGGTAGCATCTCGTTACTCAAAAATCGGTCAAAGTATTGGATTCTCGTCATGTGAGGTTACTTATTGGAGAGAAGATGACTTCCCCTCTCGAAATGTGCAAAGTATCCCGTATCAAAAATGTTCAAATGTGTGTGAAATCTTATGGGACTTAACTGCTAGGGTCCGTTAGCTTACACACTACTTAACCTAAATTATCCGAAGGACAAACAAACACACCCATGCCCGAGGGATGACTCGAACCTCCGCCGGGACCAGCCGCACAGTCCATGACTGGAGCGCCCCAGACCGCTCGGCTATTCCCGCGCGGCCATCCCCTATCCTCAGCTGTATTTTCCTAAGAGACTGAGGGGCATATGGCGCCAGGTTAACAAGCCTATACAGTAGCCTTAGAGGGACTGTAAGATGTGAAAAAAGGAGAAGACCAAGCTGCCCAGGAACAATGGGTATGTTGATCAAGCTCTATGTTTCGAAAGGGAATACAAAGCGGTAATTCCGCAATACGAAGGGCCTAATCAGAGTGACTGAATTGACCTCTCTGGTCAATGTAAAGTTTCTATTCCTGACTCGTACCACTGAACTGGCAATGACTTCCTTAAAAGGGAGGAGGAAACTGAGAGAAAAGAAGGACAAGACCCAGTGGAACAAACGAATTAAGCCTACAGTTACTCCAGCTTACTCGTATGCCCTAAGGTTATGGAGTAGCCTAGCAGGCTAACTGAGGATTTTCTCTTGCTCTAGTATGCGATCTGGATCCGACCTCAGCACTGCTTCGGGCCACAAAGTACCAGGTAACGGAAATTATCAAAGCAAGAGGCATTGTCATCTTGATGGTGTTGGGTCTGTTGGGCAGATTGGGAAGGCGGAGGCCCTTAAAATATGTCCTTTGGATAGTGGTGTGCTGTTAACCTGGAAATTGGGTATGATACTATCCAGTCTTCGATGAACGGTAAGGACATGAAGAACAGAAATTGGATGACACTTTGAGAAGTTGAAAATCATAATCTGGGACAGGTCGGCGTTAAATTACACTGAAGGGGAATGTCAACTATTACAGTCCACCATCAACTTTGCGAGACCACAGAACTCATACCATGGGTGAGGCATTGGCAGAAAAAAATGGTAGATAGAATAAGGGCTGGGATTTTGTAGTCAATTTTGGAACGGTTGATGCAGAAAATTTGTGTCAGGAACGGAATGACACAGAAGATAATCTAGGTACCATCGGGCTCCACGCCACACTGTAAGTCATCCTTGAGGGAGCATAGTAAACAACACCCGGCATCTTCGTACCCTGGTCACCACATTAATGTCTCACATGCAGCAGACAACAGTAACGGCAAACAAGGACTTGGGCATAATAAGGGCCCGCCTGGATTTCACTGATACCCCACAAATCACTGTAAGGCTTCTTAACACCCTCACAGAAGCGTCACTGATGCACACATTGAGGCTACAGAGCTGCAGGAAGCCCTCTCCTATACAATCTATGGGCCTCCAAGACTTGTTCGAAGGATTATGGAAGGTACAGGAAGATTAGCGGTATCCTAGGAATTGCTATCCTTGTGCTACTATACGCCTCACGTTGGCCCAAGGATGGAACCTTGTTACATGTTCAGTTTCAAATACTCCTGACGTTCAAAGAGTGTTGGTTGGAGTGCTACGTCATCAACTCCTGTCAGGTAGGAGGCAACGTCTGAAGTAGTTCCTACGATGGGAGGTGCGTGAAATACTACTGGTCACACTCGACAGGACATCCCGAGCATTACTCCCCACTTCGCAGTTTCTGCAGTGTTCAGCACGTAACAGTGTACCCTAAAAAGTTGGTACATAGTGTTCCAGAGTTATTTCAGCTCAACCTATTACGCATGGACAAACACGCATAAGTGTTTTCTCGGAAGGCCATTACAGGTGGAAATGAATACTTCCAACGCGTTGGCTCACATTAGCTCGTGTTGGTGTGGCAGACGCGGTTATTGTCATCTTCAGATGTTACTACCAGGAACGGTTAAGTAACACACAACTGTTAGAGCTACAGGGACGAGGTCTAATAACCAGCCGGCAGCGGTGGTCTCGCGGTTAAGGCGCTCAGTCGGGAACCGCGGGACTGCTACGGTCGCAGGTTCGAATCCTGCCTCGGGCATGGATGTGTGTGATGTCCTTAGGTTAGTTAGGTTTAAGTAGTTCTAAGTTCTAGGGGACTAATGACCACAGTAGTTAAGTCCCATAGTGCTCAGAGCCATTTGAACCATCTAATAACCAGTGGCACTCGTAGTGACATATGTGGTCTCTCTAGTTGGATACCCGCCACCATTACCAGATACACATACATAAATTTCACCTGTTCGTTACACTACTTACCTGACTTTTCCTTTGAAATACTACAGAGAGAAAGTCTGACCTACCTGACTGCTACCTTGCATTCAATACTTCTCGCCTCTTTAGACCAGCTGCTAGCCACCCAAAATGGTCCGATTTCGATAGAGCTATAATTTGGGCATGCAAGGCAGTACCATTTCGAGTATCAGCACAGGCTTCAAAGGATCCGGTCTTAGCCGCTTTCATGTTATATCTGGAATACTTAATTCGTGTTTAGTAAGTCTATCAGATTACTCTTCTGCTCTTTGTTTTACTTAAATCATAGCGATAGGTAATCATCGTTAATTGACTTTACTCATTTGCACAGGTTAACATTTTAAAATTCAATACTTCATGGAATAATGTTGGTAGAGAAGTATAAATTGATACATAAACTTGAAATGACATGGCGTTTTACTGAAACAAAAAAAAAAAAAAGAAAAAGATATGCAGATGGCGCTTCATATGATACAGAAGCAATAATTAGCATAACAATTGACATTTCGCAAAGACAATGTTCTACATAACAAGTGTTCAACATGTCAGCCGTCATTCCTCAACAACACCTATTCGAGGGACAATGTTGTGAACAGCATTGTACAGCATATCAGTAATAATGGCGAGAAATTTCCGTCGGATGTTCCCTGTTGGCGTTCCTAATGACGTCGAACTTTTGCCGTAGGATTGCGACTTCAGGTAAGCTCGCACCGAAGTCGGCCGCTGTAGCCGAGCGATTCTAGACACTTCAGTCCGGAACCGCACTGCTGCTACGGTCGCAGGTTCCAATCCTGCCTCTAGCATGGATGTGTGTGATGTCCTTAGGTTAGTTAGGTTTAAGTAGTTCTAAGTCTAGGGGACTGATGACCCCATATGTTAAGTCCCATAGTGCGTAGAGCCATTTGAACCCACAGCAAATAATCACACGGATTGAGTTCTGGGGACCTGGGAGGCCAAGTAAGTCGTAAGTGGCGGCTCGGCAAGCGTTCTTCACCAAACTATGTGCGCAAGAGATCTGTAACACGTGTACTAATATCGGGTGGAGTGCCATCTTGCATAGAAGTCATACCTTCCAGCAGGTGTTTATCAGCCAGGCTAGGAATGATGCGACTGTGTAACATACCGGTGTACCTCGCACCCCTCACGTTGATACTTTGAAAAGCAGCACCCTGCATTTCCTCTAAGAAAAAGGGCCCGTTCACGATTGAAATCCAAACTACACCGTGACGTTCTCCTCGTGCAATAGGGTTTCCACGACAGTTCTAGGATTTCAGGAATCCCAAATTTTGCATCTGCGGGTGTTCTCATTCAGTGTTACTGACATGTTGCTGTCCAGCGCTATCTGTTGGCAGGTATTTGCACTCGTTATTCGTTTGAATAAAACCCAATGTCATTTCAGGCACGTGTGTGGAATTTTACCTCTCTACCTACATTATTCCGCGAATTAGTGCTTTTTCAAATGTTAACGGACTTTTGGGTCACTCTGCATTTCACGTTAGCAACCTGTGTCATCCTGGCTCCATAAATCCCACCATGGATCAGCTCTATAAGGTGTGGATGAGTGAGTAACTGAATGTGCACTTGCAACTGGAGGATCAGGGTCGTTTTGTCTAATTCCTTCTTCGTAGAGGCTGCATAACTTTCTGTTAAATTTTGTTTCCAAGCGTTGGTTGTGGCCTGAGGCGACCGAGGACAATGTGCGTATCACTCTTTTTAAAATTACTGTTTGCCGTTGATCAAGTAAAAAACAACGCAGGAAGCTGTGGAAATCTCCAAGTTATTCTCTGATCAAACTTTTTCATGTAAACTTCACCGGCGGTTTACTATCTGCCACATGAGTGGGTAAGCTGCTGCTACCTCCTGACCATTGTGCAGATGGGACGGCTAACAGCCCTACTCTGTGAAGATGCGTTGGTCCCACGGCGGCTAACGAAGATTTCTAAAAAGTTGTGAGCCAGCACTTTGGCTGTGGCGACATGGTGAGTAAGGCGTGCTGTTACGAGCTTATGTAGTATAAGTTATTTTTCAGTTTATGTTCGATCGTTAGTTCGTAGGTAATCATTTTATCATTTAAACTCACCCACCAGGAGAATAAATTATCTTTGATGATGTCTAAAGTCAAGAGTTTTCTAAGATGTTGCCTTTACGTTTGCGAAGTATGTTTGTGATCTCATTGAGCCAATGCTCACCCTAATAATTAATCAGAGTGTTCATATCTGAGTAGACTGAATACCTGACCAGAGCCCAAATTTGTGTGTTCTGGTTTTTACAATTTTTTCTATGTTTTTGGGAGATCAAACTTAAAGTGATGTACCACCAATGATAGAACCATACAGGTTTCTTCTTCGTAAACTCTTGGTCATCATGAATACTTGCAAGCCATGGAATAGGAGACTGGTGGTTAACGTCCTGTCGACAATGAGGTCATTAGAGACTGAGGACAAACTCGTATTATGAAAGGATGAGGAAGGAAATCGGCAGTGCCCATTCAAAGGAACCACCGATTTAGGGAAATCACGGAAAACCTAATTCAGGATGGCCAGACGCGGTTTGAAACGTCGTCCACTGCGCTAGCCACTGTGCCACCTCGCTGGATGCAAGCCACAGGAGATGTATGCAGTTTGGGATTTGTCAGAATTAGCGAAATTTTATCCACCATGGTGAACATAGTATTTGGGCCTCCATTGATCCCTCTGTAATGGTGTTCTTTCCTGCTGCAGCTTCTTGTTATTCGGTGTAGATATTGAGCTGTTACGAATAGTAGAGCTTATTACATTCCCAAGAACATCCGTGAATTATCCACTGCGGTTAAAGATGCCTTGTTGATTATGATTTTTATTGGAAAAACCACCCCATTTTAAGGAAACATATCAATAAGTTGGTCCTGTTTTTGGTACTTGTTGAGCAAGTTAACAAAGGAGAGCTTACAAACCAATAAATGTTTATTTCATGGCATAGAGAAATGATTGCTGAATGTGCGATATAATCCATTTTCTGCACCGTCGTGATATAAATTTACGTTTTGGAATTGATATAATTTAATGGCCCATATTCTTTCAAAGATTTCACACGACATTGCACTTATGGAATTAGAATATGACGAGGCTTCCCCTACTCTTAATAGTTCAAAAAAGAATAAGAGAACGCTTTTAGCAGTCATCAGGTCGGGATCCTACATGTCGGCCTCACTCGTAATAACAGTCATCACATGGCTAAGTCAAGTGCAGAGTCGCACACATCCCGCCCTTACCATCCTTCCACTTGCAGGTTAATAACAATAGTGTCAGCACCCATGAGGCGGTAGCTCAGCTGTTGAAGAGTCGCAAAGGACTCCTGTAAAGAATGTACGGCAAAGACTAACCGAATGTTCCAGAAATGAAATGTGGAAAGTCAGTTCCAGGTAAAACGATACAGAAAATTCAGAGAGTTGAATTATTCTAAGAGGGGAAGAGTGTAACTGCACGAGACAAAGGCAAGAGGGCTCATTGCAGTAAAGAAGCCATTTGCCATATTACACTGGTGCAGCATTACGCCGCTGTGCCTGCCTATGCACCGCAGCCGAACTGCCGGTCGGTAACCGGAGAGTTATCTTAACCAGTAACGCTTCAACACACAACAAATCCAAAGCACAATATATGTGACATCTGCACCGACCATAACAAGCTGCTTTTGCACCTATAAATACTGACTGTCCGGCCAGGCTGTAGCTTGAATCGTCGAGTCATCGAGTCGATGTCCGCTGTAGTGTGGGCTTCCACCGTGAAGTCATAAATGCTCAACTGTTATCATGGTAGGACCGCCGTCTTGGGGATTCAGCCGCAGCACTGATAGGTGATGGGCTGAACTGAGGTCCTCCAAGCCACCGAGCCAATCGGCTCCCAACAGTGCCAGAAATTTCCATGAGGACGCCGGTCTGGGTTTCGCACCCTCGATGACTTAGTTCCCGTCACTCTTCACAGCTGGGGGCAGGCTGAATTCCGTTTCGCTGTACCAGTATCCCACATCAGCTTCTGACACTACCCAACCGCACGGCCAGAAATTGTAGCGTCGAAAGTGCGGTGCGTCGTTGACCCGAACTGGGAATAGCAGCTACCGGCGACGTCCGTCTTCACAACACGTCGCTGACGAGGTCTGTGGGTTCGACGTCCGTCACCCAGGTTTCAATGTAGACATGACTTTCAAATATGAACTCTTGGCAAGTAAATAAAAGATTTCCATTGTCATCGAAACACTTTAGACTTACCCTACCCCAACAAACCTTCACCAAAGGACACCCATACTTTCTACGCAGGAAACTACACAACCCGAAAGAATCGTATATGCGTCACACGCAGGTTTTCATACGGCTGTCACAGATTATTTCAGGAAAGCAAAATAAGATCACTCAGGTAATTGGAAATGAGGTATGACGCTAAGTTTTCAATGGTACTAACTCACGTTCTTCGAATTCTCTGTCGGTGTTGCCTCAAATATGTTTTATGACACTTCGCTCAGCAGTCAGTTACAAATCTTGTGAAGAAGGAAACAGGGAGGAAAAAAGTAACGTAAATTAAGAGAACACAACGACTCGTGATACGTGCAGAATACAGAAACCTGTATTACTAATGAAAGTGTTGTTTCCCAAATCTGCATTACAAAATCATTTCTCCGACTGTTAACCGGACATGTGTCTTTGTACACAGGCTTCCCCATTTCCTTTGCAGATATAGAGTGCAACATCGTCGCCAGGTAGCATGAAGTTTGCTTGGCAAACAGCAAGTCTAATTTTATAACACGAATTTTGAGAAAATAGCATCCAAATAAGGTTAACAAGTCCAGCAGATGTTAGTGTACGCACTTGTTTCGCAATATTTGTAATCTTTTTGATCTTGAGCCAGCCTATTACTGCACGTCAGCTGTAAACTAATTGGGAACTAAGCGCAACCTTAGAATGTGAAGCTTTGCCTGTCGAATAATTATAATCTCTCTCTGTCTCTCTTCTCTCTCTGTCTCTCTTCTCTCTCTCCCTCTCTCTCACTCTCTCCTCTCTCCTCTCTCTCTCTCTCTCTCTCTCTCTCTCTCTCTCTCTCTCTCTCTCTCTCGGAGTGTGAGTGTGTTTATTTTCTTGTTCAGCATATATTTCTACCGGATTTTGGGAACATACGCAGAGCGTGTAATGAAGAACTGGCAAGGACTCACATTATACTTTCATCATGCGCTAGAACTTCCTTATTATTCAAAGCTACAAGAACCCAGTGTGCTGTAATTGCGGTAATCTTACCCAAGAACATCGGAGAGGTTTTTTGTTGCAATTTAAAACTGACAGTGCAATCTGAAATAAACTGCGTGGCCAAAAGTATAAGTAAGGGTTGTCGCATTTGAAGATATGCCGTGTATGATGCCCGAATGTTGCGGCGTATGGTACGAGATTAGACACGATATCTGAGCAGTTTGATACAGGCTATATAAGACGCAAAGGACACAGTGTATCTGTTAATAAATAAGAATTCGGATTTCCGATGTAAGCAGTGACTAGTGTGGGTCCCTAGTTTCTCAGAGAAACTGTTTCCATAAGCTCAAACTCCCACACAGAACGGCCACAATTTCTTGCAAAATGGAAGTCACATTATCTCCGTAGAGTCATAACGGGCGATCGATGGTGTACTCTGAGTCACATCACCGATCATTTAAATGTAAGCAGTCAAGAACGTTTTCTACCAGGGATGTATGGTGACAGATGCACGTAATACGTTCCAACAGACTCGATATTAACATGAAATCCAGTGACTTCCCACAACGTTTGGCCATACACCGTAGAGAGACCTTACCTAACACAGCAAGTCACGTTGAAATTTCGTAGTGTTGTAAACCTGCACTGGAGAGATTAGGCTGTGGTCCATAATAAGCTAAGATATGACGGTTTCCTTCCAAGTACCTTGCCGGGACAATTACCATGCGCCATTTAGTGCAGTACATTCCCCATTTTGCAGCCGTAGAAAATAGTGTTCATTACTGGTAAATTTATGAAATGAAAATGGTTCAAATGGCTCTAAGCACTATGGGAGTTATCATCTGACGTCATCAGTCCCCTAGACTTAGAACTACTTGAACCTAATTAACCTAAGGACATCACACACATCCATGCCCGAGGCAGGTTTCGAACCTGCGATCGTAGCAAGCAGCGCCGTTCCGCACTGAAGCGCCTAGAACTGCTCGGCGTATGAAATGAAGTACGTAAGGACTACAATCAGTAAATGTCTAAAAGTTTACGTGAGACAACTTAGAGGCTATCCAGCAGCAAACTGGAACTGCAAAGTCAGTGTCACTACTCACAACAGAGGCAAACATGTACCAATCATATGGTTTTCAACGCAACATTCTTCTTCCCATCCTTCAGTGACAGTGGTTGACGTTTTATTGCCTCTTTAATGGCAAGCTAGGTTAGATTTCTGCTAGTTTCACTATGTCCACCAGCATCTTAAATTTTACGTAGAAAGAAAACTAATTTTATAAAAGTCACCTAGGTCTTGCATGTGACGAGGACGAAATCGTGGAATCGCCTTTTAGAGGTGTAGCGCAGAACGCGGCTTAGCGGGTCTGAATGGCGCGAGGCAGCACAACTCGCTTCAAGTGAACAACTCAGGCGCACAGCCAATGAATGCCGCGACAGTTCCCGCTCAAGTGGTACTCCTTGGAAGAAAATACCAACACTTGTCCCGTTGTTGCGGCCGCTATAATGGGAGGGATTATTAATAATGCATTCAGGGAGCCGGACGGTCACGCGAACGTGGCTCTCACTGCACGCGCCACAATGCGGTCGCACGCCAGCTCCCAACTAATGTATCGCGTCCAATCGATACTTCTCCACCGACTCACTCACACACACACACACACACACACACACACACACACACACTTCTTGCCTTTCTTGCCTTATTGTCGGCCAACCAGCTGGGCGCACGACAGCGGTAATACCTTTTCTTATTCTGACTGCAGTAGTGGGAACTACTTCATGGTGAAGTTAGACAGGTTGCATTCACGCCATTCATTTCGATTGTTGATAAAGTCAATAGCTTCGTCGCAGTACATCTAAAAACACAGACGCACAGGTATATAAGGATGATTTACACAGTACGAAAGGAGGTAGTGTGCAGAAACACACGTAGTGTTATACTGACTAATTTCTGTTTGTATGTTTCCAACCTGTGTTCATTCTTAGAAGAAAAGTGTTCCATATCTCACGAGAACTGTGATCGCGAATTTTTGTCTTGCATTGACAGGGTCATCTGCTGAATGGAATATATGGCGTGCTTAAAAGATTAAGAAAGTTTTACTTTCCAACTCCAACGTACTTCTTCGCCATTGCGTCTTACAGTCAGAGAACGGAAATCGTCTTGCAAATAACTAATCTTAGCTTATCTTCAAGAACTCTCATAGATAACTCTATTTGTATTGAAATTTATGGCCGGCATTCAGCTAAAACCTGGGAGGTGATGTTTTAGAAATCGTAGACGATCAACAGAATATCCAAGGCACGAGCGTCGCAAACCGTCCAAAAACAGGCAGGAAGAAAATCCGTGACGTATTCCGCGTGGGTACGAACACTGGTATAAGTATAGCTTACTTTCGCGTCTATATCGAAAGAACAAGCTAATGGGAAATGCTGGTGGTGTATTTGTTACAGTAGACAAGAAATCTAATCCACCGACATAGAAACTGAAGATGTATTGGAATTTTTTGGACAAGAGTCAGTATCAGGGGTGGGTATAAACTCATAATTTAATCGTTCTCTCGACCATCAGATTTATACACTAACGAAACCAAAAACTTTAGAAAAAACCTCAGTTCACTAGTAGATAAGTTCACTAATTATTCTGTAATCAGTGGCGGAGACTTTAATCATCCAGTTATAAACTTGAGGCCTTGTTGCTTGTCAATCGACTATGACTATTTAAAAATACGAAAAGCTTTTTTAGAGACCACTACCAGTCATAAAATCTGTATAATACTTAAATGATTTAATGAAGCAACATGTTTCAAGGTATAAATCGGATCTTCAGGCTGCAATGGCAATTCACAGACTTTGGGAAAAAGTACACATGGACATTAAAGTTTTTCTTCATAGCCTTGGCATGTGCTGTGGCCATTCTGTTGACATTATGAATCATAACCCAATATGAGGGAATATTCACTTCGTATGTTAGTCTGCTGATCACATAAAAAATAAAAAAGAGTTGGCTGTGATGTGGGTTTAGGACTCTTTGCAAAATTATGAACAGTTTTAAACAAAATACTAGGAGCCATAGTAACAGTGGTAACTGCACCCAATACAAGCAGGTAGCCATTTCAGTGAAGGAAGTTTGTGGTTATTTAAATAAAAATGTGAACAGCAGACCAACATGCGCAGCGAATATTCCCTCAAGCAGCGTTATCCTTGACTTACTCCACAGGATAACGGCAGTATATGCCAAGGCCGTAGAGAACCACTATAATATCTGTGTGTAATTTTGTCAAACGTTTTTGTATTGCCATTGTTACCTCGAAACATGTTCGTTCATTAAATAACTTAAGTAGTCAACAAATTCAGTAATTGGTAGTGGTCTCTGAAAAAGCCTTTGATACCTTGAAACACTAGTAGCGGTTGCTGAAAAACTTTTTCATCCAATAATCAAATAGGTTAACTACAGTTTTGTTGGTGATGAGATACATTAATAAACGTCTTCTTGGAAAACTTTCTAGAACAAATGGTAAGGAACCCCACTATTGACATAAATATACAGGGTACTTAAAAAAAGTCCCACATATTTCTAAAGGTAGTGTTGGTCAAAGCAAGAAGAAAAGTTCCGATAATGATATGTACAGAAAGCAATATCTGTTGAGATATGGATCAATCTGTCTCCTGATTTCCATCTGTCTGTTACGTAGAGGTATACACTATAGGCAGTGCTGCCTGTGGTTACAATGCATGCTGACTCATTTTTACAGCCCTTATTCGCAGTCAATCACGCACTCTTTCAGATACACCTGGAATTTTTCGGCTTTCGTAGCGTGCATTGGTCATACTCTCCTGTAACGTCTGCACATTGTTGATCGGTAGAGTATACGACAACGCTTTTAAATGTGTCCATACCTACAAATCTATGGGATTCATGTCTAGTGACCAGGGGTGGCTGCCGGATTTCATCGACCAACACATCGCCAAATAAACGTCGTCGTGATGTACTGTTTCACGATACGATTAAAACGGAGTGGTGTCCGCTCGTGCATAAGCCACAGTCGTAGTCCTACAGGGATAACGTTGTCCAATAGTTAATTCATGTCTCAGAAATCAGTGATACACAGCGCCCGTTCATCTGTTCCGTAAAGTGACTGCCTCTATGAGCCTATCACCGAAAATTCCTGTCCATACATTGATATTGATGAAAACCTGATGCCCTACCTCCATGATTCCTATAGGATTTGCATATGGCGGCACGTGAAAATTGTGATAATTAACCGTGTGATTTCTGTAAATTGAATGCAAGATATGAAGCGCGGATCTTCAACGACCAGTATCTCAACAGGTATTGCTTTCCGGACGCATTATTACATAAAATTTCCTGCCAGTCTTGACCAATGCTGTCTTCTGTATTGGATGAGATGGCAACAGACAGACATGACCTCTCTGAGGTACACACATTAATACTGGTATTGGTGGCCATGAGGCAGTTGAAACAACATTGATTACTAAATGGCAACAGAGGAATCTGAAACCCTTAGCTCAGAACAGGAGCCTGCAGAAGAACAATGGTTCAAGCTTAAAGGAATAGTTGACCTTGCAATGGTTAGATACGTAACAAATAGAACAATTCATGATGGAAGCGATCCTACATAGTATACACGAACCGTAATAAAAAAATGAAAAAAATAGGCTACTGCGTATTAACGTGTTTTGCAGGCAATGCGTGAAACCTTCAATGGATACCGTAGCAGAATATTATATAAAGACCTCTCACAAAACCCGAAGAAATCCTGGTCGTATGTAAACAGCGTTGGTGGCATCAAAGTTAGTTTCCAGACATTCATGGACTAGTCAGAAAGTGGTATTGAAAGTAGCAAAGCGAAATCAGAAATGCTTATCCCGTTTGTCGAATGTTCCTTTATGAAGGAAAATCCAGGAGTATTACTCCAGTTTAATTCTCGTGCCATTTTAAAGATAATTGAAATAGAGATTAGTGTAAATGGTGTTGAGAAACAGCCGAAAGCGATAAAATTAAATAAAGCTCCATGGCCTGATGGAATACCTGTAAGACCATATACCGAATTAGCGACCGAGCTAGATCCTCTTTTAACCATCATGTACTTAAGATCTTTCCAACAAGAAACTTTATCAGTGGTTGGTAGAAAGCACAGGTCATACCCGGCTACAAGAAGTACGGGAGAAGTAATGTACAAAACTATCGTCAGGTTTCATTGCCATCCTTTTGCTATAGAATCTTAGACCATATTCAGACTTCAAATGTAATGACATATTTCGAATAGAGTAGCATCCTCCGCACTTATCACCATGGATTCCGCAAACACCGATAATGTGAAATTCAACTTGTACTTGTGAGTTAACGAGCGTTTCGCTCTCATTTAAGTATATAGCAGAAAGAGTCGGCCTTTAGGACAAGTGAAACGAACCCTGTCGTCCATGACCGTGTGCCACAAAGAGCGCAGATTCGCCACGAGATGGGGAAATATATGAAAACCTACGTCATAGGGAAACCCCGTAGAAGCAGTCTGTGGCCAGGGAGACGAAGCAATGTAAAATATGGCGGACCTAAGATTGGCCATAAAGAGAAACCTTTATGAAAACTATTTAATTCAGGGAATGAAGCCACAGTAATTTCAATCTACTATGATTCATAAACTTTCATGGTGATCCCAATAAAACTTGAATGTTGATCATATCCATAATAGTTTAGGATTTACTGTTCAAGTGAAATTAACAAGTTTTGTAACCAACACATGAATGCTAAAACCTGAACGCTATGGCCGATCTTAACGATCGACATTTCATATGGAAGCGCACCATTAAAATGACAAATGTTGTAAATATCAACTTTGTAATTTATTTGTTTAAAAGATATAGTAAATTTAAATTATCAGTATTTTCAGTTAAGCAACAGATCATCATTTCCTTCACACGAAGCACATTGAACGATGACAGCATGACACCTTATTGAATCATTAGGTAATAGAATATTTGTTGTAAGTTTTTGTGTATAATAGTTATTTTTGTTCTCTATTTATTTATCAGACTGCACATTGATGCAAGGCTACTGGCCGTGACATTCAAAGTTAACAAGGAAATTGTATCGGTTTTATGTAAACGTATTTAACGTTTATTATGAAATGGATATTATTGTTACTTTATTTAGAACGTGAAAGTGGTCAAGCTTTGATTATTTAAATACGTTAAAATGTAGAATAAGCTGTAGCCAATCAGTTGGACGGCTTCAGGAAAGGGAATTGCTCTAGTCAGTTGAGCAAGGATGTTCGGCGCTCGGGAAACGCGGCCGGGGATGGGTAGAGGGACACTGCTGGTGAGTAGTTAAGAAGTGAAATGACTTATAGAAAATTTCGCGTTGTGTGGTATCGAGGGACTTAGTCTCTGAGCAGTGAGCAGCCGCGCGCCTGGTGTGAACTCTTTCCGCGTAGTTAACGAGGTGGAGTACTGGACTTTTAGTTCGCGATGAGATTTTGAATGATCGAACTGTGTCAAATGCATATGCGCTCGAGTGTAATAGTAATTCTAAATACGACCACTTTCTCTATTAGTTTGCCTTATGAGTAAACATTATTCTAGCCAAATCGCAACAGTGTGGCCTACATCATTTATGGATCGTTAATTTAACTCACGATATTATTATTACTGTTGTTATATGTTATATTAACGTTTTATGTTTCATACAATTTCGCAAACTTGTCATCAGCCAGACAATTTAACCAAAGGATCACAAGTGTCTAATTTAACCGGACGGTGTGGCCGAGCGGTTTTAGGCGCTCCAGTCTGGAACCGCGCGACCGCTACGGTCGCAGGTTCGAATCCTGCCTCGGGCATGGATGTGTGTAATGTCCTTAGGTTAGTTAGTTTTAAGTAGTTCTAAGTTATAGGGGACTGATGACCTCAGCAGTTAAGTCCCATAGTGCTCAGAGCCATCTGTCTAATTTAGGGCGTCTAATACGGCACGTGCGGTTCAACCCCTAGACAAGTTTGAGCCAAAACATTTCGACGAAGAGGAACCGCATGTGAGCCCGAACATCTTTGGGATATTATCTCGCATACTTTTCTCGCATGATATCCTGAAAGCTGTGGATAAAAACAGTCAGGTAAATTGCAGTATCTCTTCACACCTGAAAGGCATCTGACTCAGTACCACACATACGCTTAATATCTAAAATACTATCAAATCGGATATCGAGCGAGATTTGAGACTGGGGTGAGGATTTCTTATTGTGGAAAACATAAAATGTTTTTTTTTGGATAGAGAGTCATCTACAGAAGTGGAAGTAGCTTCACGTAATGTGTTGGGACCCTTGTCATTCGTGTTATACGTTAATGACCTTGAACACAACATAATGGTACCCTGGGATTCTATGCAGATGATGTAGTTATTTATAATGACGTACTGTCTGAAAGTAAATTGCACAAATATTCAGTTATACCTTGATAAGATTTCAAACTGGTGAAAAGAGTGTCCAGTTACTTGCAACTGTCAGAAATGTTAAATTCTACGATTCACAAAACGAAGAGGCGTAGTATCCTACGACTGAAATATTGGTGAGTTGCAGCTGGAATCGGTCAACTGATAGGTCTAACAATCCGCAAGGATATGAAATCTTCAGTTGTAAGTGAAATAGGTAGTACAATGAAGTTCATTGTTACAATACTAAGTAAATGAAACAAGTCTATAAAGGATATTGCATAGAAAACACTCATGCTACCCGTTCTAGAATACTGCTCATATTTGTGGGACTCATACCAAGTAGGACGAATAGGGGATACTGAACGTATATAAAGAAGGGCAGCACGAATAGTCACTGATTTCTTTGATCCATGGGAGAGTATCACGGATATGTTGAAAGAACTTAATTGACATATAATTGACATATAATTGACATATACATTAATTGACGAGTCAAGGAATATACCACAACCCCCTACACATCAGTCCCATAGGTTTCACAAAGACAAGAGGTGTTCCATACGCGATTGGAACGGAAAGAAATCCAAACACGTGATACCATGCTAAGGATCCCCTGCCGTGCACCTCACAGGTGTTTCAGCAGTAGTGGACCACAGAGAAAGCTGGAATAGTGAGGATGATATGAGGTCAAAGGTCAGTCCTTATCAAAAACATCAGGTGCCAATGTCCTTCGCTCTGAGGCAGCTGTGTGACTTACTTCCAAGGCCACAGGTCAATGTCCTCTCTGGGACAACGGGTACATTGCTCTCCAGAAGTCAGCCACTTGGTGTCATCACTTTAATTTAAGATCAGCCATAGTTTACTAGCGTAATTTATCACCATTAGTTTACCTAGTTGTATAGAATTATATTCCAAATGTGTGTGCCTAAGGTTTTAGGCCAATTGGCGTGAGTCTCGCTACTTGTGTTCTTTTCACCAAAGCGGAAGATTCGTGAGTAACCATTCAGACTTCTTACTGATGATCCGCTTATCTGCACACCTGACGTGTGCCTCGAACCTCTGTAGACTTTTTTTTTTAATTTGCAGCCGAGTATAGTGCCCAATGTCAGCTCTCCAAACTCTCTACTGTTTTGGACCTATCTGTTCCAATTTTTCTGATTTTCCGAAAAAGCTTTTAATGTTTAACAAATACCAAAGTGCATTATTTAAACAATTTACAAAGATATTTTACGTTTAAACAATTGACAGCGTACAATGATCTCAGATATTAATACATAACATCGCTTAGACGTGTACTAACCTGGAGCTTCGGTGTGTTACAAACAATGGTCCACGCAGTATCAGGTCGCCCTTAGGCAATTAAATTCCTGTGTTCTTGTAAAAAAACGATTGGAATTAAGAAATTTTCTCCAGTCATGTCACACAATCCAGGCAAAAACACAATACATGGATAGGATGTGTGACTGCTGTGTACGGACGCAGGAGGAGCTGGCCACTGTTCGCGAATAGCTGAACGTGTTGATGGCCGCGGTCAGCCGTCTTCAGGCTGCTGCCTCGAAGTGTAGCGGCAGTGGGGAGTATGGTGCGTCGCATGGTACACCCCAGGTGTTACATGCTTCACCCACTGTCCCTACTGTCGAGACATCTTCGCGGGTACCGGGCGCGGTTGGGCCACCCTCTCCCCAAGGGGAGTGGCGGGTTCAGCGTCGTCGGCGGCGCACGAGGCGGAGGGTCAATGTGGAGGCTGGCCGTGTGGCATCGCCCGCTCTGCCTGTGAGTCGACATGTGGCCGCTCCTTCAGCAAGCTCCGAGCAGGAACACGGGGGGAGGGGTTTATTAGATGTTGGGAGCTCTAACGTTAGGCGGGTGATGGAGCCCCTTAGGGAAATAGCGGAAAGGTCGGGGAAGAAGGCCAGTGTTCACTCTGTCTGCTTGCCGGGGGGTCTCATCCGAGATGTGGAGGAGGCCCTGCCGGCGGCGATAGAGAGCACTGGGTGCACCCGACTGCAAATTGTCGCTCATGTCTGCACCAATGACTCCTGCCGTCTGGGTTCAGAGGTCATCCTCAGTTCGTACAGGCGGTTGGCAGAATTGGTGAAGGCGGAAAGCCTCGCTCGCGGGGTGGAATCAGAGCTAACTATTTGCAGTATCGTTCCCAGAACCGATCGCGGTCCTCTGGTTTGGAGCCGAGTGGAAGGCTTAAACCAGAGGCTCAGACGATTCTGCGGAGATCTGTGGTGCAAATTTCTCGACCTCCGCTATCGGGTGGAGAAATGTAGGGTCCCCCTGAATAGGTCAGGCGTGCACTACACGCCGGAAGCGGCTACAAGGGTAGCGGAGTACGTGTGGAGTGCACATGTGGATTTCTTAGGTTAGAGAATTCCCTCCCTAGGCCCGACAAGACGCCTCCTGAGACGCGGCAAAGTAGGAGTAGGCAAAATGCAACAGGGAATAACAATATTGGCTTCAAAGAGCTCTGAGAACTACGGGACTTAACATCTGTAGTCATCAGTCCCCTAGAGCTTAGAACTACTTAAACCTAACTAACCTCAGGACGTCACACACATCCATGCCCTAGGCTGGATTCGAACCTGCGACCGTAGCAGTCACGCGGTTCCGGACTGAGCGCCTAGAACCGCTAGACCACCGCGGCCGGCAATAACAATATTAATGTGCTAATAGTAAACTGCAGGAGCGTCTATAGAAAGGTCCCAGAACTGCTCTCATTAATAAACGGTCATAACGCCCACATAGTACTAGGGACAGAAAGTTGGCTGAAACCAGACGTAAACAGTAATGAAATTCTAAACTCAGATTGGAATGTATACCGCAGAGACAGGCTGGACAGTGAAGGGGGAGGCGTGTTTATAGCGATAAGAAGTGCAATAGTATCGAAGGAAATTGACGGAGATCCGAAATGTGAAATAATTTGGGTGAAGGTCACGGTTAAAGAAGGCACAGACATGGTAATTGGATGTCTCTATAGGCCCCCTGGCTCAGCAGCTGTTGAGGCTGAGCACCTGAAGGATAATTTGGAAAATATTTCGAGTAGATTTCCCCACCATGTTATAGTTCTGGGTGGAGATTTTAATTTGCCGGATATAGACTGGGAGACTCAAACGTTCATAACGAGTGGCAGGGGCAAGTGCTTTATCTGAAAACTACCTGGAGCAGTTAAACAGAGAACGACTCGTGGCGATAACATATTAGACCTTCTGGTGACAAGCAGACCCGAACTATTTGAAACAGTTAACGCAGAACAGGGAATCAGCGATCATAAAGCGGTTACTGCATCGATGATTTCAGCCGTAAATAGAAATATTAAAAAAGGTAGGAAGATTTTTCTGTTTACCAAAAGTGACAAAAAGCTGATTACAGAGTACCTGACGGCTCAACACAAAAGTTTTGTCTCAAGTACAGATAGTGTTGAGGATCAGTGGACAAAGTTGAAAACCATCGTACAATATGCGTTAGATGAGTATGTGCCAAGCAAGATCGTAAGAGATGGAAAAGAGCCACCGTGGTACAACAACCGAGTTAGAAAACTGCTGCGGAAGCAAAGGGAACTTCACAGCAAACATAAACATAGCCAAAGCCTTGCAGACAAACAAAAATTACGCGAAGCGAAATGTAGTGTGAGGAGGGCTATGCGAGAGGCGTTCAATGAATTCGAAAGTGAAGTTCTACGTACTGACTTGGCAGAAAATCCTAAGAAATTTTGGTCTTATGTCAAAGCGGTAGGTGGATCAAAACAAAATGTTCAGACACTCTGTGACCAAAATGGTACTGAAACAGAGGATGACAGACTAAAGGCCGAAATACTAAATGTCTTTTTCCAAAGCTGTTTCACAGAGGAAGACTGCACTGTAGTTCCTTCTCTAGATTGTCGCATAGATGACAAAATGGTAGATATCGAAATAGACGACAGAGGGATAGAGAAACAATTAAAATCGTTCAAAAGAGGAAAGGCCGCTGGACCTGATGGTATACCAGTTAGATTTTACACAGAGTACCCGAAGGAACTTGCCTCCCTTCTTGCAGCAGTGTACAGTAGGTCTCTAGAAGAGCGTAGCGTTCCAAAGGATTGGAAAAGGGCACAGGTCATCCCAGTTTTCAAGAAGGGACGTCGAACAGATGTGCGAACTATAGACCTATATCTCTAACGTCGATCTGTTGTATAATTTTGGAACACGTATTATGTTCGAGTATAATGACTTTTCTGGAGACTAGAAATCTACTCTGTAGGAATCAGCATGGGTTTCGAAAAAGAGGGTCGTGTGAAACCCAGCTCGCGCTATTCGTCAACGAGACTCAGAGGGGCATAGACACGAGTTCACAGGTAGATGCCGTGTTTCTTGACTTGCACAAGGCATTCGATATAGTTCCCCACAGTCGTTTAATGAACAATGGAAGAGCATATGGACTATCAGACCAATTGTGTGATTGGATTGAAGAGTTCCTAGATAACAGAACGCAGCATGTCATTCTCAATGTAGAGAAGTCTTCCGAAGTAAGAGTGAGTTCAGGTGTGCCGCAGGGGAGTGTCATAGGACCGTTGCTATTCACAATATACATAAATGACCTTGTGGATGACATCGGAAGTTCACTGAGGCTTTTTGCAGATGATGCTGTGGTATATCGAGAGGTTCTAACAATGGAAAATTGTACTGAAATGCAGGAGGATCTGCAGCGAATTGACGCATGGTGCAGGGAATGGCAATTGAATCTCAATGTACACAGGTGTAATGTGCTGCGAATACATAGAAAGAAAGATCTCTTATCATTTAGCTACAAAATAACAGGTCAGCAACTGGAAGCAGTTAATTCCATAAATTATCTGGGAGTACGCATTAGGAGTGATTTAAAATGGAATGATCATATAAAGTTGATCGTCGGTGAAGCAGATTCCAGACTGAGATTCATGGGAAGAATCCTAAGGAAATGCAATCCGAAAACAAAGGAAAAAGGTTACAGTACGCTTGTTCGCCCACTGCTCGAATACTGCTCAGCAGTGTGGGATCCTTACCAGATAGGGTTGATGAAAGAGATAGAGAAGATCCAACGGAGAGCAGTGAGCTTCGTTACAGGATCATTTAGTAATCGTGAAAGCGTTACGGAGATGATAGATAAACTCCAATGAAAGACTCTGCAGGAGAGACGCTCAGTAGCTCGGTACGGGCTTTTGTTAAAGTTTCGAGAACATACCATCAAGCAGTATGTTGCTCCCTCCTACGTATATCTCGCGAAGAGGCCATGAGGATAAAATCAGAGAGATTAGAGCCCACACAGAAGCATACCGACAATCCTTCTTTCCACGAACAATACGAGACTGGAATAGAAGGGAGAACCGATAGAGGTACTCAGGGTACACTCCGCCGCACACCGTCAGGTGGCTTGCGGAGTATGGATGTAGATGTAGTAGATGTACATGTCCACTGGTCGAGTCACACATCGTACTTAAAAATAGAAAATTCGTGACTGGTGAGGTGTAGACAAGTGCGAGGGATTTCAGATGCCCGCATCTCGTGGTCGTGCGGTAGCGTTCTCGCTTCCCACGCCCGGGTTCCCGGGGTCGATTCCCGGCGGGGTCAGGGATTTTCTCTGCCTCGTGATGTCTGGGTGTTGTGTGATGTCCTTAGGTTAGTTAGGTTTAAGTAGTTCTAAGTTCTAGGGGACTGATGACCATAGATGTTAAGTCCCACAGTGCTCAGAGCCATTTGAACCATTTTGATTTCAGATGCATTTTAAGTATCTCGTTTCGAGACAGTACCGTAATATGCGTTCACTATGCTAGACTACAATATAGACGTTGCTTAGAGTCCCATCTCTACATATAAATAGTATTTCACCGCACATTATGCGTTTAGGATACAAAAAGACCACTAAAATGACTCCCAAACATCTTCTAAAACATACAAGACGAGGTACGCTTAGCTTGACAATATTAAACACACATTAACGATATATCTTAAGTTTTAGCGTATTGCTAATTTTTTCCCACTTGTTATTCGAAAGTGGAAGGACTCTGATGTAGGAGTTAGGACATGTTAGTGAGTATCTCAAACATCTGGCGCAGGAACTTAGAGGTAATTTATTTAAAAGATACTTGCTTAAATCTATTCGATACATTCCCTGCTTATGGCCATCATCACTCCTCTTTCTCCGTAATTATTACATCACAGTGTGGCAATCATCCAATACTGTACTAACCCACAACTACGAATTTCGCGGGTTCCAATGGCTTCTGCAGAACAGCGAGTAGCATTATATGTTATAAAACATCATTCACATTTGATATCAGCTCTCATGTGTTTCCCAAACACGCGACGCTAATTAGTAAGAATGCATCGCAAAGAAGTGGTCTGTATATAGAAGACCTATAGTTTCCTAGAATTTTTACAGTAAACCGATGACGACCATTTGACTTTCTCGCGAACGACCTTGTACCATCGTTCCATTTCATATAGGTTTACAAGTGTTACTTCTAGATATTTAATCGATGTGAGTACATCAAACAGTATTAGAAAATTACAGGATTGGTTTTTCCTATTCATCTATGGTACCCAACTTTTTCTGTACGAGGGGGTGCTAAAAGCAATGCCCCGAACTCTTTATGTGAAAACTCCTACAACGTTTTTAAATCAGTCAAATGTTATTTAGATTCTACATTTTTTCTTCTTGTCTACATATACAACACCAATAAAAGATTTGCATCAAAATGTTCAAATGTGTGTGAAATCTTGTGGGACTTAACTGCTAAGGTCATCAATCCCTAAGCTTACACACTACTTAACCTAAATCATCCTAAGGACAAACACCCACACACCCATTCCCGAGGGAGGACTCGAACCTCCGCCGGGACCAGCCGCACAGTCCGTGACTGCAGCGACACAGACCGCTCGGCTAGTCCCGCGCGGCAGTTTTGCTTCACCCCAGTTCCCAGAACCCATCAAGATAGACGTTAACTGCGGATAGTGTATCACAGACACAGTCTCTTTGACTGTTCAGAGATGTCACTAAACCCGTCCAAAGATGTAAACAACCATGCATGAGCAGCGCCCATTAGACGGACGGGGTCCGACAGCCAATCAGTTCCAGTCATTCCACCAGGAAGGAGGTACACGGCTCGTGTTGTCTGCAGTTCAACCTTGCCTACACGGTCAGTACCGCGGTTCGATCACGTCCGCATTGAATAGTTTGTGCCAGGTAGGGATCTCAACAAGGGAAGTGTCCAGGCGTCTCGGAGTGAACCAAAGCGATGTTGTTTGGACATGGAGGAGATACAGAGTGACAGGAACTGTCGGTGACATATCTCGCTCTGGCCGCCCAAGGGCTACTACTGCAGTGGATGACCGATACCTACGGATAATGGGTCGGAGGAACCCTGACAGCAACGCCTCTATGTTGAATAATGTTTTTCGTGCAGCCACAGAACGTCGTGTTATGACTAAAACTGTGCACAATAGGCTGTATGATGCGCAACTTCACTACGGACGTCCATGGCGTCGTTCATCTTTGCAAGCACGACACCATGCACCGCGGTGCAGATGGGCCCAACAACTTGCCGACTGGACTGCTCAGGATTGGCAACACGTTCTCTTCACTGATGTCGCGTATGTCTTCAACCAGACAATCGTCGGAGACGTGTTTGGAGGTTAACCGGTCAGGCTGAGCGCCTTAGACACAATGCCCAACGAGTGCAGCAAGGTGGAGGTTCCCTGCTGTTTTGGGGTGGCATTTTTTGGGCCGACGTACGCCGCTGGTAGCCGTGGAAGGCGCCGTAACGGCTGTATGATACGTGAATGCCATCCTCCGATCGATAGTGCAGCCATATCGGCAGCATATTGGGAGGCATTCGTCTTCATGGAAGACAGTTTTCCCGCCCCAATCGTGCACATCTTGTGAATGACTTCCTTCAGGATAACGACATCGCTCGACCAGAGTGGCCAGCATGTTCTCCAGACATGAACCCTATCGTACATGTCTGGGATAGATTGAAAAGGCTGTTTATGGACGACGTGATTCACCAACCACTCTGAGGGATCTACGCCGATACCCCGTTGAGAAGTGGGACAATCTGGACCAACAGCGCCTTGATGAATATGTGAATAATATGCCACGATAAATACAGGCATGCGTCAATGCAAGAGGACGTGCTACTGGATATTATAGTTACCGGTGTGCACAGCAACCTGGACCACCACTTCTGAAGGTCTCGTTGTATGGTGGTACAACATGCAATATGTGGTTTTCATGAGAAATGAAAGGAGCGGAAATGACGTTTATGGTGATCTCTGTTCCAGTTTTCTGTACAGGTTCCGGAACTCTCGGAACCGAGGTGATTCAAAACTTTTTTTAATGTGTGTATATTTGTCAACATAGTTACTCTTACAACGAAACCATTTCTCCCAACGAGAGACCAATTTATTGATACTGTTACTGTAGACGGTTTTACTTCGTTGACGGAGCCATAACCTCACTTCTGCTTGCCTGCACCACTATCAAAGTGCAGCCCCAGACGGTATTCTTTAAGTTTTGGAGAAAGGTGAAAATCGGATGGAGCCAAGTCGGGACTGTATGAAAGATGATATTGAATCCAAGACATCGGATTGTTGCAAATGTCGCAGCGCTCATTTGTTGTCTAGCATTGTTACGCTGAAGGAGAGGGTGCCCCACGTGTAGACAAACTCTTAGAATTCGAAACTCGATTACAGCACGCTCTTTCTCCCGCACCGAGATAGGGTATACACCGCCACGTCACACGCTACAATTCGGAGCCCTCTAGTGCAAGAGGACTGCAAAATAGTAGACATGAAGAACAGAGAATCAGATTATTAATAACTTCTAGGCTCTAAGAATTTTCACATTAAAAAATCGGAGGCATTTCTTTTCAGCGCGCCCATGTACATCTGTAGCAAGTTACCATTCAATACGGCATAGAGAAATTTTGTTTACGTCATTCTGTATCCCCAATCAACGAATTTTTACATTCGCCTGAGGTGAGCTGATTTCCTGTCATCCATATCCGAATGCGATATTCCGGCTGGTTAGTCATGAACCTCCCACTTCGCTGAACATAATACAACCATTTGTCCTAAAATCCTAGACAGGCATTTTTTATATATAAATCACCATAGCCAGGTAATATTATGTGCCATGTGACGGTAACCATGTTTCATTGTTTATCTTGGTTCGATATCTCGCTCTAAATTGAATCTCTGAGTAATAGTGGAATTCTGTCGCGGCTAGACTTCGAAGGCCGAGCATAGTGGAGCTGAGCAGAGAGAGACCGGAGAGCGGGTACTTTCTCGCGGAGAGAGGAGATGGAACCACCGTGAAAGTAACTGTATGCCACGGGCTGTGTTGTGTCCAGTAAACACTGGCACTCGTGTATACCGGTGTTTGGTTCTTCCAAGTTTAAAGAAGTACACAGTATCTGAGTGTCTGCACTCGGGGGGTAGTAACCTGGCTTAGTTACAATTGCGAATCGTGCTTTCGGGAAATGCAGTTGCTGATTGTTCCTCTTTAAGGCACGGCTCCAGATATAGCTTGTGGGACAAGCTATTGTCGGTAGTGTGGAAAGCGGGCAGCTTTGAATAGGTCTCAAGGCGTGGCTTATGTATGTGGGAATGGATTTACTGCTCGAGCCATGAAGGGCGAAGATGGTTCAAATGGCTCTGAGCACTATGGGACTCAACTGCTGTGGTCATAAGTCCCCTAGAACTTAGAACTACTTAAACCTAACTAACCTAAGGACAGCGCACAACACCCAGCCATCACGAGGCAGAGAAAATCCCTGACCCCGCCGGGAATCGAACCCGGGAACCCGGGCGTGGGAAGCGAGAACGCTACCGCACGACCACGAGATGCGGGCAAAGGGCGAAGAGAGAGTTTCATTATTACAACCAATATTCTTGTGAAAATATACGCGTGAAAGTAAAACAGTGTGAAGTTCGCCATCCTGGATACCAGATCTTGGTTTAGTTTCAGTGTTCGAGTAGTAAAGCAATGGACAAGTCTTTTCTTTAAATTTAAGAAGTTCAGTGTGCCAAATGATTTGGATTCTGTTCATCGATATTTAAATTTCCTAGGTAATTTTGTTAATTAATTTGTCTATCTCCATCTCTCGTTTAGCAATAAACGTCCTTAGTATCTTCCCTTGCTGAAAATCTGCTAACTGCACCATGCCCTGGTGGTTTAAAGGTTAAAAATATTTTATTCACATTTCCCAATGACTGTAAGTGCTTAACAGCTGTTCTGCTGTGTTAGTAAAATTAATCTAAGGCCAACCTGGAAGCCATAGAGGTGGCGTCTATAAATGATACAAACCGAGTGCCCAATGTAGAGTAAATGCCACCATGCAAATGGGGTTTCTTTTGGAAACAGATCGACTGATTTCCATTACGGTTGAATGGATTCGTCTACTTGACATTTCGTTGCTTATTTTAATTAAATGAATTAAATTTGTTGATCAATTTTGGATATCTTGTTTTTTTAATGTTTCGTAAAGTGTCACCTAAGATTTTTTTTAAAGCTGTGAAACCACTGAAAGCTGAAAGTTTTGAATGTTTGATGTTCCTTTATTTATTGCAAAGTTTAAATTAAAATTTTGGATATTTCTTTCATTACGAAGTTTACTTAAATTTGAATTTTAACTGTTATGGTTTAGTAATGAGAACGCATTACTTACAGTTCAAGAGAGTTCAGTTAGTTGAAACTGTGAAATTACCTGTCACTGGTATTTAAAACAATAAATACGTTCTTTCGAAATAGTGGTTAAACGTTTCTTGTCCCAGCACCTGTCCTACTATACAAGCTTGAAACTGCGTGTTTGGTCCAAATTAATTAATATTTGTCCGTTCAAAACTTTGTTTGAACTTACCTCCTTAAAATTATGGGACCAAAGTAATGGTAATAAAAGGGGATATGTCATTAATTACAGCAATAGGGTAATAAATTGTACTAATTCGTAAATATGGTCGATAAATTATGAGAGGTCATTAATAGAAGTGTTAAGGCCATCTGGGTGACTTGTAAAGAATGATGGACACCTTGTCCCAATGAGGACGTCGACCCATTACCTTGAAGATAAGTATCAAAATTATCTTAGAACGAAGGACATTGACAGCGGATCTTAGAGATAAGGATTGATCTTCGATCTTAGATGATCTGGACTGTTCCATCCATTTCTTTTGCCCAATACATGCAGAGTGTAGATGAAGATGCACATAATGCCCCGAAAACATGCCGTGAAGCTCGTATTAATTCTTCCACCCGACGAAAACGGTACAGAAGACGTCTTTTTTTTTACCACATATTCTACAATAAATGTTATGGAGAGCTATTTCGTTGCTTTTCTGTCTTCGGGAGTTCTCGAACACTATTAAAAATGTTCCGTGTTCCATTCAGGAAAATGATAATTTCTTTCACCTGGTGGGGAGCTTATTCGATATCTCGATAGATGTTATGATGTCTTGTGATTGCTCAGTTTCGGGGAGACCGTGGATATTTTGCATTTTATGTTGATTTTAAGTTGATTTAGTTAGACGTTACTGTTCTGTACTCTGTAAATATAGTATGTGGTAGTTTGCCAAACATAATATTTTTGTATGTCATATTCCTTAGTATCAGAAACAGTATTAGAAACAGTCTTAAAATAGCGGATATCACGGAATGATATCAGAGTGAACTTATTAAACAGCGCCTAATAATGGACAGACCAATAGGACTGTATGCTTAATTTTTCGTTGGAGACACCAATTTCTGGACAAACCAAGTTCTTCTCTGACAGTGCTGAATCCTAAAGAATTATGGTCGAACGGCAAGGATACAATGTTTGCGGCCACGGGCTTTAGATCATAACAAATAGTGTGCCTGTGATTCATCACCAAATCCAATAGCAGTATCTTAATAAGAGAAATAAAATATGTAAATTATCGTGCAATCATTGGCGAATTTTGTGAATGAAACGTTCTACAGCGCTTAATAAATTTTCATTTACTACGAGGTTTCTGCCACTGTCGTCATCAGTTCAAAACTTTTGAACTATACATTTGCCTTCCTGCAGGTGTACAGTTTAGCGTTCCACAGAGAGCAAGGATGTTCCTTCAAAAAATAGTTCGCCTGGTTAACAGCTGCAGACTGCATTTATCAAATAGCTGGACTTCTCAAAAATTTAAATGTCGCTATGTTTCCAGCACTCCGGAAATCATGCAAGGCGAAGTTTACAATCGTTAAGGGACTAATCATATACTAAAGTTCTGCTGGAGAAATTTGGGAAAGGTCTTGTAGCTATTGATATCGTGTGCCTATCGGCCATGTGAACTCATTGTTTCTCCTTACTGGTGCCGCCCGTGTGGCCGAGGGGTTCTAGGCGCTCAGCCCGGAACCGCAGTGCTGCTACGGTCGCAGGTTCGAATCCTGCCTCGGGCATAGCTGTATGTGATGTCCTTAGGTTAGTTAGGTTTAATTAGTTCTAAGTCTAGGGGACTGATGACCTCAGATGTTAAGTCCCATAGTGCTCAGAGCCATCTGAACGATTCCTAAATGGTGCCACTTGTGCGGCTTCCTTTTCAAATTCTCAAGAACAGGTGACTACGATGAGTTCGTGTATATTTCAGCACAAGCGTTTGTTAGCGATTATCGTTTACAAAGGAAGGACCTAGTTTAGCCACCTGTAAACATTCTGGCAAATTTCTTCCAGTCAAACTAACTCTTGTAATAATCGGCGAATCTCCAGTGATAAACTCACCGCATTAGAAGCTAGGAACAATGTAAATCGTACATTGTTCAACGTTGGTACGCCACTGAAATCGGAATGTGTCGGTTATGTGGCTTTATCACTACGTCGCGTCCACACTGCTCTCGGTCGCATTAGTGACCACAACTGACCGGAAACAAACAAATGTCATTAGGAAACCACTGTATGTGTACTCATTTGGCGGTGCCGTCCTCACCATGGCTGCTCTGTCATTAACCTTCTGATGTAGGGAAAGATGACACAGTAAGTAGTAACTCCCTCAATTCCGATGGCGCTAATTTTAAATTCGGAAGCGGAAGTCGGGACGCGCCGGCTATGTTCTACTGCAGCCTCCTCCTGCCACAGCCTATGTTCCTCGCGAAAGTTTTTCTCTGAAAATAACACCGCCACTGCTCCTTTCTGCTTGTTTCCTCCTCGCGCTTATTCTTTCTTACTGTTTTTTGGTCCCGAATAACATACTTTCACAAAGTTATCCCTGTGCGCATGATGCGCTTAACGTTCTCTGGAAAACTTTTTGACGTGTATTGCTCAAACCTCGACTTTCCATCCCAGCGGTTTCCAATTAAGAAATATAATGTCTTACTGCAGAAGTCATCGGGTTCCCTGGTAACTTGCCACAAAGTAATTCCCCACAGCGTTCAGCTGCATACACGAGACGAAACAGAGGAAAACACATGCACACACAAACACACACACACACACACACACACACACACAACACACAACACACACACACACACACACACACACACACACACACACATGCGCGCGCGCTCGCACGCTTACATACGCACACACCTTACGCAAACTAGGGCAAGATAGTATGGAAAGGGACAGCTATTTTCGTCTGTTATTGAAAGCGGGAAAGGTATGCGACATGAAAATTTTTAAAAAGTAAAAGTTCCTTTGGCAATAAAATCCGGGAAATTGCGGACGCTAACGTTTAAGCAGCAGAAGCAATTTATCGAAAAGGCAGTACTTTTATTGGCTATGGCAGCGTACTTAATAATTTAGATGAATACCGATTATCCTTAAGAAGGATATGATTACTCCTTTTCCAAGTTATTTGTTTCAGGGTATTACATATCCTTCTTTCAGACCGAAGAGACAACTCGCTGGACAAATGATAAAGCAGCGCATTTTCAAGCTAGCTGTTATGCCTTGAGCTCTCAATGATGTTTGTCCTTATAAAGGCTGATCATTTCTGTCCACATTCTGAATATTTTTAAAACTCAGCATACATAATAGTACTATATGTGACACCTACATTACGATGAAAAAAAAAGTAATCCAAACAGATGTTTTCTTAAATATGAAAGCAAATATCAAACGAAGAACCATCTAATTTTGAAGCCTTTACTAACTTACGTAGTAATGCAGAAGACTGACAATATCATTTACTGCTGATCTAAACGAATGCTTTCGGAGCCTGCTCGATAGACTTCATGGCCAAAGGTTTCCCGTTCATAGTGTATGAATAGCTTTAGTGGGCAAAACTTTGTAAAATTCCGTGTCAAAAGGATTCAATTTCAGACTAAGAATCCAGGTACTGAGACTCGAGGCTGGCAACAAACGAGCGTTAGAAATTGCGTTTGAACTATTTGTAGGAATTAGTGAAACAAAAAAGGAAAATATTTCAATGGAAGGAAGGATAGTGCTTAACATCTTTTGGCATCGATGTCACGCTGAATTGAGCACTAGCTGCATTGTAGAATGCAAGGCGTTACTGAAAAAACAACTGTAACATCCGCCTGAATTCAGAATGACCAGACGGCGACTGAAAGTTGTTACCTTCTGAATAAGAACCCAGAACGACTACATCACGTGACTGTGTAATTGTAATGGAGGTTTAACAGATCTAGCAGGAAACTCATAATGATACCTGGCTTTGGAGTAACATGTTGACATACGACGCAGACTGGCACTCGCGAGAAAAGCTATTCTGAAAAAGAGAAATACGTTATCATCTATCATAAATTTAAGCATTTGTTTAATTTAATCGTATGGCTAGGGCCCCACGTCGGGCAGGCCGTTCGCCTTGTGCCGGTCTTTCAATTTGACGCCACTTCGGCAACCTGCAGCCGATGAGGATGATAGGATGATGATAAGGACAGCACAAGACCCAGTCCCTGGGCGGAGAAAATTCCCCGACCCAGCCGGGAATTGAACCCGGGCTCAGACGATTGACAATCCGTCAGGCTTACCATTCAACTACCGGGGGCGGACATTTAACCATTAGGGCATCGTCTCTGAAATTGTTTTTTTCCAGTGTAGTCTTACATGAAACTGCAACATCGAATATATACAGTACAGACAAGAACGGAGCCGGCCGCTGTGGCCGACCGGTTCTCGGCGCTTCAGTCTGGAACCGCGCGACCGCTACGGTCGCAGGTTCGAATCCTGCTTCGGGCATGGATGTGTGTGATGTCCTTAGGTTAGTTAGGTTTAAGTAGTTCTGGGGGACTGATGACCTCAGATGTTAAGTCCCATAGTACTCAGATCCATTTGAACAAGAACGGAATAGAAGATTATGAATATATGATGCTGCAGAAGAATATATCGGAGTGGGGAGTGTGTGTCTGTTTTGGAATATGGGTGAATGGGATTGGGTCAATGAGAGGATGGGGGTTGGGAGACTTGTAGAGGAAGACTTGACTACAGTAAAAGAGGTTCAAGTGGATGTAGGTTGCAATAGTTATGCAGAAGTGTAAAGCCTTGCACAGGAGAGATTAACTTTGAGACTTTCATCAAATTAGATTTCGGACTGAAATATACAATAAGAGCATATATAAGCGACGAGAAAGTTAAGTGTGCTGCTGCAGCGGACATGCAGCGTAGCGCGATTCAGATGCGGGTATATAAGCAGCGATATATACGAAAGGGATCAGTGCGGCATTCGTGTCTTTCCGAAGTGCACGCGGTAAATATGGGTACGTGAACTATGACGACATTATCAAATGCGTCCAAACAGAACCAACGTGATGTTATTCTTTACTTGGCTGCTCAAGGGCAAACACCGGTACACATTCATCGGAGATTGAAGAATCTGTATGGGGCAGCATGTTTACCGAAAACCACCGTTGTAAAATGGTGCTCTAAGTTCCTTGCTGGTAGCGATTCGACACAAGACGCCGGTCGATCTTGAAGGTCAGAAGGATGCATTATTGATTTCAAGGAAACTGGTTTCTCCATCACTTGGGTACAGTACTTCGCAACGCTGGAGAAATTACGGGGTTGAATTAAGGCGGAACGTCAGGCAAAACTGCTACAAGGAGTGCCGCTGCTTCACGATATTGCACGTCTCCATATCGCAAATACGTAACGCAGAAGTAACGTCAACACAAGTGGGAGACACTCGAGCGCCAGCCCTATAGTACTGATCTCCCCCCGCCCCCTCCCCAGGGCGATTATAACGCCTTCAGTTTGTTAAAAAAAGACTTGAAATGTTGACGCTTCTTGTCGGATCGTATAGATTACGGACTGTACAAGTTTCGAATGGAAACTTTTTCATCGCCCATTATACCGAGCGTTTCTCCTAAGAGGGTTCTGGTGTATTTTATCTGGTGTTTCGGCAGATATATGCACTTTCGTTTTTGCGTTCTGTAGTTGGAGTCAGTCCTGGCGTCCAGTGTCCACGGAAAGCGTCGGTTTGTTTCCCGTTACAAGCAAATTATTTTAAAAGCGGAATTTTACGTGCCCACTTTATAGAGCACTCACAAATTGCTTTAGTGCAATATTTGTTTTATCGATATTTATCAACATGGAGAGCAGCAAGACTGGCTGTAGCAGTCAGCGCGGGCCAGTTCAGAGCTCTCTCTGCTGGAGTACTGGTTACTATTATAGTTTTGCTGTCCGTATCAATACATATCGAGAAAAAAATATCGCACTAAACTTATCTGGGACATCTCTATCGAATGGGCACGTAAAATTCCGCTTAAAAAAGGTGTAAAGGGAAACAAACCGACGTTTTCCGTCGACAGTGGGCGTCGCATGAGAGACGTGATGAGCACTATTTGTTTAGACTGACTCCACTTACACAATGCAAAAACGAAATTGCAAATGTCCACTGAAACATGAGAGGAAATGTGCCTGACGACTCTTAGGAGAGACACCCTGTATGTGCGTCCTATCACGAGAACTAAGTAGTCCGTGACAAACATTATTAATCCTATTTTGTTAATAAAAAGGAGATCAATGCCTAAGAAACAGTATTTTGGACGTTGCAATTGCAATGCCACGCCAAAAATAAATATTTGTAGTGAAAGGGCTGCAGAAGTTGACAGATGTATTTTAATATCTTCACAATCGCAAAATTGATGCGTCTCCTTGAAACAGCCCTTAACGAATCACAAAAATCGCCGATAGTAATAGAAAGAAAAATGAAAATTCTTCATAGTCAAGCATTGCGATATAGTTTCGAACTGATGTTATTCTTGACGCAGCGCTCCCGATATTTATCAAATACTGGGACTAATCCGGGAGTAGAAGACATTACATGTTTTAAATGTTCGTCGAAGTTTCTGGGACGCCAAAGAAACAATTGTGATTTCCCAGAAACGAATAAAGCAATGAAAGCCACAGAAACCGATGAGGTGAAACATAGTCGAAGGAGATACGGCAGCTACCAAGCAGTTTTGCTCGCAATGTGGAAGCGCGACGAAACAGAAAGGCTCCGGCGAGCTATGAAATGGGCTCGTCAGACCAGTGGGGTGGACTGGCCACTGTTATTGCGGCCGGCACCGCAGCAGGCGGACAAATTGTGTTAACCGTGAAACCTCATCACGTGACGCTTCAAACCCGGAGTCCGACATCACAGGGAATGCGTAATGCCGTCTCCAACTTAGGCCACGGCTCGCGGCTCGCACTATGCGCCGCAATCAGAATTATGACGCAGAGGCGCGGCCTAATTGAGCTTATCTGCGGCCAGCGGACACTCATTTTGTTATGCTGCAGAGCAAACGGCGACACGGTTCGTGCTGCGGCCAATATCGGCTCTCCAGATCTCACCGTCGACGTTCATTTCTTCCCCCAGCGGATAAAAGTATCGGCATCCCTCCCTTCTCAGGCGAAGTAGAGCCATCAATACTCCTCGACAAACGACGCCAGTGCCCTTAAAGGAATGCTTGCTGGAGAGGAGATGAGACACCACTCCGGCAAAATACCCTGCTGTTTGTTACTCTGTGGTTAGGCCCAATGTGCAACCCGCTTCTGCACAGTGTCGTCGAAAAGCTAATGCATTCAGTAGCACGGTGATTTTATTTCTGTACTAGGACAAGAACGATTCCCTGTTGCAGTACACTCTGAAGATTGTCTTCGGATGCAACCTGTGATTATAGAGTAGCTTGGTAAGCTTCTAGATCCCTTGAAGGAGCTCTTGCTTCGAACAGTATTCCCGTCAATTCGGTTGACTTTAAATACCCGGCGATTTTTGTTTCAAAACGCAGAACATACACAATAAAGATCAGAAAAGAATGTTATGAAATGGAGTAATTTACACTCAAATTATGTCATATTAGTTGCGGTACAGCTGGCCTATCTAACGATTGGTCATCAAGGAAGAGAGGAGAAAGTACCAAAACCTGGAATGACGAATGTAGTTTTGGAAAATATGAAGAATATGCCTCTGATACTGTGGCTCGAATATCACTTTATATCGACTTTATTTACATTGCTGCCTCAGTATGCCGTGTTGCCCGCCTATGTGTTTATTCTAATCATCTATTAATCCGTCTCCTCCTTCGCTCTCTCTCTCTTCATTTCCTCCTCCATCTCCGTCTATACTCCAGCTTCCCTCGCTCCATGCTTCTCCTCATTTCTCATCTCTCTGTCCGTCTCCTGCTGCCCTCTCTCTCTGACCGTTTCCTCCCCCGTCTCTCTGTCTCTCTCCATTTCCTCCTCCACCCTGTCTGTGTCCATCTCCTACTTCCCCCACTTTGCTGCTATCAGGTAATACGTGTATATCAATCTTTTCCACTCCAGTCACATGTCTATACTTCACAGATTTTTCGATAAGATTATCAAAAAACTAAATAACATCTGCACCTTCAAAACATAGATAATGAAATATCGACTATGAGAAACAATGTCTGCTCTTGCTGCGTCCGCAGCCCTTACAGCATTACTACTACCTTTCTGTCAAACCTGACACTCTCCATTTTCCAAAGTCCCTAACTGGTGCAGTCAGTCTGAATTTTTGTTTCTCTGGACTGGCTATTCCATAAAATCTCAGTTCTGTATTACCAAAACTACATTTTCTGGCTTCTCTGTCATTAGTCTTTCTATATCATTAGCGGTAGTAGTAAAATAGTAACGTTAATATTATTACTATTAGTTCCTAATCAGTACTATCATTCGAAATGGCATTACATAAATTCAGATTTTTTTTTCAGGATTAGTGGATTTGCCGAAGGTGAAATCTGTTCATGCTTTCGATTTTTCCGCATATTTCTGGCTATTCATCGGTAATTGTATTAACAGTATAACTCTCCCTCTCATCCTTGGCTACACAGGGAGAAAAAATGTGTTTCGTTAAGAAAATGGAACATCATAGTACTTTCTGGTCTGAGGAAGTGATGCTAGAGAAATTACTAATGAGAGTGGATAGATTTTTCAGCATCATAGTTTCTGAAGACTCCTTCACAGATCCCGGAGTAATGGGACTGAGATGTATACGTCAGCAGTTGTACTACAACACATTATTCATTCTACAGCAGATGAGTTAGCAGTTTTTAGGTATCCAGTGACTGTGAAAGATATGATAAAAACTTTCAGGAGAGTATTAAGTCGTGGTCACAAAGTTTCGTCGATCTACGTGCACGTTTTACGACTTAACTTCCACTCACAAGTGTCACTCAGGTAATGGTCATCTTTCATGACATATCTTACGCAAAAACTGACGATGTTTATAGTAAGTGGAACCCGTCGGTTTTATCCTTACACCATGGCGAGCAAGCTAAAATCAGTAACTCGCAGATGCCAAAGTGGAAATATATATGATTGAATAAACCCTATTTCCTCCTTTACATTTGACTTATCAGGCCTTTGCCGATAAGTTAGTGATCACTGCTCTAGAGATGTATCTTTGAACACTTCAGTTATCAAAGAACTATGTTCGGACTGTGTTTTACGTTGCTGGTGAGAATGCTTCACATCAGGCACAATTCTGCCAGTACCGGACGAGAAGGTCATTTCAAAATTAGGAATGTCAACACTGAAGTTTTAACAGTGAGTGTTCTCCGCATTGAAAGCTTTTCATTGACGAAATTCTTATTACTATTCAAAGTTTGTTACCTTACAAACATTTTATTGGGTTAAAATTACGATTTTTTAATGCTGAAGACTGGCATACAAGCGTCGACATGTTTGTGTGTCTTCAACCACGAACGCCGTATTCTGCCTGTTAACCTATCTCTGTATTTGAATACGCTTGCCTATGCGAGTTTCTTTGGCGCTTCAGTGTATATTGTGCGTGTAAACTGTAATAGGATACTTAGAGTTTTTCTACTTGAATTTGTCTCTAGATGAATTTCTCCCGTAACAACTCACAGACTGGACGTCTGAGCTGCTATATATTTCATCCGTGAAATAAAATAAACCAAGTAAACAACATTTAGTTAAAATTAAACAAGCTAATGTCAAAGCCCGATTCGAAATTGATTTTATATAGACAAAAAGTAGTGAAAACTGTTTACATTTTGGCTTTGTAAAGTTACTTATGTTTATCCACTCAAAATCTATGGGCATTTTCTGACCAGAGAATCATACATCTCAGTTTTTAATACCGTCTATGAATGTATTATTGTGCTCGCAGAAGAAAAGAAGAGATTGGATATTTCGGATAATGCAGCATTTATTTCATTAGTTGAATAAATGTAAAAAGAAAGCATCATATCTAGAGCTTCATAAATAATAGGCGCAGGCTGAGGCGGTGCTCGGTATAGTCAGTTGTCAGAACCCAATACAAAAAAATTATTCGAAAGCTAAGAAGACCTTTAATAAGCCACTAAGAAGAACGAACAAAACTATTACTTTATCACACTGTTTATATAGTAAATGTGCTGCTGTTGTAGTCTTCAGCACGAAGAACGAATTGCGTTTCACCCTTGCAGTCATCTTCATCTTTGCATGACTATTGCATCCTGCGTCACTTGAACCTGCTTACTGTAGTCAAGCCGTGTAACCTCTCTACAGTGTTTACCCTTCCCCTCCAAAACCTCCCTCCATAACTAAAATGGCTATCCTGTGTTGACTATGGATGTATTCTATAAACCGATCTCTTCTTTTCGTCAAGTTGTGTCATAAAATTTGTCTACCCAGTTCGATTCAGTGTCCGCTCATTACTTATTCGATCTGGCCATCTAATCTTCTGCAGTGCCACATTTCAAAAGCTTATATTCTCTACTTGTCTTTACTACGAATCATCGACGTTTCACTTCCACATAATGCTAAACCCCAGATTCACTTTCAGCAAAGAATTGTCAACAATTAAATTTACACTAGATATTAAAGTGTTTATTATTTTTGAGTAAAGCTTTTCTTGCTATTGGCAATCTGCATTTCATATCTTTTCTACTTCGGATATCGTCTGTTATCTCGGTGTGTAAATAGCAACCCTCGTCTACCACTGTTAGTGTCTCATTTCCCTTACCATCATATGATTTAATTTTACTGTAATCCATTACCCTTGTTTCACGATTGATGGATGGCTGGCTGATTTGAGGCAGGGGACCAAACAGCAAGTTCATCGGTCCCGTCGGATTAGAGAAGGATGGGGAAGTAAGTAAGCCGTGCGCTTTCAAAGGAATCACACCGGCATGTGCCTGAAGCAATTTAGGGAAATTACGGAAAACCTAAGTCAGGGTGTCCGGACGCGTGTTCGAACCGTCGTCCTCTAGAATGAGAGTCCAGTGTGCTAACCACTGCGCCACCTCGCTCAGTGTTTTACGTTTGTTGGACTTTATCTTTTAGCCTACAAGGAATAGTGATAAGGTTTTAATTATCAACTGGGAAGTATAAAGTGACGCATTTTTCTTTGTTTTGTTTGCAGGTATGTGTATACAGTCCTGACGTGTCATCAGTTTTGTCCTACCTCAAATACAACATGTATGCAGATGATCTCCAGTTGTATCTAAGTGCAAAACCAATAAACCTGAAGACAGCTGTCGATAATTTCAATACTGACCTGTGTGCACAGTCAAAATTGGCACAGAATATAGAGTTAAAGCTCAACCTACCCAAAAGCCAAGCGGTAATGATTGGCCATCCTAGGCTCATTAGCCCAAAATATCGGGAATACATACCATCTTTAATCCTAAATGGGAGAAATATCAACTTCTCACCCTCAGAAAAGGATGTAGGAGTAATAATAGACGAAAATCTTAATTGGACTGAGCACGTAACTGCAATGTGCAAGAAGGCTTCAGCATCTCTCCAGGGCCCACAGAAATATTAAAAACTCTCCCCTCTAGACCTAAAATAGAAACTTGCACAGACATAGATATTTCCGATTACAGCGACGTTATCCTTCAAAGTCTTACTCAGGAAAGCTTATGACACCTGGAACTGATTACGAACGTCTGTGTCCGATATATATGTGACGTTGAACTCTTTGATCATATTTCACCAAAATATGCACAGTTATCCTGGCTGAGATTTCCATACACTCTGCCTCCTTTAATGTAGTATTAACATATACTGTCCCTCATAGCTCTCTTCGAACTTAACGCTCTTGTCTGAACAACATGGCAGAAACACCTGTTGCCAGCAGGGCAAAATCCTTTCTATCCCACTCCATCGCTAACCCACTTCCTCAAAGTCCTTTTCAGTTGATGGAACCGTACTCTGGAATAACATCTCCAATTACGGAAGACAGTTAATGACATATATACCGAAGAACAATAATGACTACTATTGTCCCTCTCCGCACTCGTTTCCTCGTTACATCCTTCTTTCCATCAATATCTTACTCATTTTCCAGCGTTCTTAGCTGGTGCAGTCTCCTTAAATTTTCCTTCCCCAGAACTCGATATTTCAGAAAATATCTATTTTCTAGGTCTATAAGTTCTTTTTGTCTCCCACTATTGTTATTATTATTATTAATATTATTAGTGCCAGCAGCAGTAGCAGTAATAGAAGTACTGACAATATTAACTTTGTTGGTTCTTAGTCAACACTATTTAATCACATTATCTCTGCAGACACTCAAATCATTACTGAAGCAACTATGATGTTAAAAAGGTACTATATGTCTTAAACACGCGTCTGATATAAGAGATGAGCTGAAGGCCATAATCTAGTCACGTTGAATAAATATACATAAATAAATACGGTCCCGCTAGTCATTAAAATACAACCCTTACAGCCCCGTAGTACTTTGCTATAGGAGCTAAAAGAAAATGGTGCAGACCATTGATAAAGTGGATGTGAGCCAGTCAAATGGTTTCATTTTATTTGGTGGCGTGCAAGAGTACTTTTGCGCAGGGATTTCAGTATGTAGACACGTATCTGCAAATAAACGAAAAACCTTACACAAATTTATCTTTTGAGGTGATATTGAAATCATTATGAGTAACTGTTCTCCATGCACTACCGATTGTGTTCAAACTTACAAGTGCTTTGTCATCTCTGACAGATTTGCAGTGTCAAGAGGAAACCTCTAAGGGCCATCAGACAGGGAGCAGGCAGTCCATGCTGGCAGCGCCCACACCCCATTGCGTTATGGAAATTCAAATATTGGCACGAAATTCGAATATAGTTATTGCTGGTCGGATTCGGATCCCCCCCCCCCCCCCCCACACACACACACAATCAGACTCATGTGACATCATTGTGGAAGTATGGCTGTTGTCTTAAATGCAAATTTCCAGCAAATACAAAAAATCAAGATAGCACATAGTCATGTGGGTGAAAATATGCCACTTGTGCTAAGTATAGAATTCAAAACAGCCGACCTGGAATATTGGTGCAGCTCTATAAGTTCAGAACCCCAGATAACTGACCTGGGATACTGGTGAGCCTTACTATGACATCAGAAGCCAAGACGACTGAATGGTTTACTGGCACAGCTGTACTTATACAGAGGGGACTACCTTGCCTGCAAGAATGTGCTGAGTCCTGTGGAGATCTGTAGGGCTGCTTATAGTAGCCATGTCACTTGTTGTAGTTGTGTAATTCCATACTATCTCTCCAGAGTTAAGAAATTCCCCTCTGACGTCGCCATTTAAACACTGAAAGCTTGGCGAGATGTTAAAACGACCAGCACGTATGTCATACAGCATCGTATTACTTCACTTCTAAACTCGTAAACCTAATTATTCCCTTAAGTTATAGTGTATGCTGTGTAGTAAGAGCAGCTGCGACTTTTTTTTTATTGGGACCTATACTGGCGTGAAGGGCCATCCGCTGCTCATGCCTCTGCAGTCCCCGAGCGAAGTGGAACAGTGGTTAGCACACTGGACTCGCATTCGAAAGGACAATGTTTCGATCCCACTTCTGGTCATCCAGATTTAGGTTTCCCGTGATTTCGCTTAATTGCTTCAGGCAAATGCCGGGATGATTGCTCTGACCAGGCATGGCCGATTTCCTTCCCATCCTTGACACAATCCGATATTGTGGTCCAATGATCTCGATGTCGACGGGACGTTAGTCCCAATCTTTCTTCTTTCCTTCCTGCCTTCCTCTGCAGTCACAAACTTTACTGATAGCTGCGCTGTGCCTTGTTAGGTCCACATTTGGTGCTGAGCCATACTGGGGTGGTCAGTAAGACCCCTGCGCCGCCGCTGCTACAGACATAATATTCTGATACAACACCATCCAAGTAACTGAGACTCACATCAACGTCATCCCATGACACTGGTACACTCCATACACACCACCGATTCGATAGCCTTACACCGAGCGTGAAACATGAGTCCTGATTTTCGACACTAGTATACTGTTGGCAAACATACTGAAAACTGGTAGGCAACTCAAAATAACACACACATGACCTGCAGGGGAAATTTAAAAATCAGGGGGTCATGCGCACTAGGCCTGTGAGCAGAACTTCAGCAATGCAAAGTTAGGTGCAATGTTTGCAAAATTCATCACAAAGCGTGATTGTGTGGGATGGGTGACCAGCCATTAAAACAAGCAGTGGGGTGCATTCTTCCCAGCAAACACCCAGCTCTGGCATGAAGTAATTTTCCTTGTATACATTTATGCCTGAAACACATTTGTGAATGAAACACGCTTATACTTAGTTACAAGCCGAATCATAGGCACAAGAAAACGGGGTAGATACGTCTGACCGGAACGTATAATATTTCCTGCGAAAATATTTGTTACTATCCTACGTTGCACCACATTTAAAAACGAAAAACAAAACTGCACTGCCTTCACCAGCAGAACACCACGTAACATATTGGACATAGTATGTAGCCGCGAGCCCCTTTGCGAGCCTCACTGGGTCACACGTACTGACTACGGCCAGGGTTCACAGCTGCGCTGCTATTAGCCGGGTTCGATTTGTGGAATATTTCCGTGGCTGTAATCGACTAGTGGTGTGTGATTATTCAAACTACCGTAGTTTCACGTCCATTTTATGCTGAAATCAACGCATATAGTACCTAAATAAATGAAATACTCGTATGTTCATGAAGAATAGCAACGTTCCTCTTCAGATGTAGTCTCACGCATTTTACGACGGATATTGTACCGGCAACACTGAATCCTGCGTTGAAATCTGTGAATATACTACAAAATAATCACTTTTCAAAGCAAATCAGAGAATTTTCAATTCAGATCTACTCCTCTACCGTTGGACATATACATCGAAGAATCCAATGTAGCTGCCGACTCAGAAAACGACACATACAAGAATCCAGCTCTTTAAATGGAGGCAGCTGACATAGTTACAGAAACCCGTTGAATGTACATCGAAACTGGCCAACTCTGTGCTAAAATCTATGAATATTCTGCGTAAATAACTGAATTATGCGTCATACCACTACAACTTCGTCAGGGCTATACATAACCGTTATGATCCTAGCAGAGTGTCTCTGATTTCGTTCGATATCTGTCGTCATTCACCACAGAACTGATTGTACTAGCGTTTCCCTTTACAGTACATGTTATTACCGAAGTGTGTATGTGTGTGTATGTTGTAGCACAGACACAGCAGAAACGTTTATTTATCTAAACTAATGCCTCATGTCCGGATCACTACACCATCCACCCCGAATGCTGCAAAGTACCGCTGAAGCTGTTTTGCCCTGTGGTATAAACGTTTTTTATATATTTAAACAACTGTAGGGAACATGACAGACCGCAACGTTCATCGATGTGCATTCGCGGGACTGCCGCGATCGTGCGTGTACGTGACTGGCAGTTGCAGACTGACTGTGCTGCAACACGATTTGTAGTGATTGCCGCCACAGGCAATGCCCCCTCTGCTAGTGCGTGAGACAGTGGCAGACGTCATTCGCACAAGGTGATTGGCGCAGGGGTGGAGACTGCTCCTCGCGAGCGTCAGCCTATCCCGTACCACAAAATCCCTCCATCACGTTCGTAAACACTGCTATACTACACTATCTGGCTAATGCACTGCACTACTGCATCCCGAATCGCGTTCGAGTACAGCGCTATACCATACCGTCGGCCGACTGCTCTGTACTACCTCGTCCAAAACCACGTTCGACTAGAGCACCATACTATACTGTCCGGCTAATGCACTGTAGTACCCATACATAACAGTAACACTCGTGGGAACAGTCTTCCTCCCTGCCACAAGCTCATTTTGTGTTTCATCTGTTCATACGTTAATTCCAGTCCGTTCGATACGTATTATAACAGTTACACGCCACTGTGATCCATCACGTATGCTTCTTCTGCTCTAAAGTGTCTAGCAGCCTATAACTTCTTGATAGCACAACGTGTTCAACTGACAAACACTTTTAAATGTGCATGGTACATTTAACAGCTATCTGCATGGTACACTTCTAAAGTTCGTCTCTGTCAAGGCTGCAAACCATTTCTCCTGCATGGTGAAGACAGTGAGAAAAGAGGAGGGATACTCGGTGAAGGAAGACGCGACTGCGATCAATTTTAGAGTGGATGATAACTGATATGAAACAAAGTCGGAGATACTCTGCAAGGATCATAACAGTTATGTATAGCCCTGACGAAGGTATAGTAAAATGATGCAACATTCACTTCTTTTGGTACACTATTCATCGATTTCCGCACAAAACTATTCAATTCTGACGCACATTCGCTGTTTTTCTGTATGTAAGTCAGCTGCCTCCATTTACAAATCCTCTAGAGATTCGCGTGCAGCGTGGAACACATGGTGAGGTGGGAACCCTTAGTTGTGACTCTCTGCTACGTAGTTGCTATCATGTGTCATTTGCTGAGTGGGTAACTACATTCGATCCTTCAAAACATATGTCCAACGGCGGGGGGATAGATTTGACCTTAACATTGCCTGATTTACGTAGAAAATAGTAAATTCGTTGATTTGAACACAGGATTCAGTGCTGTCGCTACAATATTCAATGTAAAGTATAAGACTAGAGTTGCGAAGGGACGTTACGCTTCTTTAGGTAAAAATTTCATTTCTTTAGGTGCAATATTCATTGATTTCATCATAAAACGGATGTGAAACTTCGATACTTAGAGTATCAGCCACCTGTTACGACAAGAAAAATATTCGACATATCGGACCTGGCTATGGGCAGGACAGTGGTCACTCATGGTCACGGAAGGCGCGCGTTACGCGATGAGCCTGGCGGCTACAGGTGGCGTCGGATTGTTGTGTTGCTGGCGCATCAATCATACGCTCGACATGCAGCCAACTAGCACGTTCTCGCATAATTCCCGTTTGAGGGCAAATGGCTGTTGTTGGCGGCTCTTGAATACAAAAACTATGTGATCAAAAGTATCCCGAACCCCCAAATACATACGTTTTTCATGTTATGTGCATTGTGCCGCCACCCGCTGCCAGGTATTCCACATCAGCGACCTCAGTAGTCATTAGACATCATGCGAGAGCAAAATGGGGCTCTCCGCGGAACTCACGGACTTGCAACGTCGTCAGGTGATGGGGTGTCACTTGTGTCACGCGTCTGTACGCAAGATTTCCGCACTCCTAAACATCTCTAGGTCCACTGCTTCCGATGTGATAGTGAAATGGAAACATGAAGGGACACGTACAGCACAAACGGATACAGGCCGACCTCGTCTGTTGACTGACAGAGGTTCGTAATGTGTAATAAGCAGACATCTATCCAGACCATCACACAGGGATTCCAAACTGAATCAGGATCCACTCCAAGTACTATGACAGCTAGGCGGGAGGTGAGAAAACTTGGATTTCATGGTCGAGCGGCTGCTCATAAGCCACACTTCACGCCGGTAAATGCCAAACAACGCCTCGCTTGGTGTAAGGAGCGTAAACATTGGATGACTGAACAGTGGAAGAAAGATGTGTGGAGTTACGAATCACGGTACACAATGTGGCGATCCGCTGGCAGGGTGTGGATATGGCGAATGCCCGGTGGACGTCATTTGCCAGCGTGTGTAGTGCCAACAGTAAAATTCGGAGACGGTGGTGTTATGATGTGGTTGCGTTTTTCATGGAGTGGCTTGCCCCCCTTGTTGTTTTGTGTGGCACTGTTACAGCACAGATCTACATTGACGGCCGAGCGGTTCTAGGCGCTACGGTCTGGTACCGTGGTATGGAATTACGCACGTAGAACAAGTGACTTCTCTGCTATAAATAGCCCAACAGGTGTGTACAGGACTGGTCGCTTTCTACAAGACGAGGTGCTTCCTTTTGTCCACGCATATTGGATACTGATGTCATGGTAAGTCTGTGTGAGCATCCCACGCCCATCATCTTGGATTGTGAAGTGATAGAGCTGTACTGGTATTCCAGGCCACTTATCTTGAATTTTACCCATAGCACAAGTGACATACTACTACCTGCATGCCAATGTGACAACTTGGATTTTTTAATTTCTCTCCAATTCATACTGAGGACAACAGCCCAACTTCCACAATAATATCATACGAGTGGAGGGGAAAAACCAACTAGAGAAACTGGGTTAGTTTTTAAGTTTTCCACCCATGTTTGAGTTTGCTGCTATTTTATACATAGGGCAATGAGCCAAGAATGCATGACGTCACTGTAAATCTGGTGATAATGCAGTGGATGCCTGTTCTCACCTTGCCCAGCTACTCATAGGTACGCGTCCGCGCTAGACCGTTCTTGCCTGTGACCTGCCTCTGCTAGTTGTGATATTCTGAAGAGACTGCGACAGGAGAGTGTGAAAAATACCGGAGGAAACCTAAAGAATAATTGACTTGGTGCACACAAATAGACGTATTTTTGTGCTATACCCGCATTACTGAATACAAAAGTGTCGAAAAAGGCGACAATGTGGAAAGAAATAGCAGCAAGTATGAATGAAACACATAAATTTCAATACCTCAGCCGGTAGAGCACTAGCCCACGAAAGGAAAATGTCCCAGATTTGAGTCTTCATCCAGCACACAGTTTTAATAGGGCCATTCCAGGAATTTTCAAACTAGCATACACTCCACCAGAGGACGAAAATTCATTCTGGAGGTATGAATTTAGTTCATATATTTTTATATAAATACATACTTGGACCATGTATACTAACACATGTATATTTATGTGTAACTTATTGTTCAGTTGATATAATAATATACTTGCATGAAATTAAATCCAACATTTCTATATCATAATTATTCCAATGAAGACATATTTAATAATATTTATTTCCTTCCTATCTTTGACTACGCGATTAATGATGGACATCTGGAGTTGATCAAGACTGTATATTCAGGGAGGTTGTGTAACGTTTAGTATTCTTCACAAGACACACGAAAATATGGTCTTCACATTACCATAATTCCTTGCAAAGACGGTTAATTTCACCGTAGTCTTCTCGTTTACTATGAATATCATGTAAGAACCGCCCTATATATCCGCATTAGTAGCTGCTCGGACAGTGCGGATTGCAGCCCGAAGCGGCCGGGGTTCGATTCCCAACCGGGTCGGAGATTTTCTCCGCTCGGAGACTGGGTACTGTGTTGTCCTTACGTTCTTATCGTCATAATTGGCATTCCACTATTGAGATGGCTGTATGGACACGTCCCGAAAACCGGTAAAAGGAAAAAATACCTCCTTAGATAACTCCGATACTCGCAAATAATTGCAAGAGCGGATATTCGTGTTTACTGCTCAGCAGCTGACTGACTAAATTCGAGATGTGCATCGCTGCTCTGCCGCAGACGAGCGCAGCGGGCAACAAAGCCCTCTGTGTGACCGAACTTTAAAGTATTGTTCCTGTGCCATGAACCTCAATTTCTTTCCCGATTTCTTTTTGACTTCCTTTAGTGTCTGCTCGAAGTACAGATTGTATGGCATGTGGGAGAGAATACAAACCTGTCTTAACTACCGTCCGTCTTTAGCCGGTCGTTGTAGCCGTGCGGATCTAGGCGCTTCAGTCGGGAACCGCGCTCCTGCTACGGTCGCAGGTTCGAATCCTGCCTCGGGCATGGATGTGTGTGACGTCCTTGGGTTAGTTAGGTTCAATTAGTTCTAAGTCTAGGGGACTGATGACCTCAGATGTTAAGTCCCATAGTGCTTGGAGCCTTTTAAACCGTCCGTCTTTCACGTAACGCGGCTCTTATAACTGCAGTCTGGTTTCTGTACAACTTGGAGATAAACTTTAGCTCCTATAATTTTATCCTTGCCATCTTCAGATTTTCAGACAGTATATTCTAGTAAATATTATCAAAAGCGTTCTTTGAATCTACAAACGCTATAAATGAAGGTACGCCGTTATTCAACCTATCTTCCAAGATACACTACGAGATCAAAAGTGTCTGAACACCACGAAAAGATACGTTTTCCATATTAGCTGCATTGAGCTGCTACCTACTGCCAGAAACTCCATATCAGCGACCTCAGTAGGTTTTACACATCGTGAGAGAGCAGAATGGGGCACTCCGCGGAACTCACGGACTTGCAACGTGGTCAGGTGAGTGGGTGTCACTTGCGTCATACGTCTGCACGCGAGATTTGTGCACTCCTCAACATCCCTAGATCCACTGTTTCCAATGTGATAGTGAAGTGGAAACGTGAATGACACGTTCAGTACAAAAACATACAGGCCGACCTCGTCTGTTGACTGACAGAGACCGCTGGCAGTTGAAGAGCGTCATAATGTGTAATAGGCAGACATCTATCCAGACCATCACACAGGAATTCCAAACTGCATCCGGATCCACTGCAAGTACTGTGACATTTAGGCGAGAGGTGAGAAAACGTGCATTTCATAGTCGAGCAGCCGCTCATAAGCCACACATCGCGGTGGTAAATGCCAAACGACGCCTGGCTTGGTGTAAGGAGCGTAAACATTGGACGATTGAACAGTGGAAAGACATTGTGTGGAGTGAAAAATCACGGTACACAATGTGGCGATCCACTGGCAGGATGTGGGTATAGCGAATGCCCGGTGAACGTCATCTATCAGCGTGTGTAGCGCCAAAAGTAAAATTCGGAGGCGGTAATGTTATGGTGCGATCGTATTTTTCATGGGGGGGCTTGCACCCCTTGTTGTTTTGCGTGGTCAATATCACAGCACAGGCCTACATGGATGTTTTAAGCAACTTCTTGCTTCCTACTGATGAAGAGCAATTTGGGGATGGCGACTGCATCTTTCAACTCGATCAAGCACCTGTGCATAATGCACAGCCTATGGCGGAGTCGTTGCACGACAATAGTATCCCTATAATGGACTGGCCTGCACCATGTCCTGAACGGAATTCTACAGAACACCTTTGGGATGTTTTGCAACGCCGACGTAGTGCCAGACCTCACCGTCCGACATCGATACCTCTCGTCAGTGCAGCACTCCATGAACAATGGGCTGCCATTCCGCAAGAAACCTTCGAACACCTGATTGAACGTATACCTGCGAGAGTGGAAGCTGTCATCAAAGCTAAGGGTGGGCCAACACCATATTCAATTGCAGCAATACCGATGGAGGGCGCCACGATCTTGTAAGTCTTTTTCAGCCAGGTTTCTGGATACTTTTGATCACATAGTGTAGGTACTGCGCCGCGTGTTTTATTTCAATATTCTGTAGAAAATTCTGGTCACTATGGTGCAGTCATGAGTTACTTAACTGATTGTTCGGTAAGATCTACATCTATCAGTAACTGCCTTCTTTGGAGTAGGAATTATTCTGTCCTTTTTGAAGTCTGAGAGTACGTCTTCTGTCTCGTGTGTCTCACATACCAGGTGGAATAGTTAACTTGTCGTTCGTTCCTTTAAAATTTTAATAATTCTGTGCGAATGCCTTGTACTTCATGCTCTTTGTTTCGGCTTAGGTCTTTCAACGCTCAAAGCTTACTTTTTCCAGATAATTGCTGTGTACTTCTCCTTAGGCGAAGCACTTAGTCTGCTAGATTATAAGGAATTAATTTTGCGTGAAGCTATCAAACAGATATCAATAAAAAATGAAGCAGAAGAGTACTGTAGATCACAATGAACAAAAATGTGGTAGAGCGAGTCATGAATGGTCTGCACATCTCGTTCATTGTTCGACTCAGTAGGATGGTTTGACTACAATAATACTCTCGAGTAAGACAGGAAAGATCTAGTCCATGACCCTAACACCCAACATATCAAGTAATATAATTTGAGCTCCATCAAAAAACGTCATTAACACATTTATTCAGTTCTCGAGTAAGTGAAGTGAAGTATAGATGTAGAGCAACGCGCCTTATTGTCAGATAGGAAAGAAGGAGTAATGAACAGCTGAAATGAATCGCAAACAAGAAGTCTGTTTCGTCACAGGGAATCCATGTAGAACATGTCGATAAACATGTAGTTCTCAATGGAAAATCACTTCTAATACGTCTGTGGTTTCGTAATTACAATAACGACTTTATAATGGTTACTGCATTTTGTTAGTCCTGGTGGTGACAAAACTTCAGGCACAGGAACCGTCACTGCATGCGCTCCCGAAATATTCAGCAGCCCACTCGGGTAACTCAGCACCTGTTATCTGACCGAACGTACGGCACTTCGCGAAGATAGATTAGGCAGCAGTCAGAGGGTTGAGAGGTAGCCAGGTCTGAACTACTTCCCTTCCTATCATTACACCACAAGTACATGTAGTTTATGGTTAAACCGAAATATGTACACTATATCCAACAACCAATCAGTAAGTAGATGAATTCCAAGGATATCCTACTAAAGACTGTAAAAGTGAAGTAATCTTGAATACACAAAGGTTCTTACTCAATGATCATTGCATATTTATTCACCATTTTATCTAAAAACGTGACATGGCGGAGGGAAGAACATTTCTCTCACATTACGTCCGTCTAAAGCAAATGACATTAGAGAAATGTCCAATATCAGGATTTCCTCTCATGTCTACTTTTCTGTCTACGCTAATGTTTGCCAAGTGACATAAAAATTTGGGATTCTTGGACGAGGAAGATTGTAGGCCATACTTTGGTTTACAACTATACACTTCGTTTCCAACAAACACTAATCAGTAGTACTTTGTGTCATTCTATACAGATTTCTCTCAGATACGCAGCTTTGCGCTCTTTGTTCCTAAGGAAATAAACTGCTGTTACCAATCGTGTACAACAATTATCCACAGCTACGCATAAAAAATAGTACTACAGTGATTTGAGCTGTGTCTCAATATTATACAGATTGAGTAATCAAGACATAGCTTCCATCTCTTCGAACACCTTACGTGCCTGGTCGAGGTACGTCTGTGATTAATTTTGCGTGCCCAGGGAAAACTATGTTCTTTTCTTTTTTTAAATTTGTAAGTATAAATGCGATCGAAGCTGCTTCGAAGTGCCGACCTAACACAGGAGGTTCATCTGAATTGTAGACGAGAGCAATGGTGTGTGACTATGCAGGGCAGCTGCATTGTGACACAAATCAGGAGCAGCGCCAACCACCCACCATTGTACTTGATATTTATTACTCTCAAAGAAGAACTACTGACACCTTTCAGTTCTTCTCTCTCAACACAGACGAATAGAAAAGCTTCAGAATTCTGTCAATACATAACTACATCACATCCTCACAATTTTCTCGAAGAACAGGCGAAAGTTATAATTTTTCACTATATAAAACTAAATGATACTTTGTAGTTCTTCGAGAGTTGGATAAAAATTTTGTTCTTAATACAGAATTCGAACTGTTTCAATTTATCCTTTTTTCCAATGGTGTTATCGGCAGCACGCTATCATCTTCAAATGGCCAATACGTCGTTTTATGTGGTACACTCTTCTATGAAATGTGATGCCTTTGCTGTCCGTATGAGTTATTGTTTATAACATGCAGTGGTTTGTTTGATTCGTACACACCAAGAGGTACAGTAACTTAAATATTGTGGACAAATATAAACCATTTCCGATACACTGAATGCAAAAACACAACAAAAATGTACGTCTTCTTCGTTTGTGATTATGTTGCTTGTGTTCTGCCGATTACAAGTTACGAAAAGAAAACAAAGAACAACGTAATCTTCGTGAAGATCGAATTACTTATATGAGAGTCTCTTTCCTTTGTATTATGATCTTTTGAAGGGGTCGATTCGGTTCGATGGGACTGATAGGAAACACGTAATACTGCGTGAAGAAACAGATGAACTCTTTCTCATCATTCTGTAGATTTTCCTTGATCAATCATATCTGTTGCTGGTCCTTGACTGCCGAGCAGTATTCAGGTATTGGTCGAACGAGTGTTTTGTAAGCTTCCTTTCCTGAAGGACTACATTTCCTAATAACTCCTCGGCGTCTACCTTACCCGTGATTGATACTTTGTGACCGCTCCACTTCACATCTCTCTGTACGCACACTCCCAGATATTCTAACTAACTGCCTCCTGTGGTTGTTCTGCGATAGTGTAATCATACAATAAACGGTCTTTCTGTCTACCTATTCACAATACATTACATTTGTATATGTTGAGAGTCTGTTGTCACTCCCTGCTGGTCTGCCTGCATGTTTCTACAATTTTATAGCGTTCCGACGTCTCTGTTTACAGCTGCATCATTCGCGAAAAGCCTCGTGGAACTTACGACGTCATCTTCTGGGTCATTTACATACAGGGTCGTTATAACTAAATTTTTGGCGCTTGAGCCAGCTTGGACGGAAAACACTTTACCGTGTGGGTACCCCACTTCACAGGAATGATATTCAGACTGTGCGTTGCAGGATTTGCATTGTTAATACTATTAATGTCATGACTTGCCATTACCATCCGGTACTGGTAGGGCGACGTCGGGTTGAAACACTAGCATGAGTGTGCTTTACAGGTGCAGGCAGTCAACACGGGTATGGACAAAGTGAGCATGGCTTTACTCGTAAATATGTTTTACCAAAACAACAGCAACAGTGCTGCTGCTCTTCGCGAGTATCGACGCTTTAAACGATTACGGAGAGGTCCTCTTTCGCCTTGGGGTTCAGGAACATGATTCGAGAGTTCGTATTAATTGGAGATTTGGGAATCGCTCCTGGGAGGCTCCGATAGCCAACTGCGTCATACATTGATGAAGAAGTTACTGTTGCCATGGCTGAGAAACGCTGGACACCCAATGCACGAACTGTGGCATGAAAGCTGGACATTCCATGGTCCCGAGTTCGAAAAGTGCTCTTGGCAATTGTGAAATCGCATCTCCAGTGGTGTTCCAGGCTGTCGTGGATGCAGATGGTCGTCAAATTGGGCGACATTTGTAAGCTGGGACATAAACATGGCACAGAGCTAACAAATGTTGCACTCTCTTGTGGAAATGAAAATGTGTTTCTTTCAATGGTTTATTCGTTGATTCTCTACCGCATGTCGTTACAAATGTTTCTACGATGTTTCGTTGACCTACGATCACTCATATTTCATAGAGGTCGTCTGAAGTAGCGAAAGTTTAATTAAAACCATCCTGTTGGTTGTGAAAAGTAATGGGACACGCCCGATGTTACGTTTCCGTCTGAAGGCTTCTCTCCATTAACTACGACGTACTGTGCTCTGTCTGCTAGAGACTATTCAGTCAATTCGCACAGCTGGACTGATATTCTGTACACTCGTATCTTGTTCATTTTGGGGCGATGGGGAACTGCATTCAGGATAATGAAAGTAGTGGTTGTTATGGAGGTAGTAAACACACCTCACGGCTTAAATTATATTAGCTAGAGATTTGAGAGGATTGTGCGCAATGTTTATGCTCAGTGGCCTCTAAAACGCATACTTGTACGAACAGCAAACGGGCACGATGCGGTTAAAACCAGCTGTAACTTTCACCACCTAAATTTCTAACGACGCAAGGAGAGTCACGTACAGAAGACTTACGTGGTGTTGGCAACCCTTAGCCTTGATGACAGCTTTCACTCTCGCAGGCGTACTTCAGTCAGGTTGTGGAAGGTTTCTTGGGGAATGGCAGCCCATTGTTCACGGAGTGCTGCACTGACGAGAGGTATCGATGTCGGTCGGTGAGGCCTCGCACGAAGTCGGCGATCCAAAACATCCCAAAGGTGTTCTATAGGATTCAGGCCAGAACTCTGTGCAAGCCACAACATTACAGGGATTTTATTGTCCTGTAACGACTCCGCCGCAGATGGTGCATAAGGAACAGGTGCTAGATCGTGTTGAAAGATGCAATCGACATCCCCGAATTGCTCTTCAACAGTGGTAAGCAAGAAGTTGCTTAAAACATCAATGTAGGCCTGTGCTGTGATAGTGCCCACGCAAAACAACAAGGGGTGCAAGCCCCTCCATGAAAAACACTTCCACACAATAACATCACCGCCTCCGAATTTTACTTTTGGCACTACACACGCTGGTAGATGACGTTCACTGGTCATTCGCCGTACCCACTCCCTGCCAACGGATCGCCACATTGTGTACCGTGATTCGATACACGACACAACGTTTCTCCACTGTTCAATCGTCCTGTGTTTACGCTCCCTACACAGTCCGCCGCTCGTGGTCTCGCGGTAGCGTTCTCGCTTCCCGAGCACGGGGTCCCGGGTTCGATTCCCGGCGGGGTCAGGGATTTTCACCTGCCTCGAGATGACTGGGTGTTTGTGTTGTCCTCATCATTTCATCATCATCCAGGAAAGTGGCGAAATTGGACTGAGCAAAGGTTGGGAAATTGTACGGGCGCTGATAACCACGCAGTTGAGCGCCCCACAAACCAAACATCATCATCATCACGCTCCCTACACCAAGTGAGGCGTCCTTTGGTATTTACCAGCGTGATGTGTGGCTTATGAGCAGCCGCTCTGCTATGAAATCCAAGTTTCTCACCTCCTGCCTGACTGTCATAATACTTGCAGTGTATCCTAATGCAGTTTGGAATGCCTGTGTGATGGTCTGGATAGATGTCTGCCTATTACACATTACGACTCTAACTGTCAGCGGTCTCTGTCAGTCAACAGACGAGGTCGGCCTGTATGCTTTTATGCTGTACGTGTCCCTTCACGTTTCCACTTCACACTGATCTTACACTTGGGAAGAAAAATAAACATAAAACTCAAAACAGCATTTTATATCAGGAATAAAACTGAACAATAAATTACTAAAAGAGATAAAAGAAGTTGCAAAAATTATTTAAAAGGGCAGCTAAAAACTACCTATTATGCAATACATTTTATAATTTGAAGGATTACTTAGATAAAAAAGAGTAGGGGTTTCGTAAAAAAAAGTTATACAGATAAATAGTAATGATTGTATAACATCCAACATTCCACATAACACCTTCGCACTATGTTTTTTTTTTCTTTTTTCCTTTTCTAGAAACTCTTATCCCCAAGCTATGCATTGAACGATACTGACACCTCTTCCTCTTTCTGAGTCGAATATCTCACTCATTGTAAATGGATGCTGACTCAGTTTTTCAGGATAGCAAATGAGAAGTTGTGGTACAGAAAATGGTCCAGCGATCACCAGTGTGCGTGTGTTTGTGTGTGTAGTGAGTGAAGTGTTATGAAACAATGTGTGTATAGTGTGTGCAGTGACTAATGGTGAGATATGAGCGACCAGCGTGGCATTACGTTATTTAATAAGTTATTTGTAAAAAAAGTATTGTATAATATGGTTCAAATGGCTCTGAGCACTATGGGACTTAACATCTGAGGTCATTAGTCCCCTAGAACTTAGAACTACTTAAACCTAACTAACCTAAGAACATCACACACATCCATGCCCGAGGCAGGATTCGAACCTGCGACCGTAGCGGTCGCGCGGTTCCAGACTGAAGCGCCTAGAACCGCTCGGCCACACCGGCCAGCAAGTATTGTATACCAGGAGTAAATCAAATGATTGTCTCTAACTAGAAATCTGTAAAAGTATGTATATACGAATTAGCTTATTTTTAATTGGTCTAAACTTGTAAATACTTTGACATGTCCTATATCATTTTAAAAAGAGATCTACAGATGAATAAAGCTACTATTACTACTACTACTAATAGTATCACATTGGAAACAGTGGACCTAGGGATGTTTAGGAGTGTGTAAATCTCGCGTACAGACGTATGAAAAAAGTGACACCCAATCACCTAACCACGTTCCAAGTCCGTGAGTTCCGGGGAGGACCCCATTTTGCTCTCTCTCGATGTATAATGACCACTGAGGTCGCTGATACGGAGTACCTGGCAGTAGGTGGCAGCACAGTGCACCTAATATGAAAAAGTATGTTTTTGGGGGTGTCCGGATACTTTTGATCACATAGTGTATTTGAAATAATCTTCGAAAGAAGAGGTCAGTACACACCTGAAAGCTAGTACACTACTCTGAAGTCCATACCTACTCATTATAACGAATTTGCTGCTTTAATGACAAAAAAATTCCTGTCACAGGTATATAATAATGAGTTTACAGGATTAACTATGGATTTTCTGAAACCACTTTCAGAGGGGGCTGATGATCTAGAAGGCGAAAAAGAACCTGCACTCTAATTAATTTTTCTTTGGCTTGATAACAAATCTGTCATGTCAATGAAAGTGACTGTCAAATACTGTGAGGTGTGTTTTATTACTGCAGTTGCAAGTAGCTTATCATTGTGATAAATATAAAGGAAAGATTAGTAATTAACTAGCTTAATTGATGGATAATAACAGATGCTTTTTTTTAATACGAAACACAAGGGTTAAGAAATTGAGCACTGAATTTTGTATGTAGGAAGATAGTAATTACCTCCAACCATAAAACTGCTACTTTCTTTTGATTGTCTTTCCGTGATATCAAGATGCTTGACACAAATGGTAAGCCGGAAATTATTAGGAATGTGTGACTAAAGTCTGCTAGTTATACAGATACTATATGCAAACGTTCACGTAATCGTTCTTGCATAGTTAGTACGTCTTGCATTATAGCCAAACGGAAATATTATAATATGTACAATACTTTCCAAGGTACACCTTCATGCAGTACTGTGTTACTTCTCTCTCTGTTGTTTATTAAGATAGGGCCGTCACGTGCAATGCCGTCGCCATCCAGAAAGAGAGATCGTTTGAACAAATGGGAAAATAACAAATTCTCTGCTGTACATCAAGTAAAGCTCCATATTTTAACACACGCTGGAAATGACGATTACACATTAAAGTGGTGGGACAGACAAGAACAGGATCTACCAGCGATGGCTGCAGTTACAAAACGTATTTTATGTATCCCAGCAGCAAGCGCACCTTGTGAACGGTGCTTTGGCAAAGCTAACTGGCTATTAACGAATCGCCGATATCAATTAAATCCATACTGCGTTAATGATGTACTGATGATCAACAGTAGCTATAAATTTACTTCAGGTGAAAAGTGTGAATAGTTACAGCCGTGAATATAGAATTTCTTCGGTATTTAAGTGCTCGTTTTTCCCGCGTGCCGTTCGAGAGTGGGACGGTAGAGAGACAGCATGAAGGTGGTTCATTGAACCCTCCGCCAGGCACTTTATTGTGATTAGCAGAGTAATCACGTAGATGTAGATGTAGATGTGGTCTTTATACAGACAGCCGTCTCCTAGATTTGAGGGATAGTATGTAATGGCAGAGTTTCCTATTACTGACAAGAATATTAAATCGTCTGTTTGGAAATAAGTCTTTTTATCTTTGCTTGCAGTGAATATCAGATAATTTTCTACATGCTGTATGAAGTTAACTGCGTTACATAAGAGTTCTTGGAAACGTTACTTTCGTGTCAAGATATGAGAGAGAAAAGAACGAGAGAGGGAAAAGGTAGACAGAGCGAGGGGTTTGATTTGTACAGTTCGGCGAGGCAAGATGAAGTGAGTCGTCAGCGATGACCGGTCATGCTCGCTTTTTCGCATGCCCGTAGTCCGGACATCAGACATGGGGCGAGTACTTGGGCGAGCAGTCATGAGGGCCCCGACACGAGCGGCTCTGTCCCCCCTTCAGCAGGCAAGCCGTAACCGGTCAAACATACAGCGCTGCAGCGCTCTGCTAACGACCTCGTCACCGTGATGGATGCTGTAACATTTTTCGCAACTTAAGATCAGTCCCTGTTTACTGAACAAGTTTTCAGCATGGATTTCTTCAATCAAGTACTTCAAACTCTGTTTTGGCACGCACGGAAGCAAATGAAATCAGACGAAAAGTTTGCAGATACTTATGGATGACTTGAGATACGACTTGTAAACAAGCGGAATCTTGTTTCGTTGTTGATCAAACACATAAACACTAATGACGGGGCAGAGTCTACAGGTGGAAGCGCAGACGGAGGCAACAAGCAAGCATTGCAGTCAGAAGTAACGCGTTGTGTTTTCACATTTATATTCTCTGATTCATGCAAGTTAGTTCTGTGGGCACCTGTTGTTAATTAGCGTGTGAATTATGACTCAACTTCATCTGTAATGAGCGCAGTTACTGCCGATTCGAGCGAAGACATGACTTCGAGAACGAACGTTATGCAAACATCAACATAAAAACAACGGTGACAATTTCGATTCCACACTTACGTCAATAAGATGACGCAGCTGTATTGTCGTTCACTTTTTGACCTTTCACCTATCTCTGACAAGCGACCATACGCTCCTGATAGTATAACTCTATTCCAAAACATTGCATTGCAAAAATGGTTCAAATGGCTCTGAGCACTATGGGACTTAACTGCTGAGGTCATCAGTCCCCTAGAACTTAGAACTACTTAAACCTAACTAACCTAAGGACATCACACACATCCATGCCCGAGGCAGGATTCGAACCTGCGACCGTAGCGGTCGCGGGGCTCCAGACTGTAGCGCCTAGAACCGCTCGGCCACTCTGGCCGGCTTGCATTGCATAATGGCTCGGAAAGCCATTAATTGTCATCAAGGCTTGCCACTAAAAGTGATTCGATGGATAGCTCCTTCACAATATCACGGTTACTCATCCTTCCATCCATCTTTGAAATAGACCAGCATACGGGACGGGGTTATCAGTCTGGTTACTCTGTACTCCTACTTTACTGTGGCATACATTTTTAGACATTCTAGCATTTCTGGGGCAGTTGGGGAGTTCGTCCCTCGACATTTGCGACTTGCAACAGTTGCTGTCCAATCTCGCTCCGAATACTATAGGAAATTTGTCTTATTCTAAACTCAAACACATACCGAGCGAGGTGGCGCAGTGGTTAGACACTGGACTCGCATTCGGGAGGACGACGGTTCAATCCCGCGTCCGGCCATCCTGATTTAGGTTTTCCGTGATTTCCCTAAATCACTCCAGGCCAATGCCGGGATGGTTCCTCTGAAAGGGTACGGCCGACTTCCTTCCCCATCCTTCCCTAATCCGATGAGACCGATGACCACACTGTCTGGTCTCCTTCCCCAAACCAACCAACCAACCTAAACTCGAACATGTAAAGAAATGCATCAACCCGCGAGCTGGAGGACATGACACTAAACGTTGTTTTACTTTGCGCCCAGTTATTGATTGGAACAATGTTCAGAAGCAGTAATATCTGACCTATCAGTTATACTGTCTTTAAGGCTAGTACAGTTTAGTCTGGATTCTGTTACAGAATGTTATTTTTCTGACCACATAGTTTCTTGTTGCTGGTATATCCGTCTCAAATTCTTTTAAAGAAGCAACCAACTGATATTCTTTCTAAAATTTTATTTTTAGTGGGGCCCAAAGCCTCAACGTGGTTTGAGAATGAAAAATATTGACCAGGTAGGCTGTAATCTCTTTATTATCCGTAGAACTGGCCAATGTTAACCGTGGGTCATTTTCAAGCACATATTTTAAGTTTCACGCTTCATTTCATATACTAATACATTGCCGGTCCATGTGGACAGGTACTCGTCGTGTTTCTGTGAGTAGTGGCACAAACCCAATACAGTAATGTACACGACTACGTAATCGTGTACTGTGTCGCATTGTTTTTGTGACGCATACGCACAGAAATTCGATACATACCTGTCCACATGTACCAGCAACATATTAGAATATCCAATGAAATGTGAAGCTTAAAATACGCACTTGGAAACGATCAGCGGTTGAATCTTGCCACTTGCACGGATAACGAACAGATGACAGCCTACTTGGATCATGTTCTAATTCTCAGAACTGATATTCCTTCCGCTAATCAAACACACTGCACCGACAACAATCTGACCAGCATTTGACTGTACATAACAGCTTCACATTTGAGGAAGTATTTGTAAGGAATGATCGAGAGCGAGAAAATTGAGTTAAGTGAATACAAAAGATTTGTTGGGGACTGATTTTACTGAGAAGTTGAAGGTTTCTTCTTCACTGACAGTAATGCTGGGTATCATTCAATGTTATTGGTCTCTGATAGGGAATACAAGTTACACATCATGCCATGTTACAAGAAATGAGAGAAAACATATCACTGCCTACCGTAGAATGTTCTGACAAAATGCAATACGTACACAGCGCACAATTGTTGATATGAGGAATTGTAAGTAAAATTATAAGAATTATTCATCTTCTCGAAATGCTTTTTGCAATGTGAAAATAGAGCGGCCCCCAGTCAGCACATAAACTGCTTTATAGGCTGCGTGTCGCCTGTACTTTTCTTCTGCGTGAGTAGCTACTGGATGACTTTATGTGGTGCAGTTCCTTACGATCGATAGCATATACGCTGAGCAGCTACAACTAACCCTAAACTTCACTCTCTCGTTGTAAGAGCTTCCATACAGTAGCGCTTTCGTTCTCAAAGTAGTAGCTGAGTCGAGGTATATGAGCAAAAAGGCTTCCTTGTAGGAAGATATAAATACAGCCTAGGAGCAAAATATTGTAATTTAGCAATTAGCGTAAAGTTTCAGTTGTGGTCCAAAGACTGGAAACTGGTATGGTATTCTTTGAGTAACAAAACAGGATGTATTTTCAATCGAAAATCTTCCGTTTGCATTTTGTATAAATCGTAATCCGAAATCATGTACGATGGTTTCTGTAAATCAAAAATACACTCCTGGAAATTGAAATAAGAACACCGTGAATTCATTGTCCCAGGAAGGGGAAACTTTATTGACACATTCCTGGGGTCAGATACATCACATGATCACACTGACAGAACCACAGGCACATAGACACAGGCAACAGAGCATGCACAATGTCGGCACTAGTACAGTGTATATCCACCTTTCGCAGCAATGCAGGCTGCTATTCTCCCATGGAGACGATCGTAGAGATCCTGGATGTAGTCCTGTGGAACGGCTTGCCATGCCATTTCCACCTGGCGCCTCAGTTGGACCAGCGTTCGTGCTGGACGTGCAGACCGCGTGAGACGACGCTTCATCCAGTCCCAAACATGCTCAATGGGGGACAGATCCGGAGATCTTGCTGGCCAGGGTAATTGACTTACACCTTCTAGAGCACGTTGGGTGGCACGGGATACATGCGGACGTGCATTGTCCTGTTGGAACAGCAAGTTCCCTTGCCGGTCTAGGAATGGTAGAACGATGGGTTCGATGACGGTTTGGATGTACCGTGCACTATTCAGTGTCCCCTCGACGATCACCAGTGGTGTACGGCCAGTGTAGGAGATCGGTCCCCACACCATGATGCCGGGTGTTGGCCCTGTGTGCCTCGGTCGTATGCAGTCCTGATTGTGGCGCTCACCTGCACGGCGCCAAACACGCATACGACCATCATTGGCACCAAGGCAGAAGCGACTCTCATCGCTGAAGACGACACGTCTCCATTCGTCCCTCCATTCACGCCTGTCGCGACACCACTGGAGGCGGGCTGCACGATGTTGGGGCGTGAGCGGAAGACGGCCTAACGGTGTGCGGGACCGTAGCCCAGCTTCATGGAGACGGTTGCGAATGGTCCTCGCCGATACCCCAGGAGCAACAGTGTCCCTAATTTGCTGGGAAGTGGCGCTGCGGTCCCCTACGGCACTGCGTAGGATCCTACGGTCTTGGCGTGCATCCGTGCGTCGCTGCGGTCCGGTCCCAGGTCGACGGGCACGTGCACCTTCCGCCGACCACTGGCGACAACATCGATGTACTGTGGAGACCTCACGCCCCACGTGTTGAGCAATTCGGCGGTACGTCCACCCGGCCTCCCGCATTCCCACTATACGCCCTCGCTCAAAGTCCGTCAACTGCACATACGGTTCACGTCCACGCTGTCGCGGCATGCTACCAGTGTTAAAGACTGCGATGGAGCTCCGTATGCCACGGCAAAGTGGCTGACACTGACGGCGGCGGTGCACAAATGCTGCGCAGCTAGCGCCATTCGACGGCCAACACCGCGGTTGCTGGTGTGTCCGCTGTGCCGTGCGTGTGATCATTGCTTGTACAGCCCTCTCGCAGTGTCCGGAGCAAGTATGGTGGGTCTGACACACCGGTGTCAATGTGTTCTTTTTTCCATTTCCAGGAGTGTAACTATAAAAAGATCGAGTTTTGTACGTAACCTAATGTATCGTATTATAGGGACGTAACAAAGTGCACATACAATATAAACACAAAATTCCAGCCCAAGAATTTACTTTATAATTTAGAATAGTTTTGAAACGTGATTTCGCTACCTGTAGGAGCACTGCAGTGAATGTTTGGAAAATAGATTCAGTACCCTGAGAGCCTATATATCACATACAGTCATGAGTGATTTGCTGCTGGTGTCTTTGAGCTGGACAGAAAGAGAAAGTGACTAATACGCCATGGTAGAACCTCTCACGGCAAGGGTCTGTGGAAGACTGAATATCGTCCACTCGTCGCGACTAACGGTTTGACGTTTGAAGATATTCATCAACAAGACCCTTTGAACGTTTTTGTCTCACAGGATGAAATCATCACATATTGCACCGACCAAAAGAGCTACACGTGAATGGAGGGTATCACCATTATAGATTTCTGCCAATTAAGTTTTACGTTGAAAGACATGACGATATGTGTACGACACTCGAGATAAATATCACCCCCCATAGACAAATCTCTCCTGTGACATAGCATGCTACATTGCCTTGTACCTGGTATGTTCTGTAGTGTCGGGACCTGAGAGGCATACACCTCTTGTATCCTTCTTCACGCAGTGTCTGGAGATAACACAACTTCGGTCTCTGCAGCAGAGGCAGGCCGTATTGGGGCTCACCCTGCGGCCCTTAGATTGTATCATTCATAAATATCCATCGTCGTCGCTCATCATAGCCTTTAGCTCAACCTTCTGGATGTGTAACCTGTGGTTATAGAATGTTGCTTCGCTCTGCGGACAACAGAAGGGCGAACAGGTTTCCATCTCACAACCTCTGTCTCAGTTTGATCTCCATCCAAGCATACAATGAGCATCCATGTATTTTTGTACTGCACTATTTTCACTACAACAGTCAACTTTCCTATGAACTGATTTATGTTTCACCAAGTTATTCCTGATTAAGTAATACTTCACACTTATTTACTGAATATAACGCGAAAAATACCAAACCTCGGTTCCGAGAGTTCCGGAATCTGTACGGGAAACTGGAATAGACATCAACATACACGTCATTTCCGCCCTTTTTATTGCTCATGAGAACCACACAGTGCATGTTGTACCACCATACAACGAGAACTTCAGAGGTGGTCGTCCAGATTGCTGTACACACCGGTACCTCTAATATCCAGTAGCATGTCCTCTTGCATTAATGCATGGCTGTATTCGTCGTGGTATACTATTCACATATTCATCAAGGCACTGTTGGTCCAGATTGTCCTACTCCTCAACGGCAATTCGACGTTGATCACTCAGAGTGGTTGGTGGGTCACGTCGCCCATAAACAGCCTTTTCAATCTATCCCAGCCATGTTCGATAGGGTTCATGTCTGGAGAACATGCTGGCCACTCTGGTCGAGCGATGTCGTTATCCTGAAGGAAGTCATTCACAAGATGTGCACGATGGGGGCGGGAGCTGTCGACCATGAAGACAAATGCCTCCCAACATACTGCCGATATGGCTGCACTATCGATCGGAGGATGGCATTCACGTATCGTACAGCCGTTACGGCGCCTTCCATGACCACCAGCGGCGTACGTCGGCTCAACATGATGACACATCACAACAGCTGGGAACTTCCACCTTGCTGCATTCGTTGAACATTAAGGCTAAGGCGTTCAACCTGACCGGGTTGCCTCCAAACACGTCTCCGACGATTGTCTGGTAGAAAGCATATGCGACAACCATCGGTGAAGAGAATGTGGTGTCACTCCTGAGTGGTCCATACGGCACGTTGTTGCGCTCATCTGTACCGCACTGCATGGTGTCGTGGTTGCAAAGATGGACCTCGCCATGGACTTCGGGAGTGAAGTTGAGCATCATGCAACCTATTGTGCACAGTTTGAGTCATAACACGACGTTCTGTGGCTGCACGAAAAGCATTATTCAACATAGAGGCGTTGCTGTCAGGGTTCTTCCAAGCCATTATCCGTGGGTAGCGGTCATCCACTGCCGTAGTAGTCCTTTGACGGCCAGAGCGAGGTACGTCATCGACAGTTCCTGTCACTCTGCATCTCCTCCATGTCCGAACAACATCGCTTTGGTTCACTCCGGGACGCTCAGACACTTCCCTTGTTGAGAGCCGTTCCTGGCACAAAGTAACAATGCGGATGCGACCGAACCGCGATATTGACCGTCTATGAATGGTTGAACTACAAACAACACGAGCCGTGTACCTCTTTCCTGGCGGAATGATTGGAACTGATCAGCTGTCGTAACCCCTCCGTCTAATAGGCGCTGCTGATGCATGGTTTAGAGACATCTCTGAACAGTCAAAGGGACTGCGTCTGTGATACAATATCAACAGTCAACGTTTACCTTCAAGAGTTATGGGAACCGGGGTGATGGAAAACTTCTTTTTTTTATGCGTGTATATTTGAAAATGACAAAGTGAAGAGAAATGGACGAGAAACTTTTTAAGTTTATACTTTTAGTTCGGTAATACTGTACAGCTGTGTTAAGCATATGGTACTGACAGTTTTCTATGTTTGGTGCTAGACGGTTTGTAATTTAGTAAAGCTATACAGAAATGGTTTATATATTAGTTACGTACACTATATTGGCGACTTATTTTGTTAACACAGTCAAACATCAATGTTCAGTTGTGTAAATGTTTTTCCCTCTTACCCTACTGAAACAAATGTCCGCCTGTTAGCATGTCATGGCTTGGTAGTTCGTTTTGAAGGGTTGCTGCCGAGATAAAAACACCTTTCTAGCATGAGCATGTTACAGCAATCACAAATTAGTAATTCTGGCATTTATCTTGTTTCTCTAACAGCCACTGTTAAACTGTTTACCTAGTAGAAACGTAGCCCTTGCTACGAAGGTAGGAGGTAATAGCGATTGAATTCTTTGTTTATCATAATAATGGAATTAAAAGAAAAGAAACATTCCAAACGTCTTTAAGCTAATGGTACTCTAAAATTTCGCAAATACAGCAAACTGTAGCGAGCACGGTATTAGTTGAGAATTACATCAAAATCAAATATCGGTTTGGCTACATGTTTCAGTATTGTAGCGTCACTGGGCGATTAAGGCGCCTGTAACAAGTTGAGTGAAAGTATTTCCTGACGTGAAATAGTTCTCGTTGTCAACTAGCGACAACTCTGAAGCTGAAATATAACCATGGCGTATAGACTGGCAATTCATGGTTCTTTCGACAAAAATAACACATTCTTAAATTCAATTTTTCGATGAACTGAGCGATTGGAATCGAATTTTTACATCAGTTTTCATAATGTTGGACAATCCCTGATAATTTACATTTCTGAATATAATTTAACTTTTCTTCCGAGACGTTTATGTTTGAAGATGTTTCCATCAAAATGTGTGTGAGTTATGCATCTTACGTCTCTACTACAAGCTTTTCCAGTATTGACCTGCTGCTCAGAAATAATTCGTAGGTTAACTGTGATCTGCAGTTTTATACGCGGCAGAGTCGTTCTACCCAACTTTCTACCCTACCGGCTTCTCATTCAAGTATTTTGGTGCTGGGAATGTCTGGAAAAGGAAACACTAAACACCACTTGTTCGAGTTAGCCTCATGGTAGCAATCGTTCTGCAGGAGCTAATTCATACAACATACAATTTCTTTGTATCTTCTACACAAGGACAATAGATTTTGATTATAAATATTGCAGTCAACAGTTAAACGAATGGTACTTCAACGTATGTTAAAACTCTACTTAGATATTATATCCCTCAAGTACCAATCGCAATTAGTTAAACTTTGGACTTTTCTCACAGAAAGCTATATAAATTGTGACTGTAGAAAGATATTCGTTGGGTATGCTGTCCTGCAGCATCACTTTATATATAAAGATAGTTTAGGCATAGAAATTTGAGCTATAAGAGCAAAATTCATCTTGTCACCCCATTTAGGTATGTAAGATACCACTCTCTCTGTTCTGCTGAAGACTGTGGGATTCTCCCCACAAGTTGACAATAGATTTAATACCTTTCATCCTAAAGTTAGTGTTAACGGTATAGGATTTCGTTTAGCATTATCAGAAACAAAGAAAAAAAGACTGGGTGCTGTTCAGTGGTTGAGTTAGTAGATTTAATTGCATGAATACTCCATTACAGATAAATTGACAGCGACAAAATCGTTCAGATGGAAAACCTGTGTAAGCAGTACAAAGTTACGTTATACGATGTAAATAAAATCAGAAAAATAATATACTTTCAGATGTATACCAATATGTAAAGCTTTTAATAAAAGGATTTATGATTCTCGATCTGTCCTATAATGTCTTTCAGTCAGCTAAACAATAAATAAGACCTATATCCTCAACATTGTTTCATGGAAGTCTCATGGGTACATTGTTGTTCATGTAAAACATACAATATAATATACATTCATTTTGTATATAAGAACAGCCTTTCTCTTGCTGAAATGTTTTAATTCGTACCAGACGCGTTTCGCGTTTTTACTTTAAGACATCTTCAGTGAAATAGTCATTCGAGGTTTAGCTGGCATCTGCGTTTCCTCTCATCTAATCACGTGCTCGAAATTGCACTACAACTTCACTTGCAAAACATAACACACTTTCACGCTTCGAACATTTTTCTTTATAATTATTTTCATGTGCTTTGCGCTAATTACTGTGGAGCACTACTATTCTTCAGTCACTAGCTGTAGATAAGACAAAAGAATAATAGTGCTCCACAGCAACTAGCGCAAAGAACATGAAAACCGCAAAGAAAAATGTTCGTAACGCGAAAGTGTACTTATGTTTCGTAAGTGAAGTTCTAGTGCGACTTGCAGCATGTGACCAGATGAGATTTCAGCCAGAAACTCGAATAAACTATTCCACTGAGGGTGCCTTAAACGTAACAAAGCGAAACTTATCTGGAATAGGTAAAATACATTGGAGCAAGAAAATGGTGGTTTTTATTTATAAAACTAATGTTCTGTGCTTGCTGAGGATAATGACCGTGCAAACAAACTTTTTAATACAATATATAGATGGAGATATACTTCAAATCTGGTGAAAATATACACATACGTTATGAAATATTTCAGTAGCGAGAGGTTGCAGGACGACGACACAAAATCAGACTGTACGTCAGACAAATCATTATTTTGTTGAAACCGAGGATGCAATGGAACTGAACTTTCCATCCGGAACATGTGATAAAAAACTGAGTATATTTTGGAAGTTTACATAACAGCTTTTCCGTTTACGTATGCAACAAAGCAATGTCTACGACTACGACAGCATACACTAATTCATACTTAATTACAGTGGAATACAGCAGGACAAAATCGTCAAGCCGCGGGGAGTAGCAGCGTGGTTTGAGGCACGTTGCCACAGTCCGCGCGGCTCCCACGTCGGAGGTTCGACTCCTCCCTCGGCTCCCTCGAGAATGAGTGTGTGTGTTGTCCTTAGCCTAAGTTAATTTAAGTTAGATTAAGTAGTGTGTAAGCCTAGGGAGTCCGCTGCTCGTGATCTCGCGGTAGCGTTCTCGCTTTCCGGGTTCGATTCCCGGGCGGGACAAGGATTTTTCCTGCCTCGAGATGACTTGGTGTTGTGTCGTCTTCATCATCATCATTCATCCCCATTACGGTCGGAGGAAGGCAATGGCAAACCACCTCCGCTAGGACCTTGCCTAGTACGGCGGTGCGGGTCTCCCGCATTGTTCCCCTACGCTCCACCACGGAGTGTGGGACTTCATCATCATCATCAAGCCTAGGGACCGATGACCTCAGCAGATTGGTCACACAGGAACTTACCATAATTTTCCAAAAAATCGTCAACTCATTGTAAGGAATCTACATGAACAAAGAATGCACTTTTGTGTGTGCGGAACCTGCTTCATTGTTAGAAACGACGTTACGTTTTCCAGTATATACATTCAGTTTTTTAAAAATATTGCGTTGTTACTTCAAATAATGCTGTTAGAGCGATATTCAGAAGCCTAAAATTAACAGAAAATGAGTTGCAGACTAAGGCCAACCGAGTAAGTGGGAAGATTGTGCCCTTCTGGTGAAAAGTAGACAGTTCACTATAATGTACTTTTATCCTGCAGGGCACGAAGTTCGAAAGCAATTTACGGGAGTTACGGTGTTAACACCGACCTATTTAGTCCTCGGTGCGAAAATAAAAATAGACGCCCCCGCAACTAGATCAATACGACAGACAGGTTGCACCGCGGCCGTCAATCGTGTTTATTTATGTTACGGACGATGGGTATCGAACTCACGGAGCACATAAGCAGCGCTGAATCCGCTTCGGGCAATCGCTTAAAAACCGGCGCGCTTAATGGCTGTTTTGCTGAAGCAGAAATTTGCCGAGTAGGCTGCTGTATATTCCTGGGGCACGTTATGAGCGGATAAATAGTTGGCCTGGCACAAGTTGCTTCGCAGTTGCGCCGGCCTGCATGCGGTAATTAGTCCTAACGACATCGTCACTAAGCAATGTGCGGCCGCTACATACAAATTACGACTTATCGATTAACAAAACTCTTGTCATATGGCACAGGTTCTCGTAAGAAACTTATGCTTCCTTTTCGTTGTGGACGGCTATAGAATCTAACTACGTGATGGGACTTTCCTCCCACATTGTATTTCTCCTTCTTTTTATTTTTATCACAAAATGAAGTCAATTTTGTCTCTGCCAGTAACGTTACGTCAATATACACATCTGTCGTTCATGTTTTCCTTCGTGATGTTTCGCTATTCACCAATATGAGTTTCAGCCACTTTCACCAATCTTCTAGTTTTAACAGTCTGACATTGTAATCCTTCAACGACTTGTCAACGGTTCTGTTTAATTTCTCAGTGACATTCAAAGCATTGTCGTAGATAAAGGTGAGCAATAAGGTATTTTTGCGTGTATTGTTACTGACTATCATTACAAATACTATGGCAACTGTTTCTCACAAGTCACCGATTTTTAGTATTCAAACATTGTTTCTTTCTAATAATTCAGTTATCACATCTTGTTTTCACTATAGATTCGGACAACATTGAGAGAAAAAGTAAATTCTGTAGAGAAAATGTGCCCAAAATAAGCATTATTTAGTAGAGAACGATATTCGTACCTTCCATGGTCCTTGACACAGTGACCTCAAAACAACAACCACGATATGAGAATGTGAGACTGGCGCACAAATACTTGGCAAAAACGAAGACGTAACAGACATAGGTTTTCCTCCGCTAGATAATACACCGCAATACAGGCAAGTTTTTTAACTTAATCTAACATATTGAAGCGAAACTTGGTGATCCGATTGTGTATTCCGCCTTCTGAGCTTCCCTTTCTCGATAAGTTAGAAGATAAACAGTCATAAACTCCCAACTTTAGGTCTGGCTACCTCTGGACCGAGCACTAAAAGTAACGAGCATTCGGATGTAACATAAGCAAAACATGAAAAGAAGAGATACTCAATTAGAAAGTATTATGGACATCTCTTGAGGATAAATGCGAGTTACAGTCATATTAAACGAAGGAAGTTTGAAGCTTAGCGGCGTCACACCGATGACGTGTTCAGCACAAGCTCGGATCTGACAGGAATATTACCGTGATGTTAGCGAAGGAACCCTCCGATATTCACCTTCTGTGATTTAAGGGAACCTTTGAAACTTCATGACGTGACAACCGGAGGGGCATTTGAACTCCGAGTCTCCCGAACGCAAGGCCAGTGCTTTAATGTACATTACAACTCTGTAACGAACGAGGTGTTCAAGTTATTTCCATTTGATGTAATTTACGTATGCATCAATCTCTCCTTGTCAATGAATAAACACGACATGGTTATACGGTCAGTATCATACACAGCTGCCGTCGACATGCCACAAAAGTCAATGTGCCCACACCAAATGTGCAGAAGAAAATTCGGCTAACGTCTATAGCGAAACCCGAACACGTATCACCGAAGTACTTTTTCACTATCCTTGGCAAACACATCCACACTCAACAACTAGATTACCTGTATTACAATAAGGCGCAGTCAAATGAAAACCAGACAGATAGAAGAAAGTAAGGAAACTGTTTCCTATTTCAAAGCAATCATTATAGCTGTTACTACATTTATAGCACTGTGAGGCAAGGCGGTCAATGCCTTCGTCGAAAAATGTCTGCGGTTACCGAAGGAACCATGATCGTAACGAGGCGTGAACCTCTCGTCCGAAGCAAATCTACAACGGGGAATCTCTTTCTTCAGGCACCAAAAATATGGAAATTGCATGGGGAGAGGTCGGGACTGCAGGGAGGATGTGCAAGGGCTTCCCAATGAATCTTCTGCAGCGGAGTCAAAACAACCTTCGCAGTTTGTGAGCTGGTATTATCCTGCAACAGAATGATTCCGTCCGTCAACGTTGCTGCGGGGCTGGACTTGATGAAACATATTTGATAAATGTCCACCTACAACTGCGCGTTAGTTTTTTGCCATTTGTTTCGCTATCATTTGACTGTCCCTTATATTTTTCCAGAGACTTAAATGGCCTGAGATCGTAGTACCAGAGCTAAGGTGGGAATTCGTCAGACTGTCAGATTATTTGCCATTGAGGGGCAGGGGAAGGGAAGAAAACCTATAACTAAACGTCTCAGAAGGAACATTATTCTCCGAGGAGGCAGTAAGTAAACATTCAGAGCAGCTGAAACATTTCTTGTTACTTGTTTTCATCAGGAAATCAGCATACAAGGAATTAAAAATACATTTCGTGTGCTGCCTCATGTAAAATGTAAACATCAAACGGCGGTCAACAGTACGGCAACCACACTAAGATAACTTGTTTACACAGGTAATACAACATTTTGTTTGAGAGGAATAAGGATTAATCGGTGAATGCAGAATGGATAAACTATAAGCATTGTTCAGTCTGCTTTACGGCAAAGTCCACTCACTTTTAAGTTGCTAATTATTTGCTAACCCAGAATTTGGCTGTTATGCTCGAACTATAAATAACCCCTTAGGAAAACACACTTAAGGCGCCGGCCGCGGTGGCCGTGCGGTTCTGGCGCTGCAGTCCGGAACCGCGGGACTGCTACGGTCGCACGTTCGAATCCTGCCTCGGGCATGGGTGTGTGTGATGTCCTTAGGTTAGTTAGGTTTAAGTAGTTCTAAGTTCTAGGGGACTTATGACCTAAGATGTTGAGTCCCATAGAGCTCAGAGCCATTTGAACCATTTTTGAACACTTAAGGCGTTTTCCGGTCACGAGGTTTCAAAAAATCATTCTTTTTGTTTCAAATATTCTGATTCCTTATAGTCTTACGAAAATATGATCAAAAGGATGTTTTCGGGAAATTATTCTTCGTACTTGAAAATTACCATTCAATGGAAGCGCACAAAGGCTCACTCTATCAGCTCACGGATGCGACTCCGATCGACATCTATTTCCCTGTAAAGATAATGTACCATTCTGCGGTGAAGACAATATCGATATTGGTGTTGTACTTGCCCACCAGTTGTCTCAAGTGTATGCTTTCTGCAAAAGTGAGACGAAAGAAATGTTTATGACGACACTTTATCGCAGGTGGTGTACGAATGGCAATCCGCTGAAGGATTACTGTTCTGAAATTTGGCGTGAATGGAAGTAAGCTGTGAAGAAAGGGCGACTGGATATGTTCGATCATAAGCCATCACTGAAGAGTGGAGTTATTGAAGCTATTGCTGTCGTGTGCAAACATCTTACTGACGACAAGTTGATGGAGAGATGCCTTGGAGCCTATACGTGGAACAATAATGCACTCAGTTCATTATTTGGACCTTTGTTTTCGAGCGCAAAAGGCACCAAATTGCTAACAATCAGGTATGCGTCATTTTAACGACGGATTTAAGGATGTCTTGCATAATGTAAAAGTCATGGGAGTCGTTATCGGCAGCAAGGCTTGCTCTTCCCCACGAAAAGAGAAGAGAAACGCCTAAAGCGTTCGGACCGGCGCTCGTTCCAGAGCAACGGTGAGGCAGAAACTGGGCTAGAGACGTTTCTTCTTTAGAAAATGAGATCTTCGAAGGCGGGGAAGTTTTGCTGTATGGTCCAAGAATAACATATTAATGATATGTTCAAAAATTTTAAAGTTATATACACAAAGGTCGAACTCAAAAAATTAAATTCGTATTTCTCTAGACAACGTTTTGTAAACTGGTTGCTCATGACATATAAAAATAGCTGCTCACTACAATTCGATACCGTGTTGGATCTAATAAAACAGACACTTGTAATTTTGGCATTAACCTCAAGAAATATTATATTTCTCATCATGTTCGTTATTTATTTGCATTTAGATGCAATACAAGGTACGTTTTCAAGTTGCCGCCATTTTAAAATGCACTTCAGAAAATTTGATTTTCGAGGTTCACGCCGTAGGGGATTAAATTCTAATAATGAACGTATGTTTGATACTGATCGCAGACCTATACTTCACTCTCAAACGCTTACTTCAATAGTCCCTGCAGAGGTATTTTGACTCAGATTTTGTGCTACATAAGTTCATCAATTTAATGGACGAAAACATTTTACGTAGCATTTAGGATATGTTTTTTAATAAATATTTTTTGCAGCAAAAATGTTGAACGTGAATGTAAAATAAGGCTCCAAGACCGGAACACCCCCTCGACTGCCCACTAAAATGTGTGAATATCGCTAAGAATTACATTATTAAGTATTCTCGCAGGGAACCGATAGTTCCCAATAATCTTTTATTTTGACAATAAATTTTATAATCAACGATTTGCTCATCCATTCTCCATCTTCGTAGTTCATTATTGTCTCCATACCGTGAGATCTAGAAAAGTGGCATGCTGCGATAATTACAAACTCAATCACCTTCTCACCGCTAACTTACACGTCAACTGTAGGCTACAAAGGCAAATAAAGACAGATAAATCTTTGTGTGAAGAAGTTGAAGATTACGACAACAATGATGTTGATTATTTGGTGTTAGAGCTCTCAATGACCAGTAAGTTAAAGGCTACATCAAGTGATATTCGTTTCGAAATGTAACGGGGCGTGCCTCCGAATTTTTTATGAGGAAACCCTTGGAAGCTTCTTAAATAATGTAAGCTTCATTAACATTCTTCACGTCTACTTATTTCTTTCTCAACATAATCACCCTGGTGACGAACACATTTCCCTCAACGAGAGACCAGTTTGTTCATGCTATCGCTGTGGCATGTTCGACTTCGTTGACGGAGCAACAACTTAACCTCTGCTTGCACCGCTTCATCACTGTCTAAGTGAAGTCCTCATCTAAATCTAAATATACATCTACATCTACACCTACAGGATTACTCTGCAATCAGCAATTAAGTGCCTAGTGAAGAGTTCATCGAACTACCTTAAAGCTACTTCTCTACTGCTCCACTCACAAACAGCGATCGGGAGAAATTTCATGAGAATAACGAGCTAGTTCTGTTTCTCAAGAATGATATTTTCTGAAACTATATTGGCTACTTGTCAATAAATCGTTTTCTTCGACGCAATTGATAATGTTCGAGCACAGTACACATTCCAAAATCCTATTGCAAATCAACGTTAGTGATATGGGAGTAGTAAATTGGTACACTGAGCGCACTGGGGTGTTTTAATGCATAACTTTTTTACGAATTAATTGAATTAATTATATTATATTAAAATACATTATATTAAAATCTTTATAATTATAATAAATATAATATAATATAACGTAATACATAAAAAAGTAATGCATTAAAAACACGCCAAGTGTTCTCAATGTACCCACTTACTACCATATATAAAAATCTAAGTCAGTTGTGAGCGCACTTTAGTGAAATAAAAGTTTAGTTGAAAATGATGAGTTTTTTTCAGCGTACTATAATACTTAAAAATAATTTGGGACACAAAATTATACAAAATTTCAGCTATTCCGTTCAGCGCCTTTTGAAAGCAAACCCAGCGGGTTTTTTTTGTGGTGGTACTCTCTTTATTTCATTTCATCCCACCGGGTTTTTTGCTGACCGTCATTGTTGGGCTGCAACTTGGATGCTGACGACCCACCTTCTTTCTTACGGCTGCGTCTTGGTTAGTTACACACTGGCATGTACACAAAAGAGCTGTTGACAGCTGATGTTCTTCTTCTTCCATATGTGGTCGAGCAGTTGAGGATGATAGCAAATAACAATAGTATTGTCTGGGCGAACCATTCCAATAGCTATTCAACTGTGTCCAGTAGGAGAAGGAAATAATGTTCACAAATCGTATATATAGTTCGTATTTGAGGAATGGAGTTGATTCAACAACAAAAATGAAATATCTGTTAGCTGTTTCCTGAACCATCTCCAGCTGCTTAGGCCATCCAGGAAGCTGTTGCTTGATAGCACGGCGCGAACTTTTTCCATGCTGGACAGCAATAAAAAATTCAGTCAGTGGCGAGCCGCTCTAGAAACAGGAGCTATACAGCATTTCCCGCGTGCTGGCCTACTGAGTAGATCAATTTTCGTTAATTTCTCAGCCAAATTTCAACCGATTTGAAAATTCAAAATGCTAACATAATCTACATGAAAAGTGATACTCAGAAAAATAGCAATGAATGAAATTGAACACATTTTTTCACATTAAAACTTCTCAGTTGATGTTCTGTTTTAAGAATCCCACGTCATTTTCTTCTTACTGTACATGACTATTTAGAGAAGTGTGCATGTTGGTACATTATCATTAAATGTACCCATCAGTTTTACAGTTGTCTTTTGACTTGAAACATGTCATGTTAACCACATACACAGGAAAATTTTTGTGAAACTTTAAGGATTATATGAACATCTCCTTTCAGTTGAGTAACTTGTTTAAAATCGATAAAAGCATCATAAGTTTTCAAATAAATATCTGGTGGTTCTAAATGTCATCCTTCTTGAAGAAATACTTGGTTTCTTTCGTTTTTCAAATATAGATTACGTAGCTTTATATGATCAAACAGTGATGAATCATCCAATTGGTTTATTATTCCGTTAGTTTGAAACATGATAAAAATAGAATAAGGCTTGTCACATTTCAATGAGTCATACCAGTATGTGAGCTGTAGCCTTAAATGTTTCTTCACACTTCATCCTGCTACCTCAACTGTCTGTAATTCATAGAAAGATATTGGAATTTTAGGATTTTTCAGTACATTTTCTCATTGTTCAAGCTCATAATTTGGTTTCTATTTAAGAGTAGGTACACGAATATCCATAGACTCTCTCTACAATTTTACCTTATGTCGGAAGTGTGTCAGTTAGTTCAAGTACAGCATTATTGTTGTCAAGCTATCTAAGAAGAGCGTCTCCAGCACTGGAACTCCAAGTATAAGTTACAGTAGACCCCTTCCCATAATATTTCTTTATAGTCCCAAAGGAAATCACAAAGCATATTAAGTGGATAAAGTACTTCATTTTCCTTTCTCTTTAATTTACCATTATTAAATATATGTCCTTCCAAACGTATTTTATCATTAACAGATGAAGTCAAATACAACAACACTAAAGATGAAACAAAAGGATGCTCAATTCTAGATATAGTACTAATTCATTTCTGTATGGCTACAAAATCATATAGCTTTACCAAATATTTATTAATTGTTCTTTTATTAGATTTTATTACATTTTCCATTATAAGTTGGATAATCTGCACCATCAGCTCCAAAATCTGAAGCTCATGTACAACTGAGCATGATTAGGATCAAGCCACGCATCTCACACATTTATCTACATTCACTTCTGCATGTACGTGGTTACTCCGCAATTCACACTTAAGGGCCTGGCAGAGGGTTCATCTAACTATTTTCATACTACTTCTCTACCATTCCACTCTCTAATGGCAGGTGGGAAAAGGAACACCTAAATCTTTCCGTTAGAGCTCCGATTTCACGTATTTTATTATGATGATCATTTCTCCCTACATACGTGGCTGTCAACAAAATATTTTCGCATTCGGAAGAGAATGTACTTGATTGAAATTTCGTAAATAGATCTCGCCTCAGAAACACCGCCTTTGTTTCATTGACTGCCACCCCAAGTCGCGTTGGAGTGGCAGTTACCAATTTTCGCACCATACAGAAATTCTCTATAGATCATTTTGTAATTGGAACTGATCGTCTGATGATTTTACTAGACGGTAAATTACAGTGTCATCTGCAAACAATCTAAGGGGGGCTGTTCAGATTATCTCCTAGATCATTTACATAAATCAGGGACAGCAGAGGGCCAATGGCACTAACTTTCGGAACGAACGCCAGATATCACTTCTGATGATGATGATGATGATGTTTGGTTTGTGGGGCGCTCAACTGCGTGGTTATCAGCGCCCATACAATTACCCAATCTTTGCTCAGTCCAATTTCGCCACTTTTCTGGATGATGATGAAATGATGAGGACAACACAAACACCCAGTCATCTCGAGGCAGGTGAAAATCCGATATCACTTCTGTTCTACTCGATGATTTGCCGTCTATCGCTACGAACTGTGACCTCTCTGAGAGGAAATCACGAATCCAATCACACAACTGAGACGATACTCCATAAGCACGGGATTTGATTAATAGTCGCTTGTGAGGAACTGTATCAAAAGCCTTCTGGAAATCTAGGAATATGGAATCGATCGGAGATCCCTTGTCGACAGCACTCATTACTTCATGGGAATAAAGACCTAGCTGTTACATGAAAACGATATTTTCTGAATCCGTGTTGGTTATGCATCAATCCGTCTTTTCTTCAAGGTGATTCATAATGTTCGAGTACAGCATATGCTCCAAAATCCTACTGCAAATTGAGGTCAGTGATATAGGTCTGTAATTCAATGGGTTCCTCCTATTTCCTTTCTTAAATATTGGTGTGACCTGTGCTACTTTCCAGTGTTTAGAACAGACCTTTCGTCAAGTGAGCGGTTGTATATGATTGCTAAGAAAGGAGCTATTGTGTCTGCATATTCTGAAAGGATCCTGATTGGTATACCATCTGGACCGGAAGACTTGCCTTTCTTAAGTGGTTTGAGTTGTTTCGCAACACCTAAGGTATCTACCTTTATGTCACACATGCTAGCAGCTGTTCTGGTTTCGAATTCTGAAATATTTACTTCGTCTTATTTAGTGAAGGAATTACGGAAAACTTTATTTAGTAACTCCGCTTTAGTGGCACCATCATCGGTAACATTTCCATCACTATTGTGCAGTGACGGTATTGACTGCCTTTTTTTTTTTTTTTTTTTTTTTTTTTTTTTTTTTGCCACTGGTGTACTTTACATACGACCAGAATCTCTTTGGGTTTTCTACCATATTTTGAGACATGTTTCATTGTGGAAACTATTAAAGGCATCTCACATTCATCTCTGCACTAAATTTCGAGCTTCCGTGAAACAATTAGTCTTGGGGACTTTGGTTTCTTCTGAATTTGGGATGCTTTTTTCGTTGCTTGTGCAACAGTGTTCTGACGTGTTTTGTGTATCATGGTGGATCAGTCCCATCTCTTAATAACTTATCCGGTATGAATCTATCTATTGCTGTCGATACTGTATCTCTGAATTTGAGTCATATCTGGTCTACACATACATAATTAGCTTGGAAAGAATGAAAACTCTCTCTTAAGAAGGCATGAAGCGAATTTTTATCTGCTGTTTAAATAGATATATTTTGCGTTTATTTTTAATGGTTTTGAGTCTCGCTACAGTGACCTTGTGTTCACTAATCCCTGTATCGGTCATGACACTCTCTATTAGATCAGGATTATTTGTGGGTAAGATGTCATGCGTGTTTTCGCAACCATTTACAATTCGTGTGGGCTCATGAACTAATTATTCCAAGCAATTCTCAGAGAAAGCACTTTGTACAATTTCTGAAGATGTTTTCTGTCTTCCACCGGCCCTGAACATGTATTTTCGCCAACAAATCGAGGGTAAATTGAAGTCTTCAACAACTATAACTGTATGAGTGGGGTACTTATTTGTGATGAGATTTAAGTTTTCTTTGAACCTTTCAGCTATTATATCATCTGAGAGGGGGATCGGTAGAAGGAGCCAATTATTATTTTGGTATGGCTGTTGAGCACAACCTCTACCCACAGTAATTTGCAGGAACTATCTATTTCAACTCCACTACAGGATAAACTACTATCAACAGACACAAACACACCACCACCTACTTTATTTAATCTACCCTTTCTGAAATGGTTTGCACCTCTGTAAAAATTTCAGCAGACAGTTCTCCATTTTGTTCATTATTTATTAAAGATATAAATATATTAAAGCATTTCTAAAATAACCGTTACAGTAGCACCATTGAAGTCAATCACATTATTATTTCCACCAGTTACAGTTATTTTTGATTCCTGTATAGTATTAAAAACTGGAATATATACAGGATATTGTTTTTCAAGAATTACTGGACCACCAATTTTACCATTAGGTTTGAATGAAGTAATACTATCAGTTTCTCAATGAAAATGATCAGTACACTTCACATACATTCATTCAGGTACACTAAAATTTTTGTTGATTAACTTGAAAGAATAAATTTAGGAACATCATGAGCAATTGACATTTCATTAGCTTCAATAGCTGGACCACTAAATCCTAGCACACTTACATTACTACATTCTATGTCCACAAATAATTTAACATCTCTCTCAATAATAAATATATTTAAGGTTTAAATTGTTGTAATGTATATAGTAGGATTTTTGAATGATTAACTTTTTCCAAGATTTTCAAACCATATTGGCCACCAGGAATTTCTGTTGTTTCTCGATCACAATATAATTTATTCGTTTTTGCACAATATTTGGAGTGCGACTGTTGTAAAAGAACCAACCAGTGCAACACTGCTATAACTTACTTGTATCGGTACAGCCAATCGTTTTTTTGAGAACAGATAGCTTACGTACAGCTCATTTGAAGTGGGTGGCTCATTAAATGTTAATAAAACGTTATTTGATTAAATGAAAATATATTGGGAACCAAAACAATGAATTCTGTACAGGAAATCAAAAAAATAAACACAGTAAGCTTGTACCTAATTCTACTCAGTGTGCTATAATGGACTCGAGTGGCTGTGGAAAAACAACATTAATAATTGACAATTACATTCTAGCTCCAGTATGGCTAAATTGGAATAAGATAAACCACTTGCATGTACAATTTAAACATTTAGATCAACCAAATTATCAAGAGAATATAAAAGTATTTAAAGCAGTTGCAGATAAAACTAATAAGAAGAGTACTACATTTATTGCAAACAATGATGAAATTACACCACTAGATCAACGCAAAAGACAATTCATTTGCAGTATTCAATGATTTCACTCCTGAAAACCAGGATGTACTTAGTGAATAGTTGACTAGAGGAATCATAAAGAAGGTATTGTTTTTATTTATCTCAGAGAAAAAAAAATAGCAAAACAATTAGTAAGCGATTATTAATTTTTTTAAATATATTAGACAAGGTGATATAAATTTAAATCATATTAGGCAGCATGAGTTTGTCAGTGGTGTCTTAAAATTTGATGATTTTAAAGAAATTTGTAGTAAATTTTGGAGTGATGAAATTGATTCCTTTTTACAGTAGATTAGACAGGGAAACATAATGAAGGGGAAAGAGGCACCATATAATAGATTTCCTTATTAAATGAGTTCTCTAAGAAATGATATTGCATATCTATTAGAAAACCATGCTGATCGTATTTTACATCGATATGCAAATGAATTTAAAGAAACTCTTGACTATATCATAGAATATAAAAAATAAGAAGAATTTAGACAACATTATACTAATTGTTCATAGGCTACTGAAGAAGCGACATGTGGGCCACATATATGTTATTGCTATATATCTCGATAAATGAAAAAGCAGAGTGCATTATCTTGTTATTTTTTATAAATCTATACATTAAAAATAAATTACATAATGATTTTTATCTTCAGTAAATTTGATGGAGATAAATTAATAGTTGGTTATATGATATATAAATGTACAAATGCTTCAGAAGTATATTTAGAGTCAAGTGAAGATGAGAAACTACATGAAGGCTTAAAAATGTACACATAAACCAACTGAATAAATTCAGAAGACTTAATTTAGAGATTGGCTGTTATTCATGGAAATAAAAACTATCATTCTCGAAAAGTGGGAATTATATGCTTATTAAAAAATTAATTTAGTGATTTTACTATGAAAGATACAAAAGGAATACCATATTTCACAAAATTTTTGAGTCATCTCCCACACACATTGGGCAAAACTGTAAAATGTGGAAAAGGTTAAGATAATATTTCAATTAACAAATTAAAATTACAGATGCATCTCCATAGTTGTAAGTATTGTGCACCAGGAACAAAAGTAGAAGAAAGATCGGCTCGAAGCAAACAAGGCATAAATCCACAAGATGAAGTTTTGAAAGAACATGATATTGGGTACAGAGATAAAAAAAGATCTTCGAAAAAGACACAAAGCAGATACAGAATTTCAGATAGCTGCAAAAGAAAGAATGCATGCTTCTTATGCTTCAACTGGAGAAAAAATAGCAGCAATTGTAGTTATAGGGATAATGTGTGGAAAGAGAAATTTAGTTATGGGTTTAGATGTTGATAATAATGGTTGTGGACTATAAAAATATTTATCCATTTAAAATTTTTTATCTATGTAAATGTAAAACTTCGACATTGAAATGGTTTTGCTTTAGTTTTACCACTAGGTAGTAAAGTATGAATTGAATTCAGGAATGATCAGTTACATATTACTGATATTTGTTCAACTGATGGATAAAAAAAGAGATTAAAGCTGGTGGTAATTTGCTGATAGCATTACGTATACCTGTTGTGAAAAAAACATCAAATACCTAACAAAATGTAAGAAGATTCAGAATTTCTTCCTGTATTATTGGCAATGTTACCATATCTAGCAACAGCTGTTTCACAAGTTGGTGGGACAGCTGGTTTCCAAAAGCAGCAATGGATGAGAAAAAAGGTGATAAAGAATTGGAAAAAAAGATATATTTAGCAATGGAGAAGGAAAGAAGCACTGGACTAAAGAATTGTAAAGAAATAATTTATATCTATCGTAATGGATTAAGTAATTGTAATATAGAGAAACTTGCTAAAGAATTAAAAATCTAATATTTCATGGTGTTCTTATGACTGATGAATTACCTAATCATCCTAGAGAATATGAATCTGGAATAGTTAATTTTAATACATCTCATCATGTTGGCTCACAATGGATCTATTATTATAATAAAGAAAAAAACGTGTGTTTGATGCATTTGTATGAAATATTTTTAAGGAAGTGGTTAATTATCTTGGCTCAAGTGAGCTGCACTAAGATATACAACGAATAAAAAATTTTAATGAAGTAACTTATGTCTATTTGCTTGACATCTATTTTGAATCTGATGTTGGATAATAATGTTTATAGAAATTTTGAATATAGGCAACTGACACTTGTGGAAATAAGATAAATAAGCACAGCACTGAAAACATAAAGTGAAAAATCAAAATAAAGTCTGTGGAATTACATTCTTTAGAATCAAAAACAGAAAAATTCTTAACAAATTAGGTAACATTAATCCAAAAATAGATAACTTAATTAAACTTATTCTGATGGCGTTAAGGAACACTAAATAAAATTTGTATTGCTTTTAAAGGCAGAAGATTGATAAATATAAAAGATCCTGCAAATCGTTATGGTGCATTTACTAAACAATACTTGGGAAAAGGATATGTTACAAAAACACGAGAGACAAGTATTCTAAAACAACTTAGTAACTACATCACTACAACAGTTTTCAAAAATCTAACTCCTCATATTCATGAATAAATTATTACTGTATTACATAAGCCAATGAAGAAAATTTTAAAAGAGGAAATGTCGTTTCTCTAAGTATAGTTGCTTTATGGCAAGCTGATGGTGTAGAAATGGATTCTGGTAAATTGAAACAGATTACAAAAACAAATAAAGGATATAAATATTTATTAATTGTTATTGACTTTTTTTAACATGTGCTAGATATGTTACAGTTAAAGATAAAACTAATATAATTATTTCAGGAACTTTGGAAAAAATTTAAAGCAAAGATGTCCCACAAATTTACAAACAGATAATAGTAAAAAATTCTGTAGTAAGGATGTTCTACAACTTATGAAGAAATATAGTATTAAACACTATTCAGCTTTTACTGAACTGAAATCATCTGTTGTAGAAAGATTTAATAGAATGCTTAAAGAAAATATGTGAAGAAAATTAGCTCTCCAAAATAACTGTAAATGAACTGAATTAGTTGAAAAGTTGGTTGATGAATACAGTGATACAAATCATTGAAGAATAAAAATTAAGCTAATAGAAAGTTATTAAAAATTAGAAGCCAACCCCATTTGTATTTAATTATAATCCTAAATAGAAAGTTGGACACAAAATTAGAAACTAACTTGAAGGAATGTTGTAAAAAAGATATACAGCTAAATGGTCAATAGAAATTTGTGAAATTGATGCGATCACATATAAGTTAAAGGCGTTGGATGGAGAAAACATAACAGGAAATAACATCCTGATTCATATCTTGTTGAGAAAGTTTTAAGAACGAAAGGAGATAAAGGAGGTAAATGGTTGCGATATGATAATTCACGTAATAGTTAGGTTAGCATGGATAATGTTACTTTGTAAATGGTTTGTTTTTAAAATGAAAGCTGTTGCAAATTCATAAATATAATTTCTATTTTTTATCGTTATGACTTAGACCTAGTGAAGCTGTGGGCCCAGATATATTTTCATGAAAACTTAGGGGAAGTCTTTTATCAGTTATTCTTCTTCAGTGGTTTTAAAATATTTTTACCTCTTTAAGGGGGGACGATTTGTCCTCCTTGACGAAAAAAATTTTTTTATAAAAATTGTTGTTTAGAAGTATGTCACTCACAATGAAAGACAAAATTAACAGTTTCATATATTCTATCCATATACTATCCTGATGATGAAGATATAGTCTCTATACATTCTTAAATCAGTTAATTAATGAGAATGTGAACCACTTGTACAATCTAAGTGAAAAAGAAATTAGCATTGTTTATCAATACCTTAAAAAACAACTGTTGGTTAATTTAACTTATACAGAAATTTTATTTTTACATTAATATTCTAGTGGTAATTTTTTCCATCTACAACTTAATTATTGTTCTTCACTCATTTTAAAATACTTTTGTGTATTCTATAATTGACATCTTAAATATTAAATTTTCTTTAGAATTAAAGTAAATAAATTTACACTTTAATTGCTCAACTACAAATTTCTACCTTTCAGATTTGTTATATCTATGTCAATATGATAATTTTCATCACATTCAACTGCAGTTCTATATTTTTTTGAAATTTAGATCAATGGCAAGGAAAGCATTTGTGAAGAAGAGAAATTTGTTACCATCAAGTATAGATTTAAGTATCAGGAAGTCGTTTCTGAAAGTATTTGTATGGAGTGTAGCCATGTATGGAAGTGAAATGTGGACGATAAATAGTTTAGACAAGAAGAGAATAGAAGCTTTCGAAATGTGGTGCTACAGAAGAATGCTGAAGATTAGGTAGGTAAATCACGTAACTAAGGAGGAGGTATTAGGTTAGTTTCGTGTTTTTTAACGTCCCGTCGACAACGAGGTCATTGGAGATGGAGCACAAGCTCGGGTTAGGGAAGGATGGGGAAGGAAATCGGCCATGTACTTTCAAAGGAACCATCCCGGCATTTGCCTGAAACGATTTAGGGAAAGAGGAGGTATCGAATAGAATTCAAGAGAAGAGAAACTTGTGGCACAATTTGACTAGAAGAAGGGATTGGTTGGTAGATCATATTCTGAGGTATCAAGGAATCACCAATTTAGTACTGGAAGGCAGCGTGGAGGGTAAAAATCGTAGAGGGAGACCAAGAGATGAATACACTAAACAGATTCAGAAGGATGTAGGTTGTAGTAGGTACTGTGACATGAAGAAGCTTCCACAGGATAGAGTAGCATGGAGAGTTGTATCAAACCAGTCTCTGGACTGAAGACCACAACAACAACTTATCAATCTTTGCAGTAGACAACTGTGTTTCAAATTTTTCTTTCTTGAAGCAGATGACAATGATACCAATAAATTCTTGTTCCTTCGATCATGACATTAACTTTATTTTCAAGTCAAAATCATCTATTAGCTTTCCTAATTCACTTTCTAAAGGAGCTGTTCTATGCCTTTGTGATAACTTAGTTAAGTGGCTTTTGTTAAGGAATACTGTATGAAGCTGTATATATTTATCTTTAGATGATATTTTTTCAGTCCACTATAATGTTTCTTATCTATAGCATAAATATATTGATAAGTGCAGCCTTTCTGTAATGTAGTACCTTAGATACAGCTTTAGCTTTGAACCAATGATTATTATTTTCATCAGTAATAATTAACACCTGCATGCCATTTTATGAAACCCTGTTGTTTACAACATCCAGAAATGACCCCATTTAACAGAAAAACATTTTACAACATTTTTTTATAATTCTTTGGTTAAGAAAATGTTTATTATTCCAGGTATGTAAATGTTTAAACACCTAAAGTTATTCATAATAACAGTGAGCCAAATATATCTTTTTTTGAAATACACAGTTTTATAGCTTTGTGATAAAAAATATGTTTTATAAATGAAGGCCTAAAAGCAAGGAAATTGAAATCTAGAGCAAAACAACTAGGAATAGGAGATTATTCCAAATTTAGGAAACAACAACTTGTTGTCTTATTAACAACACTCCAGAGACTGCATGCAATGTGGGGACTGCTTCTAATATAAAGTAACAAAAAGTTAAAGCCTCAGCAGTTGGCTTTAAAGTCCGTTATAAACTACTGAACTGATTAATTATAATTTTGAAAATTTGTGTTTTGAGGAATTATAATTTTATATTTATCAAAAACTGGAACATATAGAAATAAAATTGTTGATTATATTAAATAGGATATCTGTGTGATAATAAAAAATGAAATTATCTCAGGCGATTTTGCATTAACTAAAGAGATCATGTGAGAATTACAAGGACTGGGAATTTATGTAAATACTAAACCATGATTCATCTGAAGATTTTGATACGGAAGTTAAAGTTAAAATTAATTGTCGTAGTTAATCACAGACACAAAATGTATTTGCAGATTTTATGAGAGGATTTCCAGACAAATTAGACTGGAGAGCAATAAAAAACGCACATTGCTTTTATTGACTTTACAAAAGCTTTTGACAGTGACTATAGACAGAAACTTTGGGAAATAATGACGAATCACAGATATCCAAAGCATCTAGTAAATGCAATAAAAAGTTTATATCAAGACACAAATATCACTCTACATCACAAAGGCAAAACAACTAATGAGGTACCAACTAACAAAGGGGTACAACAAGGCAGCTGCATCTCTCCAACTTTGTTCAACATCGACACTGTTCAACAGCTACATTAATGAAATGATACAAATATGGAAGTCAGAATTTCAGAAAGGCATCTACTTAAGTAGGAACATTCTTTTAAATGATTTACTATATGCTGATGATGCAGTGGTCCTAGCAGATAAAGAAGATGACCTTCAGAATGGAAGCTACTTGTTAAAACAAATAAGTGCAAAATTTAACATGGAAATCCCAAAAGAAAAAAACTAAGAAAATGGCCATCATGGGAAAAGAACCAATTAGAGCCAGAATAGTGACAGATCAGAAGTAAACCATTTCATTTAGCTCACATGTGAAATTACATATGGCTACAGCAGAGATATTGAAATTAGGCTTAGTAAATTCAGTCAGGTATGTGCAACAATCAACAGCAACCTAAAAAAACAAAACCAGGATAGACACTCAAATTAAATTTTACAAACCTGTTGCAGTTCCCAGACTGCTCTATGGAAGTGAGACACGGGTGATTACTAAGAAGCAAGAAAGCCGCATTCAGGCACAAGAAATGAAGTTCGCTAAAGGTGTTAAAGGTTGCACAAGAGGAGACAGGCTAATAAATCAAGATATTTGAGAAGAACTGCAAATCTTTCGCCTCAGTGATAAAATTTGAGATTACAGACGAAATTGGAATGAACATCTGCAAAGAAGGGACAGAGAGAGACTTCCCTTAAAGGCAAAAAATTATGGGAGAAGAGACAGAGGAAGGCCGCGACAGAGGTGGGTACCGTAACAGGCAATTCATGCCTAATACCTGAAGAGAAGATCAAGATGAAGATGAAGAGCAATATCATATCGAAACATAACTAGCAGATTCATAAGAGAATTTTGGGATAAATTAGATTGTTCTTATATCTCTAGGAAACAAATATTACCTAAATAATTTATGAGAGGATATAAGAATAATGTGGATTGGGTTAATACGTCAACATACCACAAATTATATGAATACTTTGTGTGAAAATTTTAAGATAAATTAAATTGGGATAATATAGCAAATAATCAAAAATCACCTGAATATCTTATGAGAGAATTTCAGGATAGATTAAACTGGGATGATATATCACACATGCACAAATTATCTGAAAATGTTATAAGAGAATTTAAAGATGAGTTAACTGGAAAATATTTTGAGCAGTCAAAAATTACCTAAGTCATTCATAGAAAAGTAGTTAAACCTTGTTAAATATTATCTAGTACTGAAGAAGACTGTTCTATATGCATAACTGATCGAGGTTATCAAACTGTAAAAACTAAATGCCATTATGTTTTTCATAATGAATGTATTAATAAATGGTTAAAGGATCCAGATCATTCTACTTGTCCAATGTATAGAAATGATGTTACATAATTTATGCCGGATGGAGAGAGGACATCTCATTAATCAATTTTTCTTTTCTACAGTTATCGAAAACACATGGTCTCCTCTAGCTCTCTTATTATCTGTATCTTCCAATATATCACAAACATCCTTAGCTTTAATTTGGGGACTATTTTCCTTATCAGTAATCATATACATTTGCTTATTGTTAACTGTAGCTTGTTCTTGATGAAATTAGTGACTGACTTCACTTAATAAGAATGGTGTTTATTAGAAATATATATCTTTTAATTTATAGTGCTTTACATCTATATAAATGAAATTACTCTTACTGTTGTTGTTAATGAAAATAGTAGTTGCTGATGAAAAGAGTAAAGCCATATTTGAATGATTATGGTTATTTAGATATTCAGTACGATACAAAACTTACTCAAGTGAGTGATCTTGTGTTTAGAGAGACATTACTGACATTTTAGGACACACACAGTATTGAAATAAATGGTGAATTAAAATTCTATAAATAAACCTAGAACGACATAAAAGATACAAATATTGGCTACAGAATTAGTATTATAATGGAATAAGGAAAACATGAAATGGTTTTATGAAGGTGTAACTAAAAATGTATTACAAGTAACAAAGGCAGCATTTCATTTATGGCAAAAGTATATTGATATTCAGTTTCATCAAGATAACAATATCCTGATATTTTAAATAAACAAAAGAGGAGTACCTGGTAATGAAATATGTGGTCACTGTTGTCCACAGGATATAGATGGACATGGTGATGTATTAGGTCATGCAGTTTTTTCCAAATATGAGTAATGACCCAGTGGAAATACATATGGATGATGAAGAGTTGTGGTAATTGGAGATTGTTGGAAATTCACCAAAGGATAAAAAATATATTTGAAGTTGTGGCTCATGAAATTGGTCATGTATTAGGTTTAGAACTCATTGACACTGATGGAGCAATAATGTGTGTATAATGTGTATACTATAATGGTTCACATTTAGAATTACCTAAAGATGATAAGTATGCTATTCAAAGGTTGCATGATAAAAATATATTGCCATCTGCACCAAAATGAATTCCAGTTGTTTCATCTAAACCAATTCAATCTTCCTGCCAAAGAAAGAAGTTTGATAACTTAAAATTCGTGAATGGAATTTTATATATATTTTTTATCATAAGTGGTTGTGGATAGGTAATATTTTTAATGCAAGATATACAAATAATAGAGGGAATATATCAAAGACCAGGCAGTGATATTGTTTTATTTGTTGACAATATGATATGTATGACAAATATGTATATATTACAGTACATACCTAGATATCCTAGGCGAATACCTAGTATAGGAATATGTCTAGATTTTAAATTAAATGGTGTAATAGACACATATACAGGAAGGGCATTTTTACTCTGTAATGAACCTCTCCATGTGGCGATAGATTAATGTAATTTTAAATATAAAAGACGAGGTGTTATAACTAGACAATTTCTACTAGTGCCTACGGGAATAAAGTCTTCGTTTAGGTAGATTATTGGATTTTTGTATTTTTTCAAGGATAATACATTCTATGAATATAATGAATTCATTACAGCATTACCTTTATTTGGTATTGATTTCAGTAAAGCATTAGCATTTGTTCCCAATGTAATAAGTATACTAAAAGGTACAATGCAAAAAATTTACTTTTTCTTAATAATTTTTTTGTAACTGGAAGCCACCCAATCTAAACTGTGTAAATATTGCAAAACCGAGTAGTCAATTAGTGATTTTACTTCACAGAATTATGCAAAACATGGTTGTAGGATAATGTGTAGACAAGATATAAATGAATATCATAACAAGTGTATACAATAGTAAATGAATTCCTATAAAAATACTCAAAGGTGTGTGCCCGCTGGGTTCCGCGCCGCCTAACAGAAGAACATAAAGGAATACCTGTGTGTAATTACCTGCGCATTACGGGGCTGATAGTCAAAATTTTTGTCGAACATCGTCTCAGGTGATGAAACATGGATTCATCGCTTTGAATCGGAAAGGAAACGTCAGTCCATCGAGCGGCGTAACACCACCTCTCCTCCGAAGAAAAAGTTAAAAGTTGCCCCCACAGCCGCTAAAGTAATGTCGACGGTCTTATGGGACTCAGAAAGGGTCATTCTGTTTCATTTCTCATGTGCTTCGTCGCGGTATAACGATCAACTTTGCTGTGTATTGTGCTACCCTGAGCAAATTCAAGAAACGAGTTCAGCGAGTTTATCGCTACAAAAATGCAAAACATTTTCTCCTTCTCCATGTTAAAATAAGTCTCACGCAAGTCTGCGCACCCGAAAAGAGCTCAGAAATCTTCTTCGGACTGTTCTTCCTCATCCACCCTAGAGCCTGGATCTCCCACCCTCCACCGGCCTTGGTGGCCGAGCGGTTCTAGGCGCTACAGTGTGGAACCCCGCGACCGCTACGGTCGCAGGTTCGAATCCTGCCTCAGGCATGGATGTGTGTGATATCCTTAGGATAGTTAGGTTTAAGTAGTTCTAAGTCCTAGGGGACTGATGACGTCAGAAGTCAAGTCCCATAGTGCTCAGAGCCATTTGAACCATTTTCTCCCACCCTCCATCTGTTTGACCCAATGAAGGGAGCACTCCAGGGAAGCACCACGTGGATGACGATAATGAACGAAGCTCTTAATAATTTCCATTCTTAATACCGCTTCCAATGTGTAACAGTCGTGTCAGGCACGCGTCATGACGCAACAGGTGTCTTAGTACCACACGGGTTTTCAGCTAGGTAATGTTTTTTGTTTGTTGGAACTTGCACTTTATTCAAATTTTATTGAAATTAGTCTGATTTATCTTTCGAATCATTACGTTCTGCTATTTTCCGTCATTGCAGTTTCCGAAAAAAACATCGAATAGGCATTAAATGTCGTCGTTTCAAAATACGTTTGATTCCTTTTAAGTGAGTGCATTCCAGGTGTTAATATTTTGTTTTGCTAACGTTGTATAGAAGAAAAACATCGATAAGGGAAACTAAACTAGCCTTGCGGATCTACTCTATATCATCATCAAACAACCATTATGTGTTTAAGAAAACAGTAGTTGAATACTTTCAATCAGCCTTTTAGACTCGAAATTCTGAAGTTGTAAGATAATTAAGTATTCATCCTCAATGTTGAAGAATTAATAATATTACTCCTTTACTTTAACATATTTTCAGCATAATGTAACGGTAATTTAACGTACTCTAATTTGCAGGAAGGGAACGAAATGTGAAAAGCTAAGGAATCTATGGACAAAATATAGCTTATCTCTACAAGACCTATGTAATGAATTTTACAGAAAAGTTTTCCTTCGGGTATCATCACTTACACGCAATTTAGGCTTAATTTTTTATCTTGGAGTTTCAGTCTATACACTGGAAACAAAACTTTAGCAAGAAGGGCTTCGGAAAAGGTTTTATCGATTTTTTAAAGAAATGTATTAATTCAGAATTGTCCTAAACCTGAAATTATTGTAAGCGTACAGTTAGACGTGTCCGTTTCGAGATAGCAACGTCCATGCAAAAATTAAATTTAATTTAAATAAATAAAAGTCAAAAGGAACATCTTATGTAAGAGATTTTGATGACTACTGCTGATGGAAGTGTAAAATCACGGCTATTGCCTTCAATTCACTGCTCTTAAAGCTGGCCTGTTTCGTTGACTGCAGTATATACATTACCGTCAATTGACGTGTGAGTCGAATGAATAGTCTATTGCATGACGATCATTAACATAAAGCTAGGAAATAATTTCAGTCTGGTACTCTTTTCGTGTCCTCCTCACTTAAAGTTATTAATGGAGAGTATAGGGAGACTCTCTAAAATTCAGGGAACCTCTAATGGATACAGAGGGGCGATGTGAAGAAGCCAATCTCACACCTCAATATTGGAAGCCGATGCAGTGAACCGCGTGAGAATGTGTCTGTCATTAGTTGTACGCACTACACTCTTCATTTTCCGGACTACATGAATTTTAATTAAAAAATTCCGCAAAAATTAAGGATAAAAGAAAAATTTTAAATTGCGCGATCAATTTATTCAACAATAAAAAGTAAAATGCGTTTAGGGGTTATGGAGGTTCGCTCCTTGCAGTCGTTAACCTCGACACACATACGTTAGCATTTAAAACTACTTGAACAGTTAAGGACTGCATTACGTTTCTTGAGAAGAGTTTCAGAGAATCTTATTCTTTTTTCTTCTTTCCAGTTGTCTGACTGGTTCTATTTACTAACCTGTGGTGTATCTGCTACTTAACGTAGAAAAAAGATGAAAGTTTTCCGATGAGCTGTCACTACCCGCAATAACTTCACTCAAAGAAGGTGATGTATAGTCGCGAAGAGTTTTGTGGAGATGATGGAGATATAGTGGCAGCACATGAAAGTTTCTACGCACGCTGCGTCTCCATAACTGCAACCAAAACTTTAACAGACAGTCTTGTAAGTCTACCGTTCTGATGAGTGCATTCTTGGATAAACGCACGTGACCGGAATTTGTAATCGGATGGACACGTGAAGTTGGCATTGTGAGTTGATACGGCCGTAAAGTTGCGCCGAGCGGACACCACGAGGACTTCTCTGTGGTCGGAGAGTGACAGATTCTACGACAAAACGGTCAAGTTAGGTACAATAACGAGAAGCACGAACATCTTTAGAAATTCAAATGGTTCGGCCACACACCCACACGCGCGCACACACACACACACACACACACACACACACACACACACACATACACACGACCGCACGTGCGTAAATGTATTTCTTTCAGTTTCTTGCATCACACTGAAATCATATTAATTCAACAACAATCCAAAACACCACTTCAAAATATGTGAGTTAGTGTTTATGGGGAAAACTGTACTCCATCCACACCGAAATTTCACAATTTTTGTGAGAGAATATTTCACTGACATAAAAGCTGTCACTTTTTAAGAATACAAATACTTCCATGCAGAACACTACAACAGTTTACTTTTGGATGTTTAGGGTAAAAGAAAATTTTGTACAGGCTTGTATGAAACGAAGTACTTGCCATAAACCCGAATATCTTGATTTTCAGAATGAGAAAATCATGACAGCACCAACTGTTATTTATATCTTTGATTCAGTTGTTGTTACAGGAAAATATTGATAACACAAACAACAGGAAGATTTCACGTATTTGGCCGAAAACGTAAATAACGACCCTTGAAAGCAGGCGTCAATGGAAAATCTGTATTGTCGATGTAGCTATCGTTATAGCTGTAAATCTTCGGATTTATTAACTCAGAAAGCCATGTGATTCTCTGTGTTTATTATAGGACTTAAGTCACCATTGAAATTCCTTCGAAGCCTCTAGTTTTTCTTTGTTAAGTGCAGTGACAGATTTTCATTGGATACGTAGCCCTCCATACCTGCAATGATATTTTCAAAAACAATTTTAATAATGATTTTATTACTGTTAGTAATTCACTGTCACGAGCGCTTACCAATGTTTCTGAGTCCCAATGTAGGATAGGAAAAAAAATTTCAAAACACATAATTTAATAAATTCTGACTATATCTTCCGTGAACTCAAGATATTAAGTGTGTTTAACATTAAGTCACTCGTTGGGGACGATCTGAGGGTTATAGTATTCTTGAAGAAGAATCAGGTAGCTAATTCTCTTTATTACTATTAGTTTTAGTGTGTAACGTCCCATCTTCTTTTTATTATTATTGCTAGTTCCGACAAGTATGCGCTGTCATCATCGGATGGTGTAACATTATTAGGAATGAATATTGATTCTCAGTTTAAGTGGTGTGAACACACAAATGTAGTTGCAAACAGAATGTCATCAGCATGTTATGCCCTTAGAATTCTATCATCAGTATGTAACATACAGTGTCTTTTAATCACATACTGCTCATAAATACACTCAGTTCCTAGCTATGGCATTCTTTATTGGAGAACAAATTCACAAAATTGAAACACAATTTTCCAATTCCATAAAAGAGCCATAAGAATCATAACCAAAAATGGTAGTCGAGCTGCTTGCAAAGATCTGTTCAAAACACTGGGGGTTTTAGCTGCTCCATGTGAATACATTTACCAGTCAGTCGCACACATCAAAAATAACATTGGTAATTACTGCAGAAACAGTTCTGTCCATGACCATGGAACAAGAGCTAGATTCAACTTACACTGTCAAGAAAAAATAAACATGAAACTCAAAACAGCATTTTCTACCAAAGAATAAAACTGTACAATAAATTACCAAAAGAGATAAAAGAAATTTCAAAAATACACTTATTTAAAAAGGTAGCTAAAAAGTGCCTGTTATGGAATACATTTTATACAACGAAGGATTACTTAGATAAAACAGAGTAGAGGTTTGGTAAAAAAAAGTTATACAAATAAATAATGATTATAATACATCCAACATTCCACATAATACCTTCCCACTATGTTTTTTCCTTTTCTAGAAAAACTTACCCCCAAGCTATGCATTGCGCAATACTAACATCTCTTCTTCTTTCTGAGCTCAACATCTCACTCATTATAAAGGGATCCTGACTCAGTTTTTCAGGATAGCCAATGGGAAGTTGTGGTGCAGAAAATGGCCCAGAGATAATCAGTGTGTGTGTGTGTGTGTGTGTGTGTGTGTGTGTATGTATGTGTGTGTGTGTGTGTGTGTGTGTTTGTGTGTGTGTATATGTGTGTGTAGTGAGTGAAGTGTCATGAAAACTGTGCGTATAGTGTGTGCAGTGACTGATAGTGAGATACGAGTAAGCAGTGTGGCATTACAATATTTAATGAGTTATTTGTAAAAAAAAAAGTATTGTATACCAGGAGTAAATCTAATGATTGTCTGTAACTAGAAATCTGTATATACGAATTAGCTTATTTTAAATTGGTCTAAACTTGGAAATACTTTGACATGTCCTATATCCTTGTAAAAAGAAATCTACGGATGAACACACTAGAGTGTATGCAGGGACATCAGCACAATATGTTGTAGGTTTTAATTGTGTGGTATTTTATTTGGGACATACTAGTGTTCCGTGTCACTTTTTATTACAGTCTGATGCAACATCACTATGCGACTTTCAGTGTTGTAAAAAGCATGTACACCTAATGTTGTGTACATAGTTCCGCGTAGTCAGCGCGTACACAACGTTCCCACTAGAGCGCGCCCCGCTAAGCACAACAGCGCAGGCACAGCGCTCGTCCGTCTCCGCACTACGAGATGGCGCTGTCTTAGAGATGGACCAAATTCTGCTTCCGCTGATCCGCGTATTAATATGTCTCACAGCCAATGAGATTGCTGCTAACGTAGAACCTTTTCTCCTCGCGGATCACACTCGCGCAGTGATACCTGAACGCGCGAGGTATTATAACGAGTGTACAGACCTCCGATTAGTCAGTCTGCATTAGTCTGTACTAGTCTATAGTCAAGTTTCAGTCTGCGCCTAATAAGATTGCCATATTCCTGTACATAGCCATGAAGATAAATGTATAGACACTTTGTCAAGTATCAGAGATATGTGAGAATAAGATTAACGTACCAAGACCAAAGGAACTACAGATTGTCAATTGTAAATAGCATCCAGAAGCAAGTTAAGTTATTTCGTGCTTGTTATTATTTTAATAAATGTGTGTGAAAATTAATCAAATTCTGTTCAAAGTTCGTCACCGTCAATCTGCTACTCTAAGCGTGCAAGTGGCATTTCTATCGCCTGACCTAACGGCAGAAGATAAACATGCCACGATAAGACCACGAGACATATTGCTGACACTCGCCTACTTCGCTAGAGCGACAAGTCAAATAATCAGATGGTGTGTGTACCGAAGGTCTTACAGTACGCACAACACACTCAATAATGTTACAAGTTCCGATGATGATAACGTAGATCTGTCAAAACCGGTAATAGTAATATACGGAACTACTAGTGACCATGGCAAACTTGATTCTTCAAGAATAATATAATTTCTCATATGTAAATAGATTCCATTTCTAAAAGAGTAAAATTTTCATACATCATAGTTATTGCATCGTTTTAACGGTCCCGATATTAACTGTTCAGTTTGGACTGAATCTGCATCATGAATGATATGTTTTGTATATTACTCATGTTTATCGAAGATTTCATATCTCATGTTAGCAGAAACTTACAAAATCTGATTGAACAAGGGAAGTCCTACAAAATCTGTGTCAGAGAGATGGCGTGCGAAAGAATGAAACCTCTTACATCTTCACCTGCATCGACGCCTTTAGTTTTTTTCTGCGAATTTGTGTGTCTCCAGCGAGCAAAACTCCATTTTGTTGGTGTGATGTGTGCGCGATCAAGTGCCCTAAATCATACAGGCCGCAGTTTTTGCGGCAGTATCAGTGGACTAGCACAGTATAAGACATCTTGGTATCTGATAGAAGGTTCAAGTCAGAATGTATCAGTTTATAACTACAAAGTGATGCCTCAAGTTTGACAGACTTACGGCCGATGGATTTGAAGAAACCATAGAAAACATAATAAACAGTATTCCTATAGTACGAACCAATTTTCCAAAATTTTCCTACCTTCATAAAATGAATTTCAACGGCAGTGTTTTCTTTGTACATCTACATCTACATGGTTACTCTGCAATTCACACTTAAGTGCCTGACAGAGGGTTTATCGAACCATTTTCATACTACTTCTCTGCCATTCCACTCTCGAATGGCACGTGGGAAAAAGGAACACCTAAATCTTTCCGTTAGAACTATAATTTCTCTTATTTTATTATGATGATAATTTTTCCCTACGTAGGTGGGTGTCAACAAAATATTTTCGCATTTGGAAGAGAAAGTTGGCGATTGAAATTTCGTAAATAGATCTCGCCGCAAAGAAAACCGCCTTTGTTTCAGTGACTGCCACCCCATCATATCAGTGACACTCTTACCCCTATTGCGCGATATCACGAAACGAGCCGCCCTTCTTTGCACTTTTTCGATGTCCTCCGTCAATCCTACCTCGTAAGGATCCTATAAAGTGCAGCAATATTACAGCAGAGGATGGACAGCTGTAATGTAGGCTGTCTCTTTAGTGCGTTTGTCGCATCTTCTAAGCGTTCTGCCAACAAAGCGCAGTCTTTGTTTCGACTTCCCCACAATATTATCTATGTGGACTTTCCAACTTAAGTTGCTCGTAATTGTAATTCCTAGGTATTAAGTCGAATTGACAGCGCTTAGATTTGCGTGATTTATCGTATACTCAAAATTTATCGGATTTCTTTTAATACCCATGTGGATGACCTCGTTCTTTTCTTTGTTTAGTGCCAACTGCCACTTTTTGCACCATACAGAAATTCTCTCTAGATCGTTTTGTAATTGGAATTGATCGTCTGGTGATTTTAATAGACAGTAAATTACAGCGTCATCTGCAAACAATCTACACTCCTGGAAATTGAAATAAGAACACCGTGAATTCATTGTCCCAGGAAGGGGAAACTTTATTGACACATTCCTGGGGTCAGATACATCACATGATCACACTGACAGAACCACAGGCACATAGACACAGGCAATAGAGCATGCACAATGTCGGCACTAGTACAGTGTATATCCACCTTTCGCAGCAATGCAGGCTGCAATTCTCCCATGGAGACGATCGTAGAGATGCTGGATGTAGTCCTGTGGAACGGCTTGACATGCCATTTCCACCTGGCGCCTCAGTTGGACCAGCGTTCGTGCTGGACGTGCAGACCGCGTAAGACGACGCTTCATCCAGTCCCAAACATGCTCAATGGGGGACAGATCCGGAGATCTTGCTGGCCAGGGTAGTTGACTTACACCTTCTAGAGCACGTTGGGTGGCACGGGATACATGCGGACGTGCATTGTTCTGTTGGAACAGCAAGTTCTCTTGCCGGTCTAGAAATGGTAGAACGATGGGTTCGATGACGGTTTGGATGTACCGTGCACTATTCAGTGTCCCCTCGACGATCACCAGTGGTGTACGGCCAGTGTAGGAGATCGCTCCCCACACCATGATGCCGGGTGTTGGCCCTGTGTGCCTCGGTCGTATGCAGTCCTGATTGTGGCGCTCACCTGCACGGCGCCAAACACGCATACGACCATCATTGGCACCAAGGCAGAAGCGACTCTCATCGCTGAAGACGACACGTCTCCATTCGTCCCTCCATTCACGCCTGTCGCGACACCACTGGAGGCGGGCTGCACGATGTTGGGGCGTGAGCGGAAGACGGCCTAACGGTGTGCGGGACCGTAGCCCAGCTTCATGGAGACGGTTGCGAATGGTCCTCGCCGATACCCCAGGAGCAACAGAGTCCCTAATTTGCTGGGAAGTGGCGGTGCGGTCCCCTACGGCACTGCGTAGGATCCTACGGTCTTGGCGTGCATCCGTGCGTCGCTGCGGTCCGGTCCCAGGTCGACGGGCATGTGTACCTTCCGCCGACCACTGGCGACAACATCGATGTACTGTGGAGACCTCACGCCCCACGTGTTGAGCAATTCGGCGGTACGTCCACCCGGCCTTCCGCATGCCCACTATACGCCCTCGCTCAAAGTCCGTCAACTGCAAATACGGTTCACGTCCACGCTGTCGCGGCATGCTACCAGTGTTAAAGACTGCGATGGAGCTCCGTATGCCACGGCAAACTGGCTGACACTGACGGCGGCGGTGCACAAATGCTGCGCAGCTAGCGCCATTCGACGGCCAACACCGCGGTTGCTGGTGTGTCCGCTGTGCCGTGTGTGTGATCATTGCTTGTACAGCCCTCCGCAGTGTCCGGAGCAAGTATGGTGGGTCTGACACACCGGTGTCAATGTGTTCTTTTTTCCATTTCCAGGAGTGTAAGTGAGCTGCTCAGATTGTCACCTAGATCATTTATGTAAATCAGGAACAGCAGAGGGCTTATGGCACTACCTTGCGGAACACCAGATATCACTTCTGTTCTCCTCGATGAATTACTGTCTATCACTAAGAACTGTGACCTCTCTGAGAGGAAATCACGAATCCAATCACACAACTGAGACGATACTCCATATGCACGCGATTTGATTAATAGTCGTTTGTGAGGAACGGTATCAAAAGCCTTCTGGATATCTAGGAATATGGAATCGATCGGAGATCCCCTGTCGACAGCACTCATTACTTCATGGGAATAAAGAGCTAGCTGTGTTGCATAAGAACGATAATTTCTGAATCCGTGTTGGTTATGTATCAATAAGTCTTTTCTTCAAGGTGATTCATAATGTTCGAGTACAGTATTTGCTCCATAATCCTACTGCAAATTCAGATCAGTGATATGGGTCAGTAATTCAATGGGTTACTCCTATTTCCTTTCTTGAATATTGGTGTGACCTGTGCTACTTTCCAGTCTTTAGGAACAGACCTTTCGTCAAGTGAGCGGTTGTATATGATGGCTAAGAAAGGAGCTATTGTGGCTGCATATTCTGAAAGCAACCTGATTGGTATACCATCTGGACCGGAAGACTTGCCTTTCTTAAGCGATTTGAGTTGTTTCGCAACACCTAAGACATCTACTCATGCTAGAAACTGTTCTGGTTTCGAATTATGAAATATTTACTTCGTCTTATTTAGTGAAGGAATTACGGAAAACTGTATTTAGTAACTCCGCTTTAGTGGCACCATCATCGGTAACGTTTCCATCGATATCGCGCAGTGGCGGTATTGACTGTTTTTTGCCACTAGTGTACTTTACATACGACCAGAATCTCTTTGGGTTATCTATCATATTTTCTAAATCAACAACGTATACTGTCATATTCCTGGTACTGCGCAGTTCTACCAATCCCAGATGTTTCCGTTCGAGTCTTACTGTTTTTGGGACAAAAAGTGAGCGAAAGCATAAAAATGAAGCAAGTACTGTACCAAACATCGTTAAAGTTTTGAATAAAACCACATGCCGAACCTCATTAATTTATTTTTAAGTTTTATGTGATTGAGATTTAGGAACTAAGGTAAAAGCTTTACCACGCGACGTGAAACAACGCTTATTAACATCATACTGGTCTCTAAAGTGCCGTTTTTTATATTGCAAATACTTCTTCAATTTAGACGATTTATTTTCTGATGTATTTGCATCTTTTTCAGATATATTAATCTTGTACCCTATTTGTTAACGTAAATTACGCTATTAAATATGTTTTGATGCAGCTCAACTCAGATTTATGGTGTGCACTGAAATGCCGAAGCTGCACTATTGGTTTGATGTTATTCCTTTGAGAAGGACACGAATCACTATCTAGCGTTAAGCTATTAGTCCATAGGATACTGTCAGTGCAGGAAGAGTATCATACAACTGTTTTGTATCTTCCGGATAAATGATAGTAACCTACATGGTAGTCGAGCTCATTGTAATGATCTGTTCAAAACACTAGGGATTTTAACTACTTCGTGTGAATACATTTACCTGTCAGTTGTAAACATCAAAAATAACATTGGTAATTACTGCAGAAACCATTATTCACAACTGTTAGTATGTACGAAAATCTATAAACGTAAATATCTCCAGTTAAAGTGTATGTGATTTTTAATTTTGCATGATGAACTGGAGAACCATAACCGGATTACTAGCGAGGAGAACACGGCAAGGGCAGTAACATGATTTCCCAAAAGCTTTGCCAGTGGAAGTGGCGAACACGTGTATCGACTTATTTGTAGATACTCGACCACTTCTGAGAAAATTGCTGTCAAGTTTTTGAAGGTACTTTAGATGCCTTTTAGTGTGCAGTCAGTTCATCCGAACTGGTAGCACTTTGGAAAGCGTCGCGGCTTCCCGCTTTTAGACCCTGTGTTCGAAAACCGATTTTTTTTTCTTTCATTTATCGTCCCATGTCGGTGGAAAATTAATACACGAATGTTTCTTATCAAATTAGGGGATAGAAAAACGCCAAATTAATTGTAAAATTACTGGATGGTTTCACAATAAGTGTTATAAATTTATTATATAATGTATGTGCGTATGGTATTTGCAGCGGTTAAAATCTTTTTAAATTCTCATAGTCTTATATTTGATTCTTACGTCAATTCGTGTATTAATTCTTACGTTTATCCTTCAGGAAGATTTCGTGCATTCATTTATTGTTTTACACATTCATGTAGTAATCTGTTACGAACATGGGTAGATAAACAGAGACATAAAAATAAACTAAAAAGAATTATCGGTTTCCGAACGCTGGCCGAAAAAGTGTGAAGCCTCCACGATAGCACCTGCGCCACCGCTTTGCTTGATTTTGCTATGCGCTTAAAGGGAAATACAATAATTTGAAAATCTTGACTGTCATTCTCTCAGAAACGGTCGAGTATCTATGAATAACCCGAGACACGTACTGCTTGTTTTGACGTCTCTCCCACTGAGCGAAGTTTCAGGGAAATCGGGTTCCGCAACTTGCCGTGTCCTCCTCGTATATGAAATATGGACACATATATTTAAAGTGATTGTGTCTTTTATCTAGAATAGTCGTTTGGAATTGGAAAGAGGTTAACTTTCCTTGTGGTGAGCTATAATGTAGTTCCGACTGCTGGATGACAGAATACGAACTTACGAGTTATTTCCTAACCTGAGGTGATCGCGCAATGTACCCATTGTACTTATAGTCGTAAAGATCTATTAGCACTCATACAGTATCCCCAACGACCGCGTACGTAGTGGAGGAGAAAGAAGCTTCACAAATAAGTACATTCTCGTAGAACATCAGCTAAATGATGTCCTGCAGCTGACAACTACATAAATAATCGAAGGTGGCTAACATGATTAGATATCTATGTATGTTTAGAACTTTGATGGCATCGTGAACCTCCTATGATGACATTTTTCTCTATAACGCAGTCAAATAAACATCTTAGCTTACTTGTCGAGCAAGAAGTGATTGCAGATGAATATATAATAAGCCTTTTGCTGGGTGCGACACGGCGTCGCTTTCGTGTGGCCTCTCGTTCGATATTCACAGCCATCCATTAAACTGGAGGGGTTTCTTTTTCTTCCCTTTGCACATTTTCTTCCTCACTGCTGGCGGTTTCTTTCGGGTCGACGGAAAAAGAAGATAGTTTCCGCCCATCGTTACGTTTTGATGGGAATCATTTCGCAGCTCAGTATGCAAACCGTCCTAGGTGTATTGGATGCCTCAAGGCGAGTAATTATTCGCGGAAATACGATATTCATAACTCAGTGAAAATTTATGACAGTAGCTACATGAAAAATTGAAATGAATATATTGTTGAATTTATAGACACAGTTTTCTAGAAAGCACAGCCTTCAAAACTGCAGTAAACAACAGAAAGTAGCAAAAAGGAAAAGCAAAACAGAAAACGAACCTTATACATCTTGATATCGAAAGACTTCGTACTTTCAAATTTTTGCAACTGAGAAGATGTAAAAAAAACTTTGTACTGAAAACTGACGTACTTCAACCAATATATTTACAAATTTGCCGTGAGATTACAAAAAAACTGCTAAGGACTTTTTAACATCTGTAAAGATGCATACGATAAGTAGAATAACGTTCATCAGATGACGCCATAAACATATATAAAAATAGAGGCAAAGCTTTTTATTTCAATGTTTGGCCATAAATTACGTTACATCAAGATTTTTTTTCCGTCGATGATGACCAGATACCAACATCAATTGGCCTAAACTATGTTGACAGTACATCACAGTCAATGATTTTTGGTACAGTATTATGCCAACTGTTGGTGCTATTTCAGCAGATATTTTAAAACGTGCTTCTCAGTTAGCTGAAATGAATGCGAAGTGTGAGGATGGTCATAGTCGACTCAAATCGGTCATCATTTATTGCAGTTCACAATAAAAGGCTGTAAAACGAGATTCCTTAAGAATTACGACCTCTCTTTCCCGCCCCATTTACGTCGCAGATTGTAGAATTTAAAAAGTCAGCAGTACTACTTTAACGTCGAAACCTTCAAGAACGAAAGACACGTTAGCAAACACAATAAATGAGTTGTCCACGTTAAGTCGGTTCGTAGAGTATCTGAAATAGGGAAAGGTTGTGTTTTTATCGAGGAAATATAATACATGACATATGAAAAATAGTGTACCAATATAAAATGCAGTATCGTCAGTGAAGCAGAGTCTGGTTTCTGGAGTGGTTGTGGGACATTACAAGCCAAAGAAGAGATCATAAAGTATGTCCATGGTACACCCGCGTGTCGTATTCATTCAAAAAATTCATAACTCCTGGTAGTAAAATCAAAACATATTCCTCAGGGATGTTTACAATTGACTAACTGACAATATAGTAATCTCAAAAATAAAAAACAACAACAGCACGAACAAAAACTTCAACAAATTTTCTTGAGGAAGAATAACGTTCGTGAGATGAAGCGGTATGAACAAGTGGTTCATAAAATGGATACACATTCGGCAAGATGAGGGTTGAAATCACAGTCCGGTCAGTTTACCGATTGCATAGTTTCGCTATATCACTTGACGCTAATGCCGGGAAAATTATTTTGAATACGCTGAGACCGAACTGCTGCGACACGTTTATCCAATCTGAACTTATGCACCACCTTCCCTTCTCGCCTTTTATTTTTGGAATGAACAGATAAAAGGACTGACAAATAGAATGATATTAGCAATCTGTGCCGTTAGTTGTCTGCCGTCTCTGTGTAGTAGTCAATGACTCGTGAAGTACCATCCATACATACAGCGTGTAAACGGTATAAGCTGCCAAAAACATCCCGTAGCAGAACACAGACAATTGATTTTAAATGTTTTGTAACAATTTGTACATTTCCTACTGTTGTCCCAGAAAAACACAATTTATCTTGGGAGAATGTTTTTGGACAAGTAGAAACTAGAGAGAGCACTCGGATTAGATTGACTTGTGTAAACATTTTGCACGGTAGACCAGAAGAATTCGTTAAACAAGATCAGAACACTACGGCGTGTCTGATTTGCCCCTTCCCCAACACAGGTACACTTATGTAAATAATCGGTTCGTATTACTTATCACTGCGCGTATTGACTTTGCGAACGTGAGTCGCAAACGCATTGGTGACTACGGCCTGCGTGGTTGAATGACTGTAATATGCCTATCGTCGACAGTTATAGAGTTACCTTCGTAGACGTTATTGCAAGTCTGTTGAACGTTATGATGGAAGGAGGATTCACTATCGGTAAACTATGCGACATTCATTTCATTCACGGCGAGGCAAAATGTGTTCCGAGGGCAGCTGTACGAATTTATCGAGAACACTCCCCACAACGAAGAATTCCTGATCAATTAACATTTGTTGCTGTTCACCAGAGGTCTGTATCAACATAATTCTCTTCTTTTACTCGATTACTCTGAAATACATTCGTAACGAAACACTGTAGTTATCGTTATCTTTTTCCAGTTAATTATATAAGCGAAACGTATTGTCTGTTCTTATAAGCTTTCATTTTGTTATTAAATAAATCATGATAGAATACAACTTACGAGTACGTATTTAATTTGCATAGATTGAGAGATACTAGCTCTTATCTGCCCCAATCAGAAGGTAGAGAGCCACAATGCAAAATGAGCATTGGAAGCTGGGAAACAAATTCTGGACCGCATCCACGAAGATCCTACTCTGAGTACTAGAAGCATCGCCCGCAAAGTAGGTGTATAGCACATTGGCGTTCATCACATTCTGAAAGAGAAGTGTCTTCGCCCTTAGCACATTCAAAGCGTGTAAGCATTTGAAGAGCTACATTTCCATCCGCGATGAGAATTCTCGGAGTGGTTTTTGTAAGAAAGTGCGCAGCATGATTTTGTACACAAAATACTCGTTACAGATGAAGCGTTTTTCATTCGCGACGGAATAACTAATTTCCATAACATCTACACTTGGATTGTACACAATATGCGCCAAGTAGTAGCAACACATTTACAGTGCCACTTTTCCGAAAATTTATGGGCTGGTATAATCGACGATTACATTATTAGGCCTTATGTTTTATCTGAGCAATTGATTGGTAACAATTACTAAACCTTTCTACAGGAAACATCACTAACAACTTTATTGGAAGATATTTCACTAGCCATACGTCATAACATGTAGTTCGCCCATAGTGGTGCTCCAACCCCACACTGGTCACAGAGTACGAGATTTTTGAAAAGATGATTTCCAGGATGATGGATAGGACGTTTCGGTCCACGTTGATGGTCAGCACGCAGTCTCGATTCAAATGCACTGGAGTTCTACTTTTGGGCCCATATGAAGGAACTTGTTTGTGCTTAGCAGGTAAGTAATGTGGACGAACTTACGCAAAGAATTTTCAGTGCTGCCAGTACAATAAAGGCAACTGTGCGTGTGCGTGAACGAGCGCAACGAAACTGTGTTCACCGTAATGAAGCGTGGGTCAAATTGAGTGGTGGGCAATTTGAACACTTATTGGAGTGTTGGCGTAAGAGGAAACTAAGTAATGTGGGTTTCATTTTTGTTATGGTATTGTTGCACAAAAGGAAAATTATCGTAATTTAATTTTGGTTGTGATATTGTTGTAAAAAGATGAAACACTTGATTGTAATTAATGCACAACGAATTACATGGTAACTGGATGATTCTGTATTAAAGGAAACACATTTTATTTTATACTAGCTTTTCTTAATTACCACGACCTTCGTTATGGTAATGTATTAAAAGAGAAAACGTCTGGTTGTATTTAATTCATAGTTTACGCAAAACGAATTACTCGTTCTTGACAACACAATGACTGTTGATATTGCTTGTTTCGGTAGCAACTGACCTCAGCGCCGCATCGTTGTACACGTCCAATGTTTACATTGCTCTGGTTCTTCGTCCGTTACCTTTCTGTGAGAGACGCGTCGCTGTCGGTAATACACATGCAATGTCGTGTACAGTCAGGTGGCAACGTAAACAAAAACGCTGCTAGTATCAATTCTATAAATATCTGTCTTTTAGGAATACAAAAATAAAGAACACGATGCAACGATATTTCATTAAACTTTTATGTCAAGCCCACCGAGATGTACCGTCTGTATAATTTTGGTACTGATACATCCTGCATACTCAGATACTAGTTACGACAGCTATAGAGGGATCAAAGTCATGGACTGGGTCTATGCATATAGCTTTTGATCTCCAGGAAATGATGATAACAATCATTAGTGAAAATAATAACATGGTTCCTGAAAGCGTTTGCTTAAAAGTAGTGTAGGTCTTAATCCAAAATCTACGTTAAGAAAACATCAACAATGATACACGAACAATACATAATTACGAATATGTAATATGTGTCGTGCAATACGCTGACCATGTGAGGCTGTATATCAGTTCAGATAGAGACCTGTAACGTGAGGATGGAAAGATTTAACAGTAGATATTTCATTTCTCTACTGCTTCATTTTCCAATATCTCCCGAATGACTATTATAAAAATTCAACGTTCCATTACAATGGACAGGTCGTGTCAGTACCTCGATTGATGAAAAATAGTTATAAACGCTATGTGTGCTGAAAAACACATGACTTTTCAGTGTCCTGACATGTCGAAGAACTTCTTTCGAGACTTTCACGGTCGCGTACGGAGAGAAAACAACAGATTTCTATGTGTGCAGTCACTATGTTCGCCTTAAAATACGTGTCCGTGTTCTTTGATTACTGTCGGTGCTCCCTGGGCAACTGACTGGACAGTTCCAATTAGGCTGACTCACGCAGGCGTTTCAGATATAATTTCAACATGGAAAACAAAATATAAAACAATATGATTTCGTATGTGAAAGTCACTTTTCAGAGTCAACATGTAAACGTACTCAGAATTTGACAACTGAATGTCGAGGAACTCTCCAGAAATAAGACAAATGTACTCTAATAAATCTTACGTCAGTAAAAGGTGGGCGCCATATCCATACAGGAGACTCACACAGAAGATGACAACGCTCTGTCAAGGCCAGGTCGTCTCTCTGAATATAAACTTATCTCCATTATTAACTACCCTCAATATGGGACTGTCACCTTTAATGTAACGGCTTAAAGAATGTCTCAGTCATTCTCGAAGATAGAACCGAAGAAGGAGACTTGATTGTCTCACACTGGAAACATAAAAGTAACAAATATCTACAAACCACTACTTAACCAAAACAAATTCCAGTATTTGAATATCTCGCAGTATATGTAAGCGACTTTAACAGCCACAGCCATGTGAGGAGGATGAAAGAGGAAGAATGCTAGTACAGTGGGTGGAAGCAAACAATCCAAAAGGAAAGAGCACACTGAAGTGTAGTGAATGGGGTACAGGGAGCATACCTGACCCACGCATTTCATTTACGGATTCTTCGGGGCGCAGTTCAGGAACTAACATCAGAAAGGCCCTTCGTGATTATTCTAGATATCAATACCATCCCATTCTCATTTCCTGCGGTCAACATCTTCCGTCAATACGATCCCGTCCTGTATCACGTTACCACTTCCAAATAGCAGAAAGGCATACATATTCAAAAGCGTTGGATGAGTCTATAGAACAGATTTCCAACGCACCGCACTCATACTCAAAGCTTCTGCGGGCCGTGATATGTATTGCCAAAATCAGCATAACCAGAAGGTGGCGTAAAGAGATTAATCATGGATAGAACGAAGAGGTCAATCAGCTATATAATAAATTCAAGAGAAGTGGAGACTAAGCAACAGCTAAGGACCTTATGAATCCTCGAATGAACGAAGGAGAGAAAATGGCACAAAGAAACCAAAAACTTTGACTTGACACATGCCGGTAGCAAAGCCTGGACACTGTTTCGGGAGCTGGGAGACGACCCTTCCCACAACACATAGAAGCCAACAGCCTCATGCGACAGTCGCATAGTGATAGTTTCTAGGGTTCGCGCAGATAAAGCAAGTGGTATGCAAGTAAAAAAACCTTACTGAGGTCAAGAAATCTCTACAGCTCCACCCAGAATTATTTTCTGCATTTATAATCTCTAAAATGTCCGCCCCGATATCTGAGTGGTCAGCGTGACGGATTGCCGTCCTACGGGCCCGGGTTCGGTTCCCGGCTGGGTCGGGGATTTTCTCCACTCAGGGACTTTGTGCTGTCTTCATTATCGTTTGATCCCCATCCGGCCGAATGTGGCGTCGAATGTAATAAGACCAGCACGAAGGCGGCCGGACCTGCCCCGCAAGGAGCCACCCGGCCAATGACGTCAAACGCTAATTTCCATCACTAAACTGTAGAGACCCCTTAACCATACTAAATCTAAAAAAAGCTACAAATGCAAAAGGGCTCTACCCAGAAGTTTGGTGCACAGTGGCCCAACAACGTGTAAATGATTAGCTCGCATTTTTAAGGAAATTCTTCGCTCAGAAACTTTACCAGCAAAATTTAAATGAGCTAAAGTTATAGAGATCAAAAATCCAAAATACAAAGGAACAGATGTAGAACACTTTCGTCGAGTATCTGTACTTAGCTGTGCTCACAAACCGTGGGAAAGAATGGTCTTACACCGAATAAAAGATCTAATTTATTCAGTGGTACCATCTGATGAAGTAGGATATACACCTCTTAGAAGCTACTGTTAGCAAGTGCTCTCCTCGGCTATTCACATAGAAACTGGCTACGAGAAGAAAATCAAGACCGGTGTAGATTTAGTTTAACTGCAAGCAGCTTATGACACAGTATGGTACAAGGTCGAATACTGAAATTTCTTAAAACAATATCTTGTAAGATTCTAGGTAACCTAAACATCATGTTGACCAATCGGCATTTTTAAGTACACCAAGATGAAATGAAGACCGGATGGCATGTACTCAGTGATGGTTTGTCACAGGACTCTTGCATGGTTTCTGTGCTATTCAGTCTCTACACAGTATACTGCCGACCTTGACCTGACGGATATTCCAGTACGTATTTAACCTTACAATTTCATGTCAGAGTCAAGATATTTCTGAATGTGAGAACACCTAACAAACAGCCTCTTTAACTTTACGAATGTTTTAAGACGTGGCTACTTAAACATAATGTTTTTAAAAGCGAGGTTTGTTTTCTCCAACTCTCTAATCGCCTAGCATTAGTAACGATCAGCTTGGGTCTGGCCCTCTTGGGCCTCGAACCCGGCCCAGCAGATATTTTCATATGCCAATATTGGGTAACAGATTTATTCCTAATACAGCTAATATCAAGGAATTCGCAGTAAGCGAATTAATTTCTAAGTATTGAGTTGTCAACAGTGTCTGTTCTTTCAGACCTGCATGTAAGCGTTAGTCGTAGTTCAAAAAACTGATAACAAATTCGATTCTCTTTGTCGAAAAAGTTATTATAGGACTTTATCACTAGTGAATGACATGTACCAGAACAATGCCCTATAGTAGTAAATTTTGTCCTAGATGTCTGCCTTACATTGAAGAAAACAGCAAATGCGTTGTTTACTCAAAATACGAGGCATTTTTTATATTAACAGGTCTGCGCGATAGAAACGTCAACCCTGGCAACTATTTTGATTCCCTTTGAGAAAAGTAACGCGAACAACAACAAAACATTTAACCAACTCCCTTCCTTTCAGAATCTATGCTTCTTTTCATCTTCCATGTTCATTCAGAACGACACAGACATAATGCTTGATTAAACTGCACTCATCACTAACAGGTATAGAAAATATCAGGTATAAAAAAAGCAAAGAGTGATCCCACCCTAAGTAACACGACCTTGTGTCACGTTTGTCTTAATATTTACCAGAGATCTGTACCACAATCGATGCACAGTGCATGTAAATTAATTCTAGATGTATTTCACTCTTCATGTGTAGAGCTTAAATCCGTCAAAAACATGAAAGTCTCTGAGAAAATAATTGAGATATGAAGCCACATACGTCGTAGTAGGCCTTAGATTCCTTGATATAATCATCATCGACTTTTTGCGTTCAATATCTCTGAGAATTTTTATTAGTTTTACTACATGCTGCCGGATACTTTACACGGGCAAATTCTGTACTTTGAAAAAGAATCCTCTTGTTATGCGATCAGATATCTGATGAACCGTATTTATATCACATACCATCTGTTTTCAGTTTGTTCGTGGGCACATTTTTTGCGGGAAGACTATAAATATAACATCAAAAGGGGTTGCTATTACTACAGCAGTGCGTTAGTGGAATCAATGAATAGAAGAGGGCCATGCTCAGCAAATAAGCAGTTGCTAAATCTCACGATGAGACTTCAGCACGGTATTTGCCGTATCCTTCCCACGTTGGCGTAATTCTTTCGCAGTGTTGGAGCACTGCGGAACCTGTCTGCATCGACTTTTCAAGGAGTTATGTTACAGAATGGACTGGTGATATGCAAGACATTGCCTTGATTCCTTGTGTCCAGAAAACAAAACCGCCTCACATTGTATAGGGCACATAAACGCCGCGATGGCAGAATTTGTTGTGCATCGGGGCCTGCTTCTGCCAGTTCCACTGTGATGACAGCTTACATTTGATCAAGACTCCTTCTGAGTGAGGGAGGTGTGCACTGCAACCCCTACGTAAGTAAGGTGTTTGACTCTGGGAGACGGCTCCCTCCCACCCCCTCCCTTTCAACCCGTATTATAGCCTCACAATACCTAGAAGCCTATGACGGAGAAAAGCGGCAACTAAAGCCGCTCTATCTTGCATCCACTTTTCTTCTTCTTTTCCCTAATGTGTATCTCATCTAGTACAGATTTACCATTTATTTAAAATTTAACCTTGTGACCAGATGCTGTTCCTGACGCCATAGTTGTCAAGGTATCCCAAGAGTAGGAAGTTGTGTGGCACCTGTGTGTGAATAGTTCATGCTGTGAGCTATCGTATTTTAGTTATTTGTGGATCATATTTGCGGAAGAGAAATGTAGGAACCAACACAGCGTTTACTTAAATGAGCGTGGAAAACTGCCTGATAACCACGTTCAGGCTCTCCATGGTAGTGACACACTCTCCTTAATCTGCCGCGCGGATTCGATCTGGTTCTGGTTTATTTCCGTGTCTCGCAAACTATCACGCTGCGCGTTATGTTACACGAGCTGGTCTGTTTTCTATCTAGCATACACGCCTGTAATGGAACCAACTGAACATATGGGTAATATCGTTCGTCAAAAACTTATTCGTCATAGTCCTACAACATGCACTGTCGATGTTTCAGCATTTCGTCAGTAAACAGTGTAGGGAGAACTTCGACAGGAACAATCCAGACCTGATTCCTTGCGGCAATGTTTGTAGGTAACGACTGCAGCACGGAGCGACTTCTCATCAAACACACCTTCATAGTCATAGATATATATTTCTGTAATCCTCATAATATTTTTCCGCCTTATACCTAATCGTGTTATGACCTCAGAGTTAACGTATCAACACTGTATTCTGTTTTCATGAAGAGCAACATTATCTTAAAACACTTTAAAATCAGAAGCGTAAAACTCGACTAGAGTCTATGCTCTAGCGTATCACACTGAAATTTATATTTTACGATTATGGTGCTAAGGAATGACCTGCATGATTTCTTGTTGTAAGAGGTGGTCCAACGATAGTTGAGAGAAGTCTCTATTCGATGCACAAACGAATGTTTCGCAAACAGGTGTCAATTACGTAATTATTATGAAAGGGAAATGCGCGTTCATTATTCATAAATTTTACAAATATTTTCGCCCTATTGATTGCTTACTGGTTACACGCATAGCAAAAAAGGAAGGCAAGAAGATGAAAACTTGATGTCTCTTCGACGGTAATGTCATTGAAGACGAAATTAAAGCTCAAACACTGGACAAGGATTTCGAAGGAGATTTTATGTCTCCTGACTGAATGAACCATTCCGTTATTTTCTTTAAGCATATTACAGAAGCAGGGAAATAGGACGGGGAACAGTACTTGGACCTTCTCCAATGCACTGGAAATACGTTACGAATTAACAAATAGGTGTATATTTTAAAGAAAAAGATGGAAAAGTTTTGCTTTCATTTAATATGCAACTAAATGTTACTGTTCGATGCCGATATTCAATAATCAGCGGCTATCAAGGTTGCCGCTACACTTATAAGCAACGTTGATACAAGTTGCCTACAAGGTTGTCGCTCCGCACTGCGGCCCTTAAGAACTTCCGCAGGTTGCGTTGTCCGTGTCGGCGGAAACTGTTAAAAACAACGACGTAAAATATAGCTAGGGCATTTTTATACGTTCCTTAACAATTTTAGCAGCGAGTTTGAGCAGGCGGCGGGTTACGGCGTCGTTCGGGCCTGGGACTGCTCCCAGAGCGTGCATAAATGCGAAGAAGCGCTCGGCCGTAATCACGGCCCGGTACACGCGTCGCCAGCTACTCTAATGCGTGCCACGCCTTCGCAACCCTCCTCCGTTTCTCTTTCCGTCGCACATTTGCTTAACACATCCAGCAGGAAGGCATTCTTCATTGTAATCGTGTAAAACAGTAATACAAACACCATATAAACTGGTCACTCTCGCTTAATGGGCGAACAGACCGTAAAGAGATGGTGTGAAACTATATGTGAATTCATCGGGTACCACAAATTAACATATTCAGTGCTTGTCTGTAGATGATCTAAAACTATACTAGGAGAACGCTCACATGGGTTCCCGATTCCGACAACATCTAATCAATTAAATACATTTAAAAACAATTTATACTTTAAATGTCATTTTTCAGTTATCCATAACGCAGCTAGCACGGAAACGCAATATAGCTCACTAGTGCAGTATGATCCACAAAACTACAGTCTGCTATAGTCGGCCTCCATCATTTTTTTGTAGAAACCTACAAAAAAGTATGAGCTCTAACGTAATGAAGTGTCTCGAACAGAATGTCTTCCTCCATGCCAATCAGAATGAATTTCAAAAACATTTGTCAAGTGAAACTCAACTCCCGCTTTTCTCATATGACATACTGAAAGTCATGGACCACGACAATGAGATAGATGCAGTATTTCTTTTCTTTAAAAAAAAGTTGATTCAGTAGCACACGAACCGTTATCAACGAAAAGATCAAAAGATCTTATGGGTTAAAAATGGTTGAAATGGCTCTGAGCACTATGGGACTTAACTTCTAAAGTCATCAGTCCCCTAGAACTTAGAACTACTTAAACCTAACTAACCTAAGGACATCACACACATCCATGCGCGAGGCAGGATTCGAACCTGCGACCGTAGCGGTAGCGCGGTTCCAGACTGTAGCGCCTAGGAGCGCTCGGCCACCCGGCCGGCTCTTATGGGTTACTGAACAAGTTTTATGACAGATAAATTGTGCTATTTGCTTAAGGATTTCTTGGTAGAGAATACGCCGTATGTTAGCTTGCTTAGAAAAGCATTGACGGTTCTAGAAGTAATGTTACATTTACCCTAGGAAAGTGTGTTGTGACTTATGCTTTACATGTCGTATGTTAATGACTTCACAAATAATATTAATAGTAATCTCAAACTCTGCAGATGACGCGGAAGCTCTGTGATGAAGTACTATGTAAAAAATGTTATTAAAAAACGTTAAAACATTGTATCCTATGACTCAAATACCAATTAGTCACAATCGGTATCAATCGACTCAGAAAAACTCATCTTGTAGTAGTCAGTGGCGGTATCACATTATTTGCTCAGACAGGATCAGTCGTACATCAGTCAAGCGGCAGACAATGGTTGTTTGGTAGGGTTCTGGGATAATGTAGCTATTCTGGAAAGGAGACTGCTTACATAGCGTACGATAATAGAATATGTTGCACAATGGGATGTGTCCTCTGTCATGGTCCTCAGAGGTTTCGCAGTGTGTACAAGTAGACCGAGATATAGATATAGTTAGGACCGAATTAACGCTGATTATCTCGTTACTGATCATATTTTGTCTCATGATTACGACCCATATCAAAGTTTCGAGCGAAATTTCAAGGTTGTCGTGCTTAAACACATATGGAACACTCACTATATTTTTATTCAACATTCAGGCACCAGTACGCATAAATTTTCTAACATACGCATATTTTTCATACGACTACAAAAGATGCGGCCCTCCGTTGAAAATTTTCACTTGACTAGCAGTTACGATGTTGGCCACGAATATATATATCTCACCTTCCGTAGGGTGAGGACAGACACATGGTTCGCATTTTATTGCGCGCAGTATGCACGGTGTGGTTTTGTAACAACAACTTTATACAACAGACCAGTACCATTAACATGAGTGTCACATGGTGATTGTATCCAGTGATAGGACATCTACCAACATCACTGTCTATCGTTTCTCAGTTCCATCGCGTATCTCGAATAGGCATCATGAGACTAACAAGGAGAGCGCGCCACTCCTCATCACCGAGTTCGTTCAGATTTATGTTGTATGCAGAGCTTGGCAAGAAATGAAAAGGACAAAAGTTAGAGGCTACAGATCGCCAAACGTTTATAAAAATAGCATTTCTGGCGCGGGTCGGTCGAAATTTCTAGGCAGCGTTTGGTGCAGCGGAAAGAGTACATTACTGTAATTGGGGGTCGTGAGTTGGAGTCCCTATTCGGTGATTTTTTTTATTTTCAATTCTTACGTTACTTACGCTCCAAATGAAAGGAAATAATGCTCAGTGTTTTGATTTTATTAATATTTTATAATAGGTATGCAAGGGAGACAAAGGAAAATTTGGAACTACTAATAAATTTCCAAGAAGGGATAGTACCTACAGCGTCCACGAGGACTCTGAAAATAACTTTCCAAGAATTAGTAACTAAAGTGTGAGGTAAGTCGAGATTTATTACTCGTCGACGTGAATCAAAATACTGTTTTTAACGTCACGTATATTACAATATATAGATTCATATACTCTTTTACCAGATATTCAGTACTAATTGACTTATAAGTGAATCGTGGACTAACGAGGAGCAAAAGTGTTTCGACGAACAAAGCTACCCACTCGTATACAGCACAATATCCTATAACCCTTTCCGGAAAATGGTTACCAACAGCCTACGTGTACTTATAAGAGAGTAATTTTGAACGAGGACTGAAAAAACCGTCAACGGCTACACGGCAAAATATAGGAATGTCGTCATTATTTCGTCAAAATCTGAGAAACTTAACAAAAGTGGTATGCAAAATGCTTTTTAACCGATGTGATGAAGATCTACGTACAGGAGATAAAATTGATTCTTGTTAACTGACTCGCGGGGAGGACAAACAAATCCGCAATTACACGAGGAGATTTTTCAAGATACAGATGGATGGTCATTGTGCAGTATAAAGTGATTCCCCCAACTGAGATCCGCTAGTGCAACCCTGCGACATCTGATTTTGTCATCAGCGAAAGACTATAATGAAGAAGCTTCAAGACCACTTTCATCTTATCGAGAGACAAAAAGTAATGACATCCCGAGAGGACTGCATCAAAAACATTCCACTGTACATCATCAGAAATCCTCGGCAATATTTGGCGCAATGACGCATTATGAGTGGTTTGCTGTCAAATTGAGCAATGAGAGAAAACTTTAAAATGGAAATGTAGTCCCATGCTTCTTGGCAGAGCGTAGGGGAACAATGCGGGAGACCGCACCGCCGTACTAGGCAAGGTGCTAATGGAGGTGGTTTGCCGGAAACTTTAAAACAACCTTGAAAGTGCAAAATTAAGGCGTGCGCATGCAATACGTCGAGAAAATTACTGCTCCCCTGTTTTTACGATGACTATCAAGCCAGCACGAGTATATCATCAACTGTAAAATAACAAAACTATCTGATTTTATAAACGAAGTTCTCGTGTACGCCTTACAATCCTTCCCAGGAAATTGATTTTGAATCTCAAATTATCATGTGCCTTTCCTTTTCATGCATTTTATGGTTGGTTGGTTTTGGGGAGGGACCAGAAGAGAGGTCATCGGTTCCATCGCATTAGGAAAGGATGGGGAAGGAGCTCGGTCATGCACTTTCAAAGGAACCATCCTGGCATTTGCTTGAAGCGATTTAGGGAAATCGTGCAAAGCCTAAATCAGGATGACCTACCTAGGTTGCATTTTGTGAAAATATTAATAAATACAGTATAATGAGCATTATTTCAGTTTATTTGCAGTGTAAGTAACACAAAAACTGAAAGTAAGAGAAGAAGATTCCACATACGGACTCGACCTCACGACCCTCGGATTACTGACCTGTACGCTTTCAGCTGCGCCAACTGCTTCCTGGGAACTAATATTACATAAATGGCTCGTTCCTTGCCCGAACCACTCTAAAAATGCTATTTTTTTCTAAACGCTTGGTCATCTGGAACTCCCACGTATGTCACTTTCATTTATTGTTAAGCCCTGCATATATCATAAATGTGAACGTAATCGGCGATAGCCGCGTGGAGTGGCCGCGCGGTTTAAGGCGTCGTGTCACGGACTGAGTTGCCCCTCCCGCCGGAGATTCGAGTCCTCCCTCGGGCATGGGTGTGTGTGTTGTTCTTAAGTTAAATTAAGTAGTGTGTAGGTCTACGGACCGATGACCTCAGCAGTTTGGTCCATTATGAATTCAGACACATTTGAACGTAATCGGCGATGAAGATTTGGCGGCTCCCGTTGTAAGTGAATAGAGATTAGGACGTGTTACGAGTCTTTTTCCTCTCTTTATACGCAAATTAAACAGGATAGAGAACTGCCAACATTGTTTTGTCGAATCCTCCGCCACACGTACTATATTGGCTCGTTGAGTATATATGTATGTATACGGTAAAATCAATATAGAACATGATTCTGAGTCGTACGTCAAAGATTATATTTAAGTACAAGGGCCAGCGTACAGTGCCGTCCTCTTATCTCTCTCTCACTCTCTCTCTTTCTCTCTTTCTCTCTCTCTCTCTCTCGTGTGTGTGTGTGTGTGTGTGTGTGTGTGTGTGAGTGAGAGAGAGAGAGGGGGAGAGAGAGAGGGAGAGGGGGAGAGGGGGAGAGAGAGAGAGAGAGAGAGAGAGAGAGAGAGAGAGAGAGAGAGAGAGAGAGGGAGGGAGGTGTGGGGGGGGGGGGGGAGAAAGTGCTGAATACAATGTACACATCTTAAGTGCAATGGTCAAATGTTACGAGTTTTTCAGGCTCATCTTATAAAACTACTACTCCACCTTCTATAAATTATACACTTATTGCACTGAAAATTCCGCGTGCCTTGTAACATTGTCACGAATCAAACCAAGCACAAATTGACAATTTTAACAACTGCCTAATATTTATGGTGTAACATCTTTTCTTTTAGAGCAAACAGAAGCAATCTTTAAAAAAAGTCCACGATTTAAAACGAAATAATACAATGAAAAGTCATAACTGTATGCATTGTAGTTGTTCTGAATCCTATGAGCCTCTGGGCCCCAAACCCTGTATCTTTGGCTTTGCAGTCTTGAAATTACCCATAGACCCACCTAGCCACTAGCCACACAGCCATAAGTGCTTCGTGTTAAATAATCCGCAAATAATTGACAATAATAAAATTACTCGATGTGACTATTCGACTGTCTGGCTATCTCACAAATAGAGACAAGAGTTAACCTTTAAGGAAGATTCGGAACGCTGATTTATCAGACATTGAAAAACAACGGTCTATGTTTCAGTCATCAGAACAGTTTTCCCAATCGTTCTTATACGAGGATTCCACAATTTTGTTCTCTTCCTGATTTAATGTTCGGTGCCACACTCTCATTTTGAACTTTATGTAGATGATTTTCCGCAGGTCTTAAATAATTAGGAAATAACAAAAATGGTTCAAATGGCTGTACGCACTATGGAACTTAAAAACTGAGGTCATCAGTACCCTAGACTTAGAACTACTTAAACCTAACTAACCTAAGGACATCACACACGTCCATGTCCGAGGCAGGATTTGAACCTGCGACCGTAGCAGCAGCGCCGTTCCGTACTGAAGCCCCTAGAACCGCTCAGCCATGGCGGCCGGCTAGGAAATAACATATTTCTGCCATCAGTTATACAATTTAACATTGTACATCAATGTAACAGACATACCTTTCCGTCATATACGAGCTACACAAATGTAGAAATTTCTCATACATAATTGTCATAATAGTCTGTCTTAACACAGTCCATATAAACACACTGTACCTCGGCAGAATTACAATTCATATAGGCTGTCTTAAGACAGACTGTTATGAAAATTACATATATTGGTTCAAATGGCTCTGAGCACTATGGGACTCAACATCTTAGGTCATAAGTCCCCTAGAACTTAGAACTACTTAAACCTAACTAACCTAAGGACATCAAACACACCGATGCCCGAGGCAGGATTCGAACCTGCGACCGTAGCAGTCCCGCGGTTCCGGACTGCAGCGCCAGAACCGCTAGACCACCGCGGCCGGCCAATTACATATATTCTACATTTGTGTGGCTCATATATGACGGAAATGTACGGTTGATCCATTGATGTACAATGCTTTTCTCCTTGGAGATGATTGTAACAATCGAAACCGGTCGAGAATAAACATAAAATTGTACAGTTGATGACACAAATATCCTTTGCAGAAACTCTTATTTTGCTTTAGTATCATTAACTGAATACAAAATTTTCATTGGCTGATAGTTGTATCCAGTTGCAAAATACATACTACGTAAACTTGAGGTGGAGGACGAAGAGACCAGAGTATAGGAAAAGAACTAACGAGAGCAGCTGGATCATGACTTTACGCGGAATCCGCAGTGAGGAGCGAATGTGTGTGCTGGACCGGGACTAGAAACAGGGATCTCCTATTTACCACGTAGTTGCGTTAACCAACGCGCCATACAGACACTGTGTTTATCGCGAATGCATGGAGTATATAGACGAGTTCCCTGGCCGACTCACACCTAACGCCACCTATCCGCACTCTCCTCCATGTCGTCCATGCTCGATAATTTTATATTCCCGCTGGAGATCGAACGTTAATGCGCATCCGCACCGAAGGTTGTGGATTCATTACCCATCGAGGTGAATCAGTTACATGACATTAGGACATGTACGAAAGAACAGATACCACACATTCATATAATACCAAAGAGATGTAAATCTTTCATCCCACAGGATAACCAGTGGTGGAGATATCTAAAATTTTACGGGTGAAGGTAATATAAGTACTGCTTGGATCGTCATATGGTAAACAGCAGCAAACAGGTAATACACACACAGGTGGATTACACGATTTTCTGAAATTTTTATAATCTGAATATCCATAAATCAATTGCATCATCGTCCTAAATCCGTCACTCACGCATCACTCTGGCAAGCATAGCTAGGTTCTAACAAATCATTGTTGGCTGAACCGGTACTAGCCATTTAAAGCTGCAGTTCTTCTCTCGTATATATCTTTCATAAATTAAAAATTTAAAGTCGCAAGCTTACTACCATAGCCGAATACCTAACCCAATGCAGTTACTTGGAACACATCCGATATGATGATAATGATGATACGATAATTGCGATAATGGAGATGGTGTGCTGGTAGCGGTGCTCAACATTGCAATTGTCCTTGCTTATAAGTAAACGTGTGTCCAGATTAGGCAATCTATACAGCTGTAATACTACACTGTAATAATTTCAACACTTTCTCATGTACTACTTTTGTGTCACCTGATACGCTTGGCGTATTTCAGTGAACTAGAAGAAACTCTCACTGACTGCCAGTGATTCATATATGTATTTAAAATCGGCAAGAATTCATTAAATATTGTACGAGCAATGTATCTGTCTACTACATTTCGCGACTCTGCTACTCTTTATAGTTGTTCAGAACTAGTATTGGTGAAAAAATATATTACCTTTAAATAAAAGTTAGCATGTATTTATAATGATCTGCAAAAGTTTGGATCATAACTAAAAGGCCTACGCTTTATATTGGGCTGAGTGCAGATTACCTTAAACATTTTACAGCGTTACTTCTATTGCACAAAGCGTATCCTTTGCTGACACGCAGATAGCATGTCTTATTCGATCTACTGCTGCTCTAATTGCATGGATTTTTGGTTTGTTTCGTTCAGTTTCAGAATCTCTTTTGTTTGTACCTATCCCGGATAGTGAGACAAAAGCGACTGAAATTAGTTACAAGTTATCATTAAATAAATCTCGTTTCTCACTAACTGCTTATTGTAAGACAAGATTTCCGAATAGTACAATCGAAGTGCTTTAGATTCCTAAATTACGTTCATCCATTGACTATTTATGCTGCTGATAGGTAAGGCAACACCTTTGCTGAAATTTTTCATTAGTAGCATTAGCATACTACGTTTTTAATTTTAATGGAGATATTTAGCACGAACTAGCGTACTGAGTAACGGACATGCTTACAGAAGCGTGGAACAGCCTGATTTATATGCGTTCTAGTGTGGGCAAAACTCATACCAAGACTTGAAATGCACACGATGTAAATATGTACTTGTAAATTGAGTTAAATTGAAGGATAATTATTATTTCACTCACCGAGATATGTGGCCGACGATTACTGATATTATTGCACGGTGATTTCTTCACTTTTAGCCCTCGCGCAGAGCCGTACGCGGCTTGTCAGGCGCACAGAAAAATGAAGTACGAGACATGCCGGTCTTGCAAAGATACACTCTGTATAGAGCGGGACGCAGGTTGTCGGAAATAAGATAGGAGGTAAATACTGACTTGACTAACTTTCATTACCCTATCTAAAGCTTAAGGAATGAAGAGTATGACGACGTTGGCGTAAGATGTTTCCGATTTAGAAAGGGAACCAGCCGTGTGTTTGCCAAAGGAACCATCTCGATAGTCACCTTTATCGATTTGTTAAACCACGGTAAACACAAATTTCGATTACGGGATGAGAACTGTAACATTAGTTTAACAAAATGCTCCACTGGAGCTTAAGGACGAAAAGTAAATGCGGCCAGATGTGTTTCCGAGTCGGTCAGATGTTTACTTTCTACTTCCTCGACCCGGGGGGAAAGAAATGGGTGATAATGCTTCACTATGATTAAGAGAGAATTTTAAATGCTATATAACAGGTGTAAAATGTCCACTAAAATCAGTAACACGGTAAGTGTTACATCAGAATCCTAGAGGATTTAAGAAGAGCTGTGGGGCGCAATCCCAGTTGGCAAACTGCTACACGGAGTACTCTGCCTAGTCAGAGGACGTGGCGGCATCCGTTGTCCAGGGACGTTCGGAGAGAAGCAGAAACAAAGGGAGCGGCTTTAGTGCTGAGTAAGATGCGCGGATGATGCGCGCGTGGCCAGCTCGACAGCCAAGTGCCAGCCCGGCCAACGACTCGTTGAATAATCATGAGTCCCATTCCGCAGCAATCTTTGCTATCGATTGCGCCCACCAATACAGGAGGACTGCGTGAATTAAAAATGTCACGGCGCATATGCTTTCACAAGTGAAAACAAAGCTCGGTGTCGGCTGTCGAAGTCTGTTCATTGTACGAGCACGCACGGGGCGCATTGAGGTGCGTGCGCCGGCCGTTCAGATTAAACGCTATTCACGGCCTTTTCTTATTTTCGCAGCTACCGCCCGGTAAAAATCTATAGCTGGGCGCCGACCAGGAGTCTCGACAAACTTTGCGATGTCTGAGTGTGTAGAGAGGCCGCCCACGGGCGACGCGCTCGCATCCTCTTTAGAATCGTTGCTTCTCAAATGCGGAACTTCTTTGATGTGTGTACGCGGCTTAAGAAGCCGCCACGGTTCAAACCCCTCGGGTTATACAGTGTAAACAGTAGTTGCCATCGCCTTCTGGGATTGACAAGTTGCTGTAAAATATCGAAGCGAGGAAAAGTCTGTCGTTGCCGTTGACGGTGGGCAACCGATTTCGTACTTCATATTACATCAGTTTTTTAAGTGATAAGTGCATCCGTGCCTTCAAAAGCACTATTTTCCGGGCTCTCAAAACCTATTATGGATACTAAAATTGGTTATTAGTGCCCTGGGATTTAACACTGAATAATATCCGACTCCACCATAAAGAAAATAAGGATACATTTTTATTCTCTAAGCTAGTAAACTATGTAAAGGATACCACTAATGAGAAATATTATTGTAATAGAGTCTCTAAAATCAATACTACGTTTGTTATTTAGTGCAAAACTATGAATTCCCGACAAAGTTGGTGCAATATGACGTCTAATTTAGTACGCATTTCAAAATTATTTTGAGAGAATAGATGTAAATATGGAACGATTGACTACGCACTACGTAGGTAGGTATCTTTTAGTGTCACATGAACGACAAAGACAGCAGAGACGGAGCACAGGTTCGGATGCAAGAGGGATGGAGAACAACTGTGTTGTCTTCATAGAAACCATCCCAATTTTGGTCTAACAAATTTGGAAAAACTATGCAAATACAAAATAAAACTCGCCGGTCGAGGAGCTAAAAGTAAATTTGAGTCTCGTACCTCAATCACTAAACGTCTTCAATTGGTGCCTCTCCCCCATTTAATATCGGAACATGAAAGCACCACACAATACTTCACTCGTACCGTCAAATACCGTCATAACACCGCATTGCTCTTCTTACGCACATGTTTCAGAAAATCATTTTCGTTACTTTATTAGATCACTCTCTTGGTGGCTTTCTTTAATCGCAGTGTGAATAGTTACATAAATTATGGAAATATTCCCTGCACAGCGATAAAACTATACTAGAGTTCATGACGACTATTTATTACATGAAGATGCAGTTGGTTAAACAGTAGCTATTCTGCAGGTATATTTGCTGCAGTTTCATTATGTACTGTATAAATTATTAGCTCATATGGTACAGATGATGAAATTCGCATTCAGAGATAGGATTTCAAATTCTAATACAGAGTTTTAATTTACAGTTTGATTGTCTTCTATTTAAATAACTTATATTAACTTGGAATTTAGTTTTCACAGGCTAACCAACAGTACATTCCTTTTTAATATTATCATGTAACCTCATTAAACGATCCGTCAAAGTTGACAGAAAGAACATATCTAGCCCCTAAAAACAGATTGCAAAGCCCGGAAGCGTTTCGCAAGTTCGGTACATTGCCCTTCATTGTATAGATTCCGTTCATGTAGAATTATGGTCGCCAGTTTGAATAAAGTTCGGCAGATGGATTATTAATGACAATGTTGATTAGCATATGAAAAACAATTATCTAATTTTTGTTTACGTATCGTTTGCATAAAATATTGTGGATCATACGCTAGAATCCTCATTTGGAATGCTCTCTAAAGGACAGAGACGGCAAATAAGTTGTTTTTAAAGATAACTGTTTGTAAATATTCGTTTTTATTACTATCAGAAATTAACCACGGTACCAGCAGACGACAGCCAAAGAAACGGGAATGAACGGACGTCACAGACTTTGATTCAAGATTTTTGATACAGCTTGTATTGGACCGTAGAAAAAAATTAACTAAAGAATTGCAGTAATCAAACAGTTCGTCTAGATGGAGTCACTTCATTGTATCTATTACTTCGAAGCTAATTGGGGATGTATTATTAGCTTATCTCACTACTTTCTCACTTCCTCAGGCAAGACGCGGACAGTTACACCTCTTCAAAGAATGTTTATCTTCGGTAGATAACTATATCTAATGGATTTTTCTATGTTTTCTGCATTATATTTTGAATACTTCCTTTCAGACTATTTCAGCCTTCCGTATGTATCGATTAGGTCATGGGACAGTTAACAAAAACTCTACCGTGGACAACTTACTCACTATTTTAAGATATACTTTTTTCCATTGCATTCGTTGCCCTCTGTTAAATTTTCTTCCTTTTAGCCTCTTAAAAATTTTGAACAGCAGAACAAATCTGGCATGATCCACTAACGATATTAACAATACACGGTGTCAAACTGTTATCACAGAAAGCACATCTGGGTGAGTTTAAATATAAGAAAATTAAAAGCTGACGTGTTTGTGAAAATGATCAAATTTAAGTGCTGCATATAATGATTAATTATTAGTTTTTTGACATGATTGGTCTCAGAGTATTTAATGAAAGGAAGTACTAACTTACGATGCTTGAGCACTGTCATCTATCTTTCACTCATCTATCATCTTGACTCAGAGAATTTTCCTATCCTGACAACAAGGCATGTAACGAACCGGGACTTAGGATATCTCAGTACCTAAATGTTACGTACATTAAACTACGTCAGAACAGAAAAATGTCTTCCTCCTTAATTCTTTACGTGCATTGAAGTCAGATGAAAATATAAGATAAGTATCCATAACGAATTTCCGCTCGATCTCTTACTGCCATTATTCAACCTATATGTAAAAACCAGCGCTTCTCTCCTCTTTACTGTTATTCGTTATTAAAGTAAAAAAAGAAGTACAAATAAAACGAAATTGAGTGCATTTTCGTCAAGTAAAATGGTAACTTATATAGAGCTTGCATTTCGCATTTTCTGACACCATCATAATTACTGCATGTGTGATGAACAAACATAGCACAGTTATCTAAGACCACAGTAACGTTCGATTTGAACAGTATTCTGAATTAAGGTGTGCGACGTATTTCAGAGTTAACAGACACTTTAAAGAAATCGTGTGTTCAAACGTTTTGCTGAGGTTTATACAAGAAACAGTGACTGCAGAAGTGGACAGCTTACGTGTAGTAGAAAACACAAAACAGGTATCAAGCACTCTTCAAATTCATGTCATGAATTTACTGAAAACACTGAGTAGCCAAAAATGCATGAAGTAGTTATCCTCTTCAAACACACAATGTATATTTCCATGTTACTGCTATAATAAACAACCTCTACGTCAACCGCCATATGTAGATCGGGCATAACGTCTGTTCGCGTTTTCAGGGGAATACTTTCTAAACGACTTACAACTACAGAAATTCTGTTAATTGCAGTGACATATCCCGCAGCTTTATAGTATTCGTTTCCGATAAACTTACTTGTTATGAAGGTCAAGTTTGTAAAACAGTTCCGCATTTACTCGTATAAACGTTAGCTGTTCCGTGTGCAGATGTAGTTTGCTATTTACCGCGCTAGTAATTAAGGTGTGCTCTAGACCTATTGTGGCTGCAGAAAAAATTATTCAAGGAAAGCAATGAACAGACATTATTTGCGAATAAAAATGTTGCAAAGGTAACGCCCACGGTATTTTGTAAGTGCTTCCTGAAGAGATGCGGAGAGAGCGATGCGAAATGAGAGTGTCGAAACGCGGATTTGTTTCGGTGCAGGTGCCTGTGGCGGGAACGGGGGAGTTAAACATTGCTCCGAAAAGGACGAATGACGCGTGCTCGCGGAATATAAATGAAGTGGACGGCCGACTTATTTTTTGCATGCGCGTGCCCTGAACCAGTCATCTGGGCGACGCCCACTTAACCTGCTCCCTTCGGGCTATCTCCTGCTGCCTACAATCCGAAATGGCACTCTTCTTCGAAACGTCCTAATCCTTCTATTAAACCTCACGCTGACGCACTGCATCATGGGCCTTGCTGTATATTGTATACGCAATTCTTAAAGCTGACTGGAGTGAATTGAGAGTTTTCTTATATTTCTGAAATCATCACACGTCTGTCTTGTCACATTACGTTATTATATTTCTTTCTTTCTTTGTATTTATTTTCGGGTCTAATAGCCACTGGTAATTATCTTCGTAGTAGCAGAAGAAAGGATGAAACTCAAAACTAGTTCTAATTACATTTAAATTTACGTACTACTTAAAATAAATGAACACTGATGTTCAGAAGTGAATAGTCATTGTCAGTGTGAAAACTGCGTGTAGTGCACCTTTCTCCTTTTGTCATAACCAGTAACGAAATACCTTTAATAGTTTGTTTGTGGGAGACGGGAAAGAATGCTGCAAACTGTATGAGAGCTTTTAAACAAGTTTCACTATTTCCTGTTTAAGTGATAAAATAAAGTGCTGCTAAATCTTTGTAGTGTGCACTTAGTGTGGTCGAGCAACTTACAGCAATATGCTGATTTAAACGAAACATTATTACTGAAATAATGAAAAATTAATATATCGTAGTATCTACGAAAAGTTTTTCGTCTGATTCTCTCGCAAAAGCCCAAATGCTAATTGTGTTAATACAGATGTATAGAGAATTAAGACTACGTATGCTACCGGTTTTGGCTCCTACTGGAATACAACAAACTTAGCGTGTGACAACCCCTCTCGATCGTCATAAATAACCGTTTCTCGCCCTGCTCTCCTCTTTTCGAACACACACACACACACACACACACACACACACACACACACAATGGTCACTGGCCGCTGGCCGCATAAATAAGAATTCCGAAGGCGTTTGCGAGAAGTCTCCCGCAACTTGGTATGCATGCTGCGGGTGTGCGACTTTTTTTGATAATGCAGAGGGAAGTGGCTGAGGGGCGGAGTCGGCGCTCATTGTGAGTGAGCATTTGGTTATGTATGCGCGAGGCTGGTCTCTTCCCATTCCCTTTGAGCGACTAGGGTCTAAGCTAATAGCCACCAATCTGTAATCAACACGCGAGGCTTCTTTCATCTTGCCGTCAAAGGAAGAGCCTGTACTCTTAACATGATTTATTCACCGCATTATCTGTACGCGTGGCCAAATGATTAAGGATGAGCTGCCGCGCATTACCATACCTGGCACTATTAAGGGTGTCCGAGTAGTGCTGCGTAGTATTTATTTTTCGGAGGTAAAACCTGAAACGTTATTCACTGGCAATTGCTGACTACACGTATTTTCATTCTTGTTGCTTCTGTCATTGTAAACTAAACACAGACTATTAACTTAGTTCTTGTTTTGCGTGGCTCAGACACAAAAAACTATTTACTTTGCCATTTCCATCTTAAGCACAGAAGTCTATATTTCAGACGAGAATACGTACAGCAATTAAAGAAACTGATAAAGAACTGAATGTTAGAAAGCGGCACGGGTTATGACAATGTTCCTCAGGTTAACAGCGAAAAATTGCCCATTGGGGAAATTGCACTAAATTTTGGGATTAGTGCCTAAACAATCGAATTGCGTAAACGAGACCATACACAAAATCAAATCGACATTTAAACGGCAGCACAGTTTGACGTTTAGCACGAAGATAAAATATCTGTGGATAAAATAATATATATTCTTTCTCAAAAAGTCGAATATAAATTTTCGAGAAATACAAAATACGTTGTTACGGTAAAAGTTACCATCACCCCTGAAAGAGATGGTACTCCTCATCACCGTAATTGCATTTACAGAAAGCAACTTCTGAGAGACAAAAGGGCAAATACCGTGAAGGTTAAACTAATTTCATTTCGTCCTGCACCTAAAAATATAACGCACATTTCGAAGGAAGGCGTTTACATGGTTTTTCACAGGGTTTTTGTACGGGACGAATTAATTTTTAATCGATTACCTTGTCAGATATTGTAGATAAGGAGTAGACAAACTAAGGAAGAAAATTGTGTCATAACAGAAAGGTAAAGACCTCCAACTACGTATTCATAGAATGCTGGAGATACTCTTCGAATTGTGTGAAATATGCAAAACAACCTCCAACAGATAAGCGGACCTACGTACTTCATATCGAGAATAAAACTTCGAAAGCATAATAACAATAATATCGAGTGAATTTGAGGTGTTTCAAAGGGGCAAATCGTCCTTCTAGTAAGAATTGCAAAAGTACGGAAGGAACGTTTCACTGATCTTCTTTTTCTGTATAACAACTCGCATGATCCATAGTAACAGTGCCTGCCCTGTTTGCGTTTAATAATATACTGCGTACAGGCTATCGGCTCTAAGCATACAGCGTACTGGTTACGATTTCTAGCCGTACTGAAATTTGTAACCGAAGGAATTCTTTTCGTTAGAATCATTTCTCGCTTACAAATTTAATTTTGCGAAACGGTGTTGAAAACTGTACGTTCAGAATTTGAGACTTTAACTTTTGTTGCCTGTCTATGACGATTTCTGAATAATAAAACATAATTTAGATTTTAATGCGAAGATGAAGGAAGTGGTAGCAGTAGTGTGCTGGCGGCGACACAGCCGGCGCACTGCAGGTACTGGCACGACAGTTGTACGCAGAATTGACCGCCCCCCTGGGCTCAACCGATACATGTAATCTTAATAAGCCGATGCACGCCGCGCTATCTCCAAGGACATGTATTCATATTAGCCTTTATAAACTCCGTGCGTCCATTTGTCAGGCGCACAGTTCGGGTAGTGGCGTTAGCACTTGCTTAGAGCTCAAGAAGTTCCGTAATGAATTCATTTCGCGAGGAGGGATGACCGGAGCGCGGAGTACAGCCGCTGGCATCTCTTCTCTCGCGTTGCCTCCGACACCGAAGTCACATCCACAACCTACATCGCCACACGTTTTATTCGGATATAACCTGCAAACTGCATTCTGTCAATGGCTGCAGCGATCTTGACGAAGGAACAGATCTCACTAACGTGTGCGATCCAGTTATAAGTAAACGCTCGTTCGCGTACTTCCTGTCAGACAATGAGGCAATTGAAATGTGGGCAGTGTTAAACGGAAGCTCTTTGCTGAGTTACTTTCTTAAACTGAATGTGGCTGCAACATATGATGAGTTATACAGCTACATGTCAGATTCCCGAGGCCTGTGCGCCCCGATACCGGACACTGTCACCCTGGATAATACGCGGACATCCCGATGTTAATGTCTGCCATCTCCGTAAAAAGAAATTGCGATTAAAAATATTCGTCGACACTGCCGCTTTTGAAATGCATCCATGTTACTTGTTTGAGAGAGGACGTACTGGGGACCTCGCAAGTTTTCTCGCCTTTTGTGTTATTTGTGTCTCAGGCTGACAATTTCTATTAATTATTTTGGATAGCTCCGGAGCTTATGTACCTGCATCTGTTATATAAACCAGATGTATTCCTGTATCTTAAAAGGCACAAGCTATTTAAGAGTTCAAAGTAGGGAAAATCATTTTGGACTGTTTAGAGATGCCGATGAGATTTCAGTAGCTCAAATGGGAAGCAATTTTGATGATTAACAGTTTTACCTGACATCTATCAATCTTTCTAATAGCTTAGCGTATGCGAATATAGTGGCAACTACGAGACTTGTAGCAAGGTTAGTTTGAATAGCTCTGTTGGCAAGACACTACGTGTGTCAGTAACGACGTAGCCATTATTGGCCGTCCCGCGGCCGGTGGCGGCGAAGCGGCGGCGGCGAGGCCCGCGGCGCGCTTCAGCCGGCGGACGGGCCAGTCGCGGACCCGCCGGCGCCACCGGAATATTTACCAGTTCCATTTTCGTACCATCGATCCGACGCGTTATTTACCACGAAAATATCGCAAAGAATTTTCCTCGACAGAACCACCATCCGGGAAGAATCGACGCCGGTGCTCCGATTTACATTTTAAAAAGGGAAAGCCGCTCCCGCAAACACCGGCTGTCGGAGGAGGTACGTATCGCGGTGGGTATCGCCGAGCGACGAGCTGGCGGCGGGATTAAGAGCGCGCCGACGCCAGGTAACGAGTTTTAAACGCGATTTCCGTGTCGCGGCTGCTGCGGCCGCGAGGCGGGCCGGTCGCGCATCCGCGAGCAGCGGGCACGACTCCTCCGGGGCGGCTGGGGGACTCGTCGACGTCGCGACGAGGATGCAGTCGTGCGCGTGTCCCGTCCTATGGGGCCGGAGGGCGACGCCGGCAGGCGTCAGAAATAAGATCGGGGACCGGTCGCGTTTACGTCGTCTTCCCTACACAGGAGCGGGAAAAATGTACCGGTGGCGGGAAAACGAGTGCGGAAGCTGAGCTAGGTGCGTCACTACTCCCCACCTACTTTGAGGGAAAAATGTAAAGGACATAAGCGTGCACGGCGGAGGCGCTCGTGTGATAGTGTGTGTGTGTGTGGGGGGGGGGGTGGGGGCCGGGCCGTACCTGATCGTCCGGTAGGGGTGGCTGCGGAGGGGTAGGGCGTGGTGGAGGCGGGCGGCGCCGCCAGCGGGTACACGGGGTCGCAGCACTCGCGCTCGGGGAACTCGCTGGCGCGGCCGGGGCTGGCCGCGGCCCGCAGCAGCAGCACCACCACCACCAGCGCCGGCATGTCGACACCGACTGCCGGCCGCCGGCCGCGCCGCGCCGCGCCGCGCCACGCCGCCACGCGCCGCCCCGCCGCCCCGCCGCCCCGCCCCGCCGCCCCAGGCGCACGCGCAGCCTCGGCCAACAATGTTCGCCGACGCCGCCGCCGCCGGCCTCGTGCACCGCTCGTACAGTCCGGACAACAATCGCCTCTTTAACTCCCGTCTTCCTTTTAACTTCCAACCGTCCGCTCCAGCCACTGTGTCACGATGGCAACAGAATTCTTGCCCACTGGCAGTATCTTCGTGACACGGATACGTACATCAGTTTCGGCGTCTACCAAACCTTGCTTATTTACCTCTTAAACCTTTGTTTTGGGACACGTCGACTACTAGTCGAGAGGGAGCTCGAGGCTAACCCGAAATCTACAAATTACATACTGTTCTTCCTCTCGTTCCGCCTAAAATGTTAAGAGGTCCTTTATATACATTATTTTTTTATATTCTTCTGGGTCTTTGAGTACTAGATGTCTTTTAAGGGCATTTTATAATTTGCAATTCCAAGTACGCTGCTGAGTACACTATCGATAAAACTTACACGTCAAGCAGCATATGTTGATGATCCAAGTTCTGTATCCGTACTACATGTTGCAAGCACAATGGACCCTCAAATTAAATACGTCCACACCTAGATTGTCTGTATTACTTATCAAAATACACAGAGTTTCCTTATTGACATAACTGAAACAATTTATTAACTAAGAAATGAGTTTTATTTGATTCCCATGCAATCCATTAAAGAAACAAATGTACATCAAGTTTTGTATCTAACATCACAAAAGACACATGGGTTATATATCATCACAAAACACACATGGGCACTACTGCTGATCTAACTTAAGACTTAAAGTGCACTTGTTGACGAGAATTACCAATGTAAACAATGTTATTCACTGACCTAAATTTTTCGGTTACCCATCTTACTTCAGCCAAAACCGATGTCAAAATCAGACAAACGTTATAGGAACTCCATACTCACAATGTGGACACTTCATGTGTCTCCCCCCGCTCCTTTTACATCATCATTTCACAGCAAAAATGTAACGAACTGTTTGAAACATTGTCATGTTGTAATAAACTGGAGCATTGATGGTTACAGCAAAACTGTAACAAGACTTAGAACACACATCTACACTGTTAGACGAAACTGTAACAAACTTGGGGCAATGATAATCAGGTCACAGAGTTAGCACCATTATGCCATGGGGAGCATTACCCCTCATACAATGATGGTCAGTTTACATGCGACCACAATTACGCCTGATGAGTAATGATGGTAAATTTACAGTGTGACCAGCACTATCCCCCTTTGGCAGTCACAGTCAGTTTATACGGTGACTGCTATTGCCCCAAATATAATTAGGGCAGTGATGGTAAGGTGAGATGTCGTGATTACCATTGCCTTGAACATAAATGGAACCAATGATGCTTAATTTACAGGGTAATTTCCATTGCCCTGAAGACAATTGGGGGAAATGATGCTCCGTTTATAATGTGATTTCAGTTACTCAAAACACAACTGGGAATGGCAATAATGGTCAGCTGACTTTTGTTGACTATCATCCCCCTGAATGCAGTTCATGAGGGGGTGTTATGACGGTGAATACACAGGATGGCTATCATTACCCAGGGCGCAAAACGGGGGCAGTGATGGTAAGTTTCGGTACAACATAAAGTCACAGCAAAATTATAACAAATTGTCCTTTACCTCGAAATGTGATAGCAAAGGTGGCTAGTACTAGAGCAATAATGGTTAGTTTGCAGGATGGAGCAGTATTGTACAGTTTAAGAGGGGCATTAAGTATGTAATACAACTCATAATTTTTGTGGAATGTCGTTGGTTTCATTCAGGATTCCAGTGCACCAGATTATGCCCCACTCTGTCGGCTACAAAACTCTATTTCTTAACATAATATCCGTTCAATGATACGGCGTTATACAATCTTACTGGGAGAGCCTGTATGCCTACATGGTAGCACTCTACTGGTCGACGTCAGAACCAATGTCTTACTCCATCAATAACCTCCCCAACGTCCACTTATTGCCTCGTGTGGAGTGCATCCCTCACTAGGCCTAACAGATGGAAGTCGGAAGGTGTTAGATCCACGCTGTAGGGTGGATGAGGAAGAACGCTCCAATGAAGTTTTGTGAGCTCCTCTCGGATGCGTAGATTTGCGTGAGGCCTTACGTTGTCACGGAGAAGTCCTTACGTTGACACAGAGAAGTTCGTTTGCATTTTTGTGGTGACGAACACGCTGAAGGCATTTCTTCAGTTTAGTGAGAGTAGCGCAACACAATTCAGAGTTGATCGTTGCACCTTTAGGGAGGACATCACACAGAACAACCCCTTCAGAGTCCCAGAACACCGTCGCTATGACTGTACCTCTAATGAATGTGTCCTCACTATCCCACATTGCGCGAGTCACAGCTGTGTGAGGCCAGCTAGCACGCGAGATTTGGGACAGGTTTCCGCAATATCGTTGCGATGATGACAGAATATTTTCCCAACGACTCGCTGTGCTTTTGCTAACTGGCAAGGCTCGGTAAATATCCTGCAAACGTCTATGAATATCTATGATGCTCTGGTTTCCTGACAAAGAAACTCAATGACAGCTTTCTGCTTGGAGCGCACCTTCTTTACAGAAGCCATTTTGAAGGCAACGTATAGAGGCGCCACATATCGGAACTTCATGAAGCTACAGGGACTGAAGCGGGAATTTTCCACGATCTCTGACAACATATTCTCCATTTTCCAACTGCAATTTACCAAGGAAAAATCTGTGTGCGCATTACTTTGCATCCTGTCGTACATGGTGAATATCATTGTCCAAGCCCAGTTGGAAGAACGGGAGCAATGATAGTTAAATATCAGGGCGACTACCATTACCCAAAACGTAGTTGGGCCCAGCGATAGTCAGTTTACAGTGTCGTCAGATACTGGGGGTGTCAGCTTGGGTGTGTTAGCTACTGGGCATAGCACCAGTGGGTCTATCAAGTATTTACATCTACATCAACGTGGATACTCTGCAAATCACATTTAAGATCCTAGCAGAAGGTTCATGGACCACCTTCACAATTCTCTATTATTCCAATCTCTTACAGCGCGCGGAAGAAACGAACACCTATGTCTTTTGGTGAGAACTCTGATTTTCCTTATTTTATTATGGTGATCGATGCTACCTATGGAGATCGGCATCAACAAAATATTCTCGCATTCGTAAGAGAATGTTGGTGATTGCAATTTCGTCAGAAAATTCCACCACAACGAAAAACGTCTTTGTGTTAATGATGTCCATCCCACATCCTGTATCATTTCAGTGATACTCTCTCACCTATTTCGCGATGGTACAAAACGTGCTGCCAATCTTTGAACTTTTCCGATGTACTCCGTCAATAATATCTGGTAAGGATCCCACACTGCGCAGCAGTATTCTAAAAGAGGACGGACAGACGTAGTGTAGGCAGTCTCCTTAGTAGATATGTTACGTTTTCTAAGTGTCCTGCCAATAAAACGCAAGCTTTGGTTAGCCTTCCCCATAACATTTTCTATGGATTCCTTCCAATTTAACTTGTTTGTAATTGTAATTCCTAGGTATTTAGTTGAATTTACGGCCTTTAGATTTGACTGATTTATCGTGTAATGGAAGTTTAACGAATTCCTTTTAGCACTCACGTAGATGACTTCACACTTTCCGTTTTATAAGGTCAACTGCCAGTTTTCGTACCACACAGACGTCTTTTCTAAATCGTTTTGCAGTTTGTTTTCATCTTCTGATGACTTTACTAGTCGATAAACGACAGCGTCATCTGCAATCAACCTAAGACGGCTGCTCAAATTGTCTCCCTAATTGTTTCTATAAATAAGGAACAGCAAAGGGCCTATAACACTACGTTGAGAAACGACAGAAATCACTTCTGTTTTACTCGATGACTTTCCGTCAATTACTACGAGCTCTGAACTCTCTGACACGAAATCACGAATCCAGTCACATTACTGAGACGATAGTCCATAAGCACTCAATTTCACTACAAGTCGCTTCTGTAGTGCAGTGTCAAAAGCCTTTCGGAAATCCAGAGATACGTAATCAATTTGAAATTTGGGGGCATGAGTTACTAACAAAAGCATTACGAGGTGCATTCAAGTTCTAAGGCCTCTGATTTCTTTTCTAATTAACTACTCACCCGAAATCGATGAAACTGGCGTAACTTCTCGACGTAATCTCCCTGCAGACGTACACATTTTTCACAAGGCTGACGCCATGATTCCATGGCAGCGGCGAAGTCTTCTTTAGGAGTCTGTTTTGACCACTGGAAAATCGCTGAGGCAATAGCAGTACGGCTGGTGAATGTGCGGCCACGGAGAGTGTCTTTCATTGTTGGAAAAAGCCAAAAGTCACTAGGAGCCAGGTCAGGTGAGTAGGGAGCATGAGGAATCACTTCAAAGTTGTTATCACGAAGAAACTGTTGCGTAACGTTACCTCGATGTGCGGGTGCGTTGTCTTGGTGAAACAGCACACGCGCAGACCTTCCCGGACGTTTTTGTTGCAGTGCAGGAAGGAATTTGTTCTTCAAAACATTTTCGTAGGATGTACCTGTTACCGTAGTGCCCTTTGGAACGCAATGGGTAAGGAATACGCCCTCGCTGCCCCAGAACATGGACACCATCATTTTTTCAGCACTGGCGGTTAGCCGAATTTTTTTTGGTGGTGGTGAATCTGTGTGCTTCCATTGAGCTGACTGGCGCTTTGTTTCTGGATTGAAAAATGGCATCCACATTTCATCCAGTGTCACAACCGACGAAAAGAAAGTCCCATTCATGCTGTCGTTGCGCGTCAACATTGCTTGGCAACATGCCACACGGGCAGCCATGTGGTAGTCCGTCAGCATTCGTGGCACCCACCTGGATGACACTTTTCGCATTTTCAGGTCGTCATGCAGGATTGTGTGCACAGAACCCACAGAAATGCCAACTCTGGAGACGATCTGTTCAACAGTCATTCGGCGATCCCCCAAAACAATTCTCTCCACTTTCTCGATCATGTCGTCAGACCGGCTTGTGCGAGCCCGAGGTTGTTTCGGTTTGTTGCCACACGATGTTCTGCCTTCATTAAACTGTCGCCCCCACGAACGCACTTTCGACACATCCATAACTCCATCACCACATGTCTCCTTCAACTGTCGATGAATTTCAATTGGTTTCACACCACGCAAATTCAGAGAACGAATGATTGCACGCTGTTCAAGTAAGGAAAACGTGGCCATTTTAAGTATTTAAAACAGTTCTCATTCTCGCCTCTGGCGGTAAAATTCCATCTGCCGTACGGTGCTGCCATCTCTGGGAAGTATTGACAATGAACGCGGCCTCATTTTAAAACAATGCGCATGTTTCTATCTCTTTCCAGTCCAGAGAAAAAAATCGGAGGCCTTAGAACTTGAATGCACCTCGTAAGTCTGTCCACAGAGGTCCTGGTAGGACCATCGATGGTGAATGACAACCACTCATCCTGCGTCAGTGGCTTTATTGGACATGGTATATAGGGCCGTTGGGGCGGTACACCACGTTCCCAGCTGTTGCCAGTTTTCGTGACCTGCGGCCGCTACTACTTGTTCAAGTAACTCCTCTGAGTGCACATCGCTCCTGTCCCCCACCAAAGAAAAACCCCTGACAGTACTAGGAATCGAACCAGGAATAAAAATGGCAGTCAGCTGTGCTGATTACTCAGCTATGAAGGTTTACGGTGTCAGCTGCTGGTTCTTAAAACTAATACCAGTAGCTGATGTATTTTTGCAGACATTTTAGGTGTTGAATCACTATTGAGACAATTGACAAGCATCATGCGTTCTGCAGAACAATTGAGATCTGGAATTAGCGTTTTGGCAATTAATTTCAGAGCTCCTAGTCACCTTAAGCCATCATACATTCAATTCTTTCAAATGGTTGGTTCAAATGGCTCTGAGCACTATGGGACTTAACATCTATGGTCATCAGTCACCTAGAACGTAGAACTACTTAAACCTAACTAACCTAAGGACAGCACACAACACCCAGTCATCACGAGGAAGAGAAATTCAATTCTTTCCTCCAGGAGCTGACAGTAATTCAGACTGGCTATATGTTGCGTGATTGTCTGCTTAGCATAGTATTTCTGCCAAATTGTGCTTAGCGCAATTATGGGCGTGGTCATAATCGATTTGGTAAACCATGTGGGGCTTTTAATTTGACAGTTCTCAGCCATGTTTTACGCATCAATTTTAATCTGTATAGATTTGTGTGTGTGTGTGTGTGTGTGTGTGTGTGTGTGTTACTGTTTACTTACGTATTCTAGATGTGGAAATACTAAAAGTTACAACCATTATGTGATTTTTCGATAAGTACTTATGAATATAGGGTAAAAAATTCAGATGATATTGATGTTTTTGAACATTTTGCAGGTTTCAGATCGTTTAGATATTTTTCAGCGTGGTACTAATTTCAAATTATTCGGATGATATTGAACACAGAGCAAAAAAATTGATCGCTAGAATATTTTTGAACATGGTACTAATTTCTGATCTACAGAATATTTTTGATCTTGGCACCGTAATGGCCACTTTTAACATATCGCATTTTTGAATTCACAGCCATCTACCATCTGGGATTCTTAAGTTTCCCACCACCGCCAGTAACTGCTGCGTCACATTTGCCGTGCCAACTTGCAGCCGACACGTAAGTATGAGCGACAACGAAACACAGCAATACTATACACTGACAACATTAGAAACTCACGACGTACCATCGTTGTTAGATACGTACCCCAAATTGTGAGGAGCCTCCATTTATCGCTAGGAGTTGATAGAAGAGATAGAGAAGATCCAACGGAGAGCAGCGCGCTTCGTTACAGGATCATTTAGTAGTCGCGAAAACGTTACGGAGGTGATAGATAAACTCCAGTGGAAGACTCTGCAGGAGAGACGCTCGGTAGCTCGGTACGGGCTTTTGTTGAAATTTCGAGAACATGGCTTCACCGAGGAGTCAAGCAGTATATTGCTCCCTCCTACGTATATCCCGCGAAGAGAACATGAGGGTAAAATCAGAGAGACTAGAGCCCACTCAGAAGCATACCGACAATCCTTCTTTCCACGAACAATACGAGACTGGAATAGAAGGGAGAACCGATAGAGGTACTCAAGGTACCCTCCGCCACACACGGTCAGGTGGCTTGCGGAGTATGGATGTAGATGTAGATGTAGATGCAGATGTAGAGTCTAGTACCAACCTGTGAGTGTCTGTCGCTCCCATAATTGCATGGCTGATACAGGACGAATGTTCCAGACAGATGTGGACTATTGTGCCATGTTGCCAAGACACTGGATCACAGTTATGTCTGACAATGCAAGTGGCTTAATCACTAAATGAAATATTTTACTTCTTTGTTCAAACAAAGAACGAACTATTTATGTCTGACCACACGGCACAGTGTCATCCTGAGAAGCATAGTCTCTGGTACGTTAAATCGATAAGTATATCTAGTCCCCGTAAAACTTCTAGGTGATTGGTTCTTTGTGTATCACTATTGGTACCAAATAGTTCCATAAAATAAGACGGAGATTACCACATCACAACAGGGATATGCACAATACTCAGACAGTGGAAGTTACGAACCGAAATTTTGATGACCCGAGTGAAGCTAGCTTTTCTCCATCTTCCCGGGATTGTGCACGTTCATTGAAGAACCGATGGTTCATAGATTCATACAGGCACTTTTGCCCAGTGCATAGTCTCCTCGACAACATAGAGTGATCATCGATTTATGCAGTTGCTACTTCATGAACTGTAACCTACCTCTTTGTAACGATGAATCGACATATGACAGCATCATGGCGTTTAGGAAAAGTGACCGAATCTGTACTATCTATATTTGGAAATACGATTTCGAGCAAGTACTTTCATAGCGTAGTTGGAGGGGAAATAATGAACTTTCAAAGAACTTTCAATACCAAACATCACGTGCATCTGACTAAAAGTGAATCGCTCTGATAAATCACAACTGTTAGCAGTAATAACATTAAAATATGTTCAACAACATAGGCAAGAGTTCAATTAAATTTTTAAGTAGTTGAAATTCTTTTCATTCCATCAGGTTGCGTTGAAATGGCAAAACAGCTTTCTTGTAATCCTCGCTTTGTAATGTCCGTCTCGATTATTGCTAGTAAAACTATGTGCCACGTCATTCCTTCGTTTTTCAGGGAATTTACAGCAAGGAGACAAATCTGGTTAGAAAGAAAGTTGTGATTCTTTAGCAAAGAATTCCGGGCAGGAAAGCAGTAGGAGCGGCCACGCAGGTATACTTCCCTTTGCAATTAATTGTGCAGCGAACCCGCAGGCTGATCGTAATACAACCTGTCCTGGACAGACAGACTTTCATGTGACTAGTAGCTTGCAATATACAGGCCCATTGGTACCGTATTAATTATCTAGTTCTCCCTGTCGTACTGGGAGAAGCCTCGTGGCTTTGGTGTAATATTAAGAGAAATCGCTAGTCTTTTGTCCGGAGATATATCCTGTCTTTGCATTACCCTGTTCTGTGCCAGATAGGTAAGGACAAACGGCATTTCCTCAAATTTATTGTTCAGTCAGCGGTTTGTAATGCACTCCGACGTTTCACATAGAACCACTTCTTGTGGTCGAATTTATAGTATAGTAGAGTACTACTATTTTCAGTTATTATCCCCTTCACATTGAGTCAAATTGTTATCCTTGATGTACACAGAAATGTCTTATGTAAATATATATCGTTAACACAGCTGTGACTTCTCAAAATGTTATGGATTACGATGGTAATTTTTAAGATTTGTGTAATAATGGACGAATCCTTTAACTCAGCACAGGTGTCTCTTGGGTCATCTGATCCTGATTTACAGCTGTATCCTATGCCATAATTAATCTAGAGTTGTAGTCCACAAGCCACCGTACAGAGTTTGCTGTGTTGATGATTACCCACAGTACCATAATCTTGACAGCTCCCCTCGTCCTTCAGTCTTCCTGTCCTATCCGCAACTATGCAGGAACAAAAAATTTTGGTGCCCCTTTGTATATACCTAAATTTCTCCGATTTCTGAAAATGCGGTAACTGCATGAGATGCAAATTGATAGAGTAATGCGTCGCATGGTTTATGTTGGAAAATACACCCTCAAGATATTGATAGTGAGCGCCTTTTTGTAGTGTCTCCCACTGGGTTTCTTAAGAGTTTCTGTGACAAAACCAAACAAAACCGTGACGATGCACGCAAATCCGTGTCCTTAATCCGTAACGGATCTTAGATCAACGAATTAGACGACGAATGTTTAGTTAGAGAAATTATATTAGTGTGTTCTTTATTATCTAGGATCGTTCCGATAAATTTTGGTCTGGACTTTGACGCCCCAATTGCTAGTTTTATGCGGCGAAAGAGTTAATCCTAGGTACTCAGCGGTCGTGACTGACTCCAGTGACTGAGGTTAAGTGAGGAATAGCGTGGTATAATTGTGGAAATAGGGACCCGTTGATAGGGAAAACTGTTAAAAACAACGATATATGGTCTGTGAGTCCGCCTTGATGCAAAACACTTTTTGCTGTATATTTATTCCCCAAACTTATTTCAGCGACAAATATCGCCATCATCAGTAATTTGTCTAACTCTAAAACATGGAAAAATAATAGCATAGTTATAAAACACTGTAACACATTATTATATTTTTGCTGTTTGTTTTTTAATTTGTTTCCTGTGTTACAGTGTTTTATAACTACGCTATTTTCTGCATGTTTTAGATTTAAAGAACCTACTGACGATGGCGATATTAGACGCTGAAACTAGTTTGAGGAATAAATAAGAAAAAGTGTTATGCATCAAGGCGGTGTCACAGTTACCATGTTGTTTTCTAATGGAAACACGGACCAACTGAAAGACTTCGAAGATAAAGTTAATCGGAAAATTGTTGTAAGAGGCCTACGCCAATAGTCCAACAACGGATGAGTGAGTTAAAATTTCAGAATATGGGGTTCCACAAGTTCAATATGAGAACATATGCACCCCATAGGCCGATCGGGGTGGCCGAGCGGTTCTAGGCGCTTCAGTCTGGAACCGCGCGACCGCTACGGTAGCAGGTTCGAATCCTGCCTTAGGCATGGATGTGTGTGATGTCCTCAGGTTAGTTAGGTTCAAGTAGTTTTAAGTTCTAGGGGACTGATGACCTCAGAAGTTAAGTCCCGTAGTGCTCAGAGCCATTTGAACCATTTTTTGCACCCCATACTTCCATTGTGTATTAATTGTTCCCTTCAGATATGGGACATAGTAAAACACTGCTTATACACTGAGGTGACTAAAGTCATGGGATAGAGATATGCACATAAACAGATGACGGTAGTGTAGCGTACACAAGGTATAAAAGGCCAATGCATTGGCAGAGCTGTTATTTTTACTTATTTGACTCACGTGAAAAGGTTTCGGACGTGATTATGTCCGCACGACGTGAACTAACAGGCTTTGAACGCGGAATGGCAGTTGGACCTAGAAATATTGGACATTTCTTCTCGGAAATTGGGAATTCACTATTCCGTGACCGACAGTGTCAAGAGTGTTCCGAGAATACCACATTGCAGGCAATACCTCACACCACGGACAACGCAGTCGACGACGGCCTTCACTTAACGACCGAGAGCAGTGGCGTTTGCGTAGTGCTAACAGACAAGAAAAACTGCGAGCTATAACCGCAGTAATCAGTGCAGAAAGTACGACGAACGTTCCCGTTAGAACAGTTCGGAGAAATATGGCATTAGTGGGCTGCGGTAACAGATAACCGACCCGAGTGCCTTTGGTAACAACTCATCGCCTGCAGTGCTTTTCCTGGGCTCGTGACCATATCTATTGGACCCCAGATTACTGGAAAACCGTGGTCTGTCACATGAGTCCCGAATTGAGTTGGTAAGAGCTGATGGTTGGGCTCGAATGTGGTGTTGACCCAACGAAGCCATGGACCCATGTGGCAAACAAGGAACTGTACAAGTTGGTGGTGACTCCTAATTTTGGTGACTGTGTTTACATAAAATCGATTGGTTCTTCTGCTCCAACTTGAGAGGTAACAGGCGAGTTGTGGTGCCCTGAAAATATTCTAAGTTCGGAGTTGGCGTGGCCGTACGGGGCAGCTCGGCAGGCCGCAGCTCGTCAGCGGCTGCGTGGTGCCCAGCAAAAGGGGTAGCCCCAGCGCGTGGTCCAGGCCGACCGCGTGGCTGGGAATTACGTGTTGACGCGGTGTCGAGGACTGTGCGTTGTGTCGATGAAGGAGATGTGTATGCCGGGAGAACCAAAGATGGCGGACTTTGTGAAACCATAATACCTTGAAACATGATACCTTGAAACATGGACATTACCATTATTTGCACGACGATTCTGATGATGTAATCAGATTTTCTATATGATTATTTGTTTAAAGTTTAGTATCTGACCGTAAATTGTACAAATAACACCCAGCAACGAATTTTGAAAATCTAAACGGTTCATACGATTTTGTCGATCGTCATGTCTTTAGAAGCCGGCCGCGGTGGTCTAGCGGTTCTGGCGCTGCAGTCCGGAACCGCGGGACTGCTACGGTCGCAGGTTCGAATCCTGCCTCGGGCATGGGTGTGTGTGATGTCGTTAGGTTAGTTAGGTTTAAGTAGTTCTAAGTTCTAGGGGACTTATGACCTAAGATGTTGAGTCCCATGGTGCTCAGAGCCATTTGAACCATTTTTTTTTTGTCTTTAGAAAGCTATTAGCATAAACCTAAATTGGTATGAATTACAGGCGTGTAACTTGAATAGTACATGAGTTACTAGAGATCAAAGTGGACGATTACTACTGATAGCGTCAGGCCACAAATACTCCACAGTTACACGAAAAAACGGCATCAGCATGCTTACAAATACATTTATTAGTCTCTGTCTTTGTTTATATCCGATATATACTATTCATGAAGAAATTGGTTAAATATTTACTGTGTTTTAGAAAGCACAGACACATTAGGCTACTGACCTACATTTTGTTGCTGTCCCTTGATGTATGTTTATTTGATGTGTTTATGTATTTAATAATGTGTGTTACAGCGTGTTTATGGTCCAGCTGCAGGGATAATTATTTAATTTCAAGTTATTTAAATATAAATTCAGTATTTCGTATGTGTTTCAATACGTTTGTGAGTGTGCGTTGGCTTGAAGATATGGCGGGAGCGCTCTAGCCAATCACAGCGCTCGGTAATGCGGAGACTGGATGGAAGTGCTGGACTCGGGAGTGCTGGACGGGAAGCAGCGACGGTCGGTCGCGGGAACTACTTGGAGAGTGGAGCAGTTTGCGCGTGGTCGTGGGAGACAGAAATATTTCGTAGTGCCGACTTGTGCACTGGTGAGTCTTCTGTGGCTTCTGCAGTGAAGACGTAGTATGCGTTTAGACGTGAATATCTCGCGAGCTACGTTGTTGTTCATAACTAATTACGTGAAGTAGGAATCTATTGTTTCTCTGTTATTCAACTTACATTTTATTTAATTGATTGACCATCGACACCAATAAGTATTTTACAGTAATAAGTGTCATTGTTAAAGGTACTTCTGCTATCGTACTCATCATTTAAAGTCGTTAAAATAGTACCTACAGATTTTATTTAATTGCAATCTTTCATTTGCGAATTTCTATGTGACATCCAAAATTTGCATTTGCCAAGTGATAGGAACCTTCGACCGTTCCATTCATGTATATATTCATATTGTATACTGTAGACTCAGCCGGCCGGGGTGGCCGAGCGGTTCTAGGCGCTACAGTCTGGAACCGCACGACCGCTACCGTCGCAGGTTCGAATCCTGCCTCGGGAATGGATGTGTGTGATGTCTTTAGGTTAGTTAGGTTTCAGTAGGTCTAAGTTCTAGGGGACTGATGACCTCAGAAGTTAAGTCCCATAGTGCTCAGAGCCATTTTGAACTTCAAACGCAGCATTATGTGGCTTGTAATGCGGCAACTACGTATCCCAGCCCCTAGAGAACGTAACCATTCAAAAAGTTTAATATTTCAACTCTGAGTCGGAGGGTACGTAGTTGAGGGCCACTCATCACATTTTCTATGTGAAAGCCCACAAACTGAACCAACCGATGACTAGAATGTATATGTTCCACTGCTTGGAGACCATCCACTGTCATTAATGGATTTCAAGTACCCAGAACAACGATGGCATTTTGATAGGTGCAATGCACCATGTCACTGGGCCGCAGTTGTTCGTGGCTGGACAATTAGAGCGAATGGATTGGCCGCCTACGCCTAGCTCGCACGACATGAATCGCATCGAACATTTTCAGGGACATAATCGAGAAGTCAGTTCGTGAACATGAATCTGCAGCGACATCACTTCCGCAATTATGGACGGCTATAGCGGCAGTATGTGTCAGTATTTCTGCAGGGGACTTCTAACGTCTTGTTGTGTCCATGCCACGTCGAGTTGCTGCCCTATGCCTGGCAAAAGAAGGTCCGACATCATGTTAGGAGGTATTCTATGACTTTTGTCACATCAATGTAGGGCGTAGGAGAACTGTTATTACACATACTTTATGTCGACAACACCTAGGGGCGGTATTTAGAATGTACAAAAACAGTCATAGGTTTAACGCTAAAAAAGTTTCTAGAATAGCTGGGTAGGTTTTCGTGAGGTATTCCGTAGTTACTACGTGATATTTACTATTACGTTTCTTCTTTTATATTTTTTCGTGAGTTGAAGTACAAACATGTAGCCATCATCAGTAAACAATTCCGGGCTAAGTTGCCGTGGTCGATCTGTAGAACTTCTTCTCCCTGACGTTTCGTTCTCAGCTACGGAGAACATCTTCCGAGGTGAGTCAGCGACTGGCTGCTAGGAGCTGGGGCCGCCGCTTATATGGAGATCGTAGGGGGCGCCACCGCACGTCACGTGGCGTCGATGTGCAGCTATCTCTGGCTATCGTCAGTTCTCTCGAGTGCAGGCAATCGATTGTCACGTGAATGATGCAACGTCGACCGCCATATATTATCCAATTTTAATCCTTCTTCTTTACGATTAAAACTGTATTGATGTTTGTGGTTTTCAATTGCCTCTCTATACATACGTACCGACTACGGCAACTTAGCCCGGAAGTGTTTACTGATGAAGAGGCCGGCCGTGAAAGCCTACATGGAATGAAACATGTAGCCGTTTGTTCAGTTACTTGGTACATACGCTTATTAACTTTCCTAATAGTAATCCTAGGCAGCTATGTAGTCTTTTAGTACACATCCATCAATATTTCATTACAAATCTCCTCTCAAGGCAAAAGGCCTGTCTTAGTGTACAACCAAGTAACTGAGGCCTAATCTCTGCATTAAACATAATTCAGCGTAAGTGATCTTTGATGCAGTGATCCACCCTTGTCTATCTTGTGAAAACCTCATCGTCTCTGTGTAATTGCTGCAACATCCACATTTTCTGTATCCAGAAAGGCCCGTACAGGACCTGCAACATGCGGTCGTGCATTATCCTGCTGAAGTGTAGAGTTTCGCAGGGATCAAATGAAGGGTAGAGCCACGGGTCGTAACACATCTAAAATGTAACGTCCACTGTTCAAAGCGCCGTCAATGCGAACAAGAGGTGACCGAGACGTGTAGCCAATGGCACCGCAACCATCACGCTGTGTGATACACCAGTATGGCGATCACGAATACACGCTTCCAATGAGCGTTCACCGCGATGTCGCCAAACACGGATGCGACCATCATGATACTGTAAACAGAAGCTGGATTCATCCGAAAAAATGACGTGTTGCCATTCGTGCACCCAGGTTCGTCGTTGAGTACACCATCGCAGGCGCTCCTGCCTGTGATGCAGCGCCAAGGGTAACCGCAGCCATGGTCTCCGAGCTGATAGTCCATGTTGCTGCAAACGTCGTCGACTGTTCGTGCAGATGGTTATTGTCTTGCAAATGTCCCCATCTGTTGACTCAGGGATCGAGACGTGGCTACACGATCCGTTACAGCCATGTGGATAAGATGCCTGTCATCTCGACTGCAAGTGATACGAAGCCGTTGGGATCCAGCACGGCGTTCCGTATTACCCTCCTGAGCCCATCGATTCCATATTCTACTAACAGTAATTGGATCTCGACCAACGCGAGCAGCAATGTCGCGATACGATAAACCGTAATCGCGATAGGCTACAATCCGACCTTTATCTAAGCCGGAAACGTGATGGTACGCATTTCTCCCCGTTACACGAGGCATTACAACAAAGTTTCACCAGGCAACGCCGGTCAACTGCTGTTTGTGTATGAGAAATCGGTTGGAAACATTCCCCATGTCAGCACGTTGTAGGTGTTGCCACCGGCACCAACCTTGTGCGAATGCTCTGAAAAGCTAATCATTTGCATATCACAGCATCTTCTTCCTGTGGGTTAAATTTCACGTCTGTAGCACGTCATCTTCGTGGTGTAGTAACTTTAATGGCCAGTAGTGCAGAATTGAAATTCATCAAACCCTCTGTTAACTACATTTCATCCCTCCTTTTGGCACTTTTGTGATGGATGTCAAAACAGATATAGCCAGCCTTGAAATAACGCGATTTTCTTATGGATGGGGGAGCAAATGTGTTTCAGACTCACCATGACTCAGAATCGACATGAGAAGACCTAAGGCTGGGGCATAAAGGGCGCCAATGAAATCACTCCTTCCCCTATGTCGTTGTTTCCCACACATTTCGCTGTCGAATTCGGCAATTCTCAATTCTATGAGCAACAGGATGATGGTCCTGGCAACCTTTGACGACACTGCTGTTCCCCACCCCCACCCACCCACTCCCTGCCTGGACGATTCAACCGTTCTATAAGGACACTGTGATGCTCCAAACCCACCAAAAGTGATCTGACCACTTTGGAGTGAAGTGCTTATGCTTTTTCAGCCCTCCTGTTCCGAGTCCTCGTTTGGTGTGACCTCAAGAGTGCTCTTTTGTTGAGCACTTGCAAAATTTTCCTGCACACGGACAGCCGTTCACTGATTCCTAGGCGTCTATGTGACAGGCTACCACTTCAAAAAACCTCAGCTGACTGGCTCTATGTCACTGAGCTGGCCGCATACGAATTCTAAAGGGTGTACAGAATGAGGTAACGCAGTGGTTGGCGCGCTGGGCTCGCATTCGGGAGAACGATGTTTCAAACCTGCGTCCGGCCATCCTGATTTGGGTTTTCCATGATTTCCCTAAATCGCTTCAGGCAAATGCCAGGATGGTTCCTTTGAAAGGTCACGACCAAATTCCTTCCCCATCATTCATTAACCCGACGTGACCGACAACCTCGCTGTTTAGTCCCCTCCCCCAGATCAAGCAACCAACCAATCTAAGCAGTGTCGAAATGGCGCCCAGGAATCAATGAATGGCCATCTCAACAGGGTGTATAGAAACAGTGTGAAAAGCTTGTAAGTTTGTTGCATGGTGGGTTGTACGATGAATAATTGTTAAGAGAAGAATTAGATACGTGGCGCCGTTTCCGATTTAATTTACGTTGAAGTCACTCAATCAGACCGTTACACGCCCAGAGTCAAGCGAAACGTCAGAGACAGTGTCGCCCGACTTGGTCTTCGTTTGGTTTCATAAAACCAAACATGAGAGCAATACAAAAATTGGACTTTGGATGGGAGAAAGAATCGAACCCGAGGCAAAGTCTAAGCAGTCTCGCGCGCGTTCCTCCACGCTATGACCACTGCTGACACTAATTGCATCTATCGTGCCGCTTGAATTGCGCATGCAACGGCCTGATTGGAGAGCTTCAACGCTAATTAACTCGAAAATGGCGAAACGTATCGAATTTATGTTAAGTATTTTTTCGCTGCGCAACCTAACCTGCAATATTATTGCAAGCTTTTCAGACTCTTTCTGACTACCCTGCACACAGGAACATTTTTGAAATCACCGAACAATGTGTGCATAACGAGATCGAGGGTGTTACAAAACGAAAGAATCCTAGAGGGACCGTTTGCGGTTTTATTCACGCACGTGTCAGTGTCGTAATCCCCGCCCCTACACACACATACACACCCCGTGATTACGCCGCAAGAGCGCTGAAAAAGTATAAACGCAGTTTGGTGCTTCAGATCACGTCCATCTTTAGTCGAATGGCCTTCAAAAGTCTCTTGTGGTTCCACCCTGTGTATCAGAGCCAAACCTGCGGTTCACATTCAGTGTGGTTGCACAATAAAAATCTCTTTGGATAAGGGTTGAATTATTCAGGGGCTGGCAGCAGTGTCCAAGGTTGTCAAGAACGTTTTCATGTTGCTCACCGCACTGCGAACTGTCGTCTTCGACAGCGAAATGCGTGGGAATCAACGCTCCAAGGGACGTGGTTGTTTCATTGATGCCCTTTATGCCACCCCATGAGGCCTTTCCGTGTCGATTATCAGCGACGGTGTGTCTTAAGTGTTTTTTTCAGTCTCCCACGAAGAAACCACGTTACTTCAAAACTGGGCGCCGCGGTTCTGACCTCCACCGCAGAGTTGAATGTGGACAAGAGGGGGTGAAACGACCTTCCCATTGAGTGAGACGTCCGCAGTGACGTTGGGCAGAAATTCGGTGAAATCTGGTGTCAATGTGACATCATCAATCCACCTTACATCCCACATAAACTTCTGAGCTCTGGCCTTTTTCTACTCACGTGGCAACACCTTGATTTTTGAGGCATCCCCGAGCCCAAGGGTGGCGCCGCAAGGAAACCACGTTTTTGCACCATTAAAGCGGAATATTGTTATCACTTTTGAGCCAAATTTGTAAGCTCTGTGTCGCAATGGGTGACAATTATATGGTTACAAAAATGTGACCATTTAATTTTGTTGCTCAGCGCAAGTCCTAAGTTGCTACCTCCACAGCAGTACCAAGCTGTCCTGAGGAAGGCGCAGCAAAAATTAGCGGCAGAGCTGCAGCACATAGTAGAACGAACGAAACAGAGTTTTTCATTGTTTTATCACATGAAACCAACGAGATTAATACCGAGAGAGCTAGGCAAAATCTATTGGTTCGATTCCCTGTGGTATGCGTGGATGAGCATTACCAGTGCTCCACGATCCAACTCTACCCAGTGAAATTGAAAACCATGCAGAGATCTTTACAGGTGAACCTGCAGTAGCTATTTTTAGACTCCAAGGAGAGGAGAAGGTAAGTATCGTTGTCCACAGACGAGCTGCGCTTCTGCAGAAGAAAGATAATTATGGTGTGTCCAACTTGGATGGTTCAGATTGGAACAAGAGCGTGTGGAATGCAATTATTGTCGGGTAAAACGGAAGTGGTAGGATAGCAATACTTTGGGTTTACTCTGTGTTTACTCTGGAGGTAGAAGCGCGGCCTTGGGCGCCTTGCCTCGGTTCGTACGATTCCCTTCCCCCCCACCCCCACCCCCCCTTCACCCCATGGAGGTTCGAGTCCTCTCTTGACCTTGGTTGTGTGTGTTGTCCTTAGTGTAAGTTAGTTTAAATTTGATTAAATAGTGTATGAGCCGAGGGACTGATGACCTCAGCAGTTTGGTCCCATAGGAGCTTACCATAAATTTCCAAAATTTACCCTGGAGGTAAAAACTTTAACAGTTTACTGCCATGGATGACCCGTAGGAATGATGAAGTTACTATTACATAACTCTGGAATATTAGTCGATGGTACGACCTACAACATAGTGGATATGACATTCTGTCTCCCAGCTACCATCACTGGGTCAACCATAATAAACCGCCCACCCCCATGGAACTAGGGCACCCTTAGCAAATAATGAATAATTAAATGAGAATCGCATTCGAGAGGACGACGGTTAAAACCTGCGTCCTTCCATCCTGCTTTAGGTTCTCCGTGATTTCTCTAAATCGCTTCGGGCAAATTCCGGGAGGGTTCCTCTGAAAGGGCGGACGATTTCCTCCTTATCCTTCCCTAATTCTGGCTTGTGTTCTGTCTCTAGCGATGTCGTTGTCCACAAGACGTTAAACACTAATCTCCTCCTCCTTTAAACGACAATTAAATAAGAACCGCCTGGTAAAAATGGAGGGATACCAAGGACGAAGAACCTTTAAATAGAAATATTTTCAGTTAAATGATTTTTTAAAGGAATTTGTTGAGAAAGAAGAGATTTAGAAATTTTATGGTACCATTGTGTTACACAGATAACGTAGGACATAACGTAGGGGAGCGATGTGGGAGACCCTCACCGCCATACTAGGCAAGGTCCTAATGGAGATGGTCTGCCGTTGCCTTCCTCCAACCGTAATGGGGATGAATGATGATGATAATGACGACACAACAATACCCAGTCATCGCGTGGCACGTGAAAGTGCCTGGCCCCACCGGGAATTCATTCTTTCTGCTCCCTTTGTTTGATCAGCTCCTGTAGGAGCACAGCCACAGCTGTAGTATTGTCCAAATTCACCTTCCAGAGGCGCTGGATAGCTTTCCCGCTTCATCAGCTTCCTGAATAAGTGCTCTTGCGCTCCAAATGTGTCTTCTTACCTCATAATGTTTTGCTGCATTGTCAGTTCTATGCTCAAGACTAAAGCATGGCGCAATACTCATTCCTTCTCTGAAGAAATCCGGTCTCCAGTTTTGTACCTGTGTATTGGTTTGAGTATGATGTTACCGAGTATGATGATACTGAGGTGTAGGGAGTTGGGTTATTCTTGTACTTAAATGTTTTGTTTTGGGACTAACTGGGAACGAAAGCAACAGAATGGCAGAGTCAGGGACGCAAGGTGTGTCGGAAACAGAAGCGGTATGGATTTTGTTGGAAAAAGTAGCACAGTTGACAGCAGACAATACACAGTTGAGAAATGAATTAACATCTAGAAGAAGTGAGCAGGAACTTGCATCTGATCAGTCGTTGTTGCCTAGGATGCAGGACATTGATCTAGCTGCCATTAGTTTGGCTATTCCGTTTTCTGGCAACGCATCTGAGGATGTGCGTTCGTTTGTGGAGGACTTGGAGGCTTCAGCGGTGATGAATGGTTGGTCTGATGAGGAGTTGTTGCATATAGCCAAGATTAGATTAACGGGTGAAGCGAAAACATATGTAAGGTGTTCTGAGGCCTTTAGGAAGACAGGACAGTTTAAGCAGTTAAAGGAAGGGCCTTTACAAAGGTACAAAAAAAAAAAAACAGAATAGCGCTCGGTACTTTAGAGAGAGGTTAAATACAATGTCTAAGAGACAGGGGGAGACGATGGGGAAATTTACCGACAGGATAAGGGAAATTAATGAGTATACTTACCAGCTGGGTCAGGACGATGAAGCGAATAGTGTTCTGTTGCAGGAGGCCGAGCAAAAGGCACTTGATGTATTTTTGAGAGGGTTACCGGCGCATATGTCACGGAAAGTGTGTGAAGGGACTCCGAAAGATTTGTCTTTGGCCATTCAGCTGGCAGTTCAATGTTAGGAAACAGGCGTGGCAACAGGGGTACCCGAGAGGCAAACAGTGTTTACAGCGGGTGTGAAATGTCTTAGGTGTGGTCGTACGGGACATGTGCAGAGTCACTATACCCAGTCACCAAGGAGTAATGGAAGGGGTGGAAATCGGCAGCGGGGAGGATGCAGAAGTGGAGACCGGAGACGTGGACAAGCGTTAAACGGCAGAGGGGGCCCAAGACCAACCTAAGGGTGTTCCTGTTTAATTTCAATGCTACGAATATGTATGCAGAGGTGGACTGTTCAGTGGTAGGATCCATAGGAACTAAAAAGTTTAAGATTTTGTTGGAGACAGGGGCGCAAGTGTCAGTGCTAGTAGGAATATAATGGGACGAAGGAAACTAGACCCACCACGTTATAGGTTGCGTGGAGTGGAGGATAAGGAGGTCACGCCTTTGGGGTCGGTGACAGTTGACTTTAGAATAGAGAAAGTGCGATTTAATGCATGCATGGAGGTAGGTACCATGGGCAAGCGAGGTCTACGACATTATCCTAAGAGTAGATTTCTTGCATCAACATCATGCCTAAATTAACTTTGGATAACGATCTGTGGAACTTGGTGGAATGTTATTTCAGCTAGGGGACACTGTTGGCAATGCAGAGCTCTCGCGAGGGGCGTTCAACGTAACGAACAAACCAATTGAACCACGTACATTAGCATTAATGCTTAATTCGCATGGGTGTGTGTCTAGTGCCACCGGGAAGTCGCTTTGGGTAAGTGTGGAGTCAAATCTACCTGTGGATACAGTATGAGTTACTGAACCATTGGAGGATAATGAAGTTTTGGTTCCATTGGGTTGTTTTGTGAAACGTAGTGTTATAAGCGTACAGGAGGGGAACGACGGGCGAGTAGTTACCGTGAACGTGGATAATTTTAACGCTCTAGACACGAATTTGAGGAAAGGAGTTTTAGTAGCAAATTTGGATTGCCAGATGACGAAGACTGGTGTTCGAGAGGTAGGCGAAGCGATCAACCACTAACTGCCGATAGAACTGCATTGCGTGACAAAATTAAGCATTTGAAAGGAGGAGAAAGATAGCATATGGAACAATTATTGTGGGAATTTAAGGATTTGTTTTTGCCACAAAGGCCGTTACCAGCAACTCAATTAGTTCCACATAGGATACCAACAGGGAATGCAGCTCCTGTTTACCGTAAACCACACAGAATACTGAGGTATTTGCAGCCGATTGTGGAGGATTTCATTGATCAGCATCTTGCAGACGGTATTATAGAGCATAGTAATAGTTGCTGGGGAGCGGGCATTGTCGTTGTGCCTAAAAAATCTATGGATGGATCTAAAAAATACAGGTTCTGTTGTGACTACCGATACCTCAATAATGAGACAGTAACGGACGCATACCCCATTCCAAACATATCGAAGACTTTGGATCACTTAGGACAGTGCCAGTATTTTTCTACGATGAATTTGACAAGTGGTTATCATCAGTTAGAGGTGGCTCCAGAGGATCGTCAGAAAACTGTTTTTTCTACTGCTGGAGGCCATTACCAGTGCATTAGAACGCCATTCGGTTTGAAAAACGCCCCAGCAACGTTTCAGAGGTTGCTAGACAGTGTCTTGAGGGGTTTGAAACCACGGCAGTGTCTTCTCCATTTGGATGACATTATAATGTTTTCAAGTGGTATGGAGCAACATAGGCAGCGGTAAAGGGAAGTCTTTATGAGGTTAAGAGAAGCTCATTTGACGTTGAGCCTGGTGAAGTGTCATTTTGCATTAGAAGAAGTAAAATATTTGGGTCATATTATCAGTAAGGACGGAGTGCGAACAGATCCAAGGTTGGTATAGGCTGTAAGGGATTTTAGGGAACCGAAAACAGTTAAGGAGATGTAGTCATTCATCGGAATTTGCAATGGCTATCGAAAGTTAGTCAAGGGTTTAGCAGATTTACCACAGCCGTTGACACGATTGTTAAGGCAGGGTGTGAAATTTGAGTGGACAGAAGACTGTCAGAAAGCGTTTCACAAACTGAAAGAAGTGTTAACATCAAGTCCGGTTCTTGTGTTTCCAGATTTTGAAAAGGAGTTATACTAGCATGCGATGCATCGAATCAAGCATTAGGGTGTGTTCTTAATCAGGAAATTGACGGGAAAGGACATCCTGTAGCCTATGCGTCTAGGCAGTTGAATGCAGCAGAGAGGAATTACTCAACAACTGAGAGGAAGATGCTTAGCGTAATCTATGAAATCACATATTTTAAGTGTTATTTATATGGGAGAAGATTTCGGGTAGTGACAGATCATGCTGTATTGAAGTGGTTGTTGGGCTGTGAGGCTTGGTGAATTCGACTACGAGGTGGTGCACTAGCCTGGGAAGAGGCACAGTAATGCAGATGCACTAAATAGGAAGGTGGCAAAAGTAGAAGTCATAGGCTATGACCTAGCAGTATGGCAAGAACTACAGGATGCGGACAACGATTACAAATTGTATCGGACGCAGCCACAATTTAATATGTACGACAGTCTTCTGTACAGGGAAACGAAGTTAGGGCCTAGGGTAGTAGTGCCAGCGAAGTTGAGGGATGAGGTTTTAAAGGAAGCACATGATCACGTGTTATCTGGTCACGGAAGGTGCAGAGCGACGAATAGAAGAGTGGCGAAGAGGTACTGGTGGGGAGGTGGGAAAGTAGATGTGGATCAGTATGTCAAGAATTGTATACCATGTGCGCAGAGAGCAGATTTTATCCGGAAACAAGTATAGCTACGACGATTGCCGGAAGCGACATGACCATTCTCTATGCTGAGGATCGATGTCTTAGGAACTTTCAGGCGAACACCATCGGGGAACAGATTCATTCTGACAATAATAGACAATTTTTTCGAGGTATGTGGAGATGATGTCTATGCCAAATCAACAGGCAGCAATGTTCGCGCAACTGTTAGTAAACAACTGGATTTTGAAGTTTGGTGTACCGGAGACAATAATTACTGACCAAGGGACCAACTTCATGTCGGATTTAATGAAGTAACTTGCGTGGATTTTTGAATGTAAAGAAGTTGAGGACGAGAGCGTTGCGTCCACTGGCCAACGGAAGGACAGAACGGGTACACAGAACAATCGGGAAGATGCTGGGTTTTTATGTGGATTCTCATCACCATCAGTAGGAGGGGTATTTGAAGCATATTGTAAGCGCGTACAATGCAAAAGTCCATACAAATACCGGTTTCTCTCGATATGAGGTAGTATACAGGCGACAAACGCCGTCAGCGTTTGATTTGGTGAGGCTACAGAAAGGAAGGACCGGTGAATCTGTACGGCAATTTGCAAGGATAATTCGGGATGTTTGGATACGGGTACAAAAGGCGAATACAAAGGCTTTGGAAAGGCAGTAAGACACAGTAAGGCGGAAAGGAAGTATACCGCAGTATAGAGTGGGGCAATGGGTAATACTGTCCAGCCCCTATACACAAAAAGGGGAAACGAAGAAGTTCCTCACGAGGTATCAAGGGCGATGCCAAGTTGTTGAAACCACATCTCCCATTAATGTTAAGCTTCAGCTGCCAACTAGAACAACGATAGTACACATTGGATGGTTACGGCCATTTAAGGGTTGCTCGGGTGTGATTCCAGGCGTTTCACAGGAAGTAAAGAGGAAGAAAGAGAGAGTGAAGAGGGGTGCTAAGCAAACAGAAAACCTGGAAGATATAGTTCAACATGAAGTACTGTATGCTTTGCGATTCAGAAAATAGTAGAGAATTTGTAATTTTTTTTGTTTTCATGTCATATATCATCGAGTTTGTATAGAGTAATTACGCATTGTAATTTCATATGTTGTATGTATTTTCAAATATAGACTGCTGCGGACAGCAGTCGTTTTGAAGAAGGAGGAAGGGTGATAGTGATCCCTGTCCTCAGGCTACTGAAAGGGGGAGCGTTGGTGGTGATCACCTCCTTGTTATCGGGGTGGACGTGTTACGGGTGCAGCACCTGGATGGGGGTGTGCTGTACTCAAGGAAGGAAGATGTGGTGGTGTCGAGTCACCAGTGGTCATTAAGGTTGGTATGGAACGTGTGGGAAATGCGGAATGAAGTAAGGAGGCTTGAGAAAGTGTTCGAAGAGCTTAGGCAATGTGCAGAGGGCAAGGGAATTCTGAAGGAAGTTGCAGGGGAGTATAAGAAATTGCATGATTCTTATCAGGCGCTACGGAAGCAGGTAGGACGGATGGAGGAAGCGGTGCCACGGGTAAGACGGAAACGAGGATGGCTGAACGCGGGGGGGAAAATTTTAAAGACAGTTTTTGGAACCGGAGACGAAAGCGATATAAAGGAACTGAACACAACGGTCGAAGTGGTGAAGCAACTCGCCGAGGAGAGTAGGGCAACGGAAGCTTGGCATGCAACTCAGATAGGCACATTGGAAGGGGAAGTCCTGAATAACACACGGTTGCTTCGCGCATTAGCAGGGCAGGTAGTGGAATACGCTAAGGCGTCGGAAGACGTAATAAATCGCACCCTGGAACCCTACAGGGGCATCTAGAAGTGCTAGATAGCAGGGTGGTGTTAATCCGACTTTTGCAAGGAGTAGCTGGCTGTGTGTGGGATGTGCAGGGCATAATAACGAATCTGCAAGAAGCGTAGCACCACGGATTGCGAGGCCAGATAAGTACCGATTTGTTACCGCCGGACCAATATTTACGCGGTTGCGCAAGGTGCAGAAGGAACTACCGTCAGGGTTATATTTAATAATGGAGCCCAGCAAGGAAAAATTGCCGTTTTTCTACCATGTTGCAACAGTAAAGATAACAACCGACCACGCACTAGTGCATATTTTGGCCCAATTCTCGTTTGTGGGGAAGAATGCGAGGTTTCAGTGTTACACGGTCCTCCCATATCCAGTGAAGTGGGGAGCGTTGAGCAAGTTTGTGAAAGTGAAAACTAGAGAGGTATTGTTGATCTCGGCAACTAGAAATCGGTACGCCGAGATGAGAAGGGAGGAATTACGAAGCTGCCATAGAGGGAAGGTAATGGTATGTCCAGCCAGGGTGGTAAGTACCAATCCGGACACGTGCACGGTGCAGTTATTTTTAGCCAGGGGGAAAGGAATAGACTGTCCAGGGGCATCGCGGAGGCAAAATTGAGCTTGCAACGGGTCGGGATGCATTGGACCTTCTCCACCTATCAGAATTTGGTAGTAGTAGCAAGTTGTTTTGAGCGGGGAGTGTTTGCAGAAGCGAAACGTATAGAACTGGAGGGGAGCGGAATTTTAATCAATGGAACTAAGTGTAACATAATAGGACCAAACTTTCACCTGCCACCGTCAATTTCAGGAGTCATGCCATTGAATGCTACGCAGCCACAGCTGTACTGGCCAGAAGCCACTTTAGAGTTTTTTCCAAGGCAGAATTTGACCTTGTTAAATCAAACTCTGGAGCCAGGTGTGTTGAGATCCGTAAACCAGTTCATTTTTGAGCAAGAGGGGCGCATGTCTGCCGAACAGCTTGTGCAACTTGTCGCTCAGTATAGGGAAGGCGCCGGCCGTGGTGGCCTAGCGGTTCTAGGCGCTCAGTCCGGAACCGCGGGACTCCTACGGTCGCAGGTTCGAATCCTGCCTCGGGCATGGATGTGTGTGATGTCCTTAGGTTAGTTAGGTTTAAGTAGTTCTAAGTTCTAGGGGACTGATGACCACAGATGTTAAGTCCCATAGTGCTCAGAGCCATTTGAACCATTTTATAGGGAAGGCAACGGCAAACAACGATCATTCTGAGCACCTCTGTGCCAAGTGTCATCACAGCCTTAACTTCATTATGTGTTGTTTTCTTTCTGATCAGGCGGACTGCTAATTCCAAGAGAGAACCAATATGCTACATTTGCTAACGTTCAGGTTCAACTGTCAGTCCCTCCACCAGTCATCAGTCCTCTGTAGGTCTCGTAGCAAAACGTTACTGCCTTTTGGCATTGCTACCTTCTTACAGACTATCGCATCATCTGCAAACGGACTTTAAGATTTTCCGGCGCATTCTAACAGATTATTTGTATACATTGTACATAGTTACGGTCCTATCATACTACCTTGGGGTACATCAGAAATTACCTCTACATCAGCCTATTTTGTTCCATTAAAAGCGACGTGTTGAATTCTATGTGTAAGGAAGTTTTGAACCCCATCGAAAATGTTGCCCTTTACTCAGTAGGCTCGTACGTTTTACACTAAACGGTAGTAAGGGACAGTGTCAAACGCCTTAATGAAGTCGGAGAACAGGCCTCAACCTGAGCGTCGATGTTTATAACGCTGTGGATCTCATGGAGAAACAGAGCAAACTGAGTTTCGCAAGAAGTCCATGCTGATTTTTATAGAGGAGGTTTCCGTTCTCCAAAAAAGTGATACTGCTTGAACATAAAACATGTTCCATAATTCTGAAACAGACTAATGTTAACGTTGTAGGTCTGCAATTATTTGTAACTGTTCTGCGACTCTTCTTGGAAACGGTAATCAACTGCACTGTTTTCCTGTCGCTAGGTACACTTCGTGCTCCAGCGAGTTACGGTAAACTTCTGCTAGATGTGAAGCAAGGTCGTTCGCATAATATCTGTAGAATCTTACTTGTATCTCATCTGGTCCTGATGCCTATCCATTACAAAGTGATTACAGGTGTTTCTCTATTCCTTGATCAGTTATCTCAATAACTGCCATTTCATTCAAATACACAGCTGCCATTGTCGACTAAACCAGCCTTATGATAAATATTCCAGTTATAATTTAAGATTTTGTTGTTGTTCATTTCCGGGTTCAACCACATATTTTTTCCTAATACAATGTGAGAATCATGAACTTCAATAAGCGATACTAATTCTGGGATCTTACCTAGGACGCTCGCAGATTGCTAATGACGTATTAAGCGTTTCTATTTCCGATCTGTAGGGATGATTATTCTCCGAGAATAATATGGCTGGTGCATCTTCGATTTCGGCAGGTAATTTATCTACGGCCCCAAGGGGGTGGAGGAGTCTTCTAACCTATAAAAAACTCCACGTGCGGGCCACACGTACTCCGCTACCCTAACAAACCATTAGTATCCCCAGTAGGCACTTCCTGCCTGTTGTGCACCCTGACCTATGAAGGGGATCCCTAAACTTCCCACGCGATAAAGGAGGTCGAGAAGTTCGCATCTTCACCGTGCATTCGATGATAGCCGTCTTCAACAAATCAGGCTTCTGCCAGTAGGAACTGAGGATGACCTCAGAATCCTAGCGGCATGCGAGTCGATATGATCCACGATTTGCAGCCGTTTCACGTGTCATGCTCGACAGCCGATCGCAAAGCGTCTTCCACGTCTCGGACTAAACCCCTGGCAAACATACCGAGTGCACTTCAGCATTCTTTCCCGACCTGCCTGCTATTTGGCCGCCTAACGTTCGAGCTCCCAGTGATTAGCACACTCGCCCTCTGTTCGTGTCCGGACTGGCTAGGAAACAAAGGCACTGGCTTAACAGGAGAGGTATTCTCTGCTGCCTGAGAAGTGTTATCAACACCTTGTACTTGGTGCTAAGGCATAAGAAGTCAGCCGTGAGGCCAGTTCCCACTTGCACATTCCTCCCAGAGACAAACAAATCCACCACTCAATCTCGAGCGAAGGACGGCCTGCCCAATGTCGGTTACCGGAAGTCGCAGCGACAATCGTGTCACCAATGGATTTCAAAGGTATCACAGATTTCATAGGTCTCGTCTCGGGTGCCTCGATGTCACCGCCGCTTTGAGCAATAACCAGAAGCATATTGACTGTGGCCAACGTAGCTTCCAGCTGTTTACGGCCAGTGGCCAATTCCACACGCTTCCGCACACAAGAAACACTGTCAATATCCGTATCGCAATGTGTAAAAAACTGTATGAGAGCTGAATAATACCGGACGGTTATAATTAAAGTTCAACTGCTCACGAAGATCCAGTGTGGGCTGTTACTATTGTATGGATGCGAAAGTTGATAAATATACTAATGCGTTAATGCGGAACCGATTTACACTGGAAAAGTGGTGAGTTCCAGTTGTGGGCACCAGCTGTAAATCTGGAACTGTAAACTGTTTGTATGATGGTCTGACATCCATGCGGTCATTTTACAAACCATAAAGTGAGTGAACAGTATGGCTGTCGAGAAGAGAGACAGCGCGCTGTTAGTGAAACTGTTTTATGTGAATCGCAGCAATTGTAGTGCTGCGTTGGGAAACTATTGCAAACTATGAAATTCGAAAGCACGGTAGAGCTTGTGGTGGTACCTGGAAGAAGAAGGCGTCCTATTCTAGTTGGGGTCATTGGCGATGTTGCTGTTGCTGTAGCTGAGAATGCAGCACGTGCCCCGAGTGTTGCTAGTGCTCTTGCAGTGTCACGAGAATTGTCCACACCATGGTCAACAGCACGGAATGCATTACAGTCTATTTTATAGTGGCACCTATACACGATCCAGACGATGTAGCAACTAAAAACTCATGATCCGCAGCAACGTTCTCAATTTCCTCTTCCGTTTCCCTCGCGGATCGGCGTTGATGAACTGTGGCCTGACAATATTCTATAGAGTGAAGAGTCACATTCTACACTACAGGGTGCAGTGAATACACAGAACTGCCAAATCTGGTGTACTGTTAAGCAGTGTGTTGTGCACTCAGAGCTATTGCAATCGCCCTATGCTACTGTGTGGTGACAATTCAAAGTCGCCTATATTTCTCGGTCCATTCTTCACTCAGATTCAGAGGGCCTGTCAGGTGTTCCGTGACGTATGTATGTTATCGAGACCTACTTGTACAACACGTGATTCTTGCTTTGACAGAGCACAAGTGTGTGGAAACCACTGTTTCCATGCAAGACGGTTCAACACCTCATTTTATTCGCCCAGTAGAAAGAGCCGCGTAATGCAACCTTCCACGAAAGTGTTATCTCCAAAGGTTTTCCAGATGTATAGCCGGTAAGATCAGCTGATCTGAATCCATATGACTTTAGGCTTTGTGTCTTCATCTGATTTGAAGGCCAGGGTGCAGGGACAGGTTGCTCAGATTCCTCCGGAACTGCTGCGAGCAACTGTTGGTCACGCCATTTACGGATGCAGCATCACGTCGGCGTCTCCGGTGCTCATATTGAACAAACTGTGTAAGCAGCGATTAATACTAAAATCAACATTATGCTTTTCTCTCTTGTTTGACTTTTTCTACCCACGTCCCGTTCCTAATTCGTTACATATGAAACACTACTATAGGTCTTCCTTTTATTGACAGCACTACATTTGCACTTGGTTTCTAAAAATGAAACTAATGTTTTTTACAGCGTAAATGGATTTCTCATTAACGCATTAGCACATCTACCAAGTGTCGCTGTCGTACGATAGTTGACAGACCACACTAGACTTGTGTCAGTAGCTGCACATTAAATATAACCATCCAGTGCAAAGAAAGTAGTGTAGACTCCTTGTCAGAAGCTCCTTACGACTCACAAACTAGACACCCTTCTCTGACGTCCTGCTGCAGAGGAGGAGAGAAAGAAACTTCCTCCCAACTGATGAGTTGTACAAGTAACTCCCTGCTGCCCAGGCATAGGTGACGATTGCTCACTGAGCTCTGCGGCTCACTACGTCACCCCAGGGCCGATGGCCTCTCCTCCAGTGGCAACCAGAGTTCTACGGCTAACAGAAAAATATAAATATATATATATATATATATATATATATATATATATATATATATATATATATATATATATATATATATATATATATATATATATAATTCAACCACGCATCTCTTCCTGGCAGTCCACCGCTCGTTTTTAGTCACCACCACCAACCTCACCAAACTTCGAGGCGAAGGAGACGGCATTGGTGCATCTCTGGCCCTTATGCAAACATTTACTGGGCGTGGCACTGGTTGATATAGTTGTTGCATGTTCTCCTGAGGGATATCGTGCCAAATTCTGTCAAACCGAAGCGTCATATCGTCAAAATTCCAAGATACCTACAGGACCCTGCCCATAATGGTCCAAACGTTCTCAATTGAGGAGAGATCCTGTGACCTTGGTGACCAAGGCAGGGTTTGCCAAGCACGAGGAGAAACAATAGAAACTCTAGCAGTGTGCATCCGGGCTTCAAAAATGGTTCAAATGGCGCTGAGCACTATGGGACTCAACTGCTGTGGTCGTAAATCCCCTAGAACTTAGAACTACTTAAACCTAACTAACCTAAGGACAGCACACAACACCCAGCCATCACGAGGCAGAGAAAATCCCTGACCCCGCCGGGAATCGAACCCGGGAACCCGGGCGTGGGAAGCGAGAACGCTACCGCACGACCACGAGATGCGCGCCTGCATCCGGGCATTATGTTGCAGCCCAGGATGGCTTGCCATGAGGGGCAAAATGTTGAAGCGTGGAATATCGTCTACATTTTCATCTACATCCATACTCCGCAAGCCACCTGACGGTGTGTGACGGAGGGTACCTTGAGTACCTCTATCGGTTTTCCCTTCTATTCCAGTCTCGTATTGTTCGTGGAAAGAAGGATTGTCGGTATGCCTTTGTGTGGTCTCTAATCTCTATGATTTTATCCTCATGGTCTCTTCGCGAGATATACGTAGGAGGGAGCAATATACTGCTTGACTCCTCGGTGAAGGTATGTTCTCGAAACTTCAACAAAAACTCGTACCGAGCTACTGAGCGCCTCTCCTGCAGAGTCTTCCACTGGAGTTTATCTATCATCTCCGTAACGTTTTCGCAATTACTAAATGATCCTGTAACGAAGCGCGCTGCTCTCCGTTGGATCTTCTCTATCTCTTTTATCAACCCTATCTGGTACGGATCCAACACTACTGAGCAATATTCAAGTAGTGGGCGAACAAGCGTACTGTAACCTACTTCCTTTGTTTTCGGATTGCATTTGCTTAGGATTCTTCCAATGAATCTCAGTCTGCATCTGCTTTACCGACGATCAACTTTATATGATCATTCCATTTCAAATCACTCCTAATGCGTACTCCCAGATAATTTATGGAATTAACTGCTTCCAGTTGCTGACCTGCTATATTGTAGCTAAATGATAAGGAATCTTTGTTTCTACGTATTCGCAGCACATTACACTTGTCTACATTGAGATTCAATTACCATTCCCTGCACCATGCGTCAATTCGCTGCAGATCCTCCTGCATTTCAGTACAATTTTCCATTGTTACAACCTCTCGATATGCCACAACATCATGAGCAAAAGCCTCAGTGAACTTCCGATGTCATCCAGAAGGTCATTTATGTATGTTGTGATTAGCAACGGTCGTGCGACACTCCCCTGCGGCACACCTGAAATCACTCTTACTTCAGAAGACTTCTCTCCATTGAGAATGACATGCTGCGTTCTGTTATCTAGGAACTCTTCAATACAATCACACAATTGGTCTGATAGTCCATATGCTCTTACTTTGTTCATTAAACGACTATGGGGAACTGTATCGAATGCCTTGTGGAAGTCAAGAAACACGGCATCTTCCTGGGAACCCGTGTCTATGGCCCGTGGACGAATAGCGCGAGCTGTGTTTCACACGATCGTCTTTTTCGAAACCCATGCTGATTCCTACAGAGTAGATTTCTAGTCTCCAGAAAAGTCATTATACTCGAACATAATACGTGTTCCAAAATTCCACAACAGATAGACGTTAGCGATATAGGTCTATAGTTCTGCACATCTGTTCGACGTCCCTTCTTGAAAATGGGGATGACCCGTTCCCTTTTACAATCCTTTGGAACGCTACGCTCTTCTAGAGACCTACGGCACACTGCTGCAAGAATAGGGGCAAGTTCCTTCGCGTACTCTGTGTAAAATTGAACTGGTATCCCATTAGGTCCAGCGGCCTTTCCTCTTTTGAGCGATTTTAATTGTTTCTCTATCTCTCTGTCGTCTATTTCGATATCTACAATTTTGTCATTGTGCAACAATCTAGAGAAGGAACTACAGTGCAGTCTTCCTCTGTGAAATAGCTTTGGAAAAAGATATTTAGTATTTCGGCCTTTAGTCTGACATCCTCTGTTTCAGTACCATTTTGGTCACTGACTGTCTGGACATATTGTTTTGATCCACCTACCGCTTTGACATCAGACCAAAATTTCTTAGGATTTTCTGCCAATTCAGTACACAGAACTTTACTTTCGAATTCATTGAACGCCTCTCGCATAGCCCTCCTCACACTACATTTCGCTTCGCGTAATTTTTGTTTGTCTGAAAGGCTTTGGCTATGTTTATGTTTGCTGTGAAGTTCCCTTTGCTTCCGCAGCAGTTTTCTAACTCGGTTGTAGTACCACGGTAGCTCTTTTCCATCTCTTACGATCTTGCTTGGCACATACTCATCTAATGCATATTGTACGATGGTTTTGAACTTTGTCCACTGATCCTCAGCACTATCTGTACTTGAGACAAAACTTTTGTGTTGTACCGTCAGGTACTCTGAAATCTGATTTTTGTCACTTTTGCTAAACAGAAAAAATCTTCCTACCATTTTTTAATACGTATTTCTATTTAAGGCTGAAATCATCGATGCAGTAACCGCTTTATGATCGCTGATTCCCTGTTCTGCGTAAACTGTTTCAAATAGTCGACCCACCGATGTGCTGTAAGGGTGCTGTGATGACAACCAAGGTGTTCTGCTATGAAAGAGATGACATCCCAGACCATCAGTCCTGGCTATCAGGCCTTATGGCGGGTGACGGTTGGTATCCCACCACTGTCTGCGGCGTCTCCACACACATTAGGTCGCCCTCCATGTGGACTGACAACCAGAAGCGATAGTCTGGGGTGCCATTTCTTTTCATAGCAGGACCTTCCTAGTTCTCATCCGCGGCACCAGCAGTACGTCAATAATATTCTACGCCCGGTTTTTGTTGCCCTTCATGCCAGGCTATCCTGGGCTTACATTTCGCCAAGATAATGCCCATGAGCATACGGTGACCGTTTCTACTGTTTGTTTTCGTGCTTTCCAAACCGTACGTTGGACAGCAAGATCACCGAATCTGTCTCCAGCTAAGAACGTTTGGAGCGTTGTGGGCAGGACCCTCCAGTCAGCTCGAGGTGTTGACGATCAGACGCGCCAATTATACAGAATTTGGCACAATATCCCTCAGGAAGACATCCAACAATTCTGTCAGTCAATGCCATACCGAATGACTGCTTGCACAAGGGTCGGAGGTCAACAGTCGTGTTATTGACTTGAAGCAGAGTATGGCGGGCAGACGCCGAATGAATGTTCAGACGAATGTTTGATATAAGGCTTCACATTAAATGAAATATACTTATCGCCATTGATAGAAACTAACGATAAACTGGGTCGTTCAGGTCCCATAGAGCTGCTCCATGTTCTCGACAAGAAACCGTTCGTCAGTAGAATGGGGCTGGAGAAGATTCATGTACCGTTGCTAGATATACACTCAGATAGTTGGTCGTCACTTTGACTATTTACACTGTTTATGCGAAAGAGAAATCAAATAGTTATTTACGACCACCAGTTACTTATGTCAACAAAACAGTTTATAATTCTCTATTACTCGTGCAATTTCAACGCTAAGGCTTGGCAGTCCCAGTTTCCAACTAAGTACGTGTTTAGTGTTTATGGTGTAGCGAGAGAAAACTGGGAAGTGAGCGAGAGAGACGGACAGGGAGCAGGCAGCCGGCAGCAGGAGCTCGCGGCCCGGGCAGCAGCTTTGCAGTCCCTCCGCCCACGGATCTCTCCTCCGGAGATAATGTTCGCTCACGACTTACCGCGATTCTTCAAAGCCGACAAGGCCGTCGCGTCGGAGCCCGTCGTACAACAGCTTGCGATAAACGGATGGCACGCTGGGAAGAGCTCAGCCCTCAGTGATTCCTGCCCCTGCTGTTTCAGACACCGCCTTCAGAAACGCGTTCTCTCCAGATTCCAAGTACATTTTTCTTCTTTCACTAACTTCAGGTATAAAGGATTGCATAGCCACCAGCCTTCTTTAAACTGCAATACACATTCATACCACACCGGATTTTAGGCTAAGTCTATTTATTTTATTTTATTTATTTATTTATTTAACCTGATCAGATTAGGGCCATCAGGCCCTCTCTTACATCAGACCAGTGTTTCACACATGCAGCATTTCACACATCAGAGTTACATCATGACAATAGTTTAAATAAGAAAATTTGATTACTCTAGTCACAATATGAATAAAGAGTAATGACTAAGACCTAATAAGTACTGGCAGTATTTTTACAATAGGTGCTATACATACAAATTATGAAAAAAGCAATAATAGTAACAGTAAAAAAACAAATAATAATGATAAACATGAGAAAAATTGGCAATAGTAACAAAGATTTGTGCAGATGTACATTAATATCTTGGTGTGTAAAGTAGATGTTAACTAGTAAAGTGAGTTTTGGGGAAGGGAGATTTAAGGAGGGGGAAAGAGGGAAGTAATGAGGTGAAGTGCATTCATGTACAGAGGAAGGCATTACTGTTGCTTAAGTAGATACGTCATTAACTGTTTTTTGAAGCCGGACATGTTTTTAAGTTCTCTAACGTAACGAGGGAGGCTATTCCAGAGTCGGGTTCCCGCTACTGTAAAGGACTTGGAGAAGGTGACTGAGCGATGCAGTGGAACAGAGAGGATGTTATTATGATGGGAACGTGTGTTTCTGTCATGTTGTTCCGACATAAGCGTTAAGGACGAGGAGAGATATGAGGGACAGTGTACATTTATAAGGCAGTAAATGAGACAGAGTATATGGAAATCTCTGCGGTTGTCTGCACGCAGCCAGGACAATTTTGCATATGCTGGTGAAATGTGATCAAAAAGATGAACGTCACAGATATATCGGACGCAGGCATTTATGATCAGTTCCAGACGTCTCGAGTTTTCCTGAGAGAGGCCTTGTAGGATAATATCGCTGTAGTCAATGATTGGGAGTATAAGCGTTTCTACTAATTTCTTGTTCAGATCGAAAGGGAAGAGTTTTTTATATTTTTGTAGGACATGAAGGAATGCTGATGCTTTTTTGCACACAGCAGTTACGTGCTCTGTCCAATTTAGATTTTCATCTATTATTACTCCCAAACTCTTTGCTGAGGGAAAGAAGTTAATATTTGTTCCATTTACGATAAGAGATGGTACGCATTCCCGATGTTTTGGGATAATGAGCTTAGAGTGACCAACAAGTACCGCTTGGGTTTTAGATGGGTGTAGTTTTAGTCCTATGTCCTGTGCCCATTTTGATAGTGCATCGAGATCAGTACTGAAATTTTCAATAGCTTTCTTAAGATTGCTTGGTTTCCCACTTAGACACAACTGAAGGTCATCAGCATACATATGATATTTTCAATAAGTCAAAACCGATGACACATCATTGACATATAGAGAGAAGAATATGGGACCTAGTACTGAGCCTTGGGGAACGCCTGACACTACCTGCCGGCATTGTGATTTTATATTCCCGGACACGACAGTATCAAATGCTTTGCTGAAATCTAAGAAGCAAATGATAGTCGCTTCTTGTCTCTCCATGGCAAGTTTCAGGTCATCTGTCACTTTTATCAGTGCGGATGTTGTGCTTCGATGTTTACGGAAACCTGATTGGTATTCGTCTAGTAGGTTGTTAGTAGCTAGATAGTTGGTGAGCTGGTCGTGGACTATATATTCTAAGGCTTTTGATAGTGCAGGAAGAAGGCAGATGGGGCGGTAGTCAGAGGGTGCTGTGGCGATGTCCTTTTTAGGCAGAGGCTTAATTTGTCCCAGTTTTCAGGCCTCAGGGAAAACACTTGTGATTAATGAATCGTAGAAAATGTCTGTTATAGAGGGCAGTAGTTGATCAATAATAAGTTTTACCATCTGGATAGTGATGCCATCATGTCCAGTAGATGCTGATCTAATCCGCATTATAGCTATCTTGACAGTACTGCAAGTGACGTGCCGTAGATAGAATTTTTCTTTGCTACAGTCGTTCATCCCCATGAAGTAATCAATTATTCTCTGTTTTCTTGCGGTTCAATTGTGGTTGCGGGTACTGTGAAGAATCGGTTTAGTTCTTCAGCTGGGACCATGGGTTTTTCTGCAATTTTTATTTTGCCTAAACCGAGACTACGGAGATTTTTCCACAGAATAGATGGTCTACATCTATTGTCAGCTAATGTACGGGCATGCCTGAGCTTAGCGTTTCTCACCGTTTGACTGACTTTGTTTCGCTTCTGCTTGTATACAGTGTGATTTTCAGGTGTAGGGTGTATCTTGTATGCTCGATGTGCAGCGTCTCTGAGATTCATGAGCTGTTTTAGTTCATCAGTCAGCCAAGGTGCAGGTTGCCTTTTTGCTTTTCTGGTCTTTATTGGAGAGTATTTGTCATATAGATGGGTAATTTTGTTAGTGAAATCTTGGAGTTTGTCGTTTATGTCCATGAGGGGAGTAGAGGTCATCCCCCAAACTATTTCTTGTGCCTCAGTTTCGAGTTCAGGCAAATTTATGCGTTTGAAGTCTCGGTATGTAGACAGTTTTTGTTTCTTTCTAGGACATTCTAGCGAATACGTCATGAAAATGATGTCATGGGCAGACATGCCAGGCGCAGATACTTGAGAGGTGCGTATTATTCTGTTTGGAGATTTCGTTGCGAATATATCTATGAAAGTGTGACTGGTAGTCGTGTGATGAGTAGGTGCCAGCTGAAGTAACGTCATATTTGAGGAAGAAAGCATCCTCTTAAATTTTCCAGTGGAAGGACTATAGCGCAGAAAATTAATGTTAGTGTCACCTGCTATAATTACATGTTCATATGACGATTCGAGACTAGAGAGGGCAGTTTCGAAGCAGGCGAACCCGCCTACTTTAGGAGGTTTGTAAAGGACACATATTAAGCACTTTCTGTTAAAGGATTTGATCTCTATGAACATATATTCCTCTTGTTTATCTACATTGTTGTCGGATGTGTGTAGTACAGTAGGTGACAAATCAGAGCGTATGTACGCCCCTACTCCGCCCCCTCGTCTGTTGCATCTGTCGTGCCTGAGAAAGATATAGCCATCTAGGTTTACGGAAGTTGTAGGAATACTTGGTTTCAGCCAAGTCTCTGACAAAAGTATTACGTGTATATCAGTAGTCTGAAATATATATTTGAACTCGTCGAAGTGAGCTGGCAAAGACTGGACATTTGCATGTGCAATATGCAGCTTGGTGCGTTTGGGTGTTGATTGCCCGAGGAGACTGCCGACAGATGTTTGCGGGTCGTGGTTAGCGCTGACAAGAGGGTCTGGCATGAGGAATGCGGAAGGCGTGTGAAGGAGAGGGGGGTGAGGGAGTGTCCTCCCAGTTCTGAGCAGTGAGAGCGGCCGAGAGGGGGAGGGGGTGGGTCCCCGGGGAGGCAACGGGAACTGCGGCCAAGGTCAGCGAGGTCTGCAACGGTTCTGGAACTAGCCGTGGGCTGGCAGGGGAAGGAATTTCGCTAAACACAACGGGAGTAATCTGCACGTAACGGTAGAGTGTGATATTAATTGCACTTATGAGTATAACAACTAAGATATGATGGTGGGTGGCTGATTAAAGTTGGAAGTGAGACTACCTTATGTAATAATTAACAAAATTACATGAGAAAACAATTAGAAATGAAAATAGTTATGTGGAGAAACGAAAAGTTGATAATACAAATAATAACAAAATTACACTAGAAAACAATTAGAGATAAAAAATAGGTATGTGGAGAAACGAAGAATTTGATAATACATAGGTTCAGTTATGGTTGACAGTGTAGACAATATGAACATACAGGTTAGTGGCAGCAAGATTAGACATGATTTAGCTTCTAAAGCACAGGCTTTCGAGTTCGTTAACACTGCAAATTGTTCTCTTTCCGTTTTCGGTCTTAACCATTATCCTGCCGTCATTTGTCCATACATTCTGTAGCCCAAATTTCGAAATCGCTCTCTTCAAAATATTTAGTCTTTCAGATGTCAGATCCTCGCGTACTGTCAGACCCGACTTCGGGAGATTCTTCTTTGCTCTGAAGATTTCTGATCTTTTCCTATAGGACACAAATTTCACTTTATAGGTCTTGGTTTTGCAGAACCTGGCGACCTACGACCCACTCTATGACTTCTGTCAATGTCACTCAGAGTCACCTGCACGCCTAGCTTTTCTTGGACAAGGTTTATGACTAGTTCATCTGTGTTCTCTCTGCTGCTCTCTGGAATGCCGAACAGTCTGAGATTATTGCGTCTCTGATATTGTTCGAGCTCGTCCGTCTTCTCGAACAATTTCTGTTCGAGCAGTCGTGCTCTCTCCTCACCTGCTTTTAACGATGTGTCCAGTGCACGGATCTCGCTCGCATTCACCTCCAGAGTTTTCTGTATTTTGTCCGTCACTGCTGCAGTGACAGCATCAGTGATGGTTTGAACAACGAGCCCGAGCGTCTCCTTAGCCTGCAGCGCGGCACTCACCTCAGCCTTCACGAGTGCACCGATGTCAGCGATGCTGGGCGGAGCGGCCGCAACTCCCGGTGTAGACTCCACGCCTGCGCTGTCTCCGGCCTGGCCGTTGGCTGCACTGTGCGTTGTTCGGCGATTTTCCATTTTAAGTACGATTCCGTGTGATTGGTGCTCAGTATGTGATGTAAAATATGACACTTGGCAGTAGATATACGGCTTTAGTATATGTAGACTAGCCTAACTGCTTAAAACACCTCCAGATTTCACGTAAACTTGCGAGCCAAGCTAACGCACGTCACTCACTCGCCTCCATGTCCCTACAACTATTACAAAGCAAATGACAAATACAAAGCTATCCACAGAAGTACCAGTAGACGCATTTTGGGACTTTGGTCCCTCATATTCACTTGGAGAACGATGTCACATCCTAGACACCTTTCTGTTAATGATTTACTATGTCTATACTTCTACATTTCTTGACAACTGATGATATATACACAAGAGATTGTGAAAACAACAATACCAAAGCGGATACACAGGACTCAGTTATTAATCAGATATGTAGCAGTACAAAATCATTATGACTGATGAACTGTACGTGATGATTTAAAACACACACGACACTCGCGTAATATTCTACAATATTTATTATTTATTTCACAAACCGGGTTTCGACTGTTATGTCATCACGAGTTATAAAGGTGAATATGTAGTGTAGTGAAATTTTTATCGGATTAAAGATTTCAAACTGGTGCACCTACAGAGTATCTCAGGGGTGAAAAATGTTAATGTTGGATTTAGGAATAAAAGTAAAGGAATTATTTCAATGAAAATACAATGTAAGAGTATTTAACTAAGGTAAAATATGTTACTAGTTATGTAACGAACTATATAACAAATTAAAACGACCCTTAATAGAAGAAAATAGCTTGAACAATAAAACTAGGTGACATGTTCCAACAGTGTGGCTGAACAAGACAATCGTGTCTTTAACAAGCCCAAAATTACAATCAGCTAATATAAACTAGTGTGATTAAGCAAGTAAGTGAAGCATCCGCGATTATACAAAGCATTTTTTTTAAACGAGAAAAGAAATAATAGTAACTGAAGTTAAGGGAAAAAATGGGGTAGGAGAGTAAGACGGGAAATTTACAACATGACATTATGTGTGGTATTTGCCGATATAGCCTACATGTAGCGGCAACCGCCGAGCCCAGAGCACGCGCAGCTGAGCAGCAGCAGCAACATGTGAGAAACTCTAAATTAATGTAGTCTTTGTTACTTGTTCACGTGCTTCTGCAAAGAAGTGAACTGTTCGTGTGTATTTTACTGTGTGGATTAGTGGTTAGAAAATTAATAGTAGTTTTTGTTTTTGAGTAAGTCTTATGAATAACGTTGTGTAGGGCTTCTACCTAGTGTAAATTTTCCGTGTAGAGAACTATATTTCTGTTTAATAGTTTCAGGTCTCAGAGTTCAGTGAGAAATCTGCACACCAACTTTTAGCGTTACTTTATTCTCCTTTGGTATATTTTCAAACTCAGTAGCATTATTTGAGACCTTATACCTATTTTATACACAGTACGATATGGTTAGGGACTGTGCTTGTTGTGAGCGGACACAAGGCGAGTTGGGTGCTGTCTGTAAACATCTGGAAGCTGCGTTGGCTACAGTCGATAAGCTTCTAGCTAATGCTCGAAGTTGCGGTGACATTGGGGCGCCAGTGACGAGACCTACGACACCTTTGGTGTCACTGGAATCCCCTGGTGGCCCGGACGTCACTGCGGTTTCCGATACGCAACATCTGACTGGTCCGTCCTCACTCCAGAGTGGGTGGCACACAGTGATGGGTTCTCGTGTCACTGGGAGGAAGGCGAAAGAGGGAGCAGGCCGTGCGGCTGGCTCCCTACGTCTTAGTGACAGGCACTAGGTGCTTCCCAGTGTTGATGATAACTCTGAGCCAGCACGGGATGCCTCTCCTGTTGGGCCAGCGCTCGATTTTCCTGCCCAGTACGGACAAGTACAGAGGGTGGGTATGCTAGTCTATGGGAGCTCCAATGTTACGCGGGTGATGGAGCCCCTCAGGGAGACAGCAGGCAAGGCGAGAAAGAATTCCAGTGTGCATTCGATTTGTTTACCGGGAGGTCTCATCCGTGATGTGGAGGAGGCCCCGCCGGCGGCTATCGAGCGCACTGGATGCAACCGGCTGCATGTAGTGGCACATGTCGGCACGAATGACGCCTGCCGCTTGGGTTCTGAGGCCATCCTCGGCTCCTTTCGGCAGCTGGCTTATTTGGTAAAGGCAACTAGCAACGCACGCGGGGTGCAGGCTAAACTGTCTATTTGTATCTATTTGTAGCGTCGTACCCAGGATTGATTGCGGTCCTCTGGTTTGGAGCAGAGTGTAAGGTCTAACCAAAGGCTCAGACGGCACTGCGACGGTATCGGATGCGAATTTCTCCACCTCCGCTATCGGGTGCAGAATTATAGGGTTCCCCTTAATAGGTCAGGCGTGCACTACACGCAGGAAGCAGATACTAGGGTAGCGGAGTACGTGTGGCGTGCACATGGGGCTTTTACAGGTTAGAGGGCCCTTCCGTTGGGATAAAACACGATTTGCCTGTTAAATAAGCCAAAGCAACCTCAGAAAAATCTGGGTCCTCGCACATCAGAAACAGGAAAGCTAAATATGATTTTAGTAAACTGAAGAAGATTCCAAGGAAAGGTCACAGAATTAGTATCGCTTATTGAAGGTTATAATGCACAGATAGTATTGGGAACAGAAAGCTGGTTGAAGCCAGACGTCAATGACAACTAAATCCTAAGTTCAGACTGGAATATTTATCGTAAGGATAGGTTAGTCGCCAATGGTGGCGCCGTGTTTATTGCAGTAAAAAATTCGGCCGTCAAGTACGGCCTCATTAGTTGTACATACTCTAAAGAAAAGGGAGAAATCAGGAAGCGTTATAATTTGAAATTCAGAAGAGATATCTGCGTGGAGAAATACGCTTCAGTGTTTTGCCGAATGAGGATGCTGTATGTGCAAAAAGAAGCTGTGACCAGACAAAGCGTAGGTATGTCTATTTCATATTTAAATCCAGTTTTGACGTAGTTAGACTTTGTTGAAATGTCTGGTTTCAGATTAATGTATTGTTTCATGTATTGCAAACATTAGTAACTTCGTAGTGGACAACTGCACCATATTTTTCACTCAAAACACAATCTTTCATGCATTCTTGAATGAAGCTGACACATGTGGATCACAGTGAGGACTGCACCAGAAAATATAATTTCTTTTGTTGTCTGTGTTAATACACTTTTACCTAGGCTGTACAGTCATCATTTTAATAAAACGCTTATTTATTCCTTCTAATAATATAGTAACTACATGCATGTCATAACTTTGTTTGAAATTACAACACATTTATGGGAAACGCTAATGCAATGCTTAGCACTGGCAGGAAATATCAATGTCTATAATCTAAATTGTGTGTAAGGCAAATAAGGTTCGAAAAAGAATCTTGTGAGCGCTGTGGGAATATCAATAAAATCATTGATTGCTGTAGTCTGTGTTTTAGGTGACGATTAGTGATGTCTGTCATTTAAGAATGCGTGACGACGACTCAGCATCGAGTATGCTATTGCTGATGGGAACTTTTAAGTCAACGGTCACTCCTGTATAGGAATTTGTCGGGTAACGCACAATGGCTATAGCGTAATGCCACAGAAATGAACTGCGTTATACGATAATGCCTGAAAGTTATGAATTAACCCAAAAGCTAGGGTTGCTGATCCTTAGTATACTAACTACTCGCCCACAGGACACTTCAGTGTTCTCTTAAATATCGTAAGAACTAACCACTACCTTGACTTACAGCTTTGAGGATGAGGTGTTTACTCGACATCGATGTAAATTTCTGTTGTGAGTAACTGACGCTGAAGTTACGTGGCCTGATATAACCTACTTAAATATTTAGAGAACACAAGTTACTTTGCTGTGTAGTGTAAGAAGCAAGGTTAGCGTGCATCGTAGGATAGCAGGGAACATCGGATTAAAAAAAGGACGCCAGAGTTAGCAGGAACGCTTTACGCACGGTGGGCTGCATTCGGATTCACCGATGCAACATAAATAGATATATAACAGTTATGTCTTTTTTACAATGCATTTAATGAACTCTAAATAACAATGTTTCTGAAAACTGGTGAATAATGACCCATTACTAAATCAGTAAAGCTGTAAATTGCCTTCATTATGCTTACTTAGACATTACTGACACGTAACTACTTCTGTAAAGATATTAATTGCCTTCATTGTGATTACTCAGCCCCTAACAACTACTTAGCTTGTATTAAAAATCTGACACATTCTTCAGGAAATATCACACGATAAAACAATCCTGATGTCACAAAATAGAAGGAAAAATTAATCAGGAATACGGGCAATTTATGACCGCTAGAGTTGGGGCCAATGACAAACTTCATTTGAAAAGTTTAGTAAACACCATTGGAGTTTTAACATTCTTAGTTAATAAGGGGTGCATAAAGATATTTTGTGATTAAGACGTATTATAATAAAACAACTAACTACATTTTTAAACATTTCTTTGTGTAGACAAATTAAATACAGAAAAATTTACCTGATGAAGGAATGTCCACAGAAAGAAAATGTGCTAATCTTATGTAATTACTCCGGAATTCAGTGCATCATACTTAAATATTACAAGAGTAACTTTTAATTGACTTTAATGTGAGCTTATAATTTCGTATAAAGTTTCAAATATTGATCCGCCCAAATGCCCATCATACGTCATACAATTCATCTAAAACCTGTCGGTACACGAGAAAAGTACGTAAGCGAAAACGAAAAATCAGTAGTGCAAATCGTTGGTGAAATTAGTATGTTTTATGTTTCAAGGATAATTTGTACAGTTAATGGTAATGATGAGGAACGCTTCATTTTACATTCATATTTGCTCATGGCCACAAGTTGACGACTTACAAACGTGTGTTAGTATAAATTAATATAGCCTACCCACTCTTTTACATAATAAATGTATAGAAGTTTTCCTATGGAGCTGAACAATTTGTCTAGAAGAAAGTTTTTTAGTTTGTTTTCAGAATTAACTTTCCTAACTGTGAAGTATTTAATATTATTAGGTTAGTGATCATAGATTATTGTGGCCACATTGTGTACCCCTTTTGTGCTAAAGATAACCTTAATGAGCAATAATGATTGTCATTTTTTGTTCAGGTATTGTAATTATGTACACCATTGTTCCTTTCGAACTTTACCACAAACTCCAAGAGGGAGAAGGTATACAGTGAATCAATAGCAAAAATGCTTAATTTCTTATACAGATATGTACATGATGATGCTGTACAAGACCAACATACTACCCCTACAGCATGCTTTTTCCTTAAAGATTAGTTACCACAGAACATTAGACCACATGACATCACTGAATTAAAATACGTAAAATGTATTCATTTACTGAGTTATTTCTGCCCAAGATTTATAATAATACGAAATGCAATAAGTATAACTGCGGCTGAACTAAGCTGCTTTACTACTTCTAAATGTGTTTCTCCAGGTTAAATTTTCGTCGATATGGATACCTATAATTCGTTAATTTTCCGCCCTTGTAATTATTTCTTTACCATGTTTTACACTTATCATTGGTGTAGTACCTCGAACTGTGCACAACCGAACGTTATGTCATTATGAAATTGAAAGTAAGATCACTTGCAGAAACCTACTTCGGTAGTGACGCTATCTTCGTCGACCGCACTTGGTGCGTCATACGCCGCTCCCATATCCGCAAGAGAAATGTTAAAATCGGTCGCCGCCAGCCAGTGGTTAAGTGGCAGCGCTGTAAGGAAAAAACTTTTTGTTCTTATTGTGTACTATTTGGAATGAGTAATAACGGTTTGGCGGTTTGGAATGGTGTAAGTGGGGGGTAGGCGAAGGGAGTTTTCAAAATTTCCTTTCGTAAACTAAAATACACGAATGTTCCATTTTACATGTCACAGCAGCTGTTAAATACAATCAGGTAGGTACAGTAAGAATTCACCATGCTCTTTCAGAAGCAACACGCCTGGAAGCTTTGAAATATAACGAGAATGTTTGTTGGGACAGAAGTATTATGAAGAGGCTTATTTGGACTATCCAAGCAGATAGTCGAAATGAGTCTGTTCATTATACTTCTGTTTCGACCAACCTTCTCGTTATGTTTTAGAGCTTCCAAGTGGCGAGAGCCAGCTGTTTGAGGTCAATATGAATCTAAGATGTCAGTAAATAAAGAAAATTATTTAGAACTTCCGGATTTCGTGACCGAAGACAAACTGTACATGAAAGACTATTTAGCATCTGGTGGAGTAATTAAAGACACTTCGTCTGACACACAGAATAAATTAATAGCTGGTATTACGGATGTTGTTAAAGAACAAATTTGATCCAAAGTTAAAAATAGTCCTTTTATGCCAGTACAAGCCGACGAAACAACCGGTGTCTCGACTAGAAAACAAATGAGTGGAATTTTTAGTTGCATATCCTCATGCTCTCTTTGTGCTCCGCTACGCACATGAATTGAACCTAGTCCCCGTATATGCTTGTAAAACAATTACGCAAGCAAAACATTTTGTGGCAAAACGATCAAGATATCACGCGTTTTTTAGTCGTTCAAGTAAAAAAAGTGAACTTAGGAGGAAAAAAGAATTAAAATTACAAAAGGTTTGTGAAACGAGGTGGTATTTTCATTCACACGCTGTATAAACCATTATTCTTCACTATGCAATAGTAAACTGAATGGTGAAACCTTTCTTTTCCTATTGCAGCTGTACAATTCGATTTTGCAGCACAGAACTACCTTGTTCGACATGTTGGAAGTAAAACTGTGGAAATAAGACGATGTAAGGTAGAAACTGAAAATACCATTAAGGCTGTTGAAAGATTTAGATGTGTAGAAATTATTCTGAAATGCGTAGTGGAAGTTGAGAGCCTCAAAATCTCACCATGAGTATCTGAAATTAACTTTAACGAAACAGAAGCAAGTATTCAGAGATTCAGAAGGTGAGCATTCGAAATTTGACACAGTAGTAGTAAACATTGAAACTAGATTGCAGGGCCTTCAGTACTCAGATTTTACAGAACTTGTAAACGAGCAAATTTTTCAGGTTATATTAGGCCAAGCAATTTCACGATACGTGAAGTTGAAAAACTAATTAAAATATTTCCTTTCTTTGAGAGAGAAAAACTGAAAGGAGACCTTCTGTTTATTTACAGAGAGAGGATAAAATCCACAGCCTCAGGTCCTCGTTAAATCTTTTGTAAACAACAAATTAAGAAACGTGTTGTCTGATTGTTTGAACTTACTGTCGTTGTATCTTGCAGTTCCAGCAACCACCACGTCTTGTGAAAGAGGTACATTAAAACGCGTTACAACCCATTTTCGCAACACAGTTACCAGTGACAAACTGTCAAACTTGGCGATTTTGGCTATTGAGAAGGGAACCGTGAAATCATCAATCAAACGGCAGGAGTTCATATCTCGTGTTACTGATGTTTACTCCCAGAAAAAGGGCAGGAGGATAGAACAACTTTATAATAAAATATAACGATAAGTCACTATGTGTTATATTTTTATCGCTGTGTAACTGTTTAGTATTTTTATGGATTTATTCACAACAATTTCTGTAGTAGTTTCAAACTTAGTAGAAATATGTAACTGAGTTACATTTGCAGTGCCTCTATTTCACAAGTGTTTGGTTCAAGTGGCTCTGAGCACTATGCGACTTAACTGCGGAGGTCGTCAGTCGCCTAGAACTTAGAACTAATTAAACCTAACTAACCCAAGGACATCACACACATCCATGTCCGAGGCAGGATTCGAACCTGCGACCGTAGCGGACGCTCGGCTCCAGACTGTAGCGCCTAGAACCGCACGGACACTCCGGTCGGCTGAAACTGGAATACGGATATTTTTTGTCAGTGTCTGAAAACACTGTGGCGAGCATTCTTTAATCGTTCGAAGGCACCGATTATCTTATTAATGTAATGATTATGAAATCCTCTCGGGTTCTACAAGACGCATTACGTGCCTATGCAGTACAAGTTTTGTCACAGCTAGCCGTCGCATATTTGTGAAAGGTAAGAATATGTGTGGTGTGATATTCCTTTTACATTTTATCTTACTAGAAGCTCGCCTTGATGCAGCTCGATATACGTGAAATATAATATGGTACAAAAGTGGAATTAGGTACAAGCAGCAGATGTTACAGTATGTACTATTCCCGTGGGAGAGTCCGCCAATTGTACTGAACTTGCTTCTGATTGGTCGGCACATTCAGGTGATAGGCGCCAAAACGCCTAACTTCTCTTATGAATTTTGTATATAATTTTCGTTGTATTTAACCCAGTTTTCAGTATAACAATCTGTGATGGTTACCCTACGGGGCCCGCATCTCGTGGTCGTGCGGTAGCGTTCTCGCTTCCCACGCCCGGGTCCCCGGGTTCGATTCCCGGCGGGGTCAGGGATTTTCTCTGCCTCGTGATGGCTGGGTGTTGAGTGATGTCCTTAGGTTAGTTAGGTTTAAGTAGTTCCAAGTTCTAGGGGACTGATGACCTAAGATGTTAAGTCCCATAGTGCTCAGAGCCATTACCCTACGAGCCTACCGTTTTTGTTTATTAAATATCACTAGTTTTGAGAAACAGAAGAGTAATCTACATCTACATTTACGTGCTTACTCTGGTATTCACAATAAAGTGCCTGGCAGAGGATTCAGTGAACCACCTTCAAGCTGTCTCTCTACCGTTTCACTCTCGAACGGCGCGCGGGAAAATCAAGCACCTATTTTTTCTGAGCGATCCCTTATTTCTCTTACTTTATCGTGATGATTTCTCCCAATGTAGTGCCAACAGAATGTTTTCGCAATCGGAGAAGAAAACTGATGAATGAAATTTCATGAGAAGATTCCGTCGCAACGAAAAACGCCTTTGTTTTAATGATTGCCACTCCAATTCACGTATCATGTCTATGGCACTATCTCCCTTATTTCGTGACAGTAGAAAACGAGCCGCCCTTCTTTGAACTTTTTCGGTGTCATCCGTCAGTCCCACCTGATGTGGATCCCACGCCGCACAGCACTACTCCAGAATAGGGCGGACAAGCGTGGTGTAAGCAGTCTCTTTAGTAGACCTGTTGCACCTTCTAAATGTTCTGCCAGTGAATCGCAGTCTTTCGTTTGCTCTACCCACAACATTACCTATGTGATCTTTCCAATTTAGGTTAGTTGTAATTGCAATCCCTAAGTATTTAGTTGAATTTACATCCTTACGATTTGTGTCACTTATAGCGTAGTAGAAATTTAGCGGATTTCTTTTAGTACTCATGTGGATAACTTCACACTTTTTTTTATTCAGGGTAAAAAAAAAATGTTCAAATGTGTGTGAAATCTTATGGGACTTAACTGCTAAGGTCATCAGTCCCTAAGCTTACACACTACTTAACCTAAATTATCCTAAGGACAAACACACACACCCAAGCCCGAGGGAGGACTCGAACCTCTGCCGTCACCAGCCGCACAGTCCATGACTGCAGCGCCCAGACCACTCGGCTAATCCCGCGCGGCTATTCAGGGTCAATTGCCATATTTCGCACCATACAGGTATCTTATCTAAATCATTTTGCAATTCGTTTTGGTCATCTGATGACTTTACAAGACGGTAAATGACAGCATCATCTGCAAACAATCTAACAGGGCTACTCAGATTGTCTCCCATGCCGTTAATATGGATCAGGAAAAACAGAGGGCCTATAACACTTTCTTGTGGAACGCCGGATAATACTTCTGTTTTACTCGATGACTTTCCGTCTATTACTACGAACTGTGACCTATCTGACAGGAAATCACGAATCCAGTCACACAACTGAGGCGATATTCCGCAGGCACGCAGTTTGGTTAGAAGACGAAATTATTAAAAGCATCTCGCATTGAAGTACGCGCTATATTTCAGACTTCTGCAATACTTTGCCAGTCTTGGGGATTTTGCGTTCTTCTAAATTTGGCATGCTTTTTTTGTTGCTTCTGCAACGGCGATCTGACCCGTTTTATGTAGCATGGGGGATCAGTGCTATCACTTATTAATTTAAGTGGTATACAGGGTGTCCCAGCTATCTTGTCCACACAAAATATCTCTGGAACAATAACAGCCATTGGAAAATGACTTTCACCGGTATCAATGTAGGGCTGGGGCCCATGAATGTACATATTTGGAAACATTCTAAAACGAAAGCGTATGTGTTTTTTTAACACAAACTTATGTTTCTTTTAAATGGACCTCCTATATTTTCTCTTCAGCAATCCATAGCATGACAAAGCACATACACAATGGCGTTGATTGTATCGCAATATTCCCATTACATCCCGAGATATTAAGACGCGAAGTTGACGCTTGAAACACCCGACATGTGCTGCTAGTGCACGTCCTGAGGCTCAGGCGTGAACCCCATGCTAACCGTAATCGCGATGTGATTGACATGCGTAATCACACTTCCATACTTATCAAGAGGTCCGAAACGAATAATACGGTCTGCTGCCATCCTACATTAACGTCGTACATTCCAGCAGGTATTTATCCCTTAGGCTAGGGGTGATGCGGTTCTGTAACATATCTGTGTACCGCAACGTTAGTCACAAAGTTAACTTCGCTTATCGTTAATCCGTTACTAAAAAGGTAATGCCGTTCAACTTTAAAACTTTACTTTACTGTTGATCTAGGGCAAGTGACAGTTAATCATTCACTCGTAACAGTAAAATTCATGTTGATGGTTTTAGTGAAACGAGCAAGTGGACTAAAAGTTTTACCGTTGTTTAGGTAAAAATGTTTTGACTTGGGAAGTTCAGGTAGGACATAGAAGATGAATGTAAACATGTTTAACCAATTAGTTTTCTTATTACATAATTATCAATGTTAAATTTATCTAATGCGTTAAATGACAAATTGTTGCAAACAAATGTTTCTTAACATCACTGGGTAAAATGGCCCTTTGTAGAAACTTCCACTGTGATACCAGCACTACATACTAAACATAGCGTTCACATCTCATGCTCAAAGTGATGCCCATTGGCTTGCATACATAGGGTCACTCTGCGGATGAAGGATGCCCTACTTCGTGCTACTGTTTCCTCTTTGATGGCTGTACAAGCATCAATAATGCGTTGCTTCATGTCCTCTGGTGTTGTTGGTTCATGTTGGTAAACAGCATCCTTCACTGCTCCCCAAAGAAAATAATCCAGCGGTGTAAGGTCCGCAGATCGGGCAGGCCACCTAACTGGGCCACCTCGTCCAATCCACCTACCAGGGAACTTACGGTTCAGAAGTCGTCGTGCTCGTAAGGCGTTATGTGCAGGGCATCCGTCATGCTGATACCACAGACCGTTCAGAGGTACGGTGTCCAAGAGAACAGGAAGATTGTGTCGTATAAATCTGGAGTATTGTCTGCCATTTTGGATGCCATTTATAAAGAAAGGTCCGATAATGGTATCTCCAATAATCCCACACCAAACATTAACTTTCCACGGACGTTGATGCTCTACCTGACGGAGCCATTTTGGGTTGTCTGCGGACCAATAATGCATATTCCTCATATTGACAATTCCTTTCTTGGAGAATGATGCCTCGTCGGTAAAGAGAACATCTGCAAAAAAATTTGGATTAGTCATAAGTTTTTGCTGAGCCCACCGACAAAATGTTACCCTATTGCGGAAGTCATTTCCATGAAGATCCTGGTGAAAATGAACATGGTAAGGATGAAATTTATGACGTTTAAGAATACGCTTTGCACCTGATTTCGACACACCAACTTCACGTTCAATTTGACGTATGCTGATTTGAGGATTCACAGTTATGGTAGCGAGCACAGCAACTTCAGCACGTTCATCTGTACGTGTTCTAGGACGATGTCGAGGTCTTGGATCTAAGCTTCCCGTTTCACGTAGACGAGATGTGAGACGACCAAACATCCGGTGCGAAGGCGATGGCTTGTCAGGGAATCGTCTTCTGTACAGTCGTTGTGCCTCAACAGCATTTCGTCCACCTACAACAGGGTAGAGTAGAGTAGAGTAGAGTAGAGTAGAAAACAGACATATTAACTTAATGATCATAATGTTCGCTAACAGTACTATCAACAAACAAGCAATCTCATAACGTATTTCCCGTCAACGTACATTCTCCATAGATCAGCAGCATTTCTACCATATCTTCATGTGTGTACGTTTATTCACAATGTGTACTACCTCCGTGCCGTCACTAGATTACTCTGATGCACGACTACACTGGCAAGCGGTGTACAGTACGTCAAAGCAACAACAAATGGGATGCTCGGAGGGTGGTGGAGTACAGGAGTTTGCATGGGTCGCAAATCATAAACAAGGCGAAGTGGTAACTGTGGCAGTAGTGGGAACTACGTTGGACACTTGACTAGGTAGAGCCAGGCCCTGCGCGACAGGCACAATGTGTCATATAACGCATTAGATAAACCTTATTTTGGGTGTGCAGGATAAATAAGACAACCTGACGGGTGTACACCGATCGGTACTGGTTCATATTGTGTACGTAGATACGTAAAACGTGCAAGAGGGAAACCATTATGTGCTTATGAGAGTTGATGGCAGCAGACCGTATTATTCGTTTCGGACCTCTTGATAAGTATGGAGGTGTGATTAAACATGTCAATCACATCGCGATTACGGGCAGCATGGGGTTCACGCCTGAGCCTCAGAACGTGCGCTAGCAGCGCATGTCGGGTGTTTCAAGCGTCAACTTCGCGTCTCAATATCTCGGAATGTAATGGGAATATTGCGATACAATCAACGCCATTGTGTATGTGCTTTATCATGCTATGGATTGCTGAAAAAAATAGGTCCATTTAAAAAAACGTAAGTTTGTGTTAAAAAACACATATGCTTTCCTTTTAGAATGTTTCCAAATACGTACATTCATGGGCCCCAGCCCTACATTGATACCGGTGAAAGTCATTTTCCAATAGCTGTTATTGTTCCAGAGATATTTTGGGTGGACAAGATAGCTGGGACACCCGGTATATCTCTCAATTGCCTTCGATACTATCTCTTTAAAATAATTCCACATCCTTTCTACGCTTACGTGATCAGATATCAGATCGGAAGGAGTGGAGAATGTCTCTTAAAAAGGCGTTAAGAGAATTTTTATCAGCTTTTTTAAATACCTGTACATTACATTTCCTTTTGATGGTTGTAGGTGTTACGTTATTGAGCCTAGCAGCAACTGCTTGTGGTCGCTAATCCCTGTATTCATCATGATACTCCCTATTCGCCCAAGACTATTTGTTGCTATGAGGTCAAGCACCCTTTTGCAACCATTTATGCTTCGAGTGAGCTCATGAACTAATTGTTCAAAATAATTCTCTGAGAAAGCATTCAGTACAATTTCGGATGACGTTTTATGCCTGCCGCCGGCTTTAAACGTGTAATTTTTCACGCATATCGAGGGTAAATTGAAGTCACCACCAACTATAATTGTATGAGTGGGGTACCTATTTGAAACGAGAGTCAAGTTATCTTTGAACTGTTCAGCAACTATATCCTCTGAGTCGGGGGTTCCGTAAAACTATGCAATTAATAGTTCAGATCGATTGTCAAGTATAACCTCTGCCCATACTATTTCGCAGGAACTATCTATTTGAATTTCACTGCAAGGCAAACTACTTCTGACAGTAGTAAATACTCCACCACCAACAGTATTTAATCTATCCTTTCTGAACACTGTTAGATCGTTTGAAAAAATTTCGGTTACACTTATTTCCGGTCTTAGCCAGCTTTCCGTACCTATAACTATTTGAGCTTCAGTGCTTTCTATTAGGGCTTGGAGCTCTGGTTCTTCCCTAACACAGCTACGGCAATTTACATCTGATCGTTTCTACAACTACCTTACTGTGTTTTACCTGCTCCCTTTTAGATCGACGCCCTTTCTGCGGTTTCTTGAGACCCTCTAATCTAAAAAACCGCCCAGTCCCTTCGACACAGGCCCCGCTACCCGTGTAGCCGCTTCCTGTGCGTAGTGGACTCCTGACCTATTAAGCGGATACCGGACACCCACCACCCGATGTCGCAAGTCAAGGAAGCTGCAGCCTACACGGTCACAGAACCGCATGAGCCTCTGATTCAGACCCTCCACTCGGCTCTGCACCAAAGGACCACAGTCGGTTCTGTCGACGGTGCTTCAGATGATGAGCTCCGCCTTAATCTCGCAAGCAAGACTGGCAGTCTTTACAATTTCCGCTAACCGCCCGAAACCAGAGAGAATCTCCTCAGATCCAAAGCGACACACGTCAATGGCACCGACATGGGCCACCACCTGCAGTTGGCTGCACCCTGTACTCTTCATGGCATCCCGAAGCACCCATTCCACATCCGGAATGATTCCCCTTGGTATGCACACGGAGTGCTCACTGGGTTCCTTCCCATCCTTGGCAGCCATGTTCCTAAGGGGCCCCATTACGCGCCTAACGTTGGAGCTCCAGCTACCGGCAAACCTACTCTCTGTGGATGCCCAGAACTTATGGGCCGAGAAGCTTCCTCTGGAACAGGGTGGACGACTGCATCTGGCTAGAGACTTTGTCAGCCACAGATAACGCCCGAAACCTGTTCGTCAAACGATCCGGGAAGGCTCTGCGAAAGGGCCCCTCAGATAATCTTTCGCTGCTGCCAGACTTTGGAATGATATCCCACTGGACCATGGGTGATGGATCAGCCTCAGTGCAGTCAGTATCCGGGGTGGCCACAAGAGTTTACTGATCGGGGGACACGTGGGACGTGCTCGACATAGCTCACATACCCACGTCGGAACCCCCGCCCCCCCCCCCTCAAACTGTATGACGGAAGCCAACACAGCCTGGATCTGCGAGCGAAGGGTCAACAACTCAGCTCGCATCTGTACACAGCAATCACAGTTCCTATCCATTACTGAAGTCGCTCCTGTTTGAAGCTCGTAACAATATGTAATAAACGAGCGGTCTACTCGCCTTATTAGCAGCAGGAACTCGCCATGCACTCTCACTGACGGTCTAACCGACACTGAGCTGTTCTGACCGAAACAAACAAAATCCTGTACGATACGAGCGTCGATACAAGTCTCCATAAAAAACGGGGGTATTTACGCTACACTGTTATTAAGATAAAAGGTTGTGCCTAGTAGGCACTCAAACACTCAAGAAATTACAAAAATAAACTAGTAACTACACAGATAACTAAAATAAGTCGCTCCTGTTTAAAGGTCGTAAAAAATATGTGATAAAAGAACGGTGTACTCGCCTTATTTGCAGCAGGAACTCTTGGTGCACTCTCACTGACGGTCTAACCGGCACTGATATTACAACCGAAGTGCTTCGGACACCTTCGGGTCGCTTTGGCGGGTCTGGGAGACGAAGTACTTCGGCTGCGCTAATCACTCTGTTTCGGGTGTTCTTCAGAGCCGGACGTGTATCTTTGTTTCGGACGGACGTGTCGTATTCTGTATAGGAAGTTGTCAGAAAAGTTAGTGTACTATTAAGAAAGCTAAGTCGAATGTTGTAGAAGATAGTGTAAATTGTGATATTTCAAAATACACTCCTGGAAATGGAAAAAAGAACACATTGACACCGGTGTGTCAGACCCACCATACTTGCTCCGGACCCTGCGAGAGGGCTGTACAAGCAATGATCACACGCACGGCCCAGCGGACACACCAGGAACCGCGGTGTTGGCCGTCGAATGGCGCTAGCTGCGCAGCATTTGTGCACCGCCGCCGTCAGTGTCAGCCAGTTTGCCGTGGCATACGGAGCTCCATCGCAGTCTTTAACACTGGTAGCATGCCGCGACAGCGTGGACGTGAACCGTATGTGCAGTTGACGGACTTTGAGCGAGGGCGTATAGTGGGCATGCGGGAGGCCGGGTGGACGTACCGCCGAATTGCTCAACACGTGGGGCGTGAGGTCTCCACAGTACATCGATGTTGTCGCCAGTGGTCGGCGGAAGGTGCACGTGCCCGTCGACCTGGGACCGGACCGCAGCGACGCACGGATGCACGCCAAGACCGTAGGATCCTACGCAGTGCCGTAGGGGACCGCACCGCCACTTCCCAGCAAATTAGGGACACTGTTGCTCCTGGGGTATCGGCGAGGACCATTCGCAACCGTCTCCATGAAACTGGGCTACGGTCCCGCACACCGTTAGGCCGTGTTCCGCTCACGCCCCAACATCGTGCAGCCCGCCTCCAGTGGTGTCGCGACAGGCGTGAATGGAGGGACGAATGGAGACGTGTCGTCTTCAGCGATGAGAGTCGCTTCTGCCTTGGTGCCAATGATGGTCGTATGCGTGTTTGGCGCCGTGCAGGTGAGCGCCACAATCAGGACTGCATACGACCGAGGCACACAGGGCCAACACCCGGCATCATGGTGTGGGGAGCGATCTCCTACACTGGCCGTACACCACTGGTGATCGTCGAGGGGACACTGAATAGTGCACGGTACATCCAAACCGTCATCGAACCCATCGTTCTACCATTCCTAGACCGGCAAGGGAACTTGCTGTTCCAACAGGACAATGCACGTCCGCATGTATCCCGTGCCACCCAACGTGCTCTAGAAGGTGTAAGTCAACTACCCTGGCCAGCAAGATCTCCGGATCTGTCCCCCATTGAGCATGTTTGGGACTGGATGAAGCGTCGTCTCACACGGTCTGCACGTCCAGCACGAACGCTGGTCCAACTGAGGCGCCAGGTGGAAATGGCATGGCAAGCCGTTCCACAGGACTACATCCAGCATCTCTACGATCGTCTCCATGGGAGAATAGCAGCCTGCATTGCTGCGAAAGGTGGATATACACTGTACTAGTGCCGACATTGTGCATGCTCTGTTGCCTGTGTCTATGTGCCTGTGGTTCTGTCAGTGTGATCATGTGATGTATCTGACCCCAGGAATGTGTCAATAAAGTTTCCCCTTCCTGGGACAATGAATTCACGGTGTTCTTATTTCAATTTCCGCTAGTGTATAAACAAACGGGCTACATTAATGAGAGATGCCGCCTACCATCATTGTCAGTACTACAGATATTATCCTCTGTAGATACAGAGACTAACCTGGGTAAGTGTCATCCCACAAAAAATAGTACAAACACAGGTTCAAGTTCGAGATGACAGCATAGCAGCCTCAGCCGAAGAAGATCCAACGACCGACGAGCTGTCTTCTGCGCTGTATACCCAACTATAGAAGACAACAGGTTGGTTGAAAAAACTGTTAGGGACTCTTAGTCTATCTCTATAGGTCTCTCACGCTTCCAGATCTGACTTCCAACATGGGAACGTATAATTGAACGTATAATTTTAAAGTGGGACTGGTGACTGATAGACGACAATAGTTAATAATATTAATCTGTCATGGGAATGATAATAATGATAACATTACATCCACATTTTTGCCAAGGGCTAAGTAGTTTCTAGCACAAATATTCGAACAGAAATATTTATTAAGTGTTCCTGTGAAACTGTTTATTCACTACTTCTCCGTGCTGTTACAATTCAGAGAGCACGAAGATCACAGACTGTATCTAATAAGTTGTAAAGAAATAAACTACCGAAGAGCACTGTTTCAGAAAAGTATTAATATCTAGATAGCGATTCCAACAGCATTCGGATTTAGATAAATTTATCGGCTGTCCTGAATTACTGAATTATTAAGTTACTACACGTAACGTGAAACCACAATAAGAAAATCTACTTCATCAAATACTTCTGTGGAAATGATAAAAAGATAAAAGATATCAGTCCCTGTGATTCCACTGAATGTTCAGCTAACCAAGGATATACCTTCTTATGATAGCCGCGCCGTCGGACTATATAGAACACTTCCAACAAACAGAATGTTACCTCTAGTGTACGGACGCACAAGAAGGGAAACTATGAAGCTGTTGCTCCGTAGGTTGGTTAATGACCGACAGAGAAAATTTTTCGACGAACTTTATTACTTTAAATTCTCCAGTTCCGTGCCCCTCAAGAAAAACTTATACATTATTGTAATAATTTAAAACTCAACCAGTCAGACCTAAAACTGAAGTCGTCTCCGAGTGTTTCTTACACTTTCTAGCATTTTACGCGTTCCTGAAATATCAGTTGAGCTGCAAGTTGAATTTAGTTTCACAATGTGGATTCAAAGTAAACGTTAGTATGAGTTGTGTACTTCTCTGAAACCTCTATGTGTTTAATGACGCGTTAAAGATTTTGAAAAAAGTGGACGTAATTTAGTGTTAGAAATTATAGCTATATACACTCCTGGAAATGGAAAAAAGAACACATTGACACCGGTGTGTCAGACCCACCATACTTGCTCCGGACACTGCGAGAGGGCTGTACAAGCAATGGTCACACGCACGGCACAGCGGACACACCAGGAACCGCGGTGTTGGCCGTCGAATGGCGCTAGCTGCGCAGCATTTGTGCACCGCCGCCGTCAGTGTCAGCCAGTTTGCCGTGGCATACGGAGCTCCATCGCAGTCTTTAACACTGGTAGCATGCCGCGACAGCGTGGACGTGAACCGTATGTGCAGTTGACGGACTTTGAGCGAGAGCGTATAGTGGGCATGCGGGAGGCCGGGTGGACGTACCGCCGAATTGCTCAACACGTGGGGCGTGAGGTCTCCACAGTACATCGATGTTGTCGCCAGTGGTCGGCGGAAGGTGCACGTGCCCGTCGACCTGGCACCGGACCGCAGCGACGCACGGATGCACGCCAAGACCGTAGGATCCTACGCAGTGCCGTAGGGGACCGCACCGCCACTTTCCAGCAAATTAGGGACACTGTTGCTCCTGGGGTATCGGCGAGGACCATTTGCAACCGTCTCCATGAAACTGGGCTACGGTCCCGCACACCGTTAGGCCGTCTTCCGCTCACGCCCCAACATCGTGCAGCCCGCCTCCAGTGGTGTCGCGACAGGCGTGAATGGAGGGACGAATGGAGACGTGTCGTCTTCAGCGATGAGAGTCGCTTCTGCCTTGGTGCCAATGATGGTCGTATGCGTGTTTGGCGCCGTGCAGGTGAGCGCCACAATCAGGACTGCATACGACCGAGGCACACAGGGCCAACACCCGGCATCATGGTGTGGGGAGCGATCTCCTACACTGGCCGTACACCACTGGTGATCGTCGAGGGGACACTGAATAGTGCACGGTACATCCAAACCGTCATCGAACCCATCGTTCTACCATTCCTAGACCGGCAAGGGAACTTGCTGTTCCAACAGGACAATGCACGTCCGCATGTATCCCGTGCCACCCAACGTGCTCTAGAAGGTGTAAGTCAACTACCCTGGCCAGCAAGATCTCCGGATCTGTCCCCCATTGAGCATGTTTGGGACTGGATGAAGCGTCGTCTCACGCGGTCTGCACGTCCAGCACGAACGCTGGTCCAACTGAGGCGCCAGGTGGAAATGGCATGGCAAGCCGTTCCACAGGACTACATCCAGCATCTCTACGATCGTCTCCATGGGAGAATAGCAGCCTGCATTGCTGCGAAAGGTGGATATACACTGTACTAGTGCCGACATTGTGCATGCTCTGTTGCCTGTGTCTATGTGCCTGTGGTTCTGTCAGTGTGATCATGTGATGTATCTGACCCCAGGAATGTGTCAATAAAGTTTCCCCTTCCTGGGACAATGTATTCACGGTGTTCTTATTTCAATTTCCAGGAGTGTAGTATTACAGAAAGCAACAGTAACTAGAAATTAAATTCCAACGCTCACCATCATTGGCGGGGCGCATACGGTTGCTACCGCACCCACGTTTCACCCTCCGTAATAACCTATTTTGTGTGTCTTCAAAGGTTAAATTTCTCTTGTCACACTCTTTTCTATCCCTAGAATCCCTTTAAGTCGCGGTCTTCCTCTACGCCTTCTGATCGTCTGTCTATATTCAAAAACATTTTTTGATACTCTTTCTTGTCTTATTCTCGTAAACTGTCCCAACCAAAAAAGTTGCCTGCGTTCTGTTTAATCCATTATCGCATCGCTGTTGTACATTATTTTCCTTACATTCAGAAGTAGAAAATACATTGACTTCGTATGTGTATCAAAGGCTTCAACAGTCTCTCACGAGACTTAATATTTCAGTGAATATAGACAGAGTATACACAAAATTTACTCTCTTACGTTTGGTCAGCACTGTGTCACAAATCCGAAAGTTATTTCTGTCTCTTAAGTTAATGAACGTATTCTAGCAGGAACGAAAATGGGATCAAGTATAAGATTGTCTGGCCAATTACTGTATGCAACCTAATGTGCTAGAAGGGAATGACAAATAGAAACAGCCATTAATAATTATACAGTGTTGCCTGGCTCACAAAACCATGGTCCGCAGCTCGTGGTCGTGCGGTAGCGCTCTCGCTTCCCGCGCCCGGGTTCCCGGGTTAGATTCCCGGCGGGGTCAGGGATTTTCTCTGCCTCGTGATGACTGGGTGTTGTGTGATGTCCTTGGGTTAGTTAGGTTTAAGTAGTTCTAAGTTCTAGGGGACTGATGACCATAGATGTTAAGTCCCATAGTGCTCAGAGCCCCCCCACTCCCCCCTTTGACAATTTGACAAAACCATGTATTTGTGATGATGGCCCGAATTAAAAATTTCCTTTTCGTTAGATAGAACAGTTAGGTTCGAATAGTTGCTACTGACGTACTGACTGATCAATGGATAGTTGGCTATATGTACAAAATATTACATTTAGCCAAAATTAACAGGAAGACATTGTATTACAGAATCGAAGAAGTCGTTTTCTGTGTCATCTTTTCTGAGACTACGATGCCGACAAGTGTAAACGTATTAAGACCAGTGAAAAGCCGGGTACCAGCTGCCTGATTAATAAAATTTTGGTATGCGAACATATTACCGCTCTTTTGAACATGTGATTCACATCTCACTTTTACAAGCCCCCCTGTCAGTTCAAATGGTTCAAATGGTTCTGAGCACTGCGCGACTTAACTTCTGAGGTCATCAGTCGCCTAGAACTTAGAATTAATTAAAGCTAACTAACCTAAGGACATCATACACATCCATGCCTGAGGCAGGATTCGAACCTGCGCCCGTAGCGGTCGCTCGGCTCCAGACTGTAGCGCCTAGAACCGCACGGCGCCCCAAACAGTAACTCGCCCACACCCACTAGTCCATCGCTGTAAGTCGCCCGTATCTATCCGCTCCCAATTGCTCATACTAACCCACTTATTTACCTCAACTCATTGTCAGTATCTCTCTGTGTCTCTCCAACTGTCATTGTCTCCTGTCTCACAGCTAAAGTCACCTTCATTCTGTCCCACTACTGTCTCTTCTCACTGCCGACTGTCGCCCTCTTACTCTCATTTACTACTAGTATCTCATTCATTCCTTCCTACCGCTGCTATTTGTTCTCACTGTCACTATCTTTCTCTTCCTCGTTTTTACTGACATAGACTCACTCTGTCATTATTACTGGTTCTCACCCACTTCCTATTTCACCTTATATTTTTTCCTTCCCAATCTCTCTGTCTCCTTCAGTATTTTCCTAGCACTGTTCTGTAACTGTCTTCTATATTCTACTGACACTGTATTCCTAGCGTTCTCTCTCAATGCAGTTATCTCCTTCGTCCTTTCAATATCACAGCCACTGTCATCTATATTTCAGTATCCGTCTCTTTCCCAGCGCCACTGTTTTGTCCTCTTTCAGCACAAAAAAGCACGAATACCTTCTATGGCATGTTGAAATTTTTGGGAAAATTTTTTAAGTTTGAATAATGCAACTGGCACCTCACTTTTCAGTCTGATTCCCTTAAACCAGGAGAATATTAGCCTTTTTTCTGCTCCGATAGGAGCATGTTTGTGTTGCTTCCATTCTTTTCCCTGCTATAGTAAGGCATGACACTCATATGAGAAGAACTTCATGGTTCAATAAGATTTTACTTACATGAAACTGAAGTAACGTAAAGCTAATTTTACTCCTAAAGACTGGATTATACGTGCACAAAAGTAATGCATATGTATCATCACTATGACATGGGGTTCCAAGAACCCTTCTGATGATAACGGAGATACTTTACAGCTTATATCGCCGTACTACGTTGCTTAATAAACTACGTTTTCACCTCACACCGTATATTCCCTGCGTATTTCACGTGTACAAGTAGTGTAAATTTGAATCTCTGTATCTCGGAAAGTGACAAAGATATCAAGAAAATTTTCAAGTTAGCTCGAGATCGGGGTATTAGGAATACATTGTAAAAAATTTGCTGTGCATAGCCTCCTTGGAATCCGCGGATCCGTTTTGGTTCCCAAAAAGCAAGTTTTTCTGTTTTTCTCAGGAATCGCCCAATAAATAAACTGTGCCTCCATAAGCCCACTAAGGCACACTATAGACTCCATGTAAAGCAAAAAGAACCAACGGATTTTATCATTTGACTAAGCTGGAAGAAGTGTGTAATACTGAAATTTCAACCCTGCACTGTAGAATAGTTATAGTAAGACTATCTTTCTGGTGGGTTACTAACAGTCCCTAGCCGAAGCGCTATCCAATATACTTGACTATTCACCATGCTCCTCAAAGCACTGAAGCACGGTTCTGGCTCCGAGACGCAGACAACTGTACTGCTGAAAGATGTTACCGCCGTCTGGGACGATATCAAGCACGAAGCGATGCAGGTGGTTTGCGGCTGTCAGAATGTTTTCCATTACTATCACAGGCCCCATGCAAGCGCAGGCGGATGTCTTCCATAGCACAATACTCCTTCCACTAGCTTGCGTTCGTGGTGCGCTGCACGTTTCGAGCCGCCGCTCACTTCGATGACGGCTATTGCGGAGACCACCATCGACTTAGTGTTGGAAAAATGTGCTTCACCCGAAGGGTCGACACGTTTCCGTTGATCGACGGTCGAATCCTGATGATCCATACCCACTGCAATCGTAATTTAGGATGCCATTGGGTCAACATGTGAACACGTAGGGGTGGGTGCTGCGGAGCTCCATATTCAACAATGTGCGATGAACGGTGAGCTCCGATACACTTGTCCATGCACCAGCATTGTGCTCTTTCGTCAGAGACGCCACAGATCACAAACTGTCCTACATTACAGAGCATACAAGCCTCCGAAACACACATTCTGTGACTAGTCTGGAAGTCTAACCAATTTCACCTAGTGATAGTTTCACTGTCCTTCTAACTCTTTCTGTAGGTGATCAAGACCGCAACACGTGAACATTCGAGCAGCTTCGCCGTTTCCAAGATACTCGTTCACAGGCTTTGCGTAATAACAATCTGCCATTTGGCCAAGTCGTTTATCTCAATGGATTTCCCCGTTTGCAGCTCACATCTTCTCTACGGTGCTCCCCTGTCGTGTCTAGTCCGCTTACATATTTTTTTACCACGTCACGTGTCCGTAAAACCACCAGGTGGTATCCAACGTCGCGATGGGCAATGGTCGCAATGTTCTGGCTTATCAGTGTATGTGACATTTTTAGCGGTCGCTCGACAACAAACCCACTGTTATGCCTATAAATAGTGACCGGTAAGTCACTATGGAATGGAATCGGTAAGTCATCGAGTCCGTATCCGGTATAGTGTGAAATTCCGCCTCGAAGCCGCCACCGCTCAAGCGCCGCCTTCGCCCGCAGCGCGTAACGCCGCCAGCCAGACGCAGGTCCCGGATTCCTCCGCCGCGTCACATTGGAACCGGCCGCCAGCCAGCCTCGCCTACTACTCCAAGCAATCTATGGCGGCCTATTGTTAAGTTTTTAAAAATTGTTACCTGAAAACAAAAAGTATAAGCGTATAGGAAATTCAATTATAGATAGAGTTCCTTTTCCACGAAAGTCGATCCAAGACGGAGCACATGGACAAAAAAGTAAAATAAGTTGGCAAAACCGGTTTTTCGTAAAATGTAAAATATTATTGTTCCAACAGAAAAATGTTAAGGGCGTAGAGCTTCAAAGGATCTATCGATTGCTTTATAAAAGTACCCATTGCCTTGCTATGCTTCAAGGTACTTCGAAAAACCCGCCAGAATTCGAAAAAATAAAAATAAAATTTATTTTTCTGGATATATCGATTTTTTGAAAACGAAGATCCTCTCGATAATTGGATAGATCTTCTGAGTGGATTGCCCTATTGTAATGGTTTTAGACTTATTTTCTTCGAAAAGTGTTGTGCTACTATGCTATTGAATAATTTTTACGGTGTTATAAATTGTAAAGATAAAATATTGAAAAGTTTTAAGGAAAGAAAAACTAACATTTTTTCGGGAATAGAAAAAAAAGAAAAGAAAGACAGGAAGAAAGAAAGAAAGAAAGAAAGGTTTCTGCGACTTTCTGGAGCTGAAATAACTTTCTATTTCAAGAAAATAATATAGCTTACGCAGTTAACATTTTACAGCGACATGCTTGATGTAGCTTAGAACTGAATACTTATATTGTCAACACTAGGATATGTTTAATTGGCTTTTAGTATTAGTAGCAGAGTAATAAACTGAGGAGGGTAAGTGCGGGCTGCGTCAGCTGGAACAGGTGGAGTGGGGGCTCTGTAAACTGATTCTAAACGGCCCGCGCTTGTGTAATTTCTGATATCTCTCTTCTACTTACTCTGGGTTGGTTTCACAAGATAAATAGGAATGTTTTAGTCATTTTAGCCTTAGAAGCAAAATAGCCCTGGGACTACTAAATTTTCATTTACTTTACATTTCAGACCGCGCACGCTGGTTCCTGCCGCTCCACAACCCGTAACAGGTGACGCACCCCGCTCTTGCACGGTTCACTTTATTGCCCAATTACTAATACTAAAAGTCAATGAAACGTATCCTAGTATTTTTTTCTTGACAATATGTGGGGTTCGTGTTTAAGTCCGTAGCATTTTCCCATGAGTTTAATGAAAACAACAGATACACATAACAGGGACTTTAATCATGAATAATATATTCTCCCTCACCATTTACAACAATCTGCCAACGCTGGGGCACTTTCGATTAGGCAACTGTAGAAATCACGCGGTTTTGAAGCGAAGAACTCGTCAAGTCATGTTCAGAGCACATTTTGATCCGGAAAGGAAGTTCCTTGTCGTTTGTTCGCTAGAGAGCGGGAAATGTGAAAATCTGAGGTCGCAAGATCAAGTGAATAAGGTGGATGCAGAATGTCTTCCCAATGAAACTCCTGTATAGTGCTTTTCCCAGTCTAGTAGAATGCGGGCGAGCGTTATCGTAGAGTACCATCACTTCACACGCAATGTTCCTGGCCGTTGTTCAAATGTGCACATGTGTGTGAAGTCTTATGGGAGTTAACTGCTAAGGTCATCAGTCCCTAAGCTTACACACTACTTAACCTAAATTATCCTAAGGACAAACACACACACCCATGCCCGAGGGAGGACTCGAACCTCCGCCGGGACCATCCACACAGTCCATGACTGCAGCGCCCCAGACCGCTCGGCTAATCCCGTACGGCTGGCCGTTGTTCTTGAGCAGCGTCTGCAAGACGTCTCAGTTGCTGACAGAAAATGTCAACAGTGATGGTTACATCTCCGAGAAGAAATTCGTAGTACATCACACAGTCGCTGTTCCCCAGACGCACAACACAATATTTTGCGGATGGGCGTAGGTCCTTGTACGGGGAGCTTCTCCTTTGCTTGCGATCAACCATTCCTTTCTTTTCCTTATGTTGACATAAAGATACTATTTCTCGTCACCAGTAACGATACAGGATAGGAATGGTCGGTGTTCTTCACGAGCCAATTGATGACGAGCAAACAGAGATGCACATATGGCCACTCGCAGATTTTTGCGATATTGGCTTACAGCATGCCGTACACAAATACCCGATTTTTGATCCTTCCCCAACGTAGCACGATGGTGGAATGGTCACAATTCATCACATTTGCAAGTTCTCGAGTATTCTGACGGGGAAAATCGTGGATTAATGAGTTTAAACTATCTTAATCATGACCCAAAGGTCTTCCTGAGCGAGCAGAGTCACCGAGGTCAAAACGATTCCTCCTAAAACGAGAAAACTATTTTCTTTCCTTTCTTTGTCTAGTGGCATTATCCCAAAACACAGCGCAAAAGTTTTTGGCTGCCTCCGTTGCTGTCACCACTCTATTGAAGAATAGCTCGGAAATGTACCGATTTCTCCAATTGGGACTGCATTTTCTAGCGCCCACAACTCCACTCGCTATCTCAAAATGACAAAAATCCTATACGTGAATTGGAAGAGAGATATTCGATTATACAATAAATATGTCAGCTACGGTGCAGCTAGGAAAAATAAGATACCAGAAGAAACAAGAAGGAAAAATCATAGCTTAAAGTACTGTCGATATGGCGATCAACAGAGCTGTAGTGTACAGAGTGTCTGTCACCTTTTGGGTCAAATTGAAACAGGTGATAGTGGATTCACAACAGATTATATTGAGACAGGGAACCAATGGCCGGAAATGCATATTAATTGTGTTACGGACATACATAGCGTACACGGCATAACAACAACGCAGCTCTTAGCTACTGTTGAAAGTGAAGACCGCCAGTCTCAATGCATGCATGACAACTGCGCATGAAGTTCTGCCGCACTCTCTCAAACATCCCTGGTGTCTGTTGTACCAGGAGACGGGCAGCTTGGACCCTAGGAAACAGGTATTCATCCGTTTCTACGGGGCTTTCATCCACCAACGTCTTGACGAAGCCTCAGCGGAAAAAATCCTGAGATATGAGATACGGCGATCGCTCTGAACATGGACATGGGGCAGGAATTCTTCTTTCTAACCAAACGATTACGGTACGTGTTCTTCAAGTGCTCGCGAGCATTAAAAATGAAGTGGGCTGATGCACTGTTCTCTTGAAACCGTGGAACAGTCAGGCAGGAGGATTTGAACAGGTATGATGAGGTACGTCTTTGTTATGCGGTGTACTATATGTATGTCCCCAACACCGTCCCTTAGTTGCCTGTCTCAATTACAGTCGATTTTGGATCCACTATTATCTGTTTAAATTTGAAGCAAAAGGCTTGAGACATTCTGTACAAATGACCAAACCAATCAGAATAATTTAAATACTGTTTTAAAAGTAAAAGCTATATACAGGGTGATTAAGCCGTGTTATGCAACCCGCAATGGTGTATCTGAAATTCAAAAATCACGATCGAGATTTTCATATTATCTAGCTCGCTATACGCAAATTATTAGTACTACTGAGAATATGAACAAGATCTTTTTTGCAGGAAATTTAATGTAGCAAAGTAATGTACTGGGACACGTTTTCGCTGGAGGCCGTAGTTTTCAAGTTATTCAAGAAAAACGTAAAAAAGTGATCTTAAAACACACCCCCACTCCTACACTCAACCCCTACCGGTCACGATTACTACACTAATGGAAATGGAAAAAAGAACACATTGACACCGGTGTGTCAGACCCACCATACTTGCTCCGGACACTGCGAGAGGGCTGTACAAGCAATGATCACACGCACGGCACAGCGGACACACCAGGAACCGCGGTGTTGGCCGTCGAATGGCGCTAGCTGCGCAGCATTTGTGCACCGCCGCCGTCAGTGTCAGCCAGTTTGCCGTGGCATACGGAGCTCCATCGCAGTCTTTAACACTGGTAGCATGCCGCGACAGCGTGGACGTGAACCGTATGTGCAGTTGACGGACTTTGAGCGAGGGCGTATAGTGGGCATGCGGGAGGCCGGGTGGACGTACCGCCGAATTGCTCAACACGTGGGGCGTGAGGTCTCCACAGTACATCGATGTTGTCGCCAGTGGTCGGCGGAAGGTGCACGTGCCCGTCGACCTGGGACCGGACCGCAGCGACGCACGGATGCACGCCAAGACCGTAGGATCCTACGCAGTGCCGTAGGGGACCGCACCGCCACTTCCCAGCAAATTAGGGACGCTGTTGCTCCTGGGGTATCGGCGAGGACCATTCGCAACCGTCTCCATGAAGCTGGGCTACGGTCCCGCACACCGTTAGGCCGTCTTCCGCTCATGCCCCAACATCGTGCAGCCCGCCTCCAGTGGTGTCGCGACAGGCGTGAATGGAGGGACGAATGGAGACGTGTCGTCTTCAGCGATGAGAGTCGCTTCTGCCTTGGTGCCAATGATGGTCGTATGCGTGTTTGGCGCCGTGCAGGTGAGCGCCACAATCAGGACTGCATACGACCGAGGCACACAGGGCCAACACCCGGCATCATGGTGTGGGGAGCGATCTCCTACACTGGCCGTACACCACTGGTGATCGTCGAGGGGACACTGAATAGTGCACGGTACATCCAAACCGTCATCGAACCCATCGTTCTACCATTCCTAGACCGGCAAGGGAACTTGCTGTTCCAACAGGACAATGCACGTCCGCATGTATCCCGTGCCACCCAACGTGCTCTAGAAGGTGTAAGTCAACTACCCTGGCCAGCAAGATCTCCGGATCTGTCCCCCATTGAGCATGTTTGGGACTGGATGAAGCGTCGTCTAACGCGGTCTGCACGTCCAGCACGAACGCTGGTCCAACTGAGGCGCCAGGTGGAAATGGCATGGCAAGCCGTTCCACAGGACTACATCCAGCATCTCTACGATCGTCTCCATGGAAGAATAGCAGCCTGCATTGCTGCGAAAGGTGGATATACACTGTACTAGTGCCGACATTGTGCATGCTCTGTTGCCTGTGTCTATGTGCCTGTGGTTCTGTCAGTGTGATCATGTGATGTATCTGACCCCAGGAATGTGTCAATAAAGTTTCCCCCTCCTGGGACAATGTATTCACGGTGTTCTTATTTCAATTTCCAGGAGTGTAGAATGTTTCGTGGCGCTCCTCCCTACCACTGTACAAAAATTTGCGACTGCATGAAATATTTCCCACATTCGACGTTTTTTGATCTCCAATGATTGGCCTTATCGTAGCAACGGCTTAGCTTAGAACTTACTAATTTTAAAATTAGCTTTTGTGTACATTTTGTCTAACAGTTTTGTGTGTTTTAACTGCAGAAAATAAACAAGTACATCGTTGTATTCGTCAAGCCTGCCGACTACGAAATTACTGTGCTGTTAAGGGTTAAGTCTGGCTCGAACTGCCAAAGCAATTTGTTTTAAGGAGAGAGTGCCACGAGCAACATATTACAAATCTTGACTGGTGAGGGATGAGTGCGGGAGTTGAGATGAGTTTAAAGGTAACTTTTGTAGGTTTTTCTTGAATAACTCAAAACCGTGGCCTCCAGCAAAAACATATCACAGGACAAAAGTTAAGTACATTGGAATTACCACTAAAAGTTCCTGTTCATTTATGCTGTAGGACTAATAGTCTGCACGTAGCGAGGGAGAGAATATGAAAATCTTGGCCGTGATGTTTGTTGGCCAGATATAACATTGCGAGTTGCACAAAATTGCATCAGTAGGCGCAACTGAATCAACCTGTATTGAATGAGAAAAAAAGCAACAACATAGTATTAATTTTGTGGGAAACATAGTATTTCTTATCTCTTTTAGTTATTACTGTATGAATGTACCTGACAGTTTCAAAAATTTATATAATCCATCAGAATAAGAAATTCTTTATTGTAAAATAGCTATGTAAATAAAAGCATAAAAGGGGAATTTATTAATAAATAACGCAAAATTATTCTAGAAATTTCTATTGCAAAAAAATGTATTTGATAAACCACATTTTAATTTGTTACGTCATTGTTATTACGAGGGGCGTTCAAGTAATGGTACACATATTTACTCAAACCAGGTTGATCTTATTCAGGATTCCAATACAACGTATTATTCCTCACACATTTGGCTACAAAGCCCTGCTTCTCAACATACGCTACGTTCAGTGTGACGGCCTTACACCACCTTACTGGGAGGGCCTGTATGCCTGCATGTTACCAATCTACTGGTCGACGTCAAAGCCAACGTCTTGCTGCATCAACAACCTCCCTATCAACCACGTACTGCTTCGCGCGGAGTGCATCATTCATTAGGCCCAACAGATGGAGTTGGTAGGTGCGAGATCCAGGCTGTAGGGTGAATGAGGAAGAATTGTCAAATGACGTTTCCTGACCTCCTATTGGGTGCGCAGAGTTGTGTGAGGCCTTCCGTTGTCATGGAGAAAGAGAAGTTCGTTTGCAATTTTGTGGCGACGAACACGCTGAAGTCGTTTCTTCAATATTATAAGGGTGGCATAATTCATTTCAGAGTTGATCGTTGCATCTTGAGGGAAGACGTCGAACAGAATAATCCCTTCAGGGCTCCAGAAGACCGTCGCCATGGCTTCACCTCGAGTGGGGAGATAGGACAGGTTTCCGCGATGTTGCTGCGATGACAACAGAATCTTCTCCCAACGACGCTCTGTGTTTTGTTCACTGGCAGGGCTCCGTAGACATTCTGCAGGTGCCTATGAATATCTGCGATGCTCTGGTTCTCCGCCAAAAGAAACTGAGTGATAGCTCTATGTTCAGAATGTACCTACCTCATTTACAGAGGTCATTTGGAATGAAACGTATAGCGCCTGCATCAATCTGTACATCATGAAACTGTAGGGGCGGAAGCGGGAATATTCCGCGATATTCTTCAACTCATTCCGCATTTTTTCAACTGAAATTGGCCGAGTACAAATGCACTGCAGAGAAAAAAATAGTGTTAATAAATACCCTGTGCATAAAAAATCTGATCCTCTCTCTATGGTGTACAGACCTTTGAAGATGAGTCCTACACATCTGTTCTAGATATAAAGGATGCGGTGGTGTTTCCCCCAGTTTTGATGTTGCCATTGGCCGAGACAGATAGCGAGAGGGGAAAAATTCCCGCCAGCTCTTACCCACACAAGTGCCCGCCGCCCATGTGGCCGGTGACGGATTATATTACATTCACTACCATCTCAGGTACGTGGACTGTGTGGTGGTTCCCCTGGCGGGTGTTGAGTAGGGGATGACAGTTAAAATCGCACTATTACCAGAGGTGTAACCTGACACAGGAAGTAGTGACATCAAGATAAGATGGTTACCATAGCTTCAATGCTCACTGCATCCCACTGCTTATCCGTTACAGCGATATCTTATCAGCGGAAGAGGTGCGTCCTCCCATGCTTATATGTCTTCATTCTCCTCTTTCTATCCTGCTACTTTCGCCAGGAGTATTCAGATAGTTTTTGATGCACTCCTTCCCGCTATTAAATAGCTGCCCACATTATGTTTTGCAGACCTTGTAAGAGTCCAGAGTGCCACGTCACGTCAGCCAGTACACCGGGGTAGGCAGCGAAGATGTTTTGCTCTGAGAATTGCCGCCGACAAAAGAGGTGGCCGTCACTGGGTCCCTGGAGGAACGTCACCCCTCGCTGAAGACGGGAGAAGCGACGACACCGCAGCAGGCGTGCGTGATAGTGTAAATCGTGTTAACGGCACGCAAGGGGACCGTAGTGTCGCGTGCGCGTCGTTGCCACCGCTAACGCGTTGCCTAACGCACACTTCCCGTGTCACCCGCCGCCTTCTGAATGTCAACAGCGTAATCTCTTCCAAATGTCAGCAGTTACTCAAATTCCTCCGGCATTTCTCTGTGTTCACTTTATGTCGCTACGGAGAAGAACTGTGACATTTTCTCAAAGAAGACAGAGGAAAGGGAACACTTGCTAGTTATCACAAATATTATCGAAAGCAAATTCCAGAATAAAGTAGGAAGAGAGGAAGAAATATGAAAGGAGAAAGGTATGTTATTAAGATATTGTATTACAAAATTTATTTGAGGAAGTAACATAAACTTCTGTGAAGTGCTAAGAAATATAAGAGTGTGAAAGCCGTAAGAATCTCACCCGGTTATGGCCGGCCGGAGTGGCCGTGCGGTTCTAGGCGCTACAGTCTGGAACCGAGAGACCGCTACGGTCGCAGGTTCGAATCCTGCCTCTGGCATGGATGTGTGTGATGTCCTTAGGTTAATTAGGTTTAATTAGTTCTAAGTTCTAGGCGACTGATGACCTCAGAAGTTAAGTCGCATAGTGCTCAGAGCCATTTGAACCATTTTTTCACCCACTTATGACAACAACAAATAAATTGAAGATGCATGCAGAAAGAAAAAGAAGCGGTGACTGGAGGTCACGATCATAGGCAATTCTCACTCTCATGCAAATTATTCTGGAAGTTGAAAATTACTATTGCAATTTCTGATGAAAGTGGAACCGAAGTAGAGTAGTAGAAGACAAGGTCACTTATACGGCAAGGTATACTACATACTACATACTACCATAGTGAAAGTTGAATCCAATACTTCGGATACTGACGCAAGTAATACTATTTCTGTACCGTAAGTACGGAGACCATGCGAATGTCGTAAAATGCTCCTCTCTGATTAGTTAATGATAGTTAACGAAATAAAAATTTATTGCAGCCCGAAGCTCAATCCCCCTGGATACAACATAACAAGATTCCATGTCATTCATTTTATGTGACTAGTACAGGCATGTCACCTCACAATTATATGTCAGCTTTACTTACACACAACAGAAAGTCTTACAGAATAAGGTCAATTGAAACAGAGTCCGGATCTTTTGGTTCTATGAGGCGATGACAATGATGCACTCACTAAAAAAATAATAAGATATTGGCATCCACACCGTTTCAGCTAACGAGTAACGATGAAATTTGAGGGGAGGGGACGAAGATGCTTTTAAAATATAGCTACTAAACTTAAATAAACTGGTCAGATAGGCATTTCAGCGTTAAAACGTAGATGTGCAAAAAATATTCCTTTGGGAAAGTTATGAAACACACAGGGATGACTAGAAGAAAATGTGTTGCGAAAGCAATAAGTATTGTCAGTTAGATAGTGAAAAAATAGGAAATAAAGACAAGGTTCGATAAGAGGTGAATCAGCAGAATACTTCCACTAAAATGTTTAGATTACACCAGAGCAGACCGACAGACCTGGAAAACAGGAATTTCCTTTATCATCTAGGGTATGAAGCCACAAGATTACCAGTTAGAATAGTGGATATGTTAACTCTAACGTTTAGCAGTATAGCCCCCATAACTATACATTTTTTAAATAGTATTAGCTAGTCTCAGTGGCTCCTCTGTTCATCAAAATGTGTAATAAAAAGATTCAGTCATCGTGACTGTGTTTCCTGGGCGTATTGAATGTTCCTAGCATTTAGTGTCTCGTCCTTTAAAGTAATTCACCATTTGGTGGAATAACGCAGCATCAGATGTTGCGATGTCATGGCTACGAAGAGAGCAATCAAGAATACTGGAGTCAACAGCAGTTAAACTGTTCGTTCAAAGTTTTGATCGATCTAGCTGAGCGTCTGTGGAAAATTGACTGTCGAGTTTCGGTATGGGCTTCTGAGACTTAAAGAAGGGATTAGTCCACGAAATACTTCACGCAAAATACTTTTTATATACGCACACATTTTGAGACCTGATCTCTCCTCGACCATCGAAAGTCTTTGACAACACTAACTGCACCTTTTCTCCAGATTTATGTTTTAGTTGCACTTTACGGTAATAAAATCGACATAGCCTTTCGTAAAATTTTTCTATTCTCACTCCCTGCTTCGCACTGGTGGCAGTAAGTATCTACGGCTGGACGAACTGTTTGACATAGCAGTAACAAATCATGTACACAAACCTTTCGTAAATCAGTCAGTCTATTAGTGAAAACCATATCAACATCTCTACAGTAGTTACACAGATTAACCTTCACATATGACAGCAAAACGGGCTTGCTGCAGTGGATACACCGGTTCCAGTGAGCTCACCGAAATTAAGCGCTGTCGGGCGTGGCCGGCACTGGGATGGGTCACCATCCAGGCCGCCTTGTGCTGTTGCCGTTTTTCGGGGTGCACTCAGCCTCGTGCTGCCAATTGAGGAGCTACTTGACCGTACAGTAGCGGCTTCGGTCAAAAATACTTTCTTAACGACCGGGAGTGCGGTGTGGTGACCCCACGCCGCTCCTACCCACGTCCTCCACTGCGGATGACGCGGCGGTCGGATAGTCTCGATGGGCCACTTGTGGCCTGTAGACGGAGTGTTTTTTTTGTGTGATAGTAAAACGTGGCCAGAGATATTAATTTATGTCGCGAAGTGATTACTTAGCACAAGGACATATGATGTGTCAGAGGAAACATGTGACATCTTTTCATCTGTTAAGTAGAGTGCTAAACAGACAGAACCAGACTTCCTTCCCTTTATTCCGTATTACAATATGATTAAACTACAAACGCAAAAAAGGCTGAGAATGTGTTTAAAACATGACTGTGTTCCTCGGCTATGCTCTGCTGTGGTGCAGTGTATTAAATATGGGAAGAAGAAACTAACAAGAAGGTGTAGTTCCCTAGTATCCTTACAATAACTGTAACGAATATGTAGCGGTGGAGAAGCAAAGGTCTGTCAGACACAAATACATCTCCGTAACAAGGCTAAAGGCAAGGTTTAAGGAGCACTAAAGCAACAAGGTCAGCTTCCGCTGTGGTAATGGGTCACTAATGTCTGTCACGTTGTCTTCATTAGATCCACTAATACAGTTCCTCAACTGTCTCCAGGACGTCGGAAATTTGAGGCTGGACCACAGATGGAACACTGGAAATGTACTTACGTCACTAAAGCCCCCTACCAGTCCTCACGACGTTAGGTCAACGCCGGAAATTAGCGCCTCCACCGCAGATCGAACTCGGGACTACTGCGTAGAAGGCCATGCGCTACTAGTAGGTCACTTGAGCGTGCTTGCATAGTATTATACGTTGCAACCGAGGATAAAATTAGATTCACCATTAGAAACAAATAAACCCAGCGATCATCATGTATCGATTTATCAGTATCAAATGGAAAATGCCAACTGTGCATTAGCCGAAATATTGGAATAAGACAACAATTAAGTGTAATTAATTGTACGAGGAGCGTTCAATAAGTAATACAACACATTTTTTTCTGAAAGAAGGTTGGGTTTATTAAAGATTCCAATACACCATATTATTCCCCACTCTTTGACTACAAAACTCTATTTTACAACACAATCTTCGTTCAAAGTCACGACCTTACGTCACCTCCCTGGGAGGGCCAGAATTTCCAGATGTTACCTCTTTACATGTCTACGTCGGAGTCAACGTCTTCCTGCATCAATAATCTCCACATCATATATATATATATTGCTTGCCGCAGAGTGCATCCTTCATTATGGCAAACAATTGGAAGTCGAAGGTGCGAGATCTGGGCTGTAGGGTGTATGAGGAAGAAGAGTCCAATGAAGTTTTATGAACTCTTCTCGGGTGCGCAGACTTCTGTGAGGCCTTGTGTTTCCACGGAGAAAGAGAAGTCCGTTGAACCATCTCGAGTTCAGAGTGTCCGCACGATTCCACATTGCAGAAATCGCATCTGTGTGCGGCAGGCTGGCAGGAGGGAGATGGGACAGATTAGCGCGATCTTGTTGCCATCATGCAGACGCCTCACCCAACGACTCGTAGTATTCCGTTTACTGACTGGTATCTGCAGACATTCTGCAAGTGTCTATGAGTATCAGATAGATTTTGCCGGCCGAAGTGGCCGTGCGGTTAAAGGCGCTGCAGTCTGGAACCGCAAGACCGCTACGGTCGCAGGTTCGAATCCTGCCTCGGGCATGGATGTTTGTGATGTCCTTAGGTTAGTTAGGTTTAACTAGTTCTAAGTTCTAGGGGACTAATGAACTCAGAAGTTGAGTCCCATAGTGCTCAGAGCCATTTGAGCCATCACATAGATTTTGGTTTTCCTCCAAAAGAAACTCAGTGACAGCTCTCTGCTCTGAATGCGCAACCATTACAGACGCCATTCTGGAGGCTACATATAGAGCCGCCGCCTATTGGAACTTCATGAAACCATAGACGCTGAAGGGGGAATATTCCACGGTGCCCCAAAACAAATTCCGAATTTTTTCAAGTGAAGCTGGCAGAGAAAAAATATGTGTTGCATTATTTATTGAACGTCCATTGTACAATATTAAAAATGTTGAAAATAAACACTGTTGTGGCCATTAATAGTCACAATATTCCAAAAACCGTGAAAAATAAGTTGACTTATCGCATGTTTCATAGAGAAATCAAACAACTGGGAAGGGATGGGGAGGTGGGGTTTAGCGCTGGTGGATACCAAACTGAACTGCTAGCGGTGGAACATTAAGTAGATCTTGAAAAGATACTTCTATTTAACTATGACGTGTCACAAGCCTAAATGGAGGAAATACTGTGGCAATACTGGGTTTAACGTTCCATCAAAGACTTAGTCGTTAGAAACGGAGGACAAGTTTGTATAGGACACAGACAAAGATATCGGCCATATCCATTCCAAAAGAACCATTCCGATATTCGACGATTTAGAGAAACCTGAATCTAGAAGGTAGGATGGACATTTTAACTCTTCATCTCCAGAAAGTGGGTAACCTCCCTAAATGAGGATGAATCTGAATTGAATATGAAGAGACAACGAAAATATTCAGTCAGTAGTGAGATGGCACAAGCGATCAAAAGCCTCAGTAGGATGGTCAGGATTCAACGTCCCGTTGAGGAGGAGGTTCGTTGAGAAGCAGCACAAGCTGCTTGGAAAGGGATGGTGAAGGAAATAGGCTTGTCCTATTCAAAGGGACCATCCCAGTATTTTCCTTAAGCAATTTAAGGAAACAACTGAATAACCTAAGTACAGAGTGTGGACGCTGATTTTGAACATGCGCCCTCCCTTTTGTCTCTTACTACTGCGCCACTTCGCTCGGCACAGAGGGAACTACAGTGGTCGAAATTACAAGATGTGGACATAACAAGACGTTAGAACCAACAACCGATGTTATTAACCCGTACTGAGGGAAGAAAATAATCACCCGAATGATGTAAGAATGCGACCACATTGGCAAGACTTGCCCTGAAGAGACACTAATAAAGACAGATATTACATAGGAAATTAGCAAGTATACCTGTAAATGACAATTCGTAATATAGCCACTCTACAGACTCATTCTGAAGAAGCAGTAAACCAGAAGTTACAAATGACTGATCTCTCTTCATACAATCATCACGTGAAACTTGTCTTTCAATTGTGTAGGTCATTAGAGTCTCATCTCGTCCTTATAGTCGTCTGCCATTCCGAATTTTCAATGTTCACGCTCCCGCTCCCGTCCAGTGTACACGTGCTGCAATTTGTCAGTACTCTTTGAGGAATCAAGAAAATAAAGAACTATAACTTGTACACCATCAAGAGGGAGCCGGGAGGGGGGGGGGCAAGGGGTAAGGAAGATTCTGAAAAACAGAAGACTAAACGAAAGATGTTACATGCGACCTGATAACCATAATGCTGGCACACAGAAACACCACGGGAGTTTAAGGAAATAATTATTTGAAAAGAGAAAGGTCAATCATGGAGAATCCTTTTAAACTCTTTTGCATTACAGCACACGCCGAAATTATCAAACATACGAAAAGGAAGAAAGCTCTAAATAGAGTCACCAAAATCACACTTGGATAAATTAAGCATTACAGAGCATATATAGGGTGACAATTACTGACCTATATGAAGTAAACGCAAATTAGTTACAAACTACGGCATGCACACACTTTATATAACATGTAAACGTCACTATAGGTATTCGGATTTAGGGTATGAGATGTTCGATATGCCTACCATCATTGGCGTTGATGTGGCGCAGACGAATAGCGAAATTCTGCATGAACCGCTCAAGTGTCGGAACATTGATGCTGTAGATGACCTGAATGGCTGTTTTCAGCTCGGCAAAGGGTTTGGGGTTATTGCTGTACACCTTGTCTTTAACATAGCCCCACAAAAAGGAGTCGCATGTGTTCCGACCCGGAGAATATGGCGGCTAATCGAGGCCCATGCCTGTGTCTTCTAGATACCCCAGAGTCAGAATGCGGTCCCCAGAAATGCATCTCCAGGACATTAAACACTCTCCTGCTTCGATGGAGCCGAGTTCCGTCTTGCATGAACTACACCTTGTCGAAATCAGCGTCACTTTGGATAACGGGGATGAAATAATCTTCCAAAACCTTCACGTACTATTCGGTAGTCACCGTGCTATCAAGGAATATCGCATCGATTATTCCGTGACTGGACAATGCACACCACTTAGTGATCCACTGAGGGCGAAGAGACGTCTGGATCGCGAAATGTGGGTTCTTAGTCCCCCACATGCGCCACTTTTGCCTATTGACGTACCCATCAAAATGAAATTGGGATTCATCGCTGAACCATGCATTCACGCACGTACTAATTCCCATCATGTCCCGCGGCCAGCCGTGCAGTTTGAACGTCCTAACGCAAACCGTTCAGAAGTTATGACAATTTTATTTCATATTGTCACCCTGTATGTACTGTAAAGTATGCAGACCGTATACAGGTGGCGCACAACCTCCTCAAGAGTCTAGCTCTTTCTTTGTATTTGATTCTAACAATCACATAAAACAATATAGACATACTGAAAACCACTGGAGACTGTACAACTTTTGAAGGATGCATGCAGAATGTCGACAGATTTCAGTATGTTGTAGAAGATACAACACAATGAAACAGGAGTAATGAGAAGTTAAAATACAGGCTGAATATGATGACGACGGCCTACTGTATGGCCAGAGATAATTACAGTTTATCAACATATGCGAATGTTACGCTCTTCGAGGCTGTTGTGTGTAGTATAGTACTGTTATATGCTGTTAGAAATGCAAGGTGTAGAACAACACGAGAAAGAAAGGTGTAATTATTTGCGCCACCCCCCACCTCCACCCAACCCCGCCCCACATAAACCAATGACCTGGCCGATGGTGGGAAGGCTTGCGTGCCTCAACGATACAGATAGCAGTACCGTAGGTGCAACCGCAACGGAAGGGCCGGCCGGAGTGGCCGAGCGGTTCTAGGCGCTACAGTCTGGAACCGGGCGACCGCTACGGTCGCACGTTCGAATCCTGCCTTGGGCATGGATGTGTGTGATGTCCTTAGGTTAGTTAGGTTTAATTAGTTCTAAGTTCTAGGCGACTCATGACCTCGGACGTTAAGTCGCATAGTGCCCAGAGCCATTTGAACAACGGAAGGGTATCTGTTGAGAGGCGAGACAAACGTGCAGATTCTGAAGAGGGGCAGCAGCCTAATCAGTAACTGGAGGGACAACAGTCTGGATGCCTGACTGAACTGGCCTTGCATTATCAACCAAACAAGCATTGCTGTGTTGGTACTGCGAACGGCTGAAGGCAAAGGGAAGCTACAGCTTTAATTTTTTCCGAGGGCATGCTGTTTTACATATGGTTAAATGGTGATGCCGTCCTCTTGCGTAAAACATTCTTGAGGTGAAGTAGTCCCTCATTCGGATCTTCGAGCGGAGACTACTCAGGTGGACGTCGTTATCAGGAGAACGAAAACTGGCGTTCTACGGATCTGAGTGTGGAATGTCAGATTCCTTAATCGGGCAGGTAGGTTAGGAAATTTAAAAAGGGGAATAGATAGGTTAAAGTTAGATATAGAGGGAATTAGTGAACTTCGGTGGCAGGAGGAACAAAACTTCTGGTTAGGTGTATATGGGCTTATAAATACAAAATCAAATATTGGTAATGCAGAAGTAGGTTTAATAATGAATAATAAAAATAGGAAAGTGGATAAGCTGTTGTGGATTGGCAAGACAGCCAACCCACTATGAGGAAGCTGAAAGGCACGCGTTTAAGCTCACGCAGGCTGGCGTGAGGTTTGGAACAGGACAAGGAAATGAGAGTAGCAAAAAACGTACGTAGCTGCTGGAATACTTAACTTTAATCCATAATAGGTGAACATCGCTCTTGACGGTACATGTTTTACAGCATCAATAGTAACTGGTAATGGCGCCTTGCTAGGTCGTAGCAAATGACGTAGCTGAAGGCTATGGTAACTATCGTCTCGGCAAATGAGAGCGTAATTTGTCAGTGAACCATCGCTAGCAAAGTTGGCTGTACAAATGGGGCGAGTGCTAGGAAGTGTCTCTAGACCTGCCGTGTGGCGGCGCTCGGTCTGCAATCACTGATAGTGTGGACACGCGGGTCCGACGTATACTAACGGACCGCGGCCGATTTAAAGGCTACCACCCAGCAAGTGTGGTGTCTGGCGGTGACACCACATAAGCTATTAAGAACAGCATAGTGAACGCATTATTGTAGCCAAGATAGACACGAAGCTCACGTCTACCACAGTAGTACAAGTTTGTATGCCAACTAGCTCCGCAGTTGATGAAGTGATTGAAGAAATGTATGATGTGATAAAAGAAATTATCCGGATAGTTAAGGAGACGAAAATTTAGCAGCAATCGGGGACTGGAATTCGATAGTAGGAAAAGGAATAGAAGGACAAGTAGTAGGTGAATGTGGACTTGGGAGTAAGGAATGAAAGAGGAATCCGCCTGGTAGAAACTTGCGAAGAGCATAACTTAATCACAAGTAACATTTGGTTTAAGAATCATCAAAGAAGGCTGTATACGTGGAAGAGGCCTGGAGAAACAGTAAGTTTTCAGATAGATTGTATAATGGTAAGACAGAGATTTAGGAACAAGATTTTAAATAGTATGACATTTCCAGGGGCAGATGTGGATTCTGACCACAATTTACTGTTGGTTAAAACTGGAGAAACAGCAAAAGGGGTAGGAAGTTAAGGAGTTGGGACCTGGATGAACTGAAAGAAACAGAGATTGTAGAGAGGGAGCATTAGGGAAAGACTGACAAGAGAAAGGGAAATGACTACAAAATAAGAAGGATGGGTACCTTCGGAGATGAAACAGTGAAAGCAGCAGAGAATCAAGTATGTAAAACGATGAGGGCTACAAGAAATCCCTGTGTAACACTAGCGATATTAAATTTAACTGATGAGAGGAGAAAATATAAAACTGTAGTAAATGAAGACAGCGGAAAGAAATACAAACGTCTCAAAATTGTGATCGATAGGAATTCCAAAATGGCTAAGCAGGAATGGCTAGAGGACAAATGTAAGGATGTACTAGGTGTAGACGGATATATCACTAGGGGTAAGATAGATGCCGCACACAGGAAAATTAAAAAGACCTTTCGAGAAGAGAGAACCACCTGTATGAATATCAAGAGCCCAGATGGAAAACCAGTCCTAAGCAAAGAAGCGAAAGCAGAAAGGTGGAAGGAGTATGTAAGGGGTCTATACAAGGAAATATTTTGAAATTGGAAGAGGACGTAGATGAAGATGAGATGGGCGACATGATGCTGCGTGAAGAATTTGACAGAGCACTGAAAGATCTAAGCTGAAACGCGGCCCCGAGAGTGGACAACATTCCGTTAGAACTACTGATAGCCTTGGCAAAGCAGCTATGACAAAACTCTACCATCTGGTGACCAATCGAGACAAACGAAATACCCTCAGACTTCAAGATGAGTATAATAACTCCAATTCCAAACAAAGCAGGTACCGACAGGTGTGAAAATTACCGAACTATCAGTTTAATAAATCATGTTTGTAAAATACTAATAAAAAACTAATATGAATTCTTTGCAGACGAATGGAAAAACAGGTAGAAGCCGACCTTAGGGCAAAATTAGTTTGGATTCCTTATAAATATAGGAACACACGAGTCAATACTGACCCTACGACTTCTCTTAGAAAATAGGTTAAGGAAAGGTAAACCTATGTTTATAGTATTTGTAAACTTAGAGAAAACTTTTGACGATGTTGACTGGAATATTCTCTTTCAAATTCTGAAGGTGGCGGGGGTAAAATACAGGGAGCGAAAGACTATCTACAATTTTTACACAAACCAGATGTCATTTAAAGGAGTCGAGGGGCACGAAAAGGAAGCAATGGTTTAGAAGGGAATGACACAGTGTTGTAGCCTATTCCTGATGTTATTCAATTTGTATATTGCGCAATCAGTAAAGGAAACAAGAGAAAAAATTGTAGTAAGAATTAAAATCCAGGAAGAAGAAATGAAAACCTTGAAGTTAGCCGATGACAATGCAATCATGTCGGAGACAGCAAAGGACTTCGAAAAGAAGTGAACGGAATGAAAAGTGACTTGAAACGAGGATATAAGACAAACATCAACAAAAGCAAAACTAGTATAATGGAATGTAGTCAAATTAAATAAGGTGATACTGAGGGAATTAGATTAGGAAATGAGACACTTAAAGCAGTAGATGCGTTTTCCTATATGTGGATAAAAATAACTGTTGATGGTCTAACTGGAGAGGATATAAAACGTAGACTGGCTATAGAAAGGAAAGGTTTTCTGAAGAAAAGAAATTTGTTAACATCGAGTATAGATTTCAGTGTCAGAAAGTCTTTTCTGAAAGTATTTGTATGGAGTGTAGCCATGTATGGAAGTGATACATTGACGATAAACAGCTTATACAAGAAGAGAACAGCTTTTGATATGTGGTGCTATAGAAGAATGCTGAAGACTAGATGGGTAGATCAAGTAACTAATGAGGAAGTACGGAACAGAATTGGGGAGAAGAGGAATTTGTGGCACTTCACTAGAAGAAGGGGTCGGCTGGCAGAACACGTTCTGAGGCATCGAGGAATCAACAATTTAGTACTGGAGGGAAGCGAGGAGGGTAAAAATCGTAAAAGGAGACCAAGAGATGAATACACGTAGTAGATTCAGAAGGCTGTAGGTTGGAGTAGTAGTCACTCGGAAGTGAAGAGGCTTGCACAGGATAGAGTGGCATGGAGTGCTGCATCAAACCAGTCTTTGGATTGAATACCACAACAACAACAACAACAACAACAATTATTTGGGAAGTAAAATGGGTTAACTACAGGGGATGAAACATGCATCACAGATAAGAGTAGCACTATGGATTAGTACATATAACTTTACTAGAAGAACGCAAACTCAGAAGTGCTGCATATACACGAAATGTGGTCAAGATAGTACACGCAGATGGCAGTGCTTAACGAAAGTGGAGAAACGGCTCAAATAGCCTGCTGAACTTATAAAAAAGGGTGAAGGGGTAATACAGACAATTGTAGTCCTATTTGTATAATATCGGTGTTTGATAAAGTTGCTGAGAAAACTACATGTAAGTGTAACTGATCATTTCAGTTCATATAATTAGCTGTCAAACGACAGTTTGGTTTCAGGAATGGTTTATCAACTAAAAAAGCAATATTCTCTTTTCTATGTGAGGCACTGGGCGGATGAAACAAAAAGCTAGAAACGCTAAGCATATTTGTTATTTAACTAAGATGTTGGATTGTGTTGATAATAATAATATATTACTCCAGACTCTGGACAGTTATGGAACTAGATTAGCAGCTTATAGGTGGTTTCTCTGTTATTTTAAGAACAGACATCAAAAGGTCATAAGAACGTCTGTACCGTGCAGTTCGTCTATGGCTCATTTAATTTCAGGAGTTGCTCAGGAATCACTTCTGTTTCTTATATCCACTCACATTAACATGAACATCCGTAAAGAGCCTTAATAACCACCTTAGGCTGCGACGCGGACCTGCAGGAAGGGAGTCAACGAGGTTCTGGAAGGCACCGACAGGGATGTGGAGCCATCCCGACTCCAGTGCCGTGGCCAGCTGCGCTACGTTTCTCGCTTGAGGATCCATGGTGTGAACAGCCCGATCGAGGTGGTCCCACATATTCTCGATTGGGTTTAAAATCGAGGAGTTTGGGGAGTATGATAAACTCATCCTGATGCTCTTCGAACCACGCACCGTTAGTGCAAGCTGTGTGGCACGTAGCATTGTCCTTCTGGTAGATTTCATCGTCCCGAGGAAAAAGCAAACTACATGTAGGAGCGGAAATGCTTCCCGGGGCAGGCAGCTACTTGCGTTTATCCACTGTGCCTCCCAGAATTACGAAATCACCCAGAGAATGACACGAAAACAATCCCCAAACCTCAATACTCAGACCTCTGAACTGCGCGCTTTCGACTATGGTTGCGAGGCCACAGACGCGAACGGCCCTCCGTCCGATGGAGCACAAAACGCGATTCGTCGAAAAGGACACCTATCACCACTCAATGGACGTCCAGGTGCGATACTGGTGTGCAAATTCCAGCCTCCGTCGTTGATGAACAGCAGTCAGCATAGGTACATGAACCAGGCGTCTGCTGCGAAGGCCCTTGCGCAGAAAACGTTTGCTGGATGATTTTTGAGGGGACACTGTTGGTAGCCCCTTAGTTCATCTGGGCGATTAGCTGCTCAACAACTGCACGTTTATTCTCCCGTTCACATCTCCGTTGCCGTCGTTCACCCCTGTCATCTATGTCTCATGGTGCACCACTTTTGCCTCGCTGCCGATTTTGGATAGCGCCATTTTGCCACGTACAGTATACTTTAACCAAGGCGGCACGCGAACAGTTTACAAACTTAGCTGTATCAGCCGTGGTTTTCCTTTGGCCCGGAGGTCCATTTCGACGTCAGAGAAATCTCTCCGTTTCTGCATTACGACAACGACTTCACTGTTTTAGCATTCTCCTGACACGAATCATATACCCTCCACTGTCATTGGTGTCACTTCCGTCTGTGAGTAGTTATTTCCTGAAGACAAAAGCTTCCTAGGGTTCAGTGCAGCATAGGCAATGTATCAAATAGTGCAGTTCAGGATATAAGTTCGAGGCTTGTAGAAAATAAATTAATGTAAATCACAGTTTCTAACACACACTTCAACTAAAACTGACATCTTGATTACACAGAACGGGCATATTTAGTGTGTCTGAACAATCCAAATTCCTAGGTGTTCAGACAGATGGCAAGTTGGCCCGGAAAGCCCACGTTCTGTATCTTGTTCAAAAAATGATTACTGCTCCTTACCACCTATTTTCCAGCAGAAAAGTATCTGCATTAACTCATAGTCCAATGCCAAAGTTCGGTTACTGTTCTTATTTTAATTCCCTTATGACATAGTATATGAAATTATGAGGTAACGTTTCCCATTTAAGAAGAGTATTTTTGACTCAGAAACGAGCAGTTCGAGCAATACGTAGTGTACGGTAGCGAACCTTTTGTCGACTCCTGTTTAGGTGTCTTGAAATTCTGACATCCGTCTCTTAATATATATTTTATTTAATATCATTGCTTATTAACAGTATGATCTTATTCCAAAGGATTAGTAGCTTTAATTCAGTTAATACTAGACAGAAATCCAAACTGTATTTGGATCACACCTCTATGACTATTGTAAAGAAAGGTGCACACTATTCTGCTGAATTCATTTTCAGTAAACTGCCCAGATAATTTAAAAATCTTAGCAGTAATACACGCACTTTCCCGTTTACATTGAACGGTTTCCTCATGGCTCACCCCTTGTGATGTGTCGGGTACTTCTTGGGTGAAGAGTAATCAAAATCATGTCTTATACTGTTGCTTACGCTTGTAAACTCTCAGCAGCTTGTCCTCTGCGTGCAGTGGGTGTCAATTTCATTTTACCTATTATTTATATAATTTCACGTACCGATTTGTTCCAGGAACGTGGATATGCCCTATTCAGTTCTATGGAGATAGACGCATAAAATAAATGAAGAAAGAACCTGGGCCGAAATGGGAGTCGTCGTGGAAGAGAAGAAAACTAGAGATATTCGATTCAACAATAAATATATCCGAAATGAGTTGTATCAAGTGAAAGAGCTACGACGCAACTAGGAAAAATAAGATATCAGAAGAAACAAGAAGGAAAAATTATAGCTTAGAGTACTGTAGATACGGCGATCAATAGAGCTGTACTGTATAGTGTGTCTCAAACCTTTTGGGTGAAACTGAAACAGGTGACAGTGAGTCCACAACCGACTGTTTGAGACGAGGAACCAATGGTCGGAAATGCATATTTATTGTGTGATGGTTATAGACAGCGTACATCGCATAGCAACAACGCAGCTCATAGTTACTGTTGAAAGTGAAGACCGCCAGTCTCAATGTACGCATGACAACTGAGCATGAAGTTCTGCCGCACTCTCTCAAACAGCCCTGGTGTCTGTTGTACCAGGAGACAGGCGGTTTGGATCCTAGGAAACAGGTCTTCATCCGTTTCTACGGGGGTCTCATCCAGCAACGTCTTGACGTAACCCAGAGGAAAAACTCCAGAGTTGTGAGATCCGGCGATTTTGCTGGACATGGGACAAGAGTTACTCATCCAATCCAACGATGAGAGTACGTGTTGTTGAGGAGTTCTCGGACATTAACATCGAAGTAAGTTGGTGCACCGTCGTGTTGAAACCACATCCTTTCGCGAACAACAAGGGGTACTGTCACCGAAAAATGATGGCGCACATCTCGTAGGAACACCAGGTAAAATGGATTAATGAAACAGGGAGGCACCAAATTATTAGGTGATTATGGACAATGGCCACCCATAAGTTGACAGAGAATTATCGCCGGTGGCCACCTATGATGGTCACGTGGGGACCAGGCATGACTTTTGGGGATGTTGGAAACACCATCAAGGGTGAATGAGGCCTCATCCATAAACAATACAAACTGTAAGAAGTTCGGCACTACGAGGTGTATAATCCATTGATAGAAGAAAATCCGTTGGTCCTACTGCTTGCTCACGTTCTTTACGATAGTGGTGTAATACCTGTTCCATCAGAGTACTCACCACACTGTAACCTTCGAAGTGTGCGTCTCGCCGGCAAATTGACGGGCGCTTGTTGCTGGGTGGTAGGCCACACGATCCAACAGTATCTTCTTCAATGTGTGGCGTTCGGATATATCTTGGGCGAGAATTTTGGTTTGCTCTCATTTGCGTGAACGACACCGTCTGTCCTAAGTTGGTATCCAAGGAGACAAACATCTTCCAATTAGAATGACGCCTGCCCAGTGGCAGTTTACGGGCACTATATCCTGCCCTGCTGAACATAAAGTGTATGTCTTTCAACACTCGTGACGAGTAACGTTCCATTTCGGACCACGTGTCACGCACTGTACACAATAAGACACCTCACCATGGACGCATCACAAGCTGTTTGGTACAACGGACACCTAAAACCAGGAATAGTGGAGTGCGTGTGGCACAGGTTAATGCGCTGGTGCGATGCATGTGGTCGCCACATAACACATATGCTATGGGATAAGTTGTGTACAGTACGTCTGTTTGGAGGTCAGGGAAGCAAGAGGTTTATTAGCCGCTGCTGTTCCAGTGTACAACAGACACCCATGATCCTTGCGAGAGTGCGGCAGAACTGTATGCACCATTGCAATACATGCATTGAGAGCGTATGCTCACAACACATTAAATATGCTTTCCTTAACATTGGTTTCCCATCTCAGAATAATCGGTTGTGGACTATCACCTGTTTGAGACAGCCTGTCTACTTGGACTGGACAAGGAGGCAACAGGAAGTAGATAGCAGGTGTTCAAAAGATGCAGCCTTGCAGTCATATTAAGTCATTCGGGGCAAACTAGGTAAACCAGAATATTGATAGTAGCTTTAGTATTTGGCGAAAGATTAAGTCTGTTAACTAAGTAAGTAAATTTGTGAGACCGTACTGGTGCAGTAACTCTATGTTAATAAAGTAGCTCTATAACAAGTTCACACAGAGTCCACGAATATGGCCTTTCAACACGCACCTCATAAACACTAAGACCAAAAATACAAGCATAAAGAGTTCCTAGTGTAGCGAAGTATTTCTGGTTCAAGTGAAATGATTACACATGTAACTAGAGAACGACTTTCTTGAAGTTCATTATGATGATTGATCATTAAAGCCATTCCACGATCAATAGACCGGTTCACGTGTCATATTTCTGGTGAGGCTGGCGTGGAGTTTATGAAATTCCCTGTCATGGCGCCAACTGAAAATTATCTAGTAATATTAACGTTGCTATCAGGAGTGAGAACAAGTGGTCATGGATGATTCTGCCATCGCCATCGCCTGGTGTTCATAAGCGGGACTGTCAGAGGTTCTTTCTCAGACTATCATGATTGCAAATGATATGTAGGCCCAACATGTGACCGCCACGAGTACGATAATGTGGAGATGCCGGTCGCGATATCACACAATGGCGCCTAGTGCCCATCGAAGTGAATGACCAAATAGGTGCGCCCAGACAACCAGGGAATATGGATTTTGCCGTGAACGTCCTTAATGTGGCTTTCTGTAGGGTTTTTCTCATTAAATTACCAGAGTTTTAATAATTCTTTTGACGTCTCTATTAGTGGTCACGGGGTAATACGAGATGCGCTTGATTCCATTACTCTAAAATAAATTCACACTTTGTCGCTACGTAATAAGAATTATTGTCTCACACATTGGTTAGGCGTTGCACTTGACAACAGTTCCTTCGACAGTGCTGCATCTATATTTGTGGTGGTGGTGGAAGCCACATGCAGCACCTGGGAAAGTGTACAAGGTGGCTGCGATGAGTCATGATGCTTCCCAAAAGAGGCGAAGACTGTGCATCCAATTCCATGCCTGCTGGGTCTTAGAAAAGGGAGAATAATTTTAACGGGATGCGGACTGTTTCGGGGCCCAAGCCTGACATGCATCCTCTACGTCTTATGCTGCCTAGACAGTATCTGCATCCGAAACGTGCCTCGGTTTGATGTGTGTAAGAGTTTAATGATCACTCAGCGTTGCTCGTTGCCGTAGCCAGTAGAATGACTTCAGATATTACGCTGAACGAAAAGCGCAAAGAAAAATATGTTTTAATGTTTGGACAGATTCGGAAGAAAGAGTCTCCTTTTATCCAAATGGTATATAGTTCAGTAGTCAGGAAGCAGCAGGTCTACTACAGATGTTGGAGCGAGTACGTAGAAGATGACGAAGAACAACTCAAGAAAGATCTGCAAACTGGAGTTCCACTGCAAACACATAAATTCCAGATTTCCTAACCCAGAATGATTATACATAGGTACGAAAGATAACGTGTAGGTGTTGTAATGCTGAACTGTTTATAAATACTGAACTTTTCAGTTACAGCGACTCCAGAATATACCCTAAGTTGGAAAATCTGTGAAATTCGTGGAAGCAGTTGCGAAGCGGTTACTTACAAGGCAAAAAGAGTCTTATTATTGTTGTTGTGCTCGACAGTTCGAAGGCCGGTTACATGCAGCTCTCCACCCTCGTCTTTCCTGTGCAAGCCTCTTCATTTCTGCGTAATTACTGCCTAAACCCGTTTGAGCCTACTTGCTGTAGTCAAACCTTAATCTTCCTCCACAGTTCTCCTCCCCTCCAAATCCAATTCCATCCATTACTAAATTAACGATTCCTTGATGCCTCAGTATGTGTAGTATCAAACAACCCTTTCTTATGGACGCGAAGTGTAGCCGAGCGGTCAAAGGCGTCTTGCACGGTTCACGCGGCTCTCCCCGTCGGAGGTTCGAGTCCTCTCTCGGGCATGGGTGTGTGTGTTGTCGTTAGTTTAAGTTAGATTAAGTAGTGTGCAAGACTAGGGACCGATAACCTCAGCAGTTTTGTCCCATAGAACTTTACTACTACCTGCCTACCTTTCCTTTAGACAAGTTTTGTTCTAACGCTATTTTCTACCCATTGCAGTGCAGTACCTCTACGTAAGTTACTCGATCTATCAATCTCACCTTCAGCATACTTTTGTAGTGCAACATTTCAAAATCTTTAATTCTCCTCTTGTCGACATAGTTTATAGTCAACATTTCATTTTCCCAGAAGGCTACGATCCATACAAGTACATTCATCCAGAAAAGGCTGTAACAATTATACCTATACTCGATGTCGCGAAATATCTCTTTATAAGAAACTCTCTGCTTGCTATTACCCCTTAGCATTTTTTCTTCTTTACTTCCACCATCATGATTTGCTTTGCTGCCCAAATAGGATAACTCATCTACTTCTTTTAGTTTCGCAATTTCTAATCTAACTTCCTCTGCATCGTTTGATTGAATTCGACTAAACTGAATTACCTTTGTTTTACTTTTGTTGATATTCATCATAGAACCCGTTGTCAAGACAGTATCCATTCCGCTAAACTGCTCTTCCAATTCCTTTGCCTTCTCGAAACAAAATTATAATGTCATTAGGAAAAGATAAAGTTTTTATTTCGTGACATACACTGTGTGATCAAGAGTATCCGGCCACCTGGCTGAAAATGACTTTCAAGTGCATAGCGGCCTCCATCGGTAATGCTGTAATTCAATATGGTGTTGGCCCACTCTTTATCTTGATATCAGCTTACACTCTCGCAGGCATACGTTCGGTCAGGTGCTGGAAGGTTTCTTGGGGAATGGCAGACCATTCTTCACGGAGTGCTGCACTGAGGAGAGGTATCGGCGTCGGTAGGTGAGGCCTGGCACGAAGTCGGCGTTCCAAAACATCCCAAAGGCGTTCTATAGTATTCAGGTCAGGACTCTCTACAGGCCAGTCCATTACAGGGATGTTATTGTCGTGTACGTACTCCGCCACAGGCCACTACGAACAGGTGCTCGATCATTTTGAAAGATGCAATCGCCATTACCGAATTGCTCTTCAACAGTGGGATGCAAGAAGGTGCTTAAAACTTCAATGTAGGCCTGTGGTGTGATAATGCCACGCAAAACAACAAGAGGTGTAAGCCCCGTCCATGAAGAACACTACCACACCATAACACTACCGCCCCCGAATTTTACTGTTAGCACTACACACGCTGGCAGATGACGTTCACAGGGCATTCGCCATACCCACACCCTGCCATCGTATCTCCACATTGTGTACCGTGATTCGTCACTCCACACAATGTTTTTCCACTGTTCAGTCGTCCAATGTACACGCTCCTCACACCAAGCGAGGCGTCGTTTGGCATTTACCGGCGTGATGTGTGGCTTATGAGCAGCCGCTCGACCATGAAATCCCAGTTTTCTCACCTCCCACCTAACTGTCATAGTACTTGCAGTGGATCCTGATGCAGTATGAAATTCCCGTGTGATGATCCCATAGATGACAGCCTATTTCACATTACAATCCTCTTCAACTCTACGGTCGCAGGTTCGAATCCTGCCTCGGGCATGGATGTGTGTGATGTCCTTAGGTTAGTTAGGTTTAAGTAGTTCTAAGTTCTAGGGGACTTATGACCACAGCAGTTGAGTCCCATAGTGCTCAGAGCCATTTGAACCACCCTCTTCAACTGTCGGCGGTCTCTGTCAGTCAACAGACGAGGTCGGCCTGTACGCTTTTCTGATGTACGTGTCCCTTCACTTTTCCACTTCACTGTCACATCAGAAACATAGGACCTAGGGATGTTTAGGAGCGTAGAAATTTCGCGTACAGACGTATGATGCAAGTGACAGCCAATCACCTGACCTCGTTGGAAGTCCGTGATTTCCGCGGAGCGCTCCATTCTGCTCTCTCACGATGTATAATGACTAGTGAGGTCGTTGATATGGAGTACCTGGCAACACAATGCACCTGATAAGAAAAATGTATGTTTTTTGGGGTGTACGGGTACTTTTGGAAATTTGTGGTAAGGTCTTCTGGGACCAAAGTGCTTAGGTCATCGGTCCCTAAGCCTACACACTACTTAATCTAACTCAAACTAACTTACGCTATGGACAACACACACGCCCGTGCCCGAGCGAGCACTCGAACCTCCGACGGGGGCAGCCGCGCGGACCGTCACAAGGCGCCTCAGACCACGCGGCTACTCCTCGCGGCCGGATACCTTTGATCACATAGTATATCTACAGTGCCACAGACAAATCTTAAATTCTTTAGGGTTCATAGGGATACAGATAGTGCCACTTTATCTATTTGAGAGTAAAGTAAGTGAGGCAACCGCTATTGAATTATCTGTAGCGCCATTGGTTTTCTGGGAAAATTGGAGGCCTATTCTGGTTAATAAAGTATAACTGGCCAGAATGAAACTATTTCGTGATTTGGCCTAACATTGAATTGGTGTTAGAGTCAACAATAAGAGAGACCAGTTAGCAAACATGAAGCAGTAACAGAAATGCTATGGATGAACACTGTAAAATGTGGAGAAGTGTGGATGAGGCTTTTTATTTTACAATGGATATCTTGTGACTGATAACTATGATGTTGATTGTATTGATTTTAATGAAGACTAATATATAACGGAAAATTGTAGCTTAGTAATGCAGCTTTCTTTTTTTGTCAATAAATGCATATTCATGCTAGAACATCACGAAAAAATCACAGGCTGAAATGAGTCACTCTACACTCGTGGAGCAGTGAAAGTGCTGGCACTGCAAGAGATGAGAAGGCCCGCAGAAGGATATGCATAAAGATGAATTCTACGGCTACTACCATAGCGGAAATAAGAAAGGTAAACACCAACGTGGAGCTGGTTTTGCAGCAGCCATTAGAATAAGAGAAATATCGGGGACTTCAAGGCTTTCAATGAAAGAATATGCTGGATAAGAGTGTAAGGGAATTTTTACCAACTATCAATGGTTTCATATCATGCGCCTACAGAAGATAAGGACGATAGCGAAAAACAGTTTCTACGAAGACCTAGAATCGATAGATGAAGATGCACCGTCGTACTGTATAAAACTCTTCCTATGTGATGCCAATGCCAAAGCAGGAAGAGAATTATTTTTTACTTCCTCCAACAACAGTGGAGTGAGACTAGTAATCTGGCACCGTCCGGCCCCTTAGCTGAGTGCTCAGCGCTTCTGACTACCCTGCAGTGCGCCGTGGTTCCATTCCCGACCGGGTCAGAGATTTTGTCCGCTCTAGGACTGAGTGTTGTTTTATCCTCATCATCATGTCATCATCATCGACAAGCAAGTCGTCCAATGTGGCGTCTACTTCAAAAGATTAGCAACTCAGCAGCTGAACTTCCCCAGGTGGGGAGTCCCGGCCATTAATGCCATACATTCATTTCATTTCATTTGACAATTTAAATAAATCTAAGGATTGTGAGCACCTATTTTCCTCGTAAAAACATTTGTAAGATAACCTGTAAACCATCCGACCAAAACACTAGGAACAAAATAGACCACGTATTAGTGGATGCTAGGCACAGAAGTGTTATTGAGACGATAATATCTGGAAGAGGTGCAGAAATATGTACAGACTACTATCCTTGAAAGGAAACTGCAGGTGAAGAGAAGCAGACTGGAAAATAAACGTGCATCTAGTGAAAGAGGACTTCTTTTAGTGCAGATATGCAATTGAAATTCGAATCAGGTTTGCTGCGCTGGAAGAAAAGGGAGATGACGCACACAAGTTATGTTCCAAGCTCAATACAGAAGTCGAACACGCCGCAGATGAGGTGTTGACATCTTTGGAGAGAAGGAGGAGGAACAAAGAATGGTTTAATGATAGGTCTAGAGACGCAGTCAACGAGATAAAAGCATCTAAAGTGTTATGGCTGACAAAGGTACGAGATGAAAGAACAAGACTGGAATACATGGAAGCAGTTAGCAGAACACGGAAGTCTTTCGAACATAAAAGCGAGAGTATATGAACAATAAGATAACACTGGCAGTAAACAATCGAACAGTAGGCAATACAAAAGGCTTTTATATGACAGTTGTAACGCTGTTATAACGCTACGATTAATGAGATCGGAGGTCAAGCAGGACATCTGATACCAGATGAAACGAAAAACAATTTCTAAAATCTCCTGAATGTGGACGATACCATCAACAGCGTTGCGACAGCACCATCTGAAGAGGAAGAAGAATAACTGTACATAGAAAACAGAGTGACAACACAAACAGGGAAGAACGAACTGCTGAGCATGTACGAGGTAGGAGCTCTCATAAGAATGATGAAGACAGGAAAACCACCAGGAGTAGACGAAATAAATGCAGAAATGATGAAAGACGAAAGAGATATCCTACAAGAGAGAGTTTCCCCTATCATCGGTTTAATTTGTGGGGGGAACTCAGCGGAATGGGAGCAGTCTGTCATCCACCCAGTAATTAAGAAAGGAAACCCAACGGGATGCAGCAGCTGTAGAGGAGTTACCTTACTATTTACAGGTTATAAGATCCTGAACACATTGTTGCTGAAGTGCTTAAAACGGTACGTTGAGGAGGTATTTGGATTCCAAGAAGCAGGATTTAGAAAGGGAAAATCAATTACAGACCAATTAGATAAGCGTTTTAGGGATATAGGTACAGATATTGTGGACATTGGTACCTTAATATGTACTCACTTCAATCTGTTAGATTTTTTTTCTCTGCATGTAACAATCTTCATGCAAACTCTGCTTGACGTTTTCTACACATTCGCATTGGTGCCCTGAACTGAACTACGCCGGTATGTAAAGATTATCCACACTTCAATACCTGATCTGCTGCCTAGGTTAAGCAAACATAACTGGCTTGCTTTTGCTACCCGTACGTGCAGCTACTAACAAACCTAAAAGCTTACTACTCGTAATAGCTGTAATCGTTAGGCTGCAAATGAAGCAAATACTGATGTAACATTGTTGAGTATACGGCCCTCATTCATCAACCTACAGTTATACACCTGATACACTGTACAGCACCGCAAGTGCTACAAAGAGCAAGAAATTTCGCAGAAATATTCATTGTATTTTTGTGAACTTCTGAAAAGCACATGACAGTGAGACCAGGCAAGCAATATAGCACGAACTGGATGGGGAGAAAGTTCCCATAAAACTAACAAAACTAACACAAACACGTGTATTAGAGACCACAAGCGCGGTGAAAGTGAGTAGAAAGATGTCAGAGAAGTTCTCCCTGAGGACTGGAGTACGACTCCCCCCTTTGTTTAATCTGGTTCTGGAAAGAGCACTGAGAAAGGTAACAAGCCTGGAGACAGGAATTCAGCTGGGTAGAAGGATCAACAAACGTGCCTTTGCAGATGATGTGATTTTAATGGCAGAGAATGAGCAAGATCTGCTTAAAATGGCAAGAGGAAGAGGAAATGAGAGCAGTCTTCAAATATGTTGTAGTGAGCAGAAAGAATGATGACCGATCTTTAGATATGGATGGTAAAATCTTTGAAAGGATAAGTGAGTTCAGAGATCTTGGGGCCACACAAAATGAAAGGAATGAGACCGACCAGAAAATAATGAAAATAATCCAAGGAGAAAACAGGTCAAGGTCTGCACTCGGAAAGTTATTGAAGTACCGACTTTCTTCGAGATCCTCGAATCTTATGTTCTACCGGACTGTAATACAACCTGTCGTCCTATACTGAGCAGAGACATGGACTCTCACACAGAAGATAGAAAGAAACTGCTGACAATTGAGAATGCTATTCTGAGACAGATGTTCGGTCGAGTGAAGAAGGGAGACGGCTGAAGAAAAAGGAAAGATCGCTAATTGCGAGAGTTGCATAAATCGCTGGACATTACGGCTGAGATAAAGGAGGGGGGACTGAAGTAGTACGAGCACGCAATCTGTCGAGAAGGCCAGATCAACAGGCAGGTGGGGGAAGAAGACGTCAGAGCAAACAGACCGAGGGGAAAACCACGGCTGACATGGAGTGACGGGATGAGAGATGATTTGGGTACGACGGGACTGGCTGAACAAGAAGACATCGACCGAAGAGGATCGAGGAGGCTGATAGGTATGGTCAAAGACCAACTGCGGTTTGTGTGGCCGAGCTAGAAAGTAGAAAGAAAGTAAGTAAGTACACATATATTATGTAAGACCGTAGTGTTACGCCAATAAGGCATCGTTTATCTTCGGATAGCGAATGACTTGAATGACAACGGTACACACTAACTGATAGTAAATCTTTTCACAGCCAGGGATTCTAACTCTGATCGCAACGGAATAGATATTCGCACTGCATTTTTAGGCTCACCTTTAGGAAGTCTCACTGCAGCCAAGTACTCGTCGCTAGTAGAGCTTTTGGAAGAAGTTAGATGATGCGCCTTTTACAGTTTGGATATTGGCTCGATTCTTAAGAAGTTGAATTCTTCAGTAACTTTCATAGTGTCGTGTTTTGATTTACGGGACGCGAAACCACGGTTAGCATTGCCTTTAAATGCGGTAGAAATTCCAGTACCTAGAGAAATGGGTACTTGCCGCCAGTTTGGGCACGTCGTTAAAAGGGATCTTCGTCTCATAAACGGGGCGAAGGTGATTAAACTTTGTAGGAAAATGTGAGCCAGTGGCCGTGTCTTGAGGAGACGCAGCAGTGCGCGGCGCGGCGCGGCACAGGCGCTGTTAATGCGGAGCGGCCCGCCGCGGAATGCTACGTGCTTACTTTGTAAATAATCCCGCGGCGAGCCGCCGCTACCGCTTCGCTTGTGCGGCAGCAGTCGAGCGACCGAGAGCGACCGGCCGCTGGCCACCGTACCACGGCTCTAAATAATGTTCCACAGCTTTTCATAACACAAACTCTCTTCCAGTTTATCTGATGTCCAGCGGTTCTCACCTTTAGGACGGACTGCAGCACAGTACTAGTCCCCGCAGAGCAATTCGTGAATCTAAATTCGAAAATGTCTCTGTTTCTAAGTCAACGGTGAACGAAATTATAGTGCGTACTCATATTATTGCCTTCCTACCATCGACACGCAGTAAAGTAAGTCATTTCATCAAGCGTATAAACTTCTTGTGGTGTCACCGCCAGACACCACACTTGCTAGGTGGTAGCCTTTAAATCGGCCGCGGTCCGTTAGTATACGTCGGACCCGCGTGTCGCCACTATCAGTGATTGCAGACCGAGCGCCGCCACACGGCAGGTCTAGAGACACTTCCTAGCACTCGCCCCAGTTGTTCAGCCGACTTTGCTAGCGATGGTTCACTGACAAATTACGCTCTCATTTGCCGAGACGATAGTTACCATAGCCTTCAGCTAGGTCATTTGCTACGACCTAGCAAGGCGCCATTACCAGTTACTATTGATGCTGTAAAACATGTACCGTCAAGAGCGATGTTCACCTATTATGGATTAAAGTTAAGTATTCTACCAGTTACCTCCTTTTTTCTGAAGTCTAAAATCCGTGTCCTGTTCGAGACCTCACGCCAGCCTGCGTGAGCCTAAATGCGTGCCTTTCGGCTTCCTCCTAGTGGATTGGCTGTCTTGGCAGTCCACAACACTTCTCATCGGTACTTATGTATTTGGTGACACGGTGCAGTCGAATTCTGTGTTTCCTCTTAAACGAATAGCACTTGATGTTGGAGGCTTTCAATTTAAAACTTTCTGAGAGTAATGAGGCTGCTGCAGCCATTGCCCACTGCCACAACGCTCGTGTAATAACCGCAACTCCACTGTTTCTCGTCTCTGTAAAAGAATCGAACGAACGTGAACCGATCCTCTCCTTGTATCTTGGTCGTCCATCGCCAGCGAAAAATAAGCGAAAAATATACCTATTCAAAAAAGCAAATAAAAATTCGCTTGACACCTTCCAAATTAATAATATAAGAGTAGAGCAGATGTGGCTTAAATTCAAAGAAATAGTATCGGCAGCAATTGAGGGATTTATACGAAATAAATTAACAAACGACGGAAATGATCTTTTACAGAAGCTCGAAATTTAGAGCGGACTTCAATGAGAGATGCCTATATCAGTTTCCACAACGAAGCTTTGTCTTGAAACCTGGCAGAAAATCCAAAGAGGTTTTGATCGTACGTGAAGTATGTTAGCGGCAACAAATAATCAATGTCTTCTCTGCGCAACAGCAATGGAGATACTATCGAATACAGTGATGCGAAAGCAGAGTTACTAAATACAGCCTTCCGAAATGCCTTCACAAATGAAGACGAAGTAAATATTCCAGAATCAGAATCGAGAACAGCTGCCAACATGAGTAACGTAGAAGTAAATATCTTCTGAGTAGTGAAGCAACTTCAATCACTTAATAAAAGCAAGTCTTCTGCTCCAGACTGTATACCAATTACGTTCCTTTCGGAGTATGCTGATGAATTAGCTCCATACGTAACAATCATATACAACCGTTCGCTCGACGAAAGATCCGTACCCAAAGACTGGAATGTTGCCCAGGTCACACCAATATTCAAGAAAGGTAGTGGAGTAATCCACTAAATTATAAGCCCATATCGTTAACGTCGATATGCAGCAAGATTTTAGAACATATATTATGTTCAAACATCATGAATTACCTCGAAAGAAACGGTCTATTGACACACAGTCAACATGGGTTTAGAAAACATCGTTCCTGTGAAACACAACTAGGTCTTTATTCACATGAAGTGTTGAGTGCTATTGACAAGGGATTTCAGATCGATTCCGTACTTCTGGATTTCCGGAAGGCTTTTCACATTGTACCACACAAATGGTTCGTAGTGGAATTGCGTGCTTATGAAATATCGTCTCAGTTATGTGACTGGATTTGTGATTTCCTGTCAGAGACGTCACAGTTCGTAGTAATTGACGGAAAGTCATCGAGTACAACAGAAGTGATTTCTGGCGTTCCCCAAGGTTGTGTTATAATCCCTTTGCTGTTCCTTATCTATATAAACGATTTTGGAGACAATCTGAGCAGCCGACTTTGGTTGTTTGCAGATGACGTTGTCCTTTATCGACTAATAAAGTCATCAGAAGATCAAAACAAACTGCAAAACGATTTAGAAAAGATATCTGAATGGTGCGAAAAGTGGCAGTTGACCCTAAATAACAAAAAGTGTGAGGTCATCCACATGAGTACTAAAAGGAACTTGTTAATCTTCGGTTACACGATAAATAAGTCTAATCTAAAAGCCGTAAATTCAATTCAAATACCTAGGTATTGCAATTACGAACAACTTAAACTGGAAAAAACACACAGAAAATGTTGTGGGGAAGGCTAACCAAAGACTGCGTTTTATTGGCAGGGGGACTTAGAAAATGTAACAGACCTACTAAGGAGACTGCGTACACTACGATTGTCCGTCCTCTTTTAGAATACTGCTGCGCGGTGTGGGATCCTTACCAGATAGGACTGACGGAGTACATCGAAAAATTTCAAAGAAAGGCAGCACGTTTTGTGTTATCGCGAAATATGGGAGAGAGTGTCACAGAAATGATACAGGATTTGGGCTGGAAATCATTAAAGGAAAAGTGTTTTTCGTTGCGACGTAATCTTCTCACGAAATTCCAATCACCAACTCTCTCCTCCGAATGCGAAAATATTTTGTTGACACCAACCTACATAGGGAGGAATGATCACCACGCTAAAATAAGGGAAATCAGATCTCGTACGGAAAGATTTAGGTGTTCATTCTTTCCGCGGGCTGTACGAGACTGGTATAATAGAGACAATCCCTCTTCCAGGCACTCGAATGTGATTTGCAGAATATCCATGTATATGTAGATGTGGCTAGCTGTTCCGTACTTGTGAGCGAGCGCACTCTTACACGGTGCAGTGCTGTTTAACACTTTCCGAAACCGAGGTGGCCGAGCGGTTCTAGGCGCTTCAGTCCGGAACCGCGTGACTGCTACGATCGCCGGTTAGAATCCTGCCTCGGGCATGGATGTTTGTGATGTCCTTAGGTTAGTTAGGTTTAAGTAGTTCAAAGTTCTAGGGGACTGATGGCCTCAGATGTTATGTCCCATAGTGCTCAGAGCCATTTGAACCGTTTTTGAATATTTTCCGAAAATCTGCAACTAATAGTTTTTGTTTGTTTCCAAGAAACAGTCGGAAATTTGGTCCTCGAGTCCAAAAAGACATAAACCAGCCAGGAACGGCATCGTACTGTATATGCAACAGTTACGAAATCTGGACAGTTCCCACAAGATACCTATCATCAGTTTTTGAACTACGTTTTGTGACCATACATCGAAATGGAACCGTTTCCATATATTAATGACCCGTGGGGTGGGCAAAGTTGATCCCTACTTCTACGATGGCCCGTTTGTCGATGAAATCGGGATACCGAAGTGTTCATTGAAGGTAATTCCGCTCTGTCAAACCTCCGACGTATACTTTCACTAACGGGTGAAGAATTACATTCGTCCATTACAAAACTGTCCTGTTCTTACCCCGCGCACCAAACGGAAATCACAAGTAATACCGACAGAATTAAAACAATAGACCATTGCTTCGGTAAGAAATTGCAGGCCCCAGCTTTCGAGATGATGCTTTGTCACGAGATTATTGTCAGATCGCGAGGGCCTTAGAACGTTGACGAAGCTGCTTTTAATACTAGTAGTCACAGGGAAGAATATTACTGTGGCATATGCATCCTCGCAAGTTGCTGCTGGTGCTTCGATTTTTAATTGTTTTAACGTTTTTATGATAGATACTACTCTCCAGAGTACACTGTTTTTCTTAAAGTATACGATTAAAAATCAAAGGAAATACTAAGGTATTAGAATTTATATGTTTTTCAGTTTCAGTTATTGTTACTTACATGAGAAAATATAACATTTGTGCTGCCAAAACCTGTTGCTTATACTATTTGATATGCTCATTTATCTTGTAAAAAATTCCGTTGTATTTCCCGATGTCAGATAAATATTAATGTCATTGAGCTCACATACTTCAGCAACAACAAAAGGAAAAAAAATACATTATAAGATTGGATTTGAGCACTAAGTGCAAAAATTCGAACATATGCTATTAATCACAACGCTACTGACTCTCTTAGTATAACACCATGTGTGCACACTGAAGCAGTAGCGTCAAATTTTCCACTGTCACTTTCTCGGAAAGTACTGAGAGTTGACACTTAAGAGAGAATAACTCTCCACATATTTCGCCCTTTTTTCACCAAGTGAAATTTCGACTGTAGCAGAGAGCGACCTATTGCGGCCAATCATTGTAAGAAAGGGAATGAAAATTTCACTTCGCAGTGGAGTGTGCGCTAATTTTGATACTTTCTTGCAGACCAAAACTGTGTACAGAGTCTAGACTCGAACTCGGGACCTTTGCCTTTGGCACGCAAGTGCTCTGCTGCTAACCTTCCCAAGCACGACTCACGATCACTCTTCACAGCATTACTTCCACCAGTGTCTCATCTCCTACCTAACAAACTTCACACAAGGTCTCCTGCTAAGCTTTCATTCTGGAAACATCCCCCATTCTGAGGCCAAGTCATATCTCTGCAATATCCTGTTCTATTTCCATATTTTTATCACCCATGTAATTCTATTACAGCCACATATCTCGTAGCACCTGTTTTCGACAAAGCAGCGTTACTAATATCAATCTATTAGTTTTCGTACTAAGCACAATTTTTAGCTAACTGTATGCTGGGAATTATGATTAATTACATATTCTGCTCAAATAAAATTCCAGTGAAAGGAATATTCATGAACGTTACAGCTGGTAGATATAAGGCTCTTAATGATTTACTCCAATAATCAGGTACCCCGTACTCACAGTATTTCGTTTCTATGGCAGCAAATAAAGTAAGCCGCATTTCTCAATTTGTGTTGTAATTAGAGGCAAAGGATACGAAAAGTGTTAAATCTGAATTGAGTCTTCTCATTCTCACGACCCCCACAAGGAAATTATGCGTCGGCGTACTGCACGCCTGTTTCGTTGACAGGAGGAAATCACTTCAGTTCCGTCTGTTTCTGACTACTTTCACCCGACACATTCTGACTCTGTGCGCTTACAGTGCCGAAGTTCAGCGAAATGGCACGCGAATTAACAGTTTTCACATTTCACACCAACTTTGTATTTAACGTCGTGCTCACAATGTAATCCCCGGTTACGTTAGTTTCATAAAATATGTAACCGGAGCGGCTGCGCAGCGAAAGTTTGGGTTCATCAAATTTATAATTTTTGGATTACATTTCAGTGGAAAGTGGTCGGATAAATTCCGCTACATCTTTTCTGCGTGAAGGAATTAGTTTAGATTCTTCATTAACAACCAAAAAGGGGAAAAAACGGCGTTACTGGAGCAGAGGAAAGTAATTTAAGATTCATTTTCTGAAAAGTGCCATGTTAGTAATTTTATGCACTGTTTGTCATTTTTTGTGACATATCACTATTTGACAGTAAAAATTATCATTGCCTCTTATGAAAATCGAAACATATTTACATACACACCATTTATTGGTAGTAAAGTCATAAGATAGGTGTGGCTCCCGGTACGTGGTCAATAAGAACGAAAGGTTACTTATTTTCTGATAATACTTTACAGCCTATTTACATGAAAAATATACATAAGATGCTTAATTACCATTTATCCGCTGTATTCTCGTAAGTGTTATGTAGAATTTTCGAAAGCATGAAGGTACAAAATCCTGAAAGGACGAAATTGTTAGTCCCACTTTCGAACTGTTGATATTACAGACTGCGTGTTACACTTTTCCCGAATATGTATATTTTTATTTTCTCCTCGTGTCGCACTGAAAACATCAAAGGCTTGGATATGATGAGTCTGTTGTGGAGAGCGGTCGGCAGTGTTTATCGGAATCTATGTGGCTTCCTGCAAGTGTGCGGAATATTATTGACACCGGAGGCCTCCAGTTATCTGCGTTACATATACTCGAGGAGCCAAAGTTAAGATAGGCTGTTTCAGGACATAACATGCAGACAAGTGCATCTATAAGACATAGTTAACACTGAATACGAGTAATCGATTTCTCTCTGAAATGAAAGCGCGAAATGAGCGAGGGGGCTGAAATGAGAACTTCGGCAGGTCAATGGTTAACATTAAAATCTAAGTTTGATTCTTTACAAAACGAACTCACGAATGCTTGATAGTTGTGTTTAAGAGCTTATCTAAAAGGAATGTCGCTGATTTCGCCAGCAGGCCTCGATCCTTCGGTTTGAAGTTGAGAGTGAGTTTGGAGTTGGCGAGATCAATTCTTGTGAGTAATTCATTCGGCAGAAGGTTCGGCGTCCGGGAGTCCTATCAATTATTAAACAATGGAAACGGAGTTCTCAGGCAAAGTCATTGCAGTTGTCGAGTGTCCGGTGACCACTCGAGCGCTGCTCGTGTGTCCCCGGACGGCGCTGTGCAGCTGCTCTGCTCGGGAGTACGGCAGCGCCTTTAAACGGTCCCTCTGCTCTACCAACTAACTCACCCGCTGGCAACTTTTCAAGCTCTTCTACTGAGGAAAAGAACATGTGCTGCAATTGTTCTGCACTGGACTGGCCTGTGGGGGTCAGGAGGACGGAATAGCGATCAGGCTTTTGGGACAGAATTACGCTTCACAATAATTCATATGGTGCATTTTTCACCGTGTTACTTGTATTATATATGCCCAAAATGTGAGCAGTAGCGTTGCATGCGATTTTATAATACAATGAGCCTGAAAAATAGTTTTATGTAGAAAGAGACGTTTGTAAAATTATGCCGCAAAACGTAAATAATAATTCTTCTATTTACTGAAAATGAGAGCATTCGTCACTGGAGAAGTACATTTGAATTGTGCGTTAGACACTTCTGTGTTAACAACACACATGTAAGTAATCGCAAACGGAAATAACACAGCTTGAATTAGAGAATGCTAATTGGCATCTCAAAGAAATGTTGAATTAAATACATACTTTGATAAAGAGGGAAAGCAAGAGTAATATTACTGTACATGTTTCTGTTAACAAGTCAAATGAGATTCATAAAATTAGGCTGAACGATTAGAGAACCAGTATTATGATAAAGTTAATTGCGAGGACAATATTCGAAGTCTGCTGCTCGTGGTGTAATAGCTAGCGTTGCTGCACCTGGATCACGGGGTCACGGGTTCGATTCCCGGCCGGCTTGGGGATTTACTCTGCCCGAGGACTGGGTATTTGTATAGTCCTCATCATTTCATCACCATCATCATTCGTGGTGGTGACTAGACTGGACTGCGTAAAAAATTGGAGTGTGAAAATATTGGGACATTGTACGGGCGCTGATGACCGAGCAGTTGAGCGCCGCACAAACAAAATATCATCATCACAGTATTCAGAACGCAGCAAATGATCTAATAAATACTGTCCAGTCATCTGAGCAGAAGGATTTTATAACAGTGACATGGCGCATAAAATTTTTCAATTTCATATGGAAATTTATTTACAGATGCAGAAGAAGAAAAGGAATAAACTGAAGTAAGGAGGAGAAATATTCTGTAATAAGCTTGAAATCTGTGTTTGTATAATTTACGTATCCATCACACAAGAGTAAACAGAATGAAAATTTCACTCTGCAGTTGACTGTGCGCGTTATGAAACTTCCTTGCAGATTAAAACTATGTGCTTGATAGGGACTAGAACCAAGAACCTTGCATTTCGTGGGTGTTACTCCTCCAAAAAAAGTGATACTGCAGTGAAATGGCTTAGACACAGCGTAGGGTATTGTTTCCAGAATGAATATTTGACTCTGCAGTCGAGTGTGTGCTGTTTTGAAACTTAATGCCCGATTAAAAATATGTTCGGTTTCGAATCACGGTCCGCCGCACTGTCATGATAGATAAGAAATAAATTAAACATTTAATGTGTTCCAATGTCCACATCAATAGGTACAATTAGCCATCAAATACTATGAGTTATCTGGATAAGATAATGTTGAGGACACATTAGGGAATACCAACTAGTCAGCCCAGATATCCTCTTTGTATAAATACCTTAAGGAGTAACGACACAGATTATCGGCTGTTGGGTATTTTATTTCAGAAAATGCGAAGTTAATTACAGATCGGTATAACACAACGTAACCATAGCCGGTTCCCTTTACGTAGTTAGTTCGACACATTGTTCACCCTAAACTACTTAAAGCTTTTATCTGAGGAATTTGTTTTCTACCCACGCAATAGCTCCCTGTAAATCACTCGAAGAGGTAAGCTGCAATCAGACTAAAAGCGTTACCTGCAATCTTCGGTCGCCCCAACTTCATGTTCCACTCGGTATCTTAAGCAGGTGGCGGAGAGAAATTTATAATAAAACTGAGACACTTTAATTTTCAGTCACTATCCAAAACTCTTTAAAAAACTTCGCAGGAGATAGCCAATTTTGTAAACACATTAGTACTTTCCCTTCCGTAACACGACATTTACCAGAAAAAGTCATTCGCGACACGCTTTTAAAGCGTCTATAACGAGAGCTTCGCACCGGCTAGCACGGAAGATTGCATCGACTGGCTAGCATAAATTGTCTATGCAGCCTGTTTTGCTTTGAATGGCCGCCTGCTCCAAAACGATTTGAATGCCGTCCGTAGCAGCGGAAGGTGTATGAAACACTCAGCTTTCTAGCCGCGAGACCTCCATTAGTCTCAGGAAGTCTCCTTCAGTCATACAAAAATCTAAATACTCTTCCCAATAGGGAATCCACGTTAATATAAAATTTTATCAAAGTACAGGAAGGTTTTCTTGAGACTGTGAAATTGATTAAAGTCTCTGTAGCTACAGACACGAAAGCTGTAAAGTTTACAAATGGAACTTTAGGAGGCTTAGATTTCAAAAAGTTTCCATTCAGAGAACTCTTAACCTTAAACTATTATAATTACAAACAGGCCGGCCGCGGTGGTCTAGCGGTTCTAGGCGCTCCGTCCGGAACCGCGCGACTGCTACGGTCGCAGGTTCGAATCCTGCCTCGGGCATGGATGTGTGTGATGTCCTTAGGTTCTAGGGGACTGATGACCACAGATGTTAAGTCCCATAGTGCTGAGAGCCATTTGAACCATTTGAATTACAAACATGGAAATTGGTTCAACTTCTCTATATTATGTAATAAATATGGTGCTGTAATTTCTAATTGAAAAATTAAGTCTGTTGTAGATAATAAGTATTGTTCTACTGTTTTACATCACAAATACATGCTTAACTTAATATTTTGGAAAATACTGAAAATAAGTGAAAACGTGATGTTCAAGATCGTGCGCATTTATTACAAAACAAGTGTAGTTATATTATGTTTCTTCTTTTTTCTTTTGCAGTTTCTATCACGGTTGCACTCAAATATTTTTACTTGCGGTGACTAGTTTCGGGCTATATTGTCTATTCTCAGATCATAGTAGACAAACAATATATAGTTATTAATAAAATCGGAAAAAAATATTTTTTTCATTTTTACGTTTCAGAAAATTTATCTACTCTCAGTAGCGTAATATAACATACATTCGTCGTAAAAATTAACATATATTACCACCATTGCACACACATGTAATGGCCATTACTGGTATATTATATATGTATAAAATATTAATGCTTATACCTGATCCAAATACTTCACAGAGACAAGAAATGACACCTGCTATATCGAATAGTACCAAAACAAGTACAAATTTCAAGAAATCTAATACAATTTACTAAACAGCTAATGTAAATTTAAAACTGTTCATTGTCAAGAAGTATTAACATTACAAAATAAGTTGTAATCGAATACTTACAGTGCTCGGAACGTAACTCTATAATATAAAATAAAAATATAAAGTAGCACATGATCAGTAATGAATGACTGGCGCGTTGCAATAAGCCGTGCTAATGGCACATTACCCTTTAGCACAGAGTAATAGATTTGGAGTCATTATGTAATTATTTTAATTTAAAATTAGAGTGATGAGAAAAATGCTTACGATATAAAAATAAATAGTCTATTTCCTGTGTACAAAAGTAACAGTTCACCATAAGTCTACATCTACATCTACATCGTCACTCTGCAAATCACACCTACATGCCTGGCAGAGAGTTCATCAAAACACCTTCACAATAATTCTCTACTATCGCAATTTCGAAAACACGCGGGAAAAACGAACACCTGCATTTTTCCGCGTGAGCTCTGATTTCCCTAATTTTATTATGATGATCGTTTCTCCCTACACAGGTTGGGGTCAGCAGAATATTTTCACATTCGGAGGAGAAAGTTGGTGATTGAAATTTCGTGAGAAGATTCCGCCGCAACTAAAAACGCCTTTGTTTTAATGGTGACCGCCCCAAATCGTGTATCACGTCCTCGACACTATCTCCACTATTTCGCGATAATAAAAAACGTGCTTCTCTGAACGTTCTCGATGTTCTCCGTTAATTCTGTTTGGTAAGGATCCCAAACCGCGCAGCAGTACTAAAAAAGAGGACGCACAAGCGTAGTGTAGACAATCTCTTTAATAGATGTGTTACATTTTCTAAGTGTCCTACCAATAAAACGCTATCTTTGGTTTGCCTTCCCCACGACATTTTCTGTGTTCCTTCCAATTTATGTTGTTGTAACAGTAATTCCTACGTATTTAGTTGAATTTACGGCCTTCATATTTGAGTGATTTATCGTGTAACCGATGTTTAACGAATTCCTTTGAGCACTCATGTAGATAACATCAAACTTTTCGTTATTAAGGTCAAATGCCAATTATTGCACCTTACAGATATCTATATCGTTTCACAATCAGGTTTGATTTTCTGATGAGTTTACTAGTCGATAAACGACAGCGTCATCTGCAAACAACCTAACACGGCTGCCCAGATTGTCTCCTAAATCGTTTATTGAGATAAGGAACAGCTGACGTTCTGAACACTTACTTGGGGACCGCCAGGAATCACTTTTGTTTTACTCGATAACTTTCCGTCAGTTGCTGCGAACTGTGAACTGACAGACAGGAAATCACGAATCCAGTCACATACCTGAGATGATATTGCACAAACACACAATTTCGCTACAAGCCTTCTCTGTAGTACAGTGCCAAAAGCCTTTTGGAAATAAAAAAATGGAATGAATTTGAAATCCCTTGTCAATAGCACTCAACACTTTTTTTTTTCTATAGAGCTAGCTGAGTTCTACAAGAGGGCGATGTTTTCTAAGTCCTTGTTGACTGTGTGTCAGTAGAGTTCTCTTTGATGTAATTCATAATGATCGAACACAATATATGTTCCAAAGTCCTGCTGGATATCGACGTTATTGACATGGGCTTGTAATTTAGTAGATTACTCCTGATACCTTTCTTGAATATTGTGCGACTTTCCAGTTTTTGGGTACGGATCTTATTATTAAGCGAATTACATGAATCCACTAATGTAGCTTAACTACACGCCATCTAATAATGTCCACTAAACCGTTTATGTGCTAATGGAGACTGGTCAGTCAGGAAGGTTAAATTTAGAACGCCAGAATGATGTGTCATCAAACATTTAAGCTGCGTATGAGCTGTGGTCGACACTTAACTCTGAAACAACAAATATAACATAATAACATAACACATAGTCGGTAATGACTAACTGAAGCGTTGCAATGCGCCATGCTAATCGCACATTACTCTTTCGCACAGGATAACACTTTTGCTTGAGGTATTAAAAAATATTTTTTAATTTAAAATTACCGTGATGTAAAGATTATTATGATCGAAAAATGTACAGTCTACTTCCTGTATAAAAAGATAATAGTTCACCATAAATTAATCATACGTATCCACAAAATGTAGGGTAGATCATATATATGTTTTGAAAAGGGCGATGTAACCATTGCATTTTTCGAATTAGGTTTTGACCACGGATTACTGTAACTTTAAATGTTTGATCGAATCTTACTAAAGCATTGTAACAGTAATGTTTTTGACTTTAGACATCCTTCATTAGCACATTAACGGTATAGTGGATTGTATTAAGTACCTTGAAATTGCCGGTCGTTGTGGCCGAGCGGTTCTAGGCGCTTCAGTCTGGAACCGCGAGACCGTTACGGTCGCAGGTTCGAATCCTGCCTAGGGCATGGATGTGTGTGATGTCCTTAGGTTAGTTCGGTTTAAGTAGTTCTAAGTTCTATGGGACTGATGATCTCGGATGTTAAGTCCCATTGTGCTCAGAGCCATATGAACAATTTTTTACCTTGAAATTCGTACTTGGATTAGTACCATGTGGTTATTTAACCTACATTTGTTGATGCGTATGATTCACTTATCGTGAACCGTTACCTTTGTACAAAGGAAATAGGCAATGTATTTTTATATCTTAAGCATTTTCCGCAGTAGTGTAATGTTAAATTAAAAAAAATAATTAATGCAAATTTGTTACTCCTTGCTCGAGAGTACTGTGACACTAGCTAGCACGGCGTATTGCACCGCCCAAGTTATTTAATAATCACATGCCATTTTATAGTTGTTGTTTTATATTTTAGAGTTAGGTTTTTACCATTGTAAATGTTTGACTATACCGCATTTTGCAATTTTAGCATTTCCTCACTTTGAACAGTTTTAATGGCACACTAACTGTTCAAGAAATTTAATCAGACGCCGCGCAATTTGTCCTCGTATTAGTATTATCTGATTCAGCGGACTATTACCACTTTAGAAGCATGAAGCATGTAAGGCTTCACAGCGCATAAGAACATCGCAAGTAGCCGCTGGAGACCTCAACCGAGTTCACTTCGACACGGCCATAAAATGGGCCGTCAGAGTACGGTTCTTGCATGATGCTGTTTCTTGTATTTTTGAAGTCGATGGATCTTGTATAAGCATTACTATTTTATACATATATAAAATAATAGTTATCGCTATTGCATATGTGTGTTTACTGGTGGAAGTGTGTGGTAACTTTTAAGACGAAGGTATGTAATATTACGATATTGAAAGCTGTTTACTTTTCTGGTGGGTTATGGATTGAGAATGGAAAATGTAGTTTTAAAATAATGACCATGAATAAAAAATTTTCATTGCAGTTGCCGGAGAAACTGTAGAAAGTGAATTTAATAACTGATGTTGCTGCTTGTCATTGCTATTTATGATGCAACTTTATAAATATGTTTTAATGAATAAGGTTTTTGGATTCTATACTTTGCTGGAATTCAGAATTATTAAAAACTTCATTTTCTGGTAAACTCTGAATATAATTTCTTGAAACTCTGTACACTTTATTGATATATCTGTGTCCTCAACACCTAAGTCGAGTATACGTTGCCAAAAATTTCACATGCGGCCGATAAGAGCGCCGGCACCGTAGCTCAGCGTGTTGGGTCAGAGGGTTAGCAGCCCTCTGTAATAAAAAAACTGAGTTAACTGATCGAAGACGAACTTAAACGGACGTCTTACGATGTCCATCCCGAGCACACACAACGAACGAAACCGAACAAAATGAGAATAAAAAAAATAAAAAAAAAGAGGCGTCTGCGAGCGGTCACATGGCCCGGCCTCCGGCATCATGCAGAACCATGTCGCCTTGCCAGCATGAACGTACTTCGTATCATGCTATGCAACATACTGTCGTTCGTGGCTGACGTGGACTATCTGGATTCTTCTCTACAACTTTGTGACGATCTGGCGTGGACTGGACTTGTGAACTGTCAAGTGATAATTGTGTATCCATCCTTACTGTCTAATACTGTCTGTTGCACATTAGTAGATGTAATATTTTCGAGGAGGATTCTAAGGTAGCGTGCATGTTATAACAAAAGACTGAGTTCAGTGATCATGAATCCAGACTTCAAGAAACGTGGCAGCATCAGCTGCAACTTCAAATGCAACAACACACACAACAAAAACTACAAAAGCTGGTTCTAGAATGACAACAAAGACAACATGAAAGTGCAGCTCATAATGCCAGAACAGCATCCACCATCTCCATAAGCGGGATTTCACTCCGAAGAGGAACACTGAAACTTATGCTGCAGATGTCAGCAGCTATACATTCTGGCGACTAGTATAACGGATGTTGCTACACAACATGATCTTCTACTATCTAATATCCTGAAGTAACGTGGCTTCAACAAGAACGAGATTTTCACTCCGCAGCGGAGTGTGCGCTGATATGAAACTACCTGGCAGATTAAAACTGTATGCCGGACCGAGACTCGAAATCGATACCTTTGCCATGCACGGGCAAGTGACCTACCAACTGAGCTACCCAAGCACTACTCATGCCCCGTCCTCACAGCTTTACTTCCACCAGTATCTCGCCTCCTACCTTCCAAACTTTACAGAAGCTCTCCTGCGAACCTTGCAGAACTAGCACTCCTGAAAGAAAGGATATTGCGGAGTCATGGCTTAGCCACAGCCTGGGGGATGTTTCCAGAATGATATTTTCACTCTGCAGCAGTGTGTGCGCTGATATGAAACTTCCTCGCAGATTAAAACTGTGTGCCGGACCGAGACTCGAACTCGGGACCTTTGCCTTTCGCGGGCAAGTGCTGTGGCTAAGCCATGTCTGCACAATATCCTTTCTTTCAGGAGTGCTAGTCCTGCAAGGTTCGCAAGAGAGCTTCTGTAAAGTTTGGAAGGTAGGAGGCGAGGTACTGGTGGAAGTAAAGCTGTGAGGACGGGGCGTGATTCGTGCTTGGGTAGTTCAGTTGGTAGAGCACTTGCCCGCAAAAGGCAAAGTTCCCGAGTTCGAGTCTCGGTCCGGCACACAGTTTTAATCTGCCAGTATGTCTTCAACGAAGTTACGTCACCTCACAAAGTACGTGATGTAATAACTACGTGCGCACATGAGAAATAACTATCTGTACAAGTAATGAAATTAAGAAAATTATAATCTCTAGGAAGTTTTAGGAACAGCAAAAATCTTTGAAATGTCACATACAGTCCAGAAATATTTTAATGAAAATGACATATTTCCTTAAAATGACGTCAGTCTCAGTAATCATTATTGGAACTCACCAAATCCGTCATCATCATGGGACTTGGGATTGAAACTCCGACGTCCATTTAAGGAGAAAGTGCATGGAAAAATCAGTAACGGCATTTATTCGACTGACAACAGCAGGACGCTGTATCCAATGTGCCTAAATTGTTTTTTCCAAACCTACTTGCCCTCAGTGCCTACATAACGAAGCTTATGGGCACATTTCCGTAAACAGTTGAATGTGGCGGAAATGTGCCAAGACCGCTCGGCATTGGACCAACAACACCGCCTCAGGACAAACGCTCTGCAGACATAGCTGTACCCTTTCACAGCACAATATCAGAAACTTTTCTCCTACTAACCGGTAATACAATTACTTGTTGATACCGGGTCCCCAGTTTCTATCACTGAGTAAACCTATACTTACACTGATTCTCTGCCTCTAGAACTGATATCACGAAGTTTACAGTCCTACTGGGAACACCGAGATGTTTTGCACAGTAAATGCTAAGTAACAATGTTGCACAAGGAAGCCAGGTATTCCATTATTTTCTTAGTTGTGTCATCACGTCAAGTACAAAATACTTTTGGGATGGATACGTTTTCATCTATTTGTTTTAACATAATCCAAGACATCTACACTGTATCAGCACTGGTGATCTTGATTCACTATGCACTGAATTTCCAGACTTATTTTCACCAGGTTCAATGTGTGCAAACAAGTATGTAGCTCACATTCAGTTAAACTCTTCTGCAGCTACTCACTACTTTACAGCTAGACCAGTACCATTAGCAATGTGAGACGGCAACTCGGAGCTAGATCACCTCATGCAACAATAAACCCTCACACCCGTCACACCAAATCCATTGACAACACCATTTGTAGTTTTACGTAATCGAAATAGTTCCCTCTGTGTTTGCGGTGATTTTAAAGTAACCATCAATCAACAATAGGAAGTTACCGTCTGTCTCATCTTAAGGCCAAAAGATATTATGTCAAAACTATGAGATGGCCAGTACTTCTCGGAAACTGATTTATCCGAACCATATTTGCAACTGACGCTAGACAAACAGTCACAACAATTCACGATTATTAACACTCTGTTTGGATTGTACAGATATAATAGGTTGCTATTAGGAATTCGGGCCTTTTTAACAAAACTCAACAAATGACAATCTTTTTCAAAATACGTTTTTTTTATAAATTCTGGTACTTTAATATGGGCCTCATATTATGACTAAAATACGACGAAACTGAATACTTACTGTTGTAAAAGGAGCTTGAATGTAACAAGTTTTCACGATACTTGATAGCTACTTTCCCAAGTTTCCACAGAACGTTACTAGTCCCTTTATAATGCGTGGTTGAAACTCAGAACATAAAATTTAGAAGTTAAACTTAACACAGCTTTTACATCTGCAAGAGTTTACTGTCGGTCAGTCACACAACATTCTACAAGACAAACAAAATGTCTGCTACGTGATAGTTAGACAACAATGGATATTGTCCGACGGAGTTCTATTTCATGTTCAGTTACTGTTTCACTGTAAGATTAACCCATTGGCTTATACAGTTAATTCACAGCCGGCCGCACGTTTCAAGTCCGTTATTACATTGCCGGCTGTCAGACGGACCGAACAGCTATATCTTGTTCTTAATGCTTTTTCACTGTTGATAGATGGCATGACATGTTATATACCACTGGAGAGCTGAGACATCGATCTATCTAGTGGTGTACAGCACGATAGATTTCTTTCTATATTTTGCGAGTTATAAGCAATCGTTTTCAAGTTTTGTTAGGTTTATCCTCCCACTAAAAAAAACACTTTCTAGAAATGTAATGTGCAAAACAAATCAAGAAGAAAAATCATACACGACATGAGTGTGAGAAATGTCTAGAGCCGTTGCACATGCCCGTGTTTTTCCGGGTACAGCACACCTACAAAAAAACAGTGTTATCTTCATTCCTCATCACTTCAATACAGATTAACGATAGGTTTACAAAGAATCCCTATCATAAAATTATGTAATTTTCAGAAAAGTGTGTAAGACAGAACATGCTTATTTTCCTAAATTTTAATAGTCAAAATAGAGTCGACTATGGAGAAAAATACATAGAGGGTCAATAGATGCTGCAGAACTTTCTTTTTGGACTAGTATTATTGAGATATTAGAAGATCCAGAAGAGCCTGCAATAGCCAATGAGGTGAAAACTGGAAGGCTAAGCAGGAGACCTCAACGTTAAAACAGGAGGGAGAGTACGAGTGCACACTTGAATGGAGATCTAAATAGCGACTGTAACCATACTGAAACAACAACGAAAACAACATGCAAAGAACAATTTTTGTATTTCAATGACATTACTCATTTTAGAGATTAGCTTTACATGAGTTACACAGAACTTGAACAAAATAATGTCTTACCAGGTCCGTGAGGCTGAACGTGTCTAAAAAATGCAGAAGGGAGGAAAATTATAAAAATACTTGAAGATCTGTCTCAGTCTCATACTACATATGGGAAGAAGAACGTCGAGAGCTTCTTGGTTGTGCCTCAATATTCAGGAAAGCGAAAGGTAAGACCGATCTCATTTTAAGCCTATACGTAAAGTTTGTAGAATGAAAATAATTGTCTTAACACGTCAAATTTATTTCATATTTATTTTTCGGGGACTGTGCAGAGAGAAACTGAGACATATTGCCGAAATATATGAGGTATAGAGTTCATAATTTGAAATTACAAAAGAATAATACAGCATAAGAACGGATTATAGGTTGTACAAAACAGAGGCACAAAGTTTGCAATATTTTATATGAAAATAAAAACGATACTGTGACAGTTTCTTTTCACTGCCGGCAGACTCGGCCCTTACCCGAACTATTGGATAAGTGTTAAACTCCTAACAGGCCTGGTTGTATAACTGTACAATCTTTAAGTATTCCCAAAAGATAGCACACAAAGTAATTAACTACACGTTGCTTGAGGTTAACTCAGGACAAAGGGAAAATGAAACAGCACCTGATGTGAGGAACTATTTAATTCTTTAGAGAAAGATTTAACGAAAGAAGCTTAGTCTCAGGTTACTTCCTGATTCTCGAGTCTCCCAAAACCAAAACTCACGATTCTGGCATTGCTTATGAGTGACAATGAAAGCTCAAAAGCCATCAGAGAATTCAGCATTACTGCGAAATACGTGGGCTGCTCTCTTTCAGAGTATAAAAAAGTATTATAGAAATCTTTCGGCATGGCGTTTGAAATCCTCATACTGATGGTTGATCAGTCTGTCCCCATTGTGTTGTGGGATTAAAGTCATATCATAATTTGAAATTACAAAAGAATAATACAGCATAAGAACGGATTATAGGTTGTACAAAACAGAGGCACAAAGTTTGCAATCTTTTATATGAAAATAAAAACGATACTGTGACAGTTTCTTTTCACTGCCTCGGAACGTAATTTTTGACTGTATCAGAAAAGAACTAATAAAACATGAAACAATCATTCGACCTCAGTATATTATGAGTTCTGGGACAATTGGGAGTTTTGTGATAAAGATAGATATATTTACGATATGGAATCTACCACCAAACGTGTAACTGAAGCCAAACTGTCTTTTAAGATCTGAGGCAAGAGTACCTCATTCTGTAAGAAGACCTGAGACCAGGGCACAAGCCGGCCGCTGTGGTCGAGCGGTTCTAAGCGCTTCAGTCTGGAACCGCGCTGCTGCAACGGTCGCAGGTTCGAATCCCGCCTCGGGCATGGATGTGTGTGCTATCCTTAGGTTAGTCAGGTTTAAGTAGTTCTAAGTCTAGGGGACTGATCACCTCAGATGTTAAGTCCCATAGTGCTCAGAGCCATTTGAGCCATTTTAATCAGGGCACAATGCCTTTTTGGCAATACTTCACCCATAGACGTTGAGGCACCGAAACCTGGAAACCGAAGTGCTTCAGTAATGTTTGAAGCACCTCAGTTTCCAGCGGTGAACCACGTAAGCAAAAATAAAGCTAATCACGTCAAGAAGTTGATGTCCTATCTGTAAAATGATTGAGAGGAAAGTTAAGAGCTCTATTCAAGGAATCCTAATGATACTGAAGACAGTACTCCATATTATGAAGAAACTTTAAATTTCATTATTGTTTTGTGTTTCACAGCATTAAACAAACTATTAAAATATGTATTATTTCTTTAGTTGTCATTTAACTGTATCATTGCCAACTTCATAATAGATCTAAGTTGTGAGAAACAGATTACATTACTAAGGAATCTTCTGTTGATTTGTGAACTTACAAGAAAAATATAAATTTACTGATAGACAGTTAACTTTTTACTATCTACATGGAGCACTAGTATTCAATTTTTGAAATTTTTGAATTCATGATATTCAATAAATATAAAGAACCTCATCTGTAAAATTTTGTAGATAATGTTGTTGAGCTTTTCTGCAATGTTCCTCAATTACTAGTGCTCCAGCAACTTTCAGTACCTGATTGTGTAGCTTAACAGTTCTATAAATACGATCTAGTCACATTAATGAGACCATTGCCAACCTTCGACATAAATGCGAAATAATCACTCACAGACGGCAGCTGGCCGCGCTGACAGTGCAGGGTATATTAGGCGTGTCGGGAATTCGGAAAACAGTGCAGTCGTTGTTGTAATGCTGAAACACAACGATTTATCTGACGTCCGAAAGGGCATGATCATTCGTTTTCGGACCGAAGTAGCTAAGTTCGTCATCTGTTAGAATGTCACCGTGGTTAAGGTATACTGAGCATGGCAAAATGGCGCTATGCAAAACTGTCACCGAAGCAACTATGGTGCAGCAAAGGTCATTGAGAACAGAGATGGATGACGCCTGTGGAGATTTTTACGAGCAAATAAAAACACAACTGTTGAGAAACTGACTGCCCAGATGAAGTAAGGGGCTACCAACACTGTCTCTTCAAGAACCATCCAGCGAGCGTTGTTGCGTATCGTCTTCCGCCTCAGGTACCTGTTTCAAGCACCCTGCTGACTGCTGTTCATCAGCGACAAAGGCTGCAATTTGCTCATCAGTACAACAGTTAGACGTCCCGTGAGTGGTGACAGGTTGCCTTTTGAGGTGAATCGTGTTTTACAGTCAATCGAACAGATGGCTGTTGGCGTATATGGCGTAGAACGATTGAAAGCAGAAACCGCGCAACATTCGTCAGAGCGTTATGGTCTAGGGAACGTATTTGTGGCATTCCCTGGGTGATCTCGTCATTCTGGAATGCACAATGGATCTATGCAAGTATGCATCTGTCCTTGGGGACCATGTCCACCAACAAATGCAGTTCGTTTCTCCTTGGCACGATTGCATTTATCAAGAGGACAATGCAAATGTAACACAGCTCATAGTGTAGGTACACTCTCGAAGAACACCAGGATGAATTGACAGTACTCCTCCAGCCATCAAACTTCTCAAATTTAAACCCAATTGAGAACTGTGGGACCACACTGATTTAGCTGTTCCTGCCATGGATTCTCAACCGAGAACCCTAGCGCAGCTGGCTATGGCACCGGAGTTGGTGTAGCTGCACGTCCCTGTCGGTACCTTCCAGAACCTCACTGACTCTTCTTACACATCTCGCAAAGAAGTGGTTATTCAGGCTTTTGACAGGTGGCCATATTAATGTGACTGGCCAGTGTGTTAGTCAGGGAAGTAACAACTGATTAACTTCTTGAAAACTTACGTCTACTTTTCCTGCCGGCCGGTGTGGTCGAGCGGTTCTAGGAGCTTCAGTCTGAAACCGTGCGACCGCTACGGTCGCAGGTTCGAATCCTGCCTCGGGCATGGATGTGTGTGATGTCCTTAGGTTAGTTAGGTTTAAGCAGTTCTAAGTTCTAGGGGACTGATGACCTCAGATGTTAAGTCCCATAGTGCTCAGAGCCATTTGAACCATTTTTCTACTTTTACAGACACATGAACAAAACAGACGTAAGTGAAATCTAGAAATTTGTAAATTCTTTGAAGAGTATGTGTAGTACTTTGGCCTTTTGCTGAGTCATAATGAACTACTACTAACTCAGCAATATGTGTAAACCACATAAAAAATTCAACTGCCTACTGATTTAAGAGTCCTTCGGACATATCTTAACAAAATCAATTACTGCACCAAATTTTTACTCAAAGCCACCCACACCACAAGACCGATTAATAATTTACATAAGAAAGACACAAGGTATGAATGTGTCAGGAGGTTTTTCAAAAGTTACAGCAGTATCTGAAATACCCTACCTGTCTGGATACCTATGACCCCCTGGCCACTGACACCTCTGAACATCGCAGTGGGGGTGTTGTTCCCCACAAAATCGCTTACGGCCATGCATGCACATCTAAAACGCTAAATTCAACCAAAATAAACTATTCTCAAATCGTAAAAGAATCCACTGCGATCATATTTTGCCATTTGGAACATTTGGAAATTGCATAAATTTCTTAATGACGCAAAATTTCATGTCATTGCTCACCATCAACTGCTAATTTGCTTGCATGGACTTAGGAGCTGACTTCCTTTAAAAATATCAGTATCACCCTACAAAACTGACTACAAGATTTCCCCCTCAAAGCAGCTGTATATGAGAAGGAAATACTGATCATCCTCTTATAAAGCAAATTGAGAGACATTTTGGATGAGATTGGCCAGAACACCTCCCTCCTTACACCTTTCGAGAATTCTGTCAATACCTTTCTCTAGAAATGGGATTCACGTGGTACACTGATTACTGATGTTGACAAAAGATGGCAATGACTGCTTGGCTGTCACACCAGCCCTAATGCATCAGCATGTCGGAAACCTCTTGCATCCTGACCACAGAAGGCACTCACTAGGTCGCATGCCTGAACGGCCAGCATTACGAAGGAGATAGGGAGGACAACCCACTCCTACATGATCTGTGTATCCCTACACTCAGCGCCGCCAACATGGTTTCACATCTGGAAAATACTGCAGTTCCTGTGGGAATATTTACATTTGGAATTCGTCAGCCCGCTCCTGGGGAAGATGTGGCTCTTAGTCATTAACACATGTTCCAAATTCCCACACGTCATTCGAATGGTGAATGCAACATCAAGGGAACAAATGCCTTGCAAAAATATTAGCCATTGAGGGTGGCCCAGAAAAACCGTTTTGGACAATGGCTCTCAGTTCTCATTTGTCATGTGCTGCAATTTCCGCATTTGGAAAACCATAATGTATCTGATAACACCACCATTCCACTGAGACCCCAGTGGTGAAGCTAGGGCCTTCATCTGCACGTTGAAGGTGCAGATGCGAAACATGAGATCAGACACACCCAGAGCTCTAGTCCTTCTCCAGTTCCTGGCTTCCTACAGGACCACACCAACCTACAAACACACTCGAGCTGAGATGCTGCGCATATGCCTACACTGGACACTTTGGGAACTCGTGGAACCTACAAAACACCCACTTCAAGCTCAGCTGTCACCCTCACTTCTCTCTGGGCACAGAGGTAATGGCTCGCATCTACAGGAGGGTTCCAGACATCATCAGGGCCACCCAGCTGTGACGAAAGTTCTCTGTGGAAATCAGTGGCGCCATACTAGGACAGCATGCTAGCTAGCTGCGTCCACAACGAGCGGCTTCCTCCTGTCACTATAATCAGTTTGGTACAACTGTGGATGCCAGATGACGACAAGACGACAACCACGGTCTAGCGACCGCGAAGCAGGTCGTCCATGTATTGGAACCACTGCCCAGTTCGAGCACTTCTGGGAAGTACCTGCAGATCAACATCGGCACCAGGTTGGTTCAAATGGCTCTGAGCACTATGGGACTCAACTGCTGTGGTCATAAGTCCCCTAGAACTTAGAACTACTTAAACCTAACTAACCTAAGGACATCACACACATCCATGCCCGAGGCAGGATTCGAACCTGCGACCGTAGCAGTCCCGCGGTTCCGGACTGAGCGCCTAGAACCGCTAGACCACCGCGGCCGGCTTGGCACCAGGCATCTCCAGCCTCACAACAGCGTCAATGCTGCAAAAAGAGGACACAGCACAACAACAGACACCAGTTGACGTCGAGATTTGCTTCAGACCCTAGCTGGCTTGCTGAGTTATACCTCCCTTTACCAGTAAGGAGATCCGTCTGCTCACATGGACGCTATCGACACTATGGGCCAGTTAATGAAGGGACAGCGATGTCGACATTCTGCGATATATGCTGCCAAAGACATCACCTGTTACATGTATGAGGCACCTGTGAGCAATTACATGAACATGGTCCCTTGCGACATACGGGAAATAAAAGAGACCGCCTTGCTAGCATGAACTAACTTTATACACTCCTGGAAATGGAAAAAAGAACACATTGACACCGGTGGGTCAGACCCACCATACTTGCTCCGGACACTGCGAGAGGGCTGTACAAGCAATGATCACACGCACGGCACAGCGGACACACCAGGAACCGCGGTGTTGGCCGTCGAATGGCGCAAGCTGCGCAGCATTTGTGCACCGCCGCCGTCAGTGTCAGCCAGTTTGCCGTGGTATACGGAGCTCCATCGCAGTCTTTAACACTGGTAGCATGCCGCGACAGCGTGGACGTGAACCGTATGTGCAGTTGACGGACTTTGAGCGAGGGCGTATAGTGGGCATGCGGGAGGCCGGGTGGACGTACCGCCGAATTGCTCAACACGTGGGGCGTGAGGTCTCCACAGTACATCGATGTGTCGCCAGTGGTCGGCGGAAGGTGCACGTGCCCGTCGACCTGGGACCGGACCGCAGCGACGCACGGATGCACGCCAAGACCGTAGGATCCTACGCAGTGCCGTAGGGGACCGCACCGCCACTTCCCAGCAAATTAGGGACACTGTTGCTCCTGGGGTATCGGCGAGGACCATTCGCAACCGTCTCCATGAAGCTGGGCTACAGTCCCGCTCACCGTTAGGCCGTCTTCCGCTCACGCCCCAACATCGTGCAGCCCGCCTCCAGTGGTGTCGCGACAGGCGTGAATGGAGGGACGAATGGAGACGTGTCGTCTTCAGCGATGAGAGTCGCTTCTGCCTTGGTGCCAATGATGGTCGTATGCGTGTTTGGCGCCGTGCAGGTGAGCGCCACAATCAGGACTGCATACGACCGAGGCACACAGGGCCAACACCCGGCATCATGGTGTGTGGAGCGATCTCCTACACTGGCCGTACACCACTGGTGATCGTCGAGGGGACACTGAATAGTGCGCGGTACATCCAAACCGTCATCGAACCCATCGTTCTACCATTCCTAGACCGGCAAGGGAACTTGCTGTTCCAACAGGACAATGCACGTCCGCATGTATCCCGTGCCACCCAACGTGCTCTAGAAGGTGTAAGTCAACTACCCTGGCCAGCAAGATCTCCGGATCTGTCCCCCATTGAGCATGTTTGGGACTGGATGAAGCGTCGTCTCACGCGGTCTGCACGTCCAGCACGAACGCTGGTCCAACTGAGGCGCCAGGTGGAAATGGCATGGCAAGCCGTTCCACAGGACTACATCCAGCATCTCTACGATCGTCTCCATGGGAGAATAGCAGCCTGCATTGCTGCGAAAGGTGGATATACACTGTACTAGTGCCGACATTGTGCATGCTCTGTTGCCTGTGTCTATGTGCCTGTGGTTCTGTCAGTGTGATCATGTGATGTATCTGACCCCAGGAATGTGTCAATAAAGTTTCCCCTTCCTGGGACAATGAATTCACGGTGTTCTTATTTCAATTTCCAGGAGTGTATCCTAATGTGCGATAGCATCTATATCTATGACGTTGTGAATACGAGAATGGTCTGCTTATTGGATCTCACTTTGACAGTACTTTACTTCAGGAATATGTGTGAACACATGACACAAATTTTTATATAAGTTAGTTAATAATAATTTTTGCGTTGTGGTATTACATAGTAGTTAAACACCCCGGATGAGCTACATTCACATGCAGGCTTCAGCAAGAAAACTTTGAGAAAATCCAGTTTATTTTGGTCTGTAAAATGAATCAGAGTATCGTTATCATCCAACAAGAACGCTTGTTTCTACATTAGCTCAGTGCAATTTCTAACCGTGTAAATAACTTGCAAAATATGATCTGATGTGGAATTCTGGCTGCATTGTGATTAACTATCGACGATTTTCTGAAAGTTCATCATTATCCATCATTCGACATTAGACATTAGACATTTACACGCACTATGGTTTTCAGCTTTCCAAATCCATGTCACCATTTCTTATTCTGTGAACCCATCTTCCTCTAGTTAGTCGTCTCTACATTTATTTATATCTTTAAATAGTAAAGAATATTCTTGGTCTGGCTACTTTCCATTCCTATACATGCTTATGTTGTTGTTGTTGTGGTCTTCAGTCCAGCTCTCCATGCTACTCTATCCTGTGCAAGCTTCTTCATCTCCCAGTACCTACTGCAACCTACATCTTTCTCAATCTGTTTAGTGTATTCGTCTCTTGGTCTCCCTATACGATTTTTACCCTCCACGCTGCCGTCCAACACTAAATTGGTGATCACTTGATGCCTCAGAATATGTCCTACCAAGCCATCCCTTCTTCTAGTCAAGTTGTGCCACAGATTTCTCTTCTCCCCAATTCTATTCAATACCTCCTCATTAGTTCAAAATGGTTCAGATAGCTGTGAGCACTATGGGACTTAACATCTGAGGTCATCAGTCCCCTAGACTACTTAAACCTAACTAACCTAGGGACATCACACTCATCCATGCCCGAGAGAGGATTTGAACCCGCGACCGTAGCAGCAGCGGGGTTCCCCTCATTAGTTATGTGATCTACCCATCTAATCTTCAGCATTCTTCTGTAGCACCACATTTCGAAAGCTTCTATTCTCTTCTTGTCTAAACTGTTTATCGCTCACGTTTCACTTCCATACATGGCTACACTCCATACAAATACTTTCAGAAACGATTTCCTGACGCTTAAATCTGTACTCGATGTTGCAATGATCGATTAAAAATGACAGTATGCATACCTGTGCGTACCCTAGTGTATTTTACGATCACTGCATCACGGTGAATGGTGTGAATGCAGATTTACAGTTCTCCAGGGCAACGACCAAATGAACATTGATATTACACTTTTATATTACTGTGCTTATGATAATATCTGCATGATATCGTATTTGGACTAGAGGAGAGTGATTTTCCTCCCTTCCCCCCCCCCCCCCCCTCGGCCCCATGTAGACGCTGTATGATCCCATTAACTTTAGTTGCCTTGCCTGCCGGTGCACTGTGTCATCTACTTATGTTTTGTTATGAACTTAAATGGTATTCGGATCCTAATGTCTACATGGGTTCTCTACTGCGAAAATCAGATTCATAACACCTGCGTGCCACCTTACGTTGTGTGGCAGAGAGTACATTAACATCCTATCCTGCTCCATTTGTATAGCAAGAATGGCTATTGGTAATCATCCATAACTCCTCGTGGTAGTCACTTGACGAACGAGTGTTCGAGGGATTAAAATACCGCCCGCATCATACCCTACTGAATTTTTTTGTCAACAGTAAATACCTCTCCATGATGCATAACGTCTCTCTTGTAGCATCTACACAGAAGAACATAGTTGTTATTGAGTGTCCCTGAAGTATTCTCATGATCCTATGACAGAAAGCTTAGCACTTTTATTAGTCCAATGTGGTAAGCATCTCAAGCCTGCTATTATACACTCGCAAAAAAATAAGTCTGATAGGTCTATTGTAGCTCACTTATTTTATGGCCGATTTAAATTTCTCACAGGCTAACATATCCTGCAAATTTTTCTTGTCAGTTCTTCGTACGCGTTTTACGATAACCACTGTTTCCCAACGATACTGCTGAAAACCAGTACTGTCTATCTTCATCCTCTATTTATGCATAATACGTTATATCCAGTATCAACTCTATGCAGGAATAATGTGATCCCCCCAGTTTCGTGTTAGTTGAGATAATTTTTAGGAAAATAACGAGGTAGAAGCACACTGATAGACTATTTCCCATTTCTGATGCGATGATTTCTAATAATGACTCTTTACTGGAAATATTCTCAATTAATATAAATTCTAGAATGTTTTATTTTTTAAGAGTGCCTGCATTCTGTGTATGCTGGCTGCTCCACTTATTGCGATCGGAGGCTGGCGTTATCTTGATTGATGGCTGTCGCAGGTGCTACAATGAAAGCGATTATTCAAAATATCTGTCCCGCACTCCTTCACGCCACCTCTGTCTCTCTCTCTCTCTCTCTCTCCCTCTCTCTCTCTCTCTCTCTTTCTTTTGGCTCCTGCTTTATGTCTCCAGCAAACCTTGATCCCCGACTGGGAGCTATTATGGTATATACACGCGAAGCACAGAGGCATTGGCCATCTCAGATAGGATCGGCTTTTGCCGACATCGGCCACTCACGACAGTATTCCCCCTCGACCGGGCGCTGTGGCAAAGCGGTGTTCTGCAGTTGGCAGTTGCAGGCGAGATTCACTCGTACTGCAGAGATTATTACATGTGCGACTCCTCGCAGCATTTTTTGAAGTTCGTTTTAAATACAGTGCTTGCCTACCCTATCCCCATATTACGCCAGTGCTGGTCTGAAGTGTAAATTTAGTGACGCATGCGGATGCTTGGAGTTTTTTCGCCATTATTTTCAAATCTTCTATAATCTTATAGTTTCACAATCCTCTAGACATCCTACTGGTGACTTCATTGTTTCTTAACGTAGTAATCATGCAGGGGCAAGTTCCTTGTCGACTTATTGTGTATTTGTCGCAGTGTACTATTAGTTTAACGTGGGACGTGGGTGTGTCTGTTAGAGTTTCACGTTGCGCTAATTTTTTTACGTGGGGAATGGTGTATTTGTCTAAATGTCACAATGTTCTTATTGTTCAGTCCCGTTCCTTACTTCCGTCTTCTTGATAACTGTAAATAGCAGTGGGAGATGGTCATTCTTTGGAATGCTCACAGAAAATGTCATGCTATCATTAATTTATAATAATTCAGCAGCGCCCTAGACATGTCGTGATTTATGTTAATATTTTCCATATTTTGCTGAATATGCCATGACGTCATTAAATAATAGTAATTCATCCATGCGCCAGTCACACACTATAATGTCAAAACGTCTCACCTCATAAATTATGTCAATATTTCCGTTTCCATGTTCCGTATCTCAGGAATACTAAGAGGACCCCACAGTTGTTCATCCGTCCGTCCGTACGTCTGTCTGTCTGTTAAAACCTTTTTGCTGAGGAACGGGAGGAGGTATTAAGTTGAGAATTATGGGGAATACTCAGGTCCCTTGGATCTGTAAAAAAATTAAGCGTCTAGGTCAGTGCATTTTTTGATACTCACAAGCTCACTGATCGGTACCTCTAGGGTACCTCCCATTGACCTAAAAGCATGAACTCTGGCAACAAGAAAAGTTTCACAGTCCAAGTATAGAAAATATTCTGCAATTTATTAATTTACAATTGTGTCTAATAATTCTTTTCTGTTTCAAACTTACACTGCATGCGAAATTCATCAAAAATTTCAGGAACTACTGTACAGATTTTGATCTGGTTTGCACTAACAGATCGAGTGATGCCAGAAAAGATTTATATGTATAACTTACAAATATTTTATGCTAATTAGCTCAGTGACAATGAAGTGCAATCCGCTGCCTCTGCGTTAGTAATGCCTTTGCCCATTAGCGGCGATAGGCATAATGTTGCCCGACTTAATAGGATGATTTTGTTTCAGTTTGTCTGTCTGTATGCCAAGATCCCATTTTTTCTAAGTAGCAGATAGAGGTATCGAGTTGAAATTTATGTCAGATGTCGAGTCACATGATTCGGATGGAAGCAGTTTGGATGCAATTTGCGAACTATGCTGAGCTGTCGTATCTCCGCAGAAATTGCAGCTACCTATGGAATAACATGCGGATTATGAGTAATAACAGTCATAACATTTTTATTTTTTCTCCACTTGTTTGCCCCTTGTCCTCTGCAAAGTTTTCCAGTGCCTTTCTAATAACAATTTCTTGCACATTCGCTGAATTGTCATTCATGTTGGACACTGTCTGCTGGCATACTTTTGTTCGGGTCTACTGTTCTTTTTGCGTTCCTTCTTCATTTTCAATAGAGAAATGACATATGTTGTCTCTCTTGTTTTGTGAATGGCATTAATTTTTTTCAAACTAATCAGCACTTAACACACGTGAACGATACAGTCAGAATGATAGCTACATTTCCTCTGTGACCCTTTTATGTAGGTATCGCAGCGTTGTGACATTCTGCTTCCTCCTTATCTAGAGCGCCGTATTTCCTTCTCCAAGTATGAAAATGCGAACTTCGTCATGAGACAGCAATCTGTTTTATATTCAAAACAGTTAACTCCTAAGTTATAAATACTGAAATTACTCCGACAGTAGCAGTCGCACTTTAATGAGTGAAATGCCCTTGAACTCGCCTCTTGCTGAAACAACGATACTAATGGACTTAATTACTATATTTCCATTTGGAAAAATAAAAATGATACTTGTAACTCAAAAATTAATATTGCCGCGAGCGTGCGTGCAGTGTGGTGTAGCGGTTAACGTCGCTGGCTGGCGTGCTGCTGATCACCTGTTCTAAATCCGACCAAAGTCGGTTATTCAGTATTTATCAGTTCTTGAAGGTTCTAGAATTTGTTTTATGTTTGTAACGTTTGCACATGCTCGAGTATTTGATGTCTGTATAAATAGCAGCACGCTCCATCCAGAAGTTTGGTTCTCTTCTGATTGTACGTTGGTGCTAGCAATAAACGTGCTTACACTGCTAAGTGTTTCACTTAAGTCACGACCTTGCTTTCGGAATTGGATTCGAGTGTGGTTAAGGCGTGAAAATATAGCTATGAGAAACGACTATACATGGTTTAGTGGGGACTTTCTCTCACTGTTCATCTTGGTGGAAATAGAATTATAATATCCTGAGCGGTTCTGCAAATACTTGAGGCGAACAGCTTACCTGCATCACTTCACATATCCCTCTCAACTTCCAGCCTTCCCTTCTGTGCTTAGTACTGGCTTTCCAAATGAGCCTTTGAGGTTCATACAACTGCATCTCTTTTCTCAAACGGTAATTGTCCTATGAGGCAGCACCTGTCCCAAATGAATTTTCACTCTGTAGCGACGTATGCGCTGATTTGAAACTTCCTGGCTGATTAAAACTGTGTACCCGACTGAGACTCGAAGAAGGGATTTTTGTTTTTCGCGAGCAAGTTCTCCACCGACTGAGCTATCCAAGAACGACTCATGACCCACCTTCACATTACCTCATCTACCACATCCTAACTTCATAAAAAATTCTCCTGCATACGAAGCGGGACTAGCACTCCTGGAACAAAGGAGTCCTTTTTTGAGGAGTGCTAGTCCCGCTAGGTATGCAGAAGAACTTCCGAACTGCCGTGAAGTTTGGAAGGTTGGAGATGAGGTAGTGCTGAAGATAAAGCTGCAAGAGCCTCTCATGGATCGTGCTTGGATAGCTCATTTGGTAGAGTACTTGCAGGAAAAGGCAAAGGTTCCGGATTTGTATCCTGGTCCGGCGCACAGTTTGAATCTGCCAGGAAGTTTCAGTATCTATTCTCATATTAGTACATGCATAACAGCTTTGCATTCCTCCTCCAGCCTTTTCTGCTTCGCCATTTTGGCCTTCCTGCCGACCTTATTTTTAAACGTCTATATTCCTCTTTGCCTACATCAGCACTGTGTTTTATATTTCTTACGCCAATAAATTTAAGTATCTCGTGTGCGTGGGCCTTGCCATTTTCCTTGTCTTTTCTTTCAGACATTCACTACCCCATTTCTTAGAACTACACACTCGTCTTGCATTGTGTTCCTTTCTCGTGTTACGGTCAGTCACTGCCTAATGCTCCCTTCTGGAATTCATCGCACTGTCTGGTTCTTTAAACTCATCCAGTCCCCATTTCCTTTAGTTTTTACCCATCTGCAGTTCATAACAAAAATTCTAATTAGAGCCCACATATGCCCTGGAAATGTTTTGCGGGTCAAAACTATTATTTTGTAATTCTGTCTTATTTTATGTAATATGTTTGAAACCTTTCGGTCTCTCCACATGTTTTCGACTTATACAACCGAATTTCGTAACCCTTAAAACGAGTTTCAGCATTTATTGTCATGATGCTACCCATTGCATTCCTTTCACGCAGTCCAGCACTTAGAATTCTTCTCTCTCTTCGTTTTCTACTATCGAATTTCAGTCCTTCAAAAATGGTTCAAATGGCTCTGAGCACTATGGGACTTAACTTCTGAGGTCATCAGTCCCCTAGAACTTAGAACTACTTAAACCTAACTAACCTAAGGACATCACACACGTCCATGCCCGAGCCAGGATTCGAACCTGCGACCGTAGCGGTCGCGCGGATCCGGACTATAGCGCCTAGAACCGCTCGGCCACCCCGGCTGGCGAATTTCAGTCCTGCATCAGCATTAAACTTTCGTACCTCGTATCACTCTCAATAAATTCATTTATGTCATCGTCCTGTCCTCAAATGCCTTCGTCATCTGCGGAGTTAGCAGGTATATACACTGATAAGCCAAAAGATTACGACCACTGCCCACCCCGACGTTGGATAACACTTTGTGGCGTTGCGGGCACGTATGTAATGTATGTTATCGGAGCAGACACGGCGACTTTGGCAAAGGGCACACTGCCGGCCGCATTAGCCGTGCGGTTCTAGGCGCTTCAGTCCGGAACCGCGCGACTGCTACGGTCGCAGGTTAAAATTCTGCCTCCGGCAGAGATGTGTGTGATGTCCTTAGGTTAATTAGGTTTAAGTAGTTCTAAGTTCTAGGGGACTGATGACCTCAGATGTTAAGTCCCATAGTGCTCAGAGCCATTTGAACCATTTGAACCAAAGAGCACATTATTATTACGCAAAGCCTGTAAACGAGTATCTCGAAAACGGTGAAGCTGGTAGAATGTTCACTTTATACTGCTTGTGAGCATCTACGGAAAGAGGTAGAAGGACAATGAAACTACCACTAGGCGCTAAATGGTTGGACGTCCACGACTCTTCGCGGAACGTGGGGTTCTGAAGCTTGTCTGCTCTGTAAACTGATAAAGATGGTGATCTGTGGCATCAATGCCGAAAGAGCACAATGCTGGTGCACGCACAAATGTTCTGGAGCACACCATTCATCTTACATTGTTGAACACTGAGCTCCGCAGCACACCACCCATGCGGGTTCACATGTTGACGCACAACATCGTCTGTTACGATTGCAGTGGGCACGGGGCTATCGGCATTCGACTGCCAATCAGTGGGAAACATGTCGGCTCTTTGTGCGAATCACATTTTTTCTACACTAGGTCGATGGTAGTCTCCACAAATACCGTCATCGAGGTGAACGGCGACTCGAAAGTGCAGCGCGCCATGGAAGCAGGCTGGCGGGGAGCTGTATTATGCTATGGGAGATATTCTCCTGCGCTTGCATGGGACCTGTGGTAATAATCAAAGAGACGCTGACAACTGCGAACCACCTGCATCCCTGCATGCTTGATGTCTTCCTTGTCGGCGATATCATCTTTCCTTGTCTCGCAGCCAAAAACGTGCTAGAGTGATTTGAGGAGCATTACGGTGAATTCAGGTTGATGTCTCGACCACCAAATTCGTCTGATGTAAATCAAATGGTTCAAATGGCTTTGAGCACTATGGGACTTAACTTCTAAGGTCATCAGTCCCCTAGAACTTAGAACTACTTAAACCTAACTAACCTAAGGACATCACACACATCCATGCCCGAGGCAGGAGTCGAACCTGCGATCGTAGCGGTCTTGCGGTTCCAGACTGTAGCGCCTAGAACCGCTCGGCCACACCGGCCGGCTGATGCAAATCCTATGGAATCCATCTGGGTCGCTATCAGGCACCATCCCCTCGTGCGCAAATCAGCTGTTCATTGTTTACGCGAATTACGTGGCTTGTGCATAGACATATAATGCCGCATACCCCCACAAACCTCTCAACAAACAGTCGGATCCCTGATGCGCAAAATCAGTGATGTATTTCGTTCCAGAAACAAACAAGCTATTAAGCAGATGGTCATAATGATTTTGCTCATCAGTGTAAAGCTGTTGTAATGTGGTGGGCTTTGACGTAGGGTCGCGATGGTCATATATGGCAGTGAAATGATATAAGGGATTTTGTACTGTACATAAGTAGGTTTTTTTGGTCTTTAATGTGATAACACGAAAACTGTGAAGCTGTGTAGCACGTGATTATTAGTCCCGTGCACATACATCCAGTTACTTTCGATGTCTTCCCTTCCGGTCACGGCCTTTTGCTGCAAGAAAACTGTACATGTCATAACTATGCTACGCTGTTTTGACGTTTATACTGGATTCCGAAGAATGTGCATACAAATTGGTTTGACATAAATCTCTGCACAACAAGCTTTGAAGCTACAGTCCGTCAGTTTGTAGTTTGTAAGTCATCTTCTGGTAATGCACTGGGATTCAGGCACTACGTGATTTCGTTTAGCTTGATATAATATACTATCACCCACTGAGAAATGTGACTGTTTTTGACGCCAAGGGTAGAGCAAAACCCCACGATGTTCTGTAGAACCAGTGTCTATACGCTTAGTAATCTAAAGCATCCTTTCATTTTCACGAGATATTAAGCCAAACCAGAAAATGGCACAACGAATGGTCTTCATAGTGATGTGAAGAGCACAATCACCTATCACTGCGCCCATGAAAACCAAAACAACACAATGACGAAGAGCATAGAGACTGAAATCCCACTCTCTAGTCAAATCTGCGAATCAGGACACACACTACACTTCGAAGTTCGCAGCGCTCACTTGAACAGATAAAAGTTTGGTTGTCATAGTTAAAATACGGAATTTTTTGTTATTACTAACTGTTCGGAACCTTACGGGTGGAAGTGTCCCCAAACACAAACTTCAGATTTAGACATGGAAATTGTGGATATGTGTAAATGTAATGTAGTACAAATATTGTGAATTCCTTTCCGGAAATGTGTTTGGAAAGAAATGACGTGGAGCTATACCACGTTAATATTTCACGCACAACGTGGGAAAACTTCACAAGTTGCCACCGGTCCCTTCTTGAAAAAGAAAAACATGCGTAATTAACTGCGCTTATCGGTGATGATGCAGAAGCGTGCAGTTGCTGGGAATTTTATTTTACAACGTATTATGCTCAAAGCTGATGCACCCTATAATTCGGTACTACACGTTTGACGCCTGGATGAACATGTTTGAATCAATGAGCATGCAACAATGCGTGAAATGTTGGCCGCCATGGGGTGAGCAAATATTGCGCTGGAAATAGTCTCATTGCGTACGCTAACTGCAAATCCGCAAAAGCAGCGAATTTCTACTGACGAATACCCAACGCTCGCGTTTCCCAGCGGAACTGCAGCATTCGTTTGTCGCATCGTGCAGGATTTCAGCATACTCAGGAGCTTTTGGTTCAAAAGCGTAAGCCATTCACTCAACATTTCACTAACACGACAGCTCACGCCACTTATTAACCCAGTCAGCAAAAGTTATTAAAAAAAGGAAGAGAGAAATAAGGCAATTTGAAGAGAACTTCACTACGTCCATCCATGGATTATGTTTGTCTTCTTTCTGGGACAGCTCCGTACACATCTATATGAGGAACAGATAAATATCAGTAAAAAGCAGTTAGAATAAGCCTGGGGGGAAATGCAGTCTACACTGACTAACGTTGTTTTCTCGAAGCAAATGAACGTCCACTGTATCTACGTCACGAATTCCTTAGTATGAAAATTTTACTAAAATGGTCAAAGTTCGCATATAACGAGATACTGCAAGTCATCTATACCTTAATGGGATTGTGCCACACGTCCAGACACTGGTTCACTAAAAGTACTTCTCCTCGTGTTGCTGCATAGTGGATACCAGCTATTTTATCGAAAGAAGTCTATGTGCACAAAGAGTACTGTTTTTAAGTTGCAAGCAGGGTGTTTAGGTTTTTATGTTGGTAACGTGACGTAGCGCTCTGTATGAAAATCACTGACTGTGCTCTGCACAGTCTGTGGCTGGTTTGCATTGTTGGAATTTTCTATTGTACTGTTGGGCAGTTGGCTGTTAACAGCGCGTAGCGTTGCGCAGTTGGAGGTGAGCCGCCAGCAGTGGTGGATGTGGAGAGTGAGATGGCGGAGTTTTGAGAGCGGATGATCTGGACGTGTGTCCATCAGAGAGAGTAAATTTGTAAGACTGGATGTCATGAACTGATGTATATATATTATGACCTTCGAACACTAATAAGGTAAATACATTGTTTGTTCTCTATCAAAAACTTTCATTTGCTAAGTATGCCTTTCAGTAGTTAGTGCCTTCAGTAGTTAGAACCTTTTATTTAGCTGGCAGTATTGGCACTCGCTGTATTCCAGTAGTTCGAGTAACGAAGATTTTTGTGAGGTAAGTGATTCATGAAAGGTATAGGTTATTGTTAGTCAGGGCCATTCTTTTGTGGGGATTATTGAAAGTCAGATTGCGCTGCGCTAAAAATATTGTGTGTCAGTTTAGTGATGATCAGAATAAGTAAAGAGAGAAATGTTTGAGTACGTTCAGTTTTGCTCAGCTGTTTGAAAATCAAATAACGTAAGGGGTTTACCAGCACAGTAATTCACGAAATTTTCTAAGGGGACGTTTCAAAGTTAACTCATGTAATAGCGTACTGGAACTTCAGGCTGTATTTCACCTCGTCATTCGTTATTCAACTAATTGCGTTTCCGCGGAGTATCTCTATAAACATAACAACGCAAGGTTCATCTACACCAACGCTTCGAAGAATGAAGATGAATGTGGTTATGCTTACTGTTGATGATGATGGGTTTGTGGGACGCTCAACTACGCGGTTATCAGCACCCGTACAAATTCCCATTCGTTACTCAGTCCAATCTCGCCATTTCCATGAATTATGATGAAATGATGAGGACAACTCAAACACTCCATCCCCGGGTTGTGCTTAGTGTGACAGCAGCTGTCGTATGGGGATGAAAGTCAAGTTACTAGCAATTATGACAAAAAGTTGTTGATTATTCTACGACCCCTTCAGTACGTCCAAAAGGCTATGATTTCACTATCCTTATTCCAGATCAGCCTTAAAACTATTAGGAAATCTGCACCTTGGATGATCCAACAATCCAGTTGCATATGACACCACTAATCGGATATTACAGAGAACAACTAAGAATTAGGAAGTTGCCTATAGTGTGTAAAAGCACACTGTAACATTCCTGGCAAAACAACCGTCTATGATGGAGAGGAGAGACACGTGGAAGAACTTTTAAACATTTCTAAATCAATAATCAGAGAGAAGTGGAATACAGAATGTCAGACATCTCTAAGTATAAAGATTATGCCAAAGCGACACAGGTGCCAATCACTAACTTCTGTCACGACAAACATAAATGCTACAGAAGACTCAGGAACACTTTAAGGCGCCTCAGTTCAACCATGACGTTACGGGAAGCATCTACATCAAATCTGCCTGGTCGCTTCCCCATTGTGAGACTGTAGTGAGTAAAAAGATGTAAACCAAATTATTTTGCCTGCCCGAACAGATACAACGCAGCAACAGCTTCTTGTCGCCATTGTTAGCTGTTTACCAAAACCTGTGACCGTACTGCTCTGCTTGAAAGACTTGAGGTACATCGTTTTTTCATGCCGTGTTGTTGGAAGATAAAGTCGACTTTTCATATGGTAATAGTGTAATTTTACTTTTAATTCCACTATGTATCAAATCCTGTGTGTACGTCGCTCATCGATGTGTTAGACCTTATACGTATGATGATGGCTGCATGGGTACTGCTCAGGTGCCAAAACAAAAAGTAAAAACAGAGAGATTGCTGGAGTCGCAGTAACGAGTTTTAATGATCGTTCATCCCCATCGACTCAAGTCGCCGAAGTGGCGTCAAATCAAAAGACTTTCACCCGGCGAACAGTCTACCCAAGGGGAGGCCCTAGTCACACGACATTTACATCTCAAGTACTATCAGATTATAACGAATAATGAAAATGCCTCGAGCCTCAGACATTGAACTAAAGTTTTAAGACAGAGAGCTTGATCTAGTAAAATAGGTAGCAGATCATTTAGCAACTGTTGACTGATAAACTAATTTCATAGTCACATAATTGGTCAATCACGTGAAATATTCACAACGAGAATATACTCGAGTACTTCAACGTCGCCGGCCGCTGTGGCCGAGTGGTTCTAGGCACTTCAGTCCGGAACCGCTCTGCTGCTACGCTCGTAGATTCGAATCCTGCCACGGGCATGTATGTATGTGATGTCCTTAGGTTAGTTAGGTTTAAGTAGTTCTAAGTCTAAGGGAATGATGACCTCAGATGCTTAGAGCCATGTGAACCATTTGAACTTCAACATCAAAAAACTGAATCAAAGAAGTTATAATTGATATCCCGTAACAGAAAAGTACATTTCGTTACAACTGACACTTAAATTTTAGTGGAATGAATAATATGGGCAGAAGAATGTGTTGGCAGAGAGTAAGATAACGGTTGATATGGCAAGCATGACTCTTTTTCTAGAATGTTGAATTTGTACTCGGTGTGAAGTACAAATGTTTAGCAAACCTCTCAGGTATTTCTCAGACATAATCATCAGCTTCTTCTTCTTCACCTACTGCTGGATAATCCCTCTTCCAGCCTTCCCATACTTTCCAATGAACACAAAAAATGGTTCAAATGGCTCTGAGCACTATGGGACTTAACATCTATGGTCATCAGTCCCCTAGAACTTAGAACTACTTAAACCTAACTAACCTAAGGACATCACACAACACCCAGCCATCACGAGGCAGAGAAAATGCCTGACCCCGCCGGGAATCGAACCCGGGAACCCGGGCGTGGGAAGCGAGAACGCTACCGCACGACCACGAGATGCGGGCCAATGAACACAATTTCACATTCTAGTCCTACCTGTTTTCTGAGTAGTCTTACTCATCTTCCATCACACAGTCGTCTAGGTCATTTTATATCACGAAGAATCTTATGTCAATTCGTATGACCATATAAGAAGAGTTCACCACGTTTCCATAACAGTCTGTTTGGTATACATTAGTTAAGTGCCTCTTGGTAACTATCGACTTTTCTTGTGTTTTATTCATTTTTCCAAATGATAACCAAACCAGTACTTAGTAATTAGAGGCCAAAAGTAGTACATTATAAATGTGGTGGACACATTAAAAATCCTTTATGTAAAAACATTAAGACGGTCCTTTCCACCCATTCGTTCCGGCTATGGGCCCTCAGCTGTAATTGACGTGCTATACTTAGGCTGGAGGTGAACTAGCAAATCGTAAAATCAGCAATAAACAAATATCGATTTTCCAACTTGAATCGATAGAAAATTTGATATTTATCAATAAAACACAAGCCCTGTATAGTTAGCAGAACGGCTTCTGAAACTTTGTAGTCTGCGACCCCTTTTGTATAAGCACATTTCTTTGAGACCCCCTACAAAGATATAAATGTTACTACTACTAATAGGTTATACAACCAGCCGATATACACACATCAAAGAAAGTTTTGCATCACCTCGGTTCCGAGAGTTCCGGAACCTGTAGAGAAATTTGAAATAGAGATCAGCATAAACATCATTTCCGCCCTTTTTAATGCTCTTGAAAACCACACATTGCATGTTCTACCCCCTCCTCAACGGCGATTCGGCGTAGATCCCTCAGAGTGGTTGGTGGGTCACGACGTCCATAAACAGCCCTGTTCAATCTGTCCCAGGTAAGTTCGATAGGGTTCATGTTTGGAGAACATGTTGGCCACTAGTCGAGCGATGTCGTTAACCTGAAGGAAGTCATTCACAAGATGCGCACGATGAGGGCACGAATTATAGTCCACGTCAGCCATCACCCTGCGTACAGTCCTGACTGGAACCCATCCGATTTCCATCTGATTCCAGTACTTAAGGAACACCTTCGAGGACTTCATTTCCATGGTAATGAAGCAATAGAAACATAGGTGACAGTGTTGCTCCGTCAATGCAGTCCAACATTCTAGAGTGACGGTATCAACAAACTGATCCTTCGTCGGGAGAAATTTGTTCGTCACCAAAGTGATTATGTTGAGAAATAAAAATGTAGGCACGAAGAATAAAGATCTAAATTTTAATAAAGTTTTTTTATTGAAAAATCTCAGATAATTTTCTCTCGGAGACATTATTCTTCAGCATGCTCTCATAAGACAGTTCATGTTTTTTTCTGAAAATTCAAGGTTGCGGTTTTAGCCACACCAATGTTCTGAAAATTATTCCTCAGATGTTACACCGTCGCTCCTAATCATATTCACCAAAGAGTATAAAGAACTTACAGCGAGAACTGGCAGTAATTACCATCCTCCTGCTAGGCCACTCCTAGATCCCTATGTGGTTGAACTGAATTTTATGCTACGATAGGGCGATCAGTGGAAACGGGACACTCAGTTTCTAGCTGCTTATGTGTATCGAATTTAGCTAACACTCTAAGACTAGATGTAAGTTTAATAATGGACAAGCTCTAGTGTGACCTAGCATTTGTGTCGCGAAGCATGTTCGAGTCGCTAATTGGACGGAGAATCGTTTGGAAAGATATAAGCAATGGTGTGTACTACGTTTTCTTCTTTCGCAACACACTGAGATAACAAAAGTCATGGGATAGCGATGTGTACATACACTCCTGGAAATGGAAAAAAGAACACATTGACACCGGTGTGTCAGACCCACCATACTTGCTCCGGACACTGCGAGAGGGCTGTACAGGCAATGATCACACGCACGGCACAGCGGACACACCAGGAACCGCGGTGTTGGCCGTCGAATGGCGCTAGCTGCGCAGCATTTGTGCACCGCCGCCGTCAGTGTCAGCCAGTTTGCCGTGGCATACGGAGCTCCATCGCAGTCTTTAACACTGGTAGCATGCCGCGACAGCGTGGACGTGAACCATGTGTGCAGTTGACGGACTTTGAGCGAGGGCGTATAGTGGGCATGCGGGAGGCCGGGTGGACGTACCGCCGAATTGCTCAACACGTGGGGCGTGAGGTCTCCACAGTACATCGATGTTGTCGCCAGTGGTCGGCGGAAGGTGCACGTGCCCGTCGACCTGGGACCGGACCGCAGCGACGCACGGATGCACACCAAGACCGTAGGATCCTACGCAGTGCCGTAGGGGACCGCACCGCCACTTCCCAGCAAATTAGGGACACTGTTGCTCCTGGGGTATCGGCGAGGACCATTCGCAACCGTCTCCATGAAGCTGGGCTACGGTCCCGCACACCGTTAGGCCGTCTTCCGCTCACGCCCCAACATCGTGCAGCCCGCCTCAAGTGGTGTCGCGACAGGCGTGACTGGAGGGACGAATGGAGACGTGTCGTCTTCAGCGATGAGAGTCGCTTCTGCCTTGGTGCCAATGATGGTCGTATGCGTGTTTGGCGCCGTGCAGGTGAGCGCCACAATCAGGACTGCATACGACCGAGGCACACAGGGCCAACACCCGGCATCATGGTGTGGGGAGCGATCTCCTACACTGGCCGTACACCACTGGTGATCGTCGAGGGGACACTGAATAGTGCACGGTACATCCAAACCGTCATCGAACCCATCGTTCTACCATTCCTAGACCGGCAAGGGAACTTGCTGTTCCAACAGGACAATGCACGTCCGCATGTATCCCGTGCCACCCAACGTGCTCTAGAAGGTGTAAGTCAACTACCCTGGCCAGCAAGATCTCCGGATCTGTCCCCCATTGAGCATGTTTGGGACTGGATGAAGCGTCGTCTCACGCGGTCTGCACGTCCAGCACGAACGCTGGTCCAACTGAGGCGCCAGGTGGAAATGGCATGGCAAGCCGTTCCACAGGACTACATCCAGCATCTCTACGATCGTCTCCATGGGAGAATAGCAGCCTGCATTGCTGCGAAAGGTGGATATACACTGTACTAGTGCCGACATTGTGCATGCTCTGTTGCCTGTGTCTATGTGCCTGTGGTTCTGTCAGTGTGATCATGTGATGTATCTGACCCCAGGAATGTGTCAATAAAGTTTCCCCTTCCTGGGACAATGAATTCACGGTGTTCTTATTTCAATATCCAGGAGTGTATAAAGATATAGTATCGCGTAAACAAAGTATAAAATGACAGGGCATTGGCGGAGCTGTCATTTGTACTCAAGGTGAGTCATGTGAAATGGTTTCCCACGTGTTTATGTCCGCACAAAAGGAATTAACAGACTTTGAACGCGGAATGGTACCAGAAGTTAGATGCATTGGACATTCTATTTCTGGAATCGTTAGAGAACGGAGCATTCCGAGATCAACAGTGTCATGAGCGTGCCGAGAATAACAAATTTCTGGCATTAACTCTCACCACGGACAGCGCGAAATTTAGCATTAATGGGTTATAGCAGCAGACGACCGTCTCAGGTGCATTTGCTAACAGCACGTCGTCGCCTCCAGTGTCTCTCCTGAGCTCGTGACCATATCAGTTGGACCCTAGCCAACACAAAAACGTGGTCTCGTCAGCTGAGTTTCGATTTCAGTTCCCCACGAAGCCATGGACCGAAGTTGTGAAGCTGGTGGTAGCTCCACAGTGTGCTGTTTTTACATGGAATGGACTGATTCCTTTGCCCCTACTGAACCGATCATTGACTGAAAATAGTTATGTTCGGCTATTTGGAGACCATTTGCAGCCATTAATGGCCTGCATGTTTCCATGACAACGTGCCGTGTAACCCGGCCACAGTTGTTCACGATTGGTTTGAAGAACATTTTGGACAATTCGAGCGAAATGTTTCGCTAATAAAACCGGCCGACACAAATTACATCGAATATTTACGGGACATAACCGAGAGGTCAGTTTATGCACAAAATCCTGTACCGGCAACACATTCGTAACTATGGACGGCTACAAAAACAACATGGCTCATTATTTCTGCACGGGACTTCCAACGACTTATGGAGTTCATGCCACATCGAACTGCGGCACCAAGACGGGCAAATGGATGTCCTACAGGGTATTAGAAGGAATCCCATGACTTGTGTCACTTCAGTGTAGATTATTATGCATAATACACAAAATCACGATAATAAGTGCCATACGCTTACCCGTGCAGGAATTAAAACATCGAAGACTAAAAAGCTGGTTTTAAGAAATATTTCTACTTTGCAACTATTCATGAATATGTGATTCATATAGAAAACCGTTATGACCTTAACATAATTATATTCTATATAAACATGACGAAGTTATTTGTTGTAACTTTTGATGCAGCTTACTCGCGGCTGTTGTCAAACCTAAATAAGAATATTAATGAAGAAACGTACTTGACATGTTCAGTCGCGGATAATTTTAATTCTCAAACACTTTTTTTTTTGCGCTCTGTGTATTCACAACAATATACGCAGAAATTTACAGAAAGGCTTTCCAGAAATCCGTAACACATATTAGTGTAGGGAATGGAGAATACGAAGTTAATACAAACAAGCTGAGCTACCGTGTCACATTTACAGGAGAGCTGATTCCAAGGAAGTTTAAAGGAACAAGAGCAATAAGATATCCTAAATTCTACTTCGAGATAGCACATTAATATGGGAGCGAGATCTTGAGTAGTATGCGTTGTCCTCATATGTTGGGCTAAGGATTTAGCCGGCCGAAGTGGCTGTGCGGTTCTAGGCGCTGCAGTCTGGAACCGCGAGACCTCTACGGTCGCAGGTTCGAATCCTGCCTCGGGCATGGATGTGTGTGATGTCCTTAGGTTAGTTAGGTTTAACTAGTTCTAAGTTCTAGGGGACTAATGACCTCAGAAGTTGAGTCCCATAGTGCTCAGAGCCATTTGAACCATTTTTTGCCAAGGATTTTGTAGTCTGATTAAGAAGTTACATTCAGTGAAAGATAATTTTTCGAAACGAAACGTACAAGTTAACTAAGATTTAGGGGTAGGAGCAAAGAACTGTATTTTAGGTGAAGCATAATGCTTATCTGAATAACTCTGAATATCCTAACCATTAAATATTTGCTTATTTGTTTATTCATTCTGCATTTGCCTTGCTGATAGCTGCATATTGCAGCCAAAGAGAATTTTTACGCAACGAATATATTTTGCAACACCTACGTATTTCGTTTTAATATATTCATTTCAAAATGTTATTGCTCACTGAAAATGTTTACATACCATAAATGTGCTGTTCCTGGCATATGTGCACTTATTTTGTCGAAGGAGGTATACAGTCGCAGGTTCAGTGGAACACGGTACAAATAAATTACAGAAGAGTTATTTAGAAGCAATATACAGAAATGTAGCACAGCAGTAGTTGCAGGGGTGACGATGAAATGATGTCAGGTAAGAGAAGCGCTATAAACGGCATACGGTTCGCATGGAGTCCGGACTGTGATGATAGAAACATTCTTTGTAAGCAGCGGCATGCGGGCTATTTTGCAGATGTGCGGAAAATGGTAAATGTACGAAAGAGTAAACAAATGCGTTTCATACGGGCAAGCAGTGGGAAAAAATGAACTCAGGCTGCCACACAGGCTGCGAGCAACGTCGTTTGCGGACAGAGCAGCGTGTGACCAACTGGCAGTCGCTACGCCGCACAGCGATAAAACCACGAAGTCGAAAACGGTGATTTGTCCCGTCGTGCGTTTACAGATGATTGGCAGCGCCATGTAACTGCACCGGTATAAGTCACCTTCGATTTTTGTTTTTGTTTTTACGGGCGTACTAAAGCTATTTTGAACGATACAATTTTATTAGCCGGTAGCGTTGGAAAGTGCTGAAGACATAAACGAGGAATATTGCAATTTGCTAACTCGTTTAACAAGAATGGAAAAAGAAATGGAGTTTCAGGCATACATATATGTGAAGTTCATTGCAGTTATTGCCTCGTTAATCATTCCGCGTTAGACTACGAACAACGCGAACGGTGGCAGCTTTTTTTCCCCATTCCATGATTGTTTTGCAAAACAAGGAAACCTCTGGATTGTCGGCATACGGCTATTTTGCGTTTGATTCCATGAGCCAGAAAAGAACTGAGAGTCTGGAAATGGGTCATTTGTCGGTATGAGGGCCTGCCGATTCACGTAGTCAGGTCACGGCTCTCTTGGTATGCTGGATACCTGCGGCGACCGCCGCCGCTTATAATGATTTATGGAGTCGCTAAAACCGACAGCTTATCCACACTCGGTCTTTAATGTATTTCACTAGGACACATTTTTGGTGGTCGCCAACAGTACGCTGTGACGACACGGTGCCCAGCGCTCAGCCGACGTCGCCCCACAGCATGTCATGGCTACAACACTGTCGCTCGAAGGAAATGCAAAATGTTCCAGATTAAACGTCATCTCCGTTGTAAGAGAAGGACTAGCAAACAGTAGACGAAATTAAGTTATTTACTGAAATTGACACAATGAAGAAGATATCTGAATAAATCTAGAGAAGATTGCCGTAAAACGTACAGGGAAGAGAGAATTAAACTTTATGAAAATATAACATCGCAAGAGAATCAAAGAAGCTCATCCAACACTACAAGTGTTTAATATGTGAACTGAAACCATATAAATACGTTAATGATGTAGAGGATTATAAAATGGCTCAAGTGGCTCTGAGCACTAGGGTACTTAACATCTGAGGTCATCAGTACCCTAGAATTTAGTACTACTTAAACCTAACTAACCTAAGGACATCACACACATCCACGCCCGAGGCAGGATTCGAATCTGCGACCGTAGTAGTCGCGCGGTTCCGGACTGAAGCGCCTAGAACCGCTCGGCCACCACGGCCGGCTTAGAGGACTGTTGATAAAACTAGTATCAAGCGTGCTCTTTGCTAACGGCTGGAGATCTGTTGTAGATGTAAAAGTAACATACAGTTGAAGGAAATAGAAACATCAGCATTACGACGATAATATAAAGCTATACTGTTGAAATGGCCAGTAATCTACATCTCCATATTCGTACATACTCCGCAAGCCACCGTACAGTGCATGGAGGAAGGTACCCTGTACCACCGCTGGTCATATGCTTTCCTGTTCCACTTACAAACAGAGCGAGCGAAAAATTACTGTCTATAGGCCTCCGTATGAGCAATAATTTGTCATAGATTACCTTCGTGGTCCTTACATGAAAATGTGTCGGTGACAGCAGAATCGCTCTGCAGTCAGGTTCAAATGCCAGTTGTTTAAATTTTGTCAATAGTATTCCTCGTAAAGAACGTCGCCTTCCCTACAGGGATTCAGATTTGGGTTCATGAAGCATCTCCGAAATATTTGAGTGTTGTTCGAACCTATCGGTACAGATCTAGCAGCCTGCCTCTGAACTGCTATTATGTCTTGCCTTAAGCCGACCTGATGCGGATCCGAAACACTAGAGAAATACTCACGAGTAGTTGCACTAGCGTTCTATGTGCGGTCTCTTTTACAGATGAACCACACTTTCCCAAAATTCTCCCAATACTACTAATCCGTATTAACTTACTTTTTTTATTTATATCTAGTTGTTATTCATCACACTAGCTGGAAGTTTTGTCTTAGTCATCTTACATCATCCTAGAATCACTCAACTTCGAGACCTTCGCGTACATCACAGCATCATAAGCAAACAACCACAGACTGATGTGCTTCCTGCCCGTTAGGTCATTTATGTATATAATGTGTTTAGGAAATGATAGCTGTCGTGTCACACTTCCATGGAGCACTTCCGACGATATCCTTGACTGTAATGAACATCCGCTTTCGTGGACACATACTGGGTTCTATTACTTAAGAAGTCATCCAGCCACACTAATATCTAGGAACCAATTCCATATGCTCGTAGCTTCGTTAACAGTCTGCAGTGAGACACCGTATCAAATGCTTTTCGGAAATCTAGAAATATGCATTCTACCTGTTGCCCTTCATCCATAGTTCGCAGCATATCATTTAAGAAAAAGGGAGGACAGTTCAGATAGATCGTAAAACGACATCGGCAGCAGGACATGACCAAATCTCGACAGGTATTTGAAACTAACGTAGACCACTGACAGTAATGCAAAACTTTTCAATATAGCGTTTAACGCTTGTCGAATACTTTACAAATGTCTTGTGCAGTTTCCGAATTCGTATAGATCAAGGGGGATGCAAAACTGACAATTTGTATAGAATGTGACAAGCATAAGTAATTTTAAAAGGCTGTCCAGAGGACTAATAAAGTGCATTCATTGTGGGCACATCAAAGTAAGTTCCCACCCTAATGATGTAAACAGAAGTGTTAACTGTAAAGGCGAAAGGCTACATCAGTGCTTAAGATAGTAATGACTGCTAAGATGATGAAGGAAGCACCCTTTCCTTTCAGAAAATAACAATAACCGAACAGATTGTGTCATACAGCTTAGGATTTGATATTTGAGGAATATGAAGGATTCTTTGGTACCAGGATGGATAGGCGTGCGTTTTAAAGTATCGTCTTCGCAGGAAGAAAATGCGCCGGCCCCGGATCGAATACAGCCGGAGGATTAACGACGAAGAACGCTGTGCCGGCCACACTGCAAGTGGTTTTTACGCAGTTTACGACATCCCACCAGTTGAATACCAGACTCGTGCCCTAATAGCGGCTCCGTTACACTATTCTCAAACATTTAGAAAACTATAGCCCACTTTCACATAAATACCAATATACTCATTACACGAGGTGGTGACAGGAAGAGCTATCCCTTATATTAACCATCCTACACCTATGAGGGAAAAAAGAAGAGAAAGAAGAAGAATAACATGAACTATTGCTTGGTGCTTTATGTACACTGCTTGCCAATATAAGTGCAGTACCAGGTTGAATAGGTACCAGGTTGAATAGCAAATAACGAAAATTTACTCATCGTGCTTGCAAACAACATTACATCCATACTCTGCAAACCACTGTGAAGTGCATGGCAGAGGTAACTCCCTTTTGCACCAAAGGCTTCTTCTTGTTCAGTTCAAGCTTGGAACGCGCGAAGAGTAATTGCTTAAAAGCCTCTGTGCGTGCTGTAATTAGTTTAATCTTGACTTCGCTATGTCCTTTGTAAACTGGTTACAGTTCCTTACTATCATACCAATGAACCGCAATCTGCCAGCTGTTTTACCTACGACTAAGCTCATGTGATCCCAGCTAGGGATTTAGACAATCTAACGCGCCAGACATGATATCCCTTAGGAGGACAGCCAAAAATTGTATCAATCTATGCCAAGCCGAATAATTGCTTGTATAAGGGCTAGAGTTAGAGGAATGAGTTATTGAATCACCTAATTTTTAATGTTCTTTCTCTTGACTAAATCATCAAATTTTTCTGAAATTGTAGTCATTTGTTCGTCTGCACATGCACATAACCGCTATCGATTTACGTCCCATTTGAATAATTCCTTCGTGGTGCGTTTCACGTGTACTTTCACATTTTATACGTATAACAGTTTGGGCATCACTACTAAATGAAGAGAACAGTTTGTTTCAATGTTGTATTGTAACTTTCAGGTCTACCTCAGCGCACTCAGCATGTTGATCCATCAATCTAATGTCAAACGGTATTGTTATTCACCTGGGATTTAGAAAAATGTGCTCTGTTGACGGTTAAATAAGAAAATTAAAGGCTGGATGTCATGAAACTGACCCGACCTTAAATACATGTCACACCACAACAAAAGTCCGCTGGATAGCTTGAAGGCTATTCCCTGCTTCAGCAAAGTGTCTGGATATGAGGCTTGTCGTCATGCTTTCTGTCTTCAAACTAATGCTGTCAACGTGAATGACGTCCAAGATCTGTAGGTAGCATCGTCGGGCAAGGCCACGGACTTCAACAATCCGTCCAATCGTAACCAGAAAGTCTCCGTAAAATAAAAGTAGGAAGGACCTTCTCGCCTCCTGTATCTGCCACTGAAGTGCTTAAAGATGGTTAGAACATTTAGTTTAGAGCTCTTGACTTGAGATGCTCACGTGTGACAACCATTTGAGTTCCTCATCACAGGTGATGACCAGGAACTATAGTGAAACTAAGAATATTGTCTCGTAGTTGCAGTTCAGAATGATTAAACCATGATGTTCATGATTGAGATACACACACACACACACACAGAGAGAGAGAGAGAGAGATTTTAAGCGTGTGGTTGTAGCCAATAATTCTAGTCTGCTTATTATCGGTTGAAACTGGTTCAGATGGCTTCTAAGCACTATGGGACTTAACATCTGAGGTCATCAGTCCCCGAGACTTAGAACTACTTAAACCTACCTAACCTAAGGACATCACACACATCCATGCCCGAGGCAGGATTCGAACCTGCGAACGTAACAGCAGCGCGGTTCCGGACGGAAGTGCCTAGAACCGCTCGGCCACAGGGCCGGAGGTTGAAACTGTCACTCAAACATTTCGAGACTTGAAGATGAAAACAGATCGAAAAATTGTCCACAGAAAGCAGTAATCGGACATGGCTGGTGACTTTGGACACCGTATGGTTAATGGCTATTGCAAAAAGGGTAACGCTTAATACGTTGTACGTTTTAACTGCACTATCACATTACGTATAGTCGCTAATGAAATTATGTTATAAATAATTCATCACAATTTACGAAGAATGGTATCCATACCTACAACACCATAGAAAAAATTACCTTTATTACTCATTATTAAATCTGTCAGTTGCTCAGAAAGGAGCTCAATATGCATCAACGAAATTTTTTCATCTTTTTTTTCAAATAACATAAAATGTCTGACAGTTAGCAAAGCAAGTTTTAAATCTAACGTAAAGTCATTTCTTCTGGACAACTCCTACAATTCCATATACGAATTTTTATTGAAACGTATCTAAAGTGATATGTTTATCACGTTTTTAACTTCCTGCAACAATGACATGTCGCATAACTACGCAACTTCTCATGTGTCTATTTAGTAGCGACGTACACTATCTTATCAAAAGTATCCTGACATCTGTCACGGACATTAATATGGGATATGTCCACACATGGCCATTATGTCAGCTTGGACTCTGCTGGTGACTTCCAATGTAGTGACCCAATGTCTGCAGAGGATTATTGGATCACTCTTCCTCAAGAGCCTAATCCAAAGGAGGTAGTGAAGTTGGACGCTGGAGTCTGGAGCGAAGTCGATGTCGAAACTTATCCCAGAGGTGTTGCAGTCGGTTCACAACGTGACTCTGGGGAGGATACTCCGTTTCAGGAAAGTTATTGCCCACAAAGCATTGCCTCACAGACGATGCTTTACGGCAGGGTGAACAAAACATGTCAGAGCACTATTACAGAAACAACGAAAAATGTATGCCAAATATAAATGAACGCAAAATCCCGAATATCGGCAAAGTTTTTCAGAAGATCGAAATTTAGTGCGTTAATGTGAAATCCTTTTAATAATTTTCACAACGAAACTCAGTCACGAAATCTGGCAGAATACCCAAAGAAAGTCTGGTCGTATCTTAAGTACACCAGCGGCAAGGTGTAGTCAATACCTCCTGTGCGCGATAACAGTGATGATGTTACCGATGATAGTTCCACTAAAGCAGAGTTATTAAACACGATCTTCTGAAATTCCTTTCCAAAAGAGGAAGTAGTAAATGTTTCAGAATCCGTATCAAGAACAACTTCCAAGATGAGTACCTTTGAAGTAGGTATCCTTGGTGTAGCGAAGCAGCTTATAACACTCACAAAAGACAAGTTTCCGGTCCAGATTACATACCAGGCAGGTTCCACTTAGCAATCATATATAATCGCTTGCTCGTAGAAAGATCCGCGCCCAAAGTCTGGGAAGTTGCACAAGTCTCACCAATACCCAAGTAAGGAAATAGGAATAATCCGACGAATTACAGACCCATTCGCTAACGTCGACTTGCAGTAGGATTCTAGAACATATACTGTGATCGAACATTATGAATCACCTCGAAGAAAACGATTTATTGACATGTAGCCAACATGGATTCAGAAAATACCGTTCTTGTGAAACACTACTAGCTCTTTATTCTCACGAAGTAATACATGCTATCGACATGGAACGTCAAATTGATTCCATGCTTTCAGATTTCCAGAAGGCTTTTGACACTGTTCCCTACAAGCGACTTCTAGTTAAATTGCGTGCCGATGGAGAATCGTCTCAGTGGTATGACGGGATTCGTGATTTCCTGTCAGAAAGATAACCGACGGAAAGTGATCGAATAAAACAGAGGTTATATCCGGCGTTCACCAAGGAAGTTTTATATGCCCTCTGTTGAGCCTGATCTACATAAACGACTTAGGAAAGAATTTGAGCAGCCCTCTTAGATCGCTTGCAGATGATTCTGTCATTTACCGTCGCGTAAAGTCATGAGATGATCAAAGCGAATTGCAGAAATTTCATTTACATGATAAATCATCCTTTCACTAACGTCGACTTGCAGTAGGATTCTAGAACGTATACTGTGATCCAACATTATGAATCACCTCGAAGGAAACGATTTATTGACATCAACAAAATACTTAGGGATTACGTTTACAAATAACTTAAATTGCAAAGATCAGACAGGTAATGCTGTGGGGAAAGCAAACCAAAGACTGTGATTTATTCTCAGAACGCTTAGAAAATGTACGAAACCAACAAACACCGTCCGAAACAGGCCATGAAGGCCAAACGCTACCGACCGACCGCTGTGTCATCCTTAGCCCTTAGGCGTCACCGGATGCGGATACGGAGGAGCATGTGGTCAGTACTCCGCTCTCCCAGTCGTTGTCAGTTTTCGTGAACGCTGCCGCTACTCCTTAATCACGTAGCTCCTCCACTGGTCTCGCAAGGGCTGAGTGCACCCCCACTTACCAACAGCACTCGGCAGACCCAGATCGTGATCCTTGCAAGTGCTTATCAAGCCCCACTCGCTTAAGTTCGCTGATCTAAGAGAAACCGGTGTTACCATTGCGGCAGGGCGTTGCCTTAGAAAATGTAACAGCTCTGCAGGGACTCCATATAGTCTCTTTACATCTTCAAAATTTTATTACAGCGGCAGTTGTTGAAATATTTTACCAAAATTTCTTTTTTTGTAATCACTGTTTACTAAAGTTTTTATGTGTACTAAAATTTTGTGTTTCAGATACTCTGTCGACGGAAGGGACTGAACCTCTATAAAATGGCAACTCCTCAAGAGAAGGTGCAATGTGCGTCTTGGTTTATTGAGACAAAATCGGATGTTCAGACTCAATGAAACTTCAGAACGAAGTATGGAAGAGATCCATCATCGCGCCCTTCCATCCGTACATGGCACAAAACATTTATGGAGACAGGGACAGTGTTGGATAAAGGGAGGAGCGTACGACGTAGAAAATCCGAGGAAAACATCGATCGCGTTTTAACCGTCTTCACTCGTTCACCTACGAAGTCCATCCGCACTGCTGCCAGGCAGTTGCAACTACCACCTTCAACTGTGCTTAAGGTCCTCTACAAGAACTTACGGTTGTACGCTTACAAAGTGCAACTGTTGCAGACACTTGAGCCAAAGGACAAGCCAAAACGGACAGAATTTGCACTCAGCATGCTGGAACGCCTTTCGGAGGATGAAGCATTCCTCAAGCGAGTTTGTTTCAGTGACGAGGCAACTTTTCATGTTACTGGGACATTAAACAGACACAATGTGAGAATCTGGGGATCTGAACACACCCACGTGACTAGGGACCTTCACCGGGATAGTCCAAAAGTGAATGTGTGGTGTGGAATAATGTGCAACCGAATAATTGGTAAATTTTTCTTCAACGAGTCAACAATTACTGCAGATGTTTACCACGACCTTATGACTGAATATGAAGCACCACAATTGATTGACTTAAAAACAACTATCATTTTCCAGCAAGATGGTGCACCTCCACATTGGGGACTGCATGTTCGTCGGTTCCTCAATGAAACATTTCCAGGCAGATGCATTGGGAGGGATGGGCCAATTCCTTGGCCACCGCGTTCGCCAGATATCACTCTCTTGGACTTTTATTATGGAGGTATGTAAAAGATATCGTGTATCAAACATAGATACGGGACACTGCTGACTTGAAACAAAGGATTCGTAATGCTATTACCACCATTGATGACGCTATGCTACAGCGAACATGGCAAGAAATCGAGTACTGTCTTGATGTGCTCCGTGCAACTAATGGTGCCCATATAGAGATCTATTAAACACTGTCAAAAAGAAAACTTTTATAAACACTGATTACAATAAAAGAAATGTTGTTAAAATATTTCAAGAAATGCCTTTGTAATAAAATTTAGAAGTTGTAAGGGGACTTTATGGACACACTCCGCTTGTCCACCCTATTTTGGAGCATTTCAGTGCGGTGTGGGACCCGCATGAGATAGGATTTATGAAGGACATCGAAACAGTTCAATGAAGGGCAGCTCGATTTGTATCATCGCGAAATAGGCGAAATGGGGTGAAAGTTATTAATACAAAGGCGTTTCTCGCTGCGGCAGGATCTTCTCACGAAATTTCAATCACCAACTTTCTGCTTAGAGTATGAAAATGTTTTGTTAGTGCCCACCTACATAGGGAGAAACGATTCTCGCAATGAATTAAGTGAAATCAGAGCTCACACGGAATGATTTAAATGTTCGTATTTCCTTGCGCTGCTCGAGAGTGGAACAGTAGAGAAGTAGCTTAAAGGTATTTCGATGAACCCACTGCCAGACACTTAATTGTGAATCGCAGAGTAATCATGTAGATAAAGATGTAGATTACCATGCCGATACAAACTTCCTCTGTCTGCGAATTATTCCTCCACTGTACGCAGCACCCCATACTCTAACACCACGTCCTCCATTGGTCACTGCTGGCACTGCACATGATGTCAGGTAACGTTATTCAGGTTTTCGCCAATCCCAAACACTTCCACCGGCCTTCCACAGGGTATAGTGTGAGCCATCACTTCAGATCACTTATTTCTAGCCGTCATTAACAGCACTGACTACAGAAACGTTATGAGGAGCTGCTCGACCATTGTACGCCACTCTTTTTAATTCCCTGCGCACGTAGTGCTAGCAGGACTGCTGACAGCCCTTTGGAACTTACGAGTGATTCCTTCAACTGAATTTATATGATTTTTACAAACTTGTACATATTGTTCGACGGTCCCTACTAATCAATACGTGAGGACCGCCCGGTCTTGGTTTAGCCATGGTTCCTCCTTCGCATCTCCACTTCGCAATCACATCACCAACACTCGACTCGGGTAGCTTTCTAAGATTTGAAATGTCCCTGTGGATTTGTTGCTGCGGTGACATTCAACGACTGGGTCACGTTCGAAGTGACTGAGCTCTCCTGTTAGAACCATTCAGCTGTTACTGCTTCTTTACTGACAGCTCCTTCTATACTGGTGAGTTCTTTTCTCGGGTCATGTAGTGGATAAATTCACATAACGTAGCGTTGTCGGGATGCTTTCCAACAAACAGCGTCGGACGTGCACAAAGAAAAAACTTTTAATATTTTTGCACGATCGGAGAAAACTGATATGTTTGTTAGTACTCCACTGCACAGCAATGCGGTGGGAAGCCTCCCAATAATACATTTTACAATTTATTCACAGATTTCAACCTGCAGCACAAATGTTCCACAACAGTGGGCGATCTACTTCAGCCGTATACATACAAGCAACATGCTAGGTGTTTGTTTCTCCATACCCTTTACGTGAAACGACGAAGCGGAAACAATGTGGCGACAGCTTCCACACCATCCGACTGTGACGGAGTCAGCTTGGTTGTCACAAAGTGTCTACGCCTGAATCGAAAAATCAAGTGCGCGTTCAATACGGCGGGCGTAATTTCTGGAATAATAGGAGTTAGGAGAGCACAGCCAATCTCAGGGCCGCTAGTCAGCGAGGTTTTCTTTTTTTTTCTCCTCAGAGGCCCGGGGCTGCTCTCACGAATTGAATCTGCCCCCACTAACAGCCTGCTCCCGCCTGATTAGCGAAAGCTCTGCGCCCCTCATTCCGATAAATACCTGCATCAGCCAATTAAATGTTTCGGTTTCGCACTGGCCAATTTACGTCACAGAGTTTTTTTAACTTATCAAGTAATGTGATATAATCCTTTTGCCAAACTTTAAAATTCTCTGACAACAACGTCTTTGTAAGCGCTGTTTATGTAAGGTCGATACACTTGTAAATGTGTATCAGACGTTATAAGAGGTGAAGAAAATTCGCGCACTCGGCCATCGCAGCACGATTCCTCACATATTAAGAACACAAAAATGTCTGCCACAAAATTTCGTCCTGCGCGTATTTCGGGTAATAAAAGGACGTTAAAGTCTGGCGACCTGAAAACACTGTAATCACGTGTAAGGGAACTACCTGTGTCAGTTTATAGGAGTACTGCTGTGCAGTTAGTGCATTGGACAGTGTTTTGTGTTAGCACGAAGGTTGTCAAGGGTTCGATTGTGCGTCGAGGTTTATTTATTTTTATTTGCTAAAAGTATTCTGCGTGGCACGGTATCTGACCTCTTAGTCGTCATACACCGATTACAGTGGGTTTCCTACAAAAAATTTGCAGTTACATACTACGAACACAGATATGGAAATACAATCGTTTTCATTGTTCAACTTTTAATGAAACCTTTGGCGCGTCGTGGACACGAGCTGTAGATTCCAAACTTGTTTTGTGTGTACCCTCCTCCAGTGGTCCCATCGTTTAATACCAAGTATTATTCTTCTCACGTTCAAGTCCATTACATTTCGTTAGGGCTTTACGTTCCAGTAGGGCTAACAACCTGTTCTACAAATAAATTCGATGGACCCTTTGGGGGAGGGTACTCAGGAAACAGGTTTGGAATCTAGAAGAAGCAGTGGTGTGAAAAAATTCGTGTCCACAACGTGCAAAAGGCTTCTTTAAAAGCTGACCAATGAGAACGATTGTACTTCCATCTCTGAGTTTGTAGTACGTAACTGCAAATGTTTTGTAGAAGACACATTGTACTCTGTGTATGACGATTAAGACGCCAGAAACCGCAACAAGCAGACTATTTTTAGCAAATAAGAACAAATAAGCCTCGACCCAGAATCGAATCCTCGGACTCCTGCGTGTTAACCCAAAACGCTGTCCACTGCACTAACTGCACAGCACTGCTGTATATGCTCACAGAGACAGTTAATGTGCATATGATCACAGTGTTGCCAGACTGCCAGTCTTTGACGTCCATTTACTGTCTGAAATATGCGCAGGATGAAATTTTGTGAGAGACATGTTGGTATTGCCAGTATGTGAGGAATTGCGCTGCGAAGTCCCAGAGCACGAATTTTTCTTCACACTGTATTTGGTAAAGAGTCAAGGAGCTGACAGAAATTTAGACTTCAATAAAGGAGCCACTACTCAACGTTAAGATTTTTCCAGCCAGCAATACGTGTCATTTCAGTATTACCTCTATCTCGAAGTATCTGCAGTCGTGCAGATTCATGTGTTTCATACGTAAGTAGTGGTGAAGTGTCTCTGTATTATGGTATAATTGTTGTAGCGTGTCAAAATCTTTGCACTTAACTCACTGCGACGGAAATTCCCGTTAAGATATAATAATACGTCAGGCCGAAACTCCATAGCCAGAGTTCTGCCGACGAGACGCTAATGTACGAGTATGGAAGGAAACTATGATGGTCAGGATTTGTAGGCAATGAGCACTAGTACAGCTGCATCAGATGGGGTAAGGAGCAGCTGTGAAATTATCTGAAATTCGCCTCTTCAAAATACGAGCCTTTTGGTAACATAATCGTCTCCCGTTCCTACATAAAGCTCTATAAAACCTTTTTATAGCAAAAACCAGTTGTTTTGTTACTTTTGACGCGTTACCTCTGGCTTTTAGTACAACTAAACCATAAAAACTGATAGATTTACTCTAAATGCGAACATTAAACCTACATCTACCTCTACATGCATATTCCGCAAGGTAACAATATCGTGCATGGCGGAAAGTACCTTGAACCACTGCTAGTCATTTCCTTTCCTTTTCCACTTCATATATGGTGAAGGAAAAGCTACAATGTATATGCCTGCGTACGAGCCCTGATCTCTGTTATCTTTTTTTCGTTGTCGTTGCGCGAAATATACGTTGCCGGCAGCAGAATCGTCCTGCAGTCAGCTTCAAATGTCTGTTCTCTGTTCTTTCTAAATAGTGTTTCGCTAATTGTGGTATCAATAATTGGGAGTCATCCTGCTACTAAATCATGAACCAATAGTTTTTCATCGAATAATAAACACTACATTAAGCCTGTAATGAAGTCTAAATACATCAAGCGAACTTGCACAGTCTGAAAGCATCAAGACAGTGACAACCCTCAATGAAGGCAGTGACTAGCTGAAATAGGAAAATTGTCGTCCTAAACAAAGTGTAATCTTCTGATGTAAAAGTGGTTTGGAGCATACCCCAAACGAGTGTAATAGGCACACTATTGTTAAAATTATATATAAATGACCTAATGGATAAAGGTGGAAGTTTCATGAAGTTGCTCACGCATAATTCTTTTGTGCGGGATGGTTATAATTAAACTTTCGCTACTTGAGAGGGCCCTCGTGAAAAAAGATTGATCGTAGGACAATGACACATTGAGGAAACATTTTTCATGAAATGCGGAAGAGAAATAACGAATAAGCCATTGAAAGAAACATTTTCATTTGCAAACGACAGGTTAACATTTGTTAATCGCGTAGCATGTTCCCATTCCAGGTTACAAGCGTTGCTCAATGTGACGACCATTTCCATCCACGAAAGCCTGAAATGTACAAGAGATTCCTCTACTGCTGCCTAAAACATCTCAGGTGGAAAGTTAACTACCTCCCTCGCTATGCTCATCTTTAGCCTCCAACGTGTGCCAATATCCTGTTGATTAAAGCTGTCCTTCAAGTAACCCCACAGTCAGAAATCACTCGTGTTCAAATCTGGTGATCTGAGAGTCCACGAGTTTGTAACGATCGGCTGACGATTCACTTGTCTCCAAATGTGTTACGCAGTAATCGAGCGCCCTCACGAACACTGTGAGGTCGAGCTCCATCTTCTATAGAAACACATCACCTGAAAGCACCTCTCTCCCGCAAAGCGGTAATCACACATTGGCGAAGCAGTTCATAGTAACACCTGCCGGTCACGCTGCATGCCCTTGTTCCTTGGGATCCGAGTTGTTCAAGGAAAAATCTACCAATCCTGAATTATGCCGTGAAGCCGCAACACACAGTAACGCGTTCACTATGCAGGGGAACTTCATGAACGTTCGTTGGCGGTGACGAACCCAAATGCGACAATTGTGAATGTTTACCACCTCACTGAGGGTAAAGTGTGTTTCATCACTAAACAAAATGGGCCAAGGCCACATGTCGTCAACTTCAGTCCTTGCAAGAAACATAAGAGCAAAGTGTACTCGAATGTCTGCATCACATGGAAAAAGTTGGCGAGTAATGTGAAGTTTGTACGGGTACTATTTCGCTGCCCTTTTCTTAGATCACAGAATGTTCAGCTGTCGTGACACGGCTCGTACACTGCCCGAAGACTGCACATTGAGTCCAGGATTCTCAGCCATGGCAACAGTAACTTTTCCTACAATTTTTGGCGCAATTTCCCGTGCGCCTTTTCCACGAACAATTTCCAAATCGCCAGTTCATTCGAACTTTCGAATCATGTTCTTCAACTCCGGTGTGGAAGAGGACCAAATGGTTCAAATGGCTCTGAGCACTTTGGGACTCAACATCTTAGGTCATAAGTCCCCTAGAACTTAGAACTACTTAAACCTAACTAACCTAAGGACATCACACACACCCATGCCCGAGGCAGGATTCGAACCTGCGACCTTAGCAGTCCCGCGGTTCCGGACTGCAGCGCCAGAACCGCTAGACCACCGCGGCCGGCGGAAGAGGACCTCTCCGTCCTTCGCGTCCTTTCACGCGTGAATACTCTCGAAGAACAGCAGCACTATTGCAGCTTTCACAAAAGAGCTTTACGCCTAAATCCATGCTAACCTTGCCCAGACCCATGTTGACTGTCTGTACTTTAATGCACACTGATGCTTGTGGTTCAACGCTACGTCGCCGTACCGGTATTGGCGCCTAACGACAAGTCATGACAATAACAGCACTAACAACGCAAATCGTGCAGCACATAGTCTAAACACCTACCTGTAGCACTGGGTACCCATACGGTAAACAGCTATCCGTATACACTGGCTCAAACAGCGAAAGTTTAATTATAACCACACTGATAATATAGATAAATCATAAGGCTAGAAAACACTTTTATTAGTTGATAGAAGACCTATACACAATGGACGCTTCGCGAAGGGTTTGGCAGTTAACTATGAACACAGAATAAATGTATTATTGCGAATAAATAGGTGGAAGCAGCCGTTATTATTTGATTAGGAGTTTCCGGAGCATCACGGAAAATAGTCATATCCGTAAAACATTTAGAAGTAAGCCCACGCAGCGATTTAAAGTAGAACGACCTCATAAAGCCTGACGTTGGAAAAGCTGATTCATAAGAAGTATAATCAGGAAATGTAGTTCGCCTGCGAAGGTAGTGCATTACAAAACCCTCGTTTCACCGATACCTGAGTATTGCCCCTCAGTCTGGAACGCTTACCCGGCAGGACTGATATAGGGAGGCTCACGGTATAACCGCAGCGGCAGACGCTACAAGAGTGGCATGCATCATGGCGTGTTACAATTTCTAAAGCATACTTAGTAGAAGAGTCATTAAAATTCTGGTTCGTCCTCTATATATCTCAAGGAATTATCACGAAGATAAATTACGGACATTCCATCAGTCTTCTTTTAGCGCACCATTCGCGACTGGAACAGGAAATGGGCTGGAGTTACACGAAGTATCCTCGGCTACGTAATATGATGTGGCTTACCGAGTATTGATGATGAAATAGAAAAAAAAGTCGTAGCGATTAAATCCTATCGGCAGAGACTTTCAGCCCGGGAATATTTCTGTACAATTTATCTAAAAGGAAACCTGCGTGGCCGTCACGGAGTTGAAAGAAGCATACCATACTTTGGGCCATATATCTTAGGGTATGAATCAGAGAATATCAAGGAAATAGGCTGCAGTTTTCTTTTTTTTAGTGAGACTCAGAGTGATCAAATGGCATTACAAATGTAGTTAGTCAAATAACATATGGGGTGGTCGTATTATGCTTGTATTTCGTGGATGTTGCAAGTAGCTAGTTAACAGTAAAGTTGTCTTATAGTCAAAAATTAAATTACAGTAGTCTTCGGAATAAAACGAATAAAATGCACATCATGAACGGAGGATAGTAACAGCCCCTTCAGCCGGCCGGTGTGGCCGTGCGGTTCTAGGCGCTTCAGTCTGGACCGCGTGACCTCTACGGTCGCAGGTTCGAATCCTGCCTCGGGCATGGATGTGTGTGATGTCCTTAGGTTAGTTAAGTTTAATTAGTTCTAAGTTCTAGGCGACTGATGACCTCAGAAGTTAAGTCGCATAGTGCTCAGAGCCATTTGAACAGCGCCTTCACAACTCGGAATGGGATAGTTGCCTACATTAAACTGCGCATTAGTAGCGGTTTTGAAGTTGTCACAAATACGTGTGAGTCTATTCGTTAATAACCACAAGGGGCGTAGTCCATTAATATGACATGACGTGGTGATCATACCCATTCCTGCCTCCGGTCTAGTTCCTTTGTTAGACCCTTTCGCATTGGAAAATTTATCGGGCTAATACGAGATAACGTAGTTGAGCTGAGAGTTTTAAAGTCGCTTGAGCGAAAACTTCTTTTGCGCAGCCAAGAATGGCTCAAAAAAGTATTTACAGGTTAATATACGCATCTAGATCATTAAATGTTATTGAAACACAAATTAACTTGCATCTAGAAGCACAAAATGCATCTTGCCAGAAACGTTTGTAGATACCAGTGAAGATAGTACCAGTGAAGACTGTAATACTCAACTGTTGCGCTGAGTTGCCCATTGAGTGGTATTGACTCTTTATCATACAACTACTTATGCGTCGATGTGGGGCTTCGGCGCCAAGTACAGACACAAATGCGCGTCCAGTCAAATGAGTGACTGCTGCGTCAATGAGAACTTAGAACTCCACATTGAAGGTTCTGATTTCAAACGTAATACCAGTTTTCCTGGAGTTTCGGCGGGCTCTATAGACACTGGCGTTATTTGTGGAGTGGCACGATATATTGCGGCGGTGCCGCTGAATGACTGACGAACACGGCAAGCATATATTCATGTTGTTGAAAACATAGCACACTGTGTTGAGATGGGAGCAGTCCTCCCGCCAGTGTTTCCTGTATCTCTCTGGATACGATTTGCCTCACGTTTCGGGGCCATGTTTACACGCATACTATGCGGCTGGAAGAAACCGTGAAATGTGGCAGCTTTTTCTTGATGCTACACACCCCCAACCGAAGCAACGGTACACAAGATGAGAGATTGTTAGTACTGTGGAATAACGAACTATTGTCGTCCGAATGATGCCACCTCAAACTATTCAGGAATATGGGAGACATGATTGAGTTTCGGCGCCGAAGAGTCGAAGGACATAAAATCTTCACGGTAAGGAGCAAGGTGAAACACAATTTCTTGTAACACTTGAAACGTCCCCTTAGAACAATTGTACAAGACTGTGCTTAACCTGGCACACAATAATTTTAGCGCAACGCAATCTGACTATCAAAATTCCCTGCAAAAGAATGGCCCTGACAAACATTAAACTATACCTTTTACAAATCACTTACCTCACAAAAATCTTCGCTACTCAAGCTACTGCAAAACAGCGAGCGCCACTACTGCCAGCTAAATAAAAGATTCAAACTACTGAAGGTACTAACTACTGATAGGGATAGTTAGCAAATGAAAGATATTAATAGAGAACAAACAATGTATTTACCTTAATATTCATAATTGACATTCAGTCTTACAGATTATCAAAACTCCGCCATCTCTCTCCCCACGTCCACCACTGCTGGCGGCTCACCTCCAACTGCCCAGCGCTACGCGCTGTTCGCATCCAGCTATAGCAGTTCATGACAACAATGGCAGACAACAATGCAAACTAGCCACATACTGCACACAGCACAGCCAGTGATTTTCATACAGAGTGCTACGTAACGTTGCCAATAAAAAAACATAAACAGCAAACTTACATAAAGAAAACATAAACAGCCTACTTACATAGCCCCCATGCTCCCCACAAAAAATTTTACAAAGGGTGTTGGGCACTGGCCAATACAGATTTGAAAAAATTTTTCATAATTACAGTAAGAAAGATATCAAATGCACACACTTATTGATACAATGTTGGTCAACAACTAATATTTTTTCACAGTCAATAAAGACAGTCCTGATCATTCACCACAGTAAAACTGCCGTTTCTTTTATCAAAGTCTGAGCAATAAAAGGCAATGCACACGGAAGTAGTGGATGTCCAAGCAGTCTTGAAGAAGTAGTATTGTCCTTCCAACAGAAAGACAGTGCTGACTCTTGACATGCTGACAGGTAATGGGCCACAACAGAGCAAACCCACAGCAGAGTCATTCGAAGTTCTGACGAATATTGGTAGGTAGGTCATCACAGAGCAGACCCACTGCAGTCCTGGTAGAGAGTATTGGTGGGCCACCAGAGATGCAGACCCACTGTAGTCCTTGTAGAAATTGTGGACAGGCCCACTGTAGTCCTTGTAGAGATGGCCAGCAGCCATCTGTTGCGACTGTGCAGGTGCACAATCACCATCGAAGAGTCTTGCAGAGAAGATAGCAAGTCCATAAACCACCACTTGTGCACGCACAAAGTTTTTGGGAATTGTCCTTAAAACCAGCAATGCTGTTATCCAGTCCCTTGCTGAATTAGTAACACACGTGCAAACACTAACAGTCCCTACTTCTCACATATTGTCCATATACTATGACCAACAGAAATGTGTGCAGTGAAATGAATGCTTTCAAGTTACTTAATTTGATTAACTGGCGTCAATTACAATTATATAACATAAGAATACAATTACAAAGATACAAAATACATCATGAAAAACATAACAATACAGATAATATTTGTAGTAATAGGGCTTTACAAAAGAATAGAAATAAACATATACATCAGTGTTACAGGAATGATGACATGAGTACAAAAATAAAAGATCAGAATCACTTTTGAAACGTCAACTTCACACATGAGCATTAAAACAGAATAAATAATGTCTAAACATCTTTACAAGGTAAATAACAGAGTATTAGAAAAATTCTACAACATAGCTGTCATCAGCTAAACACATAAAGACAGGAAAACACAAATACAGAAGGGTACACAAACATATAGCGGAATAACACAAAAAGGAAAGGACAACACACAATTACATATTGGGAAAAAGCAGCAAAGAGGAAAGGACAGGGTTTCTTTCACTGCAGTATTTTGCTTGGAGATCTCCCTTCATTCCATAGATCGTTCGTCTTATTTCAACCTTTGCTTCCACCAAAAAAAAAATCCTATCTAAGCATGCTTTCTGTATTTATATGTTCACACATTGCTTACCTCATCATTTATTTCCAAGAAAATCCTACCTATACCTCGTTCCTGTATTCTATTCATATTTCTTTCAAAATAATTATTTCTGATTGTACAATACTCATTGGGGCCCAAATCTTTCTTCGCAATGCATTCTTTACCTATTCTCCATAGTCAGTTTCTTATATAGTCTACCCCCTCTTAAGCTAACTTAAATCTACTGAGCTCAGATATATATACCAAGGGACGAGGCAATGCAGCATCACAACAAATCAACACAAACAGAAATGACAAAAAATGCAAATTGGCAAAGCTAGCAGCATAAATTAGCAAAAGTCAAATTCAATAACACTATGCCTGGCAAACAGCAGCAACTTATACCTAAACATGACATAGCTCAAGCAGAAAAAATATTACAGTATAAACAACACTGCAGACAAGGGAAATGTCTATTCACATCTTAATGGCTACGTAATTAAAGTGGTGCACCATAACAACTGATTGTAAAAAAATATTACCATGTACTGGAAAAGAAAATTTTGTTTTACTGTTACTAGTTCCTTCTTATTGTTCTTTCCTTTCCAAGTGCTCCTTTTTTAAAGAATGTGGATCATAAAATAATTATTTAATAGATCTGTTGACAGAAAGAGTTCACATTAGCAAATGCATCTCATTTTATAAAAGCAATGCTGCAACACAGCTGGAAACCAGATATCAAATGAAATAAGCAATTACGCAAACCAAAGCATAAAAATGTCATTCAGTAGTCATGTGACATTTCATTTCATAAGTTAATTGCTCTCAACTCTCGTACAAAGACTCCTGTCATAATCAGGTGTGCAGATGTAAAAATATTTCTTGTCATTTTGTTAGGCATTTCAGTAAATATCATAAATTTTTAAGTAACGAGGGTGTCGCATTAGCGATGAAAGGCACATCCTAATGGCTTATTCTCCAGGTGTTTGACACAGCTGTGTGCCCACAACGCATTACAGAAATCATATGTTTTCAAGTAACGAGCGTGTCGCATTAGCGATGCCCTCTACAAAGGAATGTCATAAACAGGGGTTTAGGCCTCTCTTTGTCCTTCTCTTCCACCTGTGCCTCTGGCACACCCTAATGGCTTTCTTTTCTACCTGAGCGTCTGAAAAGGCTTGTTCTCCAGGTGTCTGACACACCTGGGTGCCCACGTCGCATTATGTGCAGGTGGTCACTTAATTTTCTTACGGAAATATTTACGACAGCAGTTTCCGCTACAGTGACAGTCTCATATAAAAATATTTCACAGGTCAAGAATTTGCGTTACAAATCTGTAGAAACAAAATGCTATTGATATGACAGTGTCCAAAATATTTTCGCTTGCATTGTGATACATTCACGCATTTACACACACATTTCATAACTCTTAAAGTACGATTCTTGGTTTCCAACATCCTATTTCACAAGTCAAGAGTCCCTAACTTCTATTCATTACACCTTACCTTATTCGTCGACACTTTTTCCATTTTTCATCATGGCAGATACATAGCATAATCAAATAACTCATATGGCATCAGCTTATGGATCATAAACTTACCTCAACAGCATAATACACATCGTCGTCGAAAAAATAACATCATAAAACCTCAGTCAAATCTCAAAACCGTCGTAGCTTCCTCCAATAATTTCAAAACCTAACAAAATTCTCTGCTCATGTCAAAGGTGTCATCTGCCTCAAACGTACTTTAAAATCATGCTCCCTTACCAAATACATCATTCAAAGCTCTCATAGTATCACAATGGTACCAAAAAAATATGAACAGTGCACAAAGTACAGACAAAGTACAATTTCTTAAGTGTGAAGTAATCCAACTCTGTAATTGCGTAAACATGTGTCACTGACGTAGTAAAAGGATGTTTGTTTCTCTGTTAAATGATCAGATAGCTGTGTAATTTATGTGTTAGAGAAATATGGTACCGATGTGTAAAGTTGTATAAGCAAATACCATATTAGCTAGGGCTCCTTGTGCTTGCCAAACACATGGTACACAAAGTAGGCGTGTACCCCCCTGAGGTTTATTGTAATTGTATCCTCAGGTATTACAGCTTACAGCAATGAAATGAAATATATCACGAAAAACTTTCTTTGTAATTCAAAAATCTCTAAAAATAAATGTTTTAAGTACAAAATTAATCACTCAAGTACGTGTCCTGTAGCGCTAAATGTGCGTCTTGCTCTAAGATAATCTCTGGGAAGTGTCGTAGTTATCGTCCTCCAAAAGCTAAGTTCAGCAGCAGCCAATGTACTTACCTCATGATAAACAAAAGTGAAATGCTTTGCGTATAGATATCATACTTATTACGCTTATTGCCGTGATGAAGAAAGTACTGTGCTGTAACGTATTGTTGTCCTACGGAAAAGGCTGTCTCCTTGTAGCAATAGCACAAAAGTTACTACTAAAACATGTTTTACTTTACAGAAGAGTTCAGAAAAAACTGTGTAGATATAAAACAGATACACCGCAAAAGCAACATTGTAAATTGTCACGCATTAGCAGCGTCGTGATAAAATCGTGTAGCTGTCACATAAACTAACCACTGTCTCATCTGGTATCTCACAGAAAGTACTTTAAATCCGGAATGTATTTTCAAGTAAACCAAAATGTTGCATTAGAATCTCATTAGTAGTACTGATAAATGTTCTAAGTATGTGAGCCTCAAAGTCGTTACGTAATCATGCAACTAACAAGCAAGAATGTACACACACAATAACACTGTGTCGTCTGTTCGCAATAACAATGCATTCGTAATTTCTGTTTAAATAAGTTCTCTTGGTTCTTGACTGGATGGTTAGTTAGCTTTAAAACATAGTTGCATGTTAACAGTTTCTCAGTGTGACAAATTGTACAAGTAGCGTGAAGTGAAAATAGCAAAGACTAAGTTAAAAAGCAGATTATCTGTCAATAAATGGTTTTACATGAGAAATGTGGTGTAAACCTTTACTCTTCCTAGTACGCAGAGTTTCAACTTCAACGCAATTATCATGTGGTATACGTCGGATTCTGTAAGGTCCATTGTAAACTAGAAAGAATTTGTGACTCAAGTGTTTCTTCTTATGTGACAATGAATGAGCTTTAATGAGAACTTTCTGACCAATATATAATTTCTTTGCATTTGCTTTACCGTGTAGTTTTCTCCTTTTGTCTGCTGCAGATTTTATATTTTTTTAGAGCCAAATCAATTATGTCTTTGTGTCGAACTTTACGTGTATTCGGGAAAGGTACAAGCTCTCTGATTCTGTTCGGAGGTTCTTCATTCTTCAGTACAAGAGTAGGTGGTAAAGCAGTGGAATCATGAGGCATTTCATTCAGCACATTTTGAAATAAGTGTAAATATCTGTCCCAATGCTGATGCTTTCTGTGACAATAAAGTCTGCAAAGCTTATTGATTTCTTTCATAATCCGTTCAGACGGGTTACAATGTGGTGAATACAATGAAATAAAAACAGGTTTGATTTTATGATTCCGAAGCATGCGTGACCAAACAGCAGATCTGAATTGCGGTCCATTATCTGAAATGACTTTACTAACGTGTCCAACTTCACGTAAGAAATTTTTAACAAAGGCGTTGGATACAGACCGTCCAGTGGCTTTACGTAACGGAGTGAAAGAAACAAATTTTGAAGTAAGTTCAACAGCGACTAGAACGTACGAAAATCCATTCGATGTTCTGACAAGGGGTCCCAAGAGATCAACAGCAGCAAATTCTTTTAATTTAGAAGGAATAATAGGAAACAACGGAGCACGATGTGAGATAGTAGATGGTTTCGCCTTTTGACAAAGTTTACAAATAGACAAGACTCTTCGAATTCGCTTTTCCATATTGTTAAAATAACAAGTCGTTCGAAGAATATGATAACATTTTCGTGGGCCAAAATGTGCGTAGCTGAAATGAATGTACCAAATGAGCTTATTAACAAAATCGTCTGGAATGCAAAGTACCCATAGCTTGTCATCAACAGTGCAGCGTTTGAAGAGTATGTTGTTTCTAACCAGGTAATAATGCCGAATCTGAGTCTGTGTCTTTTCATGCCATTTACTTTTGATATCTTTCCAAATCGGATCTTTATCTTGTTCATGAGCAATGTCCTTTAAAGATGTGGTGATGAAGTTTTCAAAGGCGACTTTCTGAATGTAAAGAATACTGAAATTTTTCTCGAGGTTGCCTTCTGTGTTATTTTTCTCAAGCCCAGCCGGTGCGCGTGACAGCGCGTCCGCAACAATGTTCTCCTTGCCGGGAATGTAGACTATTGTGAAGCGGAATTCTTGCAGAAACAATGCCCAACGTTTTAACCTATCATGATTTAATTTTGAAGACATAAGAAATTGTAATGCACGATGATCACTGTATACTTTTACGTGCTTACCAGAAAGAAAGAAACGGAATTTGTTAAATGCCCAAACGATAGCTAAAGCTTCTAATTCAGTAACGGAATAATTTTTTTCAGATTTTGTTAGCACTCGGCTAGCAAAAGCAATGGTTTTCTGAACAGTAATGTCATCTTCTATGGCTTCTTGAAATAAATGGGCACCAAGACCAACTTTGGAAGAATCAGTGCTAAGGCAGAAATCTTGTGACAGATCTGGATGAGCTAGTATTGGCGCGTGAAGTAACGCTTCTTTCAAAGAATTGAATTCCAACTGTGCTTGTTCGTCCCAGTTCCAAATAGTATTTTTTCCAGTGAGAGAACAAAGTTTTGGTGTAACTAGAATTTGCATATTCAGAAAACGACGGTAAAAATTTACGAGACCTAGAAAACTGCGGACTTGTCTTTTTGTGGATGGAACAGGAATGGCTCTGATTGCTTCTAACTTTTCTGGATCCGGCTGAATGCCTTCAGAAGAAATAATATGTCCCAAAAACTTCACCTTTGACCTACCGAATTCAGACTTTTCCAAGTTAACTGTAATTCCAGATTCTGCAAAAATACGTAACAAACTGTTGAGGATGCGGTTATGTTGTTCCCATGAAGCTTCTGCTATTAGAATATCGTCCACATATAAAGTGATGTGACGTTTTAAGAACTCAGGTAATATGGAATTTAGCCCCCGAATGAATGCCGCTGAAGAAATGTTCAAACCAAAAGGAAGTTTCCGAAACTGATAACAAACGCCGAAACAAAGGAAAGCTGTGTATTTTCTGCATTCTGGATGAAGTTCGATCTGATAAAAGCTGGATCTGAGATCAATGGAAGACAACACTTTTACACCATTAAAATTTTGAAGAAGTTCTTCCATCGTCTGCGCCCTATCTGTTTCAGGAATAATGATAGTATTGATTTGTCTCGAATCTAAGACAAGTCTGATCGATCCATTTTTCTTCTCAACAACATGTAACGGATTGTTGTATGAGCTTACTGCAGGCTCAATAATGCCCTCGTCAAGCATAGATTGTATTTCTGTTCTAACACGGTCCCTATAATGCGCCGGAATTACGTATGGTCTAACACAAAATTTAGTATGCTCACGAACACGAAATTGGTATTGAAATCCCTTGATTGTTCCTGTTTTGTGAGTAAAAACTGTGGAATGTGCTTGTAAAATCTCAAAAAGGTCCTGCCTATCAGTGTCATTACAATTCTCAATTGTCTGAATTTTATTCTGAATTAACTCATTAATTTCAAATATGCCGTCGATGTCATCCCTGTCAGTACTTGCAGAGTGATTGTTAGTGTCTAGTTCCGTAGAAAATTCCGAACTGTTATCTAACAGAAGGTAAAGCCGATTAATTTCCTCATCACGGTTTGAGAGCCAGTCTTCAAATTTCAAAGCTATTGACTTACCTTCTTTCTCTAAACTTATTTCAGCATCGTGAAAGCTTAAGATTGCTTTGTATTCATTCAAAAAGTCTACTCCCAGTATAATTTCCGTCGACAATAATGGAACAATAAGGAAGTTCATAGAGAAGCTGTGGCTTTGGCAAAAGAATTCTAAATTGGTTTGTTGGCGTACATCTACACTTTTTCCAAAGATTGCACCTTGTAATTTAATTTTACGTAACGGAAGTGTGGGGCAATTGTTCGATTTGTTGCATTTGCTAAAAGCTGTTTCACTAATTACTGAAATGGGACTGCCAGAGTCAAGTACTGCCGTAAATTTTACGTCATTTACAGTAATGTGAATCACAGGATATGCAATGTTGTTATGTTTTACTTCGTGTTCCTGGAGTAAGATGTCCCTAATGTCTTCCATTTTTACGTAATTACTAGCTACGGCAGCTCCGTCGTCAGTTTCATAAGTACATATTGTCGCTGCCAGCGGAGTGAGTCATTGCCTATTGTCTCTTTGTTGGCGCGCGTCGTTATTGGGATTTGGAGACCTAACTTCTACAAATTCATCATGACGAGAGTGCTCTGCTCTGTTTAAATCTCGCCAGTTCTGATGCAATTCAGGTCTGTCGTTGCGATCATATCGTCTGTCGTCATGTCGGTAGGTTCGATAGTTTCTTTCTTGTCTGTCACGTGGTGGAGAATTTCTGCCTGAGTCGTAACTGCGTGCTGGACCGTTGCGTCTAAAGTTATTCTGTCTCCCTTGATAATAGTTATATTGGTTCCCATATTGTCTGTTTCTCTGATTGTCTCTGTGATAGTCATTACCACGGAAAGGTGATCTTTCCCTGTAACTATTACTCTGCCAGTGGTTGTCATATGGGTGGTGTCTGTTTTGGTCACGATTTACGTTGTAAGAATAGGTTTGTCGTGGCCATTTATTGTTTCTGTCGTCACGGAATTGTGACGGATGTGACCTGTAGTGATTGTTTTCCTGTTTTCGCATCCCGCGACTGTCTGTGTCAATTTCCAGTTCTTGTAACAGTCCCTGAAAAGCTTCAATGTCGTCTTTGCAACGTCCTGCTAAAATAATATGTCTCAAATGTTCGGGCAGTTTAATTAAGCAAATGCGGATGAGTTCTGAGGGGCTGTATGGGTTTGATAAGTACTGATTCTTGTGCAACATGTCTTCAAAATATTTGACAAGACTGGAAAATTCAGATTGTTCAAAGTGTTTCATCATCATGATGCTATGTTTTACGCGGTCTTGTGTAGCTTGAGACCAATATGCTGAGAGGAAGGCGTGGTAAAATTCTCCTTCACTGTGACAATCGTGAATGACCGATCGCATTCTTACAGCTGGTTCATTCTCCAAGTAGCCACACATAAATTCTAATCTGTGTTCTAATGACCAGTTGGGAGGAAAACAATGAGAGAATTGATGGAGCCACGCTTGTGGATGAATGTCGTTGGTAGAATTCTTGAATATTTTGAATTTACGTGTAGTAATGAACAGCTTATAGTCAAAGTCATCATGTCGGCGAGTAGCATATCGTGTCGGCGGTTCCATCTCAAAATTCGGTGTACCTTGCCAATTTCTTTCATAATTACCGAAATGCCCTGTGCTATTTTTTTGTGGCTTTTCCGTATTTCTAAGTTCCTCTTCCCGTATTGGGGCGCGAGTGTCCTCTGAAATACGTAATTCTTGTATTACCTGTGTCAGCTGATCTTGTACTTCCCGGATTTCTCTTTTGTACTGTGTATTGATTTGATTTTGATTTTGTTTGAATTTTCTTATTTGTTCATAGTCTTCTGTGTCAGTGAAGGCTACGGGTCTTGTGTCATTCAGATCATCATCTACCTTTGTAGATAAGTTAGTGACCTGATCCGAAAGTTCGGCTACTTTCTCCGATAGTGAACACATTTCCTCAGTGTGTTTTTCTGAACCAAGTTTCAGAGTGTCCATTTGTGTTGAAATCGAATCTACTGTGTTCTTTAAGTTTTCCTGAGTTTTTGCCAGTTGCGTAACCGAATCGGTAGATGCAACTGAGTCAATTTTAGCCCACAAGGTCTCATGATTTTCATGAACAATGGTTTGCAGCTCTTTTATGGCTGCTTCGTGATTCTGTAATACATTCTCATGACGCGAAAAAATAGGTTGGAAATGCTCACAAATTTGTGTTTTTACGTCATTACAGACTTTCTGACATTTCGATTCTATTTTATGTAACTCAGTAGTTAAATCTTCACGTGTTTGTTCAAGCATATGTTCCACTGAGTCTAACTTTTGAAGCTTTTGTTCCATTGTGTCTAACTTTTGAAGCTTTTGCTGTGTTTGTCTCTGATTTTGTTCCATTGTGTCTAACTTTTGAAGCTTTTGCTGTGTTTGTCTCTGATTTTGTTCCATTGTGTCTAACTTTTTAAGATTTTGTTCCATTGTGTCTAACTTTTGAAGATTTTGTCCCATCTGTCTCTGATTTTGTTCCATTTGTTCCATTAATTGCAATAATAATGTATTAGTGTCTGGAATCTGTTTCTCTATGCTTTTTGGCAGTGCGTTTTCACCGGCAGCATTCACATTTTGACAAGCAGAAAATGTGTCTTGACTCATTTGAGAAAACGGTGAGGACGCAAAACCTGAATCTACAGTATTTGCAAAATTGTGTCCTGTCATTTCGGATTCGTGAGGCGAGCTGTTGCCGACCGATCGATCGATAATGCTTCCCTGTTCACTACCTGTTTCACTGCCTACGCCATTGTCTGACGCCCGCTCCATTTCCCTATGCACAGTTACCAAATTACTACTTTGAATATTAGTTAACTCATTACATGGTGGGGCCAACACACTGCTTTCGTCTTCACTGTCATTTCTCAGTTTACTTTGGAGTCGAGTGTTACGTTTTTCACACGCCATTATTTTCACAATATTTCACACGATAACACAGAAAAGCACAATTTGAATAGCAAAAATAAGAGAACACATTAACATAGCACTGAAAATAATATCTAGTTAATTGCAGCTGCGAAATACTTGGTGCAAATCTACATGCATGCCACAACTGTTTTACTGTGCAACAATGAAAGACTGCAACTACCCAGGAGATTCTCTCTACAATTACGCACTAGCAATAAACAAAAGCTACACTAAATACACAAACTACAAGAAAAAATCAGAAGATTCCAGTGAGGTATCCTGGCAGGGTCGCCATATGAAACGTCCCCTTAGAACAATTGTACAAGACTGTGCTTAACCTGGCACACAATAATTTTAAGCGCAACGCAATCTGACTATCAAAATTCCCTGCAAAAGAATGGCCCTGACAAACATTAAACTATACCTTTTACAAATCACTTACTTCACAAAAATCTTCGCTACTCAAGCTACTGCAAAACAGCGAGCGCCACTACTGCCAGCTAAATAAAAGATTCAAACTACTGAAGGTACTAACTACTGATAGGGATAGTTAGCAAATGAAAGATATTAATAGAGAACAAACAATGTATTTACCTTAATATTCATAATTGACATTCAGTCTTACAGATTATCAAAACTCCGCCATCTCTCTCCCCACGTCCACCACTGCTGGCGGCTCACCTCCAACTGCCCAGCGCTACGCGCTGTTCGCATCCAGCTATAGCAGTTCATGACAACAATGGCAGACAACAATGCAAACTAGCCACATACTGCACACAGCACAGCCAGTGATTTTCATACAGAGTGCTACGTAACGTTGCCAATAAAAAAACATAAACAGCAAACTTACATAAAGAAAACATAAACAGCCTACTTACACACTCCTTCTGAAATATTCATATCACAATAATGTTTTCCCCTTATTCCAACTCATATTTTGATTCACCAAACGTGTCTCACTTTCGCTTGAATGTCGCTGTCGTCGTCGTCGTCGTCGTCGACTTCATCCCGAAGACTGGTTTCACGCAGTTCTTCGTCTCTACATCTACATGGATACTCTGCAAATCACACTTAAGTGCCTGTGTAAGCCTCTTCATCTCCGAATAACTATTGCCACTCACATCCATTTTAACCTGCTTGCTGTATCCATCTCTTTACCTCGCTCTACAGTTTTTAACAACGACACACTGCCCTCCACTACAAAACTGACCATTCCTTATCCCTCAGGGTGAGTCCTATCAACCGGTCACTTCTCTTGATCCAGTCGGGCCATAATTTCTTTCTTCCATAATTCTGTTAAGTGCCTCCTCCTCAGATACATGATATACCCTTGTAATCCTAAACATTCTTCTGTAGCACCACAGTTCGAAAGCTTCTATTCCCTTATTGTCTAAATTATTTATTTTCCAGGTTTCACTTCCATACAAGGCCGCACTCGAAACAAATACTTCCTAATACTTACATTAATATTCGAACGTCATAAATTTCTGTTCTTCAGAAACGTTTTTCTTGCTATTGCCAGTGTACATTGTATTTCCTCTCTACTTCGACCATCGTCAGCTATTTTACTGTCCAAATAGCAAAACTCATTCTTATTCTCTCGCTGTCGCCTGATTTAATTCGATAAAATTCCATTTACCCTTGTTTCGCCTTTGTTGATGTTCATCTTATATCCTCCTTTCAACAGACTTTCCATTCCGTTCAGCAGCTCTTCCAAGTCTTTTGCCATTTCTGACCGACATATGACAATGACAGTGGCAAACCTCAAAGTTTTCATTTCTTCTCCCTGAACTTTAATTCCTTCTACAATTTTTTCCTCTGGTTTCATTTACTACTAGCTCAATGTATAGACTGAGTAACATTTGGAACAGGTTACAACCTTGTCTTACCCCCTTCTCAAATACTGCTTCCCTTTCATGCCCTTTCGATTCTTATAAAGGCCGGTTTCTATACAAGTTGAAAATAACCGTTCGCTCCCTGTATTTTACCCCTGATACCTTCATAATTTCAAAGAGTGTATTCCAATGGACGTTGTCAAAAGCTTTCACTAAATCAACAGAAGCTATAAACATAGGTTTGCCTTATCTCATCCTACCTACTAAGAGAAGTCATTGGGTAAGACCTGCCTCGCATGTTTCTACATTTCTCCATTTATTCGAAAAACCAAACTGATCTCCCCCACGTCGATTTCTACCAGTTCTTCCTTTCTTCTGTAAATAATTTTGCGTCATTATCTTGCAACTAGATTTATTAAATTGCTTTCTTTTAAACTGGAATTATTACATTCTTCTTCTGAGGGTATTTCGTCTATCTCAAACATGGTGCTCACCAGGTGAGATGGTTATGTCGTGAGTGAATCTCCCAAGGGTGTCAGTAGTTCCGAGGGAATGTCGTCTACTCAAGGGGCCTTATTTGGACTTAGGTCTTTCAGTGTTTTGTCAAATTCTTCTCGCATCTCATCTTCGTCTCTGGCCTCTTCTCCTCCTATAATATTGCGCTCAAGTTCATTTCCTTGTGTAGCCCCTCTTTGTCATCCTTCCACTTTTCCACTTTCCGTTCTTTACATAGTTCTGGTTTACCACCTGTGATCTTGATATTCATACAGCTGCTTCTCAATTTCCTTTCTTCAGCAGAGGCCTCTTTAATTTTTCTGTAAGTGGTACCTGTCTTTCCGATAGATATATACGCTTCTATAACTTTGGATCTGCCCTCTAGCTATTCCTGCTTAGCCACTTTTCATATCCTGTCTTTCTCATGTTTTTAGTCGTTTTTATTCTCTTTTGCCTCATTCATTTACTGCATTTTTATATATTCTCATTTCCTCAATTAAATTCTGTATCCTCTGTGACATCGAAGTGTTTCTGCTAGGCCTTACTTATTTGATCCTCTGTTGTCTTCACAAGATCATCTCTCAGAGCTACTCATTCGTCTTATATTGTAGTCCTTTCCCCCGTCTCAGTGAATCGTTGGCCAATGCTCCATTTGGAACTCTCAACAACTTCTCGTTCTTTGAAAATATCTACGATTCATCTCCTTAATTTCGTACCGTTTTCCAATTTCTTCGGTTTTAATCTACAGTTCATAACCAACGAACTGTGGTCAGGGTCCAGGTCTGCCCCCGGAAATACCTTACAATTTAAAATATGGTTCCGAAATCTCTGTCTTACCATTATATAATGAATCTGATACCTTACAGTATCTAAAGGTCTTTTCCATGAGTACAGCCTTCTTTCATATCTCATTAACCAAGTGTTATTGGTGATGGAATGATCCACTATGTAAAATTCTACCAGGCGGTTTCCTCTTTCTCTCTTCTTTTCCAGTCCATATTCGCCCATTAAACCCTCTTTTCAATTCCCAACTGTGGAATTCCAGATACCAACAAAATTGCATTTTCCTCCTCCTTAGCCACCCAAATGAATCCTTTTATATCATTATACGATGTCCTTATTATCTGCAGTGCTATTTGGCGTATAAATTTGGATTACAGTGGTGAGTGTTGGTTCGCGTCTATATTATATGCGTTCCTATTTTCTTATACAGTGTTTAAACCTAATCTTGCATTACTATTATGTAATTTCGTATTTATAACGTTGTATTAACATGACCAGAAGTCCTGCACCTCCTGCCACCGAGGATCATTTATACCCTGTACATGTAACTTAACCTACACATTATGCTTTCTAAATGCTCTCACTTACCTGTCCGATTAAGGGATCTACCACTCCACGCTGCGGCCCATGTAATGACAGTTGTGTTTTTCCTGATGACGATATCGTTCTAAGTAGCCATCGCCCGGAGATCCGAAGTGGTGATTATTTTTCCGCCGGAATATTTTCCCCATGAGGATACCATAATCATTTAACCAAGCAGAAGAGCTGCAGGCCATCGGCTGCAGATTCCTCTCATCAAGCACGATGAGATCAAGGGTATGTTAGGTAATGTTACAAAGCCAGATCAGTCAATAATCTAGACTGTTGCCCCTGATGCTACTGAAAATGTTTCTGCCCCTGTCGATGAGCCACACGTTTCTCTCGCCTCTCCGTACACACCCCCTGCCCCCTGTGGTGTTGTTGCCCCTTCGGTAGGGCAATCTCTACCGTTGAGCCACGCAAGCCATCCCACCACGTCAAGGTGCATGTCCTTATGATGCAGCTGCAATTGGGATCGGACAACGATGTAAAGAATGCTGGGTGTTATTTTTTGTAGTCAGTTACGGGAGCGAAGGTGCATTTATATTTTTCTTCTTTGCTACACGAATGTCAACGGTGTATTTATTTATTTTTGGCTTCCTTTTGACTCGCTCTCTGTATTTATATAACATGTGTTCCTTTTTTCGTTTTGAAATTTTTAAGCTACTACATGTTTTAATTGATTACAAAATTTTGTCTCTCGATAGTAATAGTGATAATGATGTAGTAATGGTAAGAACATGTATGCAGAGTGTTTGGGGTATAAGTGCAGATATTTTTGTTGGTGACTGAGGACAGTGTACTGAACAACATTGCATCAGTAATTACTTCAGTTTCAGGCTAATAAATATAACTATTAGGAGTAGAACTTTTTTGGTTTGGTTGGTACCCTCAAGTACATGTGGCAAGAGCAAGCCATTAATGCTTATTTTTCCTTGGGCAGCAGGTCAGGTGTTGAAGTGTGGATGCAGAACCGTTAGTGTATACCGACAGGCGTACCGAACTTAATGATGCAGTTAGGACCGTGGAGAAAATGTCAGGTAGAAAATTATGTGACGTGTTTGCGGGTAGACTGTCAGGTGCAGAGGAAAAGAAACCAACACACTGAAGTGGGTACACATTAAGGTACCAATTATCATAATATCTGCACATATACCCCTAACATCTCGTATATTACTTACCAGTAACTATGTTGATTGAGAGAACATATGCATATCTACTGCCTAGAAACAGCTAGAAACAGAAGAAATGAAAGTTTAAAAAGTAAAAGAACAAAAACTAGACAGACAATATTTGTAGAGAATAATATTACCTTATAAAAATATGAGTGTATATGCGCGCGTGTGCATACTCTGTGATGGCGTCACAGCACGTTACAGTTCTACCTCTGCCGTAAGAATCACGTTTTTGTGTGTTTGCGGCAGTATCTGGGAGCCTACCCTTCGCGCGGCTCTCTGTCACCGGCGCCGCCGTTGAACTAAGCGCTGTGCCGACGTGGGGCTGATGTGGTACTGCGAGTAGTGCCTCGTGTTGCACTGTCATCTTGGTAGCAAAGGCTCGTTTCGATTTGCAACACTGTGTACGTAGTGATGATCGGCCTCGCTCAGTATCGACACGTCACTTAGACCACGGACCTCTCCTTTCTGTCGCTGGCGAACAACATCTTCCCGTTCAAAGCGATTTCGGGAGTGCAGCCGGTCGTCGTAAACTCCAGTGCACGAAATTTCGGCTGGACAACTGCCAGCCATCTTTAGGTGAGCCGAACGAGGACTGACGAAGACTTTTTTTTTTCTTTATTGTAATTTTAGCACCTCATACAAGGTGGACTGGCAGCGGAAAATTTTACTCCGCTCTTCAGCCATAAGCAGTACAATAAAAGAGAATAGGAAGACAGAAAAGTAACAGACTGGTGGTTAAAAAACAGTAGATACAATAATAATTAAAAAACATGAAGCCGTTCACACTCGACGAAACAAACAAGAAAACTGTCGGCACTGTGCACAAACACTGACGAGTTAGACGACACATGCGAACGAAGGAGCGTGGGCAGCGAAAAACACTGATTCACAAACACGACGGCACAGACACTAAACCGAGGGCGATGATCTCTGGCGCGCAAATGTTCACTATGCGTGTGCGAGTCCGGGGACCTGCCAAGAGAGGAGGAGGAGGAGGGGGAGTGGGAGAGCGAGAGGGGAGAGCAGAGATGCCACAGGCAGGGGAGAGAGGGGGGAGAGATGAAGGGGGAGGGGAAGCCCGGGGGAAGAGTGGTGGAGGGAGGGGACGGGGGAAAAGGAAAGAGAAGAGAAGGAAAGGGAAGAGAAGGGAGGGAGGGTGCCTAAAGGAAAGGACACCGGAAGTGGGGGGTGGGGCAGGGTCAAAGTTGATAGGAGGGGTAGATGGAGGGGAGGAGGACATCATCAGGGAGGGGGAGCTGGCGGAAGCCACCTTGGGAGAGGGTAAGGAGGGTGGAGAGATGGAGACCGGGCGGGACGTGGGAATACAGGCGCGGCAGCGGGCGGGGGTGGGAGAGCATCGGGGAGACGAGCTGGTGAGGAGGATCGAGTTTACGAGAGGTGTACAGGATCCGCATCCTTTCAAGGAAAAGGAGGAGGTGGGGGAAAGGGATGAGATCGTACAGGATCCGCGTGGGGGAGGGGAGACGGATGCGATAGGCGAGGCGGAGAGCATGACGTTCAAGGATTTGGTGGGTAGGGGGGGGGAGCGGAGATCCAGGCCGGATGGGCATACCAAAGGATAGGACGGATGAGGGATTTATAGGTGTGGAGGATGGTGGAGGGGTCCAGACCCCACGTACGGCCGGAGAGGAGCTTGAGGAGACTGAGTCGGGAGTGTGCCTTGGCTTGGAATGTCCGGAGGTGGGGAGTCCAGGAGAGGCGACGGTCGAGGGTGACGCCAAGGTACTTAAGAGTGGGGGTGAGGGCGATAGGACGGCCATAGACGGTGAGATAGAAATCAAGGACGCGGAAGGAAGGGGTGGTTTTGCCTACAATGATTGCCTGGGTTTTGGAGGGATTGACCTTGAGCAACCACTGGTTGCACCAAGCGGTGAACCGGTCAAGATGGGATTGGAGAAGGTGTTGGGAGCGCTGCAGGGTGGGGGCAAGGGCAAGGAAGGCGGTGTCATCGGCAAACTGGAGAAGGTGGACGGGGGGCGACGGCGGCGGCATGTCCGCCGTGTACAAAAGGTACAGAAGGGGGGAGAGGACGGAGCCTTGGGGCACACTGGCGGAGGGGAAAAAGGAGTAGGAATCTGTGTTATGGATGGTGACATAGGAAGGACGGCGGGAGAGAAAGGAGCCGATCAGACGGACGTAGTTAATGCGAAGGGCGAAGGTTTGGAGCTTGAAGAGGAGACCGGAATGCCAGACGCGGTCATAAGCACGCTCGAGGTCCAGGGAGAGGAAGATAGTGGAGCGACGCGAATTTAGCTGTTCGAAAAGGAGATGAGTACGGTGAAGGAGAAGGTCGTCGGAAGAGAAGGAAGGCCGAAAACCACACTGGGTAACGGGAAGGAGGCGGTGCTGGCGGAGGTGCTGGTGGATGCGGCGGGTGAGGATAGATTCCAGGACCTTGCTGAAGACCGAGGTAAGGCTGATGGGACTGTAGGAGGAGACGGCGGACAGCGGTTTGCCAGGTTTAAGGAACATGAGGATATGGGAGGTTTTCCACAGGTCGGGGTAGTAACCGGTGGACAGGACTACATTGTAGAGCCTGGCCAGGGTGGAGAGGAAAGAGACAGGAGCTTCACGAAGGTGACAGTAGGTGACACGATCGTGACCAGGAGCGGTGTTGCGTTTTGTGCGGAGTGTATCAATGAGATCCTGTGTGGTGATGGGGGCGTTGAGTTCCGTGTGTGCAATGTTGTCCAAGTACTGGAAACCAGGAGCGAGGGGAGGGACAGAGGTGTCAGTTCGATCGTGGATATCCGGGAAGAGGGATTAATCGAACTGGGGATCATTGGGGATGGAAAATACATCGGAGAGGTAGGAGGCAAAGTGATTGGCCTTACTAAGGGTGTCAGGGAAGGGATGATCATCATGGAGAAGAGGATAGTAGGGGGAGGGTTTAGTTCCAGTAAGGCGACGGAAGGCTGACCAGAACTTGGACGAGTTGACAGGGAGGGTAGCATTTAAACGGGTGCATGTCTGTCGCCAGTCCTGGCGTTTCTTAGCCGCGAGCAAATTTCGAATGTGTCGCTGTAGTTGCCGGTGGCGTCATAGTGTGTCCAGGTCACGCGTGCGGAGGAAGGCACGGTAGAGACGGCGGGATTCACGGAGGAGGAGGACGGCCTGCGGGGGTAAGGTAGGACGGTGGGGGTGGATGGCGACAGTAGGGATGTGGGCCTCCATGGCCTCAGACAAGGTCTGCTGGAGAAAGGAAGCGGCATGTGTGACATCGTCGGGGTGGTGGTAGGTGAAAGGGTGGCTATCGACGTGGGTGGAGAGGGTATCCCGGTAGGCATTCCAGTTGGCATGGGAATAGTCATGGACGTACTTAGGGGGAGGGTCATTACGAGGGTCGGGGCGGGGGCGACGACCGTCTGAAACGGTGAGGAGGACAGGGAGATGGTCGCTACCAATAGGCTCCAGGACATCCACCGTTATGCGGCCAAGGAGGTTGGGGGAGGAGAGGATAACATCGGGAGTGGAGTTGGATTCGGGACGGGTGTGCTGGGTGATGGGGACGAGGTCGCCTTGAAGGGAGGAGAGGAACCGATGCCACCGACGTAACTGGGCAGTGGAACGACTATGGATGTTGAGGTTGGCGGCGATCACGTAGGATGAGAAGGTACGGTCGATGTGGGAGAGGAAGTCGAAGGGAATAGGGGCGTTGGGGCGGACATAGACGGTGGCGCAGGTAACGGTAAGGCCGGGGAAGAAGAGACTAAGGATCAGGTGTTCGGTGGGGTCGGGAAGGAGAGGTTGCAGCCGAATGGGGATCTGGCGGAGGTGGCCAATGGCAACTCCGCCACGCGCAATTGGGAGAGGATTATCGGAGCGGTGGAGGAGATAGGGCGAGGTGTGGATGATGTGGTGGGGTTGGAGGAAGATTTCATTAAGGAGAAAGGCATCCACGTGGTGGGTGGCAAGGGTGTGCAGGAAGAGGTTCCTGTTGGCGGGAAGGGAGCGGATATTGTTGAAAAGGATACGTTGCTGTCGTGCCATGACAGGGATTTAGACAAGGGTGTCAAGGCGGGAGAAGGTGAAATGGGCCTGGTTGTTGGAGTAGGTGGCGTACATTTTGAGTTGGAAAATGGAACAGGCGGCGAGGGATATCTGTTGGAGGGTGTGGGGGCGCTGGAAGGGATGAACATTCTGGAGGACGATGGTGAGGAACCTGATGATGTCCTCAGCGGTGGGGGCGGGGGAAGAAGGGAATTTCCAGGAGGGGTTGGGGCGTCCAGAGGACGGACAGGGACGGTGAGTTCAGGAGTGGTCGGAGGGGGTCGTGCTTTACACTTTTGGGAGTAGGTGGGATGGGGGAGATTGCAGGTATTGCAGGAAAGAGGGGATTGGAGGTTAGGGCACTTCCTGAGGAAGTGTGCTTGCCTACAATGCGGGCAGGTGGGGGCCTCGCGGCACTCAGCTGTGGGGTGCGCGTTTAGCGCAGCCACCTCTGGCAGCGCAGGGATTGAGGAGGGGAACGGGAGGGGTCGACCTTGTAACGCTGGTTGAAGAGGAGGGCACCCTCTTTCAGGAGACGATCAATGGATGGGGCGTCCTCAGAGAAAACCCGCATAAGGCGGGTGGGGCCGGCCGAGTTGAAAATGCAGCGGACTGCCCGCACCTCCAGCGTGGGATGCGCCTTGAGCTCCGCCAACACCTCCTCATCCGTGATCGACGGACTGAGCCGAGTGATCACGGCGGTGAGGGTCGGTGGGCGACGCGGGGGTTGGGGTTGGCGGGTAGGAGATGGGGAAGGAGCAGGGGTGAGGGAGGTGTTTGGGCCAAAACGGGTGATGGGGAGGCGGGAGAGGATGTCAGTATGGAGGGTGGGGCTGGGGGAGGAGATGAAAACGGAATCCCGTCTGGGAGTGAGGAGAGAGATGGGTGCACCAGGTAAGTGTTGGCAGAGGAGGAGGGAGAGATTCCGGGCCTCAAGAACGGAAGGATCGGGACGGGAGAGGAGGTATTTGTAGAAAGAGGGGGGAGGAGGTGGAGGAGGAAGAGGCGGAGGGAGCAGGGCCAGGTGGGGAGACATCCATGGCATCCTGGTGGGGGGGGGAGAAGGAGGACGGGGCGGGGCCTTTTTGGGAGCGGAGGAGGTGGTGGTGCCACTAGGGCGTTTAACGGCGGCAGAAGGGCGGGTGGTGATATGAGGGACGGGAGCTATAGGGAGGTGGTGGGAAGGGACAGGTCCCGGCGTGGACGCAGCAGTCGGCGCCGGAGAAGGTGACGGTGAAGGCGACGGTGACGGTGGCGGCGGTGATGGCGAAGGCGATGGGGAGAGTTGGGCATGGACAGTGGCCCGACGGGCCACCACTCTAGCTGGAGCTGCAGTGACAGGCTGGGGGAGTGGGGGGAAAGGATCAGATCGAGAGGAGCAGAAGGAAGAAGCTGGAGAGGGGGCGACAAAGAGCAAGGGCGAAGGGAGAGTGAGAAGAGGCGGGATGGAAAGAGGGGGGTGTGACTGGGCACACCATGTGATGGTGGTGGTGGCGGCGGCGGAGGGGGAAGTATAGACGATGGCTGTGGTGGTAGTGGTGGTAGTGGTGGTGGGGGCTGACATGACGATGGGGAGAAACAAAAACGCACAGAACGAAAAAGAAAGGACAAAAACGGGGGACAGACGAGAACGAGAGAAGACGGAGACGGAGGAAGACGAGGACGGAAGAAGACCAGAGTCCCACGCTGCTGGCGCTGGCGCCTACTCGACGATGGGCGGCAGGAACGCTGCCGCTGCTGCTGCCGCGGACGGGGCCGGGGCCGCTGCCGCTGCTGCTGCTGCTGCTGCTGGGCCGCTGCTGCTGCGGCCGCTGCTGCTGCGGCCGCTGCTGCTGGAGGGCTGGCCGGCTGGCTGTCGCTGCTGGCTGGACCGCTGCTGCTGGAGAGCTGGCTGGCTCCCGTCGGCTGGACCGCTGCTGCTGGCTGGGACCGATTCCGCTGGCCGGGACCGATTCTGCTGCTGCTGCTGCTACTCGGTTGGAACGAACGCTGGCTGGCTGGAACGAACGCTGGCTGGCTGGCTGGCTGGAACTAACGCTGGCTGGCTGGCTGGCACCTGGAACACCTAGCGCTTCGATTAGTGCTGGAATGGCACAATCGAAAGGCGGTAACCTTGCGGTGTACCGCCGGAGATACGAAGACGTTCTCCGCTCCGTCTTATATAGTGCGCTGATGGTACTACCGCGCATGCGTTGAAGTCACGGAGACAGAAGGACCACACCGCCCAACGGCAGCGCCCTCACTGGTGGAACTGCAAGACTCAACTGCGGTCGGTATTGTCGCTGGCCGCAGCTATCGAAGTCTTCTGGCGTCTTCGTCTCGAGCAAATTTCAGAGATGACGGGATTCCTCGCGTTATTCGGTTGGTAACCACTGTCACTGTTCATTAGATTTTCCGCAATGCGTATTTCAACGGATTCTTTGATAATGGAGTCCCAAAAGGTTGTTTCTGTGGCCAAAATCGAAGTTCTGTCGTACTCCATTGAGTGTCCGTTGGAAATAAAATGTTCCGGAACTGCTGACTTACTGGGTTGAAGTAGTCGAGTGCAACGTTGATATTCCGTACAACGCTCTTCCACTGTACGCGTTGTCTGTCCTATATATGCCATACCACATTGACACGGTAGTTTATAAATCCCCGCCTTCCGCAGTAACAAATCATCCTTTACCGATGCAGTTTAAATTTTACAACATCTTCCCGTCTGTGTCCTGCGCGAGCGTCTAAATACACTGCGCTCGGGCACTCACTGCCGTCTCACGGGGCTACGGACTACCTCGACCCCGCGGGAAACAAAGAGTGCACGTGAACTATCGATACAGATTGGCGCCAAGAAAATACAACACGCGCACGGCACACACTGTTTGTATTGTATGTTGTGGGCTTCAATCAAAAGACTAGTTTGATGCAGCTCCGAAAAGCAAAGGCAGCCTACATTCATTTGATGTGATGATGATGATGTTTGGTTTGTGGGGCGCTCAACTGCGTGGTTATCAGCGCCCGTACAATTACCCAATCTTTGCTCAGTCCATTCATTTGAACCTACTTATTGTATTGACCCCTTTGCCTATCTCTACAGTTTGTACCCCTCTCACGCATCCCTCCGTTACCAAATTGGTGATTCCTTAATGACTTAGAGACAGTCGTATCTACAGATCCCTTATTTTAGTCAAGCTGTGCCACAGGTTTCTTTCTTCCACAATTCATTACTTAAGCGATCTAACCGTCTGATCTTCAGCATTCTTCTGTGGCACCACATTTCAAAACCTTTTCTTCTCTTTTTGTCTGTACTCCTTTTCGTTGTTTCAATTCTGTACAAGGCTACACTCCAGAAAAAGGCCTTCAGCGATGTATACTGCAATAAGATGCTGCGGAGGTGTGACTGAGTTCAGATTCCGTGCTTTCCAAGAAAGAGGGGAAAACACCGAACACCAAGTTTCGTACTTCAGAGGAAACATGAGAAAGCCAATATCGTACTTCAAAAAATTATGAGAAGACTCAGAGTCGTTTTGAGCTAGCGAAAACAGTCCAAACAGATCCTGTGCGAAAGTACAAAATAACAAAAACATCGCACATAGCAAACACTGTACGGAGTAAAACGAGATACGCAGGAAACTGACTTGGCTTTGGTGGGTCAGTTGCTTAACAGCAAGTGGGTCCGCCATCTTCCCATTTGGCACGTACCTGCAGTGTGCCGGCCGCTGTGGTCGAGCGGTTCTAGGTGCTTCAGTCTGGAACCGCGCGACCGCTACGGTCGCAGGTTCGAATCCTGCCTCGGGCATGGATGTGTGTGATGTCCTTAGGTTAGTTAGGTTTAAGTAGTTCTAAGTTCTAGTGGACTGATGACCTCAGATGTTAAGTCCCATAGTGCTCAGAGCCATTTTGGAATGACTCTTCGAGGCATATTGACAGACTCAACAGACAACACAAACGACACTATGCGGTTCAAGATTGGAGACACACCGAGCTGTAGTGGACTGCACTGGCAATGCAGGTTTCCCTTGAACTCCATTACACAGAATTCTCAGTGGCCAAGAGACTGTTGAGAAAGAGATTTTTGATTAAAACAACACAAAACATGAGGGTCTTACAAACCATTTTTGAGCAGTTTAGTATTCCATTTGGATTAAGTTAGGCTTCTCGTTAGAAAAGCTACATATTGATCAGGATATTCCATCGTTCGGATGCACTGACATAAATAACTGTAGTCGTGACTCATGTAAAATACGAGCAAATGGTCGCTGTCGTCACAAGTTGTCAGAGTACAAACTTTTGCAACGCCATAAGCAATCATTCAGTTCGTGTGCTTTTTTCCACTCGTTTTGTGTTTAAGATGCCAAGCCCATTTCTCGTTAAATGCACCCTGTTTTATATACAAAAGCGTATTAGAGCTCGTGAACGAGATGAAGTAAAACCAAACTTAATTGAGTGTAAAAACAATTGCGTAAGAGGGAAACGTTGGTAACGTACATCGGATATAAATTATCTAAAATTAAGCTTCTCTTCCCTAACGCCTTTCCACCTTGATGAGAGTATATTTCGCAGATTAATATTGTAGCTAAAGTACTGAAATGCCTCCATAGACGCTTCGAACAAAAATTACTCGCATCATTGATGAAATTTGCAGTTCTGTATCCGTGACCCAGCGAAATTCTCTCGGGATTACAATCACTGTTAAAGACGCCATGGAAAATTACAGCTATCTGAAATAATGAAAGCCGCAGAAGGAAAACAGAATGTACAATTGAAGTACCCTAGTATATCCGATATAGGCTATAACTCACAAAAGGCGAATACAGCAGCTGCAAATTAAAGACAAGGGCTGAAATTCTTCTGAGTTTAAGACAGATTCACTTGAGGCACATGTTACAACCGGTACTCAGAAAACAACGATGGGGCACTGTTTCCTAACTGTATGTGAAATTCATGTCGCATTCCTAAAGCATAACGGACACTGTAACAATATCAAAATCGTATCCGGAAGGAGATTCTCACTCAGCAGCGGAGTGTTCGCTGATATGAAACTTCCTGGCACATTAAAACCGTGTGCCGGGCCGAGACTCGAACTCGGGACCTTAGCCTTTCGCGGGCAAATGTTCTACCAAATGAGCTACCCAAGCACGATTCACGCCCCGTCCTCACAGCTTTACTTCCGCCAGTACCTCGTCTCCTACCTTCCAAACTTTACAGAAGCTCTCCTGCGAACCTTTAATCTTCCAGGCAGTTCCACAAAAATCGCATGTCTAGTATACTGATCTCTAGTTCCAACTGTGACGGTTAATTCTAATTTAAGAATATTATGGCTTCTTTTAGTAGCTCTCTCAAAAATCGCAGTGGGCCACGTAATCAAATACACTGGTGGCCATTAAAATTGCTACACCACAAAGATGACGTGCTACAGACGCGAAATTTAACCGACAGGAAGAAGATGCTGTGATATGCAAATGATTAGCTTTTCAGAGCATTCACACAAGGTTGGTGCCGGTGACGACAACTACAACGTACTGACATGAGGAAAGTTTCCAACCGATTTCTCATACACAAACAGCAGTTGACCGACGTTGCCTGGTGAAACGTTGCTGTGATGCCTCGGGTAAGGAGGAGAAATGCGTACCATCACGTTTCCGACTTTGATAAAGGTTGAATTGTAGCCTATCGCTATTGCGGTTTATCGTATCGCGACATTGCTGCTCGCATTGGTCGAGATCCAATGACTGTTATCAGAATATGGAATCGATTGGTTCAGGAGGGTAATACGGAACGCCATGCTGGATCCCAACGGCCTCGTATCACTTACAGTCGAGATGACAGGCATCTTATCCACATGGCTGTAACGGATCGTGCAGCCACGTCTCGATCCCTGAGTCAACAGATGGGGACGTTTGCAAGACAACAACCATCTGCACGAACAGTTCGACGACGTTTGCAGCAGCATGGACTATCAGCTCGGAGAACATGGATGCGGTTACCCTTGACGCTGCATCACAAACAGAAGCGCCTGCGATGGTGTACTCAACGACGAACCTGGGTGCACGAATGGCAACACGTAATTTTTTCGGATGAATCCAGGTTCTGTTTACAGCATCATGATGGTCGCATCCGTATTTGGCGGCATCGCGGTGAACGCACATTGGAAGCGTGTATTCGTCATCGCCATACTGGCGTATCACCCGACGTGATGGTATGGGGTGCCATTGGTTACACGTCTCGGTCACCTCTTGTTCGAATTGACGGCACTTTGAACAGTGGACTTTACATTTCAGATGTGTTACAGCCCGTGACTCTACCCTTCATTCGATCCCTGCGAAACCCTACATTTCAGCAGGATAATGCACGACCCCATGTAGCAGGTCCTGTATGGGCCTTTCTGGATACAGAAAATGTTCGACTGCTGCCCTGGCCAGCACATTCTCCAGATCTCTTACCAATTGAAAACGTCTGGTCAATGGTGGCAGAGCAACTGGCTAGTCACAATACGCCAGTCACTACTCTTGATAAACTGTGGTATCTTGTTGAAGCTGCATGGGCAGCTGTACCTGTACACGCCGTCCAAGATCTGTTTGACTCAATGCCGAGGCGTATCATGGCCGTTATTACGGCCAGAGTTGGATGTTCTGGGTAATGATTTCTTAGGATCTATGCACCCAAACTGCGTGAAAATGTAATCACATGTCAGTTCCAGTATAATATATTTGTCCAATGAATATCCGTTTATCATCTGCATTTCGTCTTCGTGTATCAGTTTTAATGGCCAGTGGCGTATATCTTACTTAAACGTCCTCATAATTTACTTACCGCAAAATTAATAGAAATAGAGGAATGAAAGACAAATTCAGAAAACAAAGCAGTAAATCAGAGTGTACAGGAATATTTTTAAACATCTAAAATAAAGAAAAAAAGGCTTACATACATCCAGTAATTAAACTTTCTTGCTACAAGGTCCTTCACATCTACATCTTTACCCCTCAAGCAATCTTACGGTCTGTGGTGGAGGGTACTTTGCGTATCACTGTTACTTCCCCATTTTCCTTTATCTGTGGCATATGATTCGCGGGAAGAATGTCTACTGGTACGCCACTGTGTGGGTTCGAATCTGTCTAATTTTATATTATGGACCTTTCACAAGATATACGTAGGATGGAACAATACGTCGGATGACTCTTCTTGGGACGGATGCTCTCCGAATTTTATCAATTGCCCCTACCATGAAACAGGACGCCTCTTTTGCGGCGTCTGTCACTGAAGTTCACTGAGCATCTCCGTGACGCTTTCGCTTTTGAGTGAACGTGTACCGAAACGTGATGCTCTCCTTTGTATCTCCTTTATTTCCTGTGATGCGGATTCCAGACAGACGAGGAATATGCAAGTACTGGTCTAACGAGTGTTTTGTAGGTTAGATTATTTGTTCATGTAATACATTTCCTAAGGACACGTTCAATGAATCTCAGTCTGGCTTCTGCCTTACCCAGGTTTGTTTTATCTGATCGTTCCACTTCATATCACTCCGTACTTATATACTCCTGAATATTTTATGGAAATGATTGCTTCCAGTTATTGTGCTGCAATCGTGTAGTCATACAATAAAGGATCTGAAGTCTATGTATTCGCAATACATTACATTAGCTTTTGTTGAGAATCAATTTCTACACCCTACACGAAGCGTCTACCCTTTACAGATCGTCCTGCATTTAGCAACGATTTCCAAGCGTTGCGACTTCTCTATATACAACGGCATCATCTGCGAAAAACCTCACGGAACTTACAATGCTATATACTGTAAACAGTAATGTTCTACGATATTTTTTTGGAGAACGGCAGAAGTTACTTTTACGTGTGAAGACTTCTCTCTGTTTCGAACGACTTTCTGTGTTATGTTTGCTAGAAACTCTTCAATCCAGTTACACTGTTGGTCTGATATTATATATGTTCGTATTATGTTTATTAGGTAGCTGCATCTACTGCTTTCTGCTTTTCGTTGACGAACAGAGCAAGCTGGGTTTCACATAATTGTTATTTTCAGAAGCCATGTTGATGCCTACAGAAAGGATTTTCGATCTCCACAAATGTCATAATACGTGATAACAAAACATATTCCAAAATTATAAAACGGAGATACAGTGCTATAGTTTTGTCGGTCCTTTCGATGACTATTCTTGAAAACTTGAAAGACTTGTGTTTGATGCCAATCATTAGGAACCCTTTGCTTCTCTAGAGATCTGCTAGGAGAGGGTAAGTTCTTTCGCAGGCAGTTTGTAGAATCTAACTTGTAACCCGTGAGATCTAGGGGGCTTCCCTGTGTCGAGCGATTTCAGTTGATTCCCTGTCCCACGGTCACATATTCCGATATGCGTCAATTTGTCGTTCGTACGACGACATAAAGGAGGTACTACAATGCTATCTTACTCCGTGAAACCGTTTCCGAAAAATGCGTTCAGTAATTCCGCCTGTTCTTTGTCATAAAATGGTTCAAATGGCACTGAGCAGTATGGGACTTAACATCTGAGGTCACCAGTCCCCTAGAACTTAGTACTACTTAAATCTAACTAACCTAAGGACATCACACACATCCATGCCCGAGGCAGTATTCGAACCTGCGACCGTAGCCGTTTCGCGGTTCCAGACTGAAGCGCCTAGAACCGCTCGGCTACACAGGCCGGCTCTTTATCATCCTCTGTTTCAAGCCCGTTACGGTCACAGTGTGTCTGACAGATGGATTCTATCCATTCATTTAACAATGAGATCAAAACTTCTTAAGATTTTGTTTCAAGTCGGTAGATAGAGTTTTACTTTGAAATTCGCTGAGCGCTCCGCATATCGCCTTCTTTACGCTAATTTTGGCTTCGTATTGTTTTAGCTTGTCTTTGAGGGTTTGGCTTCAGCCATGATGTGCCTTTTCTGGCACACCAGCTCCTTGGCGCCACACTATCGATTACCCGGCTGTACTAGGATCTTTGCCCCTGTTGTGATCTCGCGGGGTACTGGCGCTCAGGGCAGTTGGTTGGACTCGCTGCGAGGCGTAAGGACGTGCTTGCGTGGACGAAAGAGGAAAACATGCGGACTCGGCCAGCAGCGGCGCGGCGGGTCTACTTCGTAAGGCGGTCGCGAGTTCGTGGCGGATCTGCCTGACGTCAACTCCGGGCGCTGTTCGTCGCATTGCTTTGGTGCCTCTTTTCTCGGAGAGACCCATCCTTGGAGACCATCTCCAACAACGCTCTCCATCGAAGGTGTAAGTGATTTTGGTGTCTTCGTTTCGTTGAACGATTTGCGTTGCAGCCAGTGTACTTGCTGCTTGGTTGCCCTAATGTACATGTTGTTGGAGTAAGAGCAGCCGGCAGAGTGTGTAACCGCATGGAGACCAGCGGTTACTATTTCTTTTTAAAAATTCGCTGATCGGATTAATATGAGGAAGCCGATCAGCTCGAAGGTGTGTGTGTTATATTTATTTGTTTATCTTCTTTTTTTGGGACAGTATTCAGAAGTTTATGTATTGTCTGCATGAGATTTTCAGTATATTCTGATTGCCATCGAATCCCTTGTATATTGCTGTAAAATTTGTGTCACTCCTATTGAATGCACTTACTTAGTTAATTAGTAAAGACTCGTATTCTGTAAAGCTAGTCATTTGTACGTAGTTCCTTTATACAGGGTGTTACAAAAAGGTACGGCCACACTTTCAGGAAACATTCCTCACACACAAATAAAGAAATTTCCATGTTAGAGCTCATTGTAGTTTCGTCAGTATGTACTGTACTTCCTCGATTCACCGCCAGTTGGCCCAATTGAAGGAAGGTAATATTGACTTCGGTGCTTGTGTTGACATGCGACTCATTGCTCTACAGTACTAGCATCAAGGTCATCAATACGTAGCATCAACAGGTTAGTGTTCATCACGAACGTGGTTTTGCAGTCAGTGCAACGTTTACAAATGCGGAGTTGGCGGATGCCCATTTGATGTATGTATGTAGCACGGGGTAATAGCCGTGGCGCGGTACGTTTGTATCGAGACAGATTTCCAGAACGAAGGTGTCCCGACAGGAAGACGTTCGAAGCAACTGATGGGCGTCTTAGGGAGCACGGAACATTCCAGCCTATGACTCGCGACTGGGGAAGACCTAGAACGACGAGGACACCTGCAATGGACGAGGCAATTCTTCGTGCAGTTGACGATAACCATAATGTCAGCGTCAGAGAAGTTGCTGCTGTACAAGGCTACGTTGACCATGTCACTGTATGGAGAGTGCTACGTGAGAACCAGTTGTTTCCGTACCATGTACAGCGTGTGCAGGCACTATCAGCAGCTGATTGGTTTCCACGGGTACACTTCTGCGAATGGTTCATCCAACAATGTGTCAATCCTCATTTCAGTGCAAATGTTCTCTTTACTGATGAGGCTTCATTCCAACGTGATCAAATTGTAAATTTTCACAATCAACATGTGTGGGCTGACGGGAATCCGCACGCAATTGTGCAACCGCGTCATCAACACAGATTTTTTGTGAACGTTTGGGCAGGCATTGTCGGTGATGTCTTGATTGGGCCCCATGTTCTTCCACCTACGCTCAATGGAGCACGTTATGATGATTTCATACGGGATACTCTACCTGTGCTGCTAGAACATGCGCCTTTACAAGTACGACACAACATGTGGTTCATGCACGATGGAGCTCCTGCACATTTCAGTCGAAGTGTTCGTACGCTTCTCAACAACAGATTCGGTGACCGATGGATTAGTAGAGGCGGACCAATTCCATGGCCTCCACGCTCTCCTGACCTCAACCCTCTTGACTTTCATTTATGGGGGCATTTGAAAGCTCTTGTCTACGCAAACCCGGTACCAAATGTAGAGACTCTTCGTGCTCGTATTGTGGACGGCTGTGATACAATACGCCATTCTCCAGGGCTGCATCAGCGCATCAGGGATTCCATGCGACGGAGGGTGGATGCATGTATCCTCGCTAACGGAGGACATTTTCAACATTTCCTGTAACAAAGTGTTTGAAGTCACGCTGATACGTTCTGTTGCTGTGTGTTTCCATTCCATGATTAATGTGATTTGAAGAGAAGTAATAAAATGAGCTCTAACATGAAAAGTAAGCGTTTCCGGACACATGTCCACATAACATATTTTCTTCCTTTGTGTGTGAGGAATGTTTCCTGAAAGTTTGGCCGTACCTTTTTGTAACACCCTGTATAAGTATATTTATTTGAAAGCACTCACTCAATTATTAGTAGAACCTCGTATTCTGTAAAAGGCAATAATTTGTACGTAGAATTTTATACGCGTGCTTTTATTTGAATGGACTCAGTCAGTATTAGTTCTGTTTATTAGTATTTATTTGTTGTTTATTGATCTCTTAACTTATCTTAATTGATGTTTGGTTGGTGTTTTCCGTGTTTTCTGCGGTCTGTTTGTGTTCCAGTTTTCTGTGAGTTGGGGTGTGTGGGAGCGGCGCCAGGTTCCGCTTCGGTGCACAGAAGCTGTGACGTACCGTCTAATGGGAAGTGACTCCCCGTTGGGCTCCGGGGTTTAGGTGTTGTTTTGGACGGTTGGTCTGCTGTTTCCTGCATTTTAAGTCACCTTTTGCCCAGGGCAGCCTGGCGTCACTGCCCGTTTGGTAAACATTTAACGTGTTTCATGTATATTTAAAAAGAATAGGTATTTTATTTGCTTGGGACTGAATTGTATTAAATTGTAATTTCTTGTACTGCTTGTGTTATTTGGGGTCTTAACGAACTGGTGTGCTATTCGTAAATCACTTTCATATTGCAAATTATTGCTCCTTTAAATAAACTATCTGTGACACATTTCTTTATATCAATTTCTGATTGTAATTTATTGTTCCTTTAGGTATTGAAATCTCTGTGGCTCATCTCTTTAAGTGAGAGTTCGAAACTGTAATTTGCTGCCTTGCTTGAGTAGCAGGTTATCTGTGATTTTTTTGGTATTGTCTTAAGATGGCCACGTGTTGATTGTCTCTTAACTGTTTTATAAATATTGTCTTTGAAGAAATTGTTAATTCATTGATTTGGTAGTTGTTGTGTTTAAGGAGGGACATTATAGAGGCCTTGACCTTCCATGCTAAGTGTACCCCCTCATCCCGACTTCGTCAGCTACAGGCTAAGTTTAAATTAGCAGTAAGGCTCTCTTTGTTTTTGTAGCAACTTTCTAACACGATTGTCGAACCACGGTGGGTCTTTTCAATCCCTCACAAATTTGCTCCGCTTAAATCGTAATTGCGTATTGCACGATGCTCATTAAATTTGTCCAATGATGCACAACATTGTCAGTGCTGGAGATTAAATTTTCGTGTTGGTCTGGCAGCTAATCTCAAACCTGTTTCTTGTCGCTCTTTCTAAACAGAAATATCTTCCTACCTTTCTTTGTGTTGCTAATTACAGCAGTATTCAGTGATGTTTAACGACCTTATGATCACTCATTCCCTGTTATACGCTGAATCGAAAGGTTCGTGTCTGTTCGTCGCCAGATGTTATCTTAAAGAGTCGGTTTTCTGATTAACTGCGCAAGATAATTTTCGGATAGAGCTCTCAGCACAGTTACACTTGCGTCACTCGAGTCTTCAGGTCTATAGTTGAAAAGTTAAAGTTTCTCCATAGAACTTTAAGATGACCAGGAAATTTACGGGAAATATTCTTGAAGTTTTTATATATACTTGTACTTCTATATACATATTCCGCAAGCTACCGCTGCTCAAGATAATACCACTACTAGGTGTTCCCTTTCGTCTTCCACTCGCAGACAAAGCGAAGGAGAAACGACTGTCTATATACCTCCGTATGAGTCGTAATTGCTCGTATCTCACATTCGTGATCCCTACACGACATGTATGTTGGCGCCAATAGGATCGTTCTGCATTTAGCTTCAAATGCCGGTTCTCTAATCTTTCTCAGTAGTGTTCTTCGAAATCAGTGTCTTCTTCCATGAAGGGATTCCCACTTGAGTTCCTGAGGGGTATACGTAACACCTGCATGCAGATCGAACCTACGGGTAAAAAATTTAGCAGCCCGCCTCTGAACTGCTACGATGTCTTCTTTCAATCCGACTTTGTGCGGAGCTCACATACTCGAGCACTACTCAAGAATACGTCGCACTGGTGTCCTATACGCGGTCTCCTTTACAACTGAACCACACTTTCCTAAACTTCTCCCAATAAACCGAAGTGGACCATTTGTCTTCTTCGCTACGCCCAAAATTATATTTAAACGATGTGACTGTGTCAGTCGGTACAACGCTAATGCTGTACCCGTATATTAAGTGTTTGTTTTTCCTACATATCCGCATTAACTTACATTTTGCTACATTTAGAGTGAGCTGCCATTCGTCAAACCAACTAGAAATCTTATCTTTATCATTCTGCAGTCACTGATCTTCGACACCTTCCTGTACACCAGAGCATCACCAGCGAACAACCGCAGATTTCTGCCAATCCTGTCAGCCAGATGATTTATATACATATACAAAATAGCAACAGTTCTATGACCCTTTCCTTAGACATCCCTCATGTTACCCCTGTCTGCGATGAACAATCGCCGTCGAGGACAACGTACTGGGTCCTATTACTTCAAGCCACTCGCATATCTGGGAGTCTGTTCATGCTCGTGCATTCGCTAACAGTCTGCAGTGGGGCACCGTTTCGAATGCTTTTCGGAAATCTAGAAATATGGAATTTACCTGTTTCCCTTCATCCATATTTCGCAGTATATCATGTGAGAAAAAAGCAAGCTGGGTTCCACAGGAGTGATACTTCGTAAAGCCAAGAAGATTCGTGGACATGAGCTTTCCGGTCTCTAGGAAATGTATTATATTCGTACTCAGAATATTCTCTAGACTTCTGCAGCAAACCGATGTTATGGACAATGACCTGTAATTTTGCAGGTTTGTTCTTTTGCCCTTCCTACATACAGAAGTCAGCTGCGACTTTTTCCAGTCGTCTGGCACTTTGCTATAGTGGTGAGATTCGCGATAAATGCAAACTAAGTAAGGAATAAATGACGTGACTCTTTCTAAACCAAATTGGGAACCCATCCTGACATAGCGATTTGTTTATTTTCAACTCTCAGTTGTTTCTCTATGCCAGGGATGCTTATTACTACGAAATCCATAAGGGACTCGATGCGATGGTCAAACGACTTACGTTTGTAGCGTTCGCCTGCGTGAACGATTTGGTAAACGTGCAATTTAAAATTTCGGCCTTTCTTTTTCTGTCTTCTACTGGCAAACCCGACTAATCAACAAGTGTTTGGATAGAAGACTTATACTCGCTTAGCGATTATAGGAGGGAAGTAAGGAACGGTGGGTCGCGAAATGGAAACCACAGTGAAAATCAAAACTGTTTTATTTGCAACGGTTAGCTACGCCTTCCAACTACTTCTCTACACCGTCGCCGCTCAGACTTTGACATCTGTCTTAGCGTTGTACCAACTTTTCAATTCCCTCGTTATAGAAGACAGCCCCCAGTGCTCTTTAGACAGTTTTCTACTCTGAACTGCAGCTTGTTGTCTGTGACAAAATCTTGTCTTCATAGCGTGCGGTTCATTTGAGCAGAGATGAACCTCATGGGTAGCCAATTACGGGCTGTATTGTGGGTGATCAAACACTTACCATCGAAAACGCTGCAGGAGCATCTTCATTGTCCCTGCAGAATGCGGCCGAGAATTGTTGTGTATAGCGAACCGCATGACAGTTATGTTATGTGGATTGCATAACTTCAGGCGAAATCTTTTGCCAGGCCCTCATATTTGGCGGGATACGCTAATTTCAAGCCATCTTTTCGTTCTCACTGTGAGCTCAGAACTGAAAAAAGCGACATGATGCGATCGACGGGCGGACTAGACACAGTGCCCAACGCATCTGTGCAAAGTTTCATCAGATTTTCACTATATTTTCCATTTCGCTATCTATCGTTCCTTACTTTACGAATAACCCTCGTATAAAGGACCAGAATTTTTTCTGTTTCTCCGTCAAATTCTGAGCCAAGGTATGACGGTGGTAGCTGCTGTATGCTTCGCTCATAGATCTTGCCACAGACCACGAATCTCTACAGATCTTTGCCTGTCGTCATTTGTGCATCCTCTTTTGAACTGAGAGTGCAAGAGGCTTTGCTTCCTCAGCATTTTCCGAATTTCGTTATTAAACCATAGTGCGTCTTTACCGTCCTTAATAACCGTACTAGGCGCATATGTGTCCAGAGCAAGATTTGCAGTCTGTTTAAACGTTGCCCATAATTCCTCTATGTACATCATTATGTAGCTAAATGATTGCAGTTCATTGTCTAAGTGAGATGCTAACTACTGATTACCTGCTCTTTCTAGCAGAAACACTCTCCTACCCCTCTTGACTGATTTGTTAACTTTTGTAGCCATAGTCGCTATAATGACATCATGATCACTAATCCGCGTCTGTATACTGACGCCATCGATAAGGTCTGGCATGTTTGTAGCTATAAGTTCCAAGGTATTTTCATTGCGTGTGGGCTGCCGAGCTAACTGCTCAAGACAGTTTTCGGAAAACGTGTTCAAAAGTCTGCACCCCTTGCCATACATCTACACACGTCCCAGTCTATACTCGGTAGGTTAAAATTTCCACCAACTAGTATTGCGTGATCTGTCCAAAGGATTTTTCTGAATGACTCTAGAACTGTCACAGCGGAGTCGGGTGGTAGATAAAAACATTCAACAATTAACTTGGTTTAACCTATTCGCGACCAGATAACTTCAGTATCATGCTCAATTTCAAACTCAATACAGACAATATTTCTGTCGACTGCAATTAACACTCCCCCTTCTACAGCTTCTAATCTACATTCCAAGACTCACTAAATATCTCAGAGCATTTTACTTTGGGTTTTAGCCAGCTCTCAATCCCAAGGGTAATTTGAGGTTGAGAAGTTTCCTTGAGGGCAGTAAATTCGGGAACTTTGTTACGAACACTTCGACAATTTACTGATAATATTTTTTCAGTTGTAGTTTCCCCTCACATGTTCCACCACTACTGCTGCTGAAGCAGGGGTCTATAGAAGCATCCAATGACCATGTTTGTTCCAGCTTTAGCACTTACCTTCACCCAAACTGTTCTCACGCTGAATCTGTATTAATCCCACTGAATACTACCATATTTTTATTGCTATAACCTAGCCTCCACCAGCTACGTTCCACCTATCTTTGCGATATAGTTTCCAGTCACAGTTCAGAATTTCATTGCTGCTGACTTCTGGTTTCAGCCATCTTTCTTACCCTAGTACTATGGGGGCTCTGTTACCGTTTGTAAGCGAGATTAGTTTCGGAACCTTTCTATAGACGCTCCTGTGTTTAATTAACATAGGGGCGATCAAAAAGTTTCCGCTCCAAGATCTTGTAGTTCAGAATCGGATTGCCAGTCAGGCAAAATCACCATGGGCATTGAGGCAATCATCCTACCGATGCACTAGTTCGAAGATACACGTTTGGTAAAACACCTTGTCCCAGTGCGTGAAGAAGTCCCTGCTGTACATCTTCGTCCGAGACGAATCGTTGACACTTCAGGGTCTTCATTAAGGGATCAAAGATATGTTGCCCCATACATATCTTCTTTCTCCCATGGATGTCTATCGGTGTTTGTCCTTCGGTAGCCAAGAAAAGAATAACCGCACGCACGTTGGTCTTGTTTCTACAGATTTGGAAATAACGTCCCCATAGTTCACGTTCCCTCATTTACCGTTCGCACATCGGAAAGACACAAATGCAACACTGATACCTTGCCTATAAGTCGGTGCTTATACACCCGCGTCAGAGTAGAGCTAAGTTACGTATACACTGCAAAAACTCCCTCAAATGTAAACTTTTGGATTGCCCCTTATGCTATACTAAAATTTCCTTTTTACGACCTTCTATGACGAATGCTTCCCTGTGTGGACTCAGAAAGTGTCTTTTCGGTCCTGTAGATGGATTTCTCTTTCCTGAAAAACTTATATGTGAACACAACACATACTCTGCCACTCTCGTAGCTGTTTCCCACGTGTACTGTAAACCTGAACTACGAGGTGCATTCAAGTTCTAAGGCCTCCGATTTTTTTTCTCCGGACTGGAAAGAGATAGAAACATGCGCATTGTTTTAAAATGAGGCCGCGTTCATTGTCAATACGTCCCAGAGATGGCAGCACTGTACGGCAGATGGAATTTTACCGCCAGCGGCTAAAATGAGAACTGTTTTAAATACTTAAAATGGCGACGTTTTCCTTACTTGAACAGCGTGCAATCATTCGTTTTCTGAATTTGCGTGGTGTGAAACCAATTGAAATTCATCGACAGTTGAAGGAGACATGTGGTGATGGAGTTATGGATGTGTCGAAAGTGCATTCATGGGTGCGACAGTTTAATGAAGGCAGAACATTGTGTGACAACAAACTGAAACAACCTCAGGCTCACACAAGTCGGTCTGACGACATGATTGAGAAAGTGGAGGGAATTGTTTTGGGGATCGCCGAATGACTGTTGAACAGATCGCCTCCAGAGTTGGCATTTCTGTGGGTTCTGTGCACACAATCCTGCATGACGACCTGAAACTGCGAAATGTGTCACCCAGGTGGGTTCCACGAATGCTGACAGATGACCACATGGATGCCCGTGTGGCATGTTGCCGAGCAAAGTTGACGCGCAACGACAGCATGTCATCGGTTGTGACAATGGATGAGACGTGGATGCCATTTTTCAATCCAGAAACAAAGCGCCAGTCAGCTCAATGGAAGCACACAGATTCACCGCCACCAAAAAAATTTCGGGTAACTGCCAGTGCTGAAAAAATGATGGTGTCCATGTTCTGGAACAGCGAGGACGTAATCGTTACCCAATGCGTTCCAAAGGGCACTACGGTAACAGGTGCATCCTACGAAAATGTTTTGAAGAAGAAATTCCTTCCTGCACTGCAACAAAAACGTCCGGGAAGGGCTGCGGGGGTGCTGTATCACGAAGACAACGCACCCTTCGTGATCCTCTGCTGCCTTCACTACTTCATCCCTCAAAGCTACCCATTATAAATGTAATATAATGCGCATACATAGGGGCAGAAATCCATTCCAGTACGATTATGCCATAGGTGGTAAATCATTGGAAGCGGTAACGACCGTAAAATACTTAGGAGTTACTATCCGGAGCGATCTGAAGTGGAATGATCACATAAAACAAATAGTGGGAAAACCAGGCGCCAGGTTGAGATTCATAGGAAGAATTCTAAGAAAATGTGACTCATCGACGAAAGAAGTAGCTTACAAAACGCTTGTTCGTCCGATTCTTGAGTATTGCTCATCAGTATGGGACCCTTACCAGGTTGGATTAATAGAAGAGATAGACATGATCCAGCGAAAAGCAGCGCGATTCGTCATGGGGACATTTAGTCAGCGCGAGAGCGTTACGGAGATGCTGAACAAGCTCCAGTGGCGGACACTTCAAGAAAGGCGTTACGCAATACGGAGAGGTTTATTATCGAAATTACGAGAGAGCACATTCCGGGAAGAGATGGGCAACATATTACTACCGCCCACATATATCTCGCGTAATGATCACAACGAAAAGATCCGAGAAATTAGAGCAAATACGGAGACTTACAAGCAGTCGTTCTTCCCACGCACAATTCGTGAATGGAACAGGGAAGGGGGGATCAGATAGTGGTACAATAAGTACCCTCCGCCACACACCGTAAGGTGGCTCGCGGAGTATAGATGTAGATGTAGATGTAGATTCTTCTTCTACTGTATTTCTTTCCCCCATTCCTGTCAATTGTTCCCTTATCCTCTCCCTGAAACTCTGTAAAACCTCTGGTTTAGTCAGTTTGTCCAGGTCCCATCTCCTTAAATTCCCACCTTTTTGCAGTTTCTTCAGTTTTAATTTACAGTTCATAACCAATAGATTGTGGTCAGAGTCCACATCTGCCTGTGGAAATGTCTTACAATTTAAAACCTGGTTCCTAAATCTCTGTCTTACTATTATATAATCTATCTGATACCTTCTAGTATCTCCATTATTCTTCCATGTATACTTGTCATTTAGCCAGTCAAAATTACGTGAAGACAGGAAAACGCAGAGAGCAGGTGCTTCTTTGTTGGAAGCACACCGCGGAAAGGTAATTCTCTGGTCGAGTTCTCCGAGGGTGGACTTCACTTCTAGACAAGATCTTCATGCTTGTTTGTGACAGTAGGCTCCCATCTGGCTGAGATGAACATAGACACAAATTGTTGGTACAGATACAATGACTTAGTTTGCAGCCGCTTCAGCGGACACCTGGAATTTATAGTGAGATCCAGCTGCAACATTGAGGTGAACTTCACGAAAAGTCGTATCATTTTTACGATATTCAGTAACTTAGATCTAGATTGTACAGACTTACTTGCGACTAGAGGTTCAACATGCTTTCATCTCTGGCAATAGGTACATATGCAAATCCTTCTCTAGTATGTTCTACCTCCATCTACTAATCTTCGGTAATGTTCTACCCAGATGTGCTCTGATCCTCTGCAACAGGCATCATTGATGCCGACAGGAGCCACAGTTTGCAGCTAGGTGCCTCCAGTGCATCCAGTCTTCATCGGCAGAGCCACCTCCTCATCCCGGACAGCCACGCGGTCTATGGCGTCTTGTCACGGTCCGCGCGGCTCCCCGCGTCGGACGTTCGAGTTCTCCCTCGGGCATGGGTGTGTGGGTCGTCCTTAGCGTTAGTTAAAGTTAGATTAAGTAGTGTGTAAGCGTAAAGACTGATCACCTCAGCAGTTTGGTCCCATAAAACCTTACCACAAATTTCCAGATTTTTTCCATCTCTGACAAGACCCCCCCCCCCCCCCCCCGCAAGTAAGCAAATACGAGGTGCACTCAAGATCTAAGGCCTCCGATTTTTTATCTAATTAACTACTCTCCAGAAATCGATGGAACTGGCGTTACTTCTCGACGTAATCGCCCTGCAGACGTACACATTTTTCACAATGCTGACGCCATGATTCCATGGCAGCGGCGAAGGCTTCTTTAGGAGTCTGTTTTGACCGCCGGAAAATCGCTGGGGCAATAGCAGCACGGCTGGTGAATGTGCGGCCACGGAGAGTGTCTTTCATTGTTGGAAAAGCCAAAAGTCACTATGAGCCAGGTCTGGTGAGTAGGCAGCACGAGGAATCACTTCAAAGTTGTTATCACGAAGGGTGCGTTGTCTTGGTGAAACAGCACACGCGCAGCCCTTCCCGGACGTTTTTGTTGCAGTGCAGGAAGGAATTTCTTCTTCAAAACATTTTCGTAGGATGCACCTGTTACCGTAGTGCCCTTTGGAACGCAATGGGTAACGATTACGTCCTCGCTGCTCCAGAACATGGACACCATCATTTTTTCAGCACTGGCAGTTACCCGAAATATTTTTGGAGGCGGTGAATCTGTGTGCTTCCATTGAGCTGACTGGCGCTTTGTTTCTGGATTGAAAAATGGCATCCACGTCTCATCCATTGTCACAACCGACGAAATGACAGTCCATTCATGCTGTCGTTGCGCGTCAACATTGCTCGGCAACATGCCACACGGGCATCCATGTGGTCATCTGTCAGCATTCGTGGAACCCACCTGGGTGACACATTTCGCAGTTTCAGGTCGTCATGCAGGATAGTGTGCACAGAACCCACAGAAATGCCAACTCTGGAGGCGATCTGTTCAACAGTCATTCGGCGATCCCCCAAAACAATTCTCTCCACTTTCTCGATCGTGTCGTCAGACCGGCTTGTGCGAGCCCGAGGTTGTTTCGGTTTGTTGTCACACGATGTTCTGCCTTCATTAAACTGTCGCATCCACGAACGCACTTTCGACACATCCATAACTCCATCACCACATGTCTCCTTCAACTGTTGATGAATTTCAATTGGTTTCACACCACGCAAATTCAGAAAACGAATGATTGCACGCTGTTCAAGGAAGGAAAACGTCACCATTTTAAGTATTTAAAACAGTTCTCATTCTCGCCGCTGTCGGTAAAATTCCATCTGCAGTACAGTGCTGCCATGTCTGGGACGTATTGACAATGAACGCGGCCTCATTTTAAAACAATGCGCATGTTTCTATCTCTTTCCAGTCCGGAGAAAAAAAATCGGAGGCCTTATAACTTGAATGCTCCTCGTAGTATGGACTTGAGTCTTCTTCCCGATCTGCCAGCTACTTCCCTGAGGACATTGCAGCACCAGCCTAATATGGAAGCTCCCAGTGACAAGCACTCCTATCCTCTCTGCTTGTCCGGACCTTTCAAGAAGATCGACGACAGTCCTAACAGCAAACCAACGTGGTTGCATTGCTCCTATGGCTGGTGCCTCATGACCCTGACACATGCCACACGGCTTTGTCTTGTGAGTTGACGTTCTGTCAGACGCCTGCAACCGGGGCAGCTCCACTTCACTGCGACATCCGCTGTGGTAACGAGGGCGCTACGATCGCCGGACACAGCCGGCACTAGTTCGCATCTGTGAAGCCACGTGTCTCCGGCAACTTTCTGATATTCTTACGCAGGGCGGCCTATGCAGGACTGTGGCATACAGCTCTCCAGCAGTCTGAAGCCGGTCGCGAATCCGAATTTAAATCCGAGTATCAAACGACGAGTGTTCGACACCAAGCACCTGGACCAGAACTACATTAGTAGAACCACTGATTGTGGTAACGACCTACTACGACCTTCTATTCTGCAGTGAAACCTACTGCGACTGACTTTGTGCTTTCTCTCACACCTTCCTGGAACTATATTCAGCTAGTGACATTTTTTTAATAGATCAGGATGATCTCTTACGATCCTTTCACTGAGGATCTATTTTCTGTTCTTCATGTTTTTCTTGTTTGCTTTCTTGTAGAAATAAACATTCGTTGCTCATTGCTAACTGGGCTCCTTCTTTGTTTTCTGCATGCATCATCCGACAAGGTATAGTTCAGAGCTGGCTCAGATGTACCGTCGGCGTTGGTGAACACCTCAAACCCGTTTTTGAAGCGTGAAGGGGCAGCCAAAAGACCGGTACCAAATTTGCCTTTCGCCCAGCCATTCGCGAACCCGCTACTGTTTGCCAATCATCGTCAGACAAGTGTCGTCCGGCAGGGACGTACGGCTGGAAGTATAGTGGCATCAGGAATCTCAGGTGACACTGTAGGCGATAGAGGTGTTAAGGCATTCGTCTCAGGTGCCCCATCGCCACGGCGGTCCAGGACAGCAGCCTCAAGCCAATCGATCGTGGCCTATATAGCTTAAAGCTGTCTGCGGACAGTGGTCAACTGCCCCAGCATGCGTATAGAACAGATGCATTCCCTATCCATCTCTAAACACATTTGTCTATATACCAAGTAATTTAGCACTAACCCAAGAAATTTCTGGGTGAAATATAAGTTCTGCTCTTATCCTACTTATTGTCTGTGCCATCGAGAAACTCACCTCACACAAAGCTATCGCACTAAAAATTACGCAAAACAAGCTTAGAGTAAATTTGTAAACCATAGTGTACACAGTAAAATTCATAAGCACAATTCACTTCTTAGCAGAGGTATGTGAAAAATCGATTAAACTAAATTACTGTGTATGAAACAAGCTCCAACAGCTGCTACACCTGCAGGCACATCCTCTCGGCTCGGGGATTGCCGTTCATACTTATTCAATAAAAACAATAAATAAGTCATTTGGAATAGGGAATTTTTGAGAGAATGGGAAACAGCCAAGATTTCTGCCTCTAGTAAAGAAAGGCAATGCAGAAGACAACAAAAATAAGTCTCCGTCTTAGTGCTGACATCATTATAAAAAATAATTAAACAGTTTATAATATACAGATTAACGAATTGCTTGAATAAATACATGGCCCAAGAATCCTGTAAGAGGACTACTATGAACAGCCGGCAATTTGAAAGACACCTCGGCGGCCATTGTGGGGGTAATTTACGCAGATTTGGTTACAATACACCTTTATTTGAGTTATGTAACGAACATAGCGTCTCATTTAAGTGCGTCAAAACAAGATAGAAATTTAATTTTCTAACTAATGGCAACCGGTCATTGTTTCCCGATTTTTTACTCACAAGAAATTTGCCATAACAGCTTTTTCACAACTAATTGCAATTTATGTCCATTATAATTATCCGGGCTGTTATGCCGTGGTCGGTTGATGAATTCTGTGTCGATTCCCAACGTTGGGAATCGACACAGAATTCATCAACCGACCGCGGCATAACAGGCCGGATAATTATAATGGACATGATATTTCCTGCCGTGAAAGTCTACATTTTAGTAATTGCAATTTAATTACGTTACCATGAGCGTGGATTGTATCATTTCTTTGATTAGTGTTAGAAATTTTTGAAGTGAAATGTATTTAGTGCCACATGAGTTTTCCGGTATACGTTACGGCACATTGTTATTTTTTCGTACCATATGCAGTATGCAAATGAATCCTGATACTTGACAGTGTGGTTTTCTCACTTATATCTGAGATCTGAGCTATTTTACAGTAGCGCAAAACGAAACATTTTCAGCCCCGCGTCAACCAATACTGTAAAAAAAAAAAAAAAAAAAAAAAAAAGTTTAATGTCACTGATATATCTGTTTTGAAAGTGTTACTGCTATGAGTGAAAGTGCCTAATGTAAAACATCTGAACATGCTGATGTAGCCGAGGAATAAAACATTGTTTTCTTTCCCGAATTTATTTGTGTACAACTCTTTACCATATTTCTTCACTTACACTGCAATGTGTAGACAGCACAGTTACAACCAACAACTACTGCATATAAGCACCGTAAATACACAATATTCCATCTGTATTCTTAAAAGGCACAATACGCTCCAGTTTACCAGACTTCTATCATCACAGTGGTGTCCAGACGAACGTCTAGAATATACTGCGCCTCTAGCGACCTTCGAGAGTTTACTTATCTTTACAAAGTCTGTGAATAAATATAACATTGTTAGATGGTTCAAATGGCTCTAAGCACTATGGGACTTAACCTCTGAGGTCATCAGTCCCCTAGACTTAGAACTACTTAAACCTAACTAACCTAAGGACATCACACACATCCATGGCCAAGGCAGGATTCGAACGTGCAACCGTAGCAGCACCGCGGTTCCGGACTGAAGCGCCTAGAACCGCTCGGCCACAGCTGTGCTGCTACGGTTGCACGTTCGAATCCTGCCTCGGCCATGGATGTTAGAGGCTCAAAGAGTTCTTAAATGGTTGAAGTACAAAAGCAGCCATAGCAGAATATATAAAATACTTACCTGATGATGATAACAGAGATAAGTGTTTGACAGAGAAATTTCGTGGCAGAAAATGAAAACAATTATCATCGTCAAGATCATGATGCCAGCTGATAGTGTGTGCCGCGTGTGCAATAATTAGTGTTTAGAAATAATGACGAAATATCTGATTTGCAATAACGTATAAAGAAATGTAAAGTGGTGGTATAGCATCATCGGCCGCGAGACTCTGCCAGGGGTCGTACTGCTGCTTGTTGCAAGTCTTTATATTTGATGCCAGTTCAGCCACTTTCGCGTCGATAAACTGACTGGGACTACACAAATAACCAGCTCCAAGAATACAGAATCTCTGAGCCTGCCAGGAATCCAATCAAGAACCTGCGATGTAGAGGCAATAACGCTAACCCTTTTTTGTTTTGTTCTTTCCATCTGTTCCTTCATCATTTTTCCGTCAGTGGTTCTATCAGCATTTCTTCCAAACACTGTCGATGAAAAACTTAGGCCTAACACTTTTTTTCAGTATAGAGGGTGGCCAGTCCCTGACCGAAAACGCTGGGTTACCGTACCGGCACCATCAGACCACGAACTGCGGACGCAAAATGTAAAGTACGTTAATGATGAACTCAACGAAGTTCTGCTGTCTTTAAAAGATTGACTTTGTTTCCCTAAATTAACTCAGACAAATGCCGGGATGGCTACTACCGTAATCCCACAGCCGATTACGTGTTCCACCGTTATCAAACTAGACCTGTAATAGTGTGTGGTGTTTTAATATTTGGATATAAATTCGCCAATAGCAGGAGACACTAATGTTCCACTTGAATTTGTGATGATTAAAAGTGCCATATTTACAACAGGATAAAACAAAAAGGAACGTTTGTTACTAGGCGATCCGAATATCCTCGAGAATAATTCATCACAGACACGCATACGTAACGCAAAGAAATTCTCTTCGAATGTGAAACCACCTATAACTGATTATGGTGACCTAGTGATATAACACTGTAGTAGCCCTTGGGTAGGCTGAGCGAGGCATGTCATCGACAGTTCCTGTCTCTCTGTGTCTCAACCATGTCCGAACAACCTCTCTTATGTTCACTCGGAGACGTCTCGATACTTCCCTTGTTGAGAGTCCTTCCTGGCACAAAATAACAATGCGGACGCGATCGAACCGCCGTATTGACGCTTAGGCATGGTTGAACTACATTATGACAACATGAGCCGTGTACCTCCTTCCTGGTGGAATGACTGGAACTGATCGGCTGTCGGACCCCCTCCATCTAATAGGCGCTGCTCATGCATGGTTGCTGACATCTTTTGGCGGGTTTAGTGACATCTCTGAACAGTTAAAGTTACTGTTTCTGTGATAAAATATCCACAGTCAACTTCTGTCTTCAGGAATCCTGGGAACCGTGGTGATGCAAAACTTTTTTTTTTTTTGTCTGTACAATTTTTCTTTCACTCGTTGCCTAGTTTGTGTGGTAAAAAATTTTTTACATCATCCTCCCCACTTCAGAGACGGTAAAATGCAAATGAAGCGTTTATTTGCACAATATGTCTACATGGTACTTATTTACCAACCATCACTCCTTGTAACATACTTAATGATATATCCAGTACACTGAAGCCCATTCTACTTGTAAGAATTACATATCAGCTATACTGGTTAGCTTATTCCCTCAAGGCATCAAGGAAAGTGTCTCCTAGAATAGCTCTAGCATCTGTTTTATTTTCTGCAACATTCATTATCCGTAGTTAAGAGCATTCTCATGTTGAGCAACAATAAGCAGGATACAGTAATTATTTCCTTAACTCTAAGAACATAAGTCTTGACATTATTGTAATGAGCCCAGTAGGAATGATCTGCGTGAATAATCTAGTCTGCTAACATGTGTACTGTTTGGGTGTCACCACAGACAGGTTGGTGCTTTTCAACAATTATACAATGTGTACCAACCATCAGAACCTACAGGGAAATGATCCAATGGGCTTCTATTGTGTTGGTGTTGTGCACTTCATTTATGAGATTCCCACTTAACACAGTGTACATTCTTGGCACCAGAATCAGCTCTGAACGCTTTGGTGACATGTATCATTGCCTCTATCGCCACCTATTCAGCAGGAGGTCCTATTGCATAAGCGTGACCAGCAACCTCTGCCCAAGGATCAGCCCAGGCCTCCAGATTCGGTGTACGCAGCGCAGAACTGTCATCTGTCCTCGGCTTGCCCCATTTCACGAACAATCACCGGGCTGGGCAACATGGGGTGAAAACAAATGAGATGCCCACACTTCAGTCTCGCCAGGAGTCTCAGATGGAGGCAGATCCTAGTCTTTCACACCAAAGGTTCGGAACAGCTGAATGAAACATACATCCAACACGATCAACGCTGCACTTCCAGATACACAAGCGCATACTGGTCCTTCACCAACTCAGCCAGCACTACATGCCGAACCGAAGGAGAGGGGGTGGAGATTTAGTATCGGACCTCACATTCCGTCTCATTTGCCTCTGAAACGAAGAAGCTAGTGTCATTGAAACACTTGCCACACAACCAGAACTTCAGCTGTTATTCACATTTGCATGGATGGATCATCTTACGGCGAATATCACGGTTTCTAGTTTCTGCGACTGGCCTCTCCTTGGTGTTGTTTACTTCTCTTGGCTGTGGAATGAATTTCGGACTTCACTTAAAAGGTACTGACTTGTAAATTCACTGGGCAAAATATTAGCTACACCCTTAAAAGAGAACACTGGTGTACTTTCACCACTTAGGAAACCCACCAATGGCGCACTAACCAGGGTGTGTTTATGCAGTCGTTAGAGGAATTAGGCAAAAGTTGCGAGACCAAGTCCCGATCCGGTGCACAAGTTTATTCTTCCAGGATGTTGCAAATCAATGCACACTCCGCGGTAGAATGAAAACTGAATCTGTGATCCTGAACCAGGATGTTTATGTCTATATTCCTAGCATACATCAGGATATCTATGGACTTTCTGCTTCAGCGAATTGATACCATGAACCAGAATAAAGCCAGTGTTAGACACTATTACTGTAATGTTTCCTGGGACTGAACAAGTTTTAGTACAGTGTGTTTATACTGCTGCTGCCTATTAGAAAACGCTTATTGTTGTATTGACATTTTCTTACACTTCAAGCAGTTCAGTAAGTAAGAGCGTAACGCCAACACAAATGGCTTCAACAAAAATGTCTCATGAACCTAATCTATAGGTGGCAGAAGTTCTCCATCAGACGACTCTCATGTGTTTGGAAAATGCAATTAAAGTAATTTTCTTTTGTATAGTTTTTCTTTTTGTTTCTGCCCATACTGTAAAATGAACTATAGAAGTTAAGGAAATTATTGAACGGAATATAAAAAATCGTAAAAAACTATTCCTCGAATTTTTTTGAGTCAGAATGTAGTTCTGTCATGGAAATCGCATAAAGTTCACTTACAACGTTTTCGTACTTAGGTTACTGTAAACTAGCCTCGATTCTTAAAACGTATTGCTACATTATAAATTACTGACAGCTTTTGGCGATAACGCTCGCCTTTGGTACATCAAAATTTGTTAGAAATTACTTGTTTTCACAAATGATGAACGGTATGTCATCGGCCTCTTTCATGATTCTTACAGTGAAGCGCCAAAGGAACTGGTATAGGCATGCGTATTCAAATACAGAGGCCGAATACAGCGCTGAGTTCGGCAAAGCTTATATAAGACAACAAGTTTCTGGATTATTTGTTAGATCGGTTACTTCTAGTACAATGGCAGGTTATCAAGATTGAAGTAAGTTTGAACGTGGTGTTATAGTCGCCGCACGAGCTATGGGACACAGCATCTTCGAGAAGCGATGAAGTAGCGATTTTCCCATACGACCATTTCACGAGTGTACCATGAATATCAGGAATCCAGCAAATCTTCGATTCTTCGACATCGCTGCGGCCTGAAAAAGATCCTGCAAGAACGGGGCCAACGACGACTGAAGAGAATCGTTCAGAGTGACAGACCTGCAGCCCTTTCGCAAATTGGTGCAGATTTCAATGCTGGGCCATCAATAACTGTTAGCGTGCGAACCATTCAACGAAGCACCATCTATTTGGGCTTTCGGAACCAAAGACCCATTCATGTACCCTTGATGACTGCACGACACAAAGCTTTACGCCTCGCCTGGGCCCATCAACACCGTCATTGGACGGTTGATGACTAGAAACATGTTGCCTGGTCGGACAAGTCTCATTTCCAATTGTATCGAGTGGATGGATGTGTATGGGTATGGAGACAACCTCATGAATCCATGGACCCTGCATGTCAGCAGGGGACTGTTCAAGCTGGTGGAGGCTCTGTAATGGTGTGAGGCGTATATAGTTGGAGTGATATGAGACCCCTGATACGTCTAGATACGACCCTAACAGGTGACACGTACGTAAGCATCCTGTCTAATCACCACTTCCATTCATGTCACTTGTGCATTCCGACGGACTTGGGCAATTGATCAGGACAATGCGACACGCCACACTTCCAGAACTACTACACAATGGCTCCAGTAACACTCTTCTGTGACTGAATACTTCCGCTGGTCACCAAACTCTCCAGACATGAACATCATTGAGCATATGTGGGATGCCTTTCAATGTGCTGTTCAGAACAGATTTCCACCCCCTCGTACTCTTACGGGTTTATGGACAGCCCTGCACGATTAAAGGCGTCAGTTCCTTGCAGCACTACTTCAGACATTGGTCGTGTACCTACACGATATTAAGCAGCTGTACCATTTTCTTTGGCTCTTCAGTGTATATGTTCAATAACAAGAACTAAGTGCATTAAACACCTTTTATAACAGTTAAAATCCCTAAATATTGAATCATCTCGAAGATTAAGAAACGAGAGAATAGTGTAGTATAAAATTCACACATAGAAGTTTATTTGGGAAAATAGTAGCCGTTGGAAAGTCTGTCAGTGTAGGATTAACTCTGTCTTTCTTCAGAAAAAACTTTTGGTGGTCAGATTTAACGTTCTGATGTTGATTAATATCAATAAAGGTATTATTTTTTTACGAGTATTTTACTCAGGATACTTTCGGGGAACGTTTATTTACATTAGCAGTTGACGTGTTGTTATCGTTTTAACCTGTGACCCGCCCCGACATCGTACGAGTAGCACTAAGTGTGTACGGTCGAACGACTTGCCTGGAGTAGCAATTATAAGTTATCGACGGAAAAATGCTCCTACCGTAGCACAAGAAAGGCGAATATGTTCTTGTTTAAAAAGAGTCTGACTGAATAGTGGGGTACCAGCTGCCTAATTCTACCTTTCTCTGTACCTTTATAAATGTTCTCTAAAATTTTAGCATGCGAACATATTGTCGCTCTTTTTAACATACATTCCCACAAGCTCCACTAACTCTAACTCCCTCACACCCACTAGTCCACCGCTGTAAGTCGCTCATAGTCATCCACTCCCACTCTCCCATTCTCACTCGCTCTTTCGGCCCAGCTCCTTGTCATGATCTCTTTGTGTCTCTGTGTCACTGTCTTCTGTCTCAGTGCCACTGTCTCATTCGTTCTGTCCAACAACTAGTATCTCCCCTCACTGTCATTTTCTGCCTCTTCCTCTCTCTTACTCCTACTATCCCATCTTTCCCACCGCTGCTGTCTGTTCTCAGTGTCATCCTCGTTGTCATTGATACAGAACGCTGATAATTTATCTGTTGAGCGCCATATACATACCACCAGCATTTTCATAAACTCTGTGTTTCACTATCAATGGGTCTCACCTTCTACTTTCTCCTTCTCGTAATTCCCCTCACACTGCCACTGTGTCCTTCACTTTTTCCTTGCCTCTGTTCTGTCACTGTCAACTATGTCCATTGCCACTGTGTCCCTTCCTTTCTCTTATACTGCCACTGTATCCTTCGCTCTTTCTATGCTACAACCACTGTCGCCACTATTTATTACTTTTCCGTATCTTCTCCCCCGCCACCCTTTCAGCACAAAAACGGACGAATATGATTACATATCAAACTGTTTGGGAAGATTTTTAAAGGTGCTGAGGAAGGTACAATGCGGCCGCAGGTACCCCACTTTTCAGTCAGGGGCTTTGATACAGGAGCATATTAGCCTCCTTTGTGCTCCGATAGGAACATTTTTGCGCTGGTTCCCTTCTTTTGCCTGCCACAGCAAGGCATGTCACTCATATGAAAATTAATTTATGGGTCAGTAAAATACATTACTTTTGTGGTACTGAAACAACGGAAAAATAATTTTGCGTCTCAGATGTGCAAAAAATGTTGTACGTGCTTCAGTATTACAACATATGGTTCTCAGAACCCTTCTGATGGTAAGAGAGGCACGTTACAGTATATTTCTTCGTGCTAAGTTATTGTATCCACCCCATGAACCATGGGCCTTGCCGTTGGTGGGGAGGCTTGCGTGTCTCAGCGATACAGATAGACGTACCGTAGATGCAACCACAACGGAGGGGTGTCTGTTGAGAGGCCAGACAAACGTGTGGTTCCTGAAGAGGGGTAGCAGCCTTTTCAGTAGTTGCAGGGGCAACAGTCCGGATGATTGACTGACCTGGTCTTGTAACACTAACCAAAACGGGCTTTCTGTGCTGGTACTGCGAACGGCTGAAAGCAAGGGGAAACTACAGCCGTAATTTTTCCCGAGGGCATGCAGCTTTGCTGCATGGTTCAATGATAATAGCTTCCTCCTGGGTAAAATATTCCGGAGGTAAAATCGTCCCCCATTTGGATCTCCGGGCGGGGACTACTCAGGAGGACATCGTTATCAGGAGAAAGAAAACTGACGTTCTACGGATCGGAGCGTGGAATGTCAGATCCCTTGATCGGGCAGGTAGGTTAGGAAATTTAAAAAGGGAAATCGATAGGTGAAAGTTAGATAAAGTGGGAATTAGTGAAGTTCGGTGGCAGAAGGAACAAAACTTCTGGTTAGGTGTATATAGGCTTATAAATACAAGATCAGATATGGGTAATGCTGAAGTAGCTTTAATAATGAATAATAAAAATTGGAGTGCGGGTAAGCTACTAAAAAACAGCATAGTGAACGCATTACTGTGGCCAAGATAGACACAAAGCCCACGCCTACCACAGTAGTACACGTTTAAATGCCATCTAGCTCCGCAGATGACGAAGAGATTGATGAAATGTATGATGAGATAAACAAAATTATTCAGGTAGTGAAGGAAGACGAAAATTTAATAGCCATGGGTGACTGGAGTTCGATAGTAGGAAAAGGAAGAGAAGGAAACATACTACGTGAATATGGAATGGGGGTAAGAAATGAAACAGGAAGCCGCCTGGTAGAATTTTGCACAAGACATAACTTAGTCATAGCTAACATTTGGTTCAAGAGTCGTAAAAGAAGGTTGTGTACATGGAAGATAGCTGGAGATACTCCAAGGGTTCAGATAGATTATACACTCCTGGAAATTGAAATAAGAACACCGTGAATTCATTGTCCCAGGAAGGGGAAACTTTATTGACACATTCCTGGGGTCAGATACATCACATGATCACACTGACAGAACCACAGGCACATAGATACAGGCAACAGAGCATGCACAATGTCGGCACTAGTACAGTGTATATCCACCTTTCGCAGCAATGCAGGCTGCTATTCTCCCATGGAGACGATCGTAGAGATGCTGGATGTAGTCCTGTGGAACGGCTTGCCATGCCATTTCCACCTGGCGCCTCAGTTGGACCAGCGTTCGTGCTGGACGTGCAGACCGCGTGAGACGACGCTTCATCCAGTCCCGAACATGCTCAATGGGGGACAGATCCGGAGATCTTGCTGGCCAGGGTAGTTGACTTACACCTTCTAGAGCACGTTGGGTGGCACGGGATACATGCGGACGTGCATTGTCCTGTTGGACCAGCAAGTTCCCTTGCCGGTCTAGGAATGGTAGAACGATGGGTTCGATGACGGTTTGGATGTACCGTGCACTATTCAGTGTCACCTCGACGATCACCAGTGGTGTACGGCCAGTGTAGGAGATCGCTCCCCACACCGTGATGCCGGGTGTTGGCCCTGTGTGCCTCGGTCGTATGCAGTCCTGATTGTGGCGCTCACCTGCACGGCGCCAAACACGCATACGACCATCATTGGCACCAAGGCAGAAGCGACTCTCATCGCTGAAGACGACACGTCTCCATTCGTCCCTCCATTCACGCCTGTCGCGACACCACTGGAGGCGGGCTGCACGATGTTGGGGCGTGAGCGGAAGACGGCCTAACGGTGTGCGGGACCGTAGCCCAGCTTCATGGAGAAGGTTGCGAATGGTCCTCGCCGATACCCCAGGAGCAACAGTGTCCCTAATTTGCTGGGAAGTGGCGGTGCGGTCCCCTACGGCACTGCGTAGGATCCTACGGTCTTGGCGTGCATCGTGCGTCGCTGCGGTCCGGTCCCAGGTCGACGGGCACGTGCACCTTCCGCCGACCACTGGCGACAACATCGATGTACTGTGGAGACCTCACGCCCCACGTGTTGAGCAATTCGGCGGTACGTCCACCCGGCCTCCCGCATGCCCACTATACGCCCTCGCTCAAAGTTCGTCAACTGCACATACGGTTCACGTCCACGCTGTCGCGGCATGCTACCAGTGTTAAAGACTGCGATGGAGCTCCGTATGCCACGGCAAACTGGCTGACACTGACGGCGGCGGTGCACAAATGCTGCGCAGCTAGCGCCATTCGACGGCCAACACCGCGGTTCCTGGTGTGTCCGCTGTGCCGTGCGTATGATCATTGCTTGTACAGCCCTCTCGCAGTGTCCGGAGCAAGTATAGTGGGTCTGACACACCGGTGTCAATGTGTTCTTTTTTTTATTTCCAGGAGTGTATAATGATAAGTCAGAGATTTAGGAACCATTTTTTAAATTGTAAGAAATTTCCACAGGCAGATGTGGACTCTGACCACAATCTATTGGTTATGAACTGTAGATTAAAACTGAAGAAACTGCAAAAATGTGGGAATTTAAGGAGATGGGATCTGGATAAACTGTTAGAACCAGAGGTTGTAGAGAGTTTCAGGGAGAACATTAGGGAACGATTGACAGGAATGGGGGAAAGGAATACAGTAGAAGAAGAATGGGTAGCTTTAAGGGATGAAATAGTGAAGGCAGCAGAGGATCAAGTAGGTAAAGAGACGAGGGCTAGTAGAAACCCTTGGGTAACAGAAGACATAATGAATTTAATTGATGAAAGGTGAAAATATAAAAATGCAGTAAATGAAGCAGGCGAAAATGAATACAAACGTCTCAAAAATGAGATCGGCAGGAAGTGCAAAATGGCTAAGCAGGGATGGTTAGAAGGCAAATATAAGGATGTAGAGGCATATGTCACTAGGGGTAAGATAGATACTCCCTGCAGGAAAATTAAAGAGAATTTTGGAGAAAAGAGAACAATTTGCATGAATATCCTCAGATGGAAACCCAGTTCTAAGCAAAGAAGAGAAAGCAGGAAGGTGGAAGGATTATATAGAGGGTCCGTACAAGGGTGATGTACTTGAGGACAATATTATGGAAATGGAAGAGGATGTAGATGAAGATGAAATGGGAGATATGATACTGCTTGAAGAGTTCGACAGAGCACTGAAAGACCTGGGTCGCAACAAAGCTCCGGGAGTAGACAACATTCCATTAGAACTATTGATAGCTTTGGGAGAGACAGCCCTGACAAAGCTCTACCATCAGGTGAGCAAGAAGTATGAGACAGGCGAAATACCCTCAGACTTCAAGAAGAATATAATAATTCCAATCCCAAAGGAAGCAGGTGTTGACAGATGTGAAAATTACCGAACAATCAGTTTAATAAATCACGGCTGCAAAATACTAATGCGAATTCTTTACAGACGAATGGAAAAACTGGTAGAAGCCGACCTCGGGGAAGATCAATTTGGATTCCGTAGAAATGTTGGAACACGTGAGGCAATACTGACTTCACGACTTCTCTAGGAAAATAGATTAAGGAAAGACAAACCTATGTTCCTAGCATTTGCAGACTTAGGGAAAGCTTTTGACAGTGTTGACTGGAATACTCTCTTTCAAATTCTGATGGTGGCAGGGGTAAAATACATGGAGCGAAAGACTATTTACAGTTTGTACAGAAACCAGATGGCAGTTATAAGAGTCGAGGGACATGAAATGGAAGTAGTGGTTGGGAGCCTATCCCCGATGTTATTCAATCTGTATATTGAGCAAACAGTAAAGGTAACAAAAGAAAAATTCGGAGTAGGAATTAAAATCCATGGAGAAGAAATAAAATATTTGAGTTCAGCCGAAGTCATTGTAATTCTGTCAGAGACAGCAAAGGATCTGGAAGAGCAGCTGAACGGAATGGATAGTGTCTTGAGAGGAGGATACAAGATGAACATCAACAAAAGCAAAACGAGGATAATGGAATGCAGTCGAATTAAATCGGGTGATGCTGAGGATATTATATTAGAAAATGAGACGCCTAAAGTAGTAAATGAGTTTCACTGTTTGGGGAGCAAAATAACTGATGATAGTCGAAGTAGAGAGGTTATAAAATGCAAAGTGGCAATGGCAAGGAAAGCGTTTCTGAAGAAGAGAAATTTGTTAACATCGAGTATAGATGTGTCAGGAAGTCGTTTCTGAAAGTATTAGTATGGAGTGTGGCCATGTATGGAAGTGAAACGTAGACGATAAATAATTGGGACAAGATGAGAATAAAAGGTTTCGAAATGTAGTGCTACAGAAGAATGCTGAAGATTAGAAGGGTAGATCACATAACTAATGAGTAGTCATTGAATAGAATCAGGGAGAAGGGAAATTCGTGGCACACCTTGCCTAGAAGGAGGGATCGGTTGATATGACATGTTCTGAGGCATCAAGGGATCACCAATTTAGTATCGTAAATATCCTCGGAGTAGCGAAGCAACTCAAATCACTTAATAAAAGCAAGTTTTCTGGTCCAGACTGTATACCAATTACGTTCCTTTCGGAGTATGCTGATGCATTAGCTCCATACTTAACAATCATATACAACCGCTCGACGAAAGATCCGTACCCAAAGATTTGAAAGTTGCACAGGTCACACCAATATTCGAAAGATAGTAGGAGTAATCCACTGAATTACAGTCCCATATCGTTAACGTTGATATGCAGCAAGATTTTTGAACATACACTCCTGGAAATGGAAAAAAGAACACATTGAAACCGGTGTGTCAGACCCACCATACTTGCTCCGGACAATGCGAGAGGGCTGTACAAGCAATGATCACACGCACGGCACAGCGGACACACCAGGAACCGCGGTGTTGGCCGTCGAATGGCGCTAGCTGCGCAGCATTTGTGCACCGCCGCCGTCAGTGTCAGCCAGTTTGCCGTGGCATACGGAGCTCCATCGCAGTCTTTAACACTGGTAGCATGCCGCGACAGCGTGGACGTGAACCGTATGTGCAGTTGACGGACTTTGAGCGAGGGCGTATAGTGGGCATGCGGGAGGCCGGGTGGACGTACCGCCGAATTGCTCAACACGTGGGGCGTGAGGTCTCCACAGTACATCGATGTTGTCGCCAGTGGTCGGCGGAAGGTGCACGTGCCCGTCGACCTGGGACCGGACCGCAGCGATGCACGGATGCACGCCAAGACCGTAGGATCCTACGTAGTGCCGTAGGGGACCGCACCGCCACTTCCCAGCAAATTAGGGACACTGTTGCTCCTGGGGTATCGGCGAGGACCATTCACGACCGTCTCCATGAAGCTGGGTTACGGTCCCGCACACCGTTAGGCCGTCTTCCGCTCGCGCCCCAACATCGTGCAGCCCGCCTCCAGTGGTGTCGCGACAGGCGTGAATGGAGGGACGAATGGAGACGTGTCGTCTTCAGCGATGAGAGTCGCTTCTGCCTTGGTGCCAATGATGGTCGTATGCGTGTTTGGCGCCGTGCAGGTGAGCGCCACAATCAGGACTGCATACGACCGAGGCACACAGGGCCAACACCCGGCATCATGGTGTGGGGAGCGATCTCCTACACTGGCCGTACACCACTGGTGATCGTCGAGGGGACACTGAATAGTGCACGGTACATCCAAACCATCATCGAACCCATCGTTCTACCATTCCTAGACCGGCAAGGGAACTTGCTGTTCCAACAGGACAATGCACATCCGCATGTATCCCGTGCCACCCAACGTGCTCTAGAAGGTGTAAGTCAACTACCCTGGCCAGCAAGATCTCCGGATCTGTCCCCCATTGAGCATGTTTGGGACTGGATGAAGCGTCGTCTCACTCGGTCTGCACGTCCAGCACGAACGCTGGTCCAACTGAGGCGCCAGGTGGAAATGGCATGGCAAGCCGTTCCACAGGACTACATCCAACATCTCTACGATCGTCTCCATGGGAGAATAGCAGCCTGCATTGCTGCGAAAGATGGATATACACTGTACTAGTGCCGACATTGTGCATGCTCTGTTGCCTGTGTCTATGTGCCTGTGGTTCTGTCAGTGTGATCATGTGATGTATCTGCCCCAGGAATGTGTCAATAAAGTTTCCCCTTCCTGGGACAATGAATTCACGGTGTTCTTATTTCAATTTCCAGGAGTGTATATTATGTTCGAACATCATGAATTACCTCGAAGTAAACGGTCTATTGACACACAGTCAACATGGGTTTAGAAAACATCGTTCCTGCGAAACACAACTAGCTCTTTATTCACATGAAGTACTGAGTGCTGTTGACAAGAGATTTCAGATCGATTCCGTATTCCCGGATTTCTGGAAGGCTTTTGACACTGTACCACACAAGCGGCTCGTAGTGAAATTGCGTGCTTGTGGGATATCGTCTCAGTTATGTGACTGGATTTGTGATTTCCTGTCATAGGGGTCACAGTTCGTAGTAAGTGAGAGGAAAATCATCGAGTAAACCGGAAGTGATTTCAGGCGTTCCCCAACGTAGTGTTAGAGGCCCTTTGCTGTTCCTTATCTATATAAACGATTTGGGAGACAATCTGAGCAGCCGTCTTCGGTTGCTTACAGATGACGCTGTCGTTTATCGACTAATAAAGTCATCAGAAGATCAAAACAAACTGCAGAACGATTTAGAAAAAATATCTGAATGGTGGAAAAAGTGGCAGTTGACCCTAAATAACGAAAAGTGTGAGGTCATCAACATGAGTACTAAAAGGAATTCGTTAAACTTCGGTTACACGATAAATCAGTCTAATCTAAAAGCCGTAAATTCAATTCAAATACCTAGGTATTGCAATTACGAACAACCTAAACTGGAAAAAACACACAGAAATTGTTGTGGGGAAGGCTAACCAAAGGCTGCGTTTTATTGGCAGGGGCACTTAGAAAATGAAACAGACCTACTAAGGAGACTGCCTTACACTACGCTTGTCCGTCCTCTTTTAGAATACTGCTGCGCGGTGTGGGATCCTTACCAGGTAGGACTGATGGAGTGCATCGAAAAAGTGCAAAGAAAGGCAACATGTTTTGTATTATCGCGAAATATGGAAGAGAGTGTCACAGAAATGATACAGGATTTGTGCTGGAAATCATTAAAAGAAAGGCGTTTTTCGTGGCGACGGAATCTTCCCACGAAATTCCAATCATCAACTTTCTCCTCCGAATGCGAAAATATTTTGTTGACACCGACCTACATAGGGAGGAATGATCACCACGACAAAATAAGGGAAATCTGAGCTCGTACGGAAAGATACGGGTGTTCATTCTTTCCGCGCGTTATACGAGATTCGAATAATAGAGAATTGTGAAGGTTGTTCGATGAACCCTCTGCCAGGCACTTAAATGTGACCTGCAGAGTATCCATGTAGATGTAGATGTAGATATAGATGTAGATGGAGGGCAGCGTGGAGGATAAAAATCGTAGAGGGAGACCAAGAGACGAATACCATAAGCAGATTCAGAAGGATGTAGGTTGCAGTAGGAACTGCGAGATGAAGAAGCTTACATAGGATAGAGTAACATGGAGAGCTGCATCAAACCAGTCTCTGGACTGAAGACCAAAACAACAACAACAACAAGTTACTGCATAAATTATGTTTTCGCCGCACACTGGATCTTATGTGCGTCTTTTAAGTAACAAGTAGGTTACGTTTGTACTTCTGTACCTCCGAAATGGATAATGATATCAAGATAATTTTCAAGTTTCTCGAGATCTGAATTTTAGGAATATAGCTTAAGAGTTTCAGCCATTTGCTGTGCATAGTCGTGGTTGGAATTCGAAGCTTGGTTTTGGTACTCATAAACCGTGTTGTTTGAGTGTTTCTCGATAACGGATAAAGGTTTTTGAAAACGGGAAGATGGCACTTATACATAAATACCTAGAAACAGAGAATATAAAGTTGAAATCAGAGCAATTTTCTGCGGTTATCTATTTTTTAGATTTCGCCTCACTCCGGAATTTACGTGCGTCTTTTACGTGTACATTTAAGGTACCTCTGAACCTCTGTATCTCAGAAACGGATAAACATATCAGTAAATTGTTCAGTGTCGTTCGAGATCGGGTATGTATAGGTGAGAGAGTACATTGGATAATCGTTTTTATGTATATCCCGCTCAGAATAATATATTTTGTGTCCATCGTCACTTTTTTATTGTCAGAAATTTCTCTCCAGTTCCATACAGTAGTTAACGTTTGGCGAACGGTGCATTACGTATTTTCGAAAATGCTAAATATAACACAGTGAGTCAGACAAACTGTAGATGCAGTAACATTTTCCACCAAATACATTACAAGCAAATGGGCAGTCGTGTTTAAGTGTTTTCTGCTATTGTACTACAAATTACCTTTCAGCTGTAACACATCAACTCTTGTATATGGGAAGGGGGCTGATTAAAAATGAACATTTAATTATCATCTCATTGCACGCATTCCAGGCTGTAAATGAATCGCACATTACATTCAGCTGCAATTATGCATCGGTTTATCCATTCCAGTTTATTTTCGCGCGGCGTGCGCAGCACAGTGATATGCTGTGTTCGCCCAGCGCCGGAATAAGAACAGCCACCTCGCGGAATTGTGCACCAGCGAAGTTTGTTAATCTAAAGAGGGACCCTACGTAGCTGCTAAATGCGCGAGCGCACCCGATTTCAGCACGGTACTCCTCTCCGTAACACCGTTTCACCTTTGCCTTGCTTGGCAGCCAGTTTTCATTTGCAGCTGTTCCTCTCTGTCGTATAATATTCTGCCTGCGATAATTGAGCACTGCGCTCCATGTGTTGCTGAATGATCAGATATCGGTGAAATATAATTCGGTAATTGTGTTTTTGGTAATGATCTGAGCTGTCAAGCTTATGATTCCGAAACATGGTTTGAGCCGTGCCCGTATTAAATTTATGCGTTCAATTGAAGATCGTCGGTCTGGTATATCAGTACACCCTGCCCTAGACTATCCCTTAAACTCTTCATTTCAGTTTCATTCTTTGGATACGTAAATAAGAAAAATACACAAACCAAGTGACTATAGAGTAAGTGGAGGGGCAATGCATCAGTAACGTACCGCGAATAGCACAAACCACAGAAGAGTGTTACTAGAATAAAACAAAACCAGGTTCAAAATATTTTCATTTAAAGGCATTTAATAAACATATAATACTTTGATAATGTGGTGTGCGTACTGTAAGACCTTCGGTACACACACCCTCACATTATTTGACTTGTCGCTCTAACGAAGTAGGCGAGTGTCAGCGATATGTCTCGTGGTCTTATCGTGGCGTGTTTATCCTCTGCCGTTAGGTCAGACGATAGAAATGCCACTTGCACGCTTAGAGTAGCAGATTGACGGTGACCAACTTTAAACAGAACTTGATTAATTTTCACACACATTTATTAAAATAATAAAAGCATAAAATTACTTAACTTGATTCTGGATGCTATTTACAATTGACAATCTGAAGTTCCTTTGGTCTTGGTACGTTAATCTTATTCTCACATATCTCTGATACTTGACAAAGTGTCTATACATTTATCTTCATGGCTATGTACAGGAATATGATAATCTTATTAGGCGCAGACTGAAACTTGACTATAGACTGGTACAGACAAATGCAGACTAATGCAGACTGATGCAGACTGACTAATCGGAGGTCTGTACACTCATTATAATACCTCGCGCGTTCAGGTATCACTGCGCGAGTGTGATCCGCGAGGAGAAAAGGTTCTACGTCAGCAGCAATCTCATTGGCTGCGTTACATATTAGTACGCAGATCGGCGGAAGCAGAATTTGGTCCGTCTCTAAGACAGCGTCATCTCGTAGTGCGGAGACGGACGACCGCTGCGCCTGCGCTGTTGTGCTTAGCGGGGCGCGCTCTATTGGGAAAGTTGTGTACGCGCTGACTACGCGGAACTATGTACACAACAGATAATCGTCTCATTTTTTTGCCACGCTCTTGTAATTATGTTTGAATGATATTTCCGCCATTTGACTGTACAAACTTCTTTATTTTAAGTTACTATCAAGATTTACAACAATAAAAAATATTAGTATAAACGCATAGAAAGTGATAAGGAACAAAATTTAGCATCATTATGCCATTCCAATGTCAGATGAAAAATTATCCAAACAATACTACATAAAGTTGGGCATACCGTTTGTCAAATTTTCGTCCTTCTTACTTCCTATGCATTTGTACACATAGCTTTCCAGTGTTGAACCTGATAACGGCTGAAGAACGAAATCCTGATAGTAATATAGAATAAAGAAGTTGGTATGTGTAAACGAATGAAATATCATTCAGACACGACAGTACTTTTCTTAGTCGGTATTTGAAATTTCATTTCACAGCTAGGTTATTAGCACAGATATCACCTACATTCTTGTGTCTGTGGAAAACATTTAATTTCATTTACATTTAGCATATGTATCATTAAACTCTGAATTTACAAAGTAAGAAATTTCTAACAGTACCTAATGGGTATATCACATGTGGAAGACATACTAATCTACATGTAATTCGCACCTAACTTCATGCTGAAACATTATAGTGACGGCCTGGTACCAATGTTTACATGAAGTCAACGTGCATCCTCCCCATTTTTTTTTTTCTCGACAGGCATTTCTAGACGGAACTCTACAGCATTTAAATTTTGATCAGAATGTTAACCGGTTACACTAGGCAAGGGGACACTAATAGTGCACAACCAAGGTTTCGAAAAGTGCTATTTCATCTGAAGAACGGAGTGGATGGAATGTGAACGGTAGACTGTAACACTCAAGAGACGCAGAAATCACAGAATCCCTGTGAACTTCCATGGGAATCATTGAACGAAAGACAACGTTGTTCTTGTGAGAGCCTGTTGGATGATTTAGACAACTGGTATTCGAAGAATACTATCACAGGATTCTGCCGGTATCATCTTATAACTCGCGTGTAGGTCATGGAAATAAAATAATAGAGATTAGGGTGCGTTCAAAGTAATACAATTCGTCATTTCTAACTAACTAAATACGCTAATCGAACAGAACAGGAATTCGCTATTATTAGTACGGTGTACGCTCCGTCGCGCGATAGAAAGTGGTTTGTAGAGTATTTAGGTAGATGTAGATCTTGTCGGTTTCATTTCACCTTCACGAGAACAATAACAGAAAACAATCTGTCCTCCAAGATAACAACTGATCAGTCGTTCAGGGTAATACTGTGACTGTTTGGCACGAGAAACATTTAGAAACAATCACACGCTGAGATTTCCCTGGAAAAGTACCAGAAATTTATCTTTACCGAAAATCTTTGGAGCAACTTAGTAAAACGGCATTACGGCAGTTAATCAGCTCGTGTAGGTTGGTTAGTTGTTTTGGGGAAGGAGACCAGACAGCGTGGTCATCGGTCTCATCGGATTATCGGATTATGGAAGGAAGTCGGCCGTGCCCTTTCAGAGGAACCATCCCGGCATTTGCCTGGAGTGATTTAGGGAAATCACGGAAAACCTAAATCAGGATGGCCGGACGCGGGATTGAACCGTCGTCCTCCCGAATGCGAGTCCAACGTCTAACCACTGCGCCACCTCGCTCGGTTCAGCTCGTGTATTCACGTTGTTGTGCACAGATGTGTTCAACGCACATCCTGAATCGCAGCTGTTATCAAGGTTCACCCAAATATGACGCATTATTAGAACTGGGTAACAGATCTATTGTCCTGAAACTTCAAAGCATTATAGCACATTTATGATTGCCGTCTCTCAACTCTCATGCGCCTGTTCAGAACATGCTGGCAGGTAGGCACGGTGGTGGAAGATCACTGCCAGGAAAGAACGAAAGGGAAAATAGTGGATGGATAATAAATCCCTCGGTAATGCACAGCAGCCGGCCGGAGTGGCCGAGCGGTTCTAGGCGCTTCAGTCTGGAACCGCGCGACAGCTACGGTCGCAGGTTCGAATCCTGCCTCGGGCATGGATGTGTGTGATGTCCTTAGGTTAGTTAGGTTTAAGTAGTTCTAAGTTCTAGGGGACTGATGACCTCAGCTGTTAAGTCCCATAGTGCTCAGAGCCATTTGAACCATTTTTTGAATGCACAGCACCTTTCTTTTAGCGTCTGCCACTGCAATTTGTTGAGGACCTCAGTAACACTATCGCACCGACTAAAAGATCTCGTGACTAAACACGCCGTGCTTCGTTATATTTTCTCTGTCTCTTCTATCTGTCCTACCTAGCAAGGGTCCCATACTGATGAACAATACTCAAGAAAAGGTCGATCAAGTGCCCTGTAAGCCATTTCCTTCGCAGATGGGTTACATTTCCTTAAGGTTCTTGCTATGAATCTCAGTCTGGCATGGGATTTTCCTTCTATTTCATTTATGTGGTCATTCCAATTAATGTCTCTCTGTATAGTTACTCTTACGTATTTTGCGATAGATACTGTTTACAGCAATTTGTCATCAATAGTGTAGTTCTACAGTAGTGGGTTACGTTTCCCATTTGAATGTAATACGTTACATTTATTTACGTACGGGTCATCTGCCAGAGCATTTACAATTCTTCAATCCTCTACAGGTCGTTCTGGAAATCGATACTGTCATTTATAGACAACCATATCATCTGGCAACAGTCTTAAGGAACTTCCGACGCTTTGTACTAGTTCATTTACATACACTGTAAACAGTAAAGGTCCTATCACACTTCCCTGGGGTATTCCGGAAATTATCTTCCCGTCTGTCGGTTTTATCCGTTAAGAGCGACGTCGTGAGTTCTATCTGTAAAGCAGTCTTGAATCCAGTCGCAAATCTGGTTCGATACTTACTAAGCAGTTTTTCATTAAATGACAGTGTGGGAGTGTATCAAATGCCTTCATGACGTCAATGAACACAGCATCAACGTGAGCGCCATTTTCTACAGCGCTATGGATCTCGTGGCGATACTGAGCGAGCTGAGTTTCCCAAGATCACTGTTTGTAGAATTGCTACTGGTTTTTATAGAGAAGATTTTCGTTTTCCAGGAACGTCACAACTCTTGAATATAAAACGGACTGATGTTAACGGTATAGGTCTACAATAAAATGCATCTGTCCTACGAGCCTTCTATAGAACCGCAACGACCTACGCCTTTTTCGTCACTAGGTACCTTTCTTTGATCCAGCGACCTAGATAAGCTGCTGCAAGAAGGGGAGCAAGTTCTTTCGCGTAATGTTGGTGTAAGGGGAGCAGTGTCTTGTAGTCCCCATGGCGCGATAAACTAATCAGTCCACCACGTTTCTTAGTTCTCAACACAATAACACAGTGTGAGTTGCATTTAGTTTAAATGGCTATACTGATCAACGTATGGGTTGTTCAGTGTCACACTATATTCCCACTTCATAATAAATATTCAGACTCTAAACTTCTTTCAGAATATTTCAGAGTCGCCTTCATAAAATCAAAGTCTCCATAACCAAAAACAATTCTGAATTCAACGAGTGTTGGAAATATTTCAAAGACTAGCTATAGCTGAACCTAATTCAAAGTGTCGAATCTAGCAGGCTAGCAGGATTTCTTCAAGTCTGCGTGCAGAGCTGTCGTTTCACCGCATATCTCCCGAAACTTGCTATTATGATCGTCTGCAAGACGGACATGAAAAGACTTTCTGCACAAATGTCCTTGTTGAAGAAACCAAATCTGTGCTTATCAGAAGTGATTTAGAAAGCGTGTTGAACTGCGTGATGTCTGTAACTGTCAGTTAACATGCTGCATATCTTCTACGATGCTTGCGAATGGATGTAGGGTGCCTTCATTTATCTTTGATCGCAAAGCTGCAACACTTGTCGTCGTTTATCTAGTACAGAACACGTCCAGACTTCCGCCAATCAAAAGGACTACTATGTTATATATGGAACTGTCTCCGTCACTTGTAACTACAAGACATTGACGCTACTTCTGTCAAGCTAAAAACTATTACCTTAGGTAAGCGACTGTGTGGACTGATTCAGTGATTGCATTTGGTTGGACACAAAGAGATCCAAACCATTCGATAACCTCCACCCGCAATCGAGTGACCAAAATCATGAAGAGCACACTTCCATCTCAATGGTTTCTTTGTACTAAACAAGACAGTCCCTCATATATATTCCTGCGAGAAGAAAGTAACATTCTCGAGTCTTGAAGAGATTTGACAGATGAATCGCCAAGTACTCGCCATAAGCAGCAACGAACTGGACTTTCACTTCACAAAATACAGCTCTTATTGGAAAATTGTATACGTCACAGGCTGGATTCTACGTTTTTTGCCAACATCTAGACGTAACCGTGTCATCAGCAGTGTCTTAACACGAGTCGAAGTGCAACATTCTCAGACCATCACGTCCAAACACAAACCTGGAGCTTTGGTGCTTGTCAAACAGCCCTGAAAATCTTACATGCACAGAGTGTCCCATTTCCGTTATGACTGCTTGTGTGCAATCCCAAACTGCAATGCTACCTCTTGACGAACTGCGGCGTTACAAGTATTTCCTGTTCAGCTTTCAGATTTCTTTCCTGTTTCAACGACAGCCGTGTAGAGGATCAAAGCGCTAGCATACCTGCAGCAGGCTTCCTGACCGCTAATGTAACAGTATATGTCTGACGCTCATCGGAAAATGACGGAGGGCAGTGAGGCAACATCACGTGTTGTGTTAAGGTTTGTGTTTGTGAGCGAGAATTCGTCGAATTTGAGCCGAATGCCGAGAGGCAAGTTCCTAGTCGCTCCTCCACGACAACGTTCCAGTTCACAAAGCAAATATCGTGCACAACATTTTGGCCAAAAGAAGAATCAGAGTCCTGGATCACCCGGCGTATTCGTCGGACTGGCCCCAGACGACTTCTGGTTGTTTCCTAAACTGAAGTTTGCAGCGAAAGGACGTCGTTATGTTGTAGTTAAAGAGACCGAAGACAATTGTACTCCAATACGAAATGCAATTCCAAACAAGGACTACAGTGACTGTTTCTAGACAATTTTAAAACTATTTCAGCTGAGTATTAATTCAAGGAGAGACTATTTTGAATAAATACAGTGTTTTTCTGAACATAATCCTTCAATTTTGTAACTGGTAGCCACAGTCTTAACGGAACTGGGACACACTGTGTATGTGTTTGCCATGTGTCATCAAAAACACACCTTGTCATCAATTAGAAGTCTCACACCCTGTCACATCCGATGACGAAAAGCTTTCACAGTCACAGGAACATTCTTTGCATGCCCATTGTTCACCATGAAAGTGCACACACTGTCAAAAAATGATACATTACTCTCTGTGACTCTGGCATACTCCTAACGCAACAAGGTCTACAAACGGTGAAAAGCAGTGTTGGTTAAATAATATTGTCATCTATCAGAACATATGTGTGGTCTTCGTGGTCCCTCTGTGATTACTGTACAGAAGTTTCATGCTCTTAAAGTTTCCTCTAGTTCTACGATTTTTGTTGCTCTCCAAGGAGCACATTTCACTGACTAACGTTGCCCAACTCATTGAGAATACAGTGTATTCTGATGGAGTGAAGAAAAATAGCTCTTGTCGAACTGGAATTAGCTGGCCGCGGTGACTGAACGGTTCTAGGCACTTCGGTCCGGAACCGCGTGACTGCTACGGTGCTCATCAGCATTTGTACAGTGGAATGGCATGGATGGGCATCACTCACGCTTCAGAAGACACTAAATGGAGCGGGCTCGGCGTCCAGGCGAGGCGTCTGGACACATTCATAGTTTTGTGATCATGGAAGGGGCCTCCCCACATGATGTTTCCTTAAATAATGATGTAGCCTTACATTCCTATGACGTTACACATATGGTAAATGTTTCAGCTGCCCAAGTTGACTGGCAACTTGGTTTAGACATCCAAGCTATGTCAATCAGATACAAAATTTAAATTAAGTTAAGTAGCTTTTCAGTTTCCAACCATTTTACATTTATGACAGGATTCTAAACTTAGGATACACATTAAATTAAACAACTATGGAATATGGGCAAGTACCTCCAGGTCTACCAGCTTGGATATTAACCTTAGCACACGTGACCTAGCAACCATGCAGGCTGAGCCCATGTCCTCAGGTCTGCAGCCTTGTAATCATGCTTAGAACAAGTGACCTACATCCGCCATCTTGGATTTTCCACCAATAATAAAACTGTCAGGTTTGGAGTATTTTAATGTTCCAATAAATTACAGCTACCAAGTAGGAGTGAGGAAAACCCTGGATTTGTTGAATATCACACAATTTTTGAATTTCACACTATTATATACACAGGGCGATTGTCCTGTGACGGAAGGATTATGAGGGGAAAGGGGGGAGGGGGAGGGGGGGAATCTAGCAATAGCGCATGGTGACATCATGGCTGTCACTGGAAATCTGGCACTAGAGCACTGTGGGATACACAGTAAACAGCCCCCCCAACTTAGCTTCTCTATATATTGCGTACACGTTTCAGCTTTCCGTCCTCTGATTAGTACTGGCTTGGAATTAGAGCTCTTGTTATCCGTAATGCTGTTTCTGTTTTCTCCGGAGGTCTCTCTGTTTTACTACAGACGGTATCTTTCTAAAACCCTAGTTATACATGCTTCTTCAGCGTTGCGTTTGTCCTCTAGCCATTCCTGCTTAGCCATCCTACGTTTTCAGTCAGAATCATGTTTTTGGCAGCTGTATACCCTTTCGCCTGTTTCCTTTGCTGCATTTTTATACTTTCTCCTTTTATCACTTCAGTTCAGTACATCCTTTGGCATCCTGGGATTTCTACTAGGCTTTGTCTTTTCATCTATTTTGTCACCTGATGGCTTCACTGTTTCATCTCTCGAAGGTAACCATTGGTCTCATACTGCACTCCTGTCCCCTGTATCAGTTAATCATTGCCCAATGCTCCCTTTGGAACTCTTGAGAACCTCTGCTTCTTTCATCTTATCCAGGTTCTATTGCCTTAATTTCCTACCTTCTTGCAATACATTCAGTTTTAATCTATAGTTTATAATCAATAAATTATGGTCGAATCCTTCTTCTGCCTCTGGAAATGTAATCTCTGTCTTACCAATTTACAACCGATTCGAAACTGTTCAGTGTTACCAGATCTCTTCAACGTGTATAACTTCCTTGCGAAGTGTTTGGGATCATTTACGTATCCTCTGTGCAAAATTACCCTGCATTACCGCTACGTGATGTCGTATTTGAAATCCCGCTTTAACATGGCCAGAAGTCCTGTTCATCCTGCCACCGAACTTCGCTAATTTCAACTGTATCATGCCTTAACCTATCCACAATACTTTCTTATGTTCCACACTCCAGCCAGTAGAACGACAGTTTTGTTTCTGCTGTTAACATCGTCCTGCCTGGAGATCCAAATGGCTGACTATTTTACCTCTGGAATATTTTACCCAGGAGGATGCTATCATCATTTAACAATTTAATATAGCTTTAGGCCGTTAGAAATAATAACGGCGGTTATTTCCCATTGGGTTTGACCATTCGCAGTACCAGCATAGCAAGGACATGTTGACTAATTTTACAAGGCCGGATCAGTCTATCATTGAGACTGTTGTCCCTGCAAATACCGAAAAGGCTGTTGCCACTCAGCAAAATCTACATGTCCGGACTCTCCACCTATACCCCTCCTTTGTGGTTGCACCTACAGCTTGTCTATCCATATCTTTGAGGCCTGCAAGTAGGACAACAATGAGAGTTCAGATCCAAATCGCTGATGTCAGCAATTTATGGTGTCAGTATTCCAGGAATTGCATTCATGTCAGCATTTTTTGATGTCAGCATTCCATGAACTGCACTGATGACAACACATTCTGGTGTCATATTTCCAGCAGTCCACAGGTTGTCTTCCAGATTATCGGGCCTAACATTTGATCATTCGGTACTGCTACAGCAACAGGAGCAGCAGCAGCCACTGGAGATTTGTCAAATTTCCGAACATCATTTAAGTGCCACCAGAATACTACTATTCGCCAAAACATATAACTTTACTGCTAGTGGATCTAAATGCGTGAATGTTGGCCTAGCACCTGACAGTAACTTTATGTGGTAATTAAAGTAAAAATCGTTCAGCGTGTTGGGACTAGAGTGCAGTATTCGTTGCATGAATGGGACCATCTGTGCAGTATGATGGAATACATAGAGAAGAAGATGACGAATGATTACCACCAATTCCATACACCAACTGTCACCCGTATGTTTAGGAGGAAGGTTTCAATAGTTGATATGTATGGAGAAGCTGTGCTGAAATTAACTGCAGGGGACACAAGATTTGTGCAGGACATTAGAGTGTCATGAATTTGGCTGATCTATAATGGCGTTAATGACTGCTCCAGAGGGACTGAGCCACATACTGTAACTTTGTGAACTATCTGTGCAAGAATAGGGTAAATGTGAAACAGTTTGGACAATGTATACATGCTTGTATTTAATCAGTGCCAAAGTTTACAAGTGTGGATCATGTAAGTATCACTTTCTAGAGGATGAATTCATGAATGGTATACCTATGTATTTTGAGACAATACATACCGGAAATGGTTACAAAAAACTAACTTGCATAAGGGAAACGCTAAATAAAAACTGAACCAAACTAGTGACAGGGAAGGTAGTCACATGTTTTAAAGCCAAAAAATTAGACGAATGAATGAGCAAAGATGTGCCCTCACTGAGAGATATAGTTTGCAACTTATTTAATACTAATTACTTTGGATATAAAATGATCTTTAAAAATTAATAACCCATTAATGCCTTAAGCGATTAATAGAAACATAGTGTCAATGGTTAGGTCTCAGTGAGTACTATCGATTTATTATGGTTAATTTTATGTGAATATTACGTATTTTTAATTACAGACTGTAATGAATATACAGTACATTAAAAAGTTAATTTTCTCGTAAATAGAGTATAAAATAGTGAAAGTAGCGGTGTCATTAGTAAATATAAGTAATTATAGGTATACTGTAATTAGCTTAATTGTTTGACATTACTTACATAACAACGTAAAATAGCGTCCATATGAACAAAAACACTATTTCTAACAAAATCATTAAAGCGACACGAAATCTACGCGCAACATTGGAAAATCAATGAAATTTGAGTCGAAATTAATGTGTAATATTTATATATAACATCAGATTTTTAGTTTATGTATGCTTTCAGGAGCTGGAAGTGTGAGAGCTTACGTCAGTGTGAGGCTATAAGTAATGGAGGCCACTCTCATGTGGGGACACTTCGTATTTGACCGGCAGTTGGAGCGGAGTTCATAAACATACAGAACGGATGTGTGACTGGACGTCGCCTCGTGTGTGTATCAGAATTTTTTTCTAAGCATCTGGTCATGAACTTGTAAAAATTTCGCTTGTGATGATTGCGAGGACATTGAAATATTTTGAACTCATGCGAACTTACGAAAAATCCACGTCGGGCGAAACTGTTGGTTATTTAAAAAAAATAAAAAATTCTGGATTTAACTTTGAGTTCATGGTGTGGGTTCCTGTAGTCATGTCCTAGTTCATGAACCACGGGCAACGTATGAGTGGCCAAGTAAGTGGTCCCGACAGTCGGGATACCAGTTACTTTGGAATAAGGCTGGGCATCTCGGACATATTCTGAGTCGTGGTCACCTTTGTGCTCATACGGCAAAGACTACCAAATCCACCGGTTAGTCCCTCAGCCGTTAGGGGTAAAACCCAATGGGACTCGGGGCAAGTAAGGCTAGCAACCTGCTTCCCTGGTACTTTAAATATGATGCTGGCAACAATCAGAGCAAAATGCCTCGGACCTTTGGAGGTAGTGGAGTCCAACCTCTAACTGACAAACCAGGGACTCCTAAGATACGACTTGGCAAACAAATGGTAATGAGTGGGGAGCTATTAATATCAATGGGGGCTACTCTGGGAAGAAGGTAGAGCTGGCAGAGGCTGCAAGTAAGATGGGGTTGGACATTTTAGCTGTTAGTGACATTCGGATAAGGGGTGAGAAAGAAGAGGAAGTGGGAGAATACAAGGTCTACCTGTCAGGAGTCAAAGCAGGAATAGCACAATGGGGTGTAGGGCTTTACATGAGGAAAGAAATGGAACCCAGCGTAGTTGCAATAAGGTATGTAAACGAACGACTGATGTGGATAGATTTGACAGTGTCTAGCAAGAAAATTAGGATTGTGTCAGCATATTCGCATTGTGAAGGGACAGATCAAGATAAGATGGATAGTTTTTATGGGGCACTCAGTGATGTAGTTGTTAGAGTAAAGGACAAGGACAGTGTTCTGCTCATGGGTGATTTTAACGCCAGGATTGGAAATCGAACAGAAGGGTATGAAAAGGTTATGGGTAAATTTGGAGAGGATATGGAGGCCAACAGGAACGGGAAAAAACTCTTGGATTTCTGTGCCAGTATGGGCTTAGTAATCACAAACCCCTTTTTTAAACATAACAACATTCACCGGTATACTTGGGAAGGCAGGGGAACCAGATCTGTCATTGACTATATAATAACAGATCAGGAATTCAGGAAGGCTGTGAGGGACACACGTGTATTCAGGGGATTCTTTGATGACACTGATCTTTATTTAATCTGCAGTGAAATTGGAATTGTGAGGCCGAAAGTGCAGGAGGTCAGGTCCATATGTAGGAGGATAAGAGTGGAGAAACTTCAGGATAAGGAAATCAGGCACAAGTACATAACAGCGATCTCAGAAAGGTACCAGTTAGTTGAATGTAGTCAATTACAGTCATTGGAAACGGAATGGACAAGGTACAGGGACACAGTACTAGAAGTGGCTAAAGAATGTCTTGGAACAGTAGTGTGTAAAAGTAGGATGAAGCAAACAGCTTGGTGGAATGATACAGTCAAGGCAGCCTGTAAAAGGAAAAAGAAGGCGTATCAAAAATGGCTACATACCAGAACCCAGGTAGACAGAGAAAGTTATGTTGAAGAAAGAAACAAAGCCAAACAGATAATTGCAGCATCCAAGAAGAAATCGTGGGAAGACTTTGGAAACAGCTTGGAGACTATGGGTCAAGCTGCTGGAAAACCATTCTGGAGTGTAATTAGCAGTCTTCGAAAGGGAGGTAAGAAGGAAATGACAAGTATTTTGGACAGGTCAGGAAAACTGCTGGTGAATCCTGTGGATGCCTTGGGCAGATGGAGGGAATATTTTGAAGAGTTGCTCGAATAGGTGAAAATGCGATCAGTAATGTTTCAGATTTCGAGGTAGAATGGGATAGGAATGATGATGGAAATAGGATCACATTTGAGGAAGTGGAAAAATGGTCAATAGATTGCAGTGCAATAAAGCGGCTGGGGTGGATGAAATTAAGTCGGAACTCATCAAATACAGTGGAATGTCAGGTCTTAAATGGCTACACAGGATAATTGAAATGGCCTGGGAGTCGGGACAGGTTCCATCAGACTGGACAAAAGCAGTAATCACACCACTCTTTAAACATGGAAACAGAAAAGATCTCTTTAATCAGCGTTGTTGGTAAAATCTTCGCAGGTATTGTTGAAAGGAAAGTGCGAGTATTAGTTGAGGACCAATTGGATGAAAATCAGTGTGGGTTAGGCCTCTTAGAGGTTGTCAGGACCAGATCTTTAGCTTACGGCAAATAATGGAGATGTGTTATGAGTGGAACAGGGAATTGTATCTATGCTTTATAGATCTAGAAAAGGCATATGACCGGGTTCCTAGGAGGAAGTTATTGTCTGTTCTACAAGATTATGGAATAGGAGGCAAACTTTTGCAAACAATTAAAGGTCTTTACATGGATAGTCAGGCAGCAGTTAGAGTTGACGGTAAATTGAGTTCATGGTTCAGAGTAGTTTCAGGGGTAAGACAAGGCTGCAACCTGTCACAACTTCGGTCATGTATGCTTATTTTCAGAAATAATGTTTCAGTCCGAATACCAGCTATTATAAGACATTTCGCGTGGCATTTATAGAGAAACCAACCAGATATTAATTTAAAGCAGTGATATTCCATCATCTGAGAAAGTAAAGACAGACAATGTATTCATATTTAACACGACATTGTAGTGGAAAACCAGGATAAGATGAACTAAATTTTTGCTTTGGTCATCATATGAGAGCCGATGTCTTTTATTTGAGCACAATTCCAAAGCAGTTTGTAAGGAATAATATAGGCCTTATTATCGCTTATAAACAGGTCAATATCAATTTAAAACATAGTTATCAAAAGCATGTAGTAAGTGACATGACATTCAACAAATTTGCTAACATGTGGAGGGTTTGTTGGAATCACATGCAGTATAGCTTTCTGGTTACAAGTAAAATGAGGGCATTATATGACAGTCGATGTAGACAAAACTTTCGGGAGTTTATGCTTAAAAGGTAGTGTACCAATAAATAACTCTGTCATTATGCTGTAGAATGTGGAGAAATATTCACTGTCATATCACGCACTCATTCCGAGGGCGTGAAGGACAGGCCAAACATACATCTATATATTGATAACAAATTGAGGGACTCAACTTAGAATTAATGGAACTGGAAAGTCTTGTAAATGTAGTGGCTAGAAAAGAGGAGATGTTGAATCACAGAATCCAACAACATGAATTGTATGTCAATGGTAAAATTGAAGAATGCAGGACTAGCGGTTATGCTTAGGTTTATCAGGGCAACAAGTATGGATGTTGCGTCCCATCACTACCGCCAGTCTGAGAGTATATATAGGTTGGATGTCATGTGAAAACCGGTTTCGTATACAACACATCGGAAAAACGTAAAGTTATCGTGGCACGGGAGGCTCTCCCACACTACTAATGGAGGCAGAAGAAGGAGAAGAAAAGGAAGACGAAGAAGAAGACTAGACAATTACCTACTTCATTGACCATCACAGTGATAGTGAGTTACGCAGAGCATATGGGTCAGCAGAAATTAATAATATACGTTAGGTAAGCACCCTATATATTTAACTGAGCTTATAATACAGGTTGGGAATAGAGAATGTCAAAGACCATCAGGTTTATTGAATCTAACATTCCTAAGAACTTTGAACATAGACAAGTATTCGCTGAAAGAGATATAAACACATGCAGAAATATTACGTATGACTAGCATACATAGGTGATACAACACCCCAAATGGATGAATAAAAGGTCTGGGCAGTAAGAAATAGCCCGCATCTTGTGGTCGTGCGGTAGCGTTCTCGCTTCCCACGCCCGGGTTCCCGGGTTCGATTCCCGGCGGGGTCAGGGATTTTCTCTGCCTCGTGATGGCTGGGTGTTGTGTGATGTCCTTAGGTTAGTTAGGTTTAAGTAGTTCTAAGTTCTAGGGGACTGATGACGATTAATGTTCAGTCCCATAGTGCTCAGAGCCATTTTTTTAGTAAGAAATACAAGAATATTAATGGACCTGCATCAAATGGTGAAAGTGGCACGTCCAGCGGTATTGAAATTCAGCATAAGACTCACACTACCTCTGAAGTATGTGTGCTATGATAACCCAGACGAAATCGCAGAGGGACAACTGTAACTCGCAGTATCAGCTGCCAATGGGAACACAGCTCACACAACTGAAATCGTATCTATCATTTTCGAGCGTCAAAACAGACTTATTATTGAGTAATTTTGGGGACAGTTGTTCATTAGTTCTACAGACCTGTGCACAAAACATGCCCACATATACACATCATAATGCGAGTTTTGAATAAACAGGCTGATCTCATTGATATGAAACAATATAAATGTACAAATAAAGGCTTCAAATACATTTTGATGGTAATAGATACCTCTTCCAAATTATTATAGGCTCCGTCTGTGACAGCAAGGACTGAGAAGGAAGCTGCACAGGTGTTTCAAAAATTGCTTTAGATGGCATGAATCGGTTTCCTGACAACCTAAAAAGCGACCATGGAGCGGAATTTTACAGTAGATGTTCCAAGTCGGTAATGAAACGACACAGAGTACACCCCTGGTCGTCATTCTCCCACAAGGAAAGCAAATATTGTAGAACTTTTGAGTAGAACAATAAAAGCCTGCATGCAGATGAGATTTAATCTTCGAGAGGTGTATAAATGGCTAGAAATTTCCCCACAAATAATGAGCAGTGTAATAAAACTGTACCCAGCACAATAAAATGAGACCAATTGATCTTAGTGATAATGAGCTTCTATATACAGTATACAACAGTTTTAAGATGGTGGACATGGACGAGCAGAAATACAATATAGGTTACGCTGTGCGTATTTTGAAATACAAAACCGTAGTTGAAAATTATTACATGCTAAACTGGTCAGTGGAGATATTTATAGTTTCCAAAGGTAAGCCCACAAATCCTACAACCAACATCTTACAGGACAGTGGAAAAATTTCTGGGAGTTTCTACACAGAGAAATTACAGAAAATCTCTGAACCAGACGTATTTCTCGTGAATTGCATCATAAGACATCAAGGGAACAAGGCTTCAGTTAAGTGGCTGAGCTTACCATCGAAGAACAACAGTATGGAGAATTTTCACTACACGGTATATAGCAGGACACACAAACCTCAAACAGAGCTAGAAAGTACATCAGGAGAGGCGGTGGCAGTGTTCTACACTCCTGGAATTGAAATAAGAACACCGTGAATTCATTGTCCCAGGAAGGGGAAACTTTATTGACACATTCCTGGGGTCAGATACATCACATGATCACACTGACAGAACCACAGGCACATAGACACAGGCAACAGGGCATGCACAATGTCGGCACTAGTACAGTGTATATCCACCTTTCGCAGCAATGCAGGCTGCTATTCTCCCATGGAGACGATCGTAGAGATGCTGGATGTAGTCCTGTGGAACGGCTTGCCATGCCATTTCCACCTGGCGCCTCAGTTGGACCAGCGTTCGTGCTGGACGTGCAGACCGCGTGAGACGACGCGTCATCCAGTCCCAAACATGCTCAATGGGGGACAGATCCGGAGATCTTGCTGGCCAGGGTAGTTGACTTACACCTTCTAGAGCACGTTGGGTGGCACGGGATACATGCGGACGTGCATTGTCCTGTTGGAACAGCAAGTTCCCTTGCAGGTCTAGGAATGGTAGAACGATGGGTTCGATGACGGTTTGGATGTTCCGTGCACTATTCAGTGTCCCCTCGACGATCACCAGTGGTGTACGGCCAGTGTAGGAGATCGCTCCCCACACCATGATGCCGGGTGTTGGCCCTGTGTGCCTCGGTCGTATGCAGTCCTGATTGTGGCGCTCACCTGCACGGCGCCAAACACGCATACGACCATCATTGGCACCAAGGCAGAAGCGACTCTCATCGCTGAAGACGACACGTCTCCATTCGTCCCTCCATTCACGCCTGTCGCGACACCACTGGAGGCGGGCTGCACGATGTTGGGGCGTGAGCGGAAGACGGCCTAACGGTGTGCGGGACCGTAGCCCAGCTTCATGGAGACGGTTGCGAATGGTCCTCGCCGATACCCCAGGAGCAACAGTGTCACTAATTTGCTGGGAAGTGGCGGTGCGGTCCCCTACGGCACTGCGTAGGATCCTACGGTCTTGGCGTGCATCCGTGCGTCGCTGCGGTCCGGTCCCAGGTCGACGGGCACGTGCACCTTCCGCCGACCACTGGCGACAACATCGATGTACTGTGGAGACCTCACGCCCCACGCGTTGAGCAATTCAGCGGTACGTCCACCCGGCCTCCCGCATGCCCACTATACGCCCTCGCTCAAAGTCCGTCAACTGCACATACGGTTCACGTCCACGCTGTCGCGGCATGCTACCAGTGTTAAAGACTGCGATGGAGCTCCGTATGCCACGGCAAACTGGCTGACACTGACGGCGGCGGTGCACAAATGCTGCGCAGCTAGCGCCATTCGACGGCCAACACCGCGGTTCCTGGTGTGTCCGCTGTGCCGTGCGTGTGATCATTGCTTGTACAGCCCTCTCGCAGTGTCCGGAGCAAGTATGGTGGGTCTGACACACCGGTGTCAATGTGTTCTTTTTTCCATTTCCAGGTGTGTATATAAATTACTAGTTGAACTGCATGTCCCTGGATACGACTACTGTGGACCTGGAACGAAGCTGAATATGCGATATGGTGATGACGGAGTAAATACACTTGACAATGCTTGCGAGGAGAAAGATGTGGTGTATGCTGCAAATGACTAACGTCACTTTGCGGATCGACTGTAGCTGATGAACCCAAGCAGATACGCCGAATGAAGGAAACAGCTATATGGCCATATATTGCAGCATTCACACTTGATAAAGCAATGCATACCAGACTTAAATTGGATGCTGCGATAAATTTACAATAATTTATGAACTCAGCTCAACATACGATGAAAGAACAGAAAAAAAGACTTATAACATTTTTAAAACAGTGCATCCATTCACTGGTGCCAGCGGCTAAATGTGCCTTGAAGCAGAAATGAGTAAGATATGTTAAAACGACTAGGGTTCTGCCAACACATAAGGCACCTTGTGGAATCATTCTGATTCTAAAAACGGCATTTTCAGTGCCATCAGCAGTTGTTTGATTAGCAGGAGTGGCAGCTGCTTCAGCCTATACCCAATAGTTGTAACGTATTTCTCCAAAGATAAGGTAAAATGTCACGAAGTTCTTGATTTCTAGGGAGAAACCGCAGAAGCTATTTCAAATAAAATAAATATGATTTTATTTTAAAACAGTGTAAGACTAAACAGTTTAGTTGTTTATTCAGCCAACAATGCCTCAGTTACTTTCAGTAAGCTTAATTCTGCCTTTACTAGATTCAGGGCAGATAATGCAAACGTGATCAAAGCCAGTTGTTGTTCTCATATGGTACATAATGTTGCTATATTTGGATTCAAGCTTCTAAAACCTGATGCCGGAAGCCTAGTTCTTAAAATATATTCAGAATTTTGTTTATCATCAAAAAATTCCGAAGAACTATAAACATTTAGCGGGTTTCCTCAGTACGACTATAGTGAAATATTGCGACACATTATTGTACGATGGTTGTCTTTGCAGGAAGCTGTCGAATAACTTGTTAAGATTTGGCGTGTTTTAAAGATGTATTATGTAACACGGCGTGAAGGAAAAGCACGCCTCCTAATTTGGAAATTATTAACACAGCAAGAGGAGTAGAAGAGTACTCACTGACACTGCCAGAGTGTTTTCTGTAAAGCAACTGTACCAGTATTTTCTAAATCAGTTAGGCTTTTGGAAAAAGAAGATTGTTTCACAGACGTCCACAAATTACATTGAAAATAAAGAAATAAATAGAGGGCCTTAAGGAGGATAACTTTTATACATTTGAAATTAATATGTCTTTAGAACACTTTACAGAAGAAGAAAAGAATATCCTAGTAAATGAGTGAACACTTGTTTAAGAAAGATTATTAAATTAGCTTAATAAACGGTAAAACTTTTGTGGGAATGACATCATGTATACAATTTTGCCGGTGCTTCATTTCTGTCAACCAAACCTATTTTCATTTAATGACTTGGCCGAGGTGGGAAAGAACTTGAAATTTATTGTGTATGGAAATGAACTGTGTCATGAGTTTTCTGTTGTGAAACAGGTAGTATCAGATCTTGATAGGAAGGATAATAATTATTCTAAAGTGTGGAGTGAGTTTTAGAAAAAGCAGACGCACCAAATTTTTCAGTATAATGCAGCACGTACTCGCAATTCCAGTAAATACCGTGATCGTTGGAAGAGTATTTGGTGTAATGAGTGCGCTAAGGTTGGATGCTAGAAACACAATGTCCGTTGAGCTTGTAAAAGGCGAGATTTATCTTCAGATGAATTTGATAATGGCATGAGAATATTTCTACAGCGTGGTACTTAAAAACAAGACTCTTCGGAATGGTGTGAGGTCCTTAACAAAATATGAATAACAAGGTACGCGTTTAGAAGAGTAAATTTTTGCTTTTATTTGGTTTGGTATAAGTTCGATTAATGGTACTGACAGCAGTAATAGGCGACTGGTTTTAGCATTAGTGGTAGTAACAGAAGTAGAGCCAACGGTCTTGCTGCAGTGATAACATCGGTTCCCGTTATATCACCGAATTTAAGCCCTGTCGGCCTGGGCTAGCACTTGGATGGGTAATCTTCCGGTCTGCCGAGGTTGACAAGAGGCCTGTGAGGCAAACTGAGGAGCTACTTGACTGAGAAGTAGTAGCTAAAGTCACGATGACTGACATACGGCATGGAGAGTGGTATGCTGGCATCATGCCCCTTTACATCCGCATCCCGTGACTCCTTTGGGCTGAGGATGACACGGCGGCCGGTCGGTGCCGTTGGGCCTAGATGGCCTGTTCGGGCGGAGTTCAGTTGTTTTTTTCAGTAGTAGTATTAGTAGTAGTACTAGTAATAATAATTAATTTCATTATGTTTGTAGAAATTGAGATCGCAATAATCGACCAACTACTTTTTAACAAATTTTGTCCCTAATTACGCAATGTTCATGGCCCGTTTGATTGTTTCCTGACCTGATTCGAGTTTCAATGTGGAACCCTAGAGGTATGATAATTGTAAGAGCGGTGAAATGAAATGAAATGTAATGTGGCTAGGGCCTCCCGTCTGGTACGTCTTGCGTGTCGATGAGGATGAGATGATGATGATTAGGAAAACAGAACGCCCAGTTTCTGAGCGGAGAAAATCTCCGATCCAGCCGGGAATCGAACCCGGGCGCCTTGGCATGACATTCCGTCGTACTAACCACTCATCTACCGAGGCGGAAAGCGTACAGACAATATTTGATTATAAGCTTTTTCAGATTCCGTATAAGTATTACTGGTAACTAAGCTAAGAAGTAAGTGAAGTACAGACTAACATGACATTAAGCTAACAAGATTTTAATGAAAGGGGAGACATTTGTGCAACTAGTGTAAACAAGGAAAGCCGGAATATGCAAACGACAATGTAATAAAGGAAATAAGCCAGAAGTTTCTGACTACACAGCTTAATTCTTCGTTCATATTCTGCCGTAAAGATTGTAGAAGAATGAACTGTTTAAGTTACTTTAGATACAACGAAAACAAAAGGTTAAGAATTAAACATCGTAGCCCCAGTGCAGATAAAAACTTCAGACAGGTTAAAGGACAGTTCTGACACTATTTCCACACCAAATATAATGGTTCTAGTGGCTCTGAGCACTATGCGACTTAACTTTTGAGGTCATCAGTCGCCTAAAACTTAGAACTAATTAAACCTAACTAACCTAAGGACATCACACACATCCATGTCCAAGGCAGGATTCGAACCTGCGACCGTAGCAGTCGCGCGGTTCCGGACTGAAGCGCCTAGAACCGCACGGCCACTCCGGCCGGCCCCAAATATAACGAATAAAAGAAAAAAAAATTGACGGAAAAGTATGAAAAGGGATATGTAGATCGTTGTTACAATTGATGAAAGAAGGAAATTTAGTAGACATTTTTCTCGCATAGGAAAATGCAGAAGTTATACGACATACAGAATTCACTTTAAACTTAAACATCGTCCATCGAAATTTTCAGATACGACGTCATTAGACATTTTACAGTCGTTTCTTTCTACTTAATTCTTTCTTTTAACGTAGTGCAACATGTACCCATTCAGTGACGAATATTTTTAGCAGCAGGAAAGAAACGTGGTGCAAGAAACAGACTGTCATTCTGTGTAGGAGTATCTGAAGAGCTAGTACTAGATTAGGGCCATAACTAGCGGTTCAGAACTCCTCTGGTATCTATAGTTGGCGGGACAAGATTTAGCACTGCCCTTGGTCGGTGCAGCGTGAATGGATTCTGAAATATTTGACATTCTCGATCATTGGATTTTGTGAGTAATTTAACAGATTCTATTTCCTTTAGGAACAAACGGCATGTCTTAAGAAAAGTTTGCTATGATTAAGGGACCTGTCGTCGCTCAAATTCGTTATGCTTCAGTGCGCACGTATTCTAGGCACGTGACCAGACTTAAAAGTGACTGAAGCGAAATTGGATTCCTGCTGCAATCATGCCGATTTCCTTCCTAGCCACACATGGCAAAACGAAGCCAGAATTCATTTCAATACTAATATCATTACCTTCCAAGTTTCGTGCTTCCACGAAGACCACGTATAAATATGAGGCAATTCCTTTACAACGATAACTACATATTGTTAAATATGGACGAAACAGTACTAAAGTAACTTCCGCATGATGTTTCTCACCCAAGTTACATTGCTCGATGAAACTTGGACCGTATGTACTCCTATAATGAATTGTGCTACAATCTAATATAGAATGGAACTATATATATACAGTGTGAGTCACCTAACGTTACCGCTGGATATATTTCGTAAACCACATCAAATACTGATGAATCGATTCCACAGACCGAACGTGAGGAGGGGCTAGTGTAATTGGTTAATACAAACCAAAAAAAAAAAAAAAATGCACGGAAGTATGTTTTTTAACACAAACCTACGTTTTTTTATATGGAACCCCGTCAGTTTTGTTAGCACATCTGAACATATAAACAAATACGCAATCAGTACCGTTTGTTGCATTGTAAAATGTTAATTACATCCGGAGATATTGTAACCTAAAGTTGACGCTTGAGTACCACTCCTCCGCTGTTCGATCGTGTGTATCGGAGAGCACCGAATTACGTAGGGATCCAAAGGGAACGGTGATGGACCTTAGGTACAGAAGAGACTTGAACAGCACATTACTTCCACATGCTAACACCTTTTTATTGGTCTTTTTCACTGACGCACATGTACATTACCATGAGGGGTGAGGTACACGTACACACGTGGTTTCCGTTTTCAATTACGGAGTGGAATAGAGTGTGTCCCGACATGTCAGGCCAATAGATGTTCAATGTGGTGGCCATCATTTGCTGCACACAATTGCAATCTCTGGCGTAATGAATGTCGTACACGCCGCAGTACATCTGGTGTAATTTCATCGCAGGCTGCCACAATACGTTGTTTCATATCCTCTGGGGTTGTAGGCACATCATGGTACACATTCTCTTTTAACGTACCCCACAGAAAGACGTCCAGAGTTGTAAGATCAGGAGAACGGGCTGGCCTATTTATGCGTCCTCCACGTCCTATGAAACGCCCGTCGAACGTGTACCTCACCCCTCATGGTAATGTACATGTGCGTCAGTGAAAAAGACCAATAAAAAGGTGTTAGCATGTGGACGTAATGTGCTGTTCCAGTCTCTTCTTTACCTATGGTCCATCACCGTTCCCTTTGGATCCCTACGTAATTCGGTGCTCTCCGATACACACGATCGAACAGCGGAGGAGTGGTACTCAAGCGTCAACTTTAGGTTACAATATCTCCGGATGTAATTAACATTTTACAATGCAACAAACGGCACTGATTACGTATTTGTTTATATGTTCAGATGTGCTAACAAAACTAACGGGGTTCCATTTAAAAAAACGTAGGTTTGTGTTAAAAAACATACTTCCGTGCGTTTTTTTTTTGGTTTGTATTAACGAATTACACTAGCCCCTCTCCTCACGTTCGGTCTGTGGAATCGATTCGTCAGTATTTAATGTGGTTTACGAAATATATCCAGCGGTAATGTTAGGTGACTCACCCTATATATATATATATATATATATATATATATAAGATGCGCAATGAGACGAACAGAAATGACACTTTTACTCAAAGACAATAACGACACGGAAGTCACTGCGACTCATTATGTTCCTCTGGATATTACAACAGGCGGGACGTGGTTCTTAGCAGGGTGTGTGATCACCACGAGCGGAAGTGCATGCTCTGCAACATGCTTCCATGCTGGCTACTAGCAAAATGGTTCAAATGGCTCTGAGCACTATGGGACTTAACATCTATGGTCATCAGTCCCCTAGAACTTAGAACTACTTAAACCTAACTAACCTAAGGACAGCACACAACACCCAGCCTTCACGAGGCAGAGAAAATCCCTGACCCCGCCGGGAATCGAACACGGGAACCCGGGCGTGGGAAGCGAGAACGCTACCGCACGACCACGAGATGCGGGCTGGCTACTAGCATATTAGGGAATTGTTGTGGTAGGCGATCAGTCCCTCCACCGCAAGCGACAACTTCTGGATGGCAGTTGGTGCATGTGGACGTGCTGGAACACGTCTGTTAACGCATACCACTCGTGCTCGACGGGATCTAATTCGGTAAACGAGCAGGCTACGCCATTCGGCGAATATCCTCTCGTTCCTGAAGTTCTTCCACCCGCGCTATTGGATGCGGTTGCACATTACCACCCGTAAAAATTTAATCGGGCCCCAGTGCACCCCAGAAAGTGCGAATATGGTGGAGCATTTAAGTTTCACGATAACTTTGACCCGTGTGTGTACCGTGATGAAAGGTTTGGAGCTCAATGCACCCATATAACATTATGCATCCTTTCGCCATTAACACCTGGGCCACCAAATGATCAAGTTCGACAATGGTTGACGTATCCTAATACAGCGAGAGATGGGAACACGTAATGCACCCAGGAGCATGGTCAAACGTGACTGTTTCGGTGTGGGGAAGCATAATGTTGCCCGGGGCTACTGACCTCCAAATCTGTAAATACGTTACACTCACTGGCCAACGTTATTGTGACACTACTTCTTCCTGATGTGCACCTTTTGTGGGGTGCAGTAGGTCCTGTCTTAATTTTTAAGAATGACAATGCGTGACCACATCGAACAGCACAGGGGGAAGAGATGTTGGAACGAGTGGTTTTTTTGGGATGAGGAGGAGATTACTGTTCAACGTCCTGTCTACAACAAGATCATTAGAGACGGAGAACAATCTCGGATTAGGGAAGGATGGGGAAAGAAATCGGCCGTGCCCTTACAATGGAACCATCCCGGAATTTGCGATTTAGAGAAATCACGGAAAACCTAATTTACGAAGGCCAGATGAGGGTTTGAATCGTCGTCCTTCCGAACGCGATTCCAATGTGCTAACCACTGCGCCGCGTCACTCGGTCAGTGGGTTTTTGGCGAAACGATAGGTCTGCCGGCACCCCCCATTTAAATCCCATCGATAACGTGTATGATAGGTTGGGGAGACGTATTGCAGCACGTCGTCATAGCACCAGTGACCATCCAGCCGTTGTCAACAGCACTGGTGGAGGAACGGGTTGCCATACCAAAAGAAATCCTTATTAACCTTGCGGCCAGAATGTAAGCACGTATCAGGGCATACACTGCCGTCCATTGTGTTCACAAACCATATCGAAATCCGCGTCCTGCCTATTATAATAACAAAGGGATGGTCAAGAATCACTGTGACACCAGTGTAATTATTGTATTTGAATGAAAGTGTCATTTTTTTGGCCTAATTGCGTGTTACTTTCATGGACATTCTGCACTAAACTGTAACAACTTTTTCTACACTGATAAGCCGAAACATTATGACCACTACCCATCGCGACGTTGGATGCCGCCTGATGGCATAGCTGGGCACGTGATGCAGTAACAAAAGCACGTAAGCGGAGCAGACACGGACGGAGGCTCACCCTAGCGAAGATACAGGCTTCAAATGGGGAAAACAACTGAGATAAGTGACTTTGACAATGGGCAGATTATTATTTCGCAGAGACTTTGAACGAATAGCTCGGAAACGGCGAAGCTGGTCGAATGTTCACGTGCTACTGTCGTGCGCCACAGAAAGAGTGAAACTACCACTAGGTGCTAAATGGTTGGACGTCACAACTCTTCACAGAGCGTGAGTTTCAGAGGATTATTTGTTCTGTAAAGTAAGGCAGATGGTAATCTGTGGCATCTCCGCTCAATGAGCACAATGCGAAGACCCACTGACGGCTGCGAGCCACCTGCATCCCTTCATGCTTGGTATCTTCCCTGACGGCGATGTCATGTTCCAGCAGTATAATTATCCGTGTCTTGGAGTCAGAACCGTGCTACAGTGGTTTCAGGAGCATTATAGTGAATTCACATTGATGTTTCGGTGACCAAATTCGCCTAATATAAACCCTATGGAACCCATGTGGGTCGCTATCGGGCGCCGTTACCGCGTACCCAAATAAGTGGTCCGTCATTTATGCGGATTACATGACCTGAGCGTAGACATCCAAAGCCACATACCTCCACAAACCTACCAATCTGATCTCTGATACGCATAATCAGTTGCAAAGACGGACAAAAAAAATGCTATTGCCTCATCAGTGTATGTATGGTTCAAATTTCATCGCGTTATGTTCCTTGGCAGTGACACACCTTGCGAAAGTTACTTTTTTCCTTAAGTTTTGCAGAAATATGTAATTCCTCACAAGATGTACATTGCAACGTTTGCTGAAACAGATACATCTTACCAAATCTACTGTAAAATTTCCTGTTCCATTTATTAGTGAAATAAATTGTCTTCTTATATTTTCCATCTGTATTGGCTCCCAGTTAAAATATAACTATATTATTTTAATTTTTGGTGCAGTAATATACACTCCTGGAAATTGAAATAAGAACACCGTGAATTCATTGTTCCAGGAAGGGGAAACTTTATTGACACATTCCTGGGGTCAGATACATCACATGATCACACTGACAGAACCACAGGCACATAGACACAGGCAACAGAGCATGCACAATGTCGGCACTAGTACAGTGTATATCCACCTTTCGCAGCAATGCAGGCTGCTATTCTCCCATGGAGACGATCGTAGAGATGCTGGATGTAGTCCTGTGGAACGGCTTGCCATGCCATTTCCACCTGGCGCCTCAGTTGGACCAGCGTTCGTGCTGGACGTGCAGACCGCGTGAGACGACGCTTCATCCAGTCCCAAACATGCTCAATGGGGGACAGATCCGGAGATCTTGCTGGCCAGGGTAGTTGACTTACACCTTCTAGAGCACGTTGGGTGGCACGGGATACATGCGGACGTGCATTGTCCTGTTGGAACAGCAAGTTCCCTTGCAGGTCTAGGAATGGTAGAACGATGGGTTCGATGACGGTTTGGATGTACCGTGCACTATTCAGTGTCCCCTCGACGATCACCAGTGGTGTACGGCCAGTGTAGGAGATCGCTCCCCACACCATGATGCCGGGTGTTGGCCCTGTGTGCCTCGGTCGTATGCAGTCCTGATTGTGGCGCTCACCTGCACGGCGCCAAACACGCATACGACCATCATTGGCACCAAGGCAGAAGCGACTCTCATCGCTGAAGACGACACGTCTCCATTCGTCCCTCCATTCACGCCTGTCGCGACACCACTGGAGGCGGGCTGCACGATGTTGGGGCGTGAGCGGAAGACGGCCTAACGGTGTGCGGGACCGTAGCCCAGCTTCATGGAGACGGTTGTGAATGGTCCTCGCCGATACCCCAGGAGCAACAGTGTCCCTAATTTGCTGGGAAGTGGCGGTGCGGTCCCCTACGGCACTGCGTAGGATCCTACGGTCTTGGCGTGCATCCGTGCGTCGCTGCGGTCCGGTCCCAGGTCGACGGGCACGTGCACCTTCCGCCGACCACTGGCGACAACATCGATGTACTGTGGAGACCTCACGCCCCACGTGTTGAGCAATTCGGCGGTACGTCCACCCGGCCTCCCGCATGCCCACTATACGCCCTCGCTCAAAGTCCGTCAACTGCACATACGGTTCACGTCCACGCTGTCGCGGCATGCTACCAGTGTTAAAGACTGCGATGGAGCTCCGTATGCCACGGCAAACTGGCTGACACTGACGGCGGCGGTGCACAAATGCTACGCAGCTAGCGCCATTCGACAGCCAACACCGCGGTTCCTGGTGTGTCCGCTGTGCCGTGCGTGTGATCATTGCTTGTATAGCCCTCTCGCAGTTTCCGGAGCAAGTATGGTGTGTCTGACACACCGGTGTCAATGTGTTCTTTTTTCCATTTCCAGGAGTGTATATTTGTCGTAATAAATAAAGCAGAAGCATTTACAAAAAGATATTTAGCTAGACGACAGGGTTATGTACGCCATCGAAAAGAGTTGAGTCTCCTTTTCAAGGGGAAAATCAGTAAGATAGCACTGTGTTATCAAATGGACAGAGTTGTGACTAACGTACAGCTAAGACGAACACACTTAGTCGTGGCTACTGACATCGTATAAATCTGACAAGTGTGCCACACTGGGCCACAACACTTCAGAGTCTCTTCTTTATACATTCATATCATTGGCAATATGTCCCGATTATTAAGATCATTTCTTACGTTTCATTCAGAGAATCTGAGATATAAAATCATATACTACTACAACGGAATACTTTCAGCAGGAAGAGTCATCCTCATTTTGTCAGTAATAACTATTAGAGAAGATGGGAAAGCGATATCTTTCACTTGGAACGATAAAATTCAACTAAACGTGGTCAAATCAACAATATTGTTATCATGTGAATGTTAAGGGACACGGAAACTACAGCATTAGATGTACAAAAAGTGTATCCATTGAGCATGCAGTCTCCTAAATAATTAATTTGAAGACGATCATATCCACTGCAGTAGAAAGGTGCGGTTTTATACTAGTGTCCTGTTATGATATTCAAAAGGGACTATTTCTTTTACAATATCAGGAGGAGGATTCCACAAACTGGAGTATGAAGACGTAGACGTGTAAATATTGTAAGGAAATGTATACCTAGAAAAAAGTTGATGAACAAGCAGGAATTAGGAAAGAAAGAAGGAAAGAGCGTAATGAATTCTCATTAGATTAAAATAGGTTAATACGAATTACATGTTGGCAACGTTATGGTTTCGAAGGTAAGTATAATAGTAAAAATGCAAATGCCGAGCCGCGAGGGATTAGCCGAGCGGTCTAGGGCGCTGCAGTCATAGACTGTGCGGCTGATCCCGGCGGAGATTCGAGTCCTCCCTCGGGCATGAGTGTGTGTGTTTGTCCTTAGGATAATTTAGGTAAAGTAGTGTGTAAGCTTAGGGACTGATGACCTTAGCAGTTAAGTCCCATAAGATTTCACACAGATTTGAACATTTTGAGCAAATGCCGTGTGGCTAAGGCCTCCTGTCGGCTAGACCGTTCGCCTGGTGCAAGTCTTTCGAGGTGACGCCACTTCGGCGACTTGCGTGTCGATGGGGATGAAATTATGATAATAAGGACAACACAACACCCAGTCCCTGTGCGGAGAAAATCTCCCACCCAGCCGGGAATCGGACACGGGCCGTTAGGTGTGACATTCCGTCGCGCTGACCACTTTTTCTCTTTTTTCAACAGTATGGACATATAGATATCAATGTGCAGACAGTCAAGGATAGTCAAGCCTGGAAAAACTAAAACAGAATGAAGATACCATCGAAGATAGTAAACATAAATAACATGAAAATAAAGCTACCACTTCGTAGTCAGACTTCCCAGCAACTGCGCCCACTGATAAAGATAGTTCTAGTTGAATGTATGATCGTTTGCACTTCGTTCTGACCTCATCTACCACTGTGTGGAACATTCCAACTACACGGCGGGCTGTGAAAGGCGCTCCATAGGTAGTTTGCAAAGCATCGTCGATATCTGGTATTCCCGGCAATAGCATGACGTCTTTCTTGCAAATAGAGCCAGAAGTCGAGTAAATTCTTGTGCCCGTCACGATAGAGGTAATGTACCGCATGTCCACGTATCCAGGTGACGGAGTTGGTCCGAGTCTTGGAGTAAAATGTCTCATCCGGAAACAATAACGTGCGTGCATATATATGCTCCGGCGTAACTCCCAAGAGATAAGCCAGCATCTGCTGCAATAGGTGCCAAACCGGCTTCGCCTCTCCACACCTGAGGCGGTGCTCGTCAGAATCAACTGTATTACAACCCACACAATAGGGAGGTTCTGCCATGTGGATATTGCACAAACGTTCTTGCGTCACCGGCTTCCCATTAACGACGACGTACCATTGGGAAACAACACCGGAATCAAGCATGGCATCGTGGACAGTCTTAAACACCACGCACCACATTACATCAGGATATTTTAGTTCGACCACATTAAGGGGGCGACGTTGCAGCATGTCGTGATATAAGTGTCGAGTTGTGACCATTCGTGGTGTCGTGAGCGCTGCACTGGAATAACTTTGTTCTGAATAGAAACGTTGTATATAAAAGACGGCACTCTGATGTCCTGTAGCGGCACCGGCATTCTTGGTGAATCAGGCCGTAGCGCCGTCAGAAGCAAACTCGTGAGGCTTGTAGGACAACGGCGCAGCAGACATAAATGTGAGCTAACAAAGAGGGCAGCGGCCCTGTCATGCACATTAACTAGGCCGAGACAATCTTTTTCCTTGGGGAGTACCATCTGATCTTCGGTGACATACCAGCGCTAACGAAGTATCCCAACGCAGCCATAATACTACGCGCCAAGGAGTTCGGAATAGGTAGCGTTTGGGCGACATGCGGTATGCGGGACGCTAGGTATACATTGGCATAATGCGCCCGCTGAACGGTGTTGAGGGTCCGCATGCGCTGATTTGCAATTCCGGCCCGAATTTGGTTAAGAAGGCATCGACAACTGTGTGTCGTCGCGCGTCGCATGTCGTTCATAAAATCTAAGCCCAAGTAGCGGACAGTATCACTGAAGCGTAAGGGGGCAATGTGTTCCTGCGGTACCCTTATCCCGATGCTCAAGGCGACGGACTTGTCAACGTTGATTTGGCTACCAGAATCTGTACCGTAGGTTGCAACACAGTCCAAAGCCGCCGCCATATCGGCAGCTCCACGTATGACTATCATCAACTCATCCGCATATGGGGTGTAGCGATAGATGGAGCCACCAAACTGTTTCTCAGTGAGCCTGTCTCGGAGACCACACGACAAAGGTTCTAAGGCCAATGCAAATAACAATGTAGATAATGGACATCCCTGTCGTACTGATCGGTGGATCGGCATAGGTGCCGTCATGCTTCCATTAACAAGAACTCGAGAAGTAGCACCATGCATGTCAACACTGTGATAAATGGGTCGGGGTATTCCATGCGCCGTATAACGGCTGTGAGGAAGATGTGGCCCACACGGTCAAAAGCCTGGCTAAAGTCGATAGACGCAAGGGCTGCCGGCAAACGTCTCACCCGTACAAGGGGGATGAGATCTCTGTAACGACATAACGCAGTTCTGATGTTGCGTGCCCCCGAGGACATCTGATCGCTGGACAGGGCGTGCAATAGTGTGCCGCTAATACGTTTTGATATCAGCCTCGAAAAGATCTTGAAGTGGCTGTTCAGTAACGTTAAGGGGCCACAATCGCGGACATAATTCCGTCCCTTCGGCGTATGTATGAGTACAATCAGTCCTTCCAAGAACAGTGCAGGCAACGGTATGCCTGGGGACATCAAATCCTGACAAATTTCAACCCAACACGGTACCAACAGTTGTTTAAAGGCTCGATAGAATTCTAATGGTAGTCCGCCCTGCTGATTTATGAGGAGCACCTTTACCGATGGCGTCGAGCACTTCCTCTTCTGTCACTTCTCTCAGTAAATTCGGTACCATGTCTGGTGAAACTGTACGGTGGATATGCACAGAAACGGTGTCTACCGTCGCCAAATGAGGGAGGACTGCTGGATAAAGCTGAGCGTAATGCCCATAAGAGCAGGCTTCGCACATTCAATCCACTAACTGAGGGTAACTACCACGACGCTGTAAGGACGCGTTCCACGACTCTTCGATAGCACCTTTACATGCCGGCCCGTCCAGATGTGTGACGTTCAGTTTCCAGGGGGGCCTACTGTGCCACACACGTGCAGGTTGGAGGGAAATGGTGTAAATATACGCTGTGTGGTCGGTGAATGCAGTGGGCCAGAGCTCTGCTCCTCTCGTCGTCGTGCTTGCAACGTAAACCCTGTCTAACTGCACAAGGGGCGTGATGTGGTTGCTGATCTGACGGAGATAAAGTACAGTCGAAATCGCCTCCGATCACCATATCGTCTATGCGGCCCATACAGAGATGCGTCATTTCTTCCGAAAAAAGCGGGCTCGATCTCTCCGTCTCCCTGATCCTGAAGGGGCATATAAATTGATGAGTCGTACACCGTTGACAGTTACGGCCATGGCTCTTGCAACCGGTAGATACATTACGTCTGTAGCTGTCAAGCATTCCCGTAGCAGGACAGCCACACCACAATCGGTAGAAGAAGCGCGTGAGACGTGGGCGGTATATCCGTAGAATTCAGGTAAACTAGCGACACATACTTCCTGCGAGAGTGCCACGTCAATGTCCGCCGCGTCGAGCATGCGATGTAGCATTGTCAGTTTGTGTGGTGCCCTTATCGCACTGATATTGACTGTGGCAAGGTGAAAGGTGTGCTGCCTAGCCTCTTAACCTAGGATAGACGCCACGTAAATCGAAGATAACTGCAAGAGATGCCGGACCCACCGAACCCGTTACAGATTTTGAATCCTTCACGCTAGGAGTGGCATCCCCAATGCCACCCCCTTCCCTGTCACCCGTGCCCTCACCAGGAAGTTCCTCAACATCATCCGACACTGAGTGTGCAACACTATGCTGTGTAGCTGATCGGCACCTAAATCTCTTTCACCCAAGTCGTCTTTGGAAGAGGTGGAAGGAGCGCCATCCATCGACGCGACCTGCTGCATCTGTGATGCAAGAAGTAACTGGGCACTCGTGGTATGGGCAAGCGAACCGTCTACACCACTTAGATCCTCAACAGGCGCAGCATCTATGCCGTCTGACGAGATTACCGGCGTGCGTAGGAGTCAATCGTCAGAAGCGGTACGCCGACGTCGCTTGCGTCGTCTAGGCGAACGTTGCTTTCAAACGTGGACATCCGTATCCGAATGTGGGAGGCAATCGAGCGTCATCACCTTCCGCTAGGAAAGCCGCGGTTGGGATAATGTTCGCGTCCACGTCCATCGCGTCCTGTATGTTATGTTGCGTCTGGATTCCGTGGGACTGTTGCTGCTGTGGAGGGGACGACATCTGGGTTGGCATCGGGGGTCCTTTCTCTTCCTTTCTTGGTCTTTCTGACATCGATGGATGTGCCCGACCGCCCGTTTCTTCCTCATCTATGGTTCGCATCGTCGTCTGAGCGTATGTGAGGGGCAGGATTGTCGTCCCCGTCAGCGAAACGGGGTCTCCCATTGGTGTCTGCGTAAGTCTACGTTGTAAGCAGCCCGACCGAACATGGCCTTCCTGCCCACATCTGGATTAGGTACGCGGTTGACGGTCGTACATTATGATTGCACGACAGCCACCGCTGTTCAAATAGGACGGCACATGTTCCTTGAGCTCAAATTTAATTTGTCGCAAACCATTGTATATCTTATGAGTCGAAAAAGTTTGTCACTTTTCCCCATCATGACTGATGACATTGCCATATGGTCGGAAGGCGTCCTTGACAACTTCCTCTGGGACATCGAAGGGAAGCTCAAAAACCCTTAAAGTATTCAGGCTCATGCCAGCATGATCCACCGTCACTGCACCGATATGACCGTCAGAATGTTTAAAGCTGAGAGAGTTCGCGTATTTAGACACCACTGTCGGGCAGACCTCTGCACAGATCATTTTAACATAAACCGCGCTCGCCGTCAGAAAAATGTATTCCGACGACAGTCGCCAGATCTAAATGTAGAACGTCGCGTTTGAACTGTTACATCTCATAGGCTAGAGGACGCGCGTGATCTGGTTGGAAGGTAATTCTGATCGAATTGTCGCGCCATGTGTGTGCCATAGTCGCACTGAACTTGGAACAAATACAACTCGCGCCGCGAGATGGTGAACACAAACAAGCGCTCACGGTCTCGCAAGGCGGGACGCAGCGTACGTCCTCGCACCACCGCTGCCGAAAACAGACTGCTGCATCTCAGCTACCAGGGGGCGGACAGTATAATAGTAAGCTACTCCGAGTAACTCAATAATTGTATTATTGTTCCATGGACTACAGGATATTCAACATCAACCATTACAGTGAATATTTACAGGCCACGCCACATAAGATAATTTGGAAACACAGTGAATATATAAGAAAATTGCAATTAAAATTTGTAATAATCCTAGGTGAATAATGTGGTGTGTCAGAGATGAGAAATAAAACGAGGATTACACAAGGAAATAAATGAGAAAAAAATATTATTGAGTACCCAGAAATGTTTAGCTTGTTACATTGTAACATTTTCTTCCAAAATTTAGAGTTTAAAGTCAATAGCAAAGAAAAAAACTGAGACTATGAATGGATTATCCATAGCAGTAAACACTTGGTTAGTATGAAGTGATATTAGTTCAAAGGAGGAAGCAAGAAATATTAACGATTAACGTTCCATCGACGATGCTGTAATTGGACATGGATCACAAACATTTTTTGGGAGGTGAACGGGGAAAAAAATCGGCCATGCCTCTTCAAAGAAACCATTTAAGTATTTGCCTTAAATGATTATAGAAAACAGGGAAAACCAAAATACTGATGGCCACATGTAGAGTTGAACCACCGTCCTCCCGAATATGAATCCTGTATCTTATCACTGTACCACCTCGCTCGAAATGGTAGATCATCCGAGACTTCAAATATAACAGAGATATTAATAATCAGGGGGAGAGATTTAACGTGCCTACAGGAAGGAAGTGGGCGGAAAAACCATGCCTAACATTTTATAAACTTTTATTGCAAATTGACCTCCGAATAACGCCCATAGTAATTTTGTTTATACTCTGTATAATTTACGACAATTTTACCGTTTAATTTATGTAATGCTTTATATACACAGCATTTTATTAAAATGTGAGCCATCACCCAGGACAAACACCATCTCTGATTGTAAGGCTACTTTAGTGAATTTGGAAAAGATATATAATTTCGCCTTCTATTAAGTCTTCTCACCATGTATTTTGAATACGCCATCATTTCATTCATCTGCAAAGTTACTGTTAAACCACACCGACGTAAAACTAGAGTAAAAATAAAATACGTGGAGTAAACAGTAGTACACTGTAAAAAGTCAACTTAAAAAAACCTTAAGTGAACAGAACTTCCAGGAAAATTACTTTTAAAGAGGTCGCTACGTACGTGTGTGCACAGAATCTTCAGACGGCAGCTAATTCCTGTGTGATGTTACTGAGACTGATCATTTCTTATTAGCAACGTAACAATATTATTGTGTAATCATTTGCTCATTTGCTAGACTTCTATTAGACGCTTATTAACTTCCTAAAGGGATCAATTTGGAGGACGGTATATTTCAATTTAACTGTTTTCCAACTCAAGACAGACGCTTTCAAGAGTCGGATCACATATCTTCACGATACAAGATAACGTCTAAATTTTTGCTCATTACATGTATCACATTCACGGAAGAAAGCTGTGCTTGTTATGAAGATGAAATTCATTATACCCTTGCATTTAACGACAGCAGATATCTACATTCAAGATTTTGTGAAGTGATTTTACAGAAACTCTGAAGAACTGTTTATCATCCAACAAATGTTTCAAAAAGAATTTCTGAAGTGATCAACACTAATAATAAATCTTGCTTGAATGTAGATGTACTATACTTTAATGCCATGATCCGATCAGCTTGTACTATTCATTAATTATTTGCTGAATGAGCTTTATGACTCACTATCGATACCATGGCGGACACTGTAGTCCATTAATTACACACCTAATCACAATTAAAAGAATGAATTGATATACAGTTCTTCTATTCATCCACAAATTTTGTATCCAGTGTTGCTGTCTATTACTATATCATCTGAAAGTTGTGAACTATGCACAAATTTAGAATACAGCTAACAAAAATGATTTAAATAATGAAAAACTGCACGAGTTATGTAATTTTTCATGCTTAGTACAATGCGTTTCGAAAATTTAATCTCGTTTTCAAGTGAATTTGTTTACATAAATTCTTTTAATGATGTTTGTGTATGTGACTTTCTGCCTGTCTTGCACTATAGTTGTCTCTCTTGAGGTTATACTGCAGTTGGAAAATCGGACAAAATAGATCTTGGGATGTCTTTATATGCTAGTATTGGAAATAGTAATTTATTCTGTCAACTTAGAAGTATTGTTGCTCCTACAATACGCAGAATATCATCACACACACCCAAATCGTCACTCACACTGTTTATACAATATAATTTCTTCAAGATTTTGTATACAGGCAGAGGTCTTACATTTGCTGCTTGCTGTGGAGTTATAAAATTTACTTTACTATTAATTACTGGTAAAATATTGATTATGTTTATATTTCATTTTGTTCTAGAATCTATGAGGAAATGTAAATATTTATGGAAACTACTGCAGTTATCAAACACAATAGAAACATTTGAAAAATTAACTAATGGGCTGTCTAGTTTGTCGCTGACAATTTTTCCCCGACGCTTTTAGTTGTGTAAAAAATTTGCAGCTCCTCCATGAAATCCATAGTAGGTCATATTTGGAAGTGGAGAAATGTTTTAAGATCTTCTGAGTTTCTGAATGGGTGTCCAGTGTTTTTATGTGTGTTGCTATTCCCGAGTTTATGAATTGATTATGTGTGTAACAGTCGATGAGCTCAGAGTATCAAATTAAGCAGTTCCTGTCAGTCTGTCCTATGTAGTAGCTTGAGACAGTTTCACATTTTATTTTGTATATTCCTGAGCTTGAGAATTTAACAATTTTATAGATAAAGGTGTGCACTTATTTCTGTTGTAGTTTTTGTTACTGGTGGAAGCTACTTTCACTTTACGTGACGTTAGTGGATTTGTTATTTTTGTGAGAAATATTACCTACATAAAGATTTGTGGCCATATAGTTGATTGTATTATTGGTTGCTTCCAAACATCCAGGAATTATTTTTTATTTGTTTCTGCATTTTGTGTGTCATTCAGCTGGGGAAGTCGTTAGCCATTGCAGTTTGCTTAGTCATGTATAATTATTTCTCCCTGTCCTCTCTCTCCAACTAAGTTTTGTTTGCTCTTTGTACCATCATCCCGTATGCAGTTTTTTGTGTACAGCTGGGTGACATATGGCAGGAACTGTGTTGCTGGACGTTGTCTTGTTCGTGTATACCTTGGAGTAGTGCCTGTTGTTGTGGTTTTCTATGTACAAATCTAGAAAACCAATATTATTACTTTTTCAATATTCATATGTGAAATTTATTTCCCTGCGAATATTATGAAACAAATTTATGATGTTATTGGTATCAGCACTAAATAAAATTAAGGTATTATCTGCATATCTTGCGCAGTACACTTTGTTTCCCAAACATGGTTCCTGGCTTCTAAGTATTTTCTGTTCCAGGTGGCACATGAAAACGTCTGCTGTTATGTCAGATATGGATGAGCCCATGGCTTACCCATCTAGCCGTTGATAAGCATTATCATTAAATGCAAAGTAATTGTAGCTGAAGATTAGTTCTAGTACATCTATAAATTCAACTCTTTCAGGATATTAACCGTTTTTGTGCTTTAGTAAATTCTTCTTTATTACTGAAATGGCTTCTTTAACAGGGTACTGGAATCTACTGTACAACCAGCATACCTTATATAGGTAACATTTCTCAAAAAATTGCAAATTTATTTAAGTCACATAAAGTGAAAGTAGCTTCCTCTACGAACAAGAAGTTACAACAGAAATTCGTGCACACCTTGAACAATAAAAAAGGGAAATTTTCAGACTCAGGAATATACTAAATGACACGTAAAACTTTCCTCAAGATACGTAATAAGACAGACTGGCACAAACTTTAAAATTAGATACACTGAACACATCAGCTGTTACACAAATAACTAGTAGACAAAATCGGCAATAACAATATACTGCCCACCCATTCAAAAACATAGAAGAAGATCTTAAGATATTCACCACTTCCAAAAACATATACAATGAATTTATTGTAATGAATGGAAACTTTTGTACACCATTAAAAGCAATTCTCATTGGCAAACTAATTAGCGAATCACATAGTTTTCAAATGGTGCTCCTGTACATGATATTTATAGTAAATTTCATAAATCTGTTCATTTCCTCATAGACTATATTCAACATTTGCAATAAAAATAGAATAAAACTAAACTCAATAATTTAACAGTCAGTAATGGTAAAATAAATTTTACAACTGACAGCTCTATGCACATAATGTACTCGTAATCTACAGCAAATTTAACACCCCAGACTGTTTACGAAGTGTCCGTGAAACTATATTGTCTTAATATCTCTGTAGCATGTTTTGATTACAAAAACAGTGTAAGTGATGATTTCGGTGTGTGATACCCTGTGTCATGGAGGAGGAAGAATATTTGTAAGTAGGCGGACAAAAATACTATTTCTAAAATTAGCATATAAAGAATACACCGATATTTATTTTGTCCGATTTTTCTATTGCAGTATTAACTGAAAAAGACAATTACAGCGCAAAAGAAGCAGAAAATCACACCTACAGAAGTCATTAAAATATTTATGTAAGGTAACCCACCTGACAAAGAGAAGAAACATTACGTATCTGGTGCATTTTTTCATTATCACGTCATGGATGACACAGTTTTAGGCTTTTTAAAAATAACTATTATGATGAACGAAATTAACTTATCTAGCTAAAAGACTGTAAGAGTGGAAGAAGAACAGAAAAGTGCAGCAGCCGTGGGTTGTGACCTTCGAAATTACATCGAACTCACATCCGACGGCTGGTTGCCTACATTCCATTACTGTTTCCAAATGGTTCAAAATGGTTCAGATGGCTCTGATCACTATGGGACTTAACTTCTGAGGTCATCAGTCCCCTATAACTTAGAACTACTTAAACCTAACTAATCTAAGGACATCACACACATCCATACCCGAGGTAGGACTCAAACCTGCAACCGCAGAGGTCGCGCGGTTCCAGACTGTAGCGCCTAGAACAGCTCGGCCACTCCGGCCGGCTTACTGTTTCCACTTCTATGTGATCAGGCAGACGTGTCTGACACTCTGCAAGATCCAGAGCCCTTGTTCCGTTTACAGAGCTGTGGACATCACTCACTGCAGTGTAAAGCTGCAACTTAATTTTTCATAGAAAGTATCTTATTTCTGTTGTTATTAAACTATAACAAGATTGTCTATTTAGCTAAACGTAATTGCTTGCTTACTCCGGAAAGGGTAACAACACTTGCTTTTCTAAGGTAGTGTGTAAAAAAAATGGTTCAAATGGCTCTGAGCACTATGGGACTTAATATCTATGGTCATCAGTCCCCTAGAACTTAGAGCTATTTAAACCTAACTAACCTAAGGACATCACACAACACCCAGTCATCACGAGGCAGAGAAAATCCCTGACCGGGAATCGAGGTAGTGTGTAAGTGGGAGTGTTGCCGACGACGTGGACACCTAATTATGATGGTTTGAGCGTCACACGAATAATACCGCACTGATCGCTTCTCTTTCATTCCTTTACACGCTATGCTTGCTCGCATTCACTGTGGGGTCTCAGTACCTGTTTTGCGGAGACGGCACAATCGCAAGTTCACTGCAACACTTTTCTTCAAATTCCACTAAGAACCACTCTGAGATTTTAGTTTCAAGATCGCCATTTTTGAGGGTTCATTACAGCCGTGTACAGACCTGATGTTAATCGGATGTTCTACCTAAAGGTATTAATGACGCCCAGTGTAAGGCTATTCTGGAGTTCTTTCCCCTCCGCAATCGCAGAAGCCTTCTCGCCCGGCTACCTAAAGATCTTCCCAGACGGAAGACTATTCTAGAGTTCCTTCACCTCCGCATTGAAAGAAGCCTTCCCGCCCGAGTTTTATTCTTTCAAGATGTGTTGGACAAGGGCCATGATCTGTCCAGGGATGCACCATTCCCGTCTGGGATTGTCAGGGTTCATTTTCAACCTTTCCCAGACACATGCAAAGAGAGAATAAATTCGTTAGTCCTTATTACGATTGTCCCATTGACTCTGCCTGCAAAGTAACCCCGCTCCCGTCCTCTAAATGATGTTTACTGGTGATCCAAGCACCAGTTATCTTCTGAGTATTTTCGATATTTTCCTTTTTAGCCAGTATGAAGCACCATTGTACCCAATGTCTGCTGGGTATATATTCAGAGAACCACATACAATAAGCCCAGAAAGCCTCACTAGTAAGCCCTCTGTGCTAGACGCACAGTTGTTCTATGCCGCTCGACCTGTAGTCGGTGGCCACATGAACTGGCTCCGAAACTGATTATTGTTGTTAATATGGTCGAGTGGTATGCCTACATGACGGACGGTGGTAGACTAAAATCGGCAGTTCCTGCAGTTGCTATTTCGAAGCGTTATCCATTGCTAACGATATGTGATCACTGTAACCAAGCTTTTTATCAAGACGTTGTTCTAGCTTTGGAGCAGTAGAGATATTCCATAATGTTAATGCTGGATTTATAGTTGTTGATAACCTATCTTTAAGCAGAACATCAGTGGTTTTGTGCACAGCAGTTGCCAGTTTATTATCTTCATACCAATTATCAACTTCTGCACATCTCAGGCTCTATTCTCTAGCGCAGCTCTTGAGTTTGCAGAGACTATTACTGGAATATCATATGCGTACGCCACAGTCCCATCAGTATTCCCATGCATCGAACTGAAGAGGCGGGTATCGTAAGATACCAGAAGACAGGTACACAGATGGACCAGTGCGGCCATCCCTTCGTGATACGCTTCATCACTTTCCATTTTCCCGCAAGCTACTACACAACTCTCCCCTTGCAGTAATCTCGAAAGGTGTGATAGAGTGACAAACGCACCTGTTCTCAGCCGCGCATAATGTGCAGGGGTGTATAGACGACTTATCCTTCAGAAGGACTTACAAAAAGTGTTGATGGGATCATTTGGTGTCTTACTATACAATTTTAGTCACTAATCAATAAAACAGAGAGGACTTCATTCGGAAGTGGCTTAGAAATGCGAACATATACTACCTACAACGCATAAAAAGTTCGTCTGAAAGGCAGAAGCAACTGCCAGAAATAAATAGTATTTACTTTCCTTCCAAATCCAGTAAATTTTTTAAATTAATTCTTTAACCGATGTACTTTTATACTTTATGAGTAGGAGAAAGATTCTGAAAGTGTTTCTACATATCCTTTTTCGCTCATCTACATCTACATCTACACATCGCTAGCCACGTTTTGGTGTTTGTCGGAGGGTGTTTTGTGTATCATTACGACTTCCACCTATCCTGTTCCAATCGCGAATGGTACGCGGAAAGAACGATTGTTGTTAAGCCACCACGGAGTTCGAAACTCTGAAATTTTACCTTCATGGTCTCTTCACGAAATATACGTAGGACGAAACAATGCATTACATCTTTTGAAAGACATTTCCGCTATTTGCCTATTAAGCGTTCATTTATTTTACACAATCATGATTTCCGCTTTGTAGCCATTCCCCAGTACACGGTGAAACATTAAAATAAGTCTAACTTGTATGTACACACCTCAGAAACAGTACAGCATCTCCCCGGTTCCCAGAACTCCTGAAGATATACGTTGACTGTCAACATTGTATCACAGACACAGTCCCTTTGACTGTTGTGAGATGTCAGTAAACCCGCCGAAAGATGTAAACAACCATGCATGAGCAGCGCCTATTAGACGGAAGGGGTCAAACGGCCGAACAGTTCCAGTCATTCTACCAGGAAGGAGGTATACGGCTCGTGATGCCTGTAGTTCAACCATGCCTAGACGGTGAATACCACGGTTCGATCGCGTCCGCATTGTTACTTTGTGCAAAGAAGGGCTCTCAACAACGGAAGTGTCCAGGCGTCTTGGAGTGAATCAAAGCGATGTTGTGCGGACATGGAGATGATACAGAGAGGCAGCAACTGTCGATGACATTCCTCGCTCATGCCGCCCAAGGGCTACCACTGCAGTGGATGACCGCTACCTGCGGATTATGGTTCGGAGAAACCCTGACAGCAACGCCACCATGTTGAATGATGCTTTTCGTGCTGCCACAGGACGTCGTGTTATGACTCAAACTTTGTGCAATAGGCTGCATGATGCGCAACTTCACTCTCGACGTCCATGGCGAGGTCCATCTTTGCAACCACGACACCATGCAGCGCGTTAGAGATGGCCCCAACAATATGCCGAATGGACCACTCAGGATTGGCATCACATTCTCTTCACCGATGAGTGTCGCATATACCTTCAATCAGACAATTGTCGGAGACGTGTTTGGAGGCAACCCCGCCGGCTGAACGCCTTAGACACACTGTCCAGCGAGTGCAGCAAGGTGGAGGTTCCCTGCTGCTTTCGGGTAGCATTATGTGGGGCAGACGTACGCTGTTGGTGCTCATGGAAAGCGCCGCAACGGCCCTACGATACGTGAATGCCATCCTCCGACCGATAGTGCAACCATATCGGCATCATATTGGCGAGGCATTCGTATTCGTGGACGACAATTCGCGCCCCCATCGCGCACGTCTTGTGAATCTGTGCCTTCAGGATAACGACATCGCTCGACTAGAGTGGCCAGCATGTTCTCCACACATGTACCCTATCCAACATGCCTGGGACAGATTGAAAAAGCTGTTTATGGACGATGTGACCCACCCACCACTCTGAGGGATCCACGCCTAATTGCCGTTGAGGAGTGGGACAATCTGGACCAACAGTGCCTTGATGAACTTGTGGATAGTATGCCACGACGAATACGGGCATGCATCAATGCAAGAGGACGTGCTTCTGGGTATTAGAGGTAGCGGTGTGTTTAGCGATCTGGAGCACCACCTCTGAAGGTCTCGCTGTACGGTGGTACAATATGCAATGTGTGGTTTTCATGAGCAATAAAAAGTTCGGAAATGATGTTTATGTTGATCTCTATTCCATATTTCTGTCCAGGTTCCGGAACTCTTGGAACGGAGCTGATGCAAAACTTTTTTTCATGTGTGTATATGCCATTGTCGAAAAATCATATTTCTGCTCTTATAGACGAGTTGTCGTATTACAGGATACGAGTGCATACCCAAGAAACATTATATTTATGAAATTACGCGCAGTGGTAAACCATGAACAAACACTATGCGTATTTAACAGCAAATACATTCATGTGACCTCTGTTCAGCACCTCTGCTGATCAGCTGAGTTGGTGAGCAGAAGTGATGAATGCAAATCACGGGAATATAGGAATATATTTGCTGTTAAATATGCCATACTGTATGTTCATTTTTCCTCACTGCACATAATGTCAGCCATATTATGCTTCTTGGACATGGACTCTTATCCTGTAATACGACAATTGGTCTACAGGATCAGAAATATAATTTCTCGGTAACGACATGTCAGACTTATTTTAATATTTCAGCGTGCACTGGGAATTGCTACAAAGCCGAAATCATGATTGTGTAAAATAAATGGACAACTAACACTTAAATGGCGAAAATGGCTTTCAAAATATTCTATATGATTGTAGTCCTCAAAAAAGAAAATATCATTAATACATTGGTTGACTTTTTTAGGGACGTAAACTCTCGGCACTTTAACATTGAATCATACCGCGATGCAGGACGCCTGTCTTGTACCGTCTGCCACTTGAGTTGTCTGAGCACCTTCGTGACGCATTCGCCCTTACTATATAAGGCTTTAACGAGACGTGCTGTTCTTCATCGCACCTTCGCTAGTTCCTCTATCGATCCTTCCTGGTATGATCCCAGATTAACGAGCAATATTCAAGTTCAAATGGTTCAAATGGCTCTGAGCACTATGGGACTCAACTGCTGAGGTCATTAGTCCCCTAGAACTTAGAACTAGTTAAACCTAACTAACCTAAGGACATCACAAACATCCATGCCCGAGGCAGGATTCGAACCTGCGACCGTAGCGGTCCTGCGGTTCCAGACTGCAGCGCCTTTAACCGCACGGCCACTTCGGCCGGCAATATTCAAGTATTGGTCAAATGAGTGTTTTATAAGTTTCCATATTTATTGGTAAACTACACTCCTGGAAATTGAAATAAGAACACCGTGAATTCATTGTCCCAGGAAGGGGAAACTTTATTGACACATTCCTGGGGTCAGATACATCACATGATCACACTGACAGAACCACAGGCACATAGACACAGGCAACAGAGCATGTACAATGTCGGCACTAGTACAGTGTATATCCACCTTTCGCAGCAATGCAGGCTGCTATTCTCCCATGGAGACGATCGTAGAGATGCTGGATGTAGTCCTGTGGAACAGCTTGCCATGCCATTTCCACCTGGCGCCTCAGTTGGACCAGCGTTCGTGCTGGACGTGCAGACCGCGTGAGACGACGCTTCATCCAGTCCCAAACATGCTCAATGGGGGACAGATCCGGAGATCTTGCTGGCCAGGGTAGTTGACTTACACCTTCTAGAGCACGTTGGGTGGCACGGGATACATGCGGACGTGCATTGTCCTGTTGGAACAGCAATTTCCCTTGCCGGTCTAGGAATGGTAGAACGATGGGTTCGATGACGGTTTGGATGTACCGTGCACTATTCAGTGTCCCCTCGACGATCACCAGTGGTGTACGGCCAGTGTAGGAGATCGCTCCCCACACCATGATGCCGGGTGTTGGCCCTGTGTGCCTTGGTCGTATGCAGTCCTGATTGTGGCGCTCACCTGCACGGCGCCAAACACGCATACGACCACCATTGGCACCAAGGCAGAAGCGACTCTCATCGCTGAAGACGACACGTCTCCATTCGTCCCTCCATTCACGCCTGTCGCGACACCACTGGAGGCGGGCTGCACGATGTTGGGGCGTGAGCGGAAGACGGCCTAACGGTGTGCGGGACCGTAGCCCAGCTTCATGGAGACGGTTGCGAATGGTCCTCGCCGATACCCCAGGAGCAACAGTGTCCCTAATTTGCTGGGAAGTGGCGGTGCGGTCCCCTACGGCACTGCGTAGGATCCTACGGTCTTGGCGTGCATCCGTGCGTCGCTGCGGTCCGGTCCCAGGTCGACGGGCACGTGCACCTTCCGCCGACCACTGGCGACAACATCGATGTACTGTGGAGACCTCACGCCCCACGTGTTGAGCAATTCGGCAGTACGTCCACCCGGCCTCCCGCATGCCCACTATACGCCCTCGCTCAAAGTCCGTCAACTGCACATACGGTTCACGTCCACGCTGTCACGGCATGCTACCAGTGTTAAAGACTGCGATGGAGCTCCGTATGCCACGGCAAACTGGCTGACAGTGACGGCGGCGGTGCACAAATGCTGCGCAGCTAGCGCCATTCGACAGCCAACACCGCGGTTCCTGGTGTGTCCGCTGTGCCGTGCGTGTGATCATTGCTTGTACAGCCCTCTCGCAGTGTCCGGAGCAAGTATGGTGGGACTGACACACCGGTGTCAATGTGTTCTTTTTTCCATTTCCAGGAGTGTATATTTCTTACGGACTATTCCGCTTATTGTCACTCTGGCACCTGCTTCACCTGCGATTCGTTTTGCTCGTATCTTTTTTTTCCCTTATTGTCACTTTATTTCCCTTACCCCGTGCGAAGGGGGGGGGAGGGGTAGGGGGTAGGAGGCCATTCCTCAGCCATATGAGAGCAAAAAGTTTAAAACATAGTATAGAACTGGACATGGCAGTTGACAAAATGAATGTTTGACATAGTGAAAAGACATATATTTCTCTAATTAATTTACAGTATAAAAGGCGGATTAGTTGATTATTTAAAAGACTGACTCAGATGAAACTGCAAAAATATGTTTCACGAAAGATAAAAGAGAGAAAGAGAGGAGGACATGTCAAAAGAAGTAAAAAGCCTGTGTGAAGTGATGAGTAGTCCTAGACTGCAAGGAAGAGTGGTATCAAGGGGATGTAGGAGTTAAGGTAGTGTTTAACAGGGTGTCTGCGCAGGAGGATGGATAGAGGAGGAATTCGGGAGAGAGAAGAGGGATGGATACCTGTCCGGACCAAGGCTTAGGATGGGAGTGGTGAGGAGGTGAGAGGAAGGGAGGCCTTACCAGCGAAGGTGGGATGGGTTCTGTTAGATCTGATGAGGATGGGTATGTTGTGGTTGTCGTTGTGATCTTCAGTCCTGAGACTGGTTTAATACAGCTCTCCGTGCTACTCTATCCTGTGCAGGCATCTTCATCTCCCAGTACCTACTGCAGCCTACATCCTTTTGAGTCTGATATGTGTATTCATCTTTTGACCTCCCTCTACGATTTTTACCATCCACGCTGCCCTCCTGTACTATATTGGTGATCTCTTGATGCCTCAGAACATGTCCTTCCGACCGATCCCTTCTTCTAGTCAAGTTGTGCCGCAAATTTCTCTTCTCCCTAATTCTATTCAGTACCTTCTCATTATTTATGTGATTTACCCATCTAATCTTCAGAATTCTTCTGTAGCACCACATTTCAAAAGCTTCTATTCTCTTCTTGTCCAAATTATATATCGTTCACGTTTCATTTCCATACATGGCCACACTCCATACAAATACTTTCAGCAACGACTTCCTGACTCTTAAATCTATACTCGATGTTAACAAATTTCTCTTCTTCATAAACGCTTTCCTTGCCATTGCTAGTCAACATTTTATATCCTCTAGTCTTCAACCATCATCAGTTATTTTGCTCCCCAAACAGCAAAACTTATCTATTACTTTAAGTGTCTCATTTCCTAATCTAATTACCTCAGCATCACCCGACTTAATTCGACTACAGTCCATTATCCTCGCTTTGCTTTTGTTGATGTTCATCTTATATACTTCTTTCAAGACACTGTCCATTCCGTTCAATTGCTCTTCCACGTCCTCTGGCTGTTTCTGATAGAATTACAATATCATCAGCGAACCTCAAAATTTTTATTTCTTCTCCATGGATTTTAATTCCTACTCCGAATTTTTCTTTTGTTTCCTTTGCTGCTTTCTCAATATCCAGATTGGATAACATCGGGGATGGGCTACAATCCTGTCTCACTCATTTTCCAATCACTACTTCCCTTTCATGCCCCTCCACTCTTATAACTCACATCTGATTTCTGTACAAATTGTAAATAGTCTTTCGCTCCATGTATTTTATCCCTGCCACCTTCAGAATTTGAAAGAGAGTATTCCAGTCAACATTGCCAAAACCTTCTCTAAGTCTACAAATGCTAGAAACGTAGGTTTGCCTTTCCTTAATCTCTCTTCTAAGATAAGTCGTAAGGTCAGTATTGCCTCACGTGTTCCAACATTTCTACGGAATCCAAACTGATCTTCCCCGAGGTCGTCTCCTACCAGTTTTTCCATTCGTCTGTAAAGAATTTGCGCTAGTATTTTGCAGCCGTGACTTATTAAACTGATAGGTCGGTAATTTTCACAGATGAATATTTAAGAATTTAGAGATGGCGCAGCGATCGGGTCACGTGCTCAACGGCGCGCGCACTACGTGAGCATAAGGCAGTACCGATCAGTGAAACATTTATGTTTCAAATGATAATTGTACGTAAACATGGGTAAATTCAAGGTCGTAACAGAGCAACAAAATTGAGTAATCGTGTTTGGTAGTGTTCATCACCTTCGCCATACGGTTTGTTCAGAAAAATGGTTCAAATGGCTCTGAGGACTATGGAACTTAACATCTGTGGTCATCAGTCCCCTAGAACTTTAAACTACTTAAACCTAACTAACCTAAGGACATCACATACATCCATGCCCGAGGCAGGATTCGAACCTGCGACCGTAGCGGTCACGCGGTTCCAAACTGAAGCGCTCAGAACCGCACGGCCACACCGGCCGGCTACGGTTTGTTCAAATGGCTCTAAGCACTATGAGACTTAACATCTGAGGTCATCAGTCCTCTAGACTTAGAACTACTGAAACGTAACTAACGTAAGGACATCACACATATCGATGCCCGAGGCAGGATTCGAACCTGCGATTGTAGCAGCAGCGCAGTTCCGGACTGAACCACTCGGCCACATCTGCAAACCATACGGATCGTGACGTTGCTGGATTAGTTGGTGATTTGTGGCCTACTATTCAACGTGTCTACAAGCACTGGTCACGAAACACGACGTCAGAATTGTGATTGGAAGAAGATCCTGACTGAGAGGGATCGGATATGCGTTTCACGGCTTGTGAATCAAAATCGCTCCCACACCCGACTGGAACTTCTGCAGGGAGTGGATGCTAACCTGCTAGCGACAGAACGTAGCGACGGGAACTACATGCAGTGTACATCTGGTGTCGGCCATTGCTCACACAGGCACATAAAGATGACAACTGCAAAGTTCATCGCGCTGGAAGAAGATGTGACTGACTTTCTCAACACTCCTGCACGCTATTACATCGCTATTGGCCCGCAAATTCACGTGACTTGAACCTGACACAAATTCTTAGTGAAATTGAAAGGTGAGCAAACCGCCGACATTAACATCCCTGCAATTTGCTGGGACTGCGTGATAAAATCTTCAGCGAGTGGCTTCACCTGGATGCGACGTATCTGCCCATCCTTGTGGTCTCACTTCCTAAACGGAACCAGGTAGTTATCAAACCCAGGGGCAAAGTTACACGGTATTAAATGATGTTTGTAGGGCTTTCCCTGGGGGTGACAAATTTTTTATGCGGTGAGGTTATCTGAGACGTTATGGTCCTCCTACACCGGAACTTACATTTAAATATGCATTTTTTTCTCTGATACGAATAACGTGCTGTGTCTGTTTGCTAGGAACTCTTCAATTCAATCAGACAACTAGTGTTATACTTCATACGCTCGTATAAGGTTTGGTAAGCCGGGGTGCGGAACTGTATCGAAGGCTTTGTGGAAGCTAAGGAGCACGGTGTCAACATGGGTGCTGGTATTCACACTGTTCGGAATCCATGCTGATTCATTAACAGGAGATTTCCAGGCTCCATAGATATGATATGTTCAGTTATTCGACAGGAGTCTGACGTCACCTATAGGGGTTTCCAGTTTTGTCAGTCCGCCCAAATCCCCTTCTCAAAACCGACAATTACTTGTGCTTTAAGGCACTAATAATGCTTTCCTGCTTCTGCGACTGGCGGTACACTGCTGCTAGAAGAGGAAAAAGTTTTTTCGCTTACTCCATGGACAACTGTAGTGCTATCGTAGCGAGTCTAATGGCCTTTTCTCTGTCAATTGATTAATGTTTCTATCCCTTCGTCACTTATTTCGCTATGTCATTTTGATGTTCGTGCGACGATTTTAAGTATTAACCACAGTAAAACATGTTTCTGTGGAACACTTTTCGAATATTGAGAATAGTATTTCAGTATACTCTCTGATATCTTTCGCTTCGATGTCCTTTTGCTCTCAGTGTGTGTGGCTAGTTGCGTTCAATAATTTTACTGATTTAACATAAGATAAAATCTTATTACCCTTTTTTTTATCAGATCGGTAGGTAGAATTTTACTTTCCGATTACTTGATCGCTTCACTCTTGGTTCCCATGACGCTAATTTTGGCATCGTTCACTTGTTGTTCGGTTCCTACATTTTGGCTACATTTCAGCTTGCAGTGAAGTTGTCTTTCCATGGATGTCGAACCACAGCAGATGTTTTCTATGCATCAAGAACGCTGCTCGGCACATACATGTTAAATAATTCCATGTTAGAATTTTCTTTCTCTGTGCTGCCATGACGAATGCTGCTCTCTTTAATTAATGGAGCTGACACCCCTCCATGTCTGAAATAAAAACCCATGTTCTCGGGTCTGTGGAAGAATTTCTGTATTTTGGTAAAGCCATGAGCGCCCGCTGTACGTACACCGCTACTCTGGAAGCCGCTTTTTGTGTATAATACACACCTGATTTATTAAGATGGACGAGGGCACTAAAATCCTCCACCCGATAGCGGCGGTTAAGAAATCAGCGTCCAACATTCTCAGAATTGCCTCATCTCTAGTTCAAACCTTCCATTCGGCTGCAAACCAGAGAACATTAGCTCTGCTTCCGTTAGCCGCGTGATGCTATGTGTGTTCAGTACTGCAGCCGCTTGTATAAACCAAAGAAGGCATCTGAACCCGGGAGGAAAACGTGATTCGCACCGACGTGAGCCATGATTTGCAGCCGAGTGCAACAACTAGTGCACTCAACAGCCACCGCCTGAGTCCCCTCCAAAATCGCGAAGCCCCCCCCGCCCCCTCTCACGACCAGCCTTGGACACTGGCCTTTCTTCCCGACTTACTTGCTATTGACCTAACGGGCTTCACACTAACCCCACGATGTAGCTCCTAATGGAGAGTAATCAAAACTTTGCGCTTATCCGGACCTTTCAGGGAGATCGTCACCAGTTCCAATGGAAGAGGCATCCAGTGCCGACTCAGATGTGCTTCCGGTAGTCGGCAATACCTCAAACCCATTTTTAAGTTAGGCGTAAGGGTGTAATTTAACACGTCGCAATATTTCTGGAAAAAGGTCTCCTTTCATATTTACAAGTAGACCCAGACAGACATATTCCGTGAGACTTTGTAGATGCGCAATTCCAACAGACATATTTCCCTCTGAGTCCATTCATTCATCATGATCTTGGTTTTATCATAGTTCATTTTTAGACCAACTTCATAGCAGAACCCGCCGCGTGGGATTAGCCGAGCGGTCTAAGGCGCTGCAGTCATGGACTGTGCGGCTCGTCCCGGTGGAGGTTCGAGTCCTCCCTCGGGCATGGGTGTTTGTGTGTTTGTCCTTAGGATAATTTAGGTTAAGTAGTGTGTAAGCTTAGGGACTGATGACCTTAGCAGTTAAGTCCCATATGATTTCACACACATTTGAACATAGCAGAACTCCAAGTTGACTAACCTACGTATGAAGTTCCTCTATATCATTTATAAATAGAATAATAACATCAACAATTATCAAGTTATTTAATCTCCTTGATATAGATTTTTATTTTTCCTAGAAATAAATGTTGTACGGCTGAAAAACTGGAGTACGTTTGAGGCTTCCAAGATTCCATTAGTAGCAAGTTTTTATTTATTTATTTTTTTCACGCGAGGAAGCATGACGTTGATTGAAAACGAATTATAGAGCTGTGTGGTAAGCTTCCCAGATTTCGAATATGTCACAATGTCAGTTCAAAGTCTTTCATAAATCAATCGTACATTTTGTGTCAAAATTTGGGATAACTGCCTTTGCATGCAGAAAAACCTTTGTTATGGCTTGTAGTGTTTCTTTCCAAGTCACAGATTCCCAGTTACTCACATATTTCTTAATCTTTCCCTGCCGAATTCTGTGCAGTTGTTTGAATGAAACACCTGGGACATAGATGCTTTTAAGATAAAGTCCGCCGACTGAAATTGGCTTGCAGCCGCCAAAGTCTACGGCTGTAAGTTGCTTGTTGTTACCTGAAAAGTAAAATCAAAGTTTCATTTTAGTTCCGTAATTTGTTGTTCAAATACTGATGTTGAAGATAAAAAAATAGATTTAATGTTGATAAAAGTATACGCTTACTTGATGATGATTTTTGCAAACCTCCACTAAAGGGTCATAGGTTCAGAAATCAATTATTGCGAATTTATCGTCGATGTTCCTCCAGTTGCTATGTTTTCTTTCTGTCTCTTCATAATACCCATTCCGTTTAAACTCTGAGGTCATTTTTCAACTGGAGAGTTTGTAGATTCCACGTGGGGTGTTCTTTGGCCAGTCTCACAACTTTCATTTTTGTTTCCAACGGAATGTATCCAGCTTTCGCTTGCTTTTCGGCTGCCTCATTATACTCATCTTCAACTTCACGGAATAGACCTTCTTAATATACTTCGTTGACTGCAGGATATCCTCGGCAATAGTCAGCATCTTTCCTCCTATGATATTGACGATAGACCGAATAAACTCCTCTCAAGCGCCATTACATTGGCAGAAATCGTTGCTAATGATTCTGTATCAATAAGGTCTGCTTTTGAAGAAGACTGTCACAATACATGACCGTATCTGTTAACTGACTTTTGCAGCTGCATAATGCATTGAATATTCATAACTTTCGTCATCAGCAGTACTCGAAGAACCGAGAATCTCCTCCATTTCTTCAGTAAAAATGTAAAGTTTGTAAATTTCAAAAAATTTGCACGTACGCTAGTCGTTCTTCCTACATTACCAAGGCCTCGCCGCTACGCAAGCTAACTGCCTATATTTTCACGAAAACTTGATGCGTTTGGTCGTTTGCTTGTTGATAGTTGTAAATGTAATATCTGTTGTAATAATTAAAATTAGTAAACTTCAAATAACATTAGATATTAAACGAAAGACAGGCACATTTTTTCATTATATTATATTTAAAATGTTATATACGCGGAATAATAAGACCAGTGTTGAAAAAAATTATACGTTTACTAAAGAAAAAAGATTAGTGAGACTGCTGGAACCAGTGTTCCACCGAGCTTCCACGGAGCTTGAAAGTTAACCAGTTGACCAACCATTTCGTGCTCAAAGTCGCAGTGCACCGGTACATATTCAACATGTAAAACTTCTCTTGCGATTTTCTCGCAATTGCCTTAGCAGTACTACTCACTACTTACAAATTTGTTGTCCTAATCGACTACTAAAAGTTTACGAAATTTGAAATAAGCCCACTAACCGGAAGTCGTGGCCTGCCCTTGTAAATTTTGTTGCTGCGTTGCTTATGGTTATTACTCGTAGTACAATACTAAATCAGCTCACGTAACACTAGATGATCGAAAAATACACAAACACTTAGGGTAAGTTCATCAGCACTAATGAACCCAGTTAAAATACAGATATTAAAAACCAAGACACAATTCACTTCTTCTCAAAAGCACATGTGACTAAAGACTAAACTGAATCCCGTGTATAAACAGAAAGTGCTACTTTTGTTGGTGCTTCTGCTCGACTCGGCCGTTCTACCGCTGCTGTTCATCGTTGCCTACGGACCAACAGACCTAAGATCCAGGTGGCCTGTTTAAGAGAAATATCTCCTCAGAACCAAAACCTGGTACGGAATATCAATGTGTTAGTAGCATATTGTCAGTGACGGTATAAACTGTTTTTAATATTATGTTGCAACTGTCAATTACCGCTGACATTCTAGAACTAAAGAAGATTGACAATGTTTGCCTTATCGAATACGATGTACTACAGCAATCTCATAGAGAAGTATTTTCAGAATTTCTTGTTTACGGGTCTCATAGTAAAAGGAAAGCTATGTGATCGGTAGCTGAAACTAAAGACATAGAACATACTTTCCAAATAACGAGAGAACTATTAATTACCAGCTTCCTTCGTTTACCCATCGGACACTCTGAGTGCATTACGATGTCTCCACGGAAATTTACGCAAAGCGGAAACTCGCCTATACGAATTTTCGGATTACAAGCGAAAAGAGATCAAAGATCTTGCGAATATCTTTCTGTAATCATTTCGTCGAGAGAAAGCCTTTAAGCGAGTGGCACCTTAATACGTTCTGTAAAATAAGAAACAACCTGAAATTATTTGGAAAAAATTGACTGGAGTATATTGTATATTGCATTGAAATCTGTTCGCGTAGCGAATACTTCGATTAAACAAATGAAAATCTACAGGATCTGCGTCCCGTATCTGTAGCATACAGATAACTCCTGCTCTAAATTCTGTCAATTTTGCCGGCCGCGGTGGCCGAGCGGTTCTAGGCGCTACAGTCCGGAACCGCGTGACTGCTACGGTCGCAGGTTCGAATCCTGCCTCGGGCATGGATGTGTGTGATGTCCTTAGATTAGTTAGGTTTAAGTAGTTCTAAGTTCTAGGGGACTGATGACCTCATATGTTAAGTCCCGTAGTGCTCAGAGCCAGTTGAACCAGTCTGTCAATTTTACTATTTTCACTTCTATTTTGGTGTAATTTAATCTGTCAAGTGTGTTTTGAATGTAGGCAACCATTCACTGTGCTAAGTGTGGTGAAAAACAAATACTTCCAATACGTCTTGCTGGTTGTGTGCCCTACATCGCCTTGTGGAACAGCCTGATTGAGTTCTTTTTTATGTAGATGGTAAGGAGCGTGTTCGTTGGTCAGTTTGTGGACAGGAGCTCGTTATGGTATTCGAATTTCACCCCAACCTACATGCTTTGAGACTAGAACCATTCTGAGCCACGCAGCTGCAGAACTACGTGGGAAAGGAAGCAGCTGAGGCTTAGAACAGGGCGTGGCCTGGGCGGTTTCGCCCTGGCGATGGCCGCCGCTTCGATTAAAGGTCCGGAAGGCGCTCCTGGTGACGCTTTCTTGAAACGCAATTGTTAATTTGTCGGCGGTGCGAAGGCGCGAGGAATAAGACGTGACGGGGCGCAGCAGCGCTGCCTGGTGGTAGGGCGCGCCGCGCTGGGCGATGGCGAAGCGGGGGCGGCGGGGGAGAGATTTAGTATCCTCGGCGGAGCTGGCCGGCCGCCAGCGGCGAGGCGCGCTCGGCCCACCTGCCGGCCTCGGACACGCAAAAACGCTGCAATCCCCGCCAGACAAACGCCCCACTCCTCAATTTGTCGCCCTCCTGCATATCACTGCTGCCGTCAACTATTAAAGGCTGCTTCCTAATACTGTACCTTATTGCTTTTTCTAAGTGCATTGTACATTTCTCGCAGTATTTGTCAACTTTCTCTTTTTATAATTTTGTTTCACAGCTGAGTTATTTTGTGGAACAAAATGCTCCGATTCTCCTGAGTTGGAGTTTCTCACATTGGCAAAGACGAGATGTCATACAAAGCTAAAGGTGAATTGTACAAGCGTAGGAGATTTGTAGCTATTGTATGCGACAATTTACACTACTCGATTCTACGCAAAGTCGCCGAGACTGAAGACTGAGCTCTTTATTCTCTATCCTCTCACCTGCGAAGAGATGTACGTTACAAGATTTTTGGACGCATAAAATGCGCCGCAAGACTAAATTCGCTGTCATCAATGTGTAGTGCATAGACTTGACGTCATAAGTAATCAGGTAACAAACTGATGCACCAGGAAAATCCCGAAGTTGATGGTAACACCGCAGATAATGAGTGCAACAGGCACCCGTCTTTCCACGTTGACATCTTTGTAGAACCAGTGCGGCAGCGAGTTACGCTAAACCCTCGCCTTACGACTGTAGCTGTCGGGAGCCATGTTCTGCACATATCCCACTTATGTAAACTGCAACAAAACATTTAAGACCGGAGCTAGCCTTGCATGACAGACGTCTTGCAGTATGCGTCTCGTGGCACTGAAATGGGCCTGTTCATTGTGGAGTAAGCAACGTCAAGGTAATATCATAAGTGATGAATCGACGTTTAATTTGCAGAATGACATTCGGCACAAATTAGTTTCGAGAGCAGATAATAATCAGTACAAGTATGGGAACGTCCTGTGAAAAAAAAGTAGTTTGGCTGAAGTAAAGTCCTCGGATGGGGAGACAGCATAGTGCATGGGCGTACGAGTATGCATCTTCGTTCATGGCGAGAGATATACTGCGCAAGCCCCCTGGAAACGAGTGGAGCGACTGCATCGTACGTGCCATGTATCGAGGACATACACGGTACATACTTCAACTTCATGGGGAGTAGTGTCTGTCCGCCTCTATGGTGGACGTATTTTAGCAGATGAAGTTATACAAAGAATGCAGTGGCTATCTGGGAGTCCGGGTCTCAATCTTGTGGAGCACACCTAGGATACATGAGGGGACGAACTGTACACAAGCAGCCGCCACCAAGGAGTCTCCCTCTCCTCCGCAAAACTATTTTTCAAGAATAAGTCCAACGGCTTGAGTACATGCCTGCGCAGGTCCAAGGTTACTGATTTAAGACTATCTCATACAGTCGCACATAGCAGAGTCTAAGTGGCCAGGCAGTACCACCATAGTTGAAGGTAATAGTATGACAAAGGTGTACGGGAAGAGGCTGCACAGTATGTTGTTTAGGTGGTAAGATGGGCCATAACCTAGGATATGTAAGAGATGAGGGTGTTTTGCTGATATAATGTAAGCTGATACAGCCATCGCAAATGGGAAAATGAGGACTGGACCTAGGGTTGTTAGGCAGAGGAAATTGCACGTGAGTATGGTCTGATTCCGTATGAGCTGTAACATACAGATTATATGAATACAGTGTCTGCGCAAAAAACAAACACCATTATTAATTTGCAACTGTGATATATATTATGTAAACTGATGGTAGTGGAGGTGGGGGGTGGTAGAAAAATAAAGCAAAGGAATTACTAATGTCAGCTGCATCAGAACTTTATGCGGAACCAGCAGCGCCCGACTGGGATTCGAACCTGCGATCTTCTGCTTATTAGACACTTGCGTTTATGTATAAAATGTCTGTTTGCACCATCAGCTGTTTTTGTTTCAAAACCAAATTCTACCGGTTTCTGTTTTGGACCATCTTCAGAGATGAAGGATTAAAATGGTTTAAGCCACCATACTGCATTCGTCGTTACTTAAAATGTGTAGTGCATGCCATGAATGTAGATATATGAGAATGGACTTTAAAAGCAAACATCAGAATTTTAAATGTATACAGAGGAGTATTTGCGTTAATGACTGTGCCAACAGAACACAGTGTTTATCACAATTGCGCGGGCGATCTCAACACGCTTCCCGGCCAAACCACATTCCCACCTAGTGCCCCCTATCCGCCGTCCCCGTCCATGTCCTCTATGCTTGCTGCTTTGAGATTCCTGCAGAAGCTCGAACGTTATTGTGCATCCACAAAGAAGGTGGTGGATTATAGCACACCGAGGCAATATCCGACAGAACAGATACCACACATTCATATAACTGATTCGCCTCAATGGGCGATGAATCCACCACTTTCAGTGCAGATGTACAATTACGTTCGACGTCCTGGAGGTATCTCAAAGTAGCGAGCATAGAGGGCATGGACGGGGACTGCGCATAGTTGCCACTAGATGGGAATGTGGGTTGACCGGGACGCGTGCTGAGACAGTCCGTGCAATCACGATAAACACTGTGTCCGGGTTGCGCAGTGGTTAACGCAACTGCCTAGCAAGCAGGATATATCGGGTTCGGATCCCAGTCTGGCACACATTTTGACTTATCGCCACTGACGCCGCCTAACGTCCGATGCAGCTGCCATCGATAATTCCTTGTCTGTCCTTTCGTTTCTTTCCGTCTCCATAACAGACAGTTTCACATCGGAGCTGTCACATCCGACCAACAGCATTTGCTGGTAATATGCTACAGCATTAGAAATTAAAACGAATTTTGTACCAAACGTCTCCGCTAGGGCTGCTAGGCTGCAGCTGGACTGTCGGAAAGCGCCTCGCCCGTCGGTTTACCTTTCGTAGGTCTTCCTCATGGAGCTCACCTTCACAAGGCAACGACACAAGGCAACGATAAAATTAGGAGAATGAATTGCGTTATCATACTTCATTTTTGGACGAACATCAAAACAGACTAATGCAAATTCTCTAACCATTATTTGAAGTACTTCGGTACTATCCTCAAATGGAACAATATTGTCAGAAAATCTCATGTTATTTGATATCTTCCCTACAACCAGTAACACATTTTTTTTCCAGTTCTATTTAGACATTGATGCCTCGACAACTGCTGAAAATACTTTTGGAGATATAGATTCGACTTGTTGAGAGCCGTTTCAATGGGAAGCTCATTTGTTTCCCTAACAACGCTCACAAAAGCTGTGAACGCTTTTCGTGAGTTACATAAAACTTTAATGTAGCCCTGTTCTATTCTTAGTCCCGTTAGAGCCTCAAACACAGCTGGGTGACTGTTCAAATCGAATGAATTTTGAAAATGTATAAAGTCACGGCAAAGAGGTGAATGGCACTCATTTGTTCTACCAATTGTTTCACGTATAAATACGATATGGTCAGTTGTACTAAATCTTGTGCAGAACCCAACTTTCTCAGTGAGGTGAACCAGGTCAATTTAGTGCCTAAGCTATTAGTCAAAACAGTAAATAATTCTGGTGAAATAATTTGAAAGAAATCTGCACGTTTCGAATGTGTTACTGTGATTTTGGGACAAATAACTATTTTTGTCTTGTCTGTAATTCTGCATTTCAAGCGACCAAAAAACGTTGGAAGGAGCTGTACTAAACGGTCGTGTAGGTCATGTTAGGTAGCTAACGAAATATTTCTCAACTAATAGAGCTCTTGACTGTTTCCTAAGTTAGAGTAGACTTGATATAGTATAGGCTATGAAACAATATTGTATTCATTACATGTGAGAAAACTGGGTTAGTCAACCGAGCTGAAAGTTAGTATTTCTTCTCATTTCCTGGTTACATCAGGAAGAGAGGCAGGGAATGAGATCTGAACCCCGAATTTCCGAAATAAGAGTCCAGTTTGCTAACCGCCACACGATCTCACCATTGTCATTACTGTGGTAGCTCTGTTGTTTTACTTTTATGTTCTCAAATATAGCATGGTGCTCGATGTCCGGAAAATAGCGAAAGACTCTGAATATGAAAGTCTGATATAGTGTAAGGATGTTGATTATTCTACGGTAGAAACAACATCCACAATTAGGGGCCATTTTAGATTATTTACAATGATCTTCGGGAAATTTATGCATAAAAGAATAACAACAAAATTTGCACAAGCAGTTTGTTGTCATTCTTGAAGTTTTGTTTCAAAATAGCATCAACCGAAAACACAGTTTATTTTTTTTATGAAAGGCGCTACCAATAATAAATAATACGATGAATATAATAATTATGTTCTTATAATTTTCACTTATCACCGTGTGGACCACGCAAAACTACTCCATGTGATAAAGCGTTATGTAATTAAGAGGAAAGCTCCAATAATAATTACTATAATTTATACCAAATATGAAAATGTAGATGGTCTTCATATATAAACATACAGGAAAAACTTTGAAAGTGACTGGCGTAATGTAGAACATGGGTAAAACAGGGTACTGTTACATATATCACTGATCTGCCAACAGCAATGAGAAAGAAATCCAGAATATTTATTTTTTCAGATGATACTAACGCCACTGTGAAAGATGTAGAAAGTAATGCAAGTGATTAAAATATGCGATAGTACGTGAATCATCCCGTGGCTTGAAAAGGGCGCGTTGCCACTTTATTGTAACAGTGATTGCAGATTCTGATATTGTTGAAGCAGTTACAAGTCAGTCAACTGGTTTGATGCAGCTATTCACATTAGTCTACCTTGCACACATATTTTCATAACTTTATAGTTACTACATTCTATATCCATTTGAACCAGGTTACTGTATTTAAACATTTGGTCACCCTCTACGATTTCCTCTTTCCCCACACTCTTTGGTGCCTCAGGATACGCCCTGTTAACCTACCTCTTCTTTTGGCCATAAAGAACTTTACCTAATTATTCATGAGCTACTCCATCTACCCACCTGATCTCGAGTCTTCTTCTATAGAACCGCATCTCAGCTTTTCTACCACTGAAATTTGCTTTCGTAATTAACATATATTTCGCACTCTTTAGTTTGCTGTCCAAATAGAAAAACTGATCTACTAACTCCAGCGACTCATTGCCTGATCGGAGTATCTACTCTCCACTACGTTTCTTTTAATTTTCGCGATGTTCATCTTATAGCTATTTTAAACATGTTGTTGTTGTGGTCTTCAGTCCTGAGACTGGTTTGATGCAGCTCTCTATGCTACTCTATCCTGTGCAAGCTTCTTCATCTCCCAGTACCTACTGCAACCTACATACTTTTGAATCTGCTTAGTGTATTCATCTCTTGGTCTCCCCCTACGATTTTTACCCTCCACGCTGCCTTCCAATACTAAATTGGTGATCCCTTGATGCCTCAGAACATGTCCTACCAACCGATCCCTTCTTTTGGTCAAGTTGTGCCACAAACTCCTCTTCTCCCCAATCCTATTCAGTACCTCCTCATTAGTTATGCGATCTACCCATCTAATCTTCAGCATTCTTCTGTAGCACCACATTTCGAAAGCTTCTACTCTCTTCTTGTCCAAACTATTTACCGTCCATGTTTCGCTTCCATACATGGCTACACTCCATACAAATACTTTCAGAAATGACTTCTGACACTTAAATCTATACTCGATGTTAACAAATTTCTCTTCTTCAGAAACACTTTCCTTGCCATTGCCAGTCTACATTTTATATCCTCTCTACTTCGACCATCATCAGTTATTTTGCTCCCCAAATAGCAAAACTCCTTTACTACTTTAAGTGTCTCATTTCCTAATCTAATACCCTCAACATCACTCGACTTAATTCGACTACATTCCATTATCCTCGTTTTGCTTTTGTTGATGTTCATCTTATATCCTCCCTTCAAGACACCATCCATTCCGTTCAACTGCTCTTCCAAGTCCTTTGCTGTCTCTGACAGAATTACAATGTAATCGGCGAACCTCAAAGTTTTTACTTCTTCTCCATGAATTTTAATACCTACTCCGAATTTTTCTTTTGTTTCCTTTACTGCTTGCTCAATATACAGATTGAATAACATCGGGGAGAGGCTACAAACCTGTCTTACTCCCTTCCCAACCACTGCTTCCCTTTCACGTCCCTCGACTCTTATAACTGCCATCTGGTTTCTGTACCAATTGTAAATAGCCTTCCGCTCCCTATATTTTACCCCTTCTACCTTTAGAATTTGAAAGAGAGTATTCCAGTCAACATTGTCAAAAGCTTTCTCTAAGTCTACAAATGCTAGAAACGTAGGTTTGCCTTTTCTTAATCTTTCTTCTAAGATAAGTCATAAGGTCAGTATTGCCTCACGTGTTCCAGTATTTCTAAGGAATCCAAACAGATCTTCCCCGAGGTCGGCTTCTACTAGTTTTTCCATTCGTCTGTAAAGAATACGTGTTAGTATTTTGCAGCTGTGGCTTATTAAACTGATTGTTCGGTAATTTTCACATCTGTCAACACCTGCTTTCTTTGGGATTGGAATTATTATATTCTTCTTGAAGTCTGAGGGCATTTTGCCTGTTTCATACATCTTGCTCACCAGATGGTAGAGTTTTGTCAGGACTGGCTCTCCCAAGGCCGTCAGTAGTTCCAATGGAATGTTGTCTACTCCGGGGGCCTTGTTTCGACTCAGGTCTTTCAGTGTTCTGTCAAACTCTTCACGCAGTATCGTATCTCCCATTTCATCTTCATCTACATCCTCTTCCATTTCCATAATATTGTCCTCAAGTACATCGCCCTTGTATAGACCCTCTATATACTCCTTCCACCTTTCTGCCTTCCCTTCTTTGCTTAGAACTGGGTTTCCATCTGAGCTCTTGATGTTCATACAAGTGGTTCTCTTATCTCCAAAGGTCTCTTTAATTTTCCTGTAGGCAGTATCTATCTTACCCCGAGTGAGATAAGCCTCTACATCCTTGCATTTGTCCTCTAGCCATCGCTGCTTAGCCATTTTGCACTTCCTGTCGATCTCATTTTTGAGACGTTTGTATTCCTTTTTGCCTGCTTCATTTACTGCATTTTGATATTTTCTCCTTTCATCAATTAAATTCAATATTTCTTCTGTTACCCAAGGATTTCTACTAACCCTCGTCTTTTTACCTACTCTGCTGCCTTCACTACTTCATCCCTCAGAGCTACCCATTCTTCTTCTACTGTATTTCTTTCCCCCATTACTGTCAATTGTTCCCTTATGCTCTCCCTGAAACTCTGTACAACCTCTGGTTCTTTCAGTTTATCCAGGTCCCATCTCCTTAAATTCCCACCTTCTTGCAGTTTCTTCAGTTTTAATCTACAGGTCACAACCAATAGATTGTGGTCAGAGTCCACATCTGCCCCTGGAAATGTCTTACAATTTAAAACCTGGTTCCTAGATCTCTGTCTTACCATTACATAATCTATCTGATACCTTTTAGTATCTCCAGGGTTCTTCCATGTATACAACCTTCTATCATGATTCTTAAACCAAGTGTTAGCTATGATTAAGTTGTGCTCTGTGCAAAATTCTACCAGGTGGCTTCCTCTTTCATATCTTAGCCCCAATCCATATTCACCTACTACGTTTCCTTCTCTCCCTTTTCCTACACTCGAATTCCAGTCACCCATGACTATTAAATTTTCGTCTCCCTTCACTATCTGAATAATTTCTTTTATTTCATCATACATTTCTTCAATTTCTTCAATTTCTTCGTCATCTGCAGAGCTAGTTGGCATATAAACTTGTACTACTGTAGTAGGTGTGGGCTTCGTATCTATCTTGGCCACAATAATGCGTTCACTGTGCTGTTTGTAGTAGCTTACCCGCATTCCTATTTTCCTATTCATTATTAAACCTACTCCTGCATTACCCCTATTTGACTTTGTGTTTATAACCCTGTAGTCACCTGACCAGAAGTCTTGTTCCTACTGCCACCAAACTTCACTAATTCCCACTATGTCTAACTTTAACCTATCCATTTCCCTTTTTAAATTTTCTAACCTACCTGCCCGATTAAGTGATCTGACATTCCACGCTCCGATCCATAGAACGCCAGTTTTCTTTCTCCTGATAACGACGTCCTCTTGAGTAGTCCCCGCCCGGAGATCCGAATGGGGGACTATTTTACCTCCAGAATATTTTACGCAAGAGGACGCCATCATCATTTAATCATACAGTAAAGCTGCATGCCCTCGGGAAAAATTACGGCCGTAGTTTCCCCTTGCTTTCAGCCGTTCGCAGTACCAGCACAGCAAGGCCGTTTTGGTTATTGTTACAAGGCCAGATCAGTCAATCATCCAGACTGTTGCCCTTGCAACTACTGAAAAGGCTGCTGCCCCTCTTCAGGAACCACACGTTTGTCTGGTCTCTCAACAGATACCCCTCCGTTGTGGTTGTACCTACTGTACGGCTATCTGTATCGCTGAGGCACGCAAGCCTCCCCACCAACGGCAAGGTCCATGGTTCATGGGGGGAGGGGGGATTTTAAACATACATGCACCAAAAAATAAGAGAAACAGTACACACAAAGAGCAAATACAAATATGTCAAACATCCTAGATCACATTCCATCTAAAATCGCAGTATTACTACTCGGAGACCTTAATGTAGAAATTGGCAAAGAACATCTGATCATTATTAGGCAAGTTCGCCTGACGACAAAACAACATAAATAATTAAAGGAACCTTAGCGAACACAACATCAAAAGAAAAATAAATGGGGAACTATCAAAATCTGTCGAAATAAAATCAGGAGTACGACAGGGATACGATTTATCACCCTTACTATTTACTGCCTATTAGAGAAAGTAGTGAGAGAACGGAAAATAAATCAATTCTAAGGGGGATCAAATAGGAAGAAACTCAAATAAAACCACCATAGATTGCCTAGTTTTTGCAGATGACATGATCTTAATTACCGACTCAATAGATAGTTCCAAAGTACAAACCGCAGAACTACAGATACAAGCAGACGAAATAGGACTAAAAATATCACTCGGAAAGACTCATTTCTTGAGAAATATCAATTACGCCCCTCCAAATCTTAAAATTCACAAAAACAGAATACCTAAAACATACTGTTTTAGATACCTAGGAGGAAGGATAACAAGCAACCCAAAAGAAAAGATAGCCATAGAAAACAGAGTACCTAAAATGGAAAGAGCATTCCTAATGACAAGAAGCATATATAACAAATAAACTTTGTCCTGGAACTCAAAACTAAGACACTATCAAACAGTGAAAAGATCTGACGCACTCTATGCAGCAGAAACACTTAAACTAATAATACTTGGGTAACTTGAAAAAACGAGAAAAGTTGAAAGAAGAACTCCATGGACTACTGGGACCTAGAAATAATAGTAATGCTGAACACAAATTAAGATCAAACAGGGAGCTCTATTTGAAAATGGGAAAGCTAAATGATATAATGAGGAGAAGAAGACTACAATTTTATGGCCCCATGAACCCACATGGTTCACACAGGGCTCAGAATGGACATAATAGATAACAGAAGCAGCATGAAATACATGATTTAGGGAAAGAAAGAAATCTGCAAAAGGAAGAAAGTGGACAAAGAAAGAAAAGGAATGACATTCTCAAAGGATGAAGGAAGTCTGGTAGCACCAACATTAAACACTAAGAAGCAAAACCGATCAACGAAAATTAAACACTAAGAAGCAAAACCAAAGTTGATTTATCGTACCCTCCAAAAGAGTTATTCGAGAAAATAAATAAATTAATAGCCTCTTTTCAACACATTATCCATTCAGTTCGACTAAGGTTCTCAGACCTTTGCTCTCTGACCGAATTTTAATTTTGTCGGCAATTCTCTCGGTGGTTTTATTTTTTTCCTGGCCTTTAATTCCACTTCCTCATTTGCCATTAGTTCCCTTTACACTTTACATAGTGTTTCTTATGAACTGACTAAACATCCAGAGATATTATAAAATCTTTTCTTTGTCTCTTGTCAACCTCTTTATATCTTTCATACTCTCATGCAAGATGCTAGCGTTTTTAACACAGTATACTTGCAATTCTACGATGTTTATCACTTTCAATTCTTACGACCAAAGAAAGATGAAAAATTTTCTTGGGTGTATCAGATTCAGAATCATGTTCTGAGACTAAATACTCTTCTTTTCACTTTAAGAATAATCTTTGCTGTCACGGACACTGAAAGGTTGGTTTGTCCTTTCCGGTCTAATGTGTGTTACCCCATCACAAGTCTTTACGACACTCTGTACTTTCAATGAATACTTTCAGGTCAGAAAATGATGGCCAAAACGATCCGTGCCGTCAGTTCTCGAACTCCATTCAAACCATAGGTCAAGGCTTGAAATTCTTCCAGGCCTGTAGATTTAGATTCTCGTGAAGTTAATGATTAGCAACATCGATTCATTCAAAGCGAACGGTTGAATTCATTCAGTCAACAGTAGAAAGAAATATGATTTTGTTATTGGAAAACATTTCCTTAATCAATGTATGTCTGCTACTCTGCAGTTTCTACTTTTTCAACAAGCTTCTAGAACAACTGAAAAACTAGACTGAGAAGCTCCATATTTAAAAATGTAATTTGAAAATATTCTTCGTGGTTCATTCCATTTATTTTGAAGAAAAGACATTGTAGGGCACTTCAGAAAGCTAAATTGGAAGGAACATCCAATGTAAATCAATAAAAACAAATGTAAAAGTGACGTACTGTTCTCGCGGAACTACTTCTTGGAAATGAAATAGTTGATTTCTCTCAGACTATTCACTGATTTAAATTCACATATCTCATGTGGAGTAATAAAGAGTGTAATTTTTCCGTCTGCTTTAAACCATTCATTGCGTTTATATTTCTAGTTTTCTCCCCCATCCCTGCATCCCACTCCCGCAGACCCGACATTAAATATTGTACCTCAGACATCATATTTCACAACGCATAACGTAGTGGATAAGAATGGATGTGTATAATGTTTTTATATTAGTACTATGCATAAAACTTGAAATCAACTTTCTGTGCATAAGTTGAAATTCTTGCTGCATTAATTGTGCTAAAATTGTGTTCTTCAGATTACCAGTTCTGTGTTACATCCCTTGTACAGCCCACCATAGACATGTGTTTTTGTTTCCTTAACGAGGCACAAAGAGATACCCAAGTTAAAACACACATGTCCTGCAATGAAAACTCAGTACCACTTCTGTAACGACCAGTACATGATTAGTGTAATTTGTGAGTGTCGTTTTGTATAAATTGACGCTGAAAGGCTACTACATTGATAACGTATTGAGGTTTTAAATCGCCACACAAAGACCGCTAAGCCCGAGCACTAGTATCAGCACCCCTTTAAACGCGACCTTCAATAAAACAACAATTTGCCGTTCACAATGTTTGCATTTTCCGCAGCGGCTCTGCTGCTGAAGAGAAAGGAGATGATTACTCTCTCTCATTGTGTATGCAGCGAGAATAAAGCGAAAAAGAAAAGCAGGAAAAGTAAAATACTTTCAACTGCAATTGCTCTTTTATTGGTCTTGCCGAACGCGTGTTTTCAGATAGACCTAAAGCACAGTCTAAAGTTCACTTATCTATACTGTCAATCGCTTCACAGTTACTGCACTGCGCCCTTACTGAGAATGCTGTGTTGCAAAAATAAATAAATAAATAATAATAAACAAAAAATAACAAATTGAAAAAATTAAATTAAGAAAATGAAACTAAATAAAAATGGCTAAAAGGCGACTATCGTTTTGGCTTATGCAGAAAGTAAAAGCATAACGTCTTGAATGTTAAGAAAGTATCACAATCTTATCTCACATATGGCTCGATACTCTTACAAATTAAAACTTCTAGTTTACAAAGGTTATTGAAAGCGCATTTGATTTTAAGTTTTCTGGTACTCATTATGCTTCTCTAAGATGCTTTAATTGCTTGATGAGAGAATCTGAGAGCAGGACCTCGTGAAGCGTGTGTGTATCCTTGCGTGTGTGTGTGTCCTTATGTGTGTAACTGGGATGAAGTGTTGGTGTCATACAGGAGGTGGGACACAAGTATGGAAACATCAAAAACAGAACTCATTACCATGCCTAATACAGTGCTGGGGAATCATTGCCATTAAAAACAGTTTCCAGTCATCTCGTAATGGAGAAATACAGATGTTGTATGGTTTTCAAGGGAATCTCATACCATTCTTCCTGCTGAATAGTGACAAGCTCATGTGGCGATGATGGACATGAATAACGATCACGCACACCTGTCTCGAAAGTACGCTCTACAATATTGAGATCTGGTGACTCCTCCCGAACAGGCCATGAAGGCTCAACGGTACCGACCGTCCGCCGTGCCATCCTCAGACCATAGGCGTCACTGGATGCGGATATGGAGGGGCATGTGGCCAGGGTAGATGAGAAAATTCATTCTCGTAATCACAAAAACAGTTCTGGACGAATAGAGCTTTGTGAACAGGGGTTCTCCCGTCTTGGAACACAGTGTCACTACTTTGGAACGAACATTATACCATGGGATGCACATGATCGGCCAAAATTTTCAGATAATCCTTGGCAGTCATGTGACCTTGCAGAGTAACTGTGGTACCCTTGGAACACCACGATACGGCTACCCAAACTATCAATGTATTCTCCTGCAATTTACTACTATCACTGAAATCTGACATCGTTCGGGGGTGAACAGGACACATTATTAATTAGAAATGTTAATGCTTTTGATAGCAATACAATCCAATTGCTGATATTGCTGACATAAAACTTCCTTAGATTACCATTTCTCTACAGTTGGTCCTGAGTCATGAAACTAAGTTAGCCAACAAAAAATCGTTACTACGAATAACTTGTAAAAATATCCAAAATCTGATCAGGTCATGCCGGTTTCTTCCTGGTTCCATACGCCACACGAATTCTGCTATCCTAGTAGCCATTTTCTGTGTGTGGTACAGACCTCACCCAATTCTCCACCTCCTAGTGGAAGTCGAGATATCTGCATACAAGTCGTCGCAGAATGATCCGAGACTCTGGTTTAGGCCTACCATTTGGCTGTATACCTGGGTACCGCGATCGGTTCTGAGTACGATGCTAAAAAACGATACCATGGGTCCACAACGTGTACGAGACTAGCTGTCTTCATGAAAGCAGCCACCAAGCCAAGAGCTTGTAAACCCATCTGCAGGCGTCATTTGTGCTGACGTGAGCCGCGGTTTTCAGCTGGGTGCATCAGTGCATTCAACAGCCGCCGTCAGAGCGGACGTGATTCCCCGTCAAGCATACAAGCTGGACAATCATGTTCTTCTCGACCTACGTGCTATTTTCCTAAGGAGTTCCACACCGCAACACTGGAGCTCCTAATGACCAACTAACCCAGCCTCTGCGCTTTTACATAACTTTAAAAAAGGTCGACCTCAGTTTCAAAAGACGATGGACGGGTTGCTTTCTGGCTCAGATGAACTGTTAGTGGGGGGCATGAATGCAAACTTCTTTCTAGGGCGTAAGGTGGCACCTTGCGGCCAGGACCCACTTTCGCACTCCTCTCAGAAATTTCAAACCCCGCCACTGTTCGCCATTCACACACAAGTGAACGTGGACCAGGCAGTTCAAGCATATCTGTTGGCGTTGCGACTTTAGCGATCAGAGGCGATACTATACGCACGGAGGTACCACAGCTTTCACACCATTTGCTACAACGCTACCACCGCCAGGGACTGCAGCTTCTTCCAACTACTTTCGAACAATGGCTAATTTCTCGTGCATCCGTACGCGACAGGCACAGTACCTATCCATTTTAAACCAAATACAGATATGCACATGCTTCTCACTTCTTCACAGAAGCACGTGAGAAAAGGATTAAACTAAACACTGTGTTCAAGCAGGATCCGCTGCAGCTGCACATACTGCCGCCGATGACGGATGCCCTCTACTTTTGACTTTAGCAGCCTATTAATAGACTACCATGTCGGCCAAATTTAGTGGTTAAGTTAACATCTAATGATAGTTAATAAGCATCTAGTACTATTTATACGTCATTATTTGCTCAGAATTCTCCATAGAATTGATCTTAAGATCATCGCTAATTCTTACCTCTGGTCTGAGACATAACGTAGGAATACTGTTAATCACTGTAGAAACTTCTCAATGGTTCTTAGCAACGACTTGAATAAATCATCACACATACAATCATTTTTACATTGGTGTAATAATTAATCCTCACCCTCTTGAACCTAATGATCCACAAATTACACAACAGCATCAACAAAAAGTGTTTTTACATGCAGTCACCGTGAACTGATTCTTTCTATGCTGATACATATCGCTCTCTATATTCTGCTCAAGTTTCAAATATTTTGTGTACCAGGCCTCCACCGCAGGTCTTCACCACAGAGGCACAGCCACTCACCTGGCGCCTCTCAGTTCCAAACAGCAGCGTTCGAAAATTCGGACCGCTTTCAGCTTCTGTGTCACGTCCACTGATAGTTTTGCCAATCCCGCAACAGAGGGATGTCAGCCAAGGACTACATTGCTTCCGCCTTTTACTGTCGGAGATGGAAATACTTTCGCCTTCCGCGAACACTAGCAAAGTTCCTATCATGCAGTCAGACTGCTAAGTTCAGTGCTTGCAACCAGCTCAGGAGAGTTCTTGCAGTTGTGCTAGGGGGCACAGTTCTGCGAGTTCCGTTAGGAAGGACATTCCAACTTAGCTGTTGCCATTCGCCGAGTAGTAGGACAATTTACAGCGTCTACACAACTACTTTCAATCATAGTGAAAATATCATAGACTGCCAAATGACAGCATGGTTATTTAGATGTCATAGTGTTAGGTTTAGGACATCAAGTGGAAGCATCAAACTGTACCAAAGTTAAGTACCATTTTGTAACATACTCTTAATGAATGTTATTGGTTATTTCTTAGTGTGCTGCCAAGAAGCATTTAGTTAGGACATACTCAACACAAGGCCTGAATGTTTTAGATTTACAGACTGTGCAGATTATCTCGATATTAACTTGAGTGTAACAGCTCTACACATAACAGTGATGGATGCTTTGTTTTTTTACGATATTGGTGGTTGCGTGAAACAGGTCGTACTTTGTTATCATAAAACCTGTTCTATAGCCCAGCTTGCTATATAGGTGGTTCCATTCCATTTTGGTAAACATCACCATACCACCGCATTAAGCATTTACAACTTCTATAATTTCTTCACATGCTCTGTCAGGTGCTCAACTGACATACACATGCGACAAACCGATAGAAGTTAATATACACGTAGTGACAAACAGTATTGCAAAAGGAGCTAGCTGGATGGGCTAATCGCTGAGTCTCATATAAACATCTAGAACCCCTCCTCTGACAGACCTGGTGTTGCTGGTGGGGACCACTAGCACATTACTTGTGCATATAAGAATCTTTGTAGCTTTTACGTCAAAATACTCAAAATATATTTTTGACGTAAAAGCTACAAAATTACAAACCTCATAAACTGTTAAGAAAAAGTAAATTTATTGCTACGTCTCAACACCGATCTTTTACTTTCACAAAACCAGAATCGATGTCTCTCTTACAGGTAGCGCACGAAAATACTCCCGATGGTCTTTTAACTGCAGTAGAAGGAGGCCTCATAGACTTGGCTGCAGTTGACGAAATCCAAAGATAATTTAATAATAAATCGTCCTTTGAATATTGGGCTGGGTGGTGTACTGAACTTTCTGCAACGAAAACAACAGCATTTCGTATACCATTACCACTTTCAACAACCTACCTGGCGAAACCGGATATTCTGCGTTGACTGCTTTCAAGACACAATATAAATCTTAGATAAATATAAAAAAGAACTCACAATGCCTTGTTTAGTCCCCCTTAAACATCCCAACAACCACCACCACCATCACAATGCCTATTTCGAAAATTAAATCTCCTTCTATAAACCTTATTCTGCAACCCAGGCCCGAAGGGGTCACTAATAATTACGAAACCTTTTGTTAATTTAGTACTGAAAAGTTAATGGTTAAATGCGTTATGTAATAATGATACAATTACATTCATGAGCGCAAAGAGCAGTATCACTGTGAATTTTAATTTTTATATTATATGAGAATGTATTTCGTTTTTATTTTCTTTCAGGAAACTTATCAAACTTTGAATTCTCATCGTTTTCTTTTCCATAAGCTCGTGACCAACATTTAATTTTATCACGTCCCCCTTGGTGGGCGCGCCCCACAGGTTAAGAATTTCTGTTCTAGTCCAGCTGGAGTAATTCACGCTGAAATAGATGGTGCTGGCAGAGTCCTTCAGAAACATGGCGTATTTTTGCCATGTTTAATCGGTGCTGGGGAGCAATGAGGGAATGATGTGATAGGTGTGGGAGGGAGACAGGGAGGGTGTAATTAGCGTGTGACTTTGTCCATCTCAGTACTGTATTTCGCCCACTACCCATTGCTACCTTTAGAGTTCCATCCCCAAGCAATAATTAAAATGGCTGATGTGATAGATGCATATGGCTTGCAAAAGTAATTATAACATGTATATGAGTTATATGTGTACATAGGGAGGAGTCCGTGGTAAGCTCTTGTTACAAGAAGTCACGCAGCCCAGAGCTCTACGCATTTCCGTTAAAACTAAGTAATCGTAATCCTCTGGTGAATATGAACTATAGGTACAAGTTTCTGTTTAATATCACTAGCCAACAGTAAAAATGCAATGAGCATGAATTAACCGGTAACTATGTCGACCATACTGATACCGGAAACAACAATGAAAAATTAAAATTAGCTCTCGTTTCCTAGTTAAAGAGGTTGCATTTATTTGTAATTATATTTTATTAGCTTTTATTGGCAATTTCTTTCCCTATAGGCTTCGAAATCTCGCTACTGCCTCTCACTACGTTTATCTCGTCATGAAAAATTTACTGTAAATAATCCACTGCAGTTCTAAAGGAACAATGGTGGTAGACAGAGCGATCAAGTTTCAGACAAAAATATCTGTGTGTGTTTTGTCGCTATTTTAAGCCCAGGCTTATAGCAACGAGGGGAAGTGGAAGAGGAAGTGAGGAGCAGAGCATGTTTCATTTAACCAGTTTCAGTCTGCTGCAAGTTGTGTTCTTTTAGTGTGATGGAAGAACTTGTTATTCAAATGTAGTTGGTGGATGTGGTCATTGAAATCCCTGTGCTTCAATGCGTAAACAATGCTAAAAATGTTTGCTGCATTGGCTGACAAGCTACAGAGAAATCGCAAAAGAGGCTTCTAAAACTATATACTAGGAAGGCGTACAGACTAATTTGGATCTGAAATCGTGGACAAGGCCAAGCCCTCGACTCCTCATTTATGTTGCATATGTTGTATCTCGAGTCTTCATTCGCGGCTGAATCGTACAAGATCTTCGATGGGCTTTGCTATCTTGCGAGAACAATCAAACTATGTGAATGATTGTTACTTTTGCATGGGAAATCCATTAACATGTAGTATTTCCAAGAAAAAAAGTCTTCCTTCACGTATCCTAACATACAGTCGGCCATCCGATCACTGTCTCACGGAGAGGGACTGCCTGTTCTTGTCCCACCTCATTGTGATAGCGACGAGGGAGGTAGTGAAGCTAGTGCTGCATCATCACCTTCAGACTCCAGTTTTTCGAAAGATGCTGATTTTGTGTGTAACAATGTGTGTACAGGGATCTTCGAAGTAATACAGTGTGAACTTAATGACGTAATGACCTTAATGACCTAGACTTGCCGAAAAGGTAAAGCTGAACTGTTGGCGTCAAGACTAGAACAGAGGAATTGTCTTTCGAAGATGGTGAATGTGACTGCTTTCCGTAACCACCATACGCCATTCCTTCCATTTTTCGAAACTAGAAAGAGCTTCGTATTCTGTGGCGATGTACAGGAACTAATGGCAGCTATCGGCACTGACTATAAACATAATCAGTGGAGGGTGTCCATCGATTCCTCCAAAGTAAGTCTCATGTGTGGGCTTCTGCGTAGTGTCAATATGTTACCATCGTTTGCGATTGGGTATGCACGTTACATGAAAGCAATCTGTGATAACATGTAACAATTATTATTGCGATTGAACTACGATAAGTCTAAATGGCAGATTTCCGGGGATCTGACAGTCATTGGCATATTATTTCGGCTACGACACGGCTACATCAAATTCTGTTGCTTCCTGTTCCTCTGGAATAGACCCACCAAAGCACTTCACTACAAAAAGAAAGATTGGCCTAAGCGTCAATCACTTGATCCAGAATCTCACAGTGTTATGCACGAAACACTTTTCAAATGCAAGAACATAATTCTCCCTGCTCTCCATACAAAACTGGTCCTGATGAAAAACTTCGTTAAGGCCGTGGTCAATACTAGGGAAGCATTTCTCTGTTTGAGTGAGAAATTTCCATGCCTTAGTGGGGCGAAAATCAACGTTTACACTACTAATTTTGATACGCACTGTTTACGAATCTTGCACTTGGACGCTTCTTGCGCCCGTCTCAGCTTGGCATCCCAAGCGGCCCTACTAACTGTGATTCGCCGTGTATATAGTACCAGCAGTTGGGGCGATTCTGTCGCTCCTCTCAGATTGACCCCGCAAGAGGCGGCTTTTGTCGCTTGGCCCTCAAACCGTCTCTGATTGCATCTCTATTAATAATTAATTTTTTTACACGTTTTTAGCTTTCCGTTAAAGTATCTACAAAGTACATGTGTAGATTGTCCCTGGATATATCATACCTTCCCCTCCCCCCATGAACCATGGACCTTGCCGTTGGTGGGGAGGCTTGCGTGCCTCAGCGATACAGATAGCTGTACCGTAGGTACAACCACAACGGAGGGGTATCTGTTGAGAGGCCAGACAAATGTGTGGTTCCTGAAGAGGGGCAGCAGCCTTTTCAGTAGTTGCAAGGGCAACAGTCTGGATGATTGACTGATCTGGCCTTGTAACAATAACCAAAACGGCCTTGCTGTGCTGGTACTGCGAACGGCTGAAAGCAAGGGGAAACTGCGGCCGTAATTTTTCCCGAGGGCATGCAGCTTTACTGTATGATTAAATGATGATGGCGTCCTCTTGGGTAAAATATTCCGGAGGTAAAATAGTCCCCCATTCGGATCTCCGGGCGGGGACTACTCAAGAGTATGTCATTATCAGGAGAAAGAAAACTGGCGTTCTACGGATCGGAGCGTGGAATGTCAGATCCCTTAATCGGGCAGGTAGGTTAGAAAATTTTAAAAGGGAAATGGATAGGTTAAAGTTAGATATAGTGGGAATTAGTGAAGTTTGGTGGCAGGAGGAACAAGACTTCTGGTCAGGTGACTACAGGGTTATAAACACAAAGTCAAATAGGGGTAATGCAGGAGTAAGTTTAATAATGAATAGGAAAATAGGAACGCGGGTAAGCTACTATAAACAGCATAGTGAACGCATTATTGTGGCCAAGATAGATACGAAGCCCACACCTACTACAGTAGTACAAGTTTATATGCCAACTAGCTCTGCAGATGACGAAGAAATTGAAGAAATGTATGATGAAATAAAAGAAATTATTCAGATAGTGAAGGGAGACGAAAATTTGATAGTCATGGGTGACTGGAATTCGAGTGTAGGAAAAGGGAGAGAAGGAAACGTAGTAGGTGAATATGGATTGGGACTAAGAAATGAAAGAGGAAGCCGCCTGGTAGAATTTTGTACAGAGCACAACTTAATCATAGCTAACACTTGGTTTAAGAATCATGATAGAAGGTTGTATACATGGAAGAACCCTGGAGATACTAAAAGGTATCAGATAGATTATATAATGGTAAGACAGAGATTTAGGAACCAGGTTTTAAATTGTAAGACATTTCCAGGGGCAGATGTGGACTCTGACCACAATCTATTGGTTATGACCTGTTGATTAAAACTGAAGAAACTGCAAAAAGGTGGGAATTTAAGGAGATGGGACCTGGATAAACTGAAAGAACCAGAGGTTGTACAGAGTTTCAGGGAGAGCATAAGGGAACAATTGACAGGAAAGGGGGAAAGAAATACAGTAGAAGAAGAGTGGGTAGCTTTGAGGGATGAAGTAGTGAAGGCAGCAGAGGATCAAGTAGGTAAAAAGACGAGGGCTAGTAGAAATCCTTGGGTAACAGAAGAAATATTGAATTTAATAGATAAAAGGAGAAAATAAAAAAAAGTGCAGTAAATGAAGCAGGCAAAAAGGAATACAAACGTCTCAAAAATGAGATCGACAGGGAGTGCAAAATGGCTAAGCAGGAATGGATAGAGGACAAATGTAAGGATGTAGAGGCTTATCTCACTCGGGGTAAGATAGATACTGCCTGCAGGAAAATTAAAGAGACCTTTGGAGATAAGAGAACCACTTGTATGAACATCAAGAGCTCAGATGGAAACCCAGTTCTAAGCAAAGAAGGGAAAGCAGAAAGGTGGAAGGAGTGTATAAGGGTCTATACAAGGGCGATGTTCTTGAGGACAATATTATGGAAATGGAAGAGGATGTAGATGAAGATGAAATGGGAGATACGATACTGCGTGAAGAGTTTGACAGAACACTGAAAGACCTGAGTCGAAACAAGGCCCCCGGAGTAGACAACATTCCAGTAGAACTACTGACGGCCTTGGGAGAGCCAGTCCTGACAAAACTCTACCATCTGGTGAGCAAGATGTATGAAACAGGCGAAATTCCCCCAGACTTCAAGAAGAATATAATAATTCCAACCCCAAAGAAAGCAGTTGTTGACAGATGTGAGAATTACCGAACAATCAGCTTAATAAGCCACAGCTGCAAAATACTAACACGAATTCTTTACAGACGAATGGAAAAACTAGTAGAAGCCGACCTCGGGGAAGATCAGTTTGGATTCCGTAGAAATACTGGAACACGTGAGGCAATACTGACCTTATGACTTATCTTAGAAGAAAGATTAAGGAAAGGCAAACCTACGTTTCTAGCATTTGTAGACTTAGAGAAAGCTGTTGACAATGTTGACTGGAATACTCTCTTTCAAATTCTAAAGCTAGCAGGGGTAAAATACAGGGAGCGAAAGGCTATTTACAATTTGTACAGAAAGTAGATGGCAGTTATAAGAGTCGAGGGACGTGAAAGGGAAGCAGTGGTTGGGAAGGGAGTAAGACAGGGTTGTAGCCTCTCCCCGATGTTATTCAATCTGTATATTGAGCAAGCAGTAAAGGAAACAAAAGAAAAATTCGGAGTCGGTATTAAAATCCATGGAGAAGAAATAAAAACTTTGAGGTTCGCCGATGACATTGTAATTCTGTCAGAGGCAGCAAAGGACTTGGAAGAGCAGTTGAACGGAATGGATGGTGTCTTGAAGGGAGGATATAAGATGAACATCAACAAAAGCAAAACGAGGATAATGGAATGTAGTCGAATTAAGTCGGGTGATGTTGAGGTTATTAGATTAGGAAATGAGACACTTAAAGTAGGAAAGGAGTTTTGCTATTTGGGGAGCAAAATAACTGATGATGGTCGAAGTAGAGAGGATATAAAATGTAGACTGGCAATGGAAAGTGATGCGTTTCTGAAGAAGAGAAAATTGTTAACATCGAGTATAGATTTAAGTGTCAGGAAGTCATTTCTGAAAGTATTTGTATGGAGTGTAGCCATGTATGGAAGCGAAACATGGACGATAAATAGTTTGGACAAGAAGAGAGTAGAAGCTTTCGAAATATGGTGCTACAGAAGAATGCTGAAGATTAGATGGGTAGATCGCATAACTAATGAGGAGGTACTGAATAGGATTGGGGAGAAGAGGAGTTTGTGGCACAACTTGACCAGAAGAAGGGATCGTTTGGTAGGACATGTTCTGAGGCATCAAGGGATCACCAATTTAGAATTGGAGGGCAGCGTGGAGGGTAAAAAAATCGTATGGGGAGACCAAGAGATGAATACACTAAGCAGATTCAGAAGGATGTAGGTTGCAGTAGGTACTGGGAGATGAAGAAGCTTGCACAGGATAGAGTAGCATGGAGAGCTGCATCAAACCAGTCTCAGGACTGAAGACCACAACAACAACATATCAAACTTTTAGTCACTCTTTTCTTCACCTAAAGAAATTATTCATGTTTTTTGATGTATTGATTTCATTGATTTATTAGTTTTGCTGAAAATCGTATTAATGAAAAGTTATTTACATCTGAAAACTTTACTACACTCTGCTTATCAGTCAAGCTGAGAACGTTGACGTAAGTGATTAGAAAGGCGACGTTCTGAACTTCGAATAACATTTTTGAATTTATGTGTAACTAATTAACTGAAAAAATAACTGTAATCAAAGTTACAACATACCCAAAATTACTGTTGCCAGCCACATCATGATGCTTGTTGGTTTCCACTTTTACCGCTATAGTATTGCTATCTTAATTTTTAGGAACAAAATGACACTCTTCACTAATTAATTAATCCATTAATTAAGAGTTTATGTAAATTTGCGTAGATGCTTATAAACCTAACGATGGCGCGCACATTCGTAACTGGCTTATTCTGAGCGCGGATGTATAAAATTTGTATGTTTCTGAACTACAGTACTACATATGTTGTAAACCGAAAGACTGTAGTATCATGTAGCTTATGTGAATGAGCGCAATCTAAATTCGCCGTTTTCCAGGCGATTATGTAGTTTTCGATATTACCATATGTTCTTACATCAGCTGTTATAAGACCAACCTCCACCTCAGAATAGTCAATCGAGGCTTAGAAATCTTAGAAGAAACACCTACGGCGAAAGTTTGAAAACTCGCGTCTAGACAGTATTACGCCTAAGTTTACGCCTGCGTAGTATACCAGGAAGATGTTAGTCAGTCTCAGCAGTAATGCACTCAATTGCTATATTCGTGGAAATATTTAATCCGTTTTCACACCCTCAGTATACTGTTGTGAAACGACGAGTTTGCTAATTTCAACAATTGAGTAGTGTCAACATCTGTGAATTATACATCAGGCCAACGTGGGAATAGTTTGGGACTCCGATTATGAACTATACTGTAGTGCGCATGAGTTGCTGTTGTTACTTATTATGAAAGGTGGTGTACTTAAGGATTACATACACTGAAGCTAATACTGCCTTCTTACTATTGTGTCAAATTTCGACTGTGACTGTGTAATGTGAATATCCTGTCACTGTCATACGAATAATTAGTACAGTGAAGGTGCCTACTTGTAGAAGCCAGTTACAGTGAAAACTGGTAATGGTCGCCGTAATGAATATCTTAATAATATGCCTAAGAAAAGGCACATTATTTAAAAGTTGCCTTTTTTACTTTATTGTAATACTTCCCGTGATACCGGTTCTACAGGAATTCAACGAACGTTATTCAATGAGATTCCAAGTGACGAAGAGGATTTTTGGAGCAGTTTCTCTACACATGTATTTTTAGAAACTGGTTAGTAACTGGTGAAAAGTGCGGTTCTTTGAGTATCAAAGGTGAGTTTAAACATTATATTGGCTACTAAATAGGGAGACTCTAAGGAGTGCCGGCCGCGGTGGTCTAGCGGTTCTGGCGCTGCAGTCCGGAACCGCGGGACTGCTACGGTCGCAGGTTCGAATCCTGCCTCGGGCATGGGTGTGTGTGATGTCCTTAGGTTAGTTAGGTTTAAGTAGTTCTAAGTTCTAGGGGACTTATGACCTAAGATGTTGAGTCCCATATTGCTCAGAGCCATTTGAACCATCTCAAAGGAGTAATAGAAATAGAGCTTATTCTCATTAGTTCCGTTTCTGGGACTATATGCTACGTGGGTCTTGGCAGCACATGTGACAATACAGTTGGTGTAATGCAACATTTTTTCTTGTTTTAGTAGTTACAGCAAGACCTGAAAAAATTAGCTTACTTCAACAGCATAACACGCTAGTAGTGCATCTAATTTTTTGGAGCTTTTTTTAGCTGAGCAACATTATACTTCACTTCAGGATACGTCGTGCTTATAAGAACTCACTAAAATTATATATATATATATATATATATATATATATATATATATATATATATATAAATCCTTCCTTGTTCATTAAGTCATTAGCCAAGCGATAAGCGATAAGAGTATGTACCTCATTCATGATTAAACGCGGCAGGTAACATCCATTTCGTGGCACATAGTCGTTTGGACTGCGTAAGAGCAGCCCGTAAACTAGTCCTCGTAAACCACCAAGCAACGACAGACTCAATTACCCAAAACAGTTGAACAATTCACACTTTTCATTAGCGGCGCTCATTCGTGTCTACGCTAAAAGCAGCGGAAAGAGTCCTTTTTTCTCTCGCACATTTTCGCATCACTGCAGGTGTACCGCTTGTGTTTGCGTACGCAGACACGCGGCGTCAACAGATTACACACACATTTATTTACGCCGTATAAATGCAATATTTAACGCAAAAACATGGTCTGTGATCTTTATGACAATAACGACTGCATCTGAACACCTCGCAGGTTGCTGTTTATTCCGGCTACTGTGAAGTTACAACGTATATGCACTAGCACGTTCTACTCAATATTGTGTGACGTTATCAGCGTTACCAAGCAACCAAAATCCAGAGTTAATTGTTTAACGTGCTAAGTGCATCCGCTGGCGAAACGCAGTGTAGTGGGATCCACTAGCGGGCCGCAATTGATCATACATAATGATCTGAATGCCTAAAATATTAAATGCTACTCCGCATTCGATGCATATTTTACTTTGTAGTCCTGTAGAGCACCAGGAACGAAGGGTAACTCTACAAATTTCATTTACTTCACAGAATTCACACAATGTTCATCGAAATGGAGCCGTTGTCAAGCATAAAATAACATTTTAGTTTTTAACCCCGCCCCCCTCCGTAATCTTACACCTCATGTAATTAAAAACCGGGAATCTTGGAGTGCAAATATTTCTCAAAGAGCATTAAGACGTCAAATTTCAACAATCGATAGCTATATAAGTCCACTTTCAAAACTGAATAACAAAGACTTCCTCGCTCATTACAGTTGAAGACTGAAGCACAAAATGAAACGCGACATTCAGTGATAATATTTCTTAAGGCAAGCAGCATCGAATAATAGCACAATTAGTACTTAAAACGGCTATAAGAAAATCTCATCCCATCCATCTTAACTGAACCAATCTTTCAACAAGTTGTATAGCTTTTCACGACTGACGTATACAGGTTGTTCTGCTTTTATGAATTTCATTGATTGACATGTCACCTGCCTAATTGTGTCACAAAAATATCTTTCTTCGCTCAAAAAGTAGCTGTTTGTTCATACTGTTTCCGATGGTAACGGTAACGGATGTCCTCTGCGTACGTACTTCGTCATGCTGTTCATACTTGTAATATTTCACCGATTCTAATTATGAAAACTGTTTATCGAAACTTTACCACTTCACGCTTGCATGGTTCGGAAGTTTTCATACACAAAATGAGTATAGAATATCTTATCGCATCACAATCACAGAGAAAGTTTATGTTACTGCCCCTGCGCACTTGTAAATGAGCTGACCACGATAAATGTGAGTCGTTTACTTAGTTACATGTTCTACAGATTATTTGAATGATCTTTTTTGTCGAAATAATGTGGAAGGAGTCAGATTTCAGGCTATTTATACATGATTAGTTTTAACATTAATTTTTCCGACACATACGTGCGACTATAGTTAGAAAGTAGTTGTCTTAGTTTTGTTTCATTTTTGTTTTAGTTTGCTTCAATAAAAATACGTATGTAGAACAGAAGTTGTCAAAAATAAATGGTTTTAGGTTATATTTAAAACAGACATTGCAACCTGTCAGACATTTTATGTTACTGGGCTCATGATCACAATTCGTTGTTGACGCATACTTAAATCGTTTCATGGCGTATTCATTAGCGAACATGTATACTGTGAAGATGCACTTAAAATGCGAAATACATTTAAGAGATACATACAAAATCACAACGACTGAACAACTCTTATTACTTTTACTGCTCGGTTTGGTGCCAACTATACTTTCTTTCTGGGTGATGAGTTGCCCTCGAAAATTATTTCATATGATATAATTGAGTGCAAATTAAAAAAAAGTGTTAGGGGACTGATTCGTTTTACAAGGCAAGCAACTACACGAAGAAAATAAGTAGCTGATTTAAATGATCTGAACACCTCACTAACGTCCTGCTCCAGTTCAAGTTTACGTCAGAATTTAAAACAAAAATTCTGGCGAATTCAACCTTTCACTGACTTCTGTTCATGTGCTACATCAATTGTTATTATGACTCTACTTGTAGTAGACAACTGAATATACTATCTTTCTTCAAAATTCGGGGAGAGTCCATTTTCAGATAACATCTTGCAGGCTGTATATATAAAGGAATATGAATGGACAAAAAATGGAATCCTGTCAGATTCACTTCGTGATTACTTCCCACATACTAAAATGTTCTCTCCTTCTAATTTTCAGAGTAACTTTTGCAATGTGTTTCTTAAGTATGGCTAAACCCTGTTGTTTGTAATATCATCAGTTCCATAAAACGTTATTCTTTTAAGGTAGTACCACGGTTTTCACTATTAAAAGTCGTGCAAAGATCACTAAAATACCAGCTGGCTAAATTTTATTATTTAAGACTTGTAGTATTTGGTGAGTTAATGTACAAACGGCGTTCTCAGTCGAGCAATATCTCTAGAATCCAAACTGTGATGTGCTACGTAAACTTTTTCTAGAATCCAAATTGTTGTGTGCTACATCTACATCTACAGGGATACTCTGCAAATCACATTTACGTGCCTGGCAGACGGTTCATCGAACCACCTTCACAATTGTCTATTGTTTCAATCTCTTGTAGCATAAGGAAAGAACGAAAACCTATATCTTTCCGCACAAGCTCTGACTTCCCTTATTTTATCACGGTGATCGTTTCTCCCTATATAGGTCGGTGTCAACAAAATATTTTCGCATTCGGAGGAGAAAGTTGGTGATTGAAATTTCGTGAGAAGATTCCGCCGCAAAAAAAAACCCTTTGTTTTAATGATGTCAGCCCCAAATTCTGTATCATTTCAGTGACACTCTCTCCCCTATTTCGCGATAATGCAAAACGTGCTTTAAAAATTGCATATTTTAGTCTCTCCACAAATTCATTGTTCCAGGTCTGAATTACATATATCACAATGACATTACAAACTAGGTTAGAATAGCTCTTCACAGTTTTGTTTAATGTTTCACCAACAAAAGAGGAGCGTGTGTTTCTTACAACGTTTATAATTTTGTTAATTTCAGCGAAGTGTATTGGTGCTACCTCTAGATGCTTCAGTTTTGTAGCATAACGTTTCTACTGTAATCCCCTGCTTCTTTAACTGAACCATTTAATCATATTTTTGCTGCTACATTCAGAAAGTGATCGTTAAGAATACTCACCACTTCTGAATCACCAGTCACAATATTATCATTCAGTTTAATTGTTATCGTATCTTGTGCACTGGCTCATTACTTTGTCTCCAGTTTCACAATATTCCATGTAGTTTTAATCTTATTCTCTGCATTATAAATTTGTGTCATGATGTGCATATTTATAGCCAATTTATTAGTTTTGCAGTATTTTATGTAGACTGCAAGTAAGATTGGATCTTGACTTTTGCATAAATTTCCCTATTTGTCTTACATGACTTTTTAATCTCTTCATTTAGCCGTTGCTTTCCACTTGTATTAATGAACTTTCTGGATAACGCTTTGGGAAAGCTATTTTCGAATATTGACACAGATTTGCTACGGAATATCCTGAAGTTGACATTAGCATCTGCTTCCATACACAGCTCATCCCATACCACCATTTTTAATGGATTCTTAAAACACTGTACCCTGGTATCATTACTAAGCCCCACTAGTCTGTACGGCCATGCCACAATGCTGTAGGATTCTACATTACTGATTTCCCTTAATCGTGTATCCTGATTACCTAGTCCATTAACAGCTGGGTACACATTAATTGTTTTTGTCTGAGCATTGTCTACAAAAACGATATCAATCATGGTCCAATCTTGCTGCACGCAAGATGGAAAATTCACTACTGAAATCACACTGAAACAGAAAAATAACGATTTCATTTCGTTTTTCGTGTCAGAAACTCTTAAGAAATTTTTATCTTATCTGCAATGAAATATTCACAAACTGCATTTTTTTTGTCTGACTGTTAACAATGAAATCAGATTTATCGTTAATAGCTGAAATTCTCTTAGATGGTATCGTTGCTATGAAGAGGTAAATAATCTGCAGAAAGAACTCTCAAACAGATGTTCCTAGATTTTGATCTACACAAAAACCGATTTTTTGTAGTACTTTTGTCTTTGTGCCTATCTTTTAAATATGTTCAAACTCCTCCTTTTTGGATGTTAGCACTTCGCGAAAATTATACTAGTCTAGAGACTATGACATTTAACGCTTCCATGCCTGTGGCTACATTGTGTACATAGTGTTCAGAGAGGCAAAGAATATCTATCGCTGGCCGGAGTGGCCGAGCAGTTCTAGGCGCTACAGTCTGGAACCGCGCGACCGTTACGGTCGCAGATTCGAATCCTGCCTCGGGTATGGATGTGTGTGATGTCCTTAGGTTAGTTAGGTTTAAGTAGTTCTACGTTCTAGGGGACTGATGACCTCAGAAGTTGAGTCCCATAGTGCTCAGATCCATTTGAACCAATATCTATCACGTTATACATTGAAGAAGCTCATCTTCCTTGTTCTTCAACCGCTAAATTCTGATGAAACTTATTTTACTTTTCTGGAAACTGTTGCATATATTATGGCCGTGTTCTATTGTAATTTCTAAGAAGACTGTCTATAACCTAACAGTAATAAAAAAATGCACTCCTTCCCCCCTCTTGTCTCCAGTAATCACAGGGATTTTACGCTTTTGTGCCCCCTAAGGCTCTGTGTTGAACGCCCAGCTAATGTTGCTTACTCTTGGACTTCAGGTGCAGACGATCGTTTGTGAAACGCAATGTCCAATTTGCAGCAACAGGTACAGCACACATTTGAGATTTGGTTTCAGTCTAAAGTTTTTGTGCTAAAGTAATTGAGATAAACATTATTGTTTCGTGTGTGTGTGTGTGTGTGTGTGTGTGTGTGTGTGTGAGAGAGAGAGAGAGAGAGGAGAGAGAGAGAGAGTGTGTGTGTGTCTTTGTGACGAAGAATGACACAGGGTAAGAAGAACGACAGAGGGTGAGAGAAAGACACACACGAACGCACAGGCACACCCACACACACAGTGAGTGAGAGGGGGGGGGGGGGGAATACGAAAACATGTATTTTTGAACAACAGAGCATGTTTGAATACTAGGTCAGTCCCATTTGACATATTGCACTGTGACGTAATCGGGAAGACAGCATCAAGTACTGTTTGCGCAGTGGTTGTTTTTAGGTAGAAGATTTGCAAAAGAAACAAATCAAAAGTGCTCCCTACGCGCGACAAAGCTTCTAACAAATTACTCTTCTTCTTGACAAACTAGATCGTGTTATGTAATTCCAAAGCAAAGAAATCCAAAGACGTTATATAAATGGACGTATATATATATATATATATATATATATATATATATATATATATATATATATATATATATATAAGTGCCATATGATAAAAGGAAAAATGTTTGGCGCTAACGACATTTTCGTGGCACATGCAGTAAAACTGCCTCATCAAGCATGACGTTTTAATTCATTACTTCTTTACTACTAACTATATTCGCATCACATTTCACACACAGTATGCACATATACTTCTGGGTTTACCTGAAAGATTATATCGTTGCACGATACAGAGTTGAGGAGATATGACATCACAAACATTTAACTGCGTGAAAACGAAACTACAGGGAAGAATTCGATAGATACATGAAAAGTAATAAAAAAACTAAATTAAACTTCTACCGAACAGGCAATGAAGGCCCAACGGTACTAACCGGCCGCCGTGTCATCCTCATATCATAGGCGTCTCTGGATGCGAATATGGAGTGGCATGTGGTCAGCACAAAGCTCTCCCGGCCGTATGTCAGTTTCCGAGACCAGAGCCGCTACTTCTCAGTCAAGTAGATCCTAGCTCCTCAGTTTGCTTCACAAGGGCTGAGTACAACCCACTTGCCAACAGCACTTGGCAGACCGGATGGTCCCCCATCCAAGTGCTAGTCCAGCCCGACAGCGCTTAACTTCCGTGATCTGACGGGAACCAGTGTTACCAACTGCGGCAACGCCGTATACAAACAAAATATGCATAAAATACTAGCGAAATATGTTAAATATATGTGGAAATGTATGCCCGGGCAAAGTCGCCGCTAAAGTCCTACTCCAAAACCCCTGGATCAGTTTCAACCAAACGTGGTAGACATATAACTTTTAGTACCTGGAAAGGAAGAGGGTAGTAGTAAGAAACAGCAACCTCCTATTGGAGTTGGAGTGGTGATGTGGAGAGAGAACGGAAAGAAGAGATGGAGACGTAGAGGGGGGAGGAGGAGATGGACAAAGAGAGCGGTTCGTAGGATATGGAAACGGAGAAGGAAGAGAGGGAAGAGGAGCAGGTGGATAGCGATTCGGGAGAGGAGAAGATGAGCTAACAGAAGATTGGAATAAATACACTACTGGCCATTAAAATTGCTACACCAAGAAGAAATGCAGATGATACACGGGTATTCATTGGAAAAATATATTATATTAGAACTGACATGTGATTACATTTTCACGCAATTTTGGTGCATAGATGCTGAGGAATCAGTATCCCGAACAACCACCTCTGGCCGTAATAACGACCTTGATACGCCTGGGCATTGAGTCAAACAGAGCTTCGATGGCGTGTACAGGTACAGCTGCCCATGCAGCGTCAACACGATACCACAGTTCATCAAGAGTAGTGACTGGCGTATTATGACGAGCCATTTGCTAGGCAACCGTTGACCAGACGTTTTCAATTGGTGAGAGATCTGGAGAATGTGCTGGCCAGGGCAGCAGTCGAACACTTTCTGTATCCGGAAACGCCTGCCTGTTAACAGTCATTGTTTCTCGACCAACGCGGGCAACAACGTCGCGATACTATAAACAGCAATCGCGATATTATACAATCCAACAACAGGCGGGCATGCATTATCCTGCTGAAATGTAGGGTTTCGCAAGGATCGAATGAAGGATAGAGCCACGGGTCGTAGCACATCTGAAATGTAACGTCCACTGTTCAAAGTGCCGTCAATGTGAGCAAGAGGTGACCGAGACGTGTAACCAATGGCACCCCATAACATCAAGCCGGGTGATACACCAGTATGCCGATGACGAATACACGCTTCCAATGTGCGTTCACCGCGATGTCGCCAAACACGGATGCGACCATCATGATGCTGTAAACAGAACCTGGATTCATCCGAAAAAATGACGTTTTGCCATTCGTGCACCCAGGTTCGTCGTTGAGTACACCATCGCAGGCGCTCCTGTCTGTCATACAGCGTCAAGGGTAACCGCATCCATGGTCTCCGAGCTGAGAGACCACGCTGCTGCCAACGTCGTCGAACTGTTCGTGCAGATGGTTGTTGTCTTGCAAACGTCCCCATCTGTTGACTCAGGGATCGAGACGTGGCTGCACGATCTGTTACAGTCATGCAGGTAAGATGCCTGTCATCTCAACTGCAAGTGATACGAGGCCGTTGGGATCCAGCACGGCGTTCCGTTTTACCCTCCTGAACCCACCGATTCCATATTCTGCTAACAGTCATTGTTTCTCGACCAACGCGAGCAGCAACGTCGCGATACTATAAACAGCAATCGCGATATGATACAATCCGACCTCTATCAAAGTCGGAAACGTGATGGTTCAAATGGCTCTGAGCACTATGGGACTTAACATCTGTGGCCATCAGTCCCCTAGAACTTAGAACTACTTAAACCTAACTAACCTAAGGATATCACACACATCCATGCCCGAGGCAGGATTCGAACCTGCGACCGTAGCCGTCGCGCGGTTCCGGACTGAGCGCCTAGAACCGCGAGACCACCGCGGCCGGCAGGAAACGTGATGGTACGCATTTCTCCTCCATACATGAGGCATCACAACAACGTTTCACCAGGCAACGCCGGTCAACTGCTGTTTGTGTATGAGAAATCGGTTGGAAACTTTCCTCATGTCAGCACGTTGTAGGTGTCACCACCGGCACCAACCTTGTGTGAATGCTCTATAAAGCTAATCATTTGCATATCACAGCATTTTCATCCTGTCGGTTAAATTTCGCGTCTGTAGCACGTCATCTTCGTGGTGTAGCAATTTTAATGGCCAGTAGTGTACATAGCCAGGAAACGCTGGACACTCAGGTACTATTAGAATATTAGTGAATTGCCACCATCGTTATATCTTTCCATCATTAATCTATTTCTAATAAGTTTCAACAAGTAGAGTACTCAAAAGAGTATTTTCGGTAGAGTGACAAGAAAACCTTTGAGTGCGAGGTCGCTGAAGGCCAACGGTGTTTACGGCATTCGAAGTCCGACATACTGTCTACCATCTCACGACAATATTGGCTGCTCACGGCAACACGGGGCGAGTCTAGAGGTATCCAATGGTAAGCACAGCATGAGGCTACTGAGCGTAGTTGAACTGCTTAGTGGATGAGTAACTCACAACGGTGCGACAGTGCTAGTGGCGTTGATACAAAGCAGAGCAATGGCAACGATAGACAAAGCAAACATAACACCATACCTACAAGAACAGTTGCCGAAGATGACATTTCCTCAGGAAGGAACCCAAGGAATTTAGCAGAGTGAGAAACAAGTGGCAGATGAATTATTAGCGTTTCTGCTATATGAGTCAGTGGAACGTGCGGTGTCGTATACGCTCGTTGATGGGACAATGTACATGATGTACAGTGATGACGGAACGGGCACTAAACATAATTACGTACTTGGTAGATCATCCGCTGCATAGTAAAAAGCAATTAAGAACAGATTTCGGATAAATCCGTAAAGGTATGACTCTGTAGTGCACAAGAAAAACCACGGATATTCGAGTGAGGACAAGTCGCACTTGTTATGAAACCTGATGTTTGCGTGTTTCAGAGATACTCGATACTATTTACAGTGACCTACTACGTGATGAAACATCAAATGGCGTGCGTCGTAGATTACAGTGATTTCATTGGAATCAGTGGATTGTTGCGTAACTTCAAACAGTGCTATGGAATTGTAAGGCGAAAGACAACAAAATGTCACGGTCTAAGGCGCTGCAGTCATGGACTGTGCGGCTGGTCCCAGCGGAGGTTCGAGTCCTCCATCGGGCATGGGTGTGTGTGTTTTTGTCCTTAGGATAATTTAGGTTAAGTAGTGTGTAAGCTTAGGGACTGATGACCTTAGCAGTTAAGTCCCATAAGATTTGACACACATTTTTTGAACAACGAAATGTCAAAGCGCCAACCAGATGATGCATAGCAAAGTGCGGAATCGGTTCGAAAATTTGTAGATACGACAACCAAAGTTGCCCCAACGTTCAATAAGGAATTTACTTTCATCTCCAACCATTCGGAATTGGAAGAGGAAATGAATATCTGGAAATTAGGGATGCCAAGACAGTTTTATCAATATTGGCTAGCATCAATCCCTTAACACATTCGCATACAATTATTCCGACTGTTAATCTGGATGGTAAATTGATTTAGTGTGCTGCGAGAAGTTGCATGTGCTGTGCCCCCTACAGTTCTTTCTCGTGTGTGTGATCCTGCAAGGCAGTCAGGAATATTTACGTCACAGGAGCGAAGAGTGGGAAAATGGGCCTAAGAGAACATCTGTGGTATGAGCACCGCTTTCGGGCAATAGCTGGTCAAAATAACTTGCTTTTGCTTGGTTCCTGGGCTGTGTATAAAAACAATACTCCTTTATAACAGACTATCGCTCCTGAAACGTGTGTAACATTGCAATTCATACAACCTGGAACCACTGGACGAATTCAGCCTCTCGATGTTTATTTTTACCGTGTCTGTAAAACATATCATCACACTACCAGCAGCTTCGCCTTAAAGGATAGCCAGTTTCACGGCTCCACGATGGACTGTTTGGCATTCGGTTGCATGTCATCACATTCCATAAGTTCTTAACACCCTGTTACACAAACATGATTCTGTTTCCATACTTCAAAAGTGGATACGTAGGCGAACGCTCTGCACGGTTTGTAACTCACACGGAGTTCGCATTCGAACTTGATGGTGCGAACCTTTGTGATCTCTGTGGTGTGCCATTTTCCTTTCGATATTCATGATGCAAGTGAATGGTTGGTTTTGTACATTTCTTGAATGTTGACGATGCCCATTTTGTGAAGTGTAATACATACATTCCTGTTATGTCTTCTTTTGCTCACTGTATTATCTATTCTTTCCGCATTTGCTTCGTCTCATCGAACCGTCGGAAGGTCGGAAGCTGCCGCTGAATTCCTTCTTTAGCTTATGGCGCCTTTTGCTGCTGGGACGCTTGTGCTTGTAAGAGGCAAGAAAGTGCTGACAGCAGTTCCGTTATTTGTTGAGTCTGAAACTGAACAAGAGATGTTACACGGTGTTCAGCACTTAGGGATTAGTCTCCTTGGTTTGTCATGATTCCATAAATGCTTGAACTTAAGTATTTCAACTTATGTATTTCAGCATAATGTACGCACAAACACAGAAAAGAATTGAATAGAAGGAAAAAAGATTTCCTAATCTGCTGGTCAAAGCTCCTTGTTCCACTTCCTTTCCCTCGTCGCCAGTTTGTTACGTCTTCCTTTGCACGCTGTGTGGTTTTTTAGTGTATACAGGAGCGAGGAACAGACGCCATTGATGAACAGAGAATTCAGATATTAATTTATTATAGATCTAATATCAAATAGTAAAAATAGTTCATAGTTTTCTCACTGAAGCTACAGTGTCAGTTGCTAACAGTAGATCTGAATGGCGTGTGTGTGTGTCGGCTCGATGGGGACACCGAGCTAGGTGGCGCAGTGGTTAGCACACTGGACTCGCATTCGGGAGGACGACGGTTCAATCCCGTCTCCGGCCATCCTGATTTAGGTTTTCCGTGATTTTCCTAAATCGCTTCAGGCAAATGCCGGGATGGTTCCTTTGAAAGGGCACGGCCGATTTCCTTCCCCATCCTTCCCTCACCCGAGCTTGCGCTCCGTCTCTAATGACCTCGTTGTCGACGGGACGTTAAACACTAATCTCCTCCTCCTCCTCGATGGGGATGGTTGTTCAAGTCTGGCTGACGCAGGTCGGTGCCCGTCGTTCGCGACAACTCCGATCTGTAGCTGTTAAAACAAACTCCTCGCTTTGTTTGTTTAGTTTCAGTTACTATCTCCCTTTAACAGATATCCGCGTACCGATGGAACAGCACGCTGAAATGTATAGGCTGCCCTAGCTTATAATTGAAGCAATGGTGTTCGAAGGATGTCTGTCTTCTTTACTGCTACACACAGAGACTGCACCACTCGGTAGCGCAACAACTCCCTTTATTTGAAACAATAAACCATATATCCTTCGCGTGTTCGCGACGGGCTTATAAGCTTACGCGAAACTTTATAACAGTAGTTTTTATGCCCAGTTTGCAAATGAATGTTCAGAAGTAGATAATATGATATCTCGAATTATAAGTTCCACCATTCAGTCCGATACCACATTATAGTCTTGCGAGGATGTTGATTTGTGAAGTATTATAGCGTCGTTAATGCGTCGCTACGGTGCTAACTCAACAAATCCTACATCGTAAATCCAGAGATGATGTATTCTATAAATAACGTACAGAAAGCATCGTAATAAAATGTTCAATTACTGTTCACTGTTAATAATGTCCCTCAATCACCTTTAGCTTCGGCCTTCTATCAAGAAAATAATTATTTCACAGTTATACAGTAAAGTTCAATTTACTAATGTAGACGACACGAAGTATTAAAGTTATAACTGAGTTGATTGAACTTCTGAATTATATAACCACTGCACTAGAGAGCACACCGATTTGTCATTCAAGAAATTGAAGCTACGGTTTACATCAGCAATTCTGACATTGATTACAGCTTCTGACAACACGGCGTACCTGTAAATTCTTCAGGATTGTGTGTATATGTTTCCTACTCAAGTCTATTTGTGGAGTTTATGTCGGCGTTTGGTATATTGCTGTGTCCTTCAATATTCGTGACGATCACAGATCACGACGACTAAGTCCCAGAACTGATTAAGTATCACACGAGCTACTTTTCCCTCGCGTATAATATCTGTTCCGTTGTCTGGCTAAACGGTAAATATTCTACCACTTTTCTTCAGAACTTTGACTAATACGTCAAGACGATACTTGAAAAACTTTAAAATTCCGGATCTGTCTGGAACAATCTAAAATCGATCAATAAGCGTGCTTGTATCGCGACGTCTACAAGAGAGTGAATTAACATCTCCACTGAAGTTTTTCATTGTAGTCGCAGCGAACTTACAGCTCGATGCGGCTACAACCCTTTTCTTGGATAAATGTTATCTCTGATCACTTTATCTCGTCCGGGTTTTAACCTTCGTAAAGCATATATTTTGAATTCTTACTTAGAGTTTCATGCTTCGTAGATTAAGTGATCATCTAATAGTCTTTCATTTAGTTCTTTCCGTGGAATGGATGTCGTTAGTTCCCTAGTATTTCTGTTGGTCAAACTTTCGTTCGTTAGCTACAGTCAGGGTCAGGATAACTAATTTTTATATCTTGTGCTGTCAAAAGGTATGTCATTAAGGGCTTTTCTTTGGTGTGTTATAACAGATACAGAAGATTTATAAATCTTTCACTCTTTAACACAATGTGTATTCAGAAGACGTCGAGCCCTGGCCAATATGAATGTCTGTAAATGTTATTCAATTGGCACAAACACAAAAATGCCACAGTGCATGAATGTTCGAACATAAATACACCCGCCGTTGAAGCTCCGGAGAGTCGATGCTGGCATCTCATTGGCAGCTGCGTAATCGTTCGTGGCACCGCCTTCGCGCAGCGGTGGCTGCTGTGAGAAACGCGGCGGCATAACTGTCGACGCACATACTCCAAAGTGTGGCCGGATAGCGGTCGATATCACAATCCCATAGAAGGATGAACTGTGCACCTCCCGAACACTAATTTTCTATCGCCCTCCTAATGCACATGCTGAATCATTAGCAACTAATATTATTCCTGTGATAACTGTTAACACAATACTTTCAAATGATAGTTACGAAAGACTGAAGCCGGCCGGGGTAGCCGTGCGGTTCTAGGCGCTATAGTCTGGAACCGCGTGACCGCTACGGTCGCAGGTTCGAATCCTGCCTCGGGCATGGATGTGTGTGATGTCCTTAGATTAGTTAGGTTTAAGTAGTTCTAAGTTTTGGGGGACTGATGACCTTAGGAGTTAAGTCCCATAGTGCTCAGAGCCATTTGAACCATTTTTTTTTTTTTTTTTTTTTTTTTGAAAGCCTGAAATTGCGACCTCGTACTCAAGACGCTCGTTGTGAGTGACATTCAACGTAGGATAAAGTTTGAAAACAGCTATGAGCGAAAATCATATAAAAAGTAAATTATAAAGTATTACTTTAAAGAGTAGCGAAATGGAGCAGGTTGGGGGATGTACAAAAGCGGACAAGTTTGTGGTGCTTGGGGCACACTGTGGAGCGAGATGTTCTGCACCCAACCCATGGCCCCCTAGGTCACTGTAAAAAACAGACTGGAACAAATACACCAATTGTCTGGCAGCTGGCAGATTTGTTTCATGACATGCCAATTTCCGCCATCCTTAACTGACAGAAACAATTGCACGAGGTAAATGAATAATCCGTTATAAAATCCGTTGTAGTAGTCATACATCTCGCTGAAACAATGGTTCAGCAATTGTAAGCGATCATAAATCAAATAGTTTCTTACGTTCTTGTTAGATTTTCGTACGGACGCATCACATCTGCATGGAGACGCTTTCTTTCTTTCAACTCGGCCGAAAACAGCAGATGGTCCCTTTTGTCGCCAAAGGACGATTACGCATGTAAGGCTGGAGGTGTTGTCCACCGACTCTGTATGGCTGAGTGAAGAGTCAGCTTCATAGTGCTGCGAGAAGCTACGTTTTGTCTGCCCGGAGCAAGTCAGTTACAAAGCTAGGAGTTGTGTTCGTAATAGATCCGGTGCAACTTCCTGGCATCGAAGTATTGGTTACTCCAGAGGTGTCTCCTCTTTGGGGAGATGCTTGCTTGGTCTCATGCTAATTGGTGAAGTAGAAAAGAAGTCTCTGGTGTGAACCGGTCTACAGTCACGCCTACCCAAGCAATGGCTCTGTGGCAAAACGAAGCTGCTGGTCGCCTTTAAAAGACTTTAAAAAGATATTGTCACAACAAACTGACGCCACACAGTTCAGTCAACAACAAACTGTCCACCGATGGGTGGTAAAATCTGATTGGCCAATCACTAAATTTCATGTGGAAGGGGAAAACTACTTCATATTTCTCTCACCTGATTCACAGAATAGGTGGTTGTACAATTTTGATTGGATGAACCCAGCTACACGTTTTTCTTAGGATAGGTGAGGTTAATCTAAGATGAGAAATACGAATAACATTCTCTTGGTAAGTTCTGAGTGGAGCAGGTCTAAAGATACTGCTGTTAGGCTCTGTTGAGGAACAGGAGTTTTCAGTCCTGGTGGCCGGTCCAGAGAGGCGAAGACTTCAGACGAGACGAGACCAACAGGTGCTGATGCTGCCTGCACTCTACGATGGCGGGCATTAAATTTGGTAAGTGTGGCATCGTTAAATAGGAGACGAGCATTTCAAGCTTCACGGAACACCTAAAAGCACGGGTTTCACTTAGCGTGATTCCGTTAATTCAGATAGCTGCTTCTCTTTAACTCATGAGTGGACGAGAGATTCGTGATTTCTTGCCGAGCAGACGTTATTTCCTCTCATGTATGCTTAACTAACATTTCTATACTACATTATGGTAATAGCAATCATTTTTGTACCTCCGCATTCCGAATATTTGTCCGAACTCATTTCCATTGATATATTTCTGTCAGTCCTGACGGTTTCCCTTATAGTCCATTCAAAGTGTACCATGAGCATTTCTTATGTTTCTTTGAATTTGTTAATTAATATTTAGATGCGATCTGAAGTTTTCCGGCGTAATTCTAATTTGAACGGTTCTCAGGTATCCGACCGGGTAGCGTCGTAATTTCTCCAGAATATTTCGGCTGACGTACACGCTGCCATCTTCAGGTGGTTCAGGAAATACTGTGGAGAAATTACGACGTTACCCGGTAGGATACCCGAGAACTGTTCAAATATTTAGATGCCTCTCTGAGTTATAAATAATTTACAGAATTTTTCCTGTTCTTGTGATATTTGCGAGAACCGTTGAATAAACTATTGCATCCAGACTCAGAAACCAGTCGCCTTTGAATGGTGTATGCTCTTGTCAACGGAATAGCAAAAATGCTACAATTACTGAATAAATGGAGCTAAGAAAGTGTAAAATGACTGAAGAAAATTCTCGAGCTGTCGTATTTCCCTGGTCTGTTGTGGAAAACCTCCGTTTTCGTTTTGAACTGAGTATTGTAAGTTTGACTTACGTTCAGTAAGTAACAGATTTGTAACAGTTTTCTGTGTCACTGTTGCCCAAACTGCTGCTCAAACTGCTGCTGCAGACGTAGCACAATGCGCCAGAGCCATACGCCAAACATGGTGGTCTTCCCTCTCGGCAGTGCCACGTGGTCGTCCCGATCCCTGTCTTCTTGCGACCGTGCATTCTCGTGGCCAGCGCTGCCAACAATCATCTATAGTGGCTACATTCCTGCCAAGACTTTCTGCAGTATCGCAGAACGAACATCTAGCTTGTCGTAGCTCTATTACACGACCTCGTTCAATCTGAGAGTAATGTTGGTAATGGCTTCTTTGTCACCTTAAATGCATCAACTCACCACGTCCAGTCTCAAAGGTAACTGACGCTCACAACTATCACATCATTTTTAAAGCAATCCTGACATGCATCCTCACAGTAGCGCTACTATCGTCACTGTTATGCGAGTGGCGTGAAATGTAAACAGATATAATCCATCAGATGGAGAAACACGCTTGCCAACTTTCGTTTATGTTGCAAAACTCCTTCTTTGTTTTTTCAATCAGTGCGTGTCGTTTGATTCAGATATTCTCCAAAATAAGGACTGGGAGTACTGATAAGTAAACTTTTTTCGTTTTTGCCCACTTTCACTTTCAACTGGTAAAACATATCCTGAAAGGTAATTCAGCACATTAGGTTTAGAGGGAATGTCTTAGAAACCACGAAATATGAAAATTGCTTTTCATCTAGAAGTGGAAATGTAGCTAACGTTCTTCAAAACTGTATAATCAACTTTGGCAAAAACTTGAAATGTTGTAAAACACTGCACCACCTTTAATGAATTTTGAAAAATGGGAATATTTGTTACGACATAAATTGAAGAAGCTTTCACGCCACATCCGTCCACGGTACTAAAGCTGGTTTCTGAAATATCATTCAAGGAAAATTATCTGTACACGTGTGCCTTTGGAGAAGTTTCAACAAACCTAATTAAAATATCTCTAACTCCATTGTTATTCCAGTTATTTATTTTTCTAATTTTTGTTTGATATTTGAAAATGTTAGTTTACGTTTTACATACAAATTTTTCTGTTTCTTAGTTCACAGTTTCACCAACATATGTTATGTTAATTTATAGTAATTAGTAACTCATTATTATAAATCAAAATTATTACAGTAATGATAATGTGTAATGAAATGCTTAAAACACAAGTTTTTTTTACACCATGCAGATAAAATTAACGAAATCTCTTCACATAATTCACACGACAGGCAGCAGACAGGTTGACATCATAAACATTCAGTGTAAATAGATTGGAAAATCTTCTCTCAAAGTTCCTCTAATATCTTACAACACCGTCCAACGGGTGTCCCTGTCCCATAGAGCCTTTTGGGATCAACAGATGAACAAGTTTCTAGTCCTTAGCTATGATATTCCAAACGATTTTGTAACACTTTCCACCTCCTTTTCATATTTTAAAAAGCTAATATAGTTTGGACCGAGAATTCGAGAATCTCTTTTTGAAGCTCCAAATGTTCTTGTGAAGGCATCGAAATCTGATAAACTAATGTCTGACCACGTCAAAAGATATTCAGCAGAAGTTTCCTTTCCCAGACTGAAAGAAAAATTTGCATTATTATTAGATTCTTCGGATGTTCAGTGTGATAGAACCGCCTTGAGAGTCTACCTGATGATTACAATCTTGTTCATCTGGTGATCCTAAAATGCCCAAGACAATAGGTATAGCCTTTGGACGTCAATGTCATTCGATGCTGGAAGAACGTTGTGAGAAGTTTTCCACATCTGTCTCTGCTGAATAATTATGACGTCAATCTCCACTTGAGAAATACACTCCTGGAAATGGAAAAAAGAACACATTGACACCGGTGTGTCAGACCCACCATACTTGCTCCGGACACTGCGAGAGGGCTGTACAAGCAATGATCACACGCACGGCACAGCGGACATACCACGAACCGCGGTGTTGGCCGTCGAATGGCGCTAGCTGCGCAGCATTTGTGCACCGCCGCCGTCAGTGTCAGCCAGTTTGCCGTGGCATACGGAGCTCCATCGCAGTCTTTAACACTGGTAGCATGCCGCGACAGCGTGGACGTGAACCGTATGTGCAGTTGACGGACTTTGAGCGAGGGCGTATAGTGGGCATGCGGGAGGCCGGGTGGACGTACCGCCGAATTGCTCAACACGTGGGGCGTGAGGTCTCCACAGTACATCGATGTTGTCGCCAGTGGTCGGCGGAAGGTGCACGTGCCCGTCGACCTGGGACCGGACCGCAGCGACGCACGGATGCACGCCAAGACCGTAGGATCCTACGCAGTGCCGTAGGGGACCGCACCGCCACTTCCCAGCAAATTAGGGACACTGTTGCTCCTGGGGTATCGTCGAGGACCATTCGCAACCGTCTCCATGAAGGTGGGCTACGGTCCCGCACACCGTTAGGCCGTCTTCCGCTCACGCCCCAACATCGTGCAGCCCGCCTCCAGTGGTGTCGCGACAGGCGTGAATGGAGGGACGAATGGAGACGTGTCGACTTCAGCGATGAGAGTCGCTTCTGCCTTGGTACCAATGATGGTCGTATGCGTGTCTGGCGCCGTGCAGGTGAGCGCCACAATCAGGACTGCATACGACCGAGGCACACAGGGCCAACACCCGGCATCATGGTGTGGGGAGCGATCTCCTACACTGGCCGTACACCACTGGTGATCGTCGAGGGGACACTGAATAGTGCACGGTACATCCAAACCGTCATCGAACCCATCGTTCTACCATTCCTAGACCGGCAAGGGAACTTGCTGTTCCAACAGGACAATGCACGTCCGCATGTATCCCGTGCCACCCAACGTGCTCTAGAAGGTGTAAGTCAACTACCCTGGCCAGCAAGATCTCCGGATCTGTCCCCCATTGAGCATGTTTGGGACTGGATGAAGCGTCGTCTCACGCGGTCTGCACGTCCAGCACGAACGCTGGTCCAACTGAGGCGCCAGGTGGAAATGGCATGGCAAGCCGTTCCACAGGACTACATCCAGCATCTCTACGATCGTCTCCATGGGAGAATAGCAGCCTGCATTGCTGCGAAAGGTGGATAAACACTGTACTAGTGCCGACATTGTGCATGCTCTGTTGCCTGTGTCTATGTGCCTGTGGTTATGTCAGTGTGATCATGTGATGTATCTGACCCCAGGAATGTGTCAATAATGTTTCCCCTTCCTGGGACAATGAATTCACGGTGTTCTTATTTCAATTTCCAGGAGTGTAACATAATCAAGCTGCAGTTACTAGTTCACAATTAGTTCCCTTCAGTAATGTTCTGCAATGTACTGAAATATGCCTGATAAAAATCAGATTGTTTCGACGATCATCCAGCACAATTTCCCAATCGTACTGAATTTTATTGTATCTTGTGTTGTTAGTCGTATGTATTACATAAAGTGGATTAGTTCGTTTTATTTGTGTATGGGGTAAAAAGTGTTATTTTTTAACCATTCTTATCATTACAGTAATGATATTGTATCATAATAATGAGTTACTAATTATTTACAGTATACAGAATACAAATATGTGAAATGTCAAAGTAAAAAACAATAAAGAAACATGAATTTAAAGCGTAAAATAACAATTTAAACCATGAAACAAATATCAGTAAAACAAATAATTACAGTAATAATGGACTTTTAGATATTCTGATTAGGTATGTTGAAACTGTTCCTTCAGCACACTGTGTTCAGTTTATTTACCGAAAATGGTATTTCAGAAGTTATCTTATTTAACATGGATGGATGGGGCCTGAACGCTTCTTTGATTTATGTTGTGGTTTCTATTTTTCAATTTACTTAATGGCAGTGGGGTATTTTGCAAAATTTCAAATTATTACAAAAGTTGATTATATAGCTTTCAAGAACCTTAATTACATATCAACTTTTATCTGAAACGTAATTTTTATATGTCATTGTTTATAAGATATTCACTCTGACGCTAATATGCCACATTGCCTTTTGTGGTATGTTTTACGCGTTAAAAGTGAAACTGGGCAAAAACAAAAACAAAAAAATGTATTCCATTGTTTTGATATTTAAATACCAGCAAGTTTTATGAATATCGTTAATTCACACCTACGAAAGTTCCCTTTTTCGCCACAGACACAAGATGCCGTGTTTATACGAGAAGGAAACAAACACAAGATATATCTGCTTTAGGTGACAAATCTAATAACGAAGCAAGCAACATGTTACATTCATAGCTAAGCCACTGCAGCCTACTATTCAACGAGGCAGATTATTCCGAACACACGGCTGTGATGCAGTGTCTAATAATTAACATAGAAGAATTTCCTCCACTGGAGAAAATAGGCGACGCGCAGTAAGAAGCGAGCTTACTCCAACAACAGCTGCGTAGAACAACACATTTTTCTCCACGGCGCAACATGAAAATAAACATGGGCAATCCGCAAAGGTGTGTAACACCCGCAACTGGAGTGCCAAAGGTGCAGCTCACGTAACTTCTCAGCCACCAGTGCCGCCAATAGTTTCAAAATCGTATACAGCTTTACCTCACAGGATAAACGTCGATAAGACGCAAATTATAAAAGGTCGTAGATTAGCAGACTGCATCTTCAGTTCATTGTTAGCTACAATGGAGTAAATGAAATCAACGGTAGTTGCAAATATACACTGAGCTGACGAAGTCGTAGGGTACCTCCTAATATCGTGTCGGACCTCATTTTGCTCGGCGCAGTGCAGCACCTTGACTTGACATGGACTCAACAAGTTGTTGGAAGTCCCCTGCAAAAATACTGAGCCTCGCTGCCTCTATGGCCGTCCGTAATTGCGAAAGTGTTGCCGGTGCAGGATTTTTTGCACGAACTTACCTCTCTAATACGTCCCATAAATGTTCGATGGGATTCATGGCGGGCGATCTGGCTGGCCAAATAATTCGCTCGAATTGTCCAGAATATGCTTCAGACCAATCGCGAACACTTGTATACTACATCGTTAACTGAGAAAGTGAAGTCCATCAATGGCTGCAAATTGTCTTCAAGTAGCCGAACATAGCTGAGTACACAGGTCATTTCATAAAAACAAATCCCACAATATTATGGAAACCACCACCAGCTTGCACAGTACTTTGTTGACATCTTGAGTCCATGCCTTTCTGGGGTCTGTGCCATACTCGAACCATACCATCAGCTCTTACCAACTGAAACAGGGATTTATCTGACGAGGGAGAGGCGCTGCAGGCGATGTCGTGCTGTTACCAAAGACACTCGCGTCACTCGTCTGCTACCATAGACCATTATCGCCAAATTTTGCCACATTGTCAAAAAGGATACGTTCGTAGTTCTTACCACATTGATTTATGCAGTTATTTCACGAAGTACTGTTTGTCTGTTAGCACTGACATCTGTACGCAAACGCCACTGCCGTCCGTTACGTGAAGACCGTCGCCGATTGCGTTGTGCGTGGTGGGAAGTAATGTCTGAAATGTGGTATCTGGAAATATTAAATTTCCTAACGACTTCCGAAATGAAAAGTCCCATGCATCCAACTTCAACTGCAACTCTGCGTTCAGAGTCTGTTAATTCCCGTTTGGCGGCCATAATCACGTCGGAAACCTTTTTACATGAATCACCTGAGTAAAAATGACAAATACGCCAACGCAATGCCCCCTTTATACCTTGTGCGTGAAATACTACTGGCATCTGTATATGTGCATATCGCTATCCCATGACTTCATTCACCTCAGTGTTCATCAGTAAGAAATCACGAAAAGCAACGAAAACCTTATAAAACAGGATAATACTCAAAATTGTACAGTGTCACGCAAGATCAGCAGTATCCAGCACAAAAAGTCTGCTACAAGAACTACATCAAAACGTCACAGCGGTTTTGAGAACATGATTTAAGCCTACTACAGATAAAATGTTCCCTACGTACGATCTTATGAGACAACAAGGAATTGATGGGAAGGGAGAGGTTGCGATTCTCATCCATAGGTATTTTTCCTAGACAGCTACCCACTGGAGAACAGCTTCAAGTTGTAGCATTTAGAAATCATTCACGTTTGATCAGATTCTCGTTAATCCCCTGTTACTATATTCCTAGAACCAGAATCAATTACAGGACACGGAGAAATATGTTTACTCAGACACAGCCACCGTAATCGGTGTGTGGTGACTCTAACGCACATAGTATATTGTGGGGGCATGGAATTACAGATTGCTACAGGTGATATCTGGAAGGGATAACTGGTTAATGCAACTCATCATCATCATTTAAGACTGATTATGCCTTTCAGCGTTCAGTCTGGAGCATAGCCCCCCTTACACAGTTCCTCCATGATCCCCTATTCAGTGCTAACATTGGTGCCTTTTCTGATGTTAAACCTATTACTTCAAAATCATTCTTAACCGAATCGAGGTCCCTTCTCCTCAGTCTGCCCCGACTCCTCCTATCCTCTACTGCTGAATCCATGAGTCTCTTGGGTAACCTTGCTTCTCCCATGCGTGTAACATGACCCCACCATCTAAGCCTGTTCGCCCTGACTGCTACATCTATAGAGTTCATTCCCAGTTTTTCTTTGATTTCCTCATTGTGGACCCCCTCCTGCCATTGTTCCCATCTACTAGTACCTGCAATCATCCTAGCTACTTTCATATCCGTAACCTCAACCTTGTTGATAAGGTAACCTGAATCCACCCAGCTTTCGCTCCCATACAACAAAGTTGGTCGAAAGATTGAACGGTGCACATATAACTTAGTCTTGGTACTGACTTCCTTCTTGCAGAAGAGATTAGATCGTAGCTGAGCGCTCACTGCATTAGCTTTGCTACACCTCGCTTCCAGTTCTTTCACTATGTTGCCATCCTGTGAGAATATGCATCCTAAGTACGTGAAACCGTCCACCTGTTCTAACTTTGTTCCTCCTATTTGGCACTCAATCCGTTTATATTTCTTTCCCACTGACATTACTTTCGTTTTGGAGATGCTAATCTTCATACCATAGTCCTTACATTTCTGATCTAGCTCTGAAATATTACTTTGCAAACTTTCAATCGAATCTGCCATCACAACTAAGTCATCCGCATATGCAAGACTGCTTATTTTGTGTTCACATATCTTAATCTCACCCAGCCAGTCTATTGTTTTCAACATATGATCCATAAATAATATGAACAACAGTGGAGACAGCTTGCAGCCTTGTCTTACCCCTGAAACTACTCTGAACCATGAACTCAATTTACCGTCAACTCTAACTGCTGCCTGACTATCCATGTAAAGACCTTTAATTGCTTGCAAAAGTTTGCCTCCTATTCCATAATCTTGTAGAACAGACAATAACTTCCTCCTAGGAACCCAGTCATATGCCTTTTCTAGATCTATAAAGCATAGATACAATTCCCTGTTCCACTCATAACACTTCTCCATTATTTGCCGTAAGCTAAAGATCTGGTCCTGACAACCTCTAAGAGGCCTAAACCCACACTGATTTTCATCCAATTGGTCCTCAACTAATACTCGCACTTTCCTTTCAACAATACCTCAGAAGATTTTACCCACAACGCTGATTAAAGAGATACCTCTGTAGTTGTTACAATCTTTTCTGTTTCCATGTTTAAAGATTGGTGTGATTACTGCTTTTGTCCAGTCTGATGGAACCTGTCCCGACTCCCAGGCCATTTAAATTATCCTATGTAGCATTTAAGACACCCCAGCCGCTTTATTGCACTGCAATCTATTGACCATTTTTTCCACTTCCTCAAATGTGATCCTATTTCCATCATCATTCCTATCCCATTCTACCGCGAAATCTGAAACATTACTGATCGCATTTTCACCTACATTGAGCAACTCTTCAAAATATTGCCTCCATCTGCCCAAGGCATCCACAGGATTCACCAGCAGTTTTCCTGACCTGTCCAGAATACTTGTCATTTCCTTCTTACCTCCCTTTCGAAGACTGCTAATTACACTCCAGAATGGTTTTCCAGCAGTTTGACCCATAGTCTCCAAGCTGTTTCCAAAGTCTTCCCACGATTTCTTCTTGGATGCTGCAATTATCTGTTTGGCTTTGTTTCTTTCTTCAACATAACTTTCTCTGTCTACCTGGGTTCTGGTATGTAGCAATTTTTGATACGCCTTCTTTTTCCTTTTACAGGCTGCCTTGGCTGTATCATTCCACCAAGCTGTTTGCTTCATCCTACTTTTACACACTACTGTTCCAAGACATTTTTTAGCCACTTCTAGTACTGTGTCCCTGTACCTTGTCCATTCCTTTTCCAATGACTGTAACTGACTACATTCAACTAACTGGTACCTTTCTGAGATCGCTGTTATGTACTTGTGCCTGATTTCCTTATCCTGAAGTTTCTCCACTCTTATCCTCCTACATATGGACCTGACCTCCTGCACTTTCGGCCTCACAAGCCCTATTTCACTGCAGATTAAATAATGATCAGTGTCATCAAAGAATCCCCTGAATACACGTGTGTCCCTCACAGTCTTCCTGAATTCCTGGTCTGTTATTCTATAGTCAATGACAGATCTGGTTCCCCTGCCTTCCCAAGTATACCGGTGAATATTCTTATGTTTAAAAAAGGAGTTTGTGATTACTAAGCCCATACTGGCACAGAAATCCAAGAGTTTTTTCCCGTTCCTGTTGGCCTCCATATCCTCTCCAAATTTACCCATAACCTTTTCATACCCTTCTGTTCGATTTCCAATCCTGGCGTTAAAATCACCCATGAGCAGAACACTGTCCTTGTCCTTTACTCTAACAACTACATCACTGAGTGCCTCATAAAAACTATCCATCTTATCTTGATCTGTCCCTTCACAATGCGAATATACTGACACAATCCTAATTTTCTTGCTAGACACTGTCAAATCTATCCACATCAGTCGTTCGTTTACATACCTTATTGCAACTACGCTGGGTTCAATTTCTTTCCTCATGTAAGGCCCTACACCCCATTGTGCTATTCCTGCTTTGACTCCTGACAGGTAGACCTTGTATTCTCCCACTTCCTCTTCTTTCTCACCCCTTACCCGAATGTCACTAACAGCTAAAACGTCCAGCCCCATCTTACTTGCAGCCTCTACCAGCTCTACCTCCTTCCCAGAGTAGCCCCCATTGATATTAATAGCTCCCCATCTCATTACCATTTGTGTGCCAAGTCATATGTTAGGAGTCCCTGGTTTGTCAGTTAGAGGTGGGACTCCGTCACCTCCAAAGTTCCGAGGCATTTTGCTCTGATTGTTGCCAGCATCATATTTAAAGTACCAGGGAAGCAGGTTGCTAGCCTTACTTGCCCCGAGTCCCATTGGGTTTTAGCCCTAACGGCTGAGGGACTAACAGGTGGATTTGGTAGTCTTTGCCGTATGAGCACAAAGGTGACCACGACTCAGAATAAGTCCGAGATGCCCAGCCTTATTCCGAAGTAACTGGTATCCCGACTGTCGGGACCACTTACTTGGCCACTCATACGTTGCCCGTGGTTCATGAACTAGGACATGACTACAGGAACCCACACCATGAACCATCAGAATGACGTACTAGGATCAGACAACCTTCCACCTGAACTGAATTGGAAGTAACTGCTACGCCAGGCAATGAAGTAGAGAAAAATCAAAAATATAGAATAAAATAAGCAAAGCAGATCTAGAAATGCTACTTATTGAGGGAAAACCTACCACAGTATCTAGTCGTTATAGAAGACAAACAGCTGTCGACCTATCCATATGCTCAACAGTCTTGGTTACTCTAGCTCAATGGACAGATCAGAATGACATACTAGGATCAGACAACCTTCCACCCGAACTGAATTGGAAGTAACTGCTACGCCAGAAAATGAAGTAAAGAAAAATCAAAAATATAGAATAAAATAAGCACAATAAAAAGAATACAAGACATCGACTAGCATCCAAGTTCTTAACTAAGAATAAGTCACAACGCAGAGGACGATAATAGAGCATTTACCGAATTCATGAACAAAGCAGCTCTAGAAACAATCCCTATGAAGCAATTATCGAAGAAAGTAAAGAAAAATATGCCAAAGAAAAATCCAAACCGTTTCGTAGGATTCAGAAGGTTCAAGAGCAGCTGCGGTAAGAAAAAAAGAATAGACGTAACAACTAGCAAACAAGTCTCTCAATAAGTTCTTATAATACAAGAAAATATATTCCTAAATGAAGCATTTTTAAAGAAAAAGAAGAAAGAGAGCTGGATAGCGTTTATATCACTTTACATACAGAATCTAAGATACGTATATATGGAGTCACATTACGGCTCTTCGTAACATGAAACAAGGAACTATCAGTTTCAAAAGTTTGGATGAATCACACACAGACGCATTCCTAGAGGAAACAGTACGTTCGTCCGTATCGTCAGAATCTTTGAGTATTACTCGTACAGAAGAAGCATCACACAGTTTGCTGTGCCGGCCGCGATGGTCTTGCGGTTCTAGGCGCTGCAGTCCGGAACCGCGGGACTGCTACGGTCGCAGGTTCGAATCCTGCCTCGGGCATGGATGTGTGTGATGTCCTTAGGTTAGTTAGGTTTAAGTAGTTCTAAGTTCTAGGGGACTGATGACCTAAGATGTTAAGTCCCATAGTGCTCAGAGCCATTTGAACCATTTTGAACCGTTAGCTGTGCTTTCCGTTTACAAACAAAAAACTATCTATTGTCTTGACCAGCCCTGCGAATGCAGCACCAGCAGTGGAGAATATTTATTATGCAATGACGCGGAATTCGTCTGAGTACGCAAAGGGATGACTGCTGGAAATTTGTTATCGAACATTGTTCTACAGCTCATTTTCTTGAAGAAAGGACTACACAGAACACTATACCAAATTTGAAACATTGAATGAATCCAGCATCTGGTTCCTCCTACAGATCCATAGCACTTCCGTCAACCATAGTGAAAATATTCTAAGAACTAAAAAAACAGTCTTGGTGGCTTCAGACTGACGATATACTGCGAGACTATCTTCAAGGTCACGGAGGACCCATCTCCCCCCTTCCCCCTTCACCCCAGGGAATTTGTGTGTGAAACATAATGTAAAATGATACCCTGACCACGTCTGTCAGTTGTGGCGGATTACAGCACAGTTAATGATCTAATATGAGGTCGACCTTACCCCACAGATCTTGGCCAAGAGAACGATGGGCAACAGTTCCTACCCGTCTTCTCTCTAGGCTCATAAGAATCAAGCACCATCTTCCCCCCCCCCCCCTATTCGTACTATAAATCTAACTGCATGAACCTCATCATACTTATTCTGTACGTTGCAGTGGGAGGTGGGAGTATCAAAATGGAATGCCAGCGGAGGCCAGACCAATCTCCCCCCCCCCCCCAAAGGAGAATAAAAAGAATGAGAAGACATATAAGTAAAGTTTACTCCTTCCTCTCATAATTAACTGCGGTTTACAAATTTGAGTTAATATGTTGGATTTTTACGGATTTTCCCGATACCTACATCTTCATCCTAAAATTTACATTTAAATATAATGCTAAATAAAAACTGCAGTGCATTACATTGACAAATTACATTGGTTCCCGAATTTAACAACAAATAAGCTCTTGATGAGACTTTAAATGATAAACAAATACCACCACACGATAATGAAACAAAATAAACTCTTTCACCATACCAAATCTATGTCATCCCTACATTACTTGTGTGTGCGGTGTCGTAGTGTGTGTTAAAATGGGCATGTCGTCCTACTGGCACAAGTGCTTTGATATAAAGACATCATGGCGTTTTCTGTAATCACTCCAAAGCATGACCACCACCTACTATTCAAAAACATACATACATAAATGTGAAACATTTGAGCTTTAACAATTTCGTCAGTGCCTTATTTGATAGTATATACATTGTTACTTGAGTACCAATCAGCATTCTCCCTGCATTATTAGTGGGTGACATCACTATAAAAGAATCTTTAGTAAAATCATTTTGTGAATGTTGCAGTTCTTCTTGTTTCCATGATTGCCAAGAGAAGCTGGAGAGGAATTCCGCCTTATGAAAGACAAATTATGTTTTCACCCAGACATGTTTCAGCACTTTTTGTGCGATCTTCAGTGGGTTTATTCGTTTATTTTATCTCTACAAAATTGTTACATGTTAACTTCTTGTATGGGTTATATGAACGTTTGGCACAAGATATATGAATTTGTGAAAAGAGCAATTATTTTCAAATATTTTACATTAGTTTGCATACAGTTCAGAGCTAAGACTCATGCCACTGATTTGAAGCATTCTATTTTTTTTATTATTATTTACGATGTGTCTATAGGTTTTAGTGGAAATAAGGTGGCTGTGTGGTTGTACACATTTAGTTACATCCCTCACATGAAGCTATTGGCTGTTTAGGTTGTTTCCTTCAAATCTAGTACATAATCTACAGCTTGCTATTTTCAAACACGGAAACTCTTTGAAACTTCCTGGCAGATTAAAACTGTGTGCCGGACCGAGACTCGAACTCGGGACCTTTTCCTTTCGCGGGCATGTGCTCTACCAACTGAGCTACCCAAGCACGATTCACGCCCCGTCCTCACAGCTTTACTTCCTCCACTACCTCGTCTCCTATTCATTCTGCAAACGAAACTCTTTTTTTCTGTTTATCGTTTATTTCTGACTGAGAATCACTAAATATTGGGTTATTTGGCGTCTTATGGGTTGGTGTATGAGTTCCAAGCATTTTTCCATTAGTTTAATAAACACACAGATACACGTAACAGAGACTTCAGTCGTCAATAATATGTTGTTCTTCACTTTTCATAAGTCTGCCAACGCTGTCGTAACTTTTCGATTTCACGACTGTATAAATCACATGGGTTTGAGGCGAAGAACTCGTCGGGGCATGTTCGAAGTGCATTTTCTTCCGGAAAGGAAGTTCCTTGAAGGTTGTTCGATAGAGAGCGGAAAAGGTGAAAACCTGAGGGCGCAAGACCAAGTGAATAAGGTGGGTGCCGAATGACTTCCGAACTCAGTTCCTGTGTAACGATTTTTGTCAGCCTAGCAGAATGCAGGAGGGCGTTATCGTGGAGAAGCATCACTTCTCGCAGTCTTCCTCGTCGTCGTTCTTGGATTACGTCTACAAGGCGTCTCAGTTGTTGATAACAAATGTCAGCAGTGACGGTTACACCTCAAGGAAGCAATTCGTAGTACACCACACCGTCGCTGTTCCACCAGATGCATAACATTATCTTTTGTGGAAGCACGCAGCTATTTACGTGGGAGTTGCTGTTTTGTTTGGACTCAACCATTCCTTTCTTTTCCTTGTGTTTGCATAAATATACCATTTCTGGCCATCAATGACAATACTGGATAGGAATGGCAGGGGTTGTTCACAAGCTAATTGATGACGAGCAAGCAGATACACATGTGGCCATCCACTGATTTTTGTTATTTTGGCTTAGACAATGCGGTGCTCATACACCTGATTGTTGAATCTTCCCCATTGCATGCAATGTCGTGCGATGGTGTAATGATCACAGTTCATCACATTTGCCAGTTCTCGAGAACACTGGTGCGGATTAATGGGTATAAACGACCTTCATTAAGCCCCGAAGCTCTTACTGAACGTGCAGTGTCAAAACGATCCTCCATAAAATGAGAAAACCATCTTCTTGTTGTACTCTGTTCAAAGGCAATATCCCCATACACGGCGCAAATCTTTATGGGTGGCTCCACTGCTGTCAACGCTCCAATGAGTTCAAAAAGGTAGTCTATTTTGTAAAGTCTACAGCACCACACACTATCTTCAGATGGTAAAATGAGAATATGTAAATTCAAACAGCAAAAGTGAATTACAAATAGAAAATGACAGTCCCTAAATAAACCGATAGCAACCGGAATTATAACATGCAAGACAAAAAACCTACTAACCTATGCACCAAACTAATACTTACAGTTTTTGATGTTGTGTTTTTTCCATTGTTTGTGACAAGATAATACGCATATGTCTTACTCTATTATCGTTAGACATTCATTGTGTAATGTTTGTGCCGGCCGGTGAGGCCGTGCGGTTCTAGGCGCTTCAGTCTGGAACCGCGCGACCGCGACGGTCGCAGGTTCGAATCCTGCCTCGGGCATGGATGTGTGTGATGTCCTTAGGTTAGTTAGGTTTAAGTAGTTCTAAGTTCTAGGGGACTGATGACCTCAGATGTTAAGTCCCATAGTGCTCAGGGCCATTTGAACCATTTGTAATGTTTATTCACCAAATCGCAGAGTATTTACCGCCATTACGTGCTGTTATGGCTGTGTGGTGTTGATTTGCTTCGTGGCATGTTTGTTTGGGATGTGACGCGCTGGTTTCAAGTGTTGGTGACGCCTGTGATGTTGCTCGTGTGTTTCTCTCTCTCTCTCTCTCTCTCTCTTCTCTCTCTCTCTCTCTCTCTCTCTCTCTCTCTCTCTCTCTGTGTGTGTGTGTGTGTGTGTGTGTGTGTGTGTGTGAGAGAGAGAGAGAGATAGAGAGGGAGGGAATGAATGAGTTATGCAGTTATGGATAGAATGAATGGTGTGGAATATGGGGAGGGGAATTTAGTTCTAGAGCGTGAAAACTTGCAGTTTTGTCGTTGGTATTACTTGTGTAATTCTTCAATTCTTTCAAAGACAGTTTTATTGCACAGTGATGTGTATTCGCAATACTTCCTTCCCATAGGCTATTGCTTTTTGGATGCGATAATTTTCTTCTACTGAAAACTTGTGGTGCAGGTTGTTACTAGTTTCAGATGTTTGAAATTAGTCTCTATTTTCGTGGGGTGGTGATTCTGTGCCATTAGGTGATGTGAAAATGTTAAGTGGGAGCTATTGTTTTTCAGTGTTCTGAGATATTCTGTGTACCTGGTTTCAAAATTCCTGCATGTTTGACCCACATATACAGATTGGTGGCAGTTGCAAGTTAGTTGATACATACCAGTTGGACTGTGGTATTTTTTCAAAGTTAGTTGTGTATTGTGTTTCTGGTTTTGTATGCTACGTTATATTCTTGCCTGTCAAACCCTGTGAGTGACTTTGGTGTTGTAAGTCATTATGTACCGTTTGTTGCTTACTGTCTGCCAATTTGTTGTGAGTTTTCTTGTATCAGTGTGTGTGTGTTTCCTGATTATGTGTTGTCTGTTTTCGCATTTTGGTGTTGTTTATTTTACCTACTGTCATTGTATCAAACACATTCTCCTGCGAAGATGGTTTTATTGCGTTTTATTTTTATAATGTTGACGGTTTCTTGTGTTTGAATGTATGTTTCATGGAAATTATGTCAAATGAAATTAATGTAACTGTGTTCTGCGTGCTTTCATTTCATATTCTTTCTCTTAACCCACTTCAGTTCTTTAAGATTACGTTTTATGTGTGTTTGTATATTGTCTGTAGAAATGTGTGTGTAATATGTTGGTGAATTGGTAATTTTATAAATGGTTGTATTGGGATACTTCGTTTGTGAATCTTAAGCAATAACTTCGATTCGGGACCTTGGTATTTATCTGTATCATTCTTTTAATATGTGTGTCTGTGAAAATTATTTCTGTTTTTCAGAGCTTTCTGTAAGTTTCTCTGACATCAGTTCATTCTATTATTTTTTTGCTGTGGATGTATTACAATGTTTTGTCAGTGTATTTCATCCCTTTGATGAGTAAAACTGAACTGCCCTTATCAGATTTTGTGATAAATGCATTTTCCTGCAGTAATTTTTTTGTAACTATCTGTAGGTTTTTCCTTAGTCGTCGTGTGTTATGATGGTTTTGTTGTTTCTGATAATATGTTTTATTTCCTCGGCGACTAGTTCTCTTGTTAGGTTTGCATTGAGTTCAGGTGTGTTGAGTCGTTCTTGTTGCTTTGCGGTGTGTTCAGTTTCGAGAAGCACGGATGCCACTGCTTGGTGGTCAACGATGAGTCGCAGGTCCCCACTACCGTTGATGGCCATTGTCGGCCAGTATGGTGGCATATTAGCAGAGATCACCCTCTCTCAATGTTTTAGAGAGGCATAGTAGTGTTACTCCTGGCGTCGTGGTGAAGCGAGCCATTGGGTGTGACTTCTGGTGATGGCTGGTAAGTGATCGAGGGAACTCTGTCAGCTAGGCAGAATGTTATGGACATCCTCCATCTTCATCTGCTATCTCTCATGCCACAGTATTGTAGTACCATTTCTCAGCAGGGCAAGGTCACACTGGAAACTGTCTCTAGGAACAGCGTGTGTGATGTTGAGGTACTCCCATACTCGCAAAATCCCCAGATCTATCTCCAATGGAACATGCGTGGAACCACTTTGGACGTCAGCTCTGTTCCACTGCCAATATCGACGATATAACCGAGTAGTTACTACAGCTATGGGCCATCATGCCTCGACGGGGGATACAACAACCTTATGATGCCCTTCCCAAGCGAATAAGTGCATACATCCGAGCCGGAAATGGTGCAACACATATTGATAAATGGGCGTATATTATCAGTTTCTTTGTAAATTTGCCTCGATTTTGTGACAATTGAAGTGTGTGTGTGTGTGTGTGTGTGTGTGTGTGTGTGTGTGTGTGTGTATGTGTATGTGTATGTGTGCGCGTGTTATGTGTTATGTGTGACAGAGAGAGAGAGAGAGAGAGAGAGAGAGAGAGAGAGCTTATTGTTTGTTGTTTGATATTTCGCTTAGCGTGCTGAATAATTTTCTGTTGCAAAGTATTGTTTGGTCATTGAAGACTTTTTCCCTGTATTATACCTTTTGAATGTGGCTCTTTTCTTCTGTTATTAATTAATTGTACAAATAATTAATGTGTTTTGACATCTGGACGTCTGTTTCTCTGCCACTACTGCGGTGGTTGTTTCCAGTGTGGTGATCTGCGAATGTGAGTGTGTACTATTGCTTTTCACTTATAAATGTCCAGCGTGTTTATTCATAAATTTTCTACACGTCGTTACAAAACCAGATACTGAATTTCGTTGTTCTAAAACGGAAATTTAAAAAAAAATCAGGAAATAAATCGTGAAACGGGAAATATAGGCGTGACTAACAATGTGATGAATGCCAAAGCAAGGACCGCTACAGGAAAAAGGTAGAGCTGCACATGCAAGCATGATTGTGAGAAAGATATATGATATATATGGGAAAATTAAAGAATCTTTTGGAGAAAAGAGAGGCAGCTGTGTGTATATGAAGAGCCGATGACAAACTAGTAAAAGCAAAAAGGGAAATCTGAGAGGCAAAACGTATATCTTGATAGGCTATTCGAAAGAAACCCGCCCACCCCATGAACCATGGACGTTGCCGTTGGTGGAGGGGCTTGCATGCCTCAGCGATACAGATAGCCGTACCGTAGGTGCAACCACAACGGAGGGTATGTGTTGAGAGGCCAGACAAACGTGTGGCTCCTGAATAGTGGCAGCAAAGTTTTCAGTAGTCTGGATGATTGGCTCATCTGGCCTTGTAACATTAACCAAACCGGCCTTGCTGTGCTGGTACTGCGAACGGCGGAAATAAAGGAGAAACTACAGCTGTAATTTTTCCGGAGGGCATGCAACTTTACGGTATGGTTTAATGATGATGTCGTCCTCTTGGATAAAATATTTCAGAGGTAAAATGGTTCCCCGTTCAGATCTTCGGGCAGGGACTGCTCAGGAGGAGGTCGTTATTAGGAGAAACAAAACTGGCGTTCTAGGGATCGGAGAGTGGAATGTCAGATCCCTTAATCGGACAGGTACGTTACAAAATTTAAAAAGCGAAATGGATGGGGTCAAGTAAGATATAGAGGGAATTATTGAAGTTTGGTGACAGGAGGAACAAGACTTCTGGTCTGGTGAACACAGGGTTATAAATACAAACTCAAATAGGAGTAACACACGAGTAGGAATTAATAATGAATAAAAAAATAGGAGCACGGGTAAGCTACTACAAACAGCACATAGTGGACGCATTATTGTAGCCAAATAGACAAGAAGCCCACGCCCACCACAGAAGTACAAGTTTATATGATAACTAGATCCGCAGATGTCGAAGAGATTGAAGAAATGTATGATAAGATAAAAGAAATCATTCAGATAGTGAGAGGAGACGAAAATTTAGTAGTCATAGGGGAAAAGGAAGAGAAGGAAAAGTAGTAGGAGAATATGTAATGGAGATAATGAAAGAGGAAGCCGCTTGGTGTAATTTTGCACAAAGCGTAACTGAATCATAGCTAACACTTGGTTTAAGAATCATGAAAGAAGATTGTATACGTGAAACAGGCCTGGAGGCAAGAGAGGGATTTAGGAACAAGGTTTTAAATTGCAAGACATATCCAGGGGCAGATGTGCACTTTGACCACAATCTATTGGCTATGAACTGTAGAGTAAAACTGAAGAAACTGCAGAAAGGTAGGAATTTAAGAAGATGGGACCTGGATAAACTGAAAGAACCAGAGGTTGTAGAGAGTTTCAGAGAGAGCATTAGGGAACGATTGACAAGAACGGGGGAAAGAAATACAGTAGAATAAGAATGGGTAGCTTTGAGAGATGAAACAGTGAAGGCAGCAGATCAAGCAGGTAAAAAGACGAGGGCTAGTAGAAATCCTTGGGTAACAGAAAAGATATTGCATTTAATTGATGAAAGGAGAAAATATAAAAATGCAGTAAATGAAGCAGGCAAAAAGGAATACAAACGTCTCAAAAACGAGATTGACAGGAAGTGCAAACTGCCTAAGGAGGGATGGCTAGAAGACAAACGTAAGGATGGAGAGGCACATGTCACTAGCGTAAGATAGATGCCGCATACAGGAAAATTAAAGAGAACTTTGGAGAAAAGAGAACCGCTTGTATGATTATCAAGAGCTCTGGTGTAAAACTACTGCTAAGCAAGGAAGGGACATCAGAAAGGTGGAAGGAGTACATAGATGGGCTATACAAGGGCGATGTAGTGGAGGGCAGTATCACGGAAACGTAAGAGGACGTAGATGAAGATGATATGGGAGATATGATACTGTGTGACGAGTTTGACACAGCACTGAAAGATCTGAGTCCAAACAGGGCCCCGAGAGTAGACAGCATTCCACTAAAACTACTGATAGCCTTGGGAGAGCCAGCCCTGACAAAATTCTACCATCCGATGAGCAAGATATTTGAGACAGGCAAAATACCCTTAGGCTTCAAGAAGAATATGATAATTCCAATCCCAAAGACAACAGGTGTCGACAGGTGTGAAAATAATCGAACTATTAGTTTAATAAGTCACTGCTGCAAAATACTAAAACGATTTCTTTATAGACGAATGGAAAAACTGATAGAAGATGACCCTGGGGAAGATCAATTTGGATTCCGTAGAAATGTTGGAACACGTGAGGCTTATCTTAGAAGATAGATTAAGTAAAGGCAAACCTACGTTTCAAGCATTTGTAGACTTAGAGAAAGCTTTTGACAATGTTGACTAGAATACCTTCTTTTTTAAGTTCTGAAGATGACAGGAATCAAATACAGGAAGCGAAAGGCTACTTACAATTTGTACAGAAACCAGCTGCCAGTTATAGGAGCCGAGGGACATGAATGGGAAGCAGTGGTTGGGAAGGAAGTGAGATAGGTTTATAGCCTATCCCCGATGTTATTCAATCTGTATATTGAGGAAGCAGTAAAGGAAACAGAAAATAAATTTGGAGTAGGAATTAAAATCCATGGAGATGAAATTAAAGCTTTGTGGTTTGCCAATGACATTGTAATTCTGTCAGAAACAACAAAGGACGTGGAAGAGCAAAAATGGTTCAAATGGCTCTGAGCACTATGGGACTTAACTTCTGAGGTCATCAGTACCATAGAACTTAGAACTACTTAAAGTAAGGACATCACACACATCCATGCTCGAGGCAGGATTCGAACCTGCGACCGTAGCGGTCGCGCGGTTCCAGACTGTAGCGCCTAGAACCGCTTGGCCACTCCGACCGGCCGTGGAAGAGTAGTTGAACGGAATGGACAGTGTCTTGAAAGGAGGATATGAGATGAACATCAACAAAAGAAAAACGAGGATAATGCAATGTAGTCGAGGAAATTAGATTAGGAAATGAGACACTTGTTTTGCTATTTGGGGCGCAAAATAACTGATGATGATCGGAGCAGAGAGGACATAAAATGTAGACTGCCTATTACAAGGAAAGCATTTCTGAACAAGATAAATTTGTTAACATCGAGTATACACTCCTGGAAATTGAAATATGAACACCGTGAATTCATTGTCCCAGGAAGGGGAAACTTTATTGACACATTCCTGGGGTCAGATACACCACATGATCACACTGACAGAACCACAGGCACATAGACACAGGCAACAGAGCATGCACAATGTCGGCACTAGTACAGTGTATATCCACCTTTCGCAGCAATGCAGGCTGCTATTCTCCCATGGAGACGATCGTAGAGATGCTGGATGTAGTCCTGTGGAACGGCTTGCCATGCCATTTCCACCTGGCGCCTCAGTTGGACCAGCGTTCGTGCTGGACGTGCAGACCGCGTGAGACGACGCTTCATCCAGTCCCAAACATGCTCAATGGGGGACAGATCCGGAGATCTTGCTGGCCAGTGTAGTTTACTTACACCTTCTAGAGCACGTTGGGTGGCACGGGATACATGCGGACGTGCATTGTCCTGTTGGAACAGCAAGTTCCCTTGCCGGTCTAGGAATGGTAGAACGATGGGTTCGATGACGGTTTGGATGTACCGTGCACTATTCAGTGTCCCCTCGACGATCACCAGTGGTGTACGGCCAGTGTAGGAGATCGCTCCCCACACCATGATGCCGGGTGTTGGCCCTGTGTGCCTCGGTCGTATGCAGTCCTGATTGTGGCGCTCACCTGCACGGCGCCAAACACGCATACGACCATCATTGGCACCAAGGCAGAAGCGACTCTCATCGCTGAAGACGACACGTCTCCATTCGTCCCTCCATTCACGCCTGTCGCGACACCACTGGAGGCGGGCTGCACGATGTTGGGGCGTGAGCGGAAGACGGCCTAACGGTGTGCGGGACCGTAGCCCAGCTTCATGGAGACGGTTGTGAATGGTCCTCGCCGATACCCCAGGAGCAACAGTGTCCCTAATTTGCTGGGAAGTGGCGGTGCGGTCCCCTACGGCACTGCGTAGGATCCTACGGTCTTGGCGTGCATCCGTGCGTCGCTGCGGTCCGGTCCCAGGGCGACGGGCACGTACACCTTCCGCCGACCACTGGCGACAACATCGATGTACTGTGGAGACCTCACGCCCCACGTGTTGAGCAATTCGGCGGTACGTCCACCCGGCCTCCCGCATGCCCACTATACGCCCTCGCTCAAAGTCCGTCAACTGCACATACGGTTCACGTCCACGCTGTCGCGGCATGCTACCAGTGTTAAAGACTGCGATGGAGCTCCGTATGCCACGGCAAACTGGCTGACACTGACGGCGGCGGTATACAAATGCTGCGCAGCTAGCGCCATTCGACGGCCAACACCGCGGTTCCTGGTGTGTCCGCTGTGCCGTGAGTGTGATCATTGCTTGTACAGCCCTCTCGCAGTGTCCGGAGCAAGTATGGTGCGTCTGACACACCGGTGTCAATGTGCTCTTTTTTCCATTTCCAGGAGTGTAGATTTAAGTGTCAGGAAGTCTTTTCTGAAAGTATTTGTATGAAGTGCAGTCATGTATGGAAGTGAAACATGGACGATAAATAGTTTAGACAAGAAGACAATAGAAGCTTTTGAACTGTGTTGCTACAGAAGAATGCTGAAGATTAGATGGATAGATTAAGTAACTAATGAGGTGGTACTACATAGAATAGGGGAGAAGAGGAATTTGTGGCCCAACTTGACTATAAGAAGGGATCGGTTGTAGGAGATGTTCTGAGGCATCAAGAGATCACCAGTTTATTAGTGGAGGGCAGCGTGGAGGGTAAGAATCGTAAAGGGAGATTAAGAGATGAATACAATAAGCAGATTCAGAAGGATGTAGGTTGCAGTACGTACTTAGAGATCAAGAAGCTTACACAGCATAGGGCAGCATGGAGAACTGCATCAAACCAATCTCTGTGACTGAAGACCACAACAACACAACGAAAGAAACTATCTTGAAGACAATATCATGGTAAAAGAAGAGGAAGTAGATGAACATGTGGTCGGAAATACGATACTGGAAGAAGACTTCAGCATAGCACTAAAAGATCTAAGCCGAGAGAAAGCTCCTAGACTAGAATTATCAATGTCCTTGGGAGAATACACTATGATAAATCTGTTTCCTCTGATATACTGGATGAGACAAGCAAATACGCTCAGACTTCTAGAAGAATGTAGTAACTGCAGTTCCAATGATAGCAGATGTGACAGATGTCAGTACTATCGGACCATCAGCTTAACAAGTTATGGTTGGAAAACATTGAAGATTTAATTACTGAGGAAAGGCAAAAGTCGTAGCAACCAACGGTGAGGAAAATTAGTCTCGCTTCTAGAGAGATTTACGAACATGTGAGGCAATACTGAGTGTGCGGTTTTCCTTAGAAGATAGGATGAGCAAGACAAAATATACGTTCATAGCATTTGTAGATTTTGAGAACTTTTTCGAACTTTTGTAGGTTTCAAGGATAAAATAAGTTTATCTACAATATGTTCAGATACCAGACTGCAGTTATAAGAATCAAAGGTCCTGGAAGGGAAGCTGTAGCTGAAAGTGAAGAGAGACAAGAATGAAGGATATCGTTAAAGTTAATGAATCAGCACACTGAGAAATCTGTGAAGGAAACCACGGGTAATTTTGGAAAAAGAATTAAAGCTCCGTAAGAAATTTACGGTTTGCCGATGACATTGTCATTCTGGCAGATACGGAAAAGGACCTCGAAGATCAGCTGAACGGAACTGATATCCTTGAAGAGAACAACAAACGTAAATCGTGGAGGTTGGAATGTATTAGAATTGGAATTGGACTGGGAAATGAGAGACTAAAAGTAGCAGATGACTTGAGCTGTTTGGGTCGCACAGTAACTGACAACAGCCGATGCAGAAATGATGAAAAATGAAGAATCTCAGTTTCAAGAAGAGCATTTGTGAAAACGAGAAATTCATTGGCATGAAATAAAAATTTAAGTTCTGAGAAGTATTTTCTGAGGATTTTTGCCTGGAGTCTGCTCATCTATGGAGTATAACATAGACGATATACAGTTCAGACAAGAACAGAATAGAAGCTTTACAAGTGTGGTGCTACGCCAGAATGCTGAAGATTAGGTAGGTAGACTGCGTAACCAATGAAGGAGTTTTGGATGGAAATGGAGAGAAACCAATTTAAGGCACACCTAGACTAAAACGATTAGTATGTTGTCGGGACAATAGCAGCGGCATAAGTAATTGTTAGTTTGGAGAAAAGATAGAGAGAGTGTGTACGGGAGTGTGTGTGTGTGTGTGTGTGTGTGTGTGTGTGTGTGTGTGTGTAGGAGAGAGCGTAAAAACTATAGAGGGAAACCAAGGCTTGTCTACAGTAACGACTTGGCCCACGGGACCTGGTGGGCTGGCGGGCTCATCGGCACCGACCGACCGTTATGTCATCCTCAGTAAGTGGCGTCATTGGATGCGGTGTGGCGGGATGGGGGCCCGTTGTTAGTTGTCAGTTTTGTGTGTGCGAATTTCTAAGAGATCAAACCTTCTGAGCTCATCGGTCCCTAGACTTACACACTACTTAAACTCACTTATGCTAAGAACAACACACACAAGCCCGAGGGAGGACTCGAAACTCCGGCGGGAGCGGCCTCGGAATCCGTGACATGACGCCTCTAACCGCGCGGCCACTCTACGCGGCACAGCAGCAGCTGTCAGTTTTCGTGACGTGGAGCCGCTGTTACTCCGTCAAGTAGTTCCTCAGTTACCATCACGAGGTTGGTGCACCCCGTTCCAGTCCTCGCACCAAGGAAAAATCCATTGAATTACGGAAATCAAATCCTAGCTCTCCATATTACAGTCAGCCTTGCTAACCACTCAATCACGAAGGCCGAACTTGTCTACAGTAACGAGGTTCACATGGATTTAGGTTAAAGTAGTTATGTAGAGACTAGGACGTTTGCATGTGATAAACTAGTGTCAAGAGCTGCATCAGACCCATCTTTCGACTGGAAATTACAGAGTCATTAAAATAGATTCTTTTACGTATTCATTATACTTCGTAGACCTTACAACGAACCCGAATGTGCATTCGCCTTTCCTAGTACACAGTTTAAGTATTACCTGCATTTCATATCACTTCATAGTTTCATCCCAAAATATTAGGACGATGTGACATACTGTGTAAATTGACTTCTACATCCCGGTTCTTTTTTCATTTACATCGATATACGTACTTCGCAACCCACCGCCTGGTGCATGGCGGAGAATACCTTGTACCAGTACTTTTCATCACCTTTCTTGTTACACTCGCAAATAGAGAGGGAAAACCGAATGTGTATATGCCTTCAGTACGAGCTCTAATTTGTCTTATCTTATGTCCGTGGACTTTACGAAAAATGTACATCGGCGGCCGAAGAATCGTTCTGTAGTCAGTTTCCAATGTCGGTTCTCTGTAAGTTTCCTCAATAGTGTTTCACGAAAAGGCCGTCTTCTTCCCTGCGGGGAGTCCCATTTGAGTTCACGTAATACTCATGTGTTCATCGAACTAACCGGTAAAAAACCTAACAGCCCACTTCTGAATTGCTGCGATGTCGTACCTTAATGCGATCTGGTGGGGATCCCAAACATCGATCAGTACTCATGAACAGGTATTATCAGTAATCTATACGCAGTCCCCTTTATAGAGCAACCAAACTTTCCTAAAATTCTCCCAATAAACAAAAGTCAACCATTCGCCTTCCTTACAGTCCTTAAATGGACGTTCCATTTCATATCGCTTTGCAACGTTACGTCTAGGTAGTTAATCGAATTGCCTATGTCAAGCAATAAATTACTAATGCCGTATTCAAACATTATTGGTTTGTTTTTCGTACTCATTCATACTAAGTTAAATTTTTATGCATTTACAGCAAGCTACCATTCATCACACCATCTAGACGTCATCACACAGCCTCCAGCAGTCACTCAACGAGGGCGCCTTCCTGGAAACCGCTGAAAACAAGTGCACATTGTTGCTCATGATGTCCACCAGATCATTTATGTATACTGAAGAGGTTGAAAAAAATCAACCAACCATTTGCAGTCCAAATGTTTATTTAGACCTTGATCTAGGCTTCGATATTTGTAAAAATATCTTCTTCAGAAGGAGTGGCTCCTGTTACATCACATGGTGGTAAATTACATTAGCTGAAGCAAAACTAATGTAATTTAACACCATGTGATGTAACAACGCCTACTCATTCTGAAGAAGATACTTTTCTAAATATCGAAACCTAGGTCAAGGGCTAAATGAACCTTAGGTTTGAAACTGGTTATCTCATTTTTTCAACCTCTTCAAATTTGTACAGTTGCTGAATCGCAGGCATGATTAAGATTTTGATTTATGTACACAGAAAATACGAGCGGTCCTTAACTGGGGCACTCCTGGAGACAGCCTTATCTGTGATGGGCACTCGCCGTAGAGAACAAGATATCTGAATCTATTACTCAAGAAATCTTCGAGCCACTCAGGCATCTGGGAACGTATTCCGAGTGCACGTACTTTCGCTAATAATGTGCAATGGGGTACCGTGTCAAACCCTTTCCGGAAATCTAGGATTACGGAATCTACCTGTTTCTCTTCTCTGATGATTCGCAGCATATCTTGCTAGAATTCTAAATCGCACGAGCAATGCCTTCTAAATCAGTGCTGATTTGTTGACAGAAGCTGTTGTGTCTCGAGGAAATTTATTGTACTCGAAATGAGAGGATGTTCAAGAATTCTGCAGCAAACTGATGGTACGGATATTGGTCGGTAATTTTGCGAGCCCGTTTTTTTTCATATACAGGAGTCACCTGGGCTTTATTAGAGTCGATCGGTGCTTTTAGCTGGGCCAGAGATTCGCGATAAACGCAAGCTAAGTAAGGGGCCAGTGACGTAGGGTACTCTCGGTAAAACAGAATCGGAATTCCGCAAGTACCATATCAGTTATTTGTTTTAAAATATTTCATTTGCTTCTCAAGACCAAAGATGACCATTACTATGTCCTCCATACGGGAGTCAGTATGGCCATGAAACGACGGTACGTTTGCACGGCCCAACCATGTGAACGATTTCTTAACGGCGAGATTTAAAACTTCAGCTTTCCTTTTGTCATCTGCTATTGCTGTACCAGACTGGGCAACAAGTGACTGCACAGAAGCCTCGACTCATTTAACGATTTACGTGGGACCAGAATTTTCTCACATTCTCAACAAGATCATTTCCTAAGATATGATGGTGGTGAGTTTTGTCTGCTTCGAACATCGCTATTTTCATAGATGCTCGAGTTTCGAACAATGGTTTTTTCCGTCCTTAATCCGCTTACTCGGCACATACTTCTCCAGAGAGCAATTTACAAGCCGTTTAAGCTTTGCCCGTAATTCCTCTACGTCCATCAAAGTGGGACTAAAGGATTTCTATTCAGTAACTAAGTGGGATTCTAACTACTGCTTCTCTGCTTTTTCTAGTAAAGATACTCCCCTAGCCTTCTTGATGGATTTATTACATTATGAACTATCGACGGTATGATGCCATCATGGTCTCTAATCCCTGTCTCCATACCGACACTGTTGTAAGGTGGCTACGAAGTCTGGAATATATTTATTGCGTGTGGGCCGTCGAAGTAGCTGCTTAAGACCGATTTCGGAAAAAAATTTTCAATAGTTCTTTACAAGACTGCCAGTCCGCAGCACCTGTAGCGAGTCCATAGACGTCCCAGTCCATACTAGGTAGGTTAAAGGCGCCTCCAACTAATATTGCGTGATCCGGATAACTCCGCGCTACTGAGCGTAGTCTTTTTATGAATGATTCTAAAATTGTCACGACAGAAGAGACTGGCCGGTAAAAATATCCAATAATTAACTTAAGTTCACTTCTACCTGTTACATGCGTTCCGATAACTTCTCAGTCGGACTCAATTTCGACTTCCATAAACACAAAATTTCTGTCATCTGCAGTGAACGCTGTCCCTCCTATGGCGTTTAATTTGTCTTTTCAAGATACACTGCATGCCTCGTTAAATATTTCATAGCTTTCTACCACGGGTTTCAGCCAGCTCTCGTCTCCGAGAATAATTTGAGCATGGCAACCTTCCTGGAGGACAATAAATTTAGGAACTTTGTTAAGATTACTGCGACAGCTTACTGTTAAAATTTTGCCACTGTAAGTACCTTTACTTTGTATGTGTTCTAATGTTGCTCACTGCATATTTACTGGTGAATGTTCATGAAAGAACCGTAAACTACTGTCCATCCTATAAAAGAACCTAGTGCACTACACAATTACTCTGCTACCCGGATAGCTATGCCTTTTGTGTAGTGCACTCCTGACCTATCAAGGAGAATGCTACAATTCTCCATTCCATAACATACGTCCAGTAATCTGCACCCCGGACCATCACAGAATGAACGGTGCCTTTAGTTGTGATCCTCCACTCAGCTCCAGACCAAAGGACCCAAATCAACTCTCAGAACAGAGCTGCAAATTGTGAGCTCTGTACCCTATGAGCGAGAACAGCGATCTTCACCACCTCCATCAGCTGCCCGTACGAACTGATGATGGCCTCATAAACTGGGCGACGGACGTCACTGAGTAATTCCTTTGTGCTGACATGAGCCACAACGTGCAGACGACTTTACGCATGCTCGATGGACGCAGATATGGCCTCCTCCACGTGTCGGATGACGCACCTACAGCAGACGTACCTAGTGTGTAATGGATTTTTTTACAGCTCTGGATTTCCCCAAGGGGCTCCATAAGCGCTTAATTTTGAAGCTCCCAGTAAGTAGCAAACCTCCTACCTCTCCCTCCCTCTCTGCTCTACCTTTCCAACACTCACAGAATAAATGTTACATTATGTTAATGTTGATAGCTTGTCCTCTAAAATGGAGAAAGTTTATGGGGTTATTTGAAATAAAAGAAAATCATTCTTTAAAAGTTAGATAAAACTTTTTTTCTTTTTTTTTACAAATAACCATAAGAATTTCCTTAAAGATAACAGACTGAGGATCCCAACCACGTTCTGCTATCATGAAGGAAATTTTATGCTGTTACTTGCAGTTAAGAGAAATCATCTGTAACCTTTGAATGCAACGATAGAAAAATGTAACTTTATTAACACCTCTGGTTTTCATGCATAACACAGAATGTAATTCTGCAGTAAGCGAATATTTATTCATACTCTTTAATCCTGTAAGACTGCAAGAGTATATACGATTTCTAATTCAAATACGTAACAACTATTCTACAGAGAAATCATTGACACAGTATGCCAACAAATATCTATTTATGTAGGCCAAATTCCTTTATCCATCGACTTTCGAGTACTCTTAATACCTAGTGCAACTTACTCTATATTACATCTACATCTACATCCACACTCCGCAAGCCACCTGACGGTGTGTGGCGGAGGGTACCCTGAGTACTCTCTCGGTTCTCCCTTCTATTCCAGTCTCGTATTGTTCGTGGAAAGAAGGATTGCCGGTATGCTTCTGTGTGGGCTCTAATCTCTCTGATTTTATCCTCATGGTCTCTTCGCGAGATATACGTAGGAGGGAGCAATATACTGCTTGACTCTTCGGTGAAGGTATGTTCTCGGAACTTTGACAAAAGCCCGTACCGAGCTACTGAGCGTCTGTCCTGCAGAGTCTTCCACTGGAGTTTATCTATCATCTCCGTAACGCTTTCGCGATTATTAAATGATCCTGTAACGAAGCGCGCTGCTCTCCGTTGGATCTTCTCTATCTCTTTTATCAATCCTATCTGGTACGGATCCCACACTGTTGAGCAGTATTCAAGCAGTGGGCGAACAAGCGTACTGTAACATACTTCCTTTGTTTTCGGATTGAATTTCCTTAGGATTCTTCTAATGAATCTCAGTCTGGCATCTGCTTTACCGACGATCAACATTATATGATCATTCCATTTTAAATCACTCCTAATGCGTACTCCCAGATAATTTATGGTATTAACTGCTTCCAGTTGCTGACCTGCTATTTTGTAGTTAAATGATAAGGGAACTATCTTTCTATTTATTCGCAACACATTACACTTGTCTACATTGAGATTCAATTGCCATTCCCTGCACCATGCGTCTATTCGCTGCAGATCCTCCTGCATTTCAGTACAATTTTCCATTGTTACAACCTCTCGATACACCACAGCATCATCTGCAAAAAGCCTCAGTGAACTTCCGATGTCATCCACAAGGTCATTTATGTATATTGTGAACAGCAACGGTCCTATGACACTCCCCTGCGGCACACCTGAAATCACTCTTACTTCGGAAGACTTCTCTCCATTGAGAATGACATGCTGCGTTCTGTTATCTAGGAACTCTTCAATCCAATCACACAATTGGTCTGATAGTCCATATGCTCTTACTTTGTTCATTATACGACCATGATTTGTTTGAAACTCGCATCTACTATCGAAAATAACAGTGAGGTACAAAACTGCAACCAGCCAGACTATTTTTCAGTGGATCATTTATTTCTCCGTAACTAGTTTCTGGCGTAGACTGATCATCAGACGGCAGTGAGGACATTTTGCACTAATCTCAAATTTTGACTTGAGGCATAGTTGTGGCACAGAAATTAAAATTTGCTTGAAATCTGTGCAAGAAATTCCCACCGTTCTTCGATGATGATACAAGTACTGTATGCTCTAAGTGCAACACTATATATACAACAATGATAAAGTTACTTTATTGCGACGGTATGTCCGAATTAAAATGGGTTTGCTTCACAAAGTAACTCAAAATCTGTGAAAAAATAATCTCGGAACAGAAAGAATAGGCGAGAGAGAGTTGTGCCGAGAGCAGTACTCGCAAAAAATATGCGTCGTCGGGTGGCGTCCTCTTCGGGCAGAAGGCCGGCCAGGCAGGGAGCTGCGGAACGAAGTTTGTTTGCCAACTGTCACGTTGCATTCCGAGGAGGCGGCTCACCTCGGCGCACCTTGTCTCATGCAAGTCCGCCCGCCGAGACCTCATTCCGGGTCGGGACACAACTACAGCCTAGCCGGTGCGGTTCACATTCGCCAATCTGCTGTGTGCACCACACTGGGCGCTAAATTCTGCAACTGATTAGAAAGCAATAGTTAGGGAGGAGGTCACCTTTGTCAGGCTGCAGATGACTCGCTGATATCAGGTGCCTCTAGGTTTGCATACTATCGGACTAGTTAAGTTTGATATACACGTACATTCAAGATTTTTCACGGTGAAAGTATAAGTATTATAACATTTTTCAGTTGTTCCAAGAAAGTGATTCAATGTAGGAATCCTGGTCAACATGGCAAAACGAATATAAAATGTCATAACTAGAAACACAGTAGCTTTCTGGTATTACCTCACGTAGCGTTGTTCAAATCTGCATCTCCAGTTGATTTTCTCACCTGAGAAGACTGATATGGCTACTTTTGAACGTCCGGCTGTGTTACATTTATGCGTCTGTTTGCACGAGTACCTTGACACAAAATAGAAAGAGACTACTCACATTAATAAGTAACTTTTGTCGTGGAGTATTAGTGCACAAATGTTTTATTTGTTTGAAATGAGTCTTTTCGGCGTGACAAGTTTTATCAAGGGCACAGTAGCACTTATCGAGCTGTTTACTATAGACTGTAAACTGCGTATGACGTCAGAACTGACTATAAACCGAGAGAGGTGGCGCAGTAGTTGGCACACTGGACACGCATCCGGGAGGACGACGGTTCAGAAACGCGTCCGGCCATCGAGACTTAGGTATTCCGTGATCCTCTGAAAGAGCACGACCGATTACCTTCCTCATCCTCCGCTAATCCGATGGGCCCGATGTTTGGTCCCCTCCCTCCAAATTAACCAACCAATCAACTAACTACAAGCAAGAAGTTTTGTATTTACCAGATACGTTAATTTAGTGGTGATCGCCTTGAAGACATATCTCATATGAGTGCACTCAAGTCTGCATTCGTTCCTTCTATCGTTTCTCTTCAGGCTCAACTGCTTCTGTCTTCTAGTGAAGAGTAAGAACAACTGTAGTAAACAGCTCGTCCGCCACCACTGACACAGATCGCTTCTAATGGAACTTCTTACAGTGCAAGGACACAGACACGCGTTGAAAAACAGTTCCTCACCAACACTTCACGACAATAGCTTCTTGGTAATGTGAAGACGCTCTTATCTTTTGTGTCGAAGAACTGGATCAGATATTTTATATACTTCTATAGGTGGACAAAACTATCCTATTGTATGTCCTTGCATTATTTCCAAGATAGTCTTTCGTATGGATAATTGAATAAGTTGATGTTCTCATTGTTGTTGTTGTCCTCAGTCCTAAGACTGGTTTCCACGCTTCTCTATCCTGTGCAAGCCTCGTCGTCTCCGAATAACTGCTGCAGGCAACATGATTTTGAACGTACATACTGTATTCATTCCTTGATCTCCTTCCACAATTTTTACCCCCCCCCCCCCCCCCGCAGTTAGCTCTAATACTAAATTGGTGGTCCCTTGTCTCAAAATGTTTCCTATAAACAGACCTCTTCGTCTAGTCAAGTTATCCCACAAATATCTTTTCCCCCATTCTGTTCAGTATCTCCTCACTGGTTACACGATCTGTCAGTCTCTCTCATACATATGTCTACGTGATTTCAATGGGATCGATTCTCAGAGTCGCCACAGACGAGCAAAAATAATTACCTATCACTATATGCTACTGCTATCACTCGAGTTACTTAGGTGCTAGGAACAAAAAAATACAATAGTATTCTCTTCTCCATTCACGTTTATAGACTGCTCCTCCATTCATCATTCCCCCGCCTACCGCCTATGGGCCCTGGTTTGTGAATTTTCTGTTAATGAAGATCATCCACCTCAGGCACAGGTATTCCGTCTTGTCGAGCTAGATATAGAGTGAGGTATCGATAGCTTTACGCAATTTAAGAGCGTTGATTCTAAGCAAAAAATCTTACCTACTTACGCCAGTCGAGGCCTCAAATCATCAGGGTTCATGTAATGGGGCTACCGACGTATTAGAATATACACTATGTGGTCAAAAGCATCTGGACACCTGGCTGATTATGACTTTAAAGTTCGTGGCGCCCTCCATCGGTAATGCTTGAATTCAGTTTTGTGTTGGCCCACCCTTAGCCTTAATGACAGCTTCCACTCTCGCAGGCATACGTTCAGTGAGGCGCTGGAAGGTTTCTTGGGGAATGGCAGCCCATTCTTCAAGGAGTACTCACTACGGAGTGGTATCAATGTCGGTCGGTGACACCTGGCACTATGACGGTGTTCCAAAACATCCCAAAGGTGTTCTATAGCATTCAGGTCCGGACTTTCTGCTGGCTAGTCCATTACAGAGATGTTATTGTCGTGTAACCACAGGGGGTGCATTATGAACACTCGATAGATCGTGTTGAAAGATGCATTCGCTATCCCCAAATTGCTCTTCAACAGTGGGAAGCAAGAAGGTGCTTAAAACATCAAATGGTTCTAGACGCTACAGTCTGGAGCCGCGCGACCCCTACGGTCGCAGGTTCGAATCCTGCCTCGGGCATGGATGTGTGTGATTTCCTTAGATTAGTTACGTTTAAATAGTTCTAAGTTCTAGGGGACTGATGACCTCAGAAGTCCCATAGTGCTCAGAGCCATTTGAACCATTTGATGTTTAGGAGTGTGGAAATCTCACGTACAGACGTATGACACAAGTAACACTCAATCACTTAACCACATTCGAAGTCCTTGAGTTCCGCGGAGTGCCTTATTCTGCTCTCTCACGATGTCTAATGACTACTGAGGTCGCTGATGTGGACTACCTGGCAGTATGTGGTAGCAAAATGCAACTAATATGAAAAATCTATGGTTTTGGGGGTGTCCGGATACTTTTGATGACGCAGTGTAAGTGTCAAAATTATTTTCTTTTGTAGGAAATTCGAGGAGGAGGAGGAGGAGATTAGTGTTTAACGTCCCGTCGACAACGAGGTCATTAGAGACAGAGCGCAAGCTCGGGTGAGGAAGGGATGGGGAAGGAAATCGGCCGTGCCCTTTCAGAGGAACCATCCCGGCATTTGCCTGAAGCGATTTAGGGAAAGCACGGAAAACCTAAATCAGGATGGCCGGAGACGGGATTGAACCGTCGTCCTCCCGAATGCGAGTCAGGAAATTCGAAAAGGCAAGTAAGGGTTGGGGGGGTGGGGGTTGAATATTTATTGTCGTGCTACAATAGCGACTGTTTCAGCCGTCGCGACAATAAGTATAGCACTAGCTCAACTTACATACAGCCGGCCGGAGTGGCCGAGCGGTTAAAGGCGCTACTGTCTGGAACCGCACGACCGCTATGGTCGCAGGTTCGAATCCTGCCTCGGGCACGGATGTGTGTGATGTCCTTAGGTTAGTTAGGTTTAAGTAGTTCTAAGTTCTAGGGGACTTATGACCACAGCAGTTGAGTCCCATAGTGCTCAGAGCCATTTGAACTTACATACAAAATTAATAATTCATTTTATCTCTGCACTTGCAGTAATATGACACATGTCCTTTCCATTGTACTACAATGAACAACTTTAATATGAAGCGTTAGACACAGTATTTCTTCTGCATACACATGCCTGAGCCTCAAAATGAATTTGGTTAAATTTCTATGTGTAGCTGTTACCAGCCGCATACCCAGCATTTCCGGTTGTGTGTTTATTCCAGATGTATTAGTCCGTCTCCTCCTTCCCCCACTCCTTCCATATCTTCCTCCCCCCTCTCTGTCCATCTCCTCGTCCCATCTCTCTCTGTGACCTCCTCCAACTCCCACTCTCTGACCATTTCGTCCTGTTTCTCTCTCTGTCCATTTGCTCCACCGCATCTCCCTATCTGCTCCTTCCTTTTCTATCCATCACCTTCTCTCCCCTCTAAGTAAATCTCTTCCTCACCGTCTCTGAATGTATCTCCAGCACCTTTATCTCTACATCTCTTCCTCTTCCCTCTTTCTGTTCATGTCTTCCTGTTTCCTGTCCCTCTTTATTATCTCCTCACCGTCTCTCTCTCCAATTTCTTTTCTTCCCTTCCTGTCCATTTCCCCCTCCCCTTTTCTCTGTCCATCTCCTCCTTCATCCTATACTTCTCTCTCTCTGTCCATCTCCTACCAATTTCTTTCTCCAAGTTATGATCCCGACCCCAATAGGAGGTTGCTGGATCTAACCCCTACAGAATTCCTTTCCTGAAAATAAATTATATGCGTTGTAAGAAAATCGATCCATGGGTTTAGGAGAAGCCTTTTACCAGCGACTTTGGCAGCGTATGCACATGTCACATACTGACCAGTATGGACTGTAAAATATTATCAAACCTCTGTCTTACAATATGTAAAGGAGGGTTTTTCATTAATTACGTACAATTAACAAAGCTTATATAAGTATAAAACTATGTAATCACAAAAACTTTGTTGGAGTTTGGACACAAATGTAGAACTTGCAAATAAATCAACGCTACCATCTGAAGATGGGCTCAAGACCAAAACTAGTAATGATACAATAAAATCACTATAACCTTTTGTAAACAATGCATCAAAAAATCTTTGTTAGATTTTAGGACACAAATGTAGAACTTGGAAAAAAGTCAACGCTACCATCTGAAGATGGGCTCAAGACCAAAACTGGTAATGACACAATAAAATCACAATAAGATATAAACTTGTGGCTAGTTGCGGTACTTCCTACAGTGTGTCCTCTAACCAAAATGGATAACATTTTTGAATATCTAGTATAGTTTAAAACGTATTAATTTCTTCAGTTTTGAAGATAATTTATATTTAACATATTTCACACACACTTGTACACATATTTCACCTATACCCCTAGCGAATTTAGTTGTGGATTTTCGTTTCCATGCCTCTCAGTTTTTATGACATGATATCTTCTAAAGTATGTGTCGTACAATAACATATTTTGTCAAGCACATTTAGCGGTGTATCTGAATACTGTCTGCAAAATGTTTTGCCAATAGAGTTACTAATAAAGAAGTAATTAACTAAATGGTAGTGCCAGGTGCGGCAGTTTTACTGCATGAACATCGAAAACGTAGCAAAGGGTAAACTTTTCCCTTTCATCATTTTGTGGGTGGTGTCAGCGAGAAAAAGTCTCACAAGGATTTGAAATCATGCGTTAAGTTCGTTGCAAGTCATTAAGTGCTCTCATTCTCAAGTAGTAAACGAATAAAGTCTGGCTATTTGCGCATGGTGAGATACGCGTTTTGTGGAACATACACACACACACACACACACGCACAAAAGGGAGAGAGGGAAAGAGAGAGCGAGAGAGAGAGAGAGTCGTTCCTGAAACAATTACACTAACTTTTATTTTTAAACATTAGTTATACATGAATTAGCATACTAGTTGGATTATGCACACGGGTGTGAAGAATACTTGAAAAATAAGCTATTACACGATTCGGCATTAGTACAGTCGTAAATGCACAACGAGTTCACTTTACTCATTGATCTCTCGAACAGCAGTCGCATAACACACTATAAAACACTTAATGTACTGGTGACATATTTGTGTCATCGTACTATACAGGAAGATTCTTACATGTTCAAAAATTTCGTCGAGAGCTGTTTCGACACGTTGGTGAAGTCAAGCCAAAGGTTAGCCCTCCGCTATTCATGTCGGATCAGAGCCATTATGAAGGCTTTCAAGGACCCTTGAAAGCTTTTAAGTCGCTGGCAGGCAGTGGGGGTGGAGTGGCGTGGCGCGGCGCGCGACCTACAGCCGGTCATTAGAGCCAGGGCGCTGTTTGTGCTTATTGTGATTGCAAAACGGCCGACACTGCGCTTTCGGCTTTCATTCTGGAACCGGCAGAACACAGAACACGAAAGGTAAGGCAGTCTCTTAAATCCGTATGTAAACGCACAAGCGCAGGGATAGACGGACTGCGGTTCTTCTTATTCTGTAGCGCCTCAAGTTCCTTGTGCGTGAGGATTGTTACTATTGCTAGACCTAGCCTGGTTGCTCTGTGGGTACCCATTATACAATAAACAGAAACTGGACTGCTGGAGTATCGGTGAGTTATAGCATTATTCTTTCTCGCAATTATCTTTAGTTTCACCTCTAGAGAAGGTTTGTGGGTGTCAAAAATATTACGTTAAATTTTAGTGCGAGTTCCACAATGAAATTTACGTATCCCTTTATCTTATTGAAGGAAGCTGATACTGTGGTGAGTGAACATAGCGGATACGGCACAAATAGCAGCAGCAAGTTTATGGTGAGTAAATCAGAGATCTGGTGAGCAATCGCAACACTTCAATACTATCAAATACTTCTCATGTGCTCTTAGCACACCGGTCACAGCGCACAAACCACATTTCTCTCATAGGAGAAACAATTATTTATCACACACCACATGTCTACGATTGGATTTGTCAGAATTACTACTCCTCTGATACCTCACGTTAGGAACCCAGAACTTTCAGTTCTTTATTTCGTCATTTAATTTTAACTCTGTAATTTTATTGTCCATCCGACGGCTCTTAAATGTGATGGAGATCTACAAGGAAATGCGGCATAAGTTCTCTCAGCAGTTCGATTTAACTTGTGTTAATGTGCATCCACCAGAGCTCGCAAAGGTTCATTCCTTTTGTTTTCAGCAAGGTCTTAAGTGCTCGAGTTTACGTGAATGTGCATGTTAGACTGAGGTCATCCATATAATAACTCGTGGATCAGTTTGTTACCAACAAACGGGAGAGTAAATGGAACGCCTAATTATAAAAACTTGCATATGGATCCTTAGTGCTTGATTTAGCATTGTGGCCAGAAGAAGAGTTACGAGGGCGTGCTCAAAAGTACTGCCTCCGAATTTTTATGTGCACTGTCAAAGCTTTTAAAATAAAATAAACGATAATATTCTATGCCTTTATACTTCATGTCCATATATCTATTTCTTAACATATTAAATCCTGGCGACGAACACGTATATCCCAACGAGAGACCAGCTTGTTGATACCGTCACTGTAGAATGTTATACTTTGTTGACGTATGCAAAACGTCATTTCTGCTACCACCGCTTCATTACTAGCAAAGCTGCGCGGAGTAGCCGCGCTGTCTCAGGCGTCTTGTCACGGTTCGTGGCCGGCCGGAGTGGTCGAGCGGTTCTAGGCGCTTCAGCCTGGAACCGCGCGACCGCTACGGTCGCAGGTTCGAGTCCTACCTCGGGCATAGATGTGTGTGTTGTCCTCAGGTTAGTTAGGTTTAAGTAGTTCTAAGTTCTAGGGGACTGATGACCTAAGATGTTAAGTCCCATAGTGCTCAGAGCCATTTGAACCATTTTGAACCGTTAGCTGTGCTTTCAAAATGGTTCAAATGGCTCTGAGCACTATGGGACTCAACATCTTAGGTCATAAGTCCCCTAGAACTTAGAACTACTTAAACCTAACTAACCTAAGGACATCACACACACCCATGCCCGAGGCAGGATTCGAACCTGCGACCGTAGCAGTCCCGCGGTTCCGGACTGCAGCGCCAGAACCGCGAGACCACCGCGGCCGGCCTGTGCTTTCCGTTTACAAACAAACCACGGTTAGTGCAGCTACTCCCGTCGGAGGTTCTAGTCTTCCCTTGGGCACGGGTGTGTTTGTTGTCTGTAGCATTAGTTAAAGTAGTGTGTAAGCTTAGGGACCGATGACTTCTGCAGTTCGGTCCCATAAGATCTTACCACAAATTTCCAATTTCCAATCACTACCAAAGTGCAGTCCTCGAATGTCAGATGGGGCCAAGTCGGCTCTGTTTGGTGGATGACTCGTCGGATTGTCGGAGTCGTCGTAGCGCTCTTACATTGAAGCACCAAATAAACTGGTATAGGTATGAGTAATCAAATACAGAGATACGTAAACAGGAAGAATACGGCGGTGCGGTGGGCAACGCCTATATAAGACACCAAGAGTCTCGCTCAGTTGTTAGATCTGTTACAGCTGCTACAATGGCGTGTTTCAAGATTTATGTGAATTTGAACGTGGTATTATAGTAGGGGCACGAGCGATGGGACACACCATCTCCGAGGTAGCGATGAAGAGCGGAATTTCCCGTACGACCAATTCACGAGTGTACTGTGAATATCAGGAACCCAATAAAACATCAAGTCTTTGACATCGCTGCGACCGGAAAAAGACCCTACAACAACGGGAATAGCGACGACTGAAGAGAATCGTTTAACGTGACAGAAGTGCAACCCTTCCGTAAATTGCTGCAGATTTCAATGCTGAATCATCAGCAAGTGTCAGCGTGCGAACCAGCCTACGAAACATCAGTGATATGGGCTTTGGGAGCTGAAGGCTGTTTTTCCCTCTTGATGTCTACACGACACAAAACTTTACGCTTCGCCTGGGGCTGTCAACACCAACATTGGACTGTTGAAGACTGGGAACATCTTGCCTGGTCGGACGAGTCTCGTTTCAAGTTGTATCGAGCGGATGGACGTGTACCGGTATGGAGATAACCTCATGAATCCATGGACCCTGCAAGTCATCAGGGGACCGTTCAAGCTGGTGGAGGCCTGTAATGGTGTGGGGCGAGAATAGAATAAAAATACGTAGGCATAGCTTTTCAGACGCCCTCGTAGTAATCACAGAGCTAGTACCAAGTCTGGAACGCTATGGCAGCGAGCCTAATGTGAAGGCCGTGGATTCTAACGCGGTAGTACTGGCCATGCACGCTGCAGTCACTGTGACATGTAAGAGTCCACCATTACTTTAATTTAAGGTATTACGTAACCACCCATTATTTGTACGTGTCAACACAAACATTTCGTGATAGCCGAAATAAGTTTCACCCTTCTAAATGTTTTTTTTAAGTCTATTCATCTGGTCACCGACTGTTAAACGCAATCGGCACATGTTTTCCAATATTTCATCAGATCTTCATAAAAAAAACATAGAGCAACAGCACTGTATTGAAAGCCAACTAGTGAAAAATATGTTGACATTGGGGTGTTCACATTGTCCAACTGGAAGAGGGACAGTCTCCGTGTGAAGGAGACAAAAGCACTCCGTTATATGGAGAACCTTAGCATCTCACTACCGAAGGATTGAGTTTTCCATACAGGTTCTCACACTTCTTTAGACTCAATGGTTACCAGTTTTCGCCTCAGATTTAGTTCTCAAGCTATCAGAAACGAGGAAAATGTAGATCACAAATCATACCATTCACAGAAAATGATGCAGCAGTCTTAGGTTAATTTAATTTTGCTAGCACGTAAGCTACTGAAATTCAGGAAGTAAGGCCATCACCAAGTTGGACAAGAATTCCTTAACAGGGACCGTAAAATTACGCTACTAATGAAGACCAGTTTTAAAATTTTCCTGTGGTGTCGTCCGAAGAGTAAGGTCCCAGGTCACATATGGTACCTCAGACAGCACCCAAAGCTAAAGACAGTCGCTGCCAGACCCAGCCACGAATGAAAGACCTCAGTGAAGAAAAGCTCTCAAGAGATTCCATAAGCGCAGCTGCTGGATGTCTACTTACATCAGAGCGCAGCGCCGCTAGGTCCACTCTGTTATCTCCGATCGCCGGCCAGAGTGGCCGAGCGGTTCTAGGCGCTTCAGTCTGGAACCGCGCGACCGCTACGGTCGCATGTTCGAATCCTGCCTCGGGCATGGGTGTATGTGATTCCTTAGGTTAGTTAGGTTTAAGTAGTTGTAAGTTCTAGGGGACTGATGACCTCAGAAGTTAATTCCCATAGTGCTTAGAGCCATTTGAACCATTTGTTATCTCCCGATTAAGAGAGCAACATCAAATGCCGACAAGGCTGTTTCGAGTGTGTTATTTAGTCCACCACAACACTTAAATACTAGGATTTTGTCAACAGGTTGAAAGTATGTAGTATGTCATAATCATAAACATAAATTTCTATACATCCATCTACCTGAGAGTTTCGTTTTTCGTCGTTGGAAATGCCTCAGATAGACAGTTATAGGTGGACGCGTAGCTCAACGTGCAATACAAACTGAAGAGCAGTATTGTTTATCAGAAATAAAACGTTGGCCTATGAAACATATATGGACCTTGAGGAGGTCAACGGTAAGGATAGTCGTACCGTGTGTGTAACAACAGCGGAGCGGAATCTATGTATAGGCCAGCCTAACCCGTGGATCAGCTATAGCAGTTTCAGTGGTTTTAGGGGCAACAATGTGTATGATTGAGTGATCTAACTTTGGAACGTTAGCCAACTTAGCCTTGCCGGAGTGCAAACGGCTGAAATCAAGCGGAAATTAGACTCGTTATTTTTTCCCCAGGCCTTGCAGCTCTAATGCGTGGTTTAATCATGATGACATCCTATTGAGGAAAATATTCTGGAGGTAAAATAGTATTGGTAACTATATTATTCCATTTAATGAGCAAGATACGTAACACAGGTGAAATACACTACTGGCCATTAAAATTGCTACACCAAGAAGAAATGCAGATGATAAACGGGTATTCATTGGACAAATATATTATACTAGAAATGACATGTGATTACATTTTCACGCAATTTGGGGGCATAGATCCTGGAAATCAGTGCCCAGAACAACCACCTCTGGCTGTAATAACGGCCTTGATACGCCTGGGCATTGAGTCAAATAGAGCTTGGATGGCGTATACAGGAACAGTTGCCCTTGTAGCTTCAACACGATAACATAGTTCATCAAGAATAGTGACTGGCGTATTGTGACGAGCCAGTTGCTCGGCCACCATTGTCCAGACGTTTCCAAATGGTGAGAGATCTGGAGAATGTGCTGGCCAGGGCAGCAGTCGAACATTTTCTGTATCCAGAAAGGCCCGTACAGTACCTGCAACATGCGGTCGTGCATTATCCTGCTGAAATGTTGAGTTTCGCAGGGATCGAATGAAGGGTAGAGCCACGTGTCGTAACACATCTGAAATGTAACGTCCACGGTTCAAAGTGCCGTCAATGCGAACAAGAGGTGACCGAGACGTGTAACCAATGGCACCCCATACCATCACGCCGGGTGATACGCCAGTATGGCGATGACGAATACACGCTTCCAATGTGCTTTCACCGCGATGTCGCCAAACACGGATGCGACCATCATTATGATGTAAACAGAACCTTGATTCATCCGAAAAAATGTTTTGCCATTCGAGCACTCAGGTTCGTCGTTGAGAACACCATCGCAGGCGCTCCTGTCTGTGATGCAGCGTCAAGGGTAACCGCAGCCATGGTCTCCGAGCTGACAGTCAATGCTGCTGCAAATGTCGTCGAACTGCTCGTACAGATGGTTATTGTCTTGCAAACGTCCCCACCTGTTGACTCAGTGATCAAGACGTGGCAACACGATCCGTTACAGCCATGCGGATAAGATGCCTGTCATCTCGAATGCTAGTGATACGAGGCCGTTGGGATCCAGCACGGAGTTCCGTATTACCCTCCTGAACCCACCGATACCATATTCTGCTAACAGTCATTGGATCTCAACCAACGCGAGCAGCAATCTCGCGATTCGATAAACCGCAATCGCTACAATCCGACCTTTATCAAAGTCGGAAACGTGATGGTACGCATTTCTCCTCCTTACACTAGGCATCACAACTGCTGTTTGTGTATGAGAAATCGGTTGGAAACTTTCCTCATGTCAGCACGTTATAGGCGTGAATGCTCTGAAAAGCTAATCATTTGCATATCACAGCATCTTCTTCCTGTCGGTTAAATTTCGCGTCTGTAGCACGTCATCATCGTGATGTAGCAATTTTAATGTCCAGTAGTGTACTTTCCGAAGAATTTAATATTTCCATTCCAAAGAAGGCAGGTGCTGACATATGTGAATACTACCGAGCCATCAGTTTAAAAAATCACGATTGCAAAATATTCAAAACATCGACACGAATTATTTATAGATGAATGGAGAAACTACGAGAAGTAGTTAAGAACAAAGTGAGACTGGGTTGCAGCCTATCACTGATATTATTCAGACTGTACATTGGGCCAGCAGAAAGGAAACACAGAAGATGTTTGGGAAGGCAATTAAGGTTCAAGGACAAGAAAGAAGAATCAAGGTTTGTCGATAACATTGTCGTTCTGCCAGGGATGAGATGATCAGTTAACAGAGTGGTATAGTGTCTTGAAAAGGAATTATGAGGTGTATATAACAAAAATAGAACAACAAAAATAAATGTAGTCTAAATAAATCAATAGATGCTGCGAGAATTAAAGTACGAAATGAGATACTAAAAGTAGTTGCTGAGTTTTGCTATTACGGCGGTAAAGCAAGTGATGATGACGGGAAGAGAAAAGACATAAAATGATGACCTGCAATAGAAAGAAACTCATGTCTGAGAAGAATAATTTCCTAACGTCTAGTATCAATTTAAATGATAGGAACTCTTTTCTTATTGTATTTGTCTGATCACAGTGAAACGTGGACGATTAGAAATTCAGATACGAAGAGAACAGCAGTTCTAGAAATGTGGTGATACAGCAGAATGCTGAATATAAGATGGGTGAATAGAGTAAGTAATGAAGAGGTACCGAACCGAATTGGGGAAAAAGGATTTTATGGTAGAACTGGACCAGCAGAACGGAACAGTAGATGGGAAGCGCCCTAGCGTATCAAGGAATTATCAGTTCAGTAATGGAATGGGGAACTACGGGGAGGGGGGATTGTAGTGAAACACCACGGCTTCAGTAGAATAACCGGGTTGATATGGATGATGTGGAAGTTACACAACGATGAAGAGTCTTGCACAGGATAGTCTAGAAACGAGAGCTGCATCAAACCAGTCTTTGATCTCAGAAACAGCACAACAAATAACAACATAACGCGCTGCAAGAAAGAAAACATGTCCTGGAGATAGCCATGGTACTACCTGAAGAGGACAAAAATCATTTTGACTTCTCGACAAGGTACACAGCAGACGTATTAAATCTGTTACTGAGATTAACAATTATAACCAACACTTCTTGCAGAGCTGAACGTTGGAAGCTTTGCACTACTTTATCCTGTGAGCTCAGAAAGGACTATAACTCCGATTTTTACTGCCCTGAAACATTACCACTTTGTATGACATCCAACCCGTATCTGAATAAACATTATCTGATTACGTTTGTTTTTAAATTTCGTAGCGACAAGAACTTGCTCATAGCGCAACGGATGTTTTTACAGGAGTTAGAGCAAGACAAAATCGAAACCATACTCCTCACATGAGATCGCACGCAGTTACTCACTTCAAACACTAATACAAGAAAAAGACTCACCACGAAGGAATCATCCGAATGGGAAGGAATTCAGAAAATGTAATATATATGTACAGGGAAACAAATGGTATTAGTTTCAGAAAAATTAGATGATTTATTCAAGAGAAAGAACTTCACGAATTGTGCAGGTCTGCAACACATTGGTAAACCTCTCGGCCTTAAGCAAGCAGTTAGCCGGCATGGCAATGAGTGATCGAATGTTTTGATGTCCTCCTGAGGGATTTTGTGCCAAATTCTGTCCCATTTACGCGTTAGATTTCCAAAATCCCGAGCAGGTTGAATAGCCCTGCCCACAATGCTCCAAACGTTCCCAATTGTACTGGCCAAGGTAGGGTCAAAGAAGCACGAAAACGAGCAGTGGGAACACTCGCCTGTGTGGTAGGCATTGCCTTGTTGAAATATAAGCTCAGGATGGCTTGCCATGAAGAGCGTAGAATATCGTCGATTTACCGCTGTGCCGTCAGAGTGCCGCGGATGACAGGAAAATTGGTTCTGCTAGGAAAACAAATGGCATCCCAGACCATTCCTGCTCGCTGTCGAGCAGTATTGCGGGCGACGGTCAGGTTGGTATCCCACTGCTCTGGGGGCCTCTCCAGATACATTTTCGCTGGTCATCGGAATTCAGTTTCAAGTCGGACTCACCACTGAAGACAATTCTGCTCCAGTCAATGAAATTACAGGCAGAAAACTTGTCTGGAGAAGAATTCTGCTAGACAAGCTCAAGTATTGTGGCATGAGTGGGACAGTGCACAAATGGTTTAATTCGTACCTAACTGGAAGAGTGCAGAAAGTTGAAATAAGCAGTTCTCATAATATGCAAAGATCAGCACATTCCTCAAACTGGGGAACTATCAAGAATGGGGTTCCACAAGGGTCGGTCTTGGGTCCTTTGTTGTTCTTAATATATATTAATGACTTGCCATTCTATATTCATGAAGAGGCAAAGTTAGTTCTCTTTGCAGATGATACAAGTATAAAAATCACACCCGACAAACAAGAATTAACTGATGAAATTGTCAATAATGTCTTTCAGAAAATTACTAAGTGGTTCCTTGTAAATGGACTCTCACTGAATTTTGATAAGACACAGTACGTACAGTTCTGTACAGTAAATGGTATGACGCCATTAATAAATATAGACCTTAATCAGAAGCATATAGCTAAGGTAGAATATTCAAAATGTTTAGGTGTGTCCACTGATGAGAGATTAAACTGGAAGAAACACATTGATGATCTGCTGAAACGTTTGAGTTCAGCTACTCATGCAATAATGGTAATTGCAAATTTTGGTGGTAAACATCTTAATAAATTAGCTTACTACGCCTATTGTCACTCATTGCTTGCATATGGCATCATATTGTGGGGTAATTCATCACTGAGGAATAAAGTATTTATTGCACAAAAGCGTGTTATCAGAATAATAGCTGGAGTCCACCCAAGATCAACCTGCAGACATTTATTTAAGGATCCAGGGATATTCACAGTAGCTTCTCAGTATATATACTCTCTTATGAAATTTGTTATTAACAACCAAACCCAATTCAAAAGTAATAGCGGTGTCCATAAGTACAATACTAGGAGAAAGGATGATCTTCACTATTCAAGATTAAATCTAACTTTGGCACAGGAAGGGGTGAATTATACTGCCACTAAAGTCTTTGGTCACTTACCAAATAGTATCAAAAGTCTGACAGATAACCAACAAGTATTTAAGAAGAAATTAAAAGAATTTCTGAATGACAACTCGTTCTACTCCATAGAGAAAATTTTAGATATAAATTAAGAAAAAAAGAAAAAACCAAACAAAAAAATTATTAAAAAAGTTAAAAAAAATAAAAAAGTTGTTATATTAACTTACTTATGTTGTTAAATTAACTTAATTATGTCATGTACTGGAAAATTTGACCCGTTACACATCATTATGAAACATCGTATTCATGATCCATGGAACTAGTATTAATCTAATCTAATCTAATCTAGAGACAGCGGTGGGTTACCAATCTCACTGCCGCCCACCATACGGCCCGCAACCAGGATCGATGGTCTGGGTTGCGTTTATTTTCATATCAGGATCCCTTTGGTTTTCATCCGCGGCACCCATACATAACAACGGTACGCCGACGACATTGTTCACCAAATTTTGTAGTCTTTCGTGGAAAGACATCCTGCTCTTACATTTCAGCAAGATAATGCGCGTCCACAAATGGTTCAAATGGCTCTGAGCACTATGGGACTTAACATCTTAGGTCATCAGTCCCCTAGAACTTAGAACTACTTAAACCTAACTAACCTAAGGACATGACACACATCCACGCCCGAGGCAGGATTCGAACCTGCGAACATAGCGGTCGTGCAGTTCCAGACTGAAGCGCCTAGAACCGCTCGACCACACCAGCCGGCTGCAAGTCCACACACTGCGAGGGTTTCTACTGCTTTTCTCCGTACTTGTCAAGCCCTACATTCACCAGGAAAGTCGCCAGATCATTCCCCAATTGAGAACGTTTGGAGCATTATTGCCAATTATCTCAGGATTTTGACAATCTAACCTGCCAACTGAACAGAATTTGGCACGATATGCCTCAAGACGACGACGTCCAGTACGATGCCAATCGATGTCAAGCCGAATAACCGATTGCATACGGGTCAGAGGTGGACCAAATTGACTTGCTCACATTGTGAAGCTAAACCTCTTTAATAAATCATCGATTTTGTCTGAAATTTGAACGATTTATTTATGTGTATATGTACAGTCATGCTCAAAAGTATTCGAACGACATGAATTACATTTCACCTGATCGCATGCAACCCACATAACGCAGCTGTCTAGCAGGTCCTCTAATCGCTCCACGGTACAGTCGTTTGATTATTGAAAATGGAAACACTGCTTTGTATCGCAATAACTTAAGATGTAAAGTAATATCACAAAACTACAGATATCAGGGAACACATTATCACTGATAAGACTGTCCTTATGGCTTGTAAGCTCACATTTATTACAATAAATAACATACCTCAAATGTTACCACTCTCATTATAACGTCAGATAGGTAATGCACGTAGTAAATTCGTCGTATTCATGATTTCCTCTTCAAAGTAACATACCGTACTTATTATATAACACAAAATGACATTAAAAATTTAAGTTATTCAAGAGCAGCTGGTTGAGAATATGTATGAACTTCAAATGACACGACGAACCGTCTCGTTCTGCATATGGATTCAAAACCAGGTCATGAAGACTAAGCAATGATTTCGTAACTGACGGAAACTAACAGTCATTACTGACTAGGCATACAGAGAGTGATATACCTTGATTTTAGACAGTATCAGTTTGCAAATATCAACTTTAAATTACATAACATAAACATTTTTAACGGACGCGAATTCCCACCCAGCATCTATTGTCCCTGTTAATGAACTACGTGAGATGTTAAATATTGCTTCTTCACAAGTAAAGTACTTGAAACGCCTTGAGGTAAAGCTTTGTGTTGGACAGGGATTCGAACCCAGAACCTAATCAGATTTTTATCGAAGCACAATCAAATGTGACATATCGGATTTTCTCGGCAGTAGCTAACTGAAATGACGAGACGGAACATTACTATTTTTTTCCTTCCCAGGAATCCAACCAGTCTCCTATCGCTGTTATATTCTAGAGAAAACGAACGTTAAATATGGGTCTGTTACACCAGCAGCGACATATGAGCATGTTTGAACTAGAAATAATATGACAAAGAGTTCAGTACTGACTGGGAATCGAACCCCACACATATCATTGTTGACTACACACAAAGAGACGTCAGCTACCAAATTTTTCTCCACCAGCAGCTAGGAATAACACCCTTGGATTTACAGTGATCTCACAAATAGTTCCGTGTCTCACTGGGAGTCAAAAACGTCAGATGTCGTTAGTGTTGACAATGAATGAACATACGTTAAAAATCCAAATTATTATCCACCAGCAGATAGGTGTTCTCATGCTAGAGCTTGATAATACATAATGAAATCTTTAGTGCCATGCCAGGATTCGAACCCATTCTCGCACAATACGCGGAAATGTTGAGGAATCTACAGTTTTGAACAAACAACAAATTGTAGTCGAGCTGTATTGTCTCGAAGGGATGATATTCCACGTTAAGGGTGGTCTGAGTTTGCATTCCCAATTCAGAACCAATTTTATCGACATACAGAAGCTCAAATAAAAGATGGAATGAGTGTCCTGTGACCCTAAATAGCGTTTGTTTCGTCACTAGTAATAAATAACTAGTGTAAGAAAGGTTACTGGTGATAGAGTTTGAGCTTTACATGTCGCCACTCCTGACTTTATTGTGGTTCAACTTAACGTCTACTTGATAGAGAAGGAATATCATGTTTAATGTGAATTTTGAGACCACAATTCCATTATACCTTCTTCACTTGGCGTAGCCAGAAGAGAATAGAATCTGTCGCTCCCTATCAAAAATAATAAGCAGAAGTTGGAATCGAACCCACATCATAAATATATGAACCTATCACCAATCCAACAGACCACCAAAGCCTCTTCTCTGTGACTCATTTTTCTATCATAACGCTGTGCGCCACCATGGATGAGAATTCTGACACACAGCCTCCCTGTAGTGGTTTGCAGCATGTTCAGTACACTCATTTACTTGGTTGACCGAATTGCCATGCACTAGCTGTGTCGGCTACCCAATGCATACATTCGATACTATTTTGTAATCACCAAAATAAAATCATGTAGCTGCCACCTACACAGAACTGCCAACACTGTAGGATCCAGAAGTTTAAATAGGAAGTGTTGCTTTCCACTTGAGCTACTTTATTGCGCTATCTATTTGTTGAAAACGCCGTGCAGTGCAAAAGAAAAGCTGTAAATGTCAGTCTCTCGGAAGTCAAGATCCAGCCAGATGCATTATCTCACAGCACTGTGGAATGCGGAAGTTCTGGAGTCATTGTTGTTGACTTCTGGAGGTGCTGTAGCTACATGTCAGCTAGTAGCGTAGCGGTAAGCGTCATGCACCGTAGATAAGACGTTGCGAGTTTGAGTATATTTACTGCTACATTTTTTAAAACGCAATTCTACTGTCTGATGAAGCTATCAATCTAATGGAACTTTGAACATAACTCCCTTCGCTTGTCAACCCAAAATAGTCTCATGTGGTAAAAGGGCTAACTTCTGCAACATTTTGTTCTTTTCAGGTTTAATAGACGGCCAGGCAGCAGATGCATCTCGAAACTTTTGTATTATGTATGGGGAGAGCGCATCATGCCAAAATACGTCAGAAAAGTATTTTCTACATTAGCTATCGTGTGGTAGTGGCATTTTATTCTTCTTCAAACCTTGTTTGACAGTTTTAACTCAGAACAAGTTTTCTATATGCATGTAATCGATAAACTGCATGTGCATTGTCAGACTGTTATAGATAACATCAGAGAATTCGCATATATCGTTGATGATTAATTTCTCTCTCATGTTTGCTATTGTTTTAACGACACTAAAAGAAACCTTATGAAAGTTGTGTACTGTATTATAAGAAATGAAATAAAACTACCCACGATAACCTTACGACGAAAGTCTCTTTAATAAAACTGATTATCTGTAGACAAGCATGCCTCTATCAACACGAGTTAGTACAATACTACTCACTCAGATTTCGATTGGATCTGTGTTTAATTGGTATTCTGTGTCATACTCAAGAGGTATGCAAATGTGGCATCTCATTAATAACGTTATGTATTCCTAGAAACTCAAAATTGGCTTGTCAGCAGCGGAAAGAGGCGTTAGCTGTTGTGCAGCATTGGAAGTTTTTCACCATTGCACTATGAGCCGAAACTACTTTTTGCGTTTTCCATATCGATGTCTGATCTGACTGCTTGTAGCTCTTTCACAGAAGGGATAAAAACATTACTGTCAACGTGACATTTAAAGAACGAGATTAGTTGCGATTTCCACGCACAACGACATTCCTGGGCTGAAAACCGTAAATTTACAATCTTTTGTTACACCTCAAGTGATAATAACTCAGATTATTCAATGGAAATGGCAGGCATTTCATTATCACAAGCCAAAGCATATACAGGGTGATGCACGAAGATATGCAAATATTTTAATATCCTATTCTAGAAGTAAAACTAAAGAAAGAGTTTGTATAAACATAGGTCTGTAAATGTTTAGTTACGGAGTTGCAGCTAATAAAACGTTTTGACTGAAATTTAGCAATTTCGCTGATATGAAGCCATCGCAAAACTGTACGAGATAAAAGTAAAGCACGATTTCCAAATATTTTGATGTTATTGGTCTGGTGAATCTAATAGAACATGTCCCAGACGTGTATCTGCAGTAGTTTTCCGGAACATTCAGACAAGCAAAGATTATTATACAAGAAAATGCGTTTACTTTCGTTAAGAATGTAGAAACGTTTATGTCATTGTTGGTATCGTTAGTGAGTTGTTTCAGTCCTTTCCTAACCTAGAAACGAGTATATGGTGTTTATTTATAGCAAATGTGATGGTAATGCTATGGGTGCAGTTAACTAACATCGCGTACGTTATCGAACTCGAAGGATTCCGAATGCACAAACCATTAGTGGAGTATTTAGAATGTTACGGGGGACAGGTTCTCTACCTAGCGTTCATAATCAGTACGAGCGCTCGATACGTGAAGACGATGATGAGGATATTATGGATGCTGTTCAACGTAGCCCGGTAAACAGTACACGACGTATCTCACGATTTGACATTTCACAATCTAAGGTACGGCCTACACTGAAAAACAGTAATCTGTATCCTTACCATTAAAAAAAGTGAATCATTTAATTCAGGGAGTTCCTGCCCTTCACTTGGAGTTGTGCAACTGGTTAGATACTAATCGGCAGTTATACAAATGCATTTTATTTACTGATGAGGCATAGTTTACTCGAGGTGGTATAAATAATTTACGTAAACAGCACTTATGGTCTGAAGCACACTTACATACAACAGTGCAACGCAATTTCCAGTAGCGATCTAGCATAAATGTGTGGTGTGGTATAACCATCACACACTTTATTGGACCATTCATTTTCTCAGGAAGTCTAACTGGCGAGACGTACTTACAATTCATTCAAGAAGAAATGCCCCGTTTGCTCGAAGATGTTCCACTTGATATGCGATTGCAAATTTATTTTAAAAGTGACGGCGCATCTCCACATTTCACCGACGCCGTTACTACACATGTTAATGAACATTATTTCCCAGAAATTGCTTGGTCGTAATGCTACACGTCTGTGGCCTCTCGGATCGCCCGATTTAACAACAATGGATTTTTGTGTATGGGGATGGATGAAGGACGTAGTTTGTGAGGACAAAGTCAATACACGTGAGGCATTACTTGCTCGCATTATGCATGCAACAGACGAAATTAGGAACAACCCTGTGAAACTGAAACGAGCAACGAAATCTGTTAGTAGACTTGCAGCTAAATACATTGAATTCGGTGGAGACGTTTTTGAACATTAATGTGAATGTATTGTGAAATTGTATGTACACTGTACAATTTCCTTAACACTGAGCTTAGTTTTTTCCGGTGTAACATGACTTCACGTGTGCTATGATATTAATAAATGCAGATTATCTGACACATTCACACAGTTTCAGTTAACGGTATTACCATCATTTTTCCAAAATTAAATTCTCTACAATTTCTGTTGAAAACTTTGTTTAATTGTCTCTAATTTAAAAAACAAATTGGGCCAAGTTGTTTATAAATTACAAAATTTACTGCTTCCATGAATGTTCTTGAAAACTACTGCAGATACATGTCTGGGACATGTTTTATTAGATTCACCAGATCAATAACAACAAAATAAAGGGAAACCGTGCTTTGCTTTAACCTCGGACAGTTTTGCGATGGCTACATATTAGCGGAGTTGCTAAATTTCAGGCAAAATCTTTTAATAGCCGTAACTTCGTGACTAAACAGGCGGGAAACGAGTATCCTATCGTTCGCAATAGATTGAGACTGACTGACTGATTCTGCCGCTAAGCTTTCCTATTTGGCTCACGCCAGAGCTCATACGACTCCTTGAGACATAAATTTAGTCTTCACCTAAAGATAAGCTACCCTATTAGAAGGAGAAGTGATTACAGATTCTTGGGGACGGACAAGAGCTTACCGACTCACGCGTGAGTAAACGGCATGAAAAGTGTCTCACAGTAGACGACTTTCAAGGCGATTTTATTGCTGCATCAACAATTACACTCTTCCATACGGTTTATGGTGAAGGGTAGTTCTGACACAACTATCTTTTCCCAACTTTCCTGTGCCATCCGCAAATGGTGTTCGATAAGAACGACTCAGGCTAAGCCTGTGCATAAGCTTGAGATTCTCTGATTTTATCGTAATTGTCGTTTCGTGAACTGTAATCGAAAGAAAGTAATGTTATCTGACTGTCCTTAAATCATACTTTGTCAGAATTTGCAGTAGTAAAAATTTCCCTCAGTCTAGTAGTTCTTGCCACAGGGGTTTTGTACATTTCTCCGTGACGCTCTCTATTTTACTACGCGTACCAGTGACAATCACGTAGCTCTTCCTTGTGTCTTCTCTATTAATCCATTGACGAACAGTATTCAAGAACCAGACGAACTAGTATTATGTAAATTATTGTTTCTTGGTTAAATTATATTTTACTAAATGTCTGTCTGCTATTTGCCTTTTCAACACGTAGTTCAGTGTGGTTGTACAACTTTAAACCGCTCCAGACATACGTTTTTGGATATTTTACGACTGTTACTATCACTAGCGAATGATTGCCAATACTCTGATGGAACAAAGAACATTATCTTAATTTATGTAAGCGTAATACGATACATTTATTTATGTCATGCACCAGTTCCTTCACAAAGCGTCAATTCTCTAGACCACTTTCTGAATTTCACTATAATTCTCTAGTGTTACGGCTCTCCTGTGTAACAAAGCATCAACTTCGAAGAGCCTCACTGAGATTCCAAAACTACAAACCAATTATTTATATACACCTCGAACAGTAGAGGTCCTAGTATACTTCCTTCGTATGTGGCCGAAGTTCCCGAAGCGATTTGGAATTTACGATTTTCTCCATGAAGAATGTCGTTTCTAGTTCAATCCTCATGGATACTTAGTCAATAGTGAGAAAGCCAGTGGCACGAATGTAGAGATGAACAGAATTTTTCAGATGAAGTTATTAATTTCCAACGGGGGCACTGCAGTATGCGAGACATAGTCCGGCCGTGATAGCTAGTTTGCAACCGGAGCACCGTGTACGCGGCCAAGGCCAGCGTCGCCTGAAACTCAAGCCTTCCAACATTAATTATCCTGTGCTGCCGTGTGACGCGGCGGCTAATTTTCTGAAACGTAGAGCCGTAATTGCGCTCTAAAAAGACGGAGGACAGGTAGGTGGTCGTGAGGGTGGCTCCTCGCCTAACGAAGCGCACCGAGACCAGTTGATCGCGGAAGATCGTCACAGTAAACCCGGCGACTGCTCAGATAGCTCGAGACGCTGAGCCCACAACGTGACGGTTATTTTTAGGCGATGAGCCGGAACACGAAACACCGAGACGAGGTTAAAATATCTTGCGTTCAGCAGTCAGCAGAGGGCTGAATTCAAGCTTCCGTACAAACGTAAAGTGTTGCGAGAAGGGACTCTTCCATAAATAAGTAACTTGTGAAACTCTTTTTCTCGTTCCTAAGGAAGTAGCATATAATTCGCGTTATTATATTTCACCCAGTGGCTCAATCAGATAATTAATGTTACTAAAATTTCTAGATTCTCCACAGACCTCTTTTTCTGACATGCAATGTGACTTTCAACAATTGGAATCCTCAGATAAACTATGTCTTACATGTTGATATCCAGGTTAAACGGTTATTTCACACTAATTTTGTTCAGAGTTCGGGAGAAGGCAAAGGCACATGCTGTTTAGTAGGTCATCTCAGTGTTCAAACCATGCTCTACGTTGTTTGCAACTTTGCATTACTAGACATTCTCGGGGCTGAATCCTGTGTAGAGCTAGTCATCAAAATCCTGATCTGTTCCTCTTTTTATTTACAGCTTACACTGAATGCTTCATTGTAAAATGAGAGAGGCAAATTGTACAACTTGGTACTGGGAAAGGTGGTCTGTAGGCAGAAGTGTAGTACATTCGAACCTGGGAAGACAATTAAAATAAACACTCTAAAATAATACTTTCAATGCCAACAAGAGAAATAAAAGTATTTTGGCAAAACAATTAAAATAAACACTCTGAAATAATACTTTCAATGCCAACAAGAGAAATAAAAGGATTTTGGCAAAGTTCCCTATGAAATTTTGAAATGCAGCACCACTGTCATAGGACTTACGCACTTGGGTGACTTTAAACATGAAATGATTTAAACATTTAGAATCGAGGCAGTAATTTTTTTGCCTCATACTTGAAATTTTAAATCTGTGATTAGAAAGTCAGTCTCAACAGACAAGTGCATTAGCTAGGTAGTTTGGTATCCGTTGTGGCGTTTTAACTTGTGTTTTGCCCGATTGTGACTTAGTCGACAGCTCAAGCTTCATAAAGTGCTCTCTTAATACAGCATCATATTTAGTTAACAGTCTAATCGGGTGCAGAAAATTTCCTTTGATTTCCACCAACATATGGTCTCTGCGGCCGCGGAAGTGGAGAGCTGATTCAGTCAAAAACATAGTGAGATCTAACGGTCATTTTAAACACCTCTCCATTTCCTTTTTGTTACAGATGCTGTTTGGATAACGTAATCAATTGTTCAATGGGCAATTAGACTTGTTCTTAAGGTTTCCCAATTTTCAAAGCAAGATTGACTTTTTTCTCTGAGGTTTCATCGTTGTAAACTTTTGGAATATGTTCCCACTAAGGTGGAAAACTAGCATAAAATTTAGAAGCATTATTTAAAATGACGTCTGTGCTAAAGAGCTAAGGAAAAACCAGTACAAAATTCGGTTTTCAGATGAGTATGAGGTTTTATAATTTACTCACAATTTGGGTGCCGATAAAGACCTAATTAAACGTCAACTGTCGGTTAGCACTAATCTTCTTTTCCTAACCGCCTTGTCTGTTAACAGAAGCTAATGGTACATCGTTGTTTTGAAATGATTCACTTCCTATTTGAATTAAGTCAACCCTTAGATTTTATGGAAACGGGAAAAATTTCCGACATTTTCTTTGAGCTCTTCAGTTTCTTTGTCAATGTCCCATAACCACTTCTCCGTTTTTGTCACTTCAGGCAGTTTTCTCGTTAGTTACAAATTCACTCTTGCATTGAGATAACTTTATAACATCTTCCTGCACGTCAATTTGGTCTCGCGTTTCTTGAACATTCCATGCTGAAGAAGAAAGTTTAGCAAATATCAACACTGAGCTGACCAGAGACTGGTCTTCCAAAACTTTGGCCTTCGGGGTTTTTTCTTTGTTGTGCTCCACTTGGACGATGTTACTCCACGTTCGTGTATATATATCTAATTATATGTCTAAAAATTATTTAATTCAATCAATAATAACAATTTCTCATCGATAAAAACAAAGTAATCATAAGAAACTATTAATTCATATAGTACAAATAGCATTTATTTACCAGCACATAATCACACTGAAAATATTACGGGAAAAATAAAGAAAATCTAAGTGCCGAGTTCTTTCACTCACTTTTGTCACTCATAGTGACATACGGTGGATTCTTGCAGCCGCGCGGGATTAGCCGAGAGGTCTCAGGCGCAGCAGTCATGGACTGTGTGGCTGGTCCCGGCGGAGATTCGAGTCCTCCCTCGGGCATGGGTGTGTGTGTTTGTCCTTAGGATAATTTAGGTTAAGTAGTGTGTAAGCTTAGGGACTGATGACCTTAGCAGTTAAGTCCCATAAGATTTCACACACATTTGAACATTTTTGATTCTTGCAAGTGGACAGGTCCTGCTCTCCAGTCTAATCTGGCCCTTGTAGAAAAATGCAGTAACTGCGTTGGGTGTACCTACCTGGTGCAACTAGTCCCTTTGTCGAGGGTCACCATATAGCTTGAGAACCCAGCATTGAAATGACGCGTTCTCACGCTGCCTGTTGGCCCTCGAAAAAGGGAGAGATTTCACGTTTATTTTCTCGTAATATTCCCTGTAAAGACAAGTGTATGTCGATCGAGATCCATGCAAGTTGGATACTGGCATAGGAGTCTGCATAGGGTCGGGGAGGGGGGTTGGGAGAGCGCCAGGTGGGGGGTCGGAGGGGCAACAAGAGAGGGCACTCGGCCTCTCCTGGAACCTGGGAAAAGGCTTTTTTGTCGTTACAGATTTCTCTCGAGTTTCTAGCAGTCATTATCTGTGACCCCGCTAAACTGCACATTTAACGCTGCCGAACATGACAGAAATTATTGTAGCTTTAGCAACCACTATTATCTTGGCTTCTTTCAGATGTCACTCCGTTAACGGGAAATTATGCCGATTCCCTGCTGCGGCAGTGGTTTCACTGTTGTTCTGCAGTCAAGCTGGATACAGACCTGTACAGAACAGTGGATAAATAGTGTCTTAAATCTTTTTCTGTCGCTTCGTCTTTCATCCCTTACAGAGGTGCAGAAAGGGGCCGGTCCAGTACACCAGCGCACAGATTCCGTCACCAATTCCCATCACACCTTACACATGTCACCACTATACGAGCTAGTCATCCTTCCCAGTTTACAATAAGGAATCCCCGTCCTTACTCCACAATGAAATCACAACAGTAGTTTATTTGCTGTAGACAACGAAAACTCATGATCGCTTGCTGATCCTCCATTTAGTTTTCATGGTACAGCTACTGTAGCGCACTCATAAGAACACAGACGTTTTATACTACCAGTGTGTACATCTGGACTTAATCCGAAATATATCCACCGAAGAAAGAAGTACTTTTTGCGCTAAAAGAGATAGGAAAATTATAGAATTTTAAGGTCGAAAAGATAACCTCTCCAGAACTGGAACAGTGTCAAGGTCTGTGGGTTGAACTCAGCGCCGCGTATAATCGCAAATATACGAATTCTGCATTTCCGTTGTCAAGGTTGCACAAAAAATTGGCAGACTGGAGAGGTGAGAATTTCCTTTTTTCAGTCCTATGTTGCCAAAATACGATTCTAGCGGCTAATTTAGAGACTGTCCACATTCATCGTGTCGTACAATGCTACTGGTTTACTGTACCTAACCACCAAAATCAAATATAGCTTGCAAAATACACAGTTTTCAGCTTCAGTTACGAGACTCACAATAAAAATGTTAAAACATTAAAGTAATGCCATGACGTTGAACTATTTCGTAGGAGTTACAAGAAATTTGGTGGAGAGGATATCCATGTAGTATTATCTTAGGATAGGTATGTCGAATCAAGGGATAATTTTAAAATCGCCGGGCGTATCATGCAAAAGGAATATTTTCATTGAAGGGATCCGAAGCAGAATGATATTGTAAGGTAGTAATCCAACTACTTACAAAGGAAGTTCTCCAGGTCAGTGGTTTAAAATCGAGTGGACATGAGAATAAAAAGAATAAAATATAGCATCATTACTGTCTGAATGACTGTCAATGCCAGTCAGCACTAAAACTACTCGTTTTACTGCTTGCGCCATCTGAAAGTCAGTGCAGTAGTCTTATTGCATTACACCTGCACACAATGTAGTGAAACTGTCACTATGCGCGTACTAATGGTGGACATGAGTAGGCGAAGGCCAATTTTCCTGTGTACATTGTTAAGCTGCTGCGCGAAAAGACATATCGAATTTACGCACTGGATAATCAAGTTGATGTTGCAGTGGGGTGTATTTCATTTGCCTGTATGTTACATTACATCATGTCGTAGAAATACTATGGGTGATTTAGAAAAATATAGACAGACATATTGGACAGGAACAGAGGCTTTACGTCTGACAGCTCTCAGAGAACAAGACGTCAGGGAGTCTTACAACATTTGTGAAATTTCATACTCAGTAACTGAAGGAACAATAAGAAGCCACAGTGAATATGTACGTTCATACAGAATAATGTAACGAACAGTAGTTTTGATGGCATTGGACAACTGACATACAGAGTATTGGTTTTCGCTGAAGACATTGAAATATCTCGAAAACTATACATCGGATCAAAAACAGTTATAATTCCAATTTGTTTCACTCGGAAGGATACATAGAATAATACCACACTCGACCCTCCAACCCACCCCGTGCGTGGGTGGCGGGGGGCAACTTTGAAATCTTCAACGAGATCCCCCGTTTCTTATTACAGATTACGATCCTACGACAAAACTGTATGTTTTATCTGAAGCATTCTCGTTTCGCCAGAGATGGCGCTACAATCCCAGGAATAAAAATTGGTAGGTAAACAATTTTAATTTACGACATGCTACTTCAAATGGCTATGCGACTTAACTTCTGAGGTCATCAGTCGCCTAGAACTTAGAACTAATTAAACCTAACTAACCTAAGCACATCACACACATCCATGACCGAGGCAGGATTCGAACCTGCGACCGTAGCGGTCGCTCGGCTCCAGACTGTAGCGCCTAGAAACGCACGGCCACTCCGGACGGCCGACATGCTTGAGTGGCCCTTGAATATCCATTGATAAGTGGGACCCCACCTCCATTCTGCGAGAGTGGTACAGACCAGCATTTCATAACATGTAATTGGAAACCCCATTCGCAGCGTTATATGTCTCCGACATACGGAACAGGGGACAACTCGACGTGCCACCGTGGAAGTGTAGCGAACTACGACGCATCGTAACAGGCAATACACTACGACCGGAGCTCACGTAGTATTGTCACAATACTGCATCGTCGTAAGTATCGTCCATACCACATGTCACTGCATCAAGACGTTCATGGCGCCTATTTCCATAACTGGGTAGTGTTTTGCGAGTGGGCACCCCAACAAATGTAAACGAACCCACGTTCTTTGCCGCAGTACTACTTTCCGATGAGTCTACATTCACAAACCATCGTAGCGTTAACCAGCATAACATGTATTACTGGAATGTACACAGTCCCCACTGGCTACGGCAAGTTGACCATTATCGTCCTTGGCCGGTTAACGTATAGTGTGGCATCGTGGGGCACAAACTAATTGGTCCGCATTTAATAGACGGCGCGCTGACTGGAAGCAAATACCGAGCGCTTTTGGAAGAGGAAGTACCGGTACTACTGCAGGATGTTGCCTTGGACGTTCGAAAACGTATGTGGTGTCGGTATGAAGGTTGCCCAGCACATTACGCAGTTGAAGCACAGGTGGTGGACCGGCAGAAGTGGCCCTATCATCTGGTCCGCTACGTTGTCGGATTTGACGTGGCCGGATTTCTTTCTGTAGGGATATTTGAAAGATAAGATGTTCCAGCAAGTGCCAACGGGCCGTAGTCCTAAAGACTTGGTCGACTGCAACAGAAACGCCTGTGCTGACATTGCCGCAGATATACTTCGGTCCTGTACACGGAAATTTCAAAAGCGTATCGGTAAGTGTGTTGAAGTCGGCGGTACTACGTCTGAACACTTACTGTAATTGGAAAAGTAGAGTAGCGTTAGCCTCGAGCCACGTCCACAGTGCTGCGATGAGTAGTTCCCTGTCTGATATGTCGTAAGAATACAGCGTTGTGAATGGGATTTCCAATTAGAAGATATGAAACACTTACCTATTCTACCCACGCAGCATTGCGCTGTGGTCCCACGTACCATTGGATATTCAAGAGCCATTGAGCAATTTGTCGTAAATCAAAACTGTGTACTCATTTCTGTTCCTCAGACTGTAGCGCCATCTGCGCCAAAACGAAGAAAATGCTTCAGAGAAAACGTATGTAGAATTTACTTCAGAATGGTAATATGCAATAAAAAACGGTGGTTCTCATTTAAGATTTCAAAGTTGGCCTCCACCACCAACGCACGGAGTAGGATGGAGGGTCGAGTGTAGTGTCATTCTATTTCCCCCTCCGAGACAAATATACTGGAATTATAACTATATTTGATCCGATGAGTAGTTTTCGAAATATTTCAATGTCTTCAGTTAAAATTAACACTCTGTATACGGTCCTGTCATATTAATGAGACCACCTGTCGAATGCCTGAATAACCACCTTTTGCAGCGCAGTCACGCAGGAACAGATTCATTAAGGTTCTGGAGGGTACCGAAAGAGATGTGGAGCTATGCCGATTTCGGTGCGGTGGCCAGTTGCGCTAGGTTTCTCGGTTGAGGATGGCGGTTGCCCCACAGATTCTCGACTGTGTTTAAATTTGGCGAGTTTGGTGACCAGGGTAGTACGGTAAACTCATCCTGGTGCTTTTGGAACCACGCACGTTCACTACAAGTTGAGTGACACTTTGCAATTTTCTGCTGATACGTACCAGAGGGCCGAGGAAAAACAAACTGCATGAAGCGGTGGATATGGTCCCCAAAGATCGTGGTATACTGGTATTGATCCATACCGCCTTCCAGAATAACGAGATCACTCAGACCATAACGCTCATTGCCCTGATCTGGACCCTTCCGAGTATTGTTGGAGGTCTGTACACGCCAACGTCCATATGTCTGATGGAGCCAGAACGTAATTCGTGTGAATACGATACCTGTCGCCACTCAATTGACGTCCAGTTGGGGTACTGGCGTGCAGATTACAGCCTTTGTCGCCGTTGAGCAGCAGTCAAAATGTGAGCATGAACCAGGCGCCTGCTGCGATGGCAACGTTCGCTGAACGGTCGTTAAGAAGACACTGTCGGTAGCCCCTTCGTTCATCTGGGCGGTCAGTTGCTCGACGGTAGCACATCTATTCGCCCGAACACATCTCTGCAGCCACCGTTCATCTCTGTCATCTATGGCCCGTAATGCACCACAGTTGCCTCGGATCCGTTTTTGGATAGCGCTATTTTGCCATGCACGGCATAATTTAAGCATGGCGGCACGGAACAGTTTACAGACCTAGTCCCTTCGGAAAAGCTTCTACCCTTGGCCTGAAAGCTCTTTTGGATGTAAGATAAATCGCTCAGTACCGTAATGCGACAGCGACTGAACTGTTTCCCATGACCCCCGCCAACACGCTTTACATACCATCCACTGCTGCTGCTGCCACCTGCCGTCTTTAAGTGATTATTGCAGTTAGACATCGAACATAGGTGGTGTTCACATTAACGTAACTGGAACTTGTAGCTCCATTCATTTCAAATCCAGCTGAATGATAATTTCATATTATGTGATGTGCAAAGGGAAAGGCCCAGGCACTTCAAGAAAAATAAAATATCGAACTCAAAGGCTTGAAAAAAGTGTATAAAGCACAGTTTGATACAGGTAGAAGCAATGTTTCAATATCCACTGTTAGCGCAACAAAGAATGTTATCTGGGAGCTACTACAACAGTAGCTTTGCACAATGTGAATATTCTTTGTGTTTCGTCAGTGTATTCAAAGAAGGATATAACATTTCGTCCAGGCGTATCACTATGGTCATGGCTCGCAAAAGGTTTGAAGAACACCATATTGTTATGCAGACAGGTGCAACACATGTGGCAGGTGTGAACAGGTGGCCGGCCGAAGTGGCCGTGCGGTTATAGGCGCTGCAGTCTGGAACCGCAAGACCGCTACGGTCGCAGGTTCGGATCCTGCCTCGGGCATGGATGTTTGTGATGTCCTTAGGTTAGTTAGGTTTAACTAGTTCTAAGTTCTAGGGGACTAATGACCTCAGCAGTTGAGTCCCATAGTGCTCAGAGCCATTTGAACCATTTTTTTGTGAACAGGTATTACAGACGAGAACATGAGTAAGGAACGTCTGTGGAATACTGACAAAAGCCTATTTTTTTTATGAACTATCGTCTTCTTAAAAACTATCACACAGGGCGGACAAGATCAACGGCTGCTGCGGTACAGTCTAATCATACATCCACACAGAGGTTCACCGTAGCTGGGACTGTGTCCAAGGATGATAGAGCAGCGGACAAGATAAGACAAACAACTCTCTGCAGGAAATGCAGGGGACATTTTGTTCGCTGGTTGGAAAGGAACTTGGAGAAATGTTTCCATGGTATTTCAATGCTGAAGCATGCAAAATTGAAAAAATGAATAACGAATACATGAACAGCTTCGGCCGCCGTTGAATATGTTAGTAAGACGGGTGTACTTCTTTGCAGGTTGTGGTTAGGAAACAAAAACTGCAGTATGACTGAAGAAAGCTTTTACGTTAAAGATATTGCCACAGTAAACAACCAAACACTATTAATCCCTAGCCGCATATAGTGAGCACAAATTCAATGCCAGGTGCCTTATTGATTCTGTGTACATACAAATGGATAAACCGCAGATCACGGAACATGATGTTTCGTAATCCGTCTTCACTCTGTTCTCGCAGCGATAGAGAAAGCTACATAAACATACGGGTGACAATACGGCCTACAACCGCAAAGACAAAAACCAACTGAGTCTTCAGACAGAAACAGTTATTAAGCATGTACGCCAGCATGTGCAACGAACTAAGTCGTGTGCAGCGGGGTCAAAATCAACTGGATTCGGTCAGTAGCAGTAACAAGCCAAGCATAATGCTAGGACTGGTACTGCTACGTACGTAATCCAGTTGATTTTGGTCCCCTGCAAACGATTTTGTTCGTTGCACAAGCTAGCGTACATTCTTAATAACTCTTTCCATTTTCAGACTCCATTGGTCTTTGTTTTTGCTGTTTTTAATGGCAGTTTACGCTTGGGACCCGAAGATGACGCATTTTGGGATCGAAACTGGTAGTGTGTGTTGAATAAACGACGTTGAATTTCAGCACAGCTGTTGGTGTTAATTATCATTATTCAAGGACAAAATAAAAGTTGTTTAAGACAAAAGTTTTGCGAGATTGATTGTTCCACTATCGATTTGATCGGTAACATTGTTTTTACAAGATCTACTTCTGATAAGTACATTTCTTGTTTGTCTTAGAATTTAATTTTCGTATTGTGCACTTAATTCTATGTTGGAATTGCCTAAAATTTATTGTTTATGCCATGAAATTTACGTCCTTATTCTGAAATAGGTACATCAGGCAGCTTGCATTAGAAGTCATTTAAGTTCTATGTGAATGTTCCGTCTGGGTTCACTAAATAGCAAAGGGGCACTGACCATGTACAATTTTAGATATGTTGGATTCTGATTTATTTTTTCTGTTCTGGAATATTTGTAGTGAGGATGTTTGGGACCAATTATTGTGTGTCATAAAGCCAGATTTTATGTTTCTTGTTTTCAACATTTCATGTATTTTATGAAAATATTAGTCAGCTACAGGATGCATGCTGCAAGCTTCTTAGCGTGTTATGAGCACATAATTTGCTTGTTTCCTTAATCATGATGTCAGTTTGGAGTTTTCAACTGTGTATTGATAGTTATTTTTGTAACAGTATCTTTTGTTTGACTTCTCTTTTTCTCTTGCTCTCAATATTCCAACCTTTTTTTTCTCTTTATATGATAAAATGTTGGCCGGTAATTTGTACATATTCCATAAGGTCAAGAAAGCTATTTGTGTGTCTGGTAGCAGTATTGCTAGATACTTTTTCTATCATACCCTGCGTAAGTTGAATACAGTTTATGATCAGTCGCAATGCGGTAACGCAGGGACCAGTGGGTCAAACAGACGTTTCCTGAGGTCGATGACAGTGGAGTTCACCAAATGAACGGCTCAGCAAAAACAATTCCAGAGAGCCGGAAAGTCGTCGTAAACTACTAAAACAGTCCTGGGAGTAATCTGAATCGAAACGCAATACAGGCAAGGTCAAACAGTCTAGTAATCAATGGTGTGTGTCTAACGCTTCAGTGAACTAGTGAGATCACTGGCAAGCGTGTGGCCGCAGTGTTTAAGGCAGTTTAGAGTTAGTGAACAGCGCCGCATGACAGGCTTGTTGCTGCGTCGTGTCTAACTATGGATAGAACAACCGACTGGCCTGTCGATTGTTTTCTTCTTTGAGTAATTTTTTTCAGTCAAAAGAACTGAAAGAAACTAGTCTCTGCGGTCGTGGCAGCTTTATGAATGTTTTCACTCATTCTCCGGGTTTGAGTGGTTTCATTTAATATCAGAAAACTGGCTGACACGTCTCTCACACATACGGCCATATAAAGGTAAGTGTGATTTATCACAAGTTTATGCTCTGACAAGTTGGTACTTATACCTCTTCTGGTAATACATCGATGATGACTATGTTATAGTCGAAATATTGGTCTACATTAAATTACGGATTTTTTGCACTGGCCGCTGTCGTTATTTGAATTTGACTTATATGAATGTTTTCACTCAGTCTTTGGGTTTCAATGATTTCATTTACACACTTTTTCAGCCTTTTCGGTTATACATGAACAAGGATAGGGTTGTCAACTTTTTTTTTAGAAACCAATAACGTATCTGCTTTCAAGGAGAGGTAAATAAAAACTATATCTCTAAAAATGAAGTACTTTCAAAATTTGTATATTATTTAAATACGATTTTTTGTATTTACGACATGAAATATGGTTTTTTGGTTGGTCTTGAAAGGTTAGTAGCTGGTGCTACACAATAAATTTATGTTTAAGTAAATGGACGATCAGTTTCTTATTTATATTTATTGAAGTTCTTTCTCTTTTCTCACTGGTTTTCAGGCACCACCAATCGTCCTATTTAGGTATATTTTCAGGTGACGTGAACAGAAATCATACAAGATACTATTCTTCAAATTTTTTGATGACTGGTTAACTTGCTTTTTATGTATATAGTGTGTTGGTACTTGCCACAAGAAATTTTTGAGGAAATATTTGTCAATATTTGTTGTTCTTTAATTAATATAGTTTTATAATATGAATGATCATCACCAATATTGTATATCGCACTGAATTAATCTTGAGGATCACTTTTTTTCTTCCATTTCCACACCACTCAGCAATTCGGCATTGGGATTTTGACACAAAGTTCACTATTAAGAAAACGCTTATTCATAATCATACTTCATAAAAATAATTTCAACTAAATAGTATTTATTGGCACTTAATGAAAAGCTAATATCCAATGGCAAATAATAGTGACGACAAGCGATAATAGTTTTCGGTCAACAATAATGATTTAAGAATGGTAAAATGACCGAGAGTTTCCCATCAGAACTGACTGCGACAGTTTTCAATCTGTTGCTCCCACATACTCGTTTCACTCAAAAGCATGTATGAATATTCCAGCCAGTAAGTTAAGCTACAAACAACTGATTCGACAGTTTTCAAACGGTTGCTCCAACAGAATGGTTTCAGTCACAACAATGAATGAATATTTCAATCGATAACTACAGCCGAATGAGTCGATTGTTTCCTAACAACCGACTAAATCGACTGCTTTCATTCGGTCGTTCCCATCACTGGCTTCGCACGGAAGCAAGCTTTGGACGGAGTATGTAGCGCGAGTATCTAAGGCCTGTCCTCTATACGGATCACTTTCAGATACTAAACATTTAGAGTTGTTGTAATACGAACAAACACTAGAAACACTTTATATTTTGGAATTTGGTTTATAACTCTGGATCAAGGCTGTTATTTCTGATGACAGATTTAAACAACATGCTACCTTTTTCAGTATCTTATACCTTTTAATTTCGCTTTCTTGTTTTGATTAAAATAATATTTTCACTTTAAACAACCCAATCACATTTTATTTGTTCTTTTATTGTAAGCAATAAGATCAATTCTTACATCTAATTAGGCGTTTTTAACAAATATGATGAATGTGATGGACAATTGTACAAGAGAATATTACTGCTTTCCTTACAAATAAAAAGGATTTAGCATTAGAAACAATATAATATAATCAACAATTCGGCAGAACATTCAGAACCATACTGTTAATCTGATAAACATATCGCACCAGTGAAACAAATATCAGCTGTAAAATTACGCACATCAAAATTTCGGTTATTAATAATGATGATGATAATAATAATACGTTAATAAAGATACCTATTATGTATGGCTTGTTGTTGCTATGGACATGACGGACCCTATAATAAAGAAAGACGTACAATAATATCCAGTAATATAAATGGTGAGAGTGGAAACAAAACTAGTAATATGATGTGATTGGCTTCAAGAGAACAGAGTGAAAATATAATTCGGATTTAACACCCCATCGATGATGAGGTCGTTAACGAGTCATGACAAGCTCGAATTAGGGAAAGAACTAAGCCGTATATTTTTTAAAGAAAGTCTCCCGGATTTTTCACTTATGATTTTAGGAAAACAACGGAAGACCTACATCTGGGTGGCTGGACGAGGACTTGAGCTGCTGTCCTCCTGAATGGGATTCATGTGTGCTAACCACTCTGCTGCTAGCTCGGTTCAAAGGGAAGAGAAATGAAGGGGATACTCTAGAAAAAACGACGAGCGGCTTGAGGAGAGCCGAAGGGAGGTATTGTATTCCGTTAGTGGATGGTAAGGTAAGGGCTTTTGTCTTTACTGTAATCTAGTTATGATAAGAAAACATAATGTGCACAAGACTTGCCTTAAATGCATCCTGATTCCATTTTGTTTCTAACGTGTGGGGAAATTGACTCTAGCGATGTATAACCAGAAGTAAGAAGGATGTTAATAACATTTCGGTTTTTTGAACAGCTACAGCCAGTGTATCGGACAGATTCGATCTCTTAATACACTGTCATGAGCTTACAGGTAATTAATTAATGTATGGGGAGAGGTACTTGCAAGGGTGCACAGTGGCTAACTAGCCAAAAGCACAGTCTAACTGTGAACCGAATACTGCGTATTTACTATTTGCGATTTCTATTACAATCTAAGTCACAATAATTAAGATTCAGTTTGACAGGTGAGTTGCAAAAGCGCGTCATTCTGGTTGAAATTTGCATACGCACGAGAAAGTTTTTATACATGTGCCGAAATTCTTTCGTGGTCTTAGAGATCCCGATCCATAAATGTTTGACTGACGCACAGTTCTTTTTTATGGATTCATTCCTCATTCCTGCACGATAAATATTTCCTTTGTGATCACGTTATTTTATTTAAAATCTGAGAAAGTCATTGGGCCTATCGTAATTTCTTTAAACCAACCGCATCACTGCAAGGGCGTGCCGAATATTCTAGTCCTCTATATGACGACAGGTTATTCCGATAATATTTCAGTACACTGTGCTAGATGTAAAAGAACCTATCAAGCATAGACATAACAATTACATCGAGTATTCCTTCTCCAATCATTTCTGTAACTCTCGACTACACGCTGCAAATGTTTTGTCTTTGAAAGTACGCGTTTGAGGAGTATTAGATATCTGCTTGACCAAGTCATAGCTTGCATGGTTTATTCCATCAACAAAAGTGTATTTCATTTGAGCACGTACCTTATATTTTAATGTAATTGGTTTTTTGTAAGATACTACTCAGAAAGTCTGAAAGTAAGGGGGAGAGACACGTTTTAAGTACCACTTTCTCTTACTGTCCACAGTTCTAAACGCATTCCTTTCAGTTCCTTTCCACCAGCGGAGACTCTCCGAAAGGAGCAGCATTCTGCTCAAATTCATGGTCCCATTCTTCTCTTTATCCTATTACCTCCGCGTAACGTACGCAGAAAATCCACGTGCTCGTTCCACATAGCTAACGGCGTAACCAGCGTTAAGATTCTGGAATTGCTTTTTCTGGTTGCATGATGAACTGTTTCTTAGACGGTCCGAAAGGAAAAGAAGGCACAAAAAGAGGAAAGAGAAATTCTCTTGTCGCGGCTGTCAGAAGTGGGATGAGGCACGAATGAAAATATGACACAAAGAAGAAACAAATATTGTAAATATTTTATTGAGTTTTCCTCCGAGATATGAGGATATATAAAATAGGGAGATTTCAATATCTATGCATGCGTAGCCGGTGCTTGAGTCATGAATATCTCTGAGAGCCGGGACTAATAATACGTCGCAGGCAGGGCTGGGACGGCGCCCGGCAACGCACAAAGAATATATGCTCCTCTCAACTCCTAACCTACGCCTGGCGCAAACCGGGACTCGAAAATGCCGCGTTTATCTTTTTATTAAACGTACAGTCCGAAGGACTGCGTTCACGGGAAGACACAGAAGAGACGCAACCGTATACGACGCACAAACTAAACAGATTCTATGACGTACTAAGATATGTATCGAACTATGGTTAACTGTTTTCTCTTCCATGCACTCCAAAACTCATGGCAGTGGCCCATGGCGACATTTTGTCATTTACTGCTCTACAGTTTTGTTTTTTATAACCGCTTATAAATTGGTTTCGCATACTTCATTTAGCCTACATATTGATGCTGGCAGAGAACAAAGTTCATTTATAACAACTATAGTTATGATGAGGTCTTTCCAACACAGAAATCGCCAATTCCTTTCACGAAATAGCCCGCCGAGGACCCAGTAGCGACATTCCTGAGACAAGATACTTTAAAGTCTATGAAATCAACAACGAATAAATGCGTAAACGCATTGTACACTCTGCAGAGAATGTTTCAACTGATCTTCGCACCTACGCTTATGGTCGAAAGTACGGTCGTATGCGATATAAACCGAAGATTTGATTCCATGAAGGCTTTCTTAGTAGGAGGACGCAGTATGTCATCTTGAATGGAGATTCATCGTCGGAAGTAGAATTATCTTCAGGTGAAATACAGGTAAAATGACCTGATGTAGGTATCTTTAATGAAGTACTGTCTTAATAAAAAGCTGCAAAAACATTCAGTCTCATAAGATTTAAATATGTTCATAAATGCACAACAGTGCACTTCACAAAATGCAAATGAAAATACGTAGCATCCTAGATGACAATAGCAATGAGACGCAATTGTAATCAGTGCAGTCCTACAAATAGCTAGGTGTAACACTTGGTAGGAGCATGAAACGGAATGATCACGTAAGTTGAGTAATAGTTAAAGTACATGGCAGACTTCGGTTTATTGGTAGGATGCCAGAGGAAGGATCACTAAACGAAGAAAACTGCTTACAGGACACTCGCCGACCTATCATAGAATGTTCCTCAAGTATGTGAGACCCGTGACAAATACGTCTAGCAGGGGCTGTTGATCGTATACTAAGAAGGGCGACATGAACAGTTTCATGTCTGTTCGACCGATGGAAGAGCGTCACGGAGATGCCGATAATACTGAACTGGAAGGTGCTTGAAGAAAGACGCAAATTATTCCAAGAAAGCCTACTTACAAATCTTCAACAAACAACTTTGAGTAAGAAATTTACAAAAATACTACCACCACCTACGCATCCCTCCTGTAGGGATCGCGAAGACCAGATTAGACTAATAACAGAGCGATAGAGGTGTTTAAACGGCCATTCTTCCCGCGCGGTATTCGTGAATGGTACGAAAAGAAGCCCTTTCAATCGCACAGTGGAAAATAATCTCTCTCAATCACTTAACTGTGGTTTATTGAGTATAGAGATGTATTTCGCTATGCCATAGTATCGCCTTATATGTGATGCACCTCCAAACATTTACGTAGTATCAAAGTCAAATTGATAAAAATCACAAAACACATGGCCTTAAATTTAAGCAGACAACAGTTCTCTTAATTGCTTAATAAATCATGAAGAAAGTCTCGAATTAGATTGTTATAAAAGCAGTTAACAAACAATAGATGAACACTTGTGAGCAATAAATCTGGAAGATACCAAATACGCAGGAAAATACATGTACAAAATAATTATTTAATATTTATTTCCCGATTTGCATTCTTAACGACGTGATAGGTTTTTAATTTGTCATATACATAATTCACTATCATCAGTTTTACTTACTTTCACTTCATACTGCAGACAAGTTTTAATATACAGGTTCTCACGCACCAGATGCCTAACCAACACCAACATAATCTGAGTTACTCCACTAGTTTAGTTTTCTCTCTTACTTCATTTAAATTAGTGCCATACATGATGACGGTCACCTGCACCTAAAAAAGGTTGTGATACACTGCTATAGTCCTAAACCTCGCAACTTGCATAATGCATTTAAACAATTTTTTTCAATCATTTTATCACATTGTACCTATTTAGGTATAACTGTGATCACTCTGCCTCCTAATAGGCGAACTTCCGATGCCATCACTAGTAATGCATAGTGTTATGCTACATAGTCTAGACAACGCCTACCCACAGTTTAAATTTACTATACAGCCGACTGTTACAAAACCCTTACATTAACATCCACTACCATCCTCACAACACCATCAGTGGAAACTGACAATTCTCGCCAAATTATATCAGCAGTGACATCCAGTTCATACCTGGAAATTCCAGGTCCCTGTCGACGGTCCCGTCGCTCCTGCCACACCACTTGATCAACGTTGTATGTCCACTGGATGATGAACAACCCGCCATAACATTCCTGTAATTGTTGTTCACTGCACTTTACTTAATTTCATTGCCTTGCAAAGTCATACTGCTCTTTCCTGGATAACAAACAATGTCCAGTGACATTAATGCGACCACCTGTCAAATGCCGCGTGCCACGTTGCAGTTTCCTGCTGGTAGACGCCATCGTGCCGAGGAAACATAGTTCCCAATGATAGACACATACTTAACTTGATTCATTGTGCCTTCCAGAAAGACGAGATCACTCAGGGAATGCCCTCTAGCCTAGACCCTTCCGACTATTGTTGCAGCGTGTTTGCCTCCACATGTTTCACGCTGGACGCACCAAAGGCAATATGTCCGATGGAGCATCAACGTGATTCATCTGGAAAGGCCGCCTGTAGCCACACAGTGGAGGTCCAGTTGCGGTACCGACGGACAGCAGCCAGCACGAGTGCTTGAACTACGAGGGGCATTTGAAAAGTCCGTGCAAAGTGCGAGAGATGGCGCCACCGGCGCCTATCGAGGTCATGTTTAGTTAGTAGCAACTTTGGAAAGAGCGCACACCAAGTTTCAGCCATATTAGTCTATTTCTTTGTGTTTTGCATTCGTGTAAATCAAGGAAGTCGTGTGATTGTCAAAAAATGGCCAAAAAAGAGTTTCGTGTGGTGATTAAACATTACTTTATGAAAGGCAAAACGCCTTAGGAGACTAACGAGGAACTTTATAAACATTACGGTGACTCTGAACCTTCGATTAGAACAGTTTACAAGTGGTTTCAAAATTTTCGGAGTGACCATAATGGTACAAGTGATGCTGAACGTTCTGGACGCCCTGTGGAGGTTACGACTCCAGAAATCATTGATAACATCCATGATATGGTGATGGATGACAGATGAGTTAAGGTGCGTGAGATTGCTAGTGCTGTGGGCATCTCGAGTGAACGGGTACCTAATATTTTGCATAAACATTTGGACATGAGAAAGCTATCCGCAAGATGGGTTCCGCGACTGCTCACGCTTCACCAAAAACGGAATCGTATGAAGTGTGGCAAGGATGGTTTGCAGCTGTTGAGGAAGAATCCACAGGACTTTAAGCGTCGTTTCATCACTGTCGATGAACGTGGATACATTATTATACTCCTGAAACCATACAACAATCTAAACAATCGGTTACCAAGGGAGAATCTGCACCAAAAAAGACGAAGACCATTCCTTCGGCCTGAGGGGTTATGGCGACTGTCTTTTGGGATTCGCAAGGGATATTCCTCATCGACTATCTGGAAAAGGGTAAAACTATTACATGTGCATATTACTCATCGTTATTGGACTGTTTGAAAACCGAGCTGCAAGAAAAACGCCGGCGATTGGACCGCAAAAATATCCTTTTTCCATTACGACAATGCACCAGCACACACCTAAGTAGTTGTGGTCGCAATATTAATGGACATAGGATTCCAACTCTTTCCACATCCCCCCTATTCTCCAGACTTGGCTCTCTCGGACTACTGTTGGTTCCCCAATTTGAAGAAATGGCTGGCGGGACAAAGATTTTATTCAAACGAGGAGGTGATTACAGCAACTAATAGCTAGTTTGCAGACTTGGACAGTTCCTATTATTCGGAAGGGATCAACAAATTACAGCAGCGTTGGACGAAGTGTATAAGTCAAAAAAGAAATTATGTCGAAAAATAAAAAAGGTTTACCCAAAACACGTAAGTAGTTTTTATTTTTGCACGGACTTTTCAAACATCCCTCGTAGGCGCTCGCTGGTAAGGACCACACGCAGCAACGTTCGCTGTACGTTCGTCGAGGAGATGCTGTTGGTAGCCCTTTGGTTCATTTGGAAGGTCAGTTGCTCAACAGCTACACTTCTGTTCGCCCATATACACCTCCATAGCCGTCGTTCACCCCTGTCATCTGTGATCCGTGGTGTATCACAGTTGCCTCGGCGCCGGTTTTGGATACTGCCAATTTGCTATCCACGATATAGTTTAAAGCCGAAAAGATTCCAGACTTAGCCGTTTGGCTAATGCTTTCCCGCCTGGCTCGAAAGTCAATGATCTTGCCATTATGGATATCAAATAAATCGCTCTGTTCCCGCATTACAACGAATGCAGTGTTTTCCACCTCTCCCCGACACGTACTCTACATCTTCATCTACATCTACACAGAGACTCCGCAAGCTACCGTACGGTGCATGGCACTGAATACTCCTCCTTTCCTGTCACAGTCGCAAACAGAGCGAGGCAAGCACGACTGACTGTAAGCCTCCTCACGAGCCATAATTTCACTTACCTTATCTGCGTGGTCCTTACATGAAGTGTACATTGGCGGCAGTAGACCTGTTCTGCATTCAGCTCCAAATGTTAGTCGTGTAAACTTTCTCAAAAGCGTTCCTCGAAAAGAACGTCGCTTTCCTGTCAAGGATTCTCATTTCAGTTCCTCAAGCATCTATGTAATACTTATGTGCTCCTCGAACCTAACGGCAGCAAAACTAGCACTCCGCCTCCGAACTGCTTCGATGTCTTCTTTTAATCCGACCTGGTGTGGCCTTCACTACTACAATCCCTACGTGCTCGTTCCACTCACTATCGCTTTACAACGGTACGCAAAGACATTTGATCGATGTGACTTAGAAAAGCAGCACAATAGTAATGCTGTATTCAAACTTCACGGGATTGTTTTCCAACTCATCTGCATTAACTTACGTTTTTATACATTTATAATTAGCTGTCATTCGTCATACCAACTAGAAATTTTGTCTATGTCATCTTGTATCCTCCTACAGCCACATAAAATGGTTCAAATGGCTCTGAGCACTATGGGACTTAACTTCTATGGTCATCAGTCCCCTAGAACTTAGAACTACTTGAACCTAACTAACCTAAGGACATCACACGCATCCATGCCCGAGGCAGGATTCGAACCTGCGACCGCAGCGGTCGCGCGGTTCCAGACTATAGCGCCTTTAACCGCTTGGCCTCCCCGCCCGGCTATAGTACCTTCCCGTACCCCAAAGCATCGTCAGCGAACAGCCACAAATTGCTGCTCAGCCAGATCATTCAAGTATACAAAAAATAGCAGCGGTCCTATCACACTCCCATGGCGCACTCCGAACGATACCTTTGTCTCTGATGAACACTCGCTGTCGAGGACAACGTACTGAGTTCTGTTAGTTACGAAATCTGCGAGCCACTCACATATGTGGGAGCCTATTCCATATGATCGTACCCTCTGCAGTGGGGGCACCGAATCAAATGCGTTTTAAAAACCTAGAAATATGGTATCTGCCTGTTGCCCTTCAACCATAGTACGCAGGATAGCATGCGACAGAAGGTCAAGCTGAGTTTTGCACGAGCGACGCTTTCTAAAAGCGTGCTGACTCGTGGACAGAAGGTCCTCCATCTCACGGAAATTTGTGATATTGGAACTGAGAATCTGTTTCAGAAGTCTGCAGGAAACTGATCTTACAGATATTGGTCTGTAATTTTACCGTCAGTTCTTCTATCCTTCTTATACGCAGGAGAGATTCGGTATAAATGCGAAATGTAATGGACCAATGTAAAACGGAATTGGGGTTACATCCGGACATGGCCACTTATTTGCTGTCAATTCTTTCTGTTGTTTTCGTACGCCGGGATGTTGATTACTATGTCCTCCATATCGGAGTCTGTGCGATGTTCGGACGACGGTATGATAGTACGATTCTCCTGTGATGTATACGGGACGTCTGAAGGTGCCCCAAGGTGGATGGAGGAACTGTGACAGTGCAAACAAATTAATGATACTCAAACATACACTTTATTGCGCTGCGATATTTAGGTTGTACAGTAACTCGTTATATGTGCTTGCTGACAGATACAACTAAGTATGGCTTGTCAAGGAGTGTGTTAGCGAATATAATTTCAACAAGACAATGTCCTCTCTGGGCACCGTACTGTCAACCACTGTAGTAAACACGTGACCCTATGCGAAGGCTATAGGCGACTCCCACTTGTAGACTAAGTCTCACACGCCGATCTCTATTACGGGCAGTAGCAACGAACTGCAACCCTGGAACCCTATACTAGAAGTATCGCACTCAACGCCGAAGATCAAGCGTCCGTTCCTGCCTGTGGCCGCCGCTTATCACAACGTGGAATTCCATCTTATTGGCGGCGGCACGAAGATTGCGAACGTCAAAGCGCCTCCCGTGGCGACAGTCGGAAACTGTCTCAGCGCGCCAGCTCCGTTTGCGTCCATAAGCGAGGACACGACGTCCTGCGTGAAGGGCTTCCTTAAACACTAAATTTAAAACTTTGGCTTTTTTCTACTGTCACACCACGATGATCAACGAGTGACTCGATAGAAGCCTTAGACAAGTTAAGCGATTTTCCGTAGTAACAGAATTTTCTCAGGTTCGCGGGAAGAACTGACCTCTCGAGTGTCCTTTGTAGGTACCGATATAAAGTCATCGCCGTCTGCCGATCAGAGTCCCACCATCCTCCAGTCGTAGTTCTGATGAGATTTCATGCTTTTTCACATCTAGTGATGATTTGTCAGATATGATGAGCGATCTTAATGTATCATAGATAAAATATCCTAAGGTACGGTGCTGTTTTCGCAGAAGGGAAATTACGTTGTGCGAGTTGGATTGTTTAGGGAAGTGGAATTCTGTGACGAGTAAAGATCGTTAGAGTAGACTTACAATCAGAGAGTACGAATCCACTATTTGCCCACCACTCATGCAGAGATATAAAAGCGGTGCGCATTTTCAGATGACAAGACTGAATCCGGATAACTTTTTATTAGTGTTACTCTGCATTCTTACATCATCATAATAGTTGTACCACGGCCATAGTTGTAGTTATTATTTGTCTTGGTGCAGAGGAACTATGGCAACATCATGATGGCATGGACACTAAAAGCTCTGGGATATCTGGAAAGGAACTGTAGATGTCCTAGTAAAGCGAGAATCTCAGCATGGAACCATCAGATATAATAAAATCCTTCTTAAAGATATGATATCCATGCTGAAAAATAGGTTGCCATCGGAGTGGCAAGGGAATGGTTGCAGATATCTAAAATAAAAGGAAGTCACTGCGCTCTAATTCATCCCACGATTCCGAGAGTACCGTGCTATAATAAGATACAAACATCGAGGAACTTTATGATAGTTATACCACAGCTTAAATCTAATCATTATAAGTTCAAGAAACACCTCTATCGACTCAACTTAAGTGCCACCCCACTACGTGTTTGCGGAGAGGAAGAAGATCCAATATATAATATTCTGGGAACACCTATCGCGTAAAGCTACTTACTAGTAATCTTTGAGGTCTTGGTCATAATTCTCCAGCAGCCTCCCAACATTGTTAGCATCCAACGATATAGAACCGTATAAAATACTATATGTTGATCAACAGTGCCAAAATCCAGGATACCTCCTTGTACTCTTGGTAATTAGAATATCAGAAGACCAAAGCACAATTAGCTGACTATATTCCCACGTGCTGTTCAGCAGGATATGGAACACTCATCCTATAAATATATGTCACTATGTAGCTGCTACATTAATGTTTCTTAATACTGATGTATCTATACATATGACTGTAATACCCAAATCTGGCGGTTGTATACTGTTTCCATGTTCTGTATAGATGACACTTTGAGACCTGCACAAATATTCAAGTCTCTCTTCACAACTTTTCAAACAGTTCTTACAGGGCATACAAAAACATTTTATTGCTGATTTAGGTACATAGTCATTAATATGGATTGCATTACGATTATCCCAGATGTGTACCAATGTTTGTGCATCATCTTCTATTGTCTTACTACTGCGATTCTTATAGCATACTGCCTATGTGTACCCTGTTCAACATTTTCGTTTTCTTTACTCGTTTCAGTATACTGTGGATTTCAAAATTGTTTCATGACACAATCTGTTCTTTGTTAAGCATATGTAACTACGTACGAGGGTATAACTTAAACTAATGTGTTCTCTGAATTGCCAAAAAAACTGTAGCATAATACCTCCATTGCTTAGATGGCTGTATGGGAACGTTTCGAAAGCCAATAAAAAAACAAAAGATACAAATCAAAAATTTAAGAAAAATGAGGATGGCCTCAGAACCCAAGAGACAGGCGTCGGTGGTTCTGACTTGGACCGCACCCTGCACGCTCGATAGCGGCCACCAAGGCCTCATCCTCGCATCGGACGTGCCTATCCCTCCCCCCCCCCCCCCCCTTCCTTTCAAACTGACATACTGTGTTCCCATAGGCTTTTTTCCAACCCTGAACACTATTTCCTTAAGGGGCTCCATAACATGCTTCACGTTCGAGCTCCCAATAACTAGCTAACCTCTGCCCCTGAATGCCTGCTCGGACGCTGCTAAAGGAACAGCCACCTGTACACTCACAAGGCGAATATGCAAGGCCAGGCGGCCTGTCTCCACATTGGTCCTCCGCCTCAAGCGACAAGAATACGTTACTACCTGCCACTTACTTTCCTTTGAGGGTGGATCCACCATGTCGGGTTGAGTAGGAGGTACCTCAGCAGCAGAGACTGCGGGTGAAACAAGATACGCAGATTCGGATTTGTGTTGCAAATAATTGAGCATATGTACCCTCATTATGTCCCAGGATGAATGGTCAGTATTCAGGGATATGACAGAAACATTCATTTGCAGTAAAAATCTTCATATGGACGGAAGCTCAATCCAAATGATATCCGAGACAGACATATTTAATGTACATTTGTTTCTGGATTAGTGGCACACATTTATGTGTCTTACCCCAACCGCTGTATTGGCCCCAGTAATACAATTAATTGGCCTCCAGAATCGTCAGCCCATACGCCATTGGTCTGTTGTTTATGAGTTTTCATGAAGATTGAGGCGTATAAACGAAATGTGAATACGGAAGGTGAACTGCTTGGTCGGATTATGGACACTGCTTCCCTAATCAGGGAACCTACAGAGGCACTCAGACCAACAACACAATATGTTTCCCCAATAGTTCAAAGATGAATTGTGGTTGGGTTATTCGAAGATTTGAATATTTATTTTGAACTGTAGAACAGTTGTATGGTAACGTCAGCGATAATGCTGAGAGGTGAATGAGTTAAAAATACGTATTTTTCAATTCATACTGTGTAGAATGCATTTTGTAGCGCATGCTAACTGTTGTACATGTGTAAACTTGACAATTAGTTGAATAATACAGAAAGAAAACACAATAAATAGGTCATAAATCTATATCAAGTTTTGTTGCTTCAAATGATCGTTCCTGTGATATCCCCCAAAGTAGTGGGACTACCTTCGTTCTGCTCCACTCCCCGTTGTAGCCAAATTTATTCAAGATGGGGGCGATGACGTCATACATGATGGCAGCCTGTAGACTTGGCAAAAATGCATGACATCATCCAAGATGGCGGATTTTGGCGGGAAAATAGGCCAAATGGGGTATCTCCACTAACTTAATCCCTGAAAAATTGCTAAAAGTTTGAATTTTGTCAGGAAAATAGGTCAACTGAGCTATGTCCAATAACTTAAGCCACCAGAAAAAAAAGGCAAGAAATTCAAATTCCAACAGGACAATGCTCTAAAACTCTATTTCCCTTCATTATTATTCATTATCATTTATTATTATTATTTATTTTTATTGGCCTACCTCCACTAGAAAATTCGCGCCAAATTCAAATACCAACACGATACTGGCTGCAAAAATGCACTTGTCTTTATTATGATTCATTATCATTCATAATTTATTATTATTTATTATTTATTGTTTATTATAAGTCTGCCTCCACTAGAAAATTGCGCCAAGTTCAAATTCAAACATGACAATGTATCTAAAACTGTACTTCTATTTTTTATTATTATTATCATTTATTATTATTTATTCAAGATGTACGATTTTCGCGGCGAGAAAACCATTTGCGTTACATCCATTACAAAAATCAGTCACAAGTTCAAATCCCAACACCATAATCGATCACATGTACGAAATAGTCGACATCCCACGAACTTTCGCGGTCACTTATATTTTTTCACTGCTAAGCTATCGAAACTGCGTCAAACAATGATGTGTACTTATAGTAACCTCAATCACATCCTTTGATTTTGCCGGGGGAAAGGGACCGAAGTCTATTTCAAGCAGTATGGTCATCACTTGTTCTCCAACACCATCAGTACACATCTTCGAGATCGCAGCAGCACCCAGTGCAGTCGCCACGACGTCCGCGCTCCAGCTGAATTATTTCAAATCGTCGCCAACCCCTGGCCCCGCCGGCCAACCGGCCAGCGCGCGGACAACTGCAGACGCCTGTCACGTGAAGCGGCTGCTCGCGCGCTGGACTGGCGGCGCGCTCCAGCGGCCGGTCCGCTGGGGGAGGGGATGGGGGGGCTAGCCGGTGGACCAGCGATCGCTCCGACGTCGTAAACATGTTTTCGCTGGACAGGCTGGAACCTGCCCATGCAGATGTCACACAACGGTCGGTTTCCCGTTCACTACGTGTTCGACATAGAACACACTGCCACACTTTTGACGCCAAATTTGTTTTCCTGGACAAGTTTGAACGTGTCGATACTGACGTCACACAACGGTCGGTCAGTTGCCGATCCAGCTCGTGGCAGACAGAGAACGCACTACCACACGTTCGTCGTAAACATGTTATGCTGCAGAGGTTGGAACCAGCCCATGTCTACGTCAGAACAGGTGGTCCAGCACGTGTGTTCACCACGAAGTCCGTCTCTAAGTTAACAGATCACGCGAGTCTAATTATTCAATCAACATAGTGCTGTTACCTAATCCAAATTCGCCCCAAAAACACATGTGTGTGTGCATGAACCATTGCTTCTCCAACCTACATACCTCCGCAATTTAACCTAACACAAAGTTATCATCACCACATAATTAAATTGCTCAACTAATTAATCTCACTGCTGCGGAAAGCGCCACGTCCACCCGGACTTCGAATCAAATAGTTAAAGTCTCTACCACGATCCTCAACCGACCGCCACATCCCCTTACCAACCCACGTTCATTCACTGACCTGCATTAACCTTTACTAACGTACATTAACGTATATGATATTTTCTCTATAGAAATAAGTGAACTTTGAATTTTGGTGGTCACGGTGTGTTTTGTTGACAACATAAGAAAATTGTGGCAAACAAAGCTCACCTCCACTAAGCTGTTACCCGACTGCCCCCTCTTCCTAGGACTCGTTAATCGTCAACTTTTCCAAATCATACACCAATCTTTATTCAAACAATTATAGAGAGACAGCACCACCACCCTCTGCATTCACCACTCAGTCCATAGTCCAACAGACTTAGTACACAGAACCATCGATACAGGACACCCGCCTGACATCAGATCATTAACCAAGTACAGTTCCCCATGATGTCGGCGAATAGCGTGTTCTCCCCTAGGTCTAGCACTCAGTCCCACCACCAGACTACTTTTTAAACATTTTCTTGACGTAAACCAAGATCAACTGCTTTAAAATTGAGGAAAAACCAATCAGACTACGCTGTGCTTCTCGGGGAAATAAGGAAAGACTGCACTCTATTTATGTTGAGCTCTTTTATTGAGCCATGGAGTATATTTGTCACACAGTAACAAAACACCCACACTGATCTGCCTGTGGTCATGTGACACAGCCCACAAACACTTAAAAAACTCCTAGTTTCACAACACAATAGCAAACTGCTCTTAAATAATGCAGTAAACAATATACGCAGACGAACTATATACTCTTAAACTCTCCAAATAACGCACAGCACAGTCCACAGAGTTGCTCGCAAAATAGTGCAACAGACGCGTCCAAACACCCTCACCCAATATCCTGCCCCCAACTGCCAAACCGACCAAAAGTCTCCGCTCGGCCTCCCCCAAACATGACCTCGTCACAGTCGCATTCGCGCCTAACACCGGAGAAATTCATATCCCCTATGCTCCGAAGATTACGCTCCAAGGCAGGCCGCGAGCGCGTGCGGACGGCGGGAGGGAGGTCCAGAGCCTCCAGCCAAGTTCAGCTTCCGTTCGCTCGTGACAGCCGACCAGAAAGGGCACTCTCCTCTGACACATGTGAAAGCTGCATTGTTTTTCTCACGGACACCGTAGGCGTCTCAGGTCTGGAGCTGTCTTCACGTCTATTGTCAGAATAGCCCATAACTCTTCACTTAAAACTTCCGGGCTGATAGGCCGTGGTCGAAGTATAAAACACTCTCCTGACGTTTCGTGTCCGACTGCGGGAGACATCCTCGGAGGTAAAGCGGCGAACTGCGAAGAGAACTCGACGATGCGCTGATCATATAGGCAGTACAGAGGACGCCACAGTCGATCACGTGGCGTCGGCTATGAGATTGTCTCTGGTAATGCCAACATTCTCGATTGAAAGCACGATCGTCACGCTTGCGGTGCAACGCTGACATCCAAATTTTATCCAGTTTAACGCCTTCGTCTTTCCTGTTAAAATTATTACGATGTTTATCAATCTCGATAGCCTCTCTATACAAGCGTGCATAATAATGCGAGGTTTTTGATATGACGCTCGTCTCGCTGAATTTTATTTCATGTTCCGCTACGGCCGATTTATCCGTGTGACCCAGGCGGCAATTCCTCTTATGTTCAACAAGACGGGTGTTCACACTTCTCTTTGTGGTACCGATGTAAACCTGTCCACAACTACAAGGAATTTTATATACCCCCGGTGTAGCCAAAGGGTCTCGTGCATCTTTTGCCGACCTAAAAAATTCTTTTATTTTTCTGGTGGGTCTGAAAATAGTTTCCACCCCATACTTGCCTAAAACTTTCCCAATGCGGTCTGTGACCTTACTAATGAACGGAAGAAAAACTTTGCCCTTGGACGACTGTTGTTCGTCGTTACTCCTGATTCTCTGCCTAGAGCGAAGCGCTCGATCTATATCCTTGCTAGAATAGTCATTCACAGACCGCATTGGGAAAGTTTTAGGCAAGTATGGGGTGGAAACTATTTTCAGACCCACCAGAAAAATAAAAGAATTTTTAAGGTCGGCAAAAGATGTACGAGACCCTTTGGCTACACCGGGGGTATATAAAATTCCTTGTAGTTGTGGACAGGTTTACATCGGTACCACAAAGAGAAGTGTGAACACCCGTCTTGTTGAACATAAGAGGAATTTCCGCCTGGGTCACACGGATAAATCGGCCGTAGCGGAACATGTTTACCAGGAAGGTGATCATGAAATAAAATTCAGCGAGACGAGCGTCATATCAAAAACCTCGCATTATTATGCACGCTTGTATAGAGAGGCTATCGAGATTGATAAACATCGTAATAATTTTAACAGGAAAGACGAAGGCGTTAAACTGGATAAAATTTGGATATCACCGTTGCACCGCAAGCGTGACGATCGATTTCTTTCAATCGAGACTGTTGGCATTACCAGAGACAATCTCATAGCCGACGCCACGTGATCGACTGTGGCGCCCTCTGTACTGCCTATATAATCAGCGCTTCGTCGAGTTCTCTTCGCAGTTCGCCGCTTTACCTCCGAGGATGTCTCCCTCAGTCGGAAACGAAACGTCAGGAGAGTGTTTTATACTTCGACCACGGTCTATCAGTCCGGAAGTTTTAAGTGAAGACAATACCGGCCGTGAAAGCTTACATTGTAAGCCCATAACTCGTTGACACACACGATTAATGCAGCATCGGAAACTGTTACTACATGCCTGCTCACTAAAAAAACAGCCAAGTCAACCTCTTGGAAATTGTGTATTATAGCACAAATAGGTAACGCTCTCTTTCTACATGTCTCATCTTCTGCGTGCATGGAAATTCAACCTACAACATAACCTCTTTATCAACGTAACAGCCAGCTGGTCTGGCCGAGCGGTTCTAAGCGCTACAGTCTGGAACCACGCGATCGCTACGGTCGCAGTTCCGAATCCTGCCTCGGGCATGGATGTGTGTGATGTCCTTAGGTTAGTTAGGTTTTAGTAGTTCTTAGTTCTAGGTGACTGATGACCTCAGAAATTGAGTCCCATTGTGCTCAGAACCATTTTGTTTTCAACATAACACCTTGTCCTATTGCTCCCTAACGTTTCAGCTCTCATGCCCTCAACATATGCAGATGATGCAGATGACCCCTCCGATATCCCAACACACAGTCAATCAAGAATTCTTATTTTCTCTTATCTAATTTAACCGCTGAATTTGTGATCACTCTCGTATCAAAGTACTATCCTGCTTTTTCTTGTCTTCTTGGCGCTGTCTTGTTATTTTACAGAGATCGCTAAATTGCACCCACAGTCCCCTCAATCTATACCTCCCCCATGATACGACGCACACAGTTATCATCTCTACTCATCCCATAACATAAGCAATATTAACTTTACAATGCAATATATAAAAGGCAACACATTGTAACCTGTATGACCCCTCCTACATTCCACCACACAGTAAATCAAGAATTCTTATTATCTCTTATCTAATTTAACCACTGAATTAGTGATCAATCTCCTATCGAAGTACTATCCAGCAATATATACAAAGGCAACACATTGTAACCCGCAGTGATCAATCTCCTATCGAGGTTCTATCCAGCAATATATACAAAGGCAACACGTTGTAACCCGCATTAACTTTACGATACGATATATACGCATCATGACATAACATCTTGTTCTGTGTTCTAAAATGAACTGTAAATGTAGCACAGACTGATGCACTGTTTACAGAGTTAGTGACGGAATGAGTTGTAATTTTCACATGTCGCATGCTGCTGCTTTGCGTTTATCTGTCTCCTTGTAGGATGTATCCCCCGCTATTAAGTATCATTTTATTTAGGCATTATGCAGGCATCGTATAATTTGTGAACTGTGATCGAATGTGAACAGTGGACACAATACGTCTCTGCAAAGCTATATTGTGCTCGTGTCATGAACAGGAAATGTGTTACGATTCGATAAGACAGTTCAGCGTAGACAAATTCTGAAGAAGGATGTATGTCTGATAGGGGTGAAAGGTTTTCGATGTAATATTATAGCCAGTTTTTAAGTGCAGAAAGTCGTAGTCTTAGGACTGTGTGTGTTTATGTTCTCTATCTTACGAATACCTTCCAAGTACAGATCCGAGACTCTAGAACAATAATTTTGAGTTGATAGCTTCGTTGATTTAGGTAAAAATTTATCCAACTCAATTCGTCTCGAACTCCATCGTGTACAAAAGTAAGTCTTGTCTTGTTCTTCTTAACTTCGCACCTGGATGGGTTGGGGCATGGAGAGCTATATTCATTCACAAGACGTGGAGTGTAGCGCTCTTCTTCTGATAGCTTGGAGATTAATTCTCTAGCGGTGCTGCAGGGTGTGTTGGTCAGTGTCTGTATGAGGTTGGTCTTTTACCCCAAGACGGGAAGAATGCTCTGTGACTCCCATACGCTGAGAGATAGATCGTAAATTAAACATTGTGCTCGAAGTGTTACAAATATGTAGAGCGTTGTCTGATGTACTTTGATTATGTATGTGTTCGAGAATTAACGATGAATGCACGTACTGCACAGTAATCTACCCACATTCGCAGTCATACTTGCTAAGTGATGTAAAAGGGGCGGTTTAGCTGTGATACTGAAATTGGGGGGCTATGCTGTCACATCAATTACCGGTGCTGAACTTAGTGTAAAATTCTTCGCGCTATCAAGTCTGTTGCTTAATATTACCGTACATCGAAGGTGTCTTTTCCATCACATCCACGCATCGGTTACCGCATAACAATTGAGTGACATAGCTTGTTTGAGTTGGGGGAGAAGTTCTGTGGGTGGGAGACAACTTCTGGGGGTTTCAGGCAGCTAAACAGCGATTGCGTACTAGAGTGCAAAATTACCAATAACTCGAAATGGAAGGCCGAGCCATCATCTGTTCCGTCATGGCGACATATGAACTTAAATGTAGAGGTCATGGAAGACTTTCGCACGGTAGTTTGGAAACCCCCCCACAACGCTGCCAAACTCTTCTACTTTCCTTATGTTGTAAGTGTGTTTTATTTAAAAATAATTCAGCGTTATGCCATCGGTGGTAAGAATATGATGTAGATAGTGTGATGTCTAGTTTTCTGTGAGAGGTCGTGGATCAGAGTGTCTTAATGCCAGTTTAGAATGTGACATAGAGGTCGAAGTCGTGGCAGAAAAAAGAAATGTTCGGCAGTGTACAAATCGTGTTAGAAAACAGTGTTTCAAACAAGTAAACAGGGCCACAGTGGGTGTTTTTTGCGATTTACAGTATAGTATGTGGGATACGATCATTCTCCTAGATTAGAAATGATGAAACTTCAAACTACCCTCTGTAGTGTATCAATAAGTGTGTATTTAATAGGTTTGTTCGACCCAGGGAGCAGTAGCAGCAGCAGTTTGAGGGGTAAATTCAGTGCGGGGCGAAGTATGTCGTTAGGGTTGCACGCTGTGCTATTCTGGGAAGCATTGCGAAATCTCTCGCTCTCTCTGTCTCCCTCGCTGTGTCTCTGTCTCTCTCTCTCCGCGCTGGACCCCCAACGCAGCTTTGCATCAACGCGCGAGTAATGGCGTCTATCCGAGTTCTATATCGGATGAAGTTATTTGAGCTTATACAGTTGTTAATTTTTTTCTGCTGGAGGGTAGAGAACAACGATGGCAGGATGTTGGACTAATAGATTTGAATGGATGTGGATCTGTAGTATTTGTATGTAGTTTGGGGACGCACCAGAATGCACGCATTTCCGCCGAATGGTCAAAACACGGTCCTTTCACAGTAACTCAGTTCGCTCTGTTTCTAGACGGGCTGCAGAAGGTGCTGAATATGGCTTTGTCCGACTTCTGTTCAGTCCCGACTTGAAATGGTATGATCACATGTGCAAATCTGTATAAATGGGAGCAGTTGCAAGATGTGTAGGGACTGACTAAGACCACATTGGATTTTTACTGTAGCAGATAAGTTCGAGAAAGAAGACTCATTTCGAGATATGATTCACTTGTGGCTGTGATCTTTGTGAATGAGTCATCGCCTTTAACTCATTGGATATGTAACAGAACGTCTCACATGGTATCGAGACAGAATCCGTTACACATACTGGATAAATATCTAGCGGCGTGAGGGAGTTGCAAATACCGGTCACATACGGTACTTGCGTAATCAATTGACGTGATGACAGAGCCCTCTGGTGACTGTGGAACTAAAAACATTTGAACTTAACGCCATTTTTGTTAGGTAGCCCAATTGCATCATCTTCCGCCAAAATTCAAACTTTTCGCCAAAATCCGCCAACTTGAATGACGCCCTCTGCTGGTGGTGATGGGTACTAAGCCAGTTGGACTCCGGACCTCGTGGAGAACACACGTGTATGATATAAATAATAATAAATGGTAATAAATAATAATACATAACTGGGGCAGCTGTCCAAATGCAGAGACCTGTTGGAGTGTAGTGATGTGTAAGAGTTAACATTGCATTCCTCTAGACGACCGAATAGGGAAGTAATAGTTAGTATGTGTTGGGCTGCTTTGGTGATCCAAGTCAGAATTCGAGAAGATTATCGATTTGGGTTTGAGTGTTATTCGATGGGATGTAGATTGTTCGGTAGACTCCTCCTGCACATTTGCTGCCTTTATTTAGTTGAGTGAAGATCGATTGTGGTGTTTTCGATACACGTTTGTCTGTTCTCTAGAACTGGGAAGGACCTAAGTTGACCTGTAAATTATAGCGAAGATCCCGAATATGTCACATGACTGAAAACGGTATTCTAGAGTGGAAATATCATACTTTCGTATGTTTCTTTATAGTTAGTTAGTGGTATACAGCATGCTGCACATCGATAAAGTTCGGGGTTTGTAGAGAATTAATTTAAAGTATATATCTTTGGAATTTTGATGAACAAGCGATCGGTAGGGTGTAGCCTAGTGGCTGATATTGAGAAGTACAGCTAAAATGGTGTAATATTATGGAGAAAGTACGTGTGTTCTTGTAGACTATGAGTCTGGGGATATTTCTAGAAAAGCGAACACACAAGGAGGGAGAGACAGCAATGCGTTTGTGCTGACAGGGATAGTGATCTCCCATTTTGGGGAACAGTTCTGAGAGTGTGTTCGGTCTGATGATGTAAAAGGGGACACTAGCGCTGAGTGTCGAGTGTGTTGAAAGAAAGAGCAGGTTGACGGTGCTTCCCTAGAAATGGAGAGCATTGGCGCATATAAGCGGTGTAGGAATAGGGTAATTCTTCTTTTTTTTGTGCTGTAGAGAGATACACGATAAGTGCAATTTCTCCTGTCAAATGCGTATATATCGTATTGTAAAGTTAATGCGGGTTACAAGGTGTTGCCTTTGTATATATTGCTGGATAGTACCTCGATAGGAGATTGATCACAGCGGGTTACAATGTGTTGCCTTTGTATATATTGCTGGATAGTACTTCGATAGGAGATTGATCACTAATTCAGTGGTTAAATTAGATAAGAGATAATAAGAATTCTTGATTTACTGTGTGGTGGAATATAGGAGGGGTCATACGGGTTACAATGTGTTGAATTTTATGTATTGCATTGTAAAGTTAATATTGCTTATGTTATGAGATGAGTACAGATGATGACTGTGTGTGTCGTATCATGAGGAAGGTATAGATTGAGGGGACTGTGGGTGCAATTTAGCGATCTCTGTAAAGTAACAACGGAAAGCACTAGAAAGCAAAGAAAAAGCTGGATAGTACTTCGATAGGAGATTGAACACTAATTCAGTGGTTAAATTAAATAAGAGATAATAAGAATTCTTGATTTACTGTGTGGTGGAACATAGGAGGGGTCATCTGCATATGTTGAGAGCATGAGAGCTGGGACGAGACGTTATGTTGATAAAGAGGTTATGTTATGGGGTGAATTTCAATGCACGCAGAAGATGAGACATGTAGAAAGAGAGCGTTACCTATTTGTGCTATAATACACAATTTCCAAGAGGTTGACTTGGCTGTTTTTTTTTTAGTGAGCAGGCGAGTAGTAACTGTTTCCGATGCTGCATTAATCGTGTGTGTCAACGAGTTATGGGCTATTCTGACAATAGACGTGAAGACAGCTCCAGACCTGAGACGCCTACGGTGTACGTGAGAAAAACAATGCAGCTTTCACATGTGTCAGAGGAGAGTGCCCTTTCTGGTCGGCTGTCACGAGCGAACGGAAGCTGAACTTGGCTGGAGGCTCTGGACCTCCCTCCCGCCGTCCGCACGCGCTCGCGGCCTGCCTTGGAGCGTAATCTTCGGAGCATAGGGGATATGAATTTCTCCGGTGTTAGGCGCGAATGCGACTGTGACGAGGTCATGTTTGGGGGAGGCCGAGCGGAGACTTTTGGTCGGTTTGGCAGTTGGGGGCAGGATATTGGGTGAGGGTGTTTGGACGCGTCTGTTGCACTATTTTGCGAGCAACTCTGTGGACTGTGCTGTGCGTTATTTGGAGAGTTTAAGAGTATAGAGTTCGTCTGCGTATATTGTTTACTGCATTATTTAAGAGCAGTTTGCTATTGTGTTGTGAAACTAGGAGTTTTTTAAGTGTTTGTGGGCTGTGTCACATGACCACAGGAAGATCAGTGTGGGTGTTTTGTTACTGTGTGACATATATACTCCATGGCTCAATAAAAGAGCTCAACATAAATAGAGTGCAGTCTTTCCTTACTTCCCCGAGCAGCACAGCGTAGTCTGATTGGTTTTTCCTCAATTTTAAAGCAGTTGATCTTGGTTTACGTCAAGAAAATGATTAAAAAGTAGTCTGGTGGTGGGACTGAGTGCTAGACCTAGGGGAGAACACGCTATTCACCGACATCATGGGGAACTGTACTTGGTTAATGATCTGATGTCAGGCGGGTGTCCTGTGTCGATGGTTCTGTGTACTAAGTCAGTTGGACTATGGACTGAGTGGTGAATGCAGAGGGTGGTGGTGCTGTCTCTCTATAATTGTTTAAATAAAGATTGGTGTATGATTTGGAAAAGTTGATGATTAACGAGTAGGGTATTTTAGATGGATTATTATTTAGACAAATTAATAGTTGTTCGGTTCCATAGGCGTAAATGTTTTGAATTATTTAGGTGTGCTTCACATGTCTGGAGGCTGTGCGGTGATCTTCTTGACGGTTTAAAATTAGCAAGCGTGTGTGTAGAGCCTTACACATGAGTTATGTAGGAGTAGTTCGCAGGTCTGTATGCTTTGGGACATGTGAGAGTGTGTATTCTGTGATAAATATAATTAACCAATAAATAAAGTGCTGGCAAATAAAATGAATTCATTCTTCTCTCGATCAGTCTAGTGCAGGCTGAGTCCTTTTACCACCAGACCCTAGGAGAAGGGGGCAGTCGGGTAACAGCTTAGTGGAGGTGAGCTTTGTTTGCCACAATTTTCTTATGTTGTCAACAAAACACACCGTGACCACCAAAATTCAAAGTTCACTTATTTCTATAGAGAAAATATCATATACGTTAATGTACGTTAGTAAAGGTTAATGCAGGTCAGTGAATGAACGTGGGTTGGTAAGGGGATGTGGCGGTCGGTTGAGGATCGTGGTAGAGACTTTAACTATTTGATTCGAAGTCCGGGTGGACGTGGCGCTTTCCGCAGCAGTGAGATTAATTAGTTGAGCAATTTAATTATGTGGTGATGATAACTTTGTGTTAGGTTAAATTGCGAAGGTATGTAGGTTGGAGAAGCAATGGTTCATGCACACACACATGTGTTTTTGGGGCGAATTTGGATTAGGTAACAGCACTATGTTGATTGAATAATTAGACTCGCGTGATCTGTTAACTTAGAGACGGACTTCGTGGCGAACACACGTGCTGGACCACCTGTTCTGACGTAGACATGGGCTGGTTCCAACCTCTGCAGCATAACATGTTTACGACGAATGTGTGGTTGTGCGTACTCTGTCTGCCACGAGCTGGATCGGCAACTGACCGACCGTTGTGTGACGTCAGTATCGACACGTTCAAACTTGTCCAGGAAAACAAATTTGGCGTCAAAAGTGTGGCAGTGCGTTCTATGTCGAACACGTAGTGAACGGGAAACCGACCGTTGTGTGACATCTGCATGGGCAGGTTCCAGCCTGTCCAGCGAAAACATGTTTACGACGTCGGAGCGATCGCTGGTCCACCGGCTAGCCCCCCTCCCCCCCTCCCCCAGTGACCGGCCGCTGGAGCGCGCCGCCAGTCCAGCGCGCGAGCAGCCGCTTCACGTGACAGGCGTCTGCAGTTGTCCGCGCGCTGGCCGGTTGGCCGGCGGGGCCAGGGGTTGGCGACGATTTGAAGTAATTCAGCTGGAGCGCGGACGTCGTGGTGACTGCACTGGGTGCTGCTGCGATCTCGAAGATGTGTACTGATGGTGTTGGAGAACAAGTGATGACCATACTGCTTGAAATAGACTTCGGTCCCTTTCCCCCGGCAAAATCAAAGGATGTGATTGAGGTTACTATAAGTACACATTATTGTTTGACGCAATTTTGATAGCTTAGCAGTGAAAAAATATAAGTGACCGCGAAAGTTCGTAGGATGTCGACTATTTCGTACATGTGATCGATTATGGTGTTGGGATTTGAACTTGTGATAGATTTTTGTAATGGATGTAACGCAAACGGTTTTCTCGCCGCGAAAATATAAAATATATGATAAAAAATAGAAGTACAGTTTACGATACGTTATATATTCGAATTTGAACTTGGCGCAATTTTCTAGTGGAGGTAGACCAATAATAATAATAAATAATAGTAAATGATTAATGATAATGAATAATAATAAAGACAACTACAGTTTTGCAGCATTATCGTGTTGGAATTTGAATTTGGCGCGAATTTTCTAGTGCAGGTAGGCTAATAATAATAAATAATCTTAATAAATGATAATGAATGATAATGAATAACAATAAAGACAAGTACGGTTTTGCTAGCAAAGTGCTGTTGGAATTTGAATTTCGCGCCAATTTTTCCTGGAGCGTTAGGCTATTGACATAGCCCAATTGACCTATTTTCCCTCTAGAATTCAAACTTCCCGCCATATTTCGGGTTTAGTTTAGTGGACATTCCCCAAATGGCCTAGTTTCCCGCCAAAATCCGCCATCTTGGATGTTGTCATGCGCTGTTGCCAAGTCTACTGGCCGCTGTCATGAATGTCGTCATCTTCGCTATCTTGAATAAATTTGACTACAATGCAGAGTGGCTCAGAACGACGGTAGTCCCACTATTCCCGAATAATGACCATTCCACCTGTGACATACTGTATTACACTGTAGATGTCTTCTGGAATCAGATAACTGGATTTTAGATGAACAATCGATACATTTGTGCATTCTTACCATATTGTATTTTTTCAAATCTTCTCTACTGTTCTGTCCAATATCTATTCTGTTGCTGTCCCCGATTACAAAGAATAATCAGTCGGCAAATGCTATCGTCTCCAGAGAGGAGTTATCTGTCTTAGGTTCCCCACTGGATGTTCCATATAACTTCCCCAATACAGACATCTCATGGTTATAGATTTGTTCACGCATGTCTCTGGTGACAATATTACCGCCCAGTTACTGCATTAGTCTTCAAAAGAACCATGTAATGTTCCCAGATTATTTGTTGTATCGTCAAAAAGTAACGTTAGTAAGGCTGCTGCAAGGACCTGTACATTCATAACCTTCGCTCTCGTTCCTCCATAGAAAAGCTTCACTGACAGCATCATCTGGTTCAACTGATATTCATATCATTGAGTTTTAGCGACCATGGAACCATTATACTGACGACCATTTGAACAGAGTGCAGTGCGGTCTGTACGTTAGTGGCTGTATTGTACTCGCCCATAGTATCCATAGAGTAGTATACTCCTGCACGAGAAGACCACTTTCTTCCCGTCACACTTCGTCTGGTACTCCGCATTCTTGTGAATAACGACACACAGGATCTCATACTTTTAAAGCATATCACGTTGTCATCGTTAAGATTTGCGTTTTATTCAACATTCTAGTCATCTATATGGGAAGACGTACTGGTAATCGCGAGGGTTAAAGCAATGATTGTTCTGGAACCAGCTCTATTGAAGATTGTGGCAGGCTGACCCATAAACTTTAGAAGATCCATTTTCTGTTCTTCCACCACATCTATCAGCGCTGTGCCTGCCTCAACTCGTGTGTTTCGGTTGCACAGAGAATAAATGTTGTTTGCGTTGGGGATTGTTATTAGATACTTGCCAATTAATGACCGGACACGAACTCTATCTTATTTGAATATCCGTCAATATCCTGTACATGCATCAACTTCATCTTATTTGAATATGCATCAATATCCTGTAGCGACAGTACATGCATACATGTTATCAGATAAGAGTATATATGATATATTCTTTGCATCATGGGGGTGAGCTTTGTGTCACGTATTTTGTTACTGAATACTTCATGGACAGACATGGGATTTACCTGTGCAAACAGGGGAAGTTGTGGGATCATTTCTCTGCAGGCATGTGGCTGCTGTAGACATACTTCATCAGTTCCATATTCCTCAACCACCCTCCTAACTTGCAGAATCACTATAATGCTGCACATAGCATTTAATCGAAAACCTGTATTACATGTCCACATTATGCATGTTCTATGTGAATGTGAGCGTTTGCCAGTCCTTTACTGTGAGTCAGTATCTTGCACTGTGCCTACCAGCTTGTTTGTGTATGTTTTCTCTACGCTGCGCGAAGAAGTTAAAGCGTCACTTCTTTGAAACCCCATCATTTCCCCGATTACGACGCAGAAGTTCTAAATTTGGCTCAAACATGTCTAGATTTTCTGTAATGGTTAAAAGCGTAGCACTTCAGGTGTGGTGACGTTTCAAATAGCGAGGTGTCGACACATGCGAAGAAAAAGCCAAAACTCAGAAGTTCCTATGAGTCTTAAGGTGAGTTAATGATGTCACGTTGGCACCAAATTCCACCACAGTTCTGCATAACGCCACCATAGACGTGTCATCCAACCTCACTTAAGCACCTCTTACCCCTTCTCTTGACGCCTCTGCGACGCGTTTCAAAACCGCGGCACCGAGCTTTGAAATAATGCTGTTTTTTAATGGATGGCCGAGGAAAACAGTTAAGACACATTGCCGTTTAAAATCAATACGAATAGGCCTCGGGAGTTGGCATAAATGACATCAGTGAATCCACCCCTTCCCTTGGGGCCTTCATTTACCGACATTTATCGGTGTAAAACGATGCTCAGCAGAACGATGTCCCTGACAACCTCTGACACTGACGAGAACCGCTGTTTTAACCCTTCTCTATGGACATTGTGTGGCCACTGCCCCATCGGACGTGAGTTTAACCCTTTAAGGGTAGTGCGACCATTGTTTTTGCTTTCTCATACAGGGTGGAAATATTAGGAACCGTTCAAATTCATTCAACGGAATTTGAACTTAATCTAAAGCAGAAGATGGTATTTACGCTTTTCCCGCCCTCCTGTTTCGCAGAATCCTGTGCTGTCATGAACATGGGGCAGTGCGACATTAACATATATGTGAATAAAATGACAAGGGGTCCACACAATAACGCCCCAGTGAAGCAGCACCCTTCGTGTCACTCGCACACATTTTGTTGAGCTCTTCAAAAATGTAACTGTATAGAGGCAACACATGGCCGATTACTAGGCGCCTACTGGCAGGCAACCTCTCTAACAGCCCTCAGATTCTGCATGTCCGTAAGCAGGCACTAGAGAAGCAGTATAGTGCCACTCAGCTGCAACCTGTCGAAGGGATTGCCTGCCGAAAAGTGCTCAACAAAAGTGCACAGGTGGGCCAATGGTGTTTGCCGAGCAGGGCAAGCATGGAGGTAACCTTTTCCGTTATATTCATGCACGTGTCAGTGATCATGACACAGGTTAGCACAAAACAGGAGTGGTCAAACAGCACATAAACGCTTTTCTACTTTAGACAAAGTTTAATGGCTTTATATGGTTCCTAGCGTCTCTACCCTGCATTCCACAGCTCAGATTGTGGTCGCACTACACTCCAAAGGTGTGTATCACGTTCAATCAATGGGGTTACCACAGAAAAGGGTTAAATCGTTTCGAGGGGTGTCAGCTGTGTCAACGTTGTCAAGAACCTCTCTCTGTTGCACATCGCACAACAAACTGTTGTTTCCGATCGCGAAATGTCTGTAAATGAATGCCCCAAGCGAAGGGATGGTATTATTGACGACATTTATGCCACCTGCTCTGGCGTTTTCGAGTCGATCATTAGCGGCAATGTGTCTGAAATGATTCATTGGTCATCCACAAAAAAGCCACTGGATTTCAACGCTGAATGTCGCAGTGCTGACCTGAATCGCAAAGGCGTCAAGAGAAGGGGTGACATGCGGGTAAGTGATGTTGGGGGTGATATGTCCACAGTGGTGTTGTGCGGATCCGTGGTGTAATTTGGTGCCAACGTGACATAATTAACCCACCTTAAACCTCAAATTAACTTCTGAGCTCTGGCCTTTCTTTTCGTATGTGTGATGTTTTGCACCATTACAGAAGAAATTTGTTGGCATCTCTGAGCCAAATTTCACACTTTTTCGTCGCAGTCAGAAAAGTGACCCTTTATTCCTTTTGTGCAGTGTAGAATTTCTCGGCTTTTTGTACTAACGCGAGGAGTTCATTGAGTCTGGTTGGGAGGTTAATTACTTTTAACTATTGTAGAGCTTTTAGACATCTTCTGTTTGAACCAATATTCCACTGTCGTGCAATTACTTAGTGTAAGTGGCGGAAACACATCTGCATGTACATTATCTCTTCCAACGACGTTATTTGTGACAGTCAATGAACTGCATACTAACAGTTTAGCCGTCTGCCTGTCCACTGAATCACGAAACTTCCACTTCACATTGATGATAGAGTGCACATAAGTTCTGTCATCTCACTTAAGATGTGGTGTGGTACCAGTTAGTTCAGTGACTTTTATAAGTATGTATAATTAAAGTAACGTATTTGTAAAACGCTGCCACTGCATGTGTGAACTCAATAATAACAAAGGACAGTTATTAACTTTTAAGACTTCGGTGACTCCAAGAACGTCAACATGTCGAAGAAACATTTTTCTTTAATTTAACTTTGAATGCGAACATCTTGTTTGAATGTATTTGAGGTTGCTTGAATTATGTAACATACACTAAGTATTAGTAACGACTAGGTTATAATTTTGCTGTGTGGCATTCCACCTTTAAGGCTTCTCTTCCAGGGCTATTGTCTCACGCGATTGGTATGGACGAATAATACCGCGGAGTATGTTAGGCATCTGGTGCATTTCATGAAACTTACGATATTTGTGGGTCAAACATGAAGTTTTATTTCACAGAACATTTATATCAAAAGCTGCACTCCTGAGCGCAAAAACAGTTTAGGATGAATACACATGCGCTTGACTAGGGAAAAGGGAAAGAACATCTTACACCGCATGTAATGTCTAATGTTTCCCTTAATTGCAAAGTGTAGCTCCTTCATACATATTACTAGCAACAAATACACAAAATATCGTAGCACATCCTGAACAGAAAATAAACTATTAATAATGTGTAACATTTTACAGAAAACTCATAGACTGAATAACGATAAACGCACGCTAAATACACACAGAAATCTGCCTAGGTCACAGACATAATTTCAGGTACATTTCCCAAGAAATTGTATTGCTTCTTCTGTGACCTTAATTTCATAGCTAAACAACAGTGGCAACTACCCAACTGATACTGCATCTCGATTATCTCCACTTTTTTCATCTTCAACATTTTTTTTTTTTTACCTTAATGACTAACCACAGCACTTTGTTAGCTTAACAAGAATGCAAACAGCTCGTTCAGGTTCCCTTACCGAGCAGAACGAGCATACTTCATTTTTGTTCGTCACATGTCTCCTAAAAATCTATTCCGGTAGAAACTTTAGTCTATAATAAGGAAATCCGTGAAGATAGCAGTTCAAGTAAAAAGAGATGAAGAAAGAATGCAGAAAAAGAAAATTGGGTTGCAGCTTACCTTCCATAACGAGGCTATTAGAGCCGAAGCACAAGCCGAGATAGGAAAATAAATAGGAAGGAAATTGGCCGAGCCCTCTTTCAAAGAGAATATCACCGTATCTGCATCAATCGATTTAGGGAAACAATGGAAAACCTTAATCGTAGTGGACAGGTGGCGATATTATAACTCCTTGCGAATGTGATATCAGTTCCTCAGCGTTGCTAATAAATAAACGCGTCTTTCGGTCACTAGATTTTCAGAAGCTGCCACTGGCGTACACATTTACGTAATGAATAAGATGAAAAGCATATTCGACTCACCACTAAGCTATTACACAGTTCAATACACAAGATATAACATAAGGAGAAAACTGTAGGGTTTAACGTCCAGTCGAAAAAAAAAATCACTAGAGACAGAGCACGAGATCAAATTGGGTAGGAAATAAATTTTATCCCTTTCAAAGAAACCACTCCGGTATTTCCATTAACCGATTCTGGGAAAGTACGGAACAGGTGAATCCGTATGGGAGCACGGGGATTTCAGTCGTCCTCCTCCAGATTTGAGTCGAATGTCTTACACTTGAGCCGCCTAACTTGGCTGAGTGTAGCACGAAGGTACAGCTAAAGGTTTAAGACATATTTCGCACAAGAAGAAGAAGTGTTTTATATCGATAAGAGTCCTATGATGCTTCATTACCGTGTTTGAATTAATTTTGTACATTGTTTCGCAGAACATTATTCATGGGAAACACACGGCAGTAGACCATTTCAATATACCAAATGAAACTTTGTCTTAAATGAAATGTTAATAATCCCCTCGTGGTTGCGTCTGGTTAAGTTGTAATTTTTAGCTTCACCACTAGTGTTCAGTGTCCCAGTTCACCGTAAGTCGTGCCGACACGCAGCCCACACCAGTGATTGTTTTCAGTGTGGATTTAATTACCAGTACAGTGTGATGGAAGTGAACACAACAGCGATGTTAATAGATTCCTATTGATGTCTAGATTATCATGCGACATTGGTGTAAACTTAAGACCAATAGCTGCAACAATGACTGTAGGTGTTGTATAATAACCTTTTGTATGCATTCCAATCACAGTCTGTGTAGGAAGCATCAGCAGTTCATTTTCGTGCGAGGGTATACTTATGTGAATGGTTCATTCAATATTGTGGGAGCCCTCAGTTTAGTGCACCTGTGCTGTTCACAGACGAGACACAATGTCAGGGCAATCACATTTTAACACGTAGCATGGATGGCCTCACGTAGCTACTGAATCGCATCGTCAACAAATCTTTTCTGTCAATTTTTGGGATGAAATTATTGGTATGTTTCTTAGTGCCTCACATCTTCCACCCAGGCTCAACGGGCGAGTTAATAAAGCTTTTACACAGAATATTCCAACCGACCTACGAGAAGATTTACCTTTATTAGTGCGACGCATAAAGCTAATCTTCTTCATATAAGTGTTAATGTTCATCGTCTTCTAAATTACATAGTCTGAGAAAGAAGGATAAAAAGAGGAGGACGCATCCCCTGACTTACACTAGCTCCGGAACTAAACATTTATTTGTGACGCACTTTACACTCCTGTATATCCTACCCCAGTACAAGCTGCAGAGCGTATTCGTAAAATATTGTGGAAAATTGTGGAATTGTACTTAATATCCCAAGGATACATAGGTACATCTGTGATTCAGTGCGATAGCGAGACAGTTGCATGTATCAATCTAAAAGGAAGACGTTTTGAACAACTCATGTAAGAAGGAGTTTCATGTTCTATACTGTTATGTTCAGTTCCAGTGTAACTCCTTAGGTTAATATACTATAAAGAATTGCACAAAATGGCAGCACAGTAGTTGAGTTCCCTACTTAACTGAACCAAATCACATTCTTTTTAGTTCATTTTGTTGATTTTCTGGTTCAGAACCGTCTCCTTGTGTGTCAGTTTGTACTTCAGTGTTATTTGTTGCAATTGTTTCACTTTTGTGAATATTATTATCGGTATCACTTGTTTCCGACGACATATTACAAGTATCAGTGATGGTGTCCACTTCGTTGTCAGAGTCATCATTCCAACGTAAGTCATCTTCTGACTCAGCCACTAAAATTTGTATAATTTCTGCATAGCTTATAACTTGGTGGCAGTTGCTACTACATTCTCTATTTAGACGGATTCTAATGTCTTGTAATAACTTGACTGGTGAATGCTTCCTTTCTGTCATCCTAAAGGAACAATACAACTTGATTTAAACTTGGAAAAAAACTAGACAAATACTATTCATTATGTATCCAAATGAAATTAATTTCTGGTTGTTGGATAAAACTACCAGCTAAATTTAGAATATTTCAAAACTTACTACATGACTGATAATGATAATCAAATACTGTATTACAAAAGCATAAAGGGAAATAAAGCCAATATTCCGTATGAACTCAAGGCAGTAATTGATAGTTACGTTGATGGGAAAAGTCCACAGATGAGTACAGAAGTGATTATTACTGAAATTCAAATTTATAACATTGAGTTAACTGCAAACCGTATCAAATACGCCAGCCGCTGTAGCCGAGCGGTTCTAGATGCTTCAGTTCGGAACCGCGCTGCTGCTACGGTCGCAGGTTTGAATCCTGCCTCGGACATGGATGTGTGTGATGTCCTTAGGTTAGTTAGGATTAAGTAGTTCTAAGTCTAAGGGACTGATGACCTCAGATGTTAAATCCCATGGTGCTCAAAGCTATTTTTAACCATATCAGATACTCTACAGTAAGTATAAAAAAACATATTGCAACACATACCATTGCAAAAAAGACAGTTTCGCAGCCATATCTCGATTTGTGAGACAAAAATAATTTCCCCCTGCGTCAACCACTTACACTGCCAATATGTCTGAAAGTATTATTAGTCCTCAAATAAGGTATCTGGGCTTTTATGGTTCAGATGTCAGAGACGAGAGAAACTATTCAAGAATTACGTGTCCTCATTTGGTTAACACAGAAATTAGACGTTTACAGTTATTTTCCATATAACATTTACTCTTCTTTATGTTTGTGGACTGAGTCATGAACGTTTGGCAGTACTGTTTTTTACACACTGTATATAGCGGCATTACCTTCGTTTCTTATACTTTTCACAAGAGAATGGTCCACTCTCTCATATAGAAACATGCTCTGAAATTTTTTATTCAGGAAGAAAACACCGAAAGAACGACCCTCTCAGAATTATAGCTGCTAAGATGCAGTGCTGTCATTAAAAAAATGTTGAATTTTGCCAAATTCGTATCTCGTCAAGTGACTGCATAATTGTGCATCCCTATGGGCTGGCGTGGATAGCGCATGCGCAACATGCATGGCGCACACCTTTGGTTGACGGCGCAGCAGTAGACAGAGATCACGACTCGGCGCGATCGTAATTTGTAAAGGGAATTTCAGTTTTCGTTGATAGTTTCTCTGGAAAAATTGCCTGCAGTTACTGTTCACTCTAATTTTTAATTGATTTAATATCCATAATACTCACGAGTTGCTTTTGCGGTAGTATAAGTGTTAGCAATGGAGATAAAGCTGATTAATATTCATTATGGCTAACGCTCAATGTTAAGCAGTATGCAAACCTGGTTGTGCTTCGTAAAATTTGACCGTGAAGTGTATGAGTGGAAGAAAGACGTACACAAAGCAATAAATATGCGCCAACATGAAACTCGCAAACATGTGAAAGAAAAATCATCCGAAAGATGTACTGTACATGGTGGCCACAAAGTGCCCTTACCCCCCTTTGATAACCAATATAAACCCCTGAAATTGAACGAATAACGTGAGCAATAGTTCTTTAGAGGAGTTTTCTTGAGATATGAACCATGTAGAGCTGCTAGTGAGAGGCAATGCAACCATTACTAATGCAGATCTACGAGACTGAGTCCTCTGAATCGCAACTGAGCTGAATGTTGTTGATTTCAAGAAATCGTGCAATATAGGAAACGGAAAAAACGAAGTTTACTTCAACTAAAAGTGTACAAGAGATGACAGTAATTCCTAGCTGACATGAAGCCGAAGCTCGCCGTTATCCCCGCATTAGCTATGTCTAACGCTGTCGAACAGGTTTCGTGAAGTAACTAAGAGTAAACATTATAATTTCGAGGCGAAAAAAGACACAGTGTGTTGTGCAATTGATTAATATTATAACACATTCATATACAGCAATGACAGAGATAAGTATGAATGGATTACTGTTTCCGCATATTTATATCTGTCTTCAGGGTCCTCAAGGCATATTAGGACCACAAATAACGAACCTGGCCATGGGCGAATAGGACTCTTTTTCTTAGGGTTTCGAACAAACTTAATTATTTATGTAGACAGCTTATCCATTCCAGGAATCGAGAAACTCGATCATTTTTGCCTGTTCTCGACACTGACACTGGCAAAATACCGGTTCAGGGAACACTATTACTTTACAGAATGTTTTAATTTTAAGTCTGAAATCGTATAATAATTGACAAAGGAAATATTTTTTGGTGTGAGGTAATTACAAATTTGAAATTTCCTGAGTTTTATCCTTTACTTGACCTGTGAAACCTTGCTTCTTCCCAGATTTTATGATTCTATGTCATGGGGAAGTACCCTGCAGGTTTTAGTAAGAGAGTTTGTCGGTATCAAAATGTGACATAAATGGCTGCATCTTATTATTGCACTGAGTTAGGTGCTTAATTTTATTACACCACGAATGGACCATAGACATTAGTATGTGACATACGTTTCAGCTTGATACGTTTACCATTCCTGACAAAATGGGTTTCTAACATTCGGACACCCGGGCAGACAGACGGACAACAAACTGATTCTATAATGGTTCCGTTTTTAACGATAGAAAGAGCACAACCCTACAAAGAGGACTGTTTACTGAGAAAAATCTTATAATCGACCTATTAAAAACTGGAAAAATAGGAAAGAATGATTTTTTAACAGTTCATTCGAAGCGATTTCCAACCAGTTGGAGAAATTAATTCATTACTTCTGTTGGGCTCTTGACCTGGACATAACGATACCTCCCTTTCAGGAAGGCAACGAAAAGATTATTGATACAATACAGGTTCCACCCGGAAAACCAATGTGACACTCGATAATGAGGTTTTCCACCGTGGAAAATATTTTTGAGGACATCGTAGGAAAACATAATTTCTGTGTCGTTTGATGTTTATCGGGAGAACAGTAGTCGTAAGTTTCAGTCATTTTTACTTTATCGCCGGCCGAAGTGGCCGAGCGGTTCTAGGCGCTACAGTCTGGAACCGCGCGACCGCTACGGTCGCAGGTTCGAATCCTGCCTCGGGCATGGCTCTGTGTGATGTCCTTAGGTTAGTTAGGTTTAAGTAGTTCTAAGTTCTAGGGGACTGATGACCACTGTAGTTAAGTCCCATAGTGCTCAGAGCCATTTGAACCATTTACTTTATCAGTCTACGTCGGCACATTTTACGAATTGCTGTATGTTCGGTATGCAGCACAATAAGCAGAACAAGGGCCTGGACCACTTCTTACTCCGTCTAAATAAAACTAGTAAGTACTATGACTTGCCTGAAAGCATTAATTTTTCTTTTGTCATTCAAATGACACATCGCTTTACTGTGACGACTGTGGGGAACAAACAAGGAACTGTTTCATTGTTAACCGATATACATTATTCAAAAATCATCATAAGAGCTGCGTTACAGAGATTATTATAAAATGATTTGTGTGTAAGAAATATTTCATGTAAATAAATTAAAGTCACTGTTGATGGAAGTCGTCTGTACTGTATCACAAACACTGTCTTGATTTATTTACCTCTGCTAGTCACCATTGTAAGAATTATATACGCAACAGTTTAGTTGTCAATACTAACTGCCGCTTATTCAAAATATTAATGATAAGTGACAGTTTTTGTATCGTTTACGTGCTTCAGATTCTCTTGTGGCACTCCGCATAGTAGTCGATCGCGCGCTAGGCAGGAAGGGCTGTATAAACCACTGTCACAAGCGGTTCTTCGTGCGACAAAAACGAGTTACTTCAACAATTGTTCAAAACTACTTGCAGCGCGCCAGAGCAGTTAAAATTTAGACAGAGCATTTCTTTCATTGTACTCTTCTTGCATATAAAATTTCACAGTGGGTTTCTACACATCGAGTTGGACTATTCCCTTATCAGTCGTGTAGTTAGCCTTTTGCAACTTACGCAACGCCCTTTCTTGTCCCTTGCTTCGCTCACGTTCTCATTAGTGGGTATAGATGTACATCGTCAGTCGAGAACGATTCGAGACTGAATTAATAACAAATAGTGGTTTTAATGCTCCAGGCAGGTGTTCGACATAGTCTCCCTCCACTTGCGGACAACGCACAGAACGTTCATAAAACCATGTGAAACTGTCATAAATGCCTTTCTTTGGCATGTTGTGGGTAACATTGGCTTCAGTGTTGTTTAAGTTCAAAATGTTCAAATGGATCTGAGCACTATGGGACTTAACATCTGTGGTCATCGGTCCCCTAGAACTTAGAACTACCTAAACCTAACTAACCTAAGGACATCACACACATCCATGCCCGAGGCAGGATTCGAACCTGCGACCGTAGCAGTCGCGCGGTTCCGGACTGAGCGCCTGAACCGATAGACCACCGCGGCCGGCATTGTTTAAGTCGTCAAAGGGTTACACTCCATGTGGATTTCTGCACGTTGTCATTTCGTCATTGGTTCGTATCAGCGACGCCAAGTTTAGGCACCCACGGTGATTTTTTCCAGAAAAGAACTTTTCTCGTTTTGCATTTCAACCAAGTCGCGGCGGGTGTCCACGTGTCTTTCCTTTTGTTGGGGAGTCAATGCGAGCGGAACAAACATTACATACACTTTTCTCTTCTTCAGAACTTTCTAAAGAATCTCTTCAACGCTTCATTTAGAGATGTTACTACATTGAAGTTTGTGACGTAACAACGTTGACACACTACGGTTGCACTTAAACAGCTTAGTACTACCTGCTCCCAACTGAGTGGTCGTATGTAGATCTGTTGCTTACAGTTGTTAGCTCAAGTTGCCTCCTTAGTTACCGAGCTGACATCGCTTGTACGCTAGGAATGAAACCAGCCTCGCAACTTTTTGCGCGGATGGGGTGTGTCCTCTATCCTTAAATATTCCAGTTTCTCATCATGTAGTGCTTCTACGGCAGCTGTTAAAAACACGCCTGACGGTTCTGATAAATTTTGCTCTGCATAAGAAAAACGGAGACCCAAAAATTTTCTGCCTTGACAAGACGTAATTCACAGCCACAAATAACTTCTCCAACACTCCTTGTATTAGAATCTGCTTCGTGTATGCAGGATGAGAGGAGGAGGGCATGGGAAAAATGAGATGTTGCTTTCAAGAGTTTCAGGTTACGCCGTGTGAGGTATGAACTCCGATATTTGCTAAATTTGGTGCCTATGCGGGGTCTGTGAAATCGTCGCTTCCTAATTGGGAGTCTGAGGTTGCGCGGAAATATACGATTCGAGAGACGAATGTGAAGCTCTTTATGGTGGATGCGTACAGTTTGTCGCGCTGTCAGCAGCAGAGAGGAGCTGATGTGGGAGCGCGCCGCGCCGAGCACAGCGCTTACTGCTTGCAGGGCATATTCCATATTTGTTCGGCGTTCGACGTTATAATTTGTTGGAGTATCTCATTAAGCTTGCACCCACAATTCGAGCGGTTCCAATCGATTGCGTATACACATTTCACGTGGTACACCGAAATAAAAGTTTACCAATCGGCTGACGTGTATCTTTTCCTATACACTCGCTGCAAGAATTACGGACAATTTTGGTCGTTTAATATGCGTACGACATTTTCAGACTTGAACAAATATAAAGAATTTGGGAAGTTGTCTGACTGGTCAGTCATGTCAACATACAGATAATTCTATAAGAGAACACACTACTTTTTACATTACTCCTTTAAACTGACGTCCGCAGATAAAGGTTTCATAAAACATCAATATTTCACCGGTCGTGATTTATATCAAACGAAAATAGAACTACAACACAGAAAGTGTCAGTATGGTCTCTTTTATTTCGAGAGTCATACACCACTAGTATACTTAAAAAAAAAAAAGAAAAAAGAACGATGCAACACGAAGGAATTATCCGAACGGGACGGACATTGGTACACATAAAAAGTGGATGATTTATTCAAGAGAAAGAACTTCACAAACTGAGCAACTCAATAACACGTTGACCCCCTCTGGTCCATTAGCAAGCAGTTATCTTTCTCAGTTCGGGAGAAATCCGGCGACCTTCCTGACCAAGGTAGGGTTTGCCAGCCGGCCGGTGTGGCCGTGCGGTTCTAGGCGCTTCAGTCTGGAACCGCGTGACCGCTACGGTCGCAGGTTCGAATCCTGCCTCGGGCATGGATGTGTGTGATGTCCTTAGGTTAGTTAGGTTTAAGTAGTTCTAAGTTCTAGGGGACTGATGACCTCAGATGTTAAGTCCCATAGTGCTCAGAGTCATTTGAACCATCCGCGGCACCCTTACACCACGACAATACGTCGATGATGTTCTAAACCCCATTTTGCTGCCCTTCAAAGCAAGCAATTCTGTGCTTATGTTTCAGAAAGATAGTTGCTTCCCGCACACGGCGAGAGTTTCTGCTGGTTGTTTTCGTGCGTGGCAACCACTACCTTGGCCAGAAGATGGCCAGATCTCTCCTAAATTGAGAACGTTTGGACCATTACGGGCAGAGCCCTAGGCCCTCCAACCACCTCTGGATTTTGACGATCTAATGAGGCAACTGGAAAGAATTTGGCACGATATCTCTCACGAGGATATCTAGCAACTCTATCAATCAATGCCAAGCCGTATGACTGGTTGTATTAGGGCCAGAGGTAGACCGGCGCGTTATTGACTTGCTCAAATTGGAAAGGTCTTTCTCTTGAACAAATCATCCAGTATCTCTGAAACTGTAATCATTTGTTTGCCTGTACGTGTATCACATCTACCGATTTGCGTCGCATTCGGATAATTCCTTCGCGCTGGGGCGTGTTTTTTTCTTTTTTTTTTGTTGTCTTATGTGTATTTAACCCATTAGCGCCCATCGTCTTACTTGTAGGAAAGTTCCTTTCTATTGTTGAACTATGGAACAATGAACGCAGCGAAATTTCTTGTCTGCATTCTTTGCTACCCCCTCATTTTCAGCTACAGCTACTGTCTATTTGGAGACCATGTTTCTTAATCTGTGTTTGTATGTCTTTATGTTAACATTAGTGAATTTTTTCCTGTACACGTGATGTGCTTTCTGTTTAGAAGTTTTATAGATGGGTAAGTAAATCAGTTTACTTAATTTTTGAATGTCGAATGTCTATTTATGCCAGCTGTATAAAATACCTGATGATTACCGATAATATCGTACTAAAGAAAATGAGTTGAAAATGGTATCCTATAAATAGGACGCTGGATTGTTATAATGCCCAAAGCCAATTTCCTTTTCTTTCAGGAATTCTAATATGTATCGGCAGGAAACACTCAAATCGGCTGTAGAAGGCTTGTTTTCTGAGGAGATAAGAGGTATCTAGAGACAAGGGAATTCAAATTCAGTCAGAACCACAGAATCGTTCTTCTAAAAAGAAAAATAGTGAACCAACGGCAATATGGTCTACGGCAAATCCCTATCACAGTTTCGGCACAAACTTACCGTGAAAATATTGTTAACACTCTACAAGGTTACACGCCACTGGACATTTTTGAAGAGTTGCTTACTTCTGAGTTGCTAAATGTCAGTGTAGAAGAAACTGAACCATACACAAAACAGTGGGAAAACAAGTCACAATATTCTGCCTCTATAGATAAAGTGAAAATTTTTATTGGTTTCTTAATTTTATCTCGATTACACACATTGCCCAACCAGAGAGATTATTGGTCTGAAGATGATGATCTGATTGTGGTCCTTGTAAAAAGTGCCACACAGCATAAGAAATACCGTGAACCAAAAGCAGTGCTTCATTTTTTCAGACAATGATGGTTGCTTGTTGATATGGGGGAGGGTATCAAATACCAAGGTCATCGGTTCCATCGGCTGAGGGAAGGATGGGAAAGGATATCGGCCACCCCTTTCAAAGGAACCATCCTCGAATTTGCCTGAAGCGATTTAAGGAAATCACAGAAAACCTCAATCAGGATGGTGGGACGCGGGTTTGAACCGTCGTCCTCCAGAATGTGTCTCCAGTGTTTAAATAATAATGACGTGAATGCTACCAAAAGTTATTGTAGGTTCAAGGTGAGAAATTTGATTGTTATTATTAATAAAAACTTTCAGAAGTGGTGAATTTTTGATGAAAATCTCTAGATCGATGAAATGTTGGCCGACATTCTCTGAAGCAATTTCAAAAAGGGAGACCCATTAGATTTGGGTATAAATTCTGGGCTTTGTGTGGAAGTGGTGCCTGTAGTTATAATTTTGATCTGTACTGTGGGAAGGATTTCTCTGAAGATTCTCAACATTCGGGAAATCGAGTCGTGAAAATAAATGCTAGAATGTGTCACTGATCCGAACAGCCATATCATATATTTTGATACTATTTTTTAGTTCATATTATCAGTTTGGGGAACTAACACAGATGGGGTTCCGTATCACAGATCCAATACGACAAAACAGGACTGCTCATTGTTATTTCGAGGCAAATAACATCTTAGCAAAGAATGATCGAGGATGTTATGATTCTCATTTCGACACAACCAACCACATCAGAATGATGAAGCGGAATGGCAACACCTGTGTTTCACTGGCAACAAGTTTTGATCTAATTGAGCCTCTGCTTTCAGTATATAGACGACAAAAGGGACAAAATTAAAAGAAGCGTGTCAAACAGCTTTATCTCGTGAGTCGCTACAACAAATATATAGGAGCCTAGACCACCACGGCTGGCTTCTGGAAGAACATTACGATCGCAGTTAGTGGGAAAAAATTGTACCGGCCAATTTTGATTAGAATTGTTGACATGACTGTGGTGATATGTATCTACAACACAGTATCTCAGGAAGCCTAGAACATCAACGATACTAGAAGATATAGTGCCACCACATATCTGAAAATCAAGCAGTATTCAAAAAGCCGTTAAAATTGCTACACCACGAAGATGCGGTGCTTCAGACGCGAAATTTAACCGACACGAAGAAGATGCTGTGATATGCAAATGATTATCTTTTCAGAGCATTCACACAAAATCGGCGCCGGTGGCGATACCTACAACGTGCTGACATGAGGCAAGTTTCCAACCGATTTCTCATACACAAACAGCAGTTGACCGCCGTTGCCTGGTGAAACGTTGTTGTGATGCCTCGTGTAACGGGGAGAAATGCGTACCATCACGTTTCCGACTTTGACAGAGGTCGGATTGTAGCCTATCGCGATTGCGGTTTATCGTATCGCGACATTTCTGCTCGCGTTGGTCGAGATCCAACGACTGTTAGCAGAATATGGAATCGGTGGGTTCAGGAGGGTAATACGGAACGCCGTGCTGGATCCCAGCGGACTCGTATCACTAGCAGTCGAGATGACACGCATCTTATCCGTATGGCTGTAACGGATCGTGCAGCCACGGCTCGATCTCTGAGTCAACAGGTGGGGATGTTTGCAAGACAATAACCATCTGCACGAGCAGTTCGACGACATTTGCAGCAGCATTGACTATCAGCTCGGAGACCATGGCTGCGGTTACCCTTGACGCTGCATCACAGACAGGAGCGCTTGCGATGGTGTACTCAACGGCGATTTTTCGGATGAATCCAGGTTCTGTTTACAGCATCATGATGGTCGCATCCGTGTTTGGCGACATCGCGGTGAACGCACTTTGGAAGCGTGTATTCGTCATCGCCATACTGGCGTATCTCCCGGCATGATGATATGGGGTGCCATTGGTTACACGTTTCGGTCATCTCTTGTTCGCACTGACGGCTTTTTGAATAGCGGACGTTACATTTCAGATGTGTTACGACCCGTGTCTCTACCCTTCATTCGATCCCTGCGAAACCCTACATTTCAGCAGGATAATGCACGACCGCATGTTGAAGGTCCTGTACTGGCCTTTCTGAATACAGAAAATGTTCTACTGCTGCCCTGGCCAGCACATCCTCCAGATCTCTCAGCAATTGAAAACGTCTGGTCAATCATGGCCGAGCAACTGGGTCGTCACAATACGCCAGTCACTACTCCTGATGAACTGTGGTATCGTGTTGAAGCTGCATGGGCAGCTGTGCCTGTACACGCCATCCAAGCTATGTTTGACTCAATGCCCAGGCGTATCAAAATTTGGTTCAAATGGCTCTGAGCACTATGGGACTTAATATCTGAGGTCATCAGTCCCCTAGAACTTAGAACTACTTAAACCTATCTAACCTAAGGACATCACACACATCCATGCCCGAGGCAGGATTCGAACCTGCGACCGTAGCAGTCGCGCGGTTCCAGACTAAAGCGCCTAGAACCGCTTGGCCACCGCGGCCGGCCCAGGAGTATCAAGGCCGTTATTACGGCCAGACGTTTTTGTTCTGGGTACTGATTTCTCAGGATCTATTCACCCAAATTGCGTGAAAATGTAAGCACATGTCCGTTATAGTATAATATATTTGTCCAATGAATAGCCGTTTATCATCAGCATTTCTTCTTGGTGTAGCAATTTTAATGGCCAGTAGTGTAGTAATGCCATACCAGTACCACTGAGGACCTCTAGGAAGCAAGTTTTTGATACTGTGGGCTTAATGCGAGAGGATTCCAGAATTGTTCAGGGAAGCCTCTAACATTCTGTGCTAAATGTGATGCAACTTTATGTATTCTTTGGTTTCCAAAATTACATAATGAGCTCGACTTCTCATGTAAGTGGTTTAATTGTAATAGTACCACATAACCAGCTGCTAATTTCTATGAATACTCGTTTTCCAACTTTTAGATCAATAATAATTAGATTCAACATTTTTAGTAAGGGTAACTTATTGGACTGTAGGTTCTAATCACTAACTTTCGTAGATAATCACAGCTACCGTTGTTCACCAATTCTATGACTGATGTGACTCCATTTAGAGGCTAGCTACAGACTTTTTTAATTATTTCTCATAATCTTTCAAGAGCACTGAATTTATTTTGTAATTAGATAATTTAAATAAAACCCTCCTGTTTAGAAATTTAGTGTTTTGTTTCTAATTTATCTCCTTAAAAGTAAAGTGGAATACAAATTGTAAAACCGGAAAGAAAACTGAAGAAAGACTGTTTTATTTATAGGACACCACAAGCTCTCAGCGTTATATTTATAGGACAGTGATTATTTTTATCTCTGTCCGAAGGAATCAATTTAAACTTCAGCACTATGTTATTTTAGACGTTTTGAACTTTTCCTTTAAAATTTAAAAAAAAGATTCACACTAAAAATGGGCCCTAGTGGGTTAAGGGATATTTATATGGTAAAATAGTGTGATTTATAATCCACTGACGCTACTAGCATCCAAATGTTTACAATCTTTACTGACTTCACAATAAAAATTACAATAAATTCTTTATGTGTGGACATTCTTTGGATTTTAAGTGGTGGTTTTCGTTTCTGTGAAATCTTAACTGAACACTGACGTGTTCACCTATGACGGTTATTTCCATAACGAAATTAGAAGGAAGCATGACGTAGTGTCGATGAGTTGGTCGTTAGAGAATGAGGAGATCAAGGTAAGTCTGGGGCAGGACAGGGAAGAAAATCGGCCATGTCGTTTTCCCTTTCCAAATGAACAGTCTCTGCATCCTTCTTAAGTGATTTAGTAAATCCAAGGAAAATTTAAACAAGGAAGGATGGATGGTGACTTCACTCGAGTGCAGTGCGCCAACAATGCATTCCGTCGCTAGCTTTGTCATAACGAGTTTTGCCGTACTTGGAGCTAATCTTAACCAATCGTCAATGCCTACGCAATCATTCTGTGTAACGTATACTACACTGCGCAACTAAATAAAGGGTCACTTTTTATAAACTCTGTTACTTTCTCCCATTGCGATGCAGAAGTTTGAAATTTCGTTCTAAGGTGCCTACAAAGTTTCTCTGTAATGGTGCAAAAGTGTGGCGTCATGCGCCGTCACCCTCGGGGTGAGCAACACTTCTGACAGCAAATGAAAGGTGAGGTCGGTTAGTGAGATCACACTAGCACCAAATTTCACCACAACTCCGCCTAACGCCAACGTGGACAGATCACAGTGTGGGAAAGTAGTCGAACCTCGCCTTACCCACCTCTCACCATTTACCTCTGCGCCTGAAATCATAACAGCGTCGAAATGACACGGCTATGATACAGGCGGCTGAGAGAAACACTTCCATATCACTTCTGCTGAGAAGCGACACGAAAAGGCCTCAAGACACTAAAAGGACTCAGGAGCTATCATAAAGGGTACGAATGAAAGTAGCTCGTCCCTTGGGGCGTCCATTTTCAAGCATTTCGTTGTCAAAAACGACAGTCAGCTGCGGGATGTGAAACAGGACAACGTTCTTGACAATCTTTGACACTGCTTACACCTCCCAGATGTTTCAGCTCTTCTCTAAGGACTTCACGGGTCTGTAACCTGACTGAATGTGATCGGAGCCCTTTGGGGTATAGCAATGTCTGCTCTGGTATACAGTGTGGAACAACTATTTAGGCTTTTTAATCTCTCTTTTCTCGCACCATCCTGTGGCTTCTACACGTGGTGTGCGACAGTAACACACATGTGAATAAAACGGCAAAGGGTCCCTCCAAGACACGCTGCTAGACAACACCCTCGGTGTCACCTGCACACCTTTGTTGGACGCTTTACAAATATCTCTGTACAGTGACACCCATCCACCGATCGTCACCCGCTGGCGGGACGTGTAGATGGTTTCCTGTTCGGCCGGTGGGTAGGGGTCGGTGGGAGTGTGTCTCTGTACAAAGATTCGTAAAGAGAACAACGAAGTTACACAGGTGCCACTGAAGGAGTTATCGAACTGGTCTTGAGGGATATTTTACCGTTTTATTGGAAAATGTGTCAATTATTCATTCCCACATGCAAACGCCACAGAAGGGCGCGAAAAGTGATGGAAAAGCATTAACACCATTTTCTGTTTGGGCTCACGCCGAAACCTTCTCGACTTCAGATGATACAGTCGTTGAAAGGTTCAAAAAAAGTCGAGTCTGATTTCAAACACGTACCCGACTCATACGATAATGGTTGGTGGTGACTTAAATTTACCCTCGATATGTTGGCGAAAATACGTGTTTAATTCCGGAGGTACGCATAAAATATCATCCGAAATTGTGCTAAGCGTATTCTCTTAAAATTATTTCTAGTAGTTAGTACATGATCCCACGCGAATAGTAAACGGTTGTGAAAACACACTTGACCTCTTAGCAAAAAATAATATTGAGTTAACAACGAGAATCAAAACCAATACAGGGATTAGTGAACACAGGGTTGACGAAGCGAGATTGAATATTGTAACCCCAAATCATCCAAAAATAAGCGAAAATATACCTATTCAAAAAAGCAGATATAAATTCACTTGACGCCTTCCTGAGAGAAAATCTCTATTCATTCGAAATTAATAATATGAATGTAGTCCAGATGTGCCTTGAATTCAAAGAAATAGCATCGGCAGCAATTGAGAGATTTATACCAAATAAATTAACGAACGACGGAGCTGATCCTCCTTGGTACACAAAACGGGTCAGAACACTGTTGCAGAAACAACGAAACACACATGCCAAATTTAAACAGACAGAAGCTCGAAATTTAGCGTGGACTTCAATACGAGATGCTTATAAAACGAAACTTTGTCTCGAAACCTGGTAGAAAATCCAAAGAGATTCTGGTCGTATGTGAAGTATGTCAGCGGCAACAAACAATCAATGCCTTCTCTGCGCGATAGCAATGGAGATACTATCAAAGACAGTGCTGCCAAAGCAGAGTTACTAAACACAGCCTTTCCAAATGCCTTCACAAAAGAAGACGAAGTAAATATTCCAGAATTCCTATGGAGAACAGCTGCCAACATTTTGTAACGTAGAAGTAAGTAACCTCGGAGTAGTGAAGCAAGTCTTCTGGTCCAGACTGTATACCAATTAGGCTCATTTAGAAGTATGCTGATGCATTAGCTCCACACTTAACAATTATATACAACCGTTCGCTCGACGAAAGATCCGTACCCAAAGACTGGAAAGTTGGACATGTCACACCAATATTCAAGAAAGGTAGTAGGAGTAATCCACTAGATTACAGGCCCATATCTTAAACGTCGATATGCAGCAGGATTTTGGAACATATATTGTGTTCAAAGGTTATTAATTACCTCGAAGAAAACTGTCTATTGACACACAGTCAACATGCGTTTAGAAAACATCGTTCCTGTGAAACTCAACTAGCTCTTTATTTACACGAACTGTTGAGTGCTATTGACAAGGGATTTCAGATCTATTCCGTATTTCTGGATTTCCGTAAGGCTTTGATACTGTACCACACTAGCGGCTTGTAGTGAAATTGCGTGCTTATGGCATATCGCCCGAGTTATGTGACTGGACTTGTGATTTCTTGTCAGAGAGGTCACAGTTCGTAGTAACTGACGGAAAGTCATCGAGAACAACAGAAGCGATTTCCAAGGTAGTGCTATAGTCCCTTTGCTGTTCCTTATATATATATAAACTGTTTGGGAGACAATCTGAGCAGTCGTCTTCGGTTGTTTGCAGATGACGCTTTCGTTTATCGACTAATAAAGTCATCAGAAGATCAAAACAAATTGCAAAACGATTTAGAAAAGATACCTGAATGGTGCGAAAATTGGCAGTTGACCCTAAATAACGAAAAGTGTGAGGTCATCCACATGAGTGCTAAAAGGAATTCGTTAAACTTCGGTTACATGATAAATCAGTCTAATCTAAGAGCCGTAAATTCAACTAAATACCTAGGTATTACAATTAGGAACTACTTAAATTGGAAAGAACACATAGAAAATGTTGTGGGGAAGGCCAACCAAAGACTGCGTTTTATTGGCAGGACACTTAGAAAATGTAACAGATCTACTAAGGAGACTGCCTGAAATACGCTTGTCCGTCCTCTTTTAGAATACTGCTGCGCGGTGTGGGATCCTTACCAGATAGGACTGACGGAGTACATCGAAAAAGTTCAAAGAAGGGCAGTACGTTTTGTATTATCGCGAAATATGGGAGAGAGTGTAACAGACATGATACAGGATTTGGGCTGGACATCATTAAAAGAAAGGCGTTTTCCGTTGCGGCGGAATCTTCTCATGAAATTCCAGTCACCGCTTTCTCCTCCGAATGCGAAAATATTTTGTTGACACCGACCTACATAGGGAGAAACGATCACCACTATAAAATAAGAGAAATCAGAGCTCTTACGGAAAGCTGCAGGTGTTCATTCTTTCAGTGCGCTATATCAGACTGGGATAATAGAGATATTTGAAGGTTGTTCGATGAGCCCTCTGCCACGCACTTAAATGTGATTTGCAGAGTATCCACGTAGATGTAAAATGTAGAGGTAGATGAATGGTTCCTAATAGTTCCATCCTGTGTACCAGAGCAAAAATTGCTGTCACCTTATAGTCGCATGGGATGAGATCACCTTCAGCGTCGTTGCAGACTCGCGATGTACTTAGAGAAAGGTTGAACCATCCAAGGATTGCTAGTAGGTTGTCGAGAACGTCGTCCTGTTGCACGTCGCACTGCAAACTGCCGTTTTCGACGGTGAAGTGTGTGTAAATGAACGCCCAAAGAGAAGGAACTGTTTCATTTACACAGTTTATGACACCTTCTAAGGCCTCTTTGTGTCAGTTCTGACTGTTGTGACTTGGCAAGACAGCCAAGCCACTATGACCGGTAGCCGAAAGGCACGCGTTTAAGCTCACGCAGGCTGGCGTGAGGTCTGGAACAGTACAATGTAATTAATACAGCCAATAAGGTACGTTGCTGCTGGAATACTTAACTTTAATCCATAATTGGTGTACATCGGTCTGACGGTACAGGCATCACAAGATAGATAGCAATTGATAATGGCGCCTTGCTAGGTCGTAGCAAATGACGTAGCTGAAGGCTATGCTAACTATCGTCTCGGCAAATGAGAGCGTAATTTGTCAGTGAACCATTGCTAGCAACGTCGGCTGTACAACTGGGGCGAGTGCTAGGAAGTGTCCCTAGACCTGCCGTGTGGCGGCGCTCGGTGTGCAATCACTGACAGTGGCGACACGCGGGTCCGTCGTATACTAGCGGACCGCGGCCGATTTAAAGGCTACCACCTAGCAAATGTGGTGTCTGGCGGTGACACCACACTGAGCAGCGGTGTATACGAAATGTTTTCCTCGGTCATCTATAAGAAAACCGTGTGATTTCAACGCTGGGCGTCCTGGTACTATCCTCCGTCGCAGAGATGTCGAGACATAGGGTGAAATGTCAGTAATGGGAGGTGGAAAGACCTTGCGATTTTTGACACGTCCACAGTGGCGTTGGATATAATTGTGGTGAAAATTTGTGCCTACATGACATCATTAACCCTCTTTACACTTCACATGAAGTGGAGGTCTAACTATTTTTGTACACGGCGACCCCTTTTACATCTGCATCTGCATCCATACTCCGCAAGCCACCTGACGGCGTGTGGCGGAGGGTACCTTGAGTACCTCTATCGGTTCTCCCTTCTATTCCACTCTCGTATTGTTCGTGGAAAGAAGGATAGTCGGTATGCTTCTGTGTGGGCTCTAATCTCTCAGATTTTATCCTCATGGTCTCTTCGCAAGATATACGTAGGAGGGTGCAATATACTGCTTGACTCTTCGGTGAAGGTATGTTCTCGATACTTCAACCAAATCCCGTACCGAGCTACTGAGCGTCTCTCCTGCAGAGTCTTCCACTGGAGTTTATCTATCATCTCCGTAACGCTTTCGCGCTGCTCTACGTTGGATCTTCTCTATCTCTTCTATCAACCCTATCAGGTACGGATCCCACACTGCTGAGCAGTATTCAAGCAGTGGGCGAACAAGCGTACTGTAACCTACTTCCTTTATTTTCGGATTGCATTTCCTTAGGATTCTTCCAATGAATCTCAGTCTGGCATCTGCTTTACCAACGATCAACTTTATATTATCATTCCATTTTAAATCACTCCTAATGCGTACTCCCAGATAATTTATGGAATTAACTGCTTCCAGTTGCTGACCTGCTATTTTGTAGCTAAATGATAAGGGATTTGTCTTTCTATGTATTCGCAGAACATTACACTTGTCTACATTGAGATACAATTGCCATTCCCTGCACCATGCGTCAATTCGCTACAGATCCTCCTGCATTTCAGTACAGCTTTCCACTGTTACAACCTCTCGATATACCACAGTATCATCCGCAAAAAGCCTCAGTGAACTTCCGATGTCATCCACAAGGTCATTTATGTATATTGTGAATAGCAACGGTCCTACGACACTCCCCTGCGGCACACCTGAAATCACTCTTACTTCGGAAGACTTCTCTCCATTGAGAATGACATGCTGCGTTGTGTTATCTAGGAACTCTTCAATCCAATCACACAATTGGTCTGATAGTCCATATGCTCTTACTTTGTTCATAAAACGACTGTCGGGAACTGTATCGAACGCCTTGCGCAAGCCAAGAAACGCGGAATCTACCTGTGAACCCGTGTCTATGGCCCTCTGAGTCTCGTGGACGAATAGCGTTAGCTGGGTTTCACACCACCGTCTTTTTCGAACACCATGGTGATTCCTACAGAGTAGATTTCTAGTCTCCAGAAAAGTCATTATACTCGAACATAATACGTGTTCCAAAATTCTACAACTGATCGACGTTAGAGATATAGGTATATAGTTCTGCACATCTGTTCGACGTCCCATCTTGAAAACGGAGATGACCTGTGCTCTTTTCCAATCCTTTGGAACGCTACGCTCTTCTAGAGACCTACGGTACACCGCTGCAAGAAGGGGAGCACGTTCCTTCGCGTACTCTGTGTAAAATCGAACTGGTATCCCATCAGGTCCAGCGGCCTTTCCTCTTTTGAGCGATTTTAATTGTTTCTCTATCCCTCAGTCGTCTATTTCGATATCTACCATTTTGTCATCTGTGCGACAATCTAGAGAAGGAACTACAGTGCAGTCTTCCTCTGTGAAACAGCTTTGGAAAAAAGGCATTTAGTATTTCTGCCTTTGGTCTGTCATCCTATGTTTCAGTACCATTTTGGTCACAGAGTGTCTGGACATTTTGTTTTGATCCACCTACCGCTTTGACATAAGGCCAAAATTTCTTAGGATTTTCTGCTAAGTCAGTACATAAAACTTTACTTTCGAATTCATTGAACGCCTCTCGCATAGCCCTCCTCGCACTACATTTAGCTTCGCGTAATTTTTGTTTAGTTGCAAGGCTTTGGCTATGTTTATGTTTGCTGTGAAGTTTCCTTTGCTTCCGCAGCAGTTTTCTAACTCGGTTGTTGTACCACGGTGGCTCTTCTTCATCTCTTACGATCTTGCTTCGCACATACTCATCTAACGCATATTGTACGATGGTTTTGAACTTTGTCCACTGATCCTCAACACTATCTGTACTTGAGACAAAACTTTTGTGTTGAGCCGTCAAGTACTCTGTAATCTGCTTTTTGTCACTTTTACTAAACAGAAAAATCTTCCTACCTTTTTTTAATATTTCTATTTACGGCTGAAATCATCGATGCAGTAACCGCTTTATGATCACTGATTCCCTGTTCTGCGTTAACTTTTTCAAATAGTTCGGGTCTGTTTGTCACCAGAAGGTCTAATACGTTGTCGCCACGAGTCGGTTCTCTGCTCAACTGCTCAAGGTAGTTTTCAGATAAAGCACTTAAAAAAATTTCACTGGATTCTTTGTCCCTGCCACCCGTTATGAACGTTTGAGTCTCCCAGTCTATATCCGGCAAATTAAAATCTCCACCCAGAACTGCAACATGGTGAGGAAATCTATTCGAAATATTTTCCAAATTATCCTTCAGATGCTCAGCCACAACAGCTGCTAAGCCAGGGGGTATAGAGACATGCAATTACCATGTCTGAGCCTGCTTTAACCGTGACCTTCACCCAAATTATTTCACATTTCGGATCTCCGTCAATTTCCATCGATACTATTGCCTTTCTTATCGCTATAAACACGCCTCCCCCTTCAGTGTCCAGCCTGATTCTGCGGTATACATTCCAATCTGAGTTTAGGATTTCATTACTGTTTACGTCTGGTTTCAGCCAACTTTCTGTCCCTAGTACTGTATGGGCATTGTGACCGTATATTAATGGAAAACAGTTCTGGGACCTTTCTTTTGACGCTCCTGCAGTTTACTATTAGCACATTAATATTGTTATTCCCTGTTGCATTTTGCCTACTCCTACCTGCCGCCTCTCAGGAGGCGTCTTGTCGGGCCTAGGGAGGGAATTCTCTAACCTGAAAAACCCACATGTGCACTCCACACGGGCTCCTCTACCCATGTAGCCGCTTCCGGCGTGTAGTGCACGCCTGACCTATTCAGGGGGACCCTACATTTCTCCACCCGATAGCGGAGGTCGAGAAATTTGCACCCCAGATCTCCGCAGAATCGTCTGGGCCTCTGGTTTAAGCCTTCTACTAGGCTCCAAACTAGAGGCCCGAGATCGGTTCTGGGAACTATACTACAAATAGTTAGCTCAGATTCCACCCCGCGAGCGAGGCTTTCCGCCTTCACCAATTCCGTCAACAGCCTGTACGAACTGAGGATGACCTCTGAACCCAGACGGCAGGAGTCATTGGTGCCGACATGAGCAACAATTTGCAGTCGGGTGCACCCAGTGCTCTCTATTGCCGCCGGCAGGGCCTCCTCCACATCTCGGATGAGACCCCCCCGGCAAGCAGACAGAGTGAACACTGGCCTTCTTCCCCGACCTATCCGCTATTTCCCTATTTTCACCGGCCTAACGCTGGAGCTCCCAATAACTAATAAACCCCTCCCCCCGTGTGCCTGCTCGGACCTTGTTGAAGGAGAGGTCACATGTTCTCTCACAGGCAGAGCGGGCGATGCCACACGGCCTGCTTCCACATTGACCTTCCGCCTCGTGCGCCGCGACCGCCGCTGAACCCGCCACTCCCCTTCGGGGGAGGGTGACCCAACCGCGCCCGGTACCCGGGAAGATGTCTCGACAGTAGGGACAGTGGGTGAAGCATGTAACACCTGGGGTGTACCATGCGACACACCAGACTCCCCACTGCCGCTACACTCCGAGGCAGCAGCCTGAAGACGGCAGACCGCGGCCATCAACACGTTCAGCTGTTCACGAACAGTGACCATCTCCTCCTGCATCCGTACACCGCAGTCACACATCCTATCCATCCTAAGGAATCAATTTACTGAAGAGAGTAAATCAACCTTTAACTAGACTGCTAATTCACTAAAGGCGGCTGATAGTTGACAAAACTGTGGTTGCTAGACACTTCTTGTAGAAAACAATGAAAATAGCACTACCTGTCTCTGGACTGTATTGAAAACAAACACTAGAACTACTGGCACTGTGGCTGACTAAAGGGACTCTCTCTGACTGTATTCAAAACAAACACGAAATCTATGGAACACTATCGCTAGCACTCGACAATTAAAGTTTCCTAAAAGCAAAAACACACGGAAGAAGAAGTGACAAGTAAGAAAAATACAGTTAATACATAAATTAACGTAGTCGCTGCACAGCAGAACTGAAGCAGACGGCAGTTACGACGACAATGACACTACTGTCACTATAGCTGACTAAAAGGACTTCCTGTTTGAAGTGTCGCCGAGATTGATAGTGACATCGAAGAGCTCCATGCTTTTGCACCACTTTCGAGTCAAATTACGAACTTATGCGTCGCAACGGGAGAAAATGATGAGGATTCAAAAAATTACCCTTTTTAATTTGTTAGGCAGTGTAATTGTTCCGCGTATTTTGGAAACTAGAGCCCTACATCTGGCGCGTAGAAATGTCGAAACATAGGTTGACCTCTATCCCTAATTTTGACGCAGGACTCTTCTGCAAACTTAGAGTGTGAAATATCTTAAAATTATTTGTGTAATTTACTGAAACATGAATACATCTTTTCGAGAGTTATTGGGATCCAAACTCCTCTTAATAAGCCGTGTAATATTATAAGGTGTTGCAGTGTGCACACTAAGGCTCACACAGTAAATAATAATTGGTTTTTACCGAGGCCGAATGATGGTAAAATGTCGATCGGGAAACCTCTTCATCAAGGTGAGGTAACAGCGATAGTTGGATAAAATTGTGTCCTAATGTATTTATTTTTTTATGTGGTATCATCTAATATTGGACTAAAATAAATATTCATATTACAAAAATATTACCCTACTTTCACCGATTACAGTTTCATCTACATAGGATAATAAAAACAAATTTCAGGTAAAAGTTACTTAGTTTCTGACGTAGACCCATGATACGCGCTACAACTTTTTTTTTTAATTACATTGATTACAGCATCCTCTCCTTCATCCTCAACTTTACTTACATCTACACATCACAACCGACTCTACGGTATGTGGCGGAGGGTACCTTTGCATAAGTATCATTTCCTCCGTTCCCCGTTTCATTCGCGTATAATACGTTAGAAGAAGTCCTGTAAGAAGGGTCTAACTTGTAAAATCTTCTCGTCGTTAGAGTTTCGCGAGACATATGTGAGAGCAAATAATATAGAGCCCAATTCTTCTCCCAACATAAGCTCTTGGAATTTTGGCAGTAAATTTCGCCGTGAGACACAAAGTCCTTTTTTAGCGTCTGCCACTGGAGTTTCATGAACTACTGCGTAACATTGCACGGTTAATAAACGGACCAGTGATAAAACGTTCTACTTCTCGTTGGATCTTCTCTGTCTATTCTATTAATCAAACCTGATAAGAGTCCCACACCCATGAACAGTACTCACAAACCAGTCGAACGAGTGTTTTTAATCAACTTCTTTTATGGATGTCTTAAATTTTCGTAAGTATATTCTAATGAATCTCAGGCTAGCATCGCACGAACCTCTGCTGCTAATATTACTTCTAATGAGGGAAACTCTTGCTAGAGCGTTACCATAGATTGTACCACACTTTTCTAATATCCTATTGTAAGTAGACTGTATAGGTTTTTTTATTGGTAACGCCACATAGCGCTCTGTATGAAACTCACTGTCTGTGCTGTGTGCAGTCTGTGGCTGGTTTGCATTGTTGTTGGCTATTGTAGTGTTGGGCAGCTGGATGTTAACAGCACGTAGCGTTGCGCAGTTGGAGGTGAGCCGCCAGCAGTGGTGGATGTGGGGAGAGAGATGACGGAGTTTTGATATTTGTAAGACTGGACGTCATGAACTGCAATATATATTATGACTATTAAGGTAAATACATTGTTTGTTCTCTATTAAAATCTTTCATTTGCTAACTATGCGTATCAGTAGTTAGTGCCTTCCGTAGTTTGAATCTTTTATTTAGCTGGCAGTAGTGGCGCCCGCTGTATTGCAGTAGTTCGAGTAACGAAGATTTTTGTGAGGTAAGTGATTTGTGAAAGGTACAGGTTAATGTTAGTCAGGGCCATTCTTTTGTAGGCATTATTGAAAGTCAGATTGCGTTGCGCTAAAAAATATTGTGTTTCAGTTTAAGCACAGTCATGTATAATTGTTCTAAGGGGACATTTCACTATTAACATTTGCTCGTACTCTTCTCCAAGGTTAAACATTCTCTCCCAGGGTGGCTGATCTTTCTCCAAGTACAGCAGGTAATAAACCATTAACCCTACGCAGGTGTTCCTCTAGCCTTAAACTTCATGTGCACCCCACACGTACTCTACTAACTGAATAGCCGCTTCCTTTGTGTAGTGACAGAACCCACGTTTAGTATGATGTATATTTCTCTAGATATTTAAAGTGACGTATCTTGCGTATATTACATCTTGACTGGTAGGTTAATGGAAAGTTATCTGGAAGAATGGCTGTTGAAATTCCAGTCAGGCCATCCATACTTAGGTTTTTCGTTGCTTTCATAATTCTCTTAATCAGATCCTGTAATCGGTCCCTAGAAAAGAATTTGGCCCATTCTGGTCCGATCAGTAGCTTGTGCTCCGTTTCTAATGACCTCGTTCTTAAATTGTAATTTTCCCTTTCGACTGGGTGGTTACAATGTAACGTATCATATTTCCATGAAAGGCTGCGCCGACATTAAAATGATGTCCGGGAAAGCGTCCAGCCTGGCCACAATACGGGCATCAAATTGAGTTACAATATGGAAATGCACATTTTGAGTAACATGTAACCTATGAAACTAAAAATTAAAAAAATTGCAAGGGTTGACTCTCCCTCGATGGCTCCATAACTCAAGGTCGCCCTGAAGTTATGCAGTAACGGTGCAATGCCATCCATCTATACGATACAATCGTCCTCACCGCATGGTCATTTCATTAAATACAGTTGTCCCAATAACATTAAAAACGAATATGTTATTTCTGCCTTGGTTGCGTGATTACATAACTCCTCCTACTTGTGAGAAATATCGGTAAACGTTTGTACTATCAAAAATATATTAATGACCTTAACTGCGTTTCGCATGATTTGTATGCAAAATCACATAACGTAACTTTCTTGCAAGTCGCACAGTAATTGGCTACACAGCATGGTTACTGCAAGGAACTACTAGAGGACACTGCTCTGTATGGCTACCAATCGAGATACGAATTGATATCAACATAATGCAAATAACAGGAAGCACGTCATTAGAGATGGCACAGCTAATAACGCTTGTAGTATCAAATTTATAACAATAAATGACTTTTTATAAAGCAAGTTTGAACCGGAAATTACAAGCCGAAAATTTTTGTACTCGGCAGGGACCCGAGACTAATATTCAGCAACTACTATTCATGTGAGCTACCCAGGACAGATCTTAAAAATATTTCCGGCGAAAAGTTACAATGTGAGCACACGTTAAATTTGAAATGATGTGACTTAAAATTTGTGTTGCTCGCGGATTTGGGCTTGCACCTGACCTGAATGTTAAATAAACACAACCAAATGTTAGATACCCAATTTATTCACAAATAGTGATACGACCGAATCTGACAAAATGGACATGATCAGACGATTTATTTTTTATTTATTTATTTATTTTACTGGATTTCGTATTTATTTATGTTACTGTTGCTTTCCAGCAGCGAATCGACGTCAAAAATCAGTTTATTTTACCAGGAAGAGATGGGTGCATATGTTTTTGTACTGGACCAGGATACGAACCCAGACAGTTCATTTCGTAGACACTTTTCAGGATTTTGAGATATTTGAGAAACAACGAAACGATCGACCCTATCATCCAGAATGGATCAAATCCCGTGAAAGTGGATCTCTGACGATGATTTTCAGTCTAGCACCAGTATTTTCAACATCTCAAGTTCAAACACGCCGGCTTTCTGAAACGTAATGCCTACGAATACTTTATGCGGAAACTCAAAGCTTGTTAAATGGAACAAACGATATTAACGTTCTACATTTTCACTCCGCATGTCTACATATTTTCAGTCCTCTGCTACTAGAGGGCTCAGAATTATAGCGTGTGTCATGGCGGAGTGAAACTTCATTATATGAGAAAAATCGTGCTGTAATTGAATTTCTAATTGTTAGAGTTCGTCCACACATGGAGCACCCTCTCCTTCAGCATGACGATGCCGGACCACATACGAGCGTTGCGACAGCTGCGACAATCCGACTCCTTGGTTTCACTGTCCTTCATCATCCTCCATACAGTCCCGACATGGCCCTATCACCGAGCCAGGTGGTGCAGTGTTTAGTACACTGGAATCGCAATCGGGAGAATGACGGTTCAAACCCGTGACCGGCCATTCAGATTTAGGTTTCCCGTGAATCCCAAAATCGCTTCAGGCAAATGCCGGGATGGTTCCCTTGTAAGGGCACGGCGATTTCCTTCCCCATCCTTCCCTAACACGATGGGACCGATGACCTCGCTGTTGGTCACTTCCCCCAAATCAACCAACCAACCATGGCTCCATCTAACTTTCATCTGTTCCAAAAACGTAAAGAACACTTCCGAGAACTTCACTTTCAGAGTGATGAAGCAGTGCAAGCAGAGGTGAGTTTGTGTCTCCGTCAAAAGGGTCAAAAATTCTACAGCGACAACACTAAAAAACTGACCTCTGATTGGGAGAAATGTGTTCGTCGCCAGGGTGACTATGTTGAGACGTAAATATGTACACATGAAGAACAAAGAAGTACAATAACCACGTTTGTTTTATTTAAAAAGCTTTGATTTGTCACATAAAAAATTCGGAGAAATTATCTTCAAAAAAGTACCCCGGGACCTTATATGACAATTGGTTCACCAATAAAATGATATTTCTGGCGGAAGGAGGCGTACTTGTGACAGAGTTCGCACATGTCGCATCCTACGCCTTTGTCATGGCCCAACCCACGGTTACCAGAATACACGGTAGGCGCGGGCGGGCTGTGAACTGTACCGTCACCGTTAACCCCGTCACCACGCCGCACTGCATTGAAGCTAATACGAACACGGTGCACACATGTTTAATTCAAATTCAAGAATCATTGTAATCGAGATTTCCCATGTTTTAGTGTATTATTATTATTATTATTATTATTATTATTAAGCTTTACATTAGACTACTTTTTCTGTGGTCGGCAAACTGCTTAAGTGCGTGTCCTTACGAAACATTTTACAGCAAAGTCCTGTCAAATATAATGCTTCATAAGATACCCAACACAAATTCGCAGCCTTTGCAGTATCTTCAGATGACTAGTTAGTACAACGTGCTCTCATGACTACTGTACAAACAATTTGTCATTGCAGGCATCATTCCCCACATTAGACCTTTTTTGGTCTTCACTGACTGGTCTTATCAGGACACTGGCCTACTTGAGCACTTACAATTTGTAAAATTTACTTTTGTGTAAATTTTATCCAACAATGTTTTGAATTTTAACAACATAAAATAAACAATTACATCGTTGTTTTAGTCACTGCGAAACTACTGTGTGTGTATAGGTTAAGTTAGGATAGAATTTTCAATATAATTATTTTTAGCGTAACGCTTACAAAAGTCGTTTCTCTTTCATTACCTTTACGGGCACGTTTAAATTAATAACGTTAACGAATTTGCGAGTATTCCGATTGCTTAACAGCCCAACCAATAGAAAGCGAAAAAGGTCGATTTTACAGTGGTACGAGAGAGTGTCACAAGATACTACAAATCATAACTGGTGAGGGATGATTGTTGGGGTGGAGGTGCGTTTGAAGATTACTTTTGTTCGTTTTTCTTGAATAACTCGAAAACCGTGGCGTGCAGTATAAAATGTAGCTATGTTAAGTTTCCTGCGAAAATGTGCTGCTTGTTTTTTCTGTAGGACTAATAGTTTGCGCTAAGCGACATAGAAAATATGAAAATCTTGTGCTTGGTTTCTGAATGCCAGGTATAACATTGCGGGTTGCATAAAACGACATCACCGTGTATATGAACTTTTACATAATTTTTCATATTATATTTTATAACCCTGAAAATAGTTTGCTAAACGGAAATCAGTCGTTATCATTACATTTACTTGCAGTAGTCATTAACAGCCGCTGTTCCTGTCTTAGACAATTCCTAACCATATAAATCTTTAACACATATTCCAATTTTAGATACATAAACAGTATTTTAATTTACGTTAAAGAAGGAGACTAAGCATACCCAAAAAATAAATTTCAGGAGTATATGCGAAAACAATTCTAAATGCGACTAGAAAACGGCTACAACAAAAATTTGGAGCCATTTTTCCCAACATTTCCTAATTTTTTTGCTGCGGACCTGAAAATACTGATCAGTGTATATGTTTTTCTTTCGCATAGTAAATGATGCATTGCCGCATGAATTCCTTAAAGTGCTATTTTGCACATACGTATGGATAAACTGTTACGATTATATACAGGCAAAGAAATACATTAATACATGCGAACGTGCACCAAGATCTCTGTGAGAGAAAGATTTCCCGTTGATTTAGTAAATGACGTTGTTGGTTTTGTAAGTAATGTACGTGTCTGCAAATTACGAAAATGAGGAACGGTATATGAAGGGAAGTCCTTAGTAACCTCAAGCGCGAAGTTTTCCCGCCGTGCGCACGGCATGGAGCACGTTCTCCATGAGAAACAAAGCTTTGCTATTATTTGAGGGGTTACGCAGCAGTATCATTATCACGACACATAAATTACTAGGACCCTACGCTTTTGTCTGCCCCTAGTGGGAGCAGATAACATGCTCCACCGGTCCACCAAGCAGTCTTTCCTTTCAGAATTGTCAAAGAGACATGAGGATTGCGCAGAGGATAGCATACGTGTGAAACGGCTGGCCACTGTGGCTACAAGTTCTCCTTGTGAATAACAATGAGTCCCTTACGTGAGCAATTTCTGTGCTACAATTAGAAAGATAAAGATTTCGCAGGCTTCTGAAGCCCCTACACAAGTTCTATCCACCAGGATGCGAGCTGTACGATACATATAGAAATCTATGGAATTCTTTTTGTTTTAAAGAAAGATAATGTTCTCAAGGACTAGAACTCATTACAGCTGTAGGAGAATCAGGGTCAGACACTGCATAAGCCGTTTCCAGATACCTCGGAAATTGCGCGTTATGTAAGATATAAATTTAAGCCAAATTGCCTTAAATGAATGGCAGCCACAAGACGGCGCTATTCACTGTCTACTAGATGCCGCTGTTGTCGGTGAAACACAGGAGATCTCCACTATTAATAAATCGGAATCCCCATTCTTTTAACTTATATCAGTGTTCCACCAGAAAAAATTAATAAATTCGTACTAAAATAGTCCAGTTTTTCTACTTATTTTATAAAGACTAATTTTTAAAAGACCTGAATTATTGTCCAAAAAGGAAGAATACATGTCATGTTCAAAGTGAGGTCCTTCAGCTTCGATGGATTCACTAATTTTCCTTGCTGAAGAAGATATTGGTAACTCAACAATGTTTCCTCGTCAATGTCTCTGCAAGCATTTTTAATACGTTAAGTCGTATTTGCACGAGTAGCCACTACTTAAGATATCTTATCCCTTAAGATATCCCAGAGGAAGGAAAGGGAAAATATCGGATGTGGTAATGCAGCAGGCCAACTGATTGCACCATACTTTTCGATCGCTCAACCACTGTCGTTGTTATCAAGTACTTCCCACCCTCTTCGTTGATAAAGTGCTGGGAAATCAGCATCCTGCAACCACAAAAATAAACATGGATTCTTCTGTCGTTCCTTAGTAGAAGAGTTTCACATGTAAAAGGATTCGAACTTTAACAGCAGCATCTACGTAATTACAACTTACACAAAATAGATACATATTGCAAAGCTTAACATTCCTACAAGGTAGTTACCAACGTTGTTTATAGCCCGTTACTTGAGATGTGGAAGTCGTAGAACATCCTTGCAGGCACACTGCGCATTTTGAGGTCTACGTATGGATTAATGAAGAATTTAACGTTGATCTAAAGTGATATTTAAGTCAATGAATTAGATTTAAAGCATCAAGATGACCAATTTTCATTATTATCAGTTACTTCTCTTGTGAAGACTCAGTTGATTACTGTGCGTCATCGAATAATTAGTTACTTGCGTTTATTCTTGCTTCCATTCCCAACAACATACTTCTGCATTCTAATGGTAATCGTGAAATTCTATATGTATGTAGCACAAGACTGTACGTACACATAGTCGTTTCCGAGTTTCTAAGTGTTTGACATCTCACAGATTTACGACGCGTGGGGGAAGGTTAATTTCCAATTACTTTTTATTCCACTGGAATAAGTTTTCGGTGCAAACTATTGACGTAAGTGTTTAATTCATCTGTATTTTGGGAAAATGGTAATCATGCTGGAATATTATACACATCAGTATTTCAAATGCTGTATGATACATAAGCGGAAACTAATGTCACTAGCTTTGCTATCCGTCCGATGAAATTACGTAACACCGGCATTAACTGCCTTCTCCCAGGCCAGAAAGCCTCAAAAATGAAGAATTTTACGTTAAATCTAATTGAATGTCTTAAATTCAAAATGTTCAAATGTGTGTGAAATCTTATGGGACTTAACTGTTAAGGTCATCAGTCCCTAAGGTTACACACTACTTAACCTAACTTATCCTAAGGACAAACACACACACCCATGCCCGAGGGAGGACTCGAACGTCCGTACCAGCCGTACAGTCCATGACTGCAGCGCCTGAGACCGCTCGGCTAATCCCGCGCGGCGAATGTCTTAAATAATGATAGCCTCAAATCTGACGTTAGAAAGTACCAATAGGTAACGCTGCACAAAAAACCAAAGGCCCTTGAATCTCCCCTCTGATGTTGCATTGATGTCAGAGGAATTTGTGCCATCGAATTGCAAGCCTTTTCAATTGACGCTACATTGTGCAATTTGTGTGTTGATGATGGTGGAATGATGATGAAAGTAACACAACAGCCAGTTCCTGAGCGGAGATAATTTCCCGTTCGACCGTGAATCGAAACCGGGCCAAACGTGCTGACCACTCGACTAAAGGAACGGATTGAGAACCACTCGAAGATGAGCACGACAAGCATTTCGCTACATAGCTGCCTCAAGCACAGCTAAGACTTGGCAACATGGTTGCAAATATTATTCAACCCTGGGACAGTGCATTTGCTTCCGCGTGAGGTCCTGAGTTTTTCCGCTAAATTCACTTGTCATTCCCTTTCCACTTTGACGACTTATGCTACATAATCCTCACGTAAGATGAGACACTGAGACACAAAATTTAATTTTTGGACTCCACGACTGCCGTACTTCACCTAAGTAACAACTGTTCTTATCTTTCAGGTTGCTTTACGAGCCTCAGCGACCAGTACCACGATAAGAGAGACCACCTACCAGCAGCGCCTCCCTAGAACACAAAGCACGGTGGCAGCAAAAAAACGTCGGGACACCGAGACATTGGATTACTCATGAAGGGATTGCGGAATAAATTGGAAAAGAAACTTTCGTGAAGACGAACTTTGTAGCCGTCGCTAAACTGAAATAGTTCCTGCGCAGAAATGGTCTCCTGGACAAGATAGAACAACGAAGTGATATAGTTATTATTTATCTTAGTAGCAAAATATAAATATCACAACTTAAGCAAATGGCATTCATGCCAAGCCGAGAAGGTAAGTACGGCGAGTGGAAGGACGGGCTGAAGGAGAGGAAGGAGGCCCGATAAATGCAATGCAGACCACTGCACTTTAGGTTCCTATTTACCGTTTTATTTAATCGATCTGCAAATTGTTAGATGAAATTCTTTAACAACATCTGAAAAAAAACTTTACAAAAAAAGTAAGCTATGATAAGTCATAGATGTCTGCTTTGTGAATACTTAACTTCTTCGCTACACAAACGTCTGTGAACAACTTCAGCTCGACCGTAAACGACAGGAATTTGAGTTTTACTCGTCACGTGGAATCCATATATTAGGGGACGGTTATGAAGTGAATAGAGTACCTCTGTGCTAAATATATGTAATAGCAATTGGGCACCCAGTAGACGTTTTCGGTCACCGGCGTTAGGAGCATCCTTACACTCACGGTAGCTTCAAAAATGAGCAGTTTTGTTGGTTTAAATGTAATTCAGTACCCTAAATATCACTTTTGATCAACGTCAAGTTCTTCGTGAAACAATACGTATGCCTCAAAATGTGCAATATGCCTATTTTGCTATAGATCAAGCACTGCAAGTTGTTCGCATCCTTTATCGCATGTATTTACCGTTAGAAATCCAACAAAGACATCAAAATTCATTACACTACAGTTTCTCAACGTAGCTTGGCGAAAACGTACAAATTTCTGACGAAAAACTGCATGAAGAATTTCTTTCAATAGGAAAAGAAACGATACATAAAACGTTAATAATAACGGTAAACAACTTAATGAGATATTCGTTTTGGATCCTAAACAATAAAATTAATTTTGAGCAATACTCGTGCATATTAGTGTAATGCATTACTCATCATATAAAAATGAGTCGTCTGCCTCCGTTGCTATCGAGCGTGAAATGCAGATCATAGATTTTTTGTGGAGCATCAGTCATCATGAGTAAAGCAGTTTAGCGATAAGCAGTGGCGGACCCTCTCAACACAGGTCCAGGCACGGCAGCTCAGCCGCGAAGCCACGGCAGCCACTGCTGGGTGCCAGCAAGTGGCTCTTGGCCAAGTCTAACCCATGTGACGTTCAGAGGCAGACAGACCGCCAAGAAATCTGCCGCAAAAAGTTTATTGGACGGAGTAGTTATTACCGGACTGTCAAAAAGTGAAATACGTTGTAGCTGTGCTACCATTACCCTCAGGTGTTCGTCATTCAGACGAAAGGCGCTGTAAAAATTTAGGCAACGAGTGGTTTCGACCGCGAAACGTCGCAGTCAAACTGTAAGTGGGCTGCTTCTGTGTTGGCAGCGCTGTGTAGCGGTTTGCATTGGATCTCTGACTGCGCTTTCATTGTAAGAGACTCTGGGACTGGTTGGACTCGTTGTTGGAAGTTAATCGCCAGTAGTGCTGGGCAGTTGGAGGTTAGTCGCCAGCAGTGATGGAAGTACTGTTGGGCAGTTGGCAGTGATGGATGTTAAACGTGAGAAGTTAGCACTGATGTAGGGTAGATGTCTGAAGTGTTAGCGTAGGCTAACGATCTTTACATGGTTGACTTGGAGACTGAGTATTATTCATGATTATATATCTTTGTACTAGATGTCAATGACGATTTATATTCGTGTTTGAACTGGGTGTCACATTAGTAAGGTAAAAAAATACGTTATTTGGTTTGCAACAAAATCTTTCCTTTGCTAACCACATGCCTAGTAGCGGTTAGTGGATTTAGTAGTTCGAATCGTTTATTTAGCTGGCAGTATTGACGATCTCTGTATTGAAGTAGTTTGCGTAATGAACATTTTTGTGAGGTAAATGCTTAATGAAATGTATAGGTTGTTTTTAAGTTTTCTTAGTCAGTGCCATTCTTTTGAATTAATTATTTGAAGTCAGGTTGTAATTTTTTGAGGGCTAGAATATTGTGGGTCAGTGTTGACATGATAAGAAAAAGTAAAGAGTAAGTAGTCTCAGTACTTTCAGTTTTAATCGTCTGTTTCAGATTCAAATATCGTAGAAGTTTCATCTTCTCAGTCATTTTGCAATTTAAGTACAGACACACTCATTTAAATAAAGAAGTTTCAGAACGACGCGCTGTTGACTGCTAGACCACAGGCGTAGAGCTCGCATACTGACTCGAACAGAAGACATGATTTCCTCCAGGAACTGCCTTAACCTGCAAAGTGGGCTGTTTGTGCAGATAGTGAGACTTGACAATTATCGGCGTGGCAACGTTATTTGTCCAATGTCACGATCGGCCGGCCAGGTTTTATGGCAGTATACATTTCTGTTAACGTTCTATGTTAGGTGGACCCGAACAACATATACGTATATATCATAAAGCGTGGGGGCAGGGATTTCCTGTAATTCATTTAAAATGCACTGATTGATGCACTCGGTTGGTCGGTCCTGATCATATCTGTAAAAAGCAAGCCTCATTTAAATGTGGACGTGTGCAGTCGACGATACTTAGTAAAACGGGGCTGTGCATTTTTACAGAAGCAGTAGACCTGATATATGTGTACGGGCAAGAAAATTAAAGTGTGGGGAAGCTGATACGTTACATCGGGCCTGGAACCTGTATGAGACATATACGACATACATCATGTTTCGAAGACTGCTCCAAGGGACACTGAAAGTGGTATCGCAACAGTTCGACTGAGGAGGGCAACGAAACGTAGAGACTCTCGGCCAGGAAGATTACGTACTAACTCGATTGAGTGGAAAGATTTCAATCAGCGTTCTATCAGTTGCACGTGAAATGAGTGTCACTCCCAGTACTGTGTAGAGAGTAACAGCAGCTACACCACCGAAATTCACGAAAACTGGAAGGTGTAACTCCTGCTGACTTCGGACATCGCATCGTATTGATGTAATGGGTGTTGCAGAGCCGAATGTTCGAGCCTCACTTTCCTGTGGTTGCAGTTTTCTTAAATGACACCTATTTCATCAGACACTGAATGCTCAGTGGTCACAATAGTCATCTACGGGCAGTTAAGAATACTAACACCACAGCTGTGATAAGCATTCGGCACAGATTTACAGAGAAGATAGGGGTTGCCATAGCTAGTGATTTATTAACAGAAATGAGTCTGCTTTCTTCCCGCTTAACCATAATCCTGACCCTAGCCATAACCCTAACGCTAGCCATGATTCAGGGTTCTCGCTGATTCGGTGGTTCATGCTAAAAGCACTGGTACTTCAGAACAGTATGAATAAGACTGTGGTTTGAGGCAGAAATCACTGAGGTTTAAAGAGGTAACTGTATGACGGTAAACTGTGTTTCTGAGAGACATTTTGCTCACATAATTAAAGGTTTCGCAGTTGATCTTTTTCCAAGTACGTGGTTAGAACATAACGGTGCCCCAGCTCGTTTGGCACAGCTTACTTGTGGACACTTTAGTCAGACATTTCTTGAAAGATGAATACGAATAGGACACTGTTCCGTTGACAGTTCCTTCATCTCACCTGACGGTATTTGATTTCCTCTTTTGTGGTTCTTGTAAAATAAAATGAGTACAATACACATGTTGAAACTGAAGAGAATATCACGTGGCAAAGTCCCACTATGCGCAATATTCCTCGAGAACACCGAGATTGTTCAAGCATGTACGAGCGAACTTAGCAGACTAACAATAATAGCAATATTGTTAGACATGGTTTCTCTCACAACTGAGAAATTTTTCCTTCTTCAAAATACTTGATCGTTCGTATGCCATATGTCACTTGTTCCAGCCATAGGCCTTCTGTTTCCAGAAAATGGTTTATAAGTACGTGTCAAATGTTTCCCTTGTGCAAACATCCGTGATTCGTGTCAGTAAAATTTTCTTATTTGGGTAGATATTTATAAAAAAACCTTCGTTAAAAAATTAAAAAAAAAACAACACGAAATGACAAACATGCCAGAGAACTTACTGTACACGTATGTGAATTTTCTTCGTGTTTGCGTTTAATAACTCTTCGAGTTTACGCTATAGTTCATAGTGTAGCCTTAAAGTGTTATGTATAGCTTAGTTACTGCAATTGTAATAACCGTTGTCAGTAGCTAAGGGAAAATACAGCGTGTTCGGTTATTTTCTTGTCACGGCAGCACTTCCTCCAGTCGGACGGCGACAAAACTAGTAATGACTGCCGAACGAGCTGAGAGGCGGTGAATTTACTGCCACTTTTGCCTCTCCCGCAGAAATAACTGGCAGCGATCGAAATTCGGCGTGGCCGGCCGTGCCCCCACCCGCAATATTCATTAGCGGGCAGCGCGCGCCGCGCCGGCTGGCAGAGGCCGCTCGTCGTTAATCTTCATATTAAGGACGCACCGACGCATTTTGGTGTCCTTACACTTCCCTGATTTTGTCAGCCTTTTCATTCATTCCATCCATTTTCAAAGACGGAATACACGGTACGGCTAAATACTTCTACAACATAAAACATCTACCATTTCCCTTTCAATACATTTCATGTAACTATAATTCGGTTATATAGCGTTCAATAAGTGCTACCCGTGATACAAATGTGATTGATTGAATGAATGAATATGGTAGTAAGACCAGTTGCCAACTACAGTGTGCTACTGAAGTTCGTTTAGAACATTCCTAGCTGGGGAGAAGAGAAATAATCACACTGTTATACAAGTAACTGTGTTTCGACAAACTGCAACTTTTTGATAAAGGATTTCGAAAGCTATTTTGCTATTCATTCTGGTGATCACTGAGCACTTTTGTCTCCGGTGCGTCACCTGCAATACATACATATACGATAGGCAACATTGCTAATGAACAATGATACAGGTGTTATTACTTCAAAAAACGGTACGTTTTAATAGAACTAACAGCGCCTGTGCTTCATTTTCAGTTGTGTTTACATGAAATTTTCTGTCTGTGAAAGGTTCCCCTGGGATGTATTTCCTACAGTTGTGATGAGTGACATACAATGTATAACACGTATAAGTTCACATATTCTTGTTGGTGACTGAGGACGGTGTATTGAATAACATTACCTCAGTATTTACGTCTTTTGCAGAGTAATAATATTATAGGATTTACACGTCGTATGATTTTTGGTTGATGAGTGATGATGATCAGTTCCCATACTCCGAGGAGCGTAGGGGACGATGCGGGAGACCCCCACTGCCAACTAGGCAAGGTCCCAGCGGAGATCGTTTGCCATTGCCTTCCTCCGACAGTAATGGGAATGAATGATGTTGATGAAGACGACACGACAACACCCAGTCCTCTCCAGGCAGAGAAAATCCCTGACCCTACCGACAATAGAACTCGGGACCCCGTGCGCGGGAAGCGAGAACGATACCGCAAGACCACGAGTGCGGACAGTTCGGTTAGTACCTCCAAGTAAATGTGACAGGAGAAAGCAATTAATGCTAATTTTCGCCAGGGCAGCAGGTCAGATGTTGAAGTGTGTACGTGTGGACGCATAGACGCATAATAGTTCACTTGTACTAACAGGCGTAACCCACATAGTAGTGCAGTACAATCTTGCAGGAAACATTAGGTCATAAAGCTTGTGATGTGTCTATGGGAAGACTGTTCGATACAGACAGAAACCAATTAACATACTGATGTGTATACGAGTTAAGATAGCAGATATAAAAATATTTGCAATCATACCTGTTACACCACGTATATCTCTTGCGCATGGACCAAAGCAAAGCACACTTGGGCAGAGAATGCTTTCAGTTTAAGACGTTAATTTCTCATGGCTTGTTTCAAATAATCCATGATAACCTTCGAAAAACAAGATCACTGTTGCATCTCGAAGAGAAATCTCGTAGATCTCACACTGTACGAACTTTATCGTTTTAATTAAACGAGGTGCCACAGTACTGAACTCAGATATGGTACATCATCCCTTGTGTTAATACTTATTTAGGTGTGGCGGAGCGGTTCTAGGCGCTTCAGTTTGGAACCACGCGACCGCTACTGTCGCAGGTTCGAATCCTGCCTCGGGTATAGATGTGTGGGATGTCATTAGGTTACTTAGGTTTAAGTAGTTCTAAGTTCTAGGGACTGATAACCTCAGCGTTTAAGTCCCATAGTGCTCAGAGCCATTTGAACCATTTTGAAACCTCTTCATCAAGGTGAGGTAACAGCGGTAGTTGGATAAGATTATATTTTAATGGATTTCTTTTTTATGTGGTATCATCTAATATTGGGTTAAAATAGTTATTCATATTACAAAAATATTACCCTACTTTCACCGATTACAGTTTCATCTACATAAGATAATAAAAACAAATTTCAGGTAAAAGTTACTTAGTTTCTGACATAGACCCATGATACGCGCTACAACTTTTTTTTAATTACATTGACTACATCATCCTCTCCTTCATCCTCAACTTTACTTACATCTATACATCACAACCGACTCTATGGTATGTGGCGGAGGGTACCTTTGCACAAGTATCATTTCCTCCGTTCCCCGTTTCATTCGCGTATAATAAGTGGGAAGAAGTCCTGTAAGAAGGGTCTAACTTGTAAGATCTTCTCGTTGCTAGAGTTTCGCGAGACATATGTGAGAGCAAATAATATAGTGCCCAATTCTTCTTCGAACGTAAGCTCTTGGAATTTTGGCAGTAAATTTCGCAGTGAGACACAAAGTCCTTTTTTAGCTTCTGCCACTGGAGTTTCATTAACTAATGCGTAACAGCCCACGGTTAATAATCGAAAAAGTGATAGAACATTCACCTTCTCGTTGGATCTTCTCTGTCTATTCTATTAATCAAACCTGATAAGAGTCCCACACCCATGAACAGTACTCAAACACCAGTCGAACGAGTGTTTTTAATCAACTTCTTTTATGGATGACTTAAATTTTCGTAATAATATTCTAATGAATCCGAGTCTAGAATCGGACGAACCTCTGCTGCTAATATTACTTCTAATGAGGGGAGATATTGCTAGAACGTTACCATAGGTTCTACTACACTTTTCTAATATCGTATTAACATTTGCTCGTATTCTTCTACAAGGTTAAACACTCTCACCCAAGAGTAGGGTGGCTGATCTTTCTCCAAATACAGCAGGTAATAAATCATTAACCCTACGCAGGTGTTTCTCTAGCCTAAAAATTCATGTGCACCCCACACGTATTCTACTAACTGAATAGCTGCTTCCTTTGCGTAGTGACAGAACCCATGTTTAGTGTGATGTATATTTCTCTAGATATTTAAAGTGACGTATCTTGCGTATATTACATCTTGACTGGTAGGTTAACGGAAAATTATTTGGAAGGATGGCTGTTGAAATTCCAGTTAGACTATCCATGCTTAGGTTTTTCGTTGCTTCTATAAATATCTTAATGAGATCCTGTAGTCGGTCCCTGGAAAAGAATTTGGCCCATTCTGGTCCGATCAGTAGCTTGTGCTCCGTCTCTAATGACCTCGTCCTTAAATTGTAATTTTCCTTTCGGACTGATTGGTTACAATGTAACGTATCAGATTTCCATGAAAGGCTGCACCGACATTTAAAAGATGTCCGAGAAAGTGTCGAGCCAGGCAACAATAAGGGCATCAAACTGAGTTACAATATGAAAATGCACATTTTGAGTCACATGTGACCCATAAAACTAAAATTTGCGAGCGTTGACTTTCCCTCGATGGCTCCATAACTCAAGGTCGCCCTGAAGTTATGCAGTAACGGTGCAATGCCATCCATCTATACGATATAATCGTCCTCATCGCATGGTTATTTCATTTTTAAATGCAGTTGTCCCATTAACATTGAAAACGAATATTGTTATTTCTGCCTTGGTTGCGTGATTACATAACACCTCCTACTTGTGAGAAATAGCTCGCAAGCTTTACTTGTCGTTTTCACGTGCAGCATTTTCTTCACATGTAACACGTCAGTTATCTGTACGTCAAATCTGTACTGTCAAATATATCCTAATGACCTGAACTGCGTTTCGCATGATTTGTATGCAAAACCACATACCGTAACTTTCTTGCAAGTCGTACAGCAATTGGCTACACAGCATGGTTCAAATGGCTTTGGGCACTATGGGACTTAACATCTGAGGTCATCAGTCCCCTAGAACTTAGAACTAATTAAACGTAACTAACCTAAGGACATCACACACATCCATGCCCGAGGCAGCATTCGAACCTGCGACCGCAGTGGTCGCTCGGTTCCAGACTGTAGAGCCTAGAACCGCACGGCCACTCCGGCTGGCTGCGAAACATTGTCCGCAGGAATGTACGGAGCATCTCGCAAGACTTTAGGACTCTCTCGTTTACGTGGCAGTTAGTACTTGGAGGTTATACTGTGGGTACCACGCAAATATAACTACCGTTGCCGGCCGCGGTGGTCTAGCGGTTCTGGCGCTGCAGTCCGGAACCGCGGGACTGCTACGGTCGCAGGTTCGAATCCTGCCTCGGGCATGGGTGTGTGTGATGTCCTTAGGTTAGTTAGGTTTAAGTAGTTCTAAGTTCTAGGGGACTTATGACCCAAGATGTTGAGTCCCATAGTGCTCAGAGCCATTTGAACCATTTTGAACTACCGTTGAGCAATTTTTACAAACCGATATGCTTACTTCACAGGAGACGAAATTATCAACAGCTTTAGACGTCACACAGATCTACAGACCCGGCAAGCCTCCGGCCTCCACATTCAGTCATGAGGAGTGAACGTGCAATATCTTGTCACTTACTCGTCGTTTCAGCATCCTTTAATCACTTCCTATACGTGTTCACTAAAGCAGCACGGGAACAGCCGATCATCTGCAGCGTTTTAGAGATGCTCGTTCCCATTATCCGAGCACAACAATCAGCCACGTGTGAAATTCGCGTATTCCAGTGGTTGTCCTAACTTGGGGCCCGTATCGTTACTAGAATTCTCTGCTCCACTTACATACTTTTCTGACCACGTCACTCACGTGCAGCGCCACCAGGTAGCATTCAGTCTGGCGGTGGGCAGTTGTCATAATGTATTAACTCATTAGTGTGCAACAATAAGGTTTGTTTGCATTAATGTGCGCCACCACGTCCCCATCCTTATGAATTGTATGAACTGCGTCTCTATGAGCAAAGCCAGGAATTTAAATGTGACGAAAGAGCACAAAAAAAAGTTAGACTATTTTACTTGAAAAGTTTGAATAATCTTGTAACATTCTAAGAAGAAAAGGAAATGCTTGCCTCCCATACAGTGGGCCCGGGTTCGATTCACGGCCGGCTGGGAAATTTTCTGTGCTCGTGTACTGGGTGTTGTGTAGTCATCATCATCATTTCATTCTCATCACCGGCACGCCTGTCGCCCAATATGGCGTCAGCTTCAGTAAGACCCGAACTTTGCGGCCGAACCTCCCGGCTGGGGCCATCCGGCCAGCAATGCCATACTATCATGGTCTCCAGTGAAGAAGAAAATAGGAATAAAACACTGCGAGAAGAATGTGGTAAAACCAATCAAACTGTTCCTGAGTGACGATTCAGAACTGAAGCAAGATTGTTTGGTTACCTATGTCGCCCAAAAAAATCGGCAAACCCCTTCATCAATCCCATTCCCTTCTCTCAGCCAACTGTCACAGTATCCCCACGAGAACGCAAATAAAATAAGGCAAAACAAAATAAACTTCCTACTTTAGCATATCACATATTTTACAGCGAATCTACGAGGAACACGCAGTAAATTACGCGATACACCTGCGCAAAGCATTTAAGATTTTCGCAGAAAGGATGACCTTAATGACGAGAGGACTAACAGATGGATAGCAATGTTTGCAGACGATTCACACGTATCCCCCTCCCTTCACAATTATCCTCCAATAAAAGGTTACAACAGTCCAAGGACAGCAGGTGATAAAAGTGTGTTACATCAGTCTTCATATTCGCAATACGAATAACCCGTAGGCTCTCACTATCGTCATTACACATTTCACTGTCCGTCTGTTTTGAATTTTAGTGCACACCATGTGCTATGGTATTCCACTACAATGTGTCCCCACTATTGTCATTACACAGCCCACTATTCGTCTGTGTGAATTTTAGTGCACATCACGTCCTGCGGTACCTGTAACTTGTGAAAATACGACAAGCACGCAATTCAACACTACTGTGCTGTCGTTGTACATCTACATCTACATGACTACTAAGCAATTCAGAATTAAGCGTCTGGCAAAGGGTTCACTGAACCACCTTCACAATATTTCTCTATTATTCCAATCTCGAAGAGCGCGCGGAGAAAACGAACACTTAACTATTCCCATGCGAGTTCTGATTTCCCTTATTTTACTACAGTCATCAATTCCTCCTTAGTAGATGGGCGCCAGTAAAATATTTTCGCATTCGGAGGAGAAAGTTGGTAATTGAAATTTCATGAGAAGATCCTGCAGCAACGAAAAAGTCTCTGTTTCAGTAACTGCCATACGAAATCGGGTATCATATCCGTGGCACACTTTTCCCTATTTCGCTATAAAAAAAAATGAGCAGCCCTTCTGTGAGCTATCTCGACGTTATTCGTCAATTCTATCTGATGCGGATTCCGCACCACGCAGAAAATAGCCCAGAAGAGGACGGACAAGCGTGGCATTGGCAGTCTCTTTAATAGACCTGTTGCATTTTCTAAGCTTTCTGCCAATAAATCGTAGTCTGTGATTCACTTTTCCCATAACCTTTCTATGCGATCGTTCCAATTCAAGCTGTTAGTAATTGTTATCGCTAAATATTTTGTTGAATTTTCAACTTTTAGAAGTGTGTGTGTATCGGTAAGTGAAATTTAGCGGATTTCCTGTAGTACTCATACGGTTGACCATTTTCGTTATTTAGAGTCAATTCCCATTTATCTCACCACACAGAATCTTATCTAAATCAGTTTGAGATTTGTTTTGATCATCTGATTACTTTACTAGAAGGTAAATGACAGCATCATCTACAAACAATCAAACAGGACTGCTCATACCGTGTGCCAATCGTTTATATAGATAATGAACAGCAGAGGGCCTATAACACTTCCTTGGGGAAGGCTAGATATTACTTCTGTTTTCCTAGATGACTTTCCGTCGATTATTGCGAACTGTGGTCTTTCTGACAGGTACTCAAGAATCCAGTCGCACAACAAAGACGATAAACCGTTGACACACAAGTGGGTAACAAGTAGCTAGTGATGAACAGTGTCAAAAGCTTGCTGGAAATCTAAAAATATGGAATCAGTTTGATATTCCCTGCCCACATTTATATCTTTGTCTGCATACATACTTCGCAAGCAACTGTACGGTGCGTGGCGATGGGTACGCTGTACCACTATTAGTCATTTCCCTTGCTGTTCCACTACAAGTCGACATTAGTGACACAGCTTGTATTCAGGAGATTACATCTATTCCTTTTTGAGTATTAGTGTGACATGTGCAAATTTACAGCGTCGATACAACTAATTACTTCACGTGAATAATGCTCTAGTTGTGTTCGCTGCTCTCAGTAACATTAGCATTGCCATAGCAAAGTGATGGTATTGATTGGCTGTCTCTTGCCACTAGTGTATTTTACATACGACCACAATCTCTTTGGATTTTCTTCCAGATTTCGAGACAGCGTTCTCCATAGTTCTGAGACTTGCTCTTTTGTCAGCTGTAGTCTACATTTTGACTCAGGTGTCCACTTCTCGATCTGGACAGAGCAGTGCCCGAGAGAAAGGTACCCATGTGGCTGCTCAGCAAGGTAAACTGGACACACCGAAGGCAATTGCCTGTGTCTGGTCTTAGAAACAGTTTCTAGGAGGGGTGAATTATATTACCAGCATGATCCTCCATGCTACGGATGCACCACCACAAATATCTTCAAGGCAGCTAAGGATTCAACTGACTTTTCGTGAACTCACAAAGGCTGTCTATGAATGGGCGAATGGCATGAGTAGAACGATCCTCCGAGCTCCCAGTTCACCAATTCAAGTATCTTTTGAACAGTTAAAAATACAGTTCGTTCCCTCGTGGAGGGAGAAGTGGTGTCCTGTAACAAGACGAAGCTGCGCTGCTCCGTATGAGTTTACATGAATATTCTGAGAATCTCGTATTTCAACTTCATCATATGCTTACTGGACAATAAATCAATCACCCATAGAGAAATCATTACAAGCATTATTTAATACCATGGAATTCCGCCCCTGGACGTGATAACCGCATGGATTCAGCTAGAAATAAAGTCCACAAGGTTGTGCAAGTACTTCGCATCCAAGCTCCACCAAATTGCGGAATTCCTGATGTCGGGGTTTTACCCGTTGTTTCAACATGTCCCGCAGATTTTCTTTGGGGTTCAAGATAGGTGATTTGGCAAACCAGTCGATATGTAATAAAGTGAGGGAGTCTTCAAAAAACCAGTCACATATTCTTCCAGTCCTTGTCGTCTTCGTGTGCCTGTTTGAGCAATGGCCTATTGCGATGTGTCCGACTAGAAAAGTTCATTGCACGGACTTCCTGTTGCAACAGTGCCTCGCAAACAGGTTCGGATGAAAGTTAAATCACTGTCTATACAGTTTCTGCCGGGTTTGCAAGCGAGTTTGATTCACAAGCCGTCAAAAGCGTCTCCGGTCCCTCTCAGTGTGGATCTTTTTCCGACCACAATTCTGACATCGTGTTTTGTGGCCACTTGTGTTACTCCACAGCTTTTAGACACGCTGAACAGTCCGCCGCGAAACACCAAGAAACCCAGCAGCTTCACATACCGTATGGCCATGGCCATCGACGTATACAACTGCCCCTTTTTGCCACTCTGACACGTCCTTACATTTTACCCACGTTCACGTACAATGTCTGCTTGAAACATATGTTTAGGCTCAACGAATCATTTATGCGCGAGAGGAATGAGGTAACTAATTTTTTGTCTGGTGAGCTTATGATTAAGGAGAGCTAGTTACTGACATCAGCCGATTATCTCTCACATAAACAATGAGATAGAAAGTATCCTGACACCTATTATTGAACATTAATACGGGGTGTGTCCACACTTCGTCCTTATGACGGCTTGATGTCTGTTGGGGACGCTTCCACTAACGTGTCTGAAAGTCTGTGGAGGAATGGCAGGCCATTCTACCTAAAGAGCCGAAACGAGAAAAGCTAACGGTGTTGGTCGCAGCGATCCGGATCGAAGTCGACGTTCTAACTCACCCAGAAGGTGTTAAATTGGGCTCAGATCGGGACTCTGGGAAGGTCAATCGATTTCAGGAATTATATTGTTCACAAACATCTGCCCCACGCATGCTGGGTTGTGACAGGATACATTGTCATGCTGATGAGAACAACCATCGTCTCCGAACTGTTCCTGTACTGCACGCAGTAAACAATGCCCTAAAATGTGATCATATCCTTTTACATTTGGCGTTTTCTTAAGTGCAATAAGGGGAGCACGCCCTAACCACGATAAACACTCCCACACCCAAATCGCAACCTCCCCCATTCGTCACTTTTAGCGCTACACATGATCGTATGTAACGTTTTGCACGCATTCTCCAAATCCAAACACTTCCATCAGACTGCCACAGTCTATAACGTGATTCATCAGTTTCCAGTAATCCGCTGCACAGTGGCGTCGCTCGTTGCCCGTCCTCAAGGGTCACTTAGCACTAAATACAGAAATGTGTGGATTATGAAAAGCTGCTGGATCATTCTACCCAATTCCTAATTCCTTTTAAGTCCCTACGTACAGTCATTGTGCTAGAGGGACTGCTGGTAGCACTTTTGAAGTTACGGGTGGTTCCTTCTACTAATTTTATGAGATTTGATTCACCTGCCCTCCGAAACTTGCGTCAGTCCCCGACCGTCATGAGGACTGCCTCTCCCTGGTTCAGATGAGGTTGTTCCTTTGAGTTTCCACTTAAAATAACGCCACCAACAGTCGACTTGGGCAGCATTAGAAGGGTTGAAATGTCCCTGATGGACTCACTACTCAGGTGACATCCAGTGACTAGTCCACTTGCAAAATCACTAAGCTCTACTGACCGACCAAATCTGCTGCTACTGCTTCTCTCCTCCAACGCATTCTTCAGCGCCTCCTTTCGCATTGACGTACCGGACACTTTGGAATCTTGTGGTCAATTCTGCATTACATAAGGGTGTATGTACACTTTTGATCAAATAACGTATATCAGAAAAGTAACGGACCCAAGGCTGATCCATGTGGGACCCATGACGCTACGCCTTCCGTTGTGATCTTTTCGTTCCGATCATCACACCCTATTGGTCATATGTAAGATTAACTGGAAAAACTGTGCAGCCTTTGAAGAAAAATTTGATTTGTGATTTTAGCAAGAATAGTGTCGAAAGTCCACAAGCACATAATAGTCGCCACTTCTTTGTTCATATTTTGATTCAGTGTATCAGTCATATTCATAAGGGCAGTCGTGACGCTATGATTACTGTAGAAACCTGACTGGTATTCATCCAAAAGATTATTTGCCGTTAAGTAAGTCGTAAGCTGAGCGCGAAGCATGTATCTAAGGCCTTATACATGGTGATTATAATTTATGTTCCAGATTTAAAACGTTGTATAGAAGGAACATCTGGTCATAAATGAATACATTTGAACATAAGATCATGGAAGAAGATTGAAAAGTTATGGAAACAACAAAAAATCAACGAAAATTTTAGAAATAGATGGCGCTCTAAGCGGCAGAATATACAAAATAAAAGATGCTGGGTACACAGCTGTTCCTCAGCTTGCATCTGAGACGCTCGGCAAGACTGTCAATGCAGGATCGCGCGTTGCTGTTGTAGCTGTTTTACAAGAACGGTGACTGTGCGCCAATAGCTCTGCAGAACTTCTGGGCACTCAAGGGTACGAAAAAAGACGTTGGTCCAATGTCTGCAAAGGGTCTTGAGAAAATGATTACGAAATTCGAAGAGACAGTGCAGTGTGGTATAGGGAGGAAAACCATTGATCTGACGTCTATAGAAGATATGATCGCACCAATGCACTAGGGGTAGAGCGGTGGTGTGCAAAAATGCAATGGACGGGGAATTCCACGAATTTTGGGCATGCCTGTGAGCACAGCGCATAAAATTCTACAAGACATTCAGCATTTCTATCCATACAAAATTACCCGTGTGCAGGAGTTGCTTCATGCTGACTTGCCACTAAGGCAAACGTTTGTTCTGAATTTTCTTGCTGGTATGGAAGCGGAAAATGAATGACCACGAAACATTCTATGGACAGACGAAGCCCACTTCCATTTACAGTGATATTTCAATGCACAGAATTGCAGAACATGGGCGACGGAAAATCCACTAGCACATCGACCGGCACCTCTTCATTCTTGAAGGTAACTGTGTGGTGCAGACTATCAACATCATTTATCATAGGTCCATATTTTTTAGAGGAGATGGTTCCTGAGGATTCTCTTACCTGTACCGCCACTGGTAAACGCTATGAGAGTCTTTTGAGTACCAACGTCATTCCAACCCTTCATCAGCGTGGATGTGTGGGTAGGCCAGTGAAGCAGCTGCTGCAAAGGCACTTTGGAAATGGTAGAATTATCAGCCGTCATTTCACTACAGTCTTGCCGTCCAAATCTCCTGCTCTCAGTCTGTATGACGTCTGGCTGTGGTGCTACTTGATAGATGCTGTGTTCAGTGCTCCGACTAAAAATGTAGCGGAATTGAAGGCATGCTTTGCGCAACGCATTCTGAACTTGACCCCTGAGACACTCCGATCTGTTGTGGACCATGCTGTTTCTCAATTTCGACTTGTCACAGAAAACGGTGGACATAATATTGAAAATGCCTGGCTCCAGCCTCAGTGTAATTAAAAACCTATGTCATTGCTCTTTTTATGGGGTTTGTGGTCTCAGGACACGTAAAAACAGATTTTTGCCATTTTAATTGGCACGGCCTTGCCGTGGCGAATGGGCTTACCTAAGTAACAGAGCCCCAACTGTTGAAAGCTAAACCTGTGTGGTCATGCGCATTGCAGAGTATGATTGGTTTAAGGTTCAGCTCACATAGCTATACAATCGCGATTCATCTATCATTTGTAGTCGAGCCCATTTATGTTGTGAATCTTACACTGCCATTTTTTGATTCCATAATATTTCCCCCTTCTTTCGCAGTACTCCACTCAAATTTGACGGAATTATGAGCAGCGTTTTTTTTACACAGTTTTGAATCTGGAACTGTAATTATAATTACAGCGTATAATGCGGCTAGACATCAAGTGGACTTGCAGCCGTAAAGATGTTTGACACATTCCCTCTTGGGTAATTGTTTTATGAGTTCCTGTTTCCAGATTGTTAGGGAAATGTTTTGGGTCAGAGAGTGGCTAAAAATGTCCATTATTTTGAACAATTTAAAATCTCTAAAAGTCGCCACTTGTCGTTTGATGGTTTGTTGTTCGGACATTGCAACCAATAAATCATGAGTATCACATCACGAGCAGGCATTCCAGGTGCGGAGATCTCACCATTGCGAATTACTCTTTTAGGAGATTTGGCTACGAATATTTCAGTGCTGCGCCAAGTGAAAGTAATGTAAGGTTTGGGCAGGATGTATAGGGTTGAATTTTGAAACGGAAACACTGATGGTTATACAAAGATTCAAAACCTGAGAGCGTGGGTTCAAAGCTTGACAGCTGCCCAACTTCCGTTGTCTTTTGTTGAGAGGTTTAAGGTTAATGAATGTGTATTCAGCTTATTTGTCTGTGTTTCTGGAAGTGAGCACTAGCTTCGGTAACAAGTTTGGACTGACGTAAGTAGATACGAAAGACAGGATCTAGATTTGAGATACGCATTTTAAAGGGACGTGATTTAATGGGACGCGATTTAAAGGGCCACACTTCCAGTGATATGCAGTAGATCATCAGTGCACGTCCTGGGCGAGATAGAGATCTATCTCAAGGTCACTACTAAGGGCTTTTTGTGTCAGGGTACATAGTTGAGCTGTATATATTTAAGGCCAACCACCACATCTCTCCCCCAGGGGAATTGGTCGAGATCATCCAGTGATCCATGATATAACAATTAACTCATGGTTCATTAATAACAGATTATTTATTTCACAATACGTTTTTCAAATAAATTTTCGTTTTTTATCAGCATATGTTCTTTTATTTACAAAGTTATTTATTTCTCATGGCTCTGAGCACTATGGAACTTAACATCTGAGGTCATCAGTCTCCTAGAACTTAGAACTACTTAAACCTAACCAACCTAATGAAATCATACACATCCACGCCCGAGGTAGGATTCGAACCTGCGACCGTAACGGTCGCACGGTTCCAGAGTGAAGCGGCTAGAACCGCTCGGCCACACCGGCCTGCTATTTCTAATGACATACACGTAGTGTGTGCCATCTGGCGCTCATCATGGACCTTTGTTTCTAAGAGCACTCGATGATAATATTGTGATGGACCAGCAGGATATGATATTAAAAGACATCGCTGCAAATAACAATGTGACAATCGGTTCAGTGATGTGTGTGACACGATCTTGCAATAAGGCTCCTATTCACTCGTACCACAGCTTGTTGAGAACCTATTCTCTTTGGCACTGAGTTAGTGGTATAAATGTCACTGTTCATTTTGCCAGCAGGCCTTTTTAAAGAAAGTTCGTACGAACCGTAATTGTCTGTACATACCGACAAATGCTCAATAGATAAGACGTTGTGCGTTTATAGCTTTGCAATCGAGGCGAATCTATCGGTTGTCCATTTAACGCGCGGGGACAGCTGAACACAGAGCAGGGAAATGACTGACAGGAGGCGCCGAAGTTATTCGTGAACGCTTATGTCTTTCCTTCGATATCGGAATATTAATTACACATTAAACTACTGTAAGCTAATAAGGAACTCTCTTTGTTTCTGCTGATTGTGAGGTAATCAAGACATACTGACTTAATTTACCAAAACTTAAGCACATAAAGTCTTCACTTTATCGTCCTATCTTTAGGAAGTCTTTCTCGTGGATAAGAAGCTGCAGAGAACAGTGTGTGTTGCAGCACAGCTTGGACCAAGCTCGATAGGAAAGGAGCCGTCTTGTTGGCTCATTTCGCTAGGATCGTTCAGGCCGTATTTTATGTCTGTGTGTTGAAGCAGCAATCCACGGAACGAGCAAACAAGCTATAATTTGACAACGGTGAGGCATTAATTTTACGTTGCCGTAAAAGAGATGGACCTTCTTATAACAACAGAATCAATTTGAAGCTCGATACATAGAATAGTAGCGATCAGCGTGCAATAACCACTTTTTTAACGAACATACTCTTATATTCGTAGACACTATGAACCAGAAAATACTTTCCAGTGACACCAGTTAGTGTCTCATGTAGGACATAACTGATATTTGACGAGAGGACAGACATTAAAAATATAAGTCCCGAAATCACATTTCATGCTAAAGTGTAATTCAGTGACCAGATCGGCCTCACCAACTTTCAATAAGAAGCTGGTAACCATGTGTAGCTCAAACAATAGACGGAATTTAGTTGAAACTAAAAACTTATGTACACTACCTGACAAAAAAAGTGAAGCATCCAGAAGACGAGCAGAAAATGAAATGAAATTTTATGGGTTGAGAGAGTACGTGATTTTGTTTCAGTGATTAGAAGATCGAGTCAAATTTACAAAGAACTTGGTAATATGAGCAGACTTAACAGTATGACTCTGCATGCATGTACTGATACGGTTGGGAATGGTGTCGTAAAGCCTTTGTATCGTCTACTGGGGTAATCTGGCCCACAAATGTTGCAACTGGTCATTGATATCCTCGATTCTGGTGCTGGGGACAGAGTTGACGTTCGATGTGTTCCCACACACGTTCTAACGGAGAAAAACCTGACGAGTTTGCTGACCACAGGAGTACCTCAACATCAAGCACACACTTCATAGAGACACGTGCGACGTGTGGACGAGCATTGTCCTGTTGAAAAATTGCAATACGATACTAACGCAGGAGAGGCAACACTTGAGGACGCAGGATGTCCACGACGTAACGTCGTGCCGTCGGAGCTCCGTCAATTACCACCAGCCATGACATGAACTAATACCCGACGGTTCCCCTCTGTATGACGTCAGGAGTAACACCACAGAGTCTCTTCAAAAACCATTAGTAGAGTGGTACCATTCTCCCGATTGCCGCCGTACTCCCCGAAGACTGTCATCCGGGGTAGTGAAAAACTACGAGTCACTGCTGAACACAATGCGACGCCATTCATCTGAAGTCTATAATTCCCGGTCATCGCATCACTACAAACGCAGGCGTTTTTGTTATAGTGTTAACAACAACCCACATATAGGACGGTAATTTCATAGTCTGGACGCTGCTAGTCTCAGACCAAAGCGTCAGAGAGACACATAACGTTGCAGGGGATCCATTCGGACGGTAGACTTAGATGTGAAAGGGTTGCGATGTACTTGGTGCAAAGTACGGCGAACCTGTGTTCTGATGATCAGACGTGGCCGACGAAAACCTTGACGGCGCGTGTGCGTGCCCCGACGGTCCCACGCAGCCCAACATCGAGCCAATGTCACAACGAGTATGCGACAAATGTAGATATTTCACGATTCGACCATCCAGCCGAATGGAGACCCAAAGTGAGGCGCCTGTCAAACTTAGTATAGCATTGGTAATGCTGTATCAGACGAGTGCACACCATCTGCGTCTCCTTCACAATAATCGCTCAGCATCTGACGCTGTTGACGCTCCTTGTATACCTTAACAGGCCTGATAACATTCAACACGGTAAACACTAACACACCATGGTGGCCGTTCTACGTCTCACAGAAAACTGCAACTCTAATGATTTACACATGCGTCGATGATGTGAACTTGTACGAAGTTACATTGACATTCGAGAATGCCTTCTGGGTCCTGCACTTTTATTGTAAGGCAGTCTATTAAGAAGGATTTTGCGACAAGTAACAGAATTGAAGCATTAATGCAGTACGTTTATTTTTATGCGATGATCGACTTACTGAAAGTTTTGGATCTGATATCGCATGGAGTATCAACTGTGTACAGGTGGCATTACTCTCACTGATGCAGCGAAACTGTTGTATAGCTAGAGAAGGCCGAAATGCACGCGTTAAACTCAAGCAGTCTGGCGTGAGGTCTGAAACAGGATACGTAATGAATGCTATAAAGAAAAGTACGTAGCTTCTGGAATACTTAACTTTAATCCACATTTGTAGAACATTGCTCTTGATGATACAGAAGTATTATAGCAATTGAATACGGCGCCTTGTTAGGTCGAAGCAACTGTAGCTGAAGGCTATGTTAACTATCGTCTCGGCAAATGAGAGCGTAATTCTCAGTGAACCATGGCTAGCAACGTCGGCTGTACAACTGGGGCGAGTGCTAGTACTTCTCACCAGACCTGTCGTGTGGTGGCGCTCGGTCTGCAATTACTGACAGTGGCGACACGCGGGTCCGTCGTATACTAGCGGACCGCGGCCGATTTAAAAGCTACCACCTAGCAAGCGTGTTGTCTGGCGGTGACACCACAGAAACTCTTTTCAGAAATTACTCCATATCTGGATACTATTAATGACAAACTGAGGACGTGTTCATATTGCTCGTCTGGGTGTATACAGGTATAGAACGGTAGTTTTACTAATCTGTGGGAATACTTTAAATAAGAAATTGAAGTACGAGTTATCACAGATTTTTCATTTTTAAGGAAAATGGTGAGGGTAGCGCTAAATAAGTTCTCAAAATATTTAGTAATCGTTGCAGACCTAGGAAAAAAAGGCTCATGAGATGCTGGAAACGTCGCTTGCTCTCTTACAGTGGCTATTAAGCGAACGTAATATTGTGAAAACATTCTTGCTAGCAGGCTCCAGTACTGCTGGTCAGCCGTGAGCCTACCGAGGCGTCGTGAGTGGATACCACAGAGGATTTCATTTCGTAAATTTCATCTGTGCGGGATGATGCGGTGAGCCTCGGCTCCCGTGGGAGCAACAGGGCTACGGGAAATTGCTTATCTATAGCCGCAGAGGATGACAACAAATGCGATGGCTCATCCTCAAACGCATCACTGCCGCGCACCGCACTCTCTCAATTATTTACCTGTCCCTCGTTTTACCAATGTAACTTCTTGCCTGATGTCTTCTCAATTATTACTGCAGATAACACTCGCAGTTATCTTCCGGAAAATGTTAGCAGACAGGCTGTGCCAGTAGGTTGCAAATAGTATTTGAGTTTTAGGCATAAACAGTAACTAACATTCTGTTGTAGCAGTTGTACGTCCAACTTAACAGAATTATGAAGTAACACATAATTACAGACAACTTTTATGTTCTGGTATGTTAGTACCAACCTCTTCAGAAACAGAATTTGAAGCCGTTTGGAGAAAGGATATTTTAATTGCGGGTATCAGAAACAGTTGCCAGAACGTTAAAGTGCATAAAAATGTATGAGAGAAAAACTTAACAAACGATCACTGTTGGCTATTAACATCGTATCACCATCGACGTTGCATAAAGGGAATGTCAAACTGTCATGTAATATTTTACATGTTTGGAAGTGCAAATGATCAGAGTTTCAGCACAGTCGCACATTTTTCATATACGAGGGCAGTTCAATAAGTAATGCAACACATTTTTTTTCTCGGCCAATTTTGGTTGAAAAAACCGGAAATTTCTTGATTTCTTGTGGAATATTTTCAAACATTCCCGCTTCGTCTCGTATAGTTTCATTGACTTCCGACAGGTGGCAGCGCTGTACGGAGCTGTTAAAATGGCGTCTGTAACGGATGTGCGCTGCAAACAACGGGCAGTGATCGAGTTTCTTTTGGCGGAAAACCAGGGCATCTCAGATATTCATAGGCGCTTGCAGAATGTCTACGGTGATCTGGCAGTGGACAAAAGCACCGTGAGTCGTTGGGCAAAGCGTGTGTCATCATCGCCGCAAGGTCAAGCAAGACTGTCTGATCTCCCGCGTGCGGGCCGGCCGTGCACAGCTGTGACTCCTGCAATGGCGGAGCGTGCGAACACACTCGTTCGAGATGATCGACGGATCACCATCAAACAACTCAGTGCTCAACTTGACATCTCTGTTGGTAGTGCTGTCACAATTGTTCACAAAAATCTGAACGAACTTCTCCTTCTTCATGACAACGCAAGACCTCACACAAGTCTTCGCACCCGAGAGGAGCTCACAAAACTTCAGTGGACTGTTCTTCCTCATGCACCCTACAGCCCCGATCTCGCAAAGCCGGATTTCCATATGTTTGGCCCAATGAAGGACGCAATCCGTGGGAGGCACTACGCGGATGATGGAGAAGTTATTGATGCACTACGACGTTGGCCCCGACATCTCCCAGTGGAATGGTACCGTGCAGGCATACAGGCCCTCATTTCAAGGTGGCGTAAGGCCGTAGCATTGAATGGAGATTACGTTGAAAAATAGTGTTGTGTAGCTAAAAGATTGGGGAATAACCTGGTGTATTTCAATGCTGAATAAAACAACCCCTGTTTCAGAAAAAAAATGTGTTGCATTACTTATTGAACTGCCCTCGTACGATAAGATAACGCATCGTGTTTCTCATTTAGAAATCGCATCAGAACGTCGGGTTTTTGAGATAAGATCGTGTTATACCTCGTGTAAGAAAGACAAATGGTTGGAACGTCTCAGCTAGAATCGTTTCATGGTAATTAACTTGTATTTCGTGCTTTTATCATTCAGTTACATATTATCTAATTTGTATTTCGTGTTTCTCCCCATTCAGTGTTCTACATCTACATGAAACTATCCACTTTCTCAGCAAGCACAGTATCCAATGTATATTACGCACCACAACTGTATGCAGAATGAGATTTTCACTCTGCAGCGGAGTGTGCGCTGATGTGAAACTTCCTGGCAGATTAAAACTGTGTGCCCGACCGAGACTCGAACTCGGGACCTTTGCCTTTCGCGGGCAAGTGCTCTACCGTTTGAGCTACCGAAGCAAGACTCACGCCCGGTCCTCATAGCTTTACTTCTGCCAGTATCTCGTCTCCTACCTTCCAAACTTTACAGAAGCTCTCCTGCGAACCTTGCAGAACTAGCACTCCTGAAAGAGTGCTTCTGTAAAGTTTGGAAGGTAGGAGACGAGATATTGGCAGAAGTAAAGCTGTGAGGATCGGGCGTGAGTCGTGCTTCGGTAGCTCAGACGATAGAGCACTTGCCCGCGAAAGGCAAAGGTCCCGATTTCGAGTCTCGGTCGGGCACACAGTTTTAATCTGCCAGGAAGTTTCACAACTGTATGATTTTCCGAAGCTCCACAAACCAGAAGTGGTATCTGCAATACAAGCTCCAATACACAAGATTTCCACGAGAATCAACGCCATCTTGAAGAAGAAATTGAACTTCAAAGATAAATATAGCATTAAGAACAGTTCAGATTTATTTAACACGTTAACAGATTTTAAGGTTCCAACAAAAGCAAAATTAGTCTCTTTTGATGTGTATAGCTTGTTCACATATATGCCAGTAAAAGACTGTGTGTATTTTGTGTAACAATCATTGTATTCACACAACATAAATCCAGAAGAGCAGCTGAGCATCGTTAGTACAGTGGATGTTGTTTAAATTAAAATTATTTCAGCTTTCAAGTGAGCTATTAAAAGCAAGCAGATGGTCTGACAATCGGCTCACCTTTATCCCCCTTATTAGCAGAAATGTTAGATAGGTTCATGGACAAGCAGGAGACTGATTTTCTTAAGAGAGAACCACTGGCAAAACGTGTTGTATATTTTTAGAGGTATGTAGATCATATTCTTTGTATGTGGAAAGATTCCAATAAACAACGCCATAAATTTCTGGAAAATATGAACCAGTGACACACTAACATAAAGTTCTGCGTGGAGTTTGGGGGGAGGGGGGGCAGCATAAATTTCCTGGACATTATCTTAAAGACAGAAGACACTAATAATAAATTTAAAATTTACCGGAAAAATTCCTTCACTGACTCTTTCATCCCGGCTTCGTCCCAACATCTTACAACCCACAAACATGCAGCATTCCATCACATGATCCACCGTCCCCTTTCTATCCTTATGTCCCAAGAAGACTTTCACCAGCAACTTACCACAATAAAACAGTAGCCACAAATATTGGATTTGACCCCAACACCAATGATAAAATTTTACGAAAAAAGATGAAGAAGGAAGCCAGGTCCCTACTGCCCCAGTGAAAAACACAGACAAAGTTGAAAAGAAATGGTGCAGATTACCTTTTAGAGGGAAAACATCAAATAGTATAAGTAATACATTGAAGGCAAAAGGTTTCTGTGTGTTTTTATATATCCCCCAGACAATAGATAGTATCTTGTTCAATGTAAAAGACAAACACCCTGTTATCACAAAAAGTGGATTTTATAAAATCACATGCAGTGAGTGTCATTCTTGCTACATTGGACAGACGTGGAGGTCAATCTGTACCAGGCTTAAAGAGCACCACAAAGCTGGAGATTGAGGAAGCCTGATTCAGTCTTTGAAGAGCATTGCCTGAACAATAACCACAAACACACAATAGATGTACAAGTCCGACACACAGAGGAAAAGGGCGACAAACTCAACCAATCAGACATTTTAGACATTAAAACACGGATGTGTATATCCCCGCACCTATTATTAAATGAGCAAACCCAATTCAATTATTCACCTCTTTTAGACGAGATCACAACCCCAGGATAGAAGCAAAACTTTGTGCCCCAGTCCATCGTAGTTAAAAAGCTCTAGGCTGATGCATAACTTTTGTCGAGTAATTGTAGTGTAATTGCTGAATGTGTAATAATGTATGTAATTTGTTAAAAATGGTCATTAACGTAATTTTACATTAAGCTATGGATCGATACCTTAAGAAGCTCAGATGATTGCCTTTGCCTTGTCATCATGTTTATCGGGGTATTATTATCTCTGGGAATCAGTAATGTACTTGAAAATGGGTTTACAACACGAACCTAGGTTGTGAAATAACATTAATAATAAAATTGTCAAACAAGGCCAAAAACAATGTTTGTTTAATTATATAAAGTACATTACGTGCTTCCAAATTTCCTGTCTCAGATCAAATTGATAGTTTACTACAGTGTTGGTTGTAGACCCAGATATACACTGCTGGCTACCGTAAATGCAACACCCTGAAGGAAGCATCCGAATCAAGTGAAATTTACACCATGAGTTTGCAGCGATGAGATATGCAACTGATTAGAATTTCAGCGCAGACGCACATCACGCGCGCCTGTGGCGCCACCTCATAGCGTCATTTAAGGCTTGGCGATTTCGACGAATGTACGTTCGGCACGTGTGTTTACCTTGTGGTTGTTTCACAAGACGATCAGTTATGCCTCGTAGAAACCAGCGAACATATTTTGATCAAGTATCCGAGTTCGACAGAGGAAGGATAGTGGCTTACCGAGATTGTGGATTATCATACAGAGAAATCGCCAGTCGTGTTGGACGAAACCAAACAACTGTAATGCGGATATGTGACCGTTGGATGCAGGAGGGTACGACGGACCGACGTGGTCGATCGCATTCACCTCGGTGCACCACTGCAAGTGCTGATAGGCAAATTGTGCGCATGGCAGTGACGGATAGCTCAGTGACATCCCGAACCATAGCACAGCAGATTGCGTCTGTAACGCATCATCCAGTGTCTGCGCGTACCGTTCGACGTCGTTTACAGCAGAGTGGTCTGTCCGCAAGACGTCCATTGCTTCGTCTACCATTGACGCAGAACCACAGACGTCTCCGTCGCCAATGGTGTGATGACAGACGGATGTGGACGGCAGAATGGAATTACGTTGTCTTTACTGACGAGCCACGCTTCTGTCTGCAACACCACGATGGTCGGATTCGAGTGTGGAGACACCGTGGAGAGAGGATGCTGGACAGCTGCATTATGCACCGCCACACTGGTCTTGCACCGTGTATTATGGTATGGGGCGGTATTGGATATTACTCTCGCACGCCTCTAGTACGCATTGCCGGTACTTTAAATAGCCGGCGCTACATATCCGAGGTGCTGGAGCCAGTTGTCCTTCCTTACCTTCAGGGCTCGGCCACAGCCATATTTCAACAGGATAATGCGCGACCACACGTGGCACGCATTGTCCAAAGGTTCTTCGTCAATAACCAGATTGAATTGCTTCCCTGGCCGGCTCGGTCTCCGGATCTTTCGCCGATAGAAAACATGTGGTCCATGGTTGCTCAACGAGTGACCCAGATTACATCCCCAGCTGCCACACCAGATGATCTTTGGCAACGTGTGGAAGCTGCTTGGGCTGCTGTACCCCAGGAACACATCCAACGTCTCTTTGACTCAATGCCGAGACGTGTGGCAGCGGTGATCTCCAACAATGGCGGCTACTCTGGCTGCTGATTCTGGCAGGAACCACATGTCACAGACGTCTGTAAACGTAATCATTTGATACTTGGTCAACATGTTATCTACAAAATAAATTTTGTTGTGCTAACCTCTTGTCTTTCTTGGTGTTGCATTTACGGTGGCCAGCAGTGTAATTTTACTACTACTACTTAAGTTCTTTCTGGCACTTTCTGACACGAAAGCGGATTGCGTCTGTTCCCTTTCGAATGCGCCATCCAATTAAATTAATTGTGAATTTTTTATGTACTGAATTAATAATCAAATCAACAGAATAGGTGACATACACATAGGAAAACAGTATAAGTACATAGGGTCTGCAAATAAATGTGAATGAACATGAGGTTTAGCCTCAACAAAATCTAAAATATTCTGACTAACAACTGGAAATATTAGGCCTCCATGTTGTGCTTCAGATACGCCATGTTAGATGTATTAAAGCAAGCCTTATGAAAAAGGGAGGGGTTTCGTTGAGAAACAGTCGTCACAGTTTAACACGGTTACCTTGATAAAAACATAATACAAGATAATTCACAAGAATATTGGAACCATAATTTGCCGTTGCGTGTTATTCAATTTCTTAAGTCATTTAGACATACACTCTTTTAAGTACTGTGGCACATTGCGCTGATAACGTTATCAAGAGCCGGTCGCGGTGGTCTCGCGGTTCTAGGCGCTCAGTCCGGAACCGCGCGACTGCGACGGTCGCAGGTTCGAATCCTGCCTCCGGCATGGATGTGTGTGATGTCCTTAGGTTAGTCAGGTTTAAGTAGTTCTAAGTTCTAGGGGACTGACGACCTAAGATGTTAAGTCCCATAGTGCTCAGAGTCATTTTGAACCGTTATCAAGAACTGTCATTGTCTACGATTTGACAGGAGTAATATGTATCACAACCTGTATACTACGGGATAGGACAGATTTCAGACCCCATCGTATTAACTGACACGGATGTCACTGCTAAAGAGCTATATAACACGTTATTGAAGTTGGGCTATAAACACGAAAATTGTTTTTGGAAAAAAAAAAACATTTTTACTGCAGCTCACGGTGTACAGAAGATGACATGTAATGCATATTGTCATGAATGTTCTAGTTCTTCTCTATTCCAGCATTTCGTCATCGTGTTAATCAAAACCTAACGGCGTTTATTTGGAAAATATTTTCATTAATTTTCAGACGTACGAGCTCTCTTGAATCACACAGCTGATACGCAAAGTAGTTCCTCATTAAGAAAAAGCTAAGTGAATTTCTCATAAGGCCATCATTATTTATGTTTTCCTTGGTTTCTCTAAATCGGTTAGGGTGAGTACCAGAATAGTTCCATCAGAAACGACACGGCCGGTATCCTTCTCCATCCTAGGCCAATGTGAATTTGTAAAACGTCCTAAATAACCTTGTCGTCGACTGGCCGTTGGAGCATAGGTTTACTTCCTTCCGAAGCTACAGCTGGGGAGACGACACGTGCTCGTGGTGAATCTGTGGCGGGAACTGGCGCCTGGCGCACGCATTGCAAGAACGAGTCCCCGGGCAGTGCTCCTGTTGATGCGACGCACATGCGCGACCAAGCAGGACCTCCCTTGTCGCGTCCGCGCCGCTCCCTACCTGCCATTGGCTCTGCCTATCGACCAGAAGGACCAAGCAGTTCTTCTACTAACTGCTTGTAACACGGGTCCACAGCCTTTTGAATTCTTTTTAATTACGTCATGTTCGCTTCTAGCTTTAACCGTTTTTTGAAGTATTTTAGTTTACCCTGTTGTTTCATTTTCAGTAATCTAAAAAGGACATAATACAACGTATTAAGAAAAACATAACAACATTAGGGAAAACGAATCATCAGTCAGTTAACGGTCACGTACTTACAAAGTCTGATGCTATATTATGGAATAATATTAGGTTAACAATAACGATCTTGTTGGGTTGTGTCACTGAACAATGACGTAAATTACTGTTGATTTCAACATGATTAAATATTTCTATATACAAATTAACTGAAAAAGTTTAAAGGTTACATTCGTTTAGTTACTAAGGGTATACAATTCACTTCAACGTCGAAATGTTTACACAGCGACTACGTGTGATATGAGAATCAAACACGGTCCAATCACATTAACGTTACCACTGCGGATGTTCGACGTCAACGAGCGATAACCACACCACTCACAGACGGCAAGTGGCAGCACTAGCAGTGGGAGAGTAGCACTGCATAAAGGTTGTCGCGCGCAGTCGTTGTAATGCGGAATTGGAGCAGTAAATGTGACTTCCAAATGGGCATGATCATTGGCTTCCGGGTCAGAGATGGAAGCATTTAAGAAACAGCTAAGTTTGTAAAATGTTTTCGTGCCACGGTGGTTAAAATAAACCGTGCATGGCAAAATGACGCTATCCAAAACCGGCGCCGAGATACATGTGGTGCAGCATGGGCCATAGATGAGAAGGGTGAACGATGGCTGCGGAGATGTGTACGGGCGAATAGAAGTGTAGATGCTGAGCAACGGGCCGTCCTGATAAACCTAGGGGCTACCAACAGGGTCTCCTGGCTGACCGTTCATCGATCAGTATTTTGCATGGTCCTCCGCAGCAGGCGCCTGATTCACATGCGCATGCTGACTGCTGTTCATGGTCGAAGAATCCTGGAGTTTGCATGCCAATACCGCAACTCGAAGTTCACTGAGTGGTGACAGGTGGTTTTTTCAGATGAGCTACGGCTATGCTCCTTGGGACAGATGGCCGTTGGCGTGTACGGCGCTAAACATATGAAAGTCAGCAGCATGTAACAGTAGTCAGAAGGGTCTACACCTCACGGGGGGGGGGGGGGGGGGGCTTATGGTTTGCGGAATGTTTTCGTGGAATTCCCTGAGTGATATCGTGATTCTGGGAAGCATAATGGATAAACACAGGTATGCAACTGTCCTTGCGGACCATGTCCACCTCTGAATGTAGATTCTTTCTCCTCGGCGTGATGGCATATACCAGCTGGACAATGTATCGTGTCATACACCTCGCAGTGTACGTAAGTGGTTTGAGGAGCACCAGGGTAAGCTTACCATACTCCAATGGCCACCGAAATTCTTCGATTTAAACACAGTCTATGAGACGACCTCGATCAAGCTGTTCGCGTCATGGATCGTCAACCAAGAAACCTAAAGCAGCTGGCCACGGCAGTGGAGTCGGAATGGCTCCACATTCTCGTCGGTACTTTGCAGAAACTCATTGACTCTCTTCCTGCATGTCTCTCCAGCAAAAGGTGGTTATTCAGGCTTTCCATAGGTGGTCAAGTTACTGTGGCTGTATAGTGTAAAAATGGCTATCAACTGAAATAATCTGGGTCTTTTCTGTAGCTTTTTTAAAACTATGGTAGCCTTTTATCTGACACTGTGAGACACTTATAAATTCCTGACACTGCTTAATGTACACGGTCATTATAGGCACCGCTGTTACTTCGCGTTTGTAAAGATTTTTTGCTGAATAATTCGTTACAATTTTTTCTGAGATGTTAGTGTATTCGCAGTTTTCAACAGTGTGTTTTAAATGTCTCCTTAAATCAGTTGCTACTACTTTCATAAACACCGTCTTTGTAACAGTAACTCCTAGCTACTACTTATACTGTAATTATACCGTTTAATCTTCAGGTAGTACTTTGCACAAAGTTCTGATACACCAAAAGCAGACATTTTTTCTATTCTTTCTGAAGATAGTAGGACTATGAGCGAATTTATGTGCGACAGAAGCAGCACTCTTCTACATTCCAAATATGTTTGATGTCTTCCTGCAGATTTTCTCCCTTCCGGGATTTCATCCGTTGAAGGCTGCTGTATTTCTTCTGTTACTGTGACGGTATGTTCGTTATAAGGCCACATGTAAGGGTCAAGTGAGATAGACTCCTCGTACACGTTAACCCACTAGTTATCAACACCAATTTTACCTTCGACGCTGACGTGGATAGACTAGACGTCTTAGGAAAAAGTCAGAGTAGATTACACGCTGAACCACAGCGTCTATCGGAAATATAATCATTTGAACTTGCGACCCAGCAAACCATCAGCACCCATCAGCTGATATAGAGCCATAAAGATCTCAAAATATGATTACTTCGAATGAAGAAGATTTTATGCCTGCGTACAAAAACAGGAACTATTTTGCAGTTTCAAAGACATACTCAAACTATTTAAGTCCGAAGCACATCACAGCAGTTATGTAACACCTACTCTGGCATACACAGTGTGACTGCCAGAGTATCCCCTCCCTCACCCAATCCATCATTGTACGATTATATGTGCGAAAATTCCAAGACCGTGGGTCTAGCCCACTGTCGGGAATAATTCTCTTATCCTCAGTTATAAAGGCGGGCAATTGTCGGTGGGAAAAATTCACTATATGGTAATTGGGTCACACTCCGCAAGCAAAAAGATATTGCTGCAGCCGTAATGGTGACCTTAACAAGGACAGAACAAGCCAAGTCGAACCACTGCATGATCCCCGTGGTTTTTTTGTACCAGACAGCACTAATATTAAATTTTGCTCTTCACAAGAGTAGCATCAGTCAACAACGAATTTGTTTCCAAAGGGTGTTATGTACAATTTATTTAGTCTCATATTACACCACACACTGCTACATATTAAAATTGTTCTTCAAATTAAAAATGGAAATTCTCATGCTTTATTTCCTTCTATAAGACTAATTATATTCAATATATCGATGCATTTTATTATTCGGACGAGCAGCTCTGTTGCAGAAAGTTTGTGGTAAGTTTTTGGAAATTTCACCTCCAGCAACAAATAATCATAATGGCGAATTCATACGAGATTCCATTAAATCAGTTCTAGCTATATATTACAATGGTGGTAAAAGTAATTTAGTTACAACACTGTTCACATATGCTAAGGGACAGAGTTTTGAGCGTTTACAAATTACAAAAACATTATTCTAAACCAAATATCAACTGCTGCTAAATATTTTGTCAGATGTTGACCGTTTAACATACGATGCATTTCGTAATAATATAGCGGTACCACTTCCACACAAAGGAAATGAAAATTCGGATTTTCTTTCATCTATTGCATATAATACCAACATATTCCCGAGTAGCGAAATAGTTGGTTCACGACGATACAAAACGTATAAGGATGTAAATTCAAACAGGATGCACTACGGTCGCAGGTTCGAACCTTGCCTCGGGCTTGGATGTGTGTGATGTCCTTAGGTTAGTTAGGTTTAAGTAATTCTAAGTTCTACTGGACTGATGGCCTCAGATGCTAAGTCCCGTAGTGCTCAGAGCCATTTGAACCATTTGGACCATCAAACAGGATGTTGTAAATTTAAAACACACATCAATTGTAACGTTAATATGGACAGTTCATTTAACGACTTCGAAAGCAGCTGTGCCGACTGGTGCCTCTAAATATTGGTATACTTACTGACAAAACAATGAGTTCGGAAGATAAACTAGGATTCAAGGAATCTACTCCAGTAAATTAGAAAGTATTAGCAACATCAACCTTTCAAAACGTTGTATTCAGGTAGAAAGGCTAGTTTTGTGGCAACAGGCTTAGTGACGTTCATACAGCTACAAAACCACTAAATGTTGTACCAAGAGATTAAGTAGACAACACTTGTGAATGTTGCTTTGAAAGTATTGTGAATACAGTACTTACTTCTTTCAACCAGCGAGCATGTTTAGTGGTTGTGAGCAAATCATAGTTAGACACGCTACGCAATGTTTTAAAAAAACCTCATTCTGAGAGAAGTGTCTTTCCTGATACACTCCTGGAAATGGAAAAAAGAACACATTGACACCGGTGTGTCAGACCCACCATACTTACTCCGGACACTGCAAGAGGGCTGTACAAGCAATGATCACACGCACGGCACAGCGGACACAACAGGAACCGCGGTGTTGGCCGTCGAATGGCGCTAGCTGCGCAGCATTTGTGCACCGTCGCCGTCAGTGTCAGCCAGTTTGCCGTGGCATACGTAGCTCCATCGCAGTCTTTAACACTGGTAGCATGCCGCGACAGCGTGGACGTGAACCGTATGTGCAGTTGACGGACTTTGAGCGAGGGCGTATAGTGGGCATGCAGGAGGCCGGGTGGACGTACCGCCGAATTGCTCAACACGTGGGGCGTGAGGTCTCCACAGTACATCGATGTTGTCGCCAGTGGTCGGCGGAAGGTGCACGTGCCCGTCGACCTGGGACCGGACCGCAGCGACGCACGGATGCACGCCAAGACCGTAGGATCCTACGCAGTGCCGTAGGGGACCGCACCGCCACTTCCCAGCAAATTAGGGACACTGTTGCTCCTGGGGTATCGGCGAGGACCATTCGCAACCGTCTCCATGAAGCTGGGCTACGGTCCCGCACACCGTTGGGCCGTCTTCCGCTCACGCCCCAACATCGTGCAGCCCGCCTCCAGTGGTGTCGCGACAGGCGTGAATGGAGGGACGAATGGAGACGTGTCGTCTTCAGCGATGAGAGTCGCTTCTGCCTTGGTGCCAATGATGGTCGTATGCGTGTTTGGCGCCGTGCAGGTGAGCGCCATAATCAGGACTGCATACGACCGAGGCACACAGGGCCAACACCCGGCATCATGGTGTGGGGAGCGATCTCCTACACTGGCCGTACACCACTGGTGATCGTCGAGGGGACACTGAATAGTGCACGGTACATCCAAATCGTCATCGAACCCATCGTTCTACCATTCCTAGACCGGCAAGGGAACTTGCTGTTCCAACAGGACAATGCACGTCCGCATGTATCCCGTGCCACCCAACATGCTCTAGAAGGTGTAAGTCAACTACCCTGGCCAGCAAGATCTCCGGATCTGTCCCCCATTGAGCATGTTTGGGACTGGATGAAGCGTCGTCTCACGCGGTCTGCACGTCCAGCACGAACGCTGGTCCAACTGAGGCGCCAGGTGGAAATGGCATGGCAAGCCGTTCCACAGGACTACATCCAGCATCTCTACGATCGTCTCCATGGGAGAATAGCAGCCTGCATTGCTGCGAAAGGTGGATATACACTGTACTAGTGCCGACATTGTGCATGCTCTGTTGCCTGTGTCTATGTGCCTGTGGTTCTGTCAGTGTGATCATGTGATGTATCTGACCCCAGGAATGTGTCAATAAAGTTTCCCCTTCCTGGGACAATGAATTCACGGTGTTCTTATTTCAATTTCCAGGAGTGTATATCGTTACCCAGACTGAACAAGAGTGCGTCCGAGATGTTAATTCGGTATGAAAGTTCTACAATACACCCAGTTGGGTTCAGTAATAAGTTGGACACAGAAGAATCAAAATGTACTAACATGAAAACGAGGCAGGCCATCCATCGAAAGTTTCAACAACAAATAGTTGTGGGGATGGGGGGCGGGAGAGGGGTTGTAAAGAGATAGGTTCGTTTGTAAGACTTCCGACTTCATTACATGAAAACTCAAATACATTATCGATGAGTTGCAGCCTACTGTTACTATTAAGTGAGAAGACGAACTGACATCGTAAGCAGTACCAGCAGAATGGGTCGCTCAGGAGAGCTTACTGACATCGAACGTGGATTAGCCATTGGACGCCACCTCTGTAAGAAACCCATCAGGCACATTTCATCACTTTTGAAGCTACCCAATTCATTTTTCGTGATGTGATTGTGAAATAGAAACGTGAAGGAACAATCACAGATAAACTGAGGCCAGACAGACCTCATTTACTGGCGGACATGGGCAGTCGAGCATTGCGGAGGGGTCAGCCGCTGTGACCGAGCGGCTCTAGGTGCTTCAGTCCGGAACCACGTGGCTGATACTGTCGCAGGCTCGAATCCTGACTCGGGCATGGATATGTCTGATGTCCTTATGTTAGTTAGGTTTAAGTAGTTCTAAGTCTAGGGCCTGATGACCTCAGATGTTAAGTCCCATAGTGCCTAGAGCCATTTAAACCATTGCGGAGGGTGCTGGTCAAAAATCACTCGAAATCAACGAAATGAACCACTTGTGAGTTCAAAAGTGCTCCCAGAAGTCCAGCTAGCACAATGACTGTGCACATAGAGTTAAAAAAGGCGGTAGAGCAGTCCCTCATAAGCCATACATTTCTGTAGCCAATGCTAAGACGCTTGAGGCGGTGTAAACAGCAACGTCACTGAGAGGTGGATGACTGGAAATGAGTGATTTGGAGTGATTAATCACACTGTATGGTGTGGAAAATAGATGGAAGGGATTGCACTTGGTGAATGTCAAGAGAACTTTATCTGATTTCATCCGTAGTGGCAACAGTGTAGTACGGAGGAGGTGGTTATAAGGTTTAGGGGTATTTTTCTTGGTTTTAGTTGGTCCTGTTTGAACTTAAGACAACGCTCAAGGCAGAATGATTTTAACACATTTTACACTGTTGTATACTACAGGAACTGTCTGCAGGCAATAGTGCTTGTATCTGCATCATGACAATATCACTCTGTCATAATGCAATAAGTGTGAGGCAACGATTTTTGGAACGTAACTTTCCGTAAGAGGACTGGCCTGCCGAGAATCCCGACCTGAAGCCAATGGACCACTTTTGGGATGATTAAATGAAACAACAAGGTTACTGTTACCAGTCACTGTTTATTTATTTCCACGACGCGTTTCAAAGCTTAAACCTCCATCATCAGGTGGATTTACATTTGTTAATATGACATTTGTGTGTGTGTTGTGTTACAATTTTTTGGAGGAACTTGTGGCACTGTCTAGTGGAGAAACAAAACACTATATCAGAACATGGTTTTGGGTTTCTTTTGACAAAAAATTAAACGTGTATCTAATGGTAAACTTAAAATAAGTAAAATAAAGTGCTTCCAGTGATCACAGGTTCGTTTCACAGTCGTAACACATCAAATGTATACTATCATATTTTGTAAACAAATATGGCGTCGGAATCTATTGGGTGCATAGATCGTATAGCAGAAGAGAAAACATTGTCAAAAAGCCCAAAGAATATATGTCCTAACAACATTATTACAGAATAATTTCTTTTTTAAGGATTTGGAGGTGTTGTTTGAGGTGTTGAATACATTCGTTAGAATAAATACTTCAGGTGGTATATCAATCCGATTCTGACAAGTTAAAATAGCTTAAACTTCATACTCAGGTGAAGTGTCACAAACTTTAAGTACAACAATCATATTGGCTACAGTGGTAAAATTATGCACAAATAACAATTTTGGTTGGCATTCACAGATAGCTGTGAAAGGCTGGAGGCATAGGGGGAGGGAGAGAAAGAGAAAGTGGGAGGGAGAGGGAGGGAGAGGGACGAAAGAGCGATTGTATGAGAGCAAACTTTACAGGGCGAGGGGTCTTAAGATTATATCTGTTACATGTAAAACTGCCTTAATGCTTAAAAATATGTAGATGGATGTGCAGTTTGTGCCAGTACTTGTACACATAGTTTCAAGCTGACAAGGGGTACAAGCTGTTGGTGTGATGATAGATCTGTAAATGAGGTCTAAATATTTATGGTAAATATTAGTGTGTGTGTGTGTGTGTGTGTGTGTGTGTGTGTGTGTGTGTGTGTGTGTGTGTGCGTGCGTGCGTGTTTGTGCGTGCTTTGCTATTTTTAATGATGTAGGCAGTTGCTGAAAACAGAGATGATATTATTGTAACTATTGTCATTTAAGATGGATTCAGGTTGTTTGGTTTGGTGTTTGTATATTTAGAGTGTTTCAAGGATGTCTAGTTTTCCGCCTTTTGGTTGGATGTGTAGGATGCTGATACTTGTGTTGTTAACATGGTGTTTTGTTTCATGCAGGTGGGTGGCTATTACTGATGTGTATGTTCTGCCTGTCTGGCCCGTGTGGAAGCAGTCACGGTCCAAACATTCAATTTTCTACACACCTGTGTGATGAAGAGGATTTCGTGTGCTGATGTTGTGGGGTAGCTTCTGTCCAATCTTGTTGTCTGTGGTAAAGGATATGCTTATGCCTTTTCGTTTGAAGACATTGGCAACCTGATATGAAACGTTACCTAGAAAAGGGCTTTTATTGAAGATGTTATTTTCTTTTTGTTTTTTGTGTCGTGATAGCTTTGCCATTATTGAGTGTTTTAGGGTGTCTACTATGGAGCTGTTACAACTATTTTCAATAGCTGTTTGTTTTATTATTTCAATTTCTTGATCACGTTTGTCGTCAGAGAGTGGTAGTTCAAATGGTTCAAATGGCTCTGAGCACTATGGGACTTAACATCCGTGGTCATCAGTCCCCTAGAACTTAGAACTACTTAAACCTAACTAACCTAAGGACATCACACACATCCATGCCCGAGGCAGGATTCGAACCTGCGACCGTAGAGTGGTAGTTGGATAGCTCTATTGATCATGTACCGGAATGCTGCAATTTTGTGGGCTGTGGAGTGACAAGAGGAGTTGTGGATTGTAGTATGTGTTGTGGTAGGCTTCCGATAAATTTCAAACTGATGTCTGTTATTCTTTATTCTAATGGTAAGGTCTAAGAAAGGTCATCTGTTTGGTGTTCAACTGTGAATTTATGTTTTCATGGGAGTTGTTGAATAACTGGTTCATCTCACTGATGTCGTCTTTAGTGCCTCCTCAAAAATATCATCTACTACTACAGATATGTCAATGAAACCATCATTTTAATCAAAGGCCACCCGAAGGATTTATTCAAACGAATGTATTCAACACCTCAAACAACACCTCCAAATCCTTTACAAAAAATTATTCTGTAATACTGTTGTTAGGGCGTATATTCTTTGGACTTTGTGACAATGTTTTCTCTTCTGCTATACGATCCATGCACCCAATAGATTACGACGCCATATTTGTTTACAAAATATGATAGTATACATGTGATGTATTACAACTGTGAAAGGAACCTGTGACCACTGGAGGTACTTTATTTTACTTATTTTATGTTTACCGTTAGATACACGTTTACTTTTTTGTCAAAAGAAACCCAAAACCATGTTGTGAAACAGTGTTTTGTTTCCCACTAGACAGTGCCACAAGTTCCTCCAAAAAATTGTTCACAACACACACACAAATGTCATATTAACAAATGTAAATCCACCTGATGATGGAGGTTTAAACCTTTGAAACGCGTCGTGGAGATAAATAAACGGTGACTGGTAACAGTAAACTTGTTTTTTCATTTAATGTCAATAACAGTCACCGTAAAGCCTGACCTAAAATGTTCACTTTTGGGATGAATTAGAGTGACGACATCGTTCTAGACTCTCGTTTCCAGCATCACTTCCTTCTTTGGATGTTCTCTTGAAAAATAAAGGGCTACTACTCCTCCACAGACATCGAGGCTCTTCATTGAAAATGTCTGGAGTAAATTTCTAGCCATCGTAAAAGTGACGTTTGTCAGTTTCTTTCATGTTACACGGAACATTTACATGATAAATAGTAATGATTTGGAACGACTCATTATATAATCACATCGCGAATTATTTTGTAAATATGGCTATATGTTGAACATTTATAGAAGGTTTTTTAAATACACATATATTGAGTTGGTAAGTCCTCCTTACCACCTTCTACACTTTGCTATAATAGAGATTATTCTACAGAATAGAACGAGGTGTGAAGGAGGAACTTTTCAGTTTGTTTTCAAATTTTACTTCGCTCCCTGTCAGACATTTTATATCACTGGGTACATTACCAAAAACATTAGTTTCAACATCGTGCACCCCTTCTTGTGCTAAAGACAATCTTAACGTGTTGTAGTGAATGTCAGGTTTCCTTCTGGTATTGTAATTATGTACATGATTGCAGTGTGTTTTTGACAACATGATTCACGTGGGAATAAATAATCTGTGAAGCAGTAGTCAGAATTCCCAACTCCTTAAACAGATGTCTACGGGATGATTGTGGGTAGACATCATATATTTTTCTTACAGCACGTTTTTCAGCAATGATTAGTTCAATAATGATTAGGTACCCCAGAAGATTATCACATATGAAATTACTTAATGAAAATATGCAAAATACGTCAACTTGCTGATTTGTCTCTCCCCCAGATTTGCAGTGATTCTAAGTGCAAATGTGACCGAAAAAAGTTGTTTTAGGAGTTGCAAAATTTGCTTTTTGACGTCACACTTGGTCAAGAGCAAGTTCGCTCCAAGGAGAGGCAGACATCAAAAGATTTTCTGAAGACTTATCGGAGGGCCACCCCAGTTCGTCTGACGCACACGTTTCGGGCGCTAACTGTGGCTGACGTAGTCCCTGAATCAGATGAAGTCGCTCGCCCTGTTCCAGGTGAAGCGTCTCGGTCGGTGAGATCTGGGAATTCACAGAGTGTAAATTTATTGGTAGTTGGGAGCTCCAACATTAGGCGCGTAATGGAGTCCCTTACGGATATGGCTGCCAAGGAGGGGAAGGAATCCAGTGTGCACTCTGTGTGGATACCAGGAGGAGTCATTCCAGATGTGGAAAGGATGCTTCCAGATGCCCTGAAGAGTACTGGGTGCAGTCAAGTGCAGGTGGCGGTTCATGTCAGAGCAAACTATGACTGACGTTTTGGATCGGAATACATTTGTCTGGTTTCATGCAGCTAGCTGAAGTAGTAAAGATTGCCCGTCTTGCTTGCGAGACGAATGCGGAGTTCGCCATCTGAAGGGTGGTAACCAGAACCGACTGTCGTCCTTTGGTATAGACCCGAGTGGAGGGTCGGAAAAAGAGGCTCAGACAATTCTGCGCATGTATGGGCTGCAGATTCCTTGACTTGCAGCAAAGGTGGTGGGTTTGCAGGGTCCTCTTAATTGGCAGAGGTCCACTGCACACAGGAAGCGGCTACGCAGGTAGTTAGGGCTGTGTGGATTGGGGTGAACGGTTATTTAGGTTGGAGGGTCTCGAAGAATTTAAAAAGAGCGTTAGTCCAAAAGAGGCAGGACAAACACGGAAAGTAGACCTAGACACAATTGGTATTGTAGTTGAAAATTGTCGTAGCAGTGTTGGAAAAGAACCAGAGCTCCAAGCACTAACAGAAAGTCCTGAAGCTCAAATCGTTATAGTTTCGGAAATCTGGCTATAGCCGGACATAAATACAGTCGAAATTTTTGCAGAGGACCTTACCGTGTTCAGAAAGGATAGATTATTACAATTGGTGGAGGAGAGTTTACTGCTGTCAAAAGTAATTCATCTCGTCGTGAAATCGTAGTAGATAGTTCGCGTGAATTATTATGGCTACAGGTTATATTTGACAACCGGGATAAATTAATAACTGTTTTCTTTTACCAACCCCCTACCCCCCTCACTCCCACTCATATGGTACTGTTGCTGAACAGTTTAAAGACAACTTCAGTCTAGTTTTAAATATGATATGTTGGCGAAAATACTCGATTAAAGTCGGAGTTAGGCATAAAATATCTATCTGAATGCGTTCTCAGAAAATTATTTTGAATAGTTACTTGGTTGTGGGAACATACTCGACCTCTTAGCAGCAAAGAATCCTGAGCAACTAAGAAGTATCGTGACGAATTCAGAGATTAGTGAACACAGAGTTGTTGTAGCGATACTGAATACCACAACATCCAAAACCCATGAAAAATGAATGCAAATAAATTTCTTTGAAAACGCAGATAAAAATCGCTAGAGGCCTTCTTAAGAGTCAGTCTCTATTCTTCCAATCTGAATATGTAACCGTAGACCAGATGTGGTTTAAATTCAACGAAATACTATCAACGGCTACTGAGAGACATATACCGAAATATTAACCAGATAGTACTGATCCTCCATTATACACTAAACAGGTCAGAACACTGTTGCAGAAGCAACGAATAAAGCACGCCAAATTTAAAAGAACTCAAGACCTTCAACATTGACGAAGTCTTACAGAAACTCGAAATGTAGAGTGAAGTTGCGAAGTGTTTTTAATCCTTTCGACTACGAAACATTTATCTCGAAATCTGGCAGAAAAACAAAGAGGTTCTAGTAGTATGCAAAGTACACCAGCGGCAAGAAAAAAAATCAATACCGTGACTGCACAATAACAATGGTGATGTTACAGATGACGGTGGCATTAAAGCTTAATTACTAAACACGGTTTCCTACAATTCTTTCATCAAATAAGACGAAGTAAAAATTCCAGAATTCGAACCAAGAATAACTGCCTACATGAGTAACTTAGAGGGAGATTTCTTCGGTGTACCAAAGCAGCTTAAATCGCTTAATAAAGGCAAGGCCTCCGGTCCTGATTGTATGCCAATGAGGTTTCTCTAAGAGTATGCTGATGCAATAACTCCCTATTTAGCAATCATCCACAATCGATCGTTCGTTGAAAGATCCGTACCTAAAGGCTAGAAAGTTGTAGAAGTCATCCCATTACCCAAGAAAGGAAACAGGAGTAATCCGCTGAATTGCAGACCCATACCGATAACGTCGATTTACAGTAGGATTATGAAACATATACTGTGTTTGAACATTACGAGACGTCTCTAAGAAAACGAGTTATTGTCAAACAGCCTACACGGATTCAGAAAATATTCTTCATGTGAAATACAACTACCTCTTTATTCTCACGATGTAATGAATGTAGACAGGATGTCAAATTGAGTCCATATTTTTAGATTTTCTTTAAGTTTTTGACACTGTACCTCACAAGCGACTTCTAAACAAATATTTTCCCTATGGACTATCGCCTCAATTGTGCGACTAGATTCGTGATTTGGAGTCAACAATGTCATACTTCGTTGCAATTCATTGAAAGTTATCGAGTAAAACAGAAGTCATATCTGGTATTCCCCAAAGGAATTATTATAGGCCTTCTGCTGTTCCGCATCTACATAAAAGATTTACGATACTATTTGCGTAGCGCCCTTAGTCCTCATATGACACTGTCATTTTCCGTCTTACGAAGTCATCAGATGATCAAAACAAACTGAAAAACGATTAAGATAAGATGTCCGTACGGTCATATAAGTGGCAATTGATTCTAAATAATGAAAATGAATTGTCTGTGCCATTATGTTCAAGTGCATGTTGCTTATCAACTTGCAGCAGCGAAAACTATATAATGCATTTTCTTGTGTGTATTTATATGCACATAATGTAAAGCTTTGCGTAATGGAAATTCTTCGCTGCTGCCAGATGATAGGCAACCTGCACTAGAACATAATGGAGCGGACTCTTCATCGTAAGTAACCGAAACATCTTCCCTTTAATAATACTAATTTGTTTACATCATTTAAAATCGTTGTGAGGCACAATTACAGTCAAAAAGACGTTGTCTCACATCTTGTTTTGGTTGTAGGGCACCACTACCTCAAGGAAATTTCATCAAGTGGGGAAAAAAGAAGAAAACTAACATAAAACGCCAATTAGCCGTCTGAAGATGAGCCTGTCGGTTCGAAACCGGTAACGGCGCTGTTTAAATATAGCGTTGTAAAACGTTGCTGGTTGCAGTAATCTTCTGTGTAAGAGTCCACCTATATTTTGTACACAGCCACGGGCTCAAAATGTCAGTTTTTGACAAAATAGCATATACTCGATGAACCTGGCTATGTTCGATTGGTAGCATAAAACCGAACTTTCGAGGAAGGCTGCATTTACTGATGAGAACTATGGTACCTAGGTCGTCTAAAAGTTTACAGATGGTACTTTCGTATCTGTCCATATTCAGCTACAAAATAATACCAAGATATAATCGTAATGCTCCAAATACTAGATGTACACACAGAACATAGAGAAAAACAAACGAATTAAACAAGCACCATTTCAGGATGAATAAGGTGTTTTGAGGACATATTTAATGCGTTCTATCAAGTGAACCACATTTTCTTCGTAATACGCAAGGAGACCTTTATAATGCTCGAAATTCGGATGTAAACATGGACAAAGACAAGGGTCCACACACAGAGAGGAAATTTCGATATCTCAAAGTTACTATCTTTTGCACCGGAGTAACAATATTTACCAAATAAATAAAGATTTCAAGTACAAAATAGACGCAGATTGCTTATCATAAGAATCAAGTATATTTACAGATATCTGATCACAAACGACAATTCGATCTTTGCACTAGGACGAAATTGTTTATCAAAAACATAGGATTTTGACTACTGAACACAAGGGGCCCTACCATCACAACGCGATATCATGAATACGACTTTCCAATTTGCTTGTTGGAACATGACTTGACTTGCAGATAACAAGTTTCAGCTTGCTGACCGTTCGCTTTTACTTGTTGGAACGCGTCACAACTAGCCACCTGATATAAACATTGTGTGTATTATATTCTTCTCCCTAAAAATGGTAATTGGTCAGATTTGCTTTTGTGCAGACTCATTTAAGCCTAGGATGAAGTATCAGCTGCCCGCTCAGCATTTTATTTTAGCAGATCACAAGTGTTTTGTACAGTTTCGGAATAACTTAGATATGGAAATACTGAAGTTACAGCCTTCATGTATTTTGACAGATATTTTGGACATAAAAATAACATTTTGATGCTTTACAGAAATATGGTGTTGAATATGACACATATTAATGCAATTTATGTGAAGTGTAAATAATACGATAAAAATATAGTTCTTTCTGTTAGTTTTGAATGTGGTGCAAATTTCCTTATATCAGCTGTGGTACATTAATCAAACTAATTTCATTGACAAGTGCTGCTGAACATTTAAATTAAGTCACCTGTGATAAGTTACACAGTTATTGTCAGTATCTTTACGTGGGTCAAGAGGACAGCTACTGTGCTTCGTTGTGATTTACTGTTTCGTTTTAGTGACTGATAAAATACTGAAATGTGACTGGCTGTTTCGTTTTAATGGCTGGTAATAATCATACAAACGGAAGGCGTGGCTTTTGACGTCATAGATAAGGGGACGTTCCTTGTGATGTCATGATGCTGACTTCATAGATAAGGGGGCGTGGCTTCTGACGTCTTGGCTGGGGCACTGATCTGCTCACAATACGTCACAGTGAATTCTGGTCTTCCTCTGTTATTGTCTCGAAGCAGAAAAGAAAAAGAAGATTGTTATATTGTATTTATGGGAACATTTGCAATTACATAAATGCTTGCACTGCGTGCGTCGGAACGTTACTCTGGCCAACTACTGCGAGATACACTGCAGAAGCTCATCCACTGGAGTGAGTATTTCGAGGACTCTGATTCAAATCACATTCTGCCCATCCCTACGGCCGTTTTTCTTACTCAGTATTCCAAGCCTGTACTGCTTCTCTGATGAACTCATCATTGACGGGATGTTGATCTCTAATCTTCCTTCTTTTGCAGACTCTCTTCTTCGATGAATTCAGAGGACCCCAGAAGTAAAATATTTTATGACGAGCTATTAAATGGTGAGAAAACTATCCATTGGTCCATTTGACGGCTGAAATCATTTTTCTGACAGCTGTGAACTCTTCACTCTGTTAATATTGTATTCTGGAATAATGAAATAATCGATTATAGTTACAAAAATATCGTTAAAAGCGGATTCCGAACTAAACATTGTAGTCTTGCGACAGCATTCCATGCTGTCTACTAACACATTAAGTTACCAACACATTACGGTGCACACTACAACCTCCAAATATGTCTTGGAACTTTTACATTACTGATTCCAGTCAACAAATTTTCCTGCTTCTTAATCCGAGCAATCATACGACGTTAGCTTTTTTGTGTATTTTGAGCGAGGGTGTTTTGCGTGCTGAGTTTAAGAATATAGAGCTTCTTCAGTCATATAGACGGTCTAAAGCCTTCTTTTATGGCAGTAATTTTAATTTTAAAACGTCATTTTTGTGGGGGTCCAGAGCCTCAAGGTTTTTTGAGAATTGGAACGTGATCTAAGTAGGCTGTATTATTTTTATTATCTTTGCGATCGGCCAGTTCCGACATTGGGTCATTTTCAAGTACATGTCTTAAGCTTTCAGCTTCATTCTACATTACATCGCTGTTTCATGTGGACAGAAATTTACACGTCCACTGTAGTTTCTTGCATAACTGCATATGTAGCTCCAGTTTTAAATGTGCCTGACATTCTTCTCCCCAGATTCACCCCCACCGCGCCTCTCTATTAAAGGTAATGTTTCAGGTACACTGTAAATTTGTATTGACGTTCCTGTAAACAGTCTCATCAGAAACATGCAAAAGCTGATTTACAAAACTGATTTATAATTAATTTATTCAGGTTTTTTCGAGATTTCCTTTCTGATGTAAGATCCACTCAGACTTTGTGAGGCCAAATGAGGAGTTGCTTGAATACAGATGCAACGGCATCATTAGGACTCTTCTACTGGCAAAAACGGCTGGAGGCCACCATCATACACTGATCCGTGTACAGCTTTGTACGCAGCAGTTGGTCAGTCGGCACAGGCCTAATGCCTTACCCATTTGTCGTATTTACTTTACAGGTTTCGAGAGATTTCTGCTGTTGTCATCTGTTAATGAAATATTGGAAGACAATTATCTGAATTAGCTAACTGACAAAGGTCCATCGTGAATCTTGATACGACCACCAGACCAATTTTGTTACAGGACCTCATTAAAATAAAATAATTGAAGCCAGTACTGAGAGTAAAACGGAAACGCAGGAAACATTACAGAATGGACAGCCACAGTAAGGAGACGTAGATATATAGGTGGAGAAATGGGACTGGTGCACTAGCTGACTTTATGTGAACTTTGGGGCATTTCAGACAAATGTTTTTATTTCTAAAGCGCCGCAATGTTCGTCTATTTTTGTCTTTGATGGTACCCATTGCGTATTTATTCTGAGGCTACGGGGAGAGGAAGGGCAGTCCCTACACCTTGCGTTGGCATGCAACACTTCGTGAATACATCGAAATAACCTAAATATCGCTTCCATTCACGACTCTTCATGCTCAAGATATTGATCAGATTTGTGTGGACATTTAGCTAAGTAACAATTGGTATCCCTTTCTGTTAGGCGATGTGAGATAACTTCTGACAACATTTGGAAAGATTTGCTATCTTGTCATACAAGAAAGCAACTGCTGAAGAAATAAATACAAAGAAACCAGTTAAATTCATATATTAATCACTTCCATTATTTCTAATTCCTTTTCTAAATAAGTACTATCATAGCCATCACAGGCACTTTGATGTCTCCAGAGAGTTTAAAGTGTAACACTATAAGTGAAGCCGGCCGGAGTGGCCGAGCGGTTCTAGGCGCTACAGTCTGGAACCGCGCGACCGATACGGTCGCAGGTTCGAACCCTGCCTCGGGCATGGATGTGTGTGATGTCCTTAGGTTAGTTAGGTTTAATTAGTTCTAAGTTATACGGGACTGATGATCTCAGAAGTTAAGTCCCATAGTGCTCAGAGCCATTTTTATAAATGAAAATGTCGTGGTATTTTAAATTCTGTTCGTATAATATTAGGCGATGAACTTTCCTGTGGCAGGCGACCAGTGCTTAAAGCAAGCCCGCACATTTATCACTGACACGGCAAAGCGAAATAAAAAGATTTCATTAGAAACGATACATTGGAGACCATGAGTTCCATATTTTTGTTCTTCTATTTATTTATTTGTTACCAGTGTTCCACCACCTGCTTGCCTAAAATGCACCGTGAGTGTAACATAATTTCCCGGTTTTATAAATTCCACGTACGGCTCTTTTCGAGGATTTTGGTGTTTACAAAATATTTAGCGTTTAACTACCGCCTCGTTGTTATACCATGGAAAATGCTGATTGTTACACTGAGGATGTTATCTATTTATCCATAGCTCAGTAACCCGCTTAACTCAATACTTTGGCCACGGTTATAAATTATATACCATTAAAGGAACAAAGGCATGACGGAGTTTTTAAGTAATGTTATTTTTTACGTAAGTTGAAACATAGATGAAGCTTGTTTACACCACATGTTCTATCAGTTCGTAAATAAACACTTTCTTAAGTAGTGTGACTCATTAATCTGGTTAGAATATTAATACTTGGTTAAAGGACTCTTAGGATCGGTGGCTCATGGTAAATTTCCAGAGTCGCCTTCAAAGGTCTGGTATTCCACTGCCACTCTGTTGTAAGATGTTAATCACTTCTTTCAACGCCATACATAACTCTTTGCTCGTATTGCCAACAGATGTAATATGCCGGTGTTATGTAGATATTGAGAAGTGATGCTAATCGAGACATAGTAGACATTTTGAAGATTAATTTCACGTTTAGGTTCAAAAACACAAATCAATGAATATTTTTTAATTTGTTTGTACACCTAACCTTTATCGGCTACTGTTATTATTATCATCACACAGCGACTTTATGTAAGAGCTAATTAGTGTAGGGCCTCCTTGACCAGAACCTGTCACGTTTCTCCGTATCATCTTCTGAGGATGGAGCTTATTTCAAAAGGTTCACAGAAAAATACGTAAAGAATGAAATTTCCTGGCAGATTAAAACTGTTTATTGGACCGCAACTCGATACTAGATGCTTTGCAAATGCCTAGTTTCGAGTCCAGGTTCGGTAGACAGTTTTAATCTGCCAGAAAATTCAAATCATCGCACACTTCGCTGCAGAGTGAAAATTCACTCTGAAAATATGTTAAGCAACCTCGAATACCTTAGAAGTCAATCTTTATTTCGTTTTATACGGCTTGTATTCCACTACAGTGAACATCCAATGCACTTCGCCACCTGATCTTATAGATCAATGGACCTGATACATGAAATACGGAAGGCTTTTGCCTTCTCTGGTATACCGAACGAACGAGAAGGCGATACTAGAAGAAATAATATTTCCGTATATTTGAAATTAAAAACTGAAAGTGCTATACAACTTTTGGTGCCTTAGAAACCAAAATATTGTTATATCCTGGGTTCATGGACCATTTTATTAATGTGAACAACATGCATCACTCACAAGTTATCATTCTATTCGCAGTCTCAAGTTATCTTAGCTTTCAAATTTCTGTACTTTCCTGCCGACGCTATTTACAACAAGCACACTGCTCACTGTTAATTACGTAACTGGGCATACGCTGTTTTGTGTCTGCACACGCCTTCTATCACTACTTTACCGAAATCTATGTTTCCAATATATTTCGTGACAGTTGTAATAAAATAAGGGAGATCATAGGGATGTAGTAACAGTGCTGTTACTTCACTCTGCTATGTAAGACCTGCTGTCACAGATTTTCTTTCGCTAGTACACGTCTCCAACTCTGTCAAACGTTGACAACACGGTAGTCAGGTCAGTACCTTTTGCGATAGTATCGCAGTAACATTTGCAAAGGAATGTCATTCTGAAAGCTTCCGAGATTCGAATCAACATGACATCTGTCACCATGCTCCAGCACTAAAATGAACCAGTGATGCGTGTACGAGCTATATGATGATGGATGGTGTTGTGTATATGTTGAACGTCGAGCAGATCGAACCCAATATCGACAAGAAGGAACTTCTCCACTAATATATTTGCTGAGTTCACACTCCTGCTGAACCATAGATCACTCCTCTTACGCAGCGATACAGATTTCGAAGACACGGCAAAGGCAGCAACAGTCGGTGCATGATAAATCGACTTCTCCTGTTTGTGACCTTTCCGCCCTATGCCTTTCCAGCTTTTGAGGTTATTCAAAGAACATCTAGCAGACTCACTCTAACGAATTTTATACACACTGCCCAAATCCTCATCAACTGAAACAAGATAGCTAGTAAAAAGGACAAAAGTGAGTAATCGGGGACATGAGACCAAATTTCATAACAGTCCAGCCCAAGCTTAACACACATTATTACATTTCATTCTCTGCCCACAACTCCTGAGTTGTGCCCTGTTTTGCCGTCTGAGCCTTCTCATTCAAATATTGCACGACCTGGCGGCAGACAGAGGCCCGATTGGTATTAGGTTGGAAGGGGATTTGCGGTTCTGGAATCTGCCTTTCTACCAAGGGAAATCTCTTCCAAATCTTGGTCAGAACCTGGAGACGAGATCTATTTGTATTTTTAATTTAATTATGTGGAAATGTAAGCAACAGAAGTTATGCAAGTCTCGTGTATGTGTATCTGTGTGTGTGTGTGTGTGTGTGTGTGTGTGTGTGTGTGTGTGTGTGTGTGTTTGTGTTTGCGCGCAAACAACAAAGTCGATGACATGTGCATGCCACTGCCGCTCGCAGGCGCATGCGTTCTCAGTGACGGTCTGAAAAGAACCAATTATTTCCCGTCGTTCCCGTTGAAGGGAACAGAATTCCTAATTTTAATTCGTAATATGCTTGTTCCCGGTTGTCTGCGAAACGATCTAGGATGCCATAGTGGCGGTGCACATGCACACTTAGGTGTCGATATTCATCAGCAGAACAACACTTTCTCTAATCCCTATATTACAACGAGCGTTGTCATGCGGTGGACAGCTGAACCACTAATAGCCCTATCGTAATCTGTTTTTTGTGGGGCCATATCAAATTATTCATATGTGGAGTACCTACTATTCAAAGGATATTCTGCTTACTGGAGTACCAATAGTTTGTGCAACAGACAGTACTTACATTTGATATTGTAAGGAAAAATTGCAGTTCCCTTTTTGAACCTCATATTGAGCTTGGGACCGTCAAACTCAACTATTCCGCGGACTCGCACATTATTCGTGGGCTTCAAGCTTGCTGTGTGCCCGCAGATCGTGGTCTTGCGGTAGCGTTTTTGCTTCCCACGCAAGAGGTCCTGGGTTCCATTTCCGGCGGGGCCATGGATTTTTCCTGCCTCCATATGACTTGGTGTTGTTGTGTCGTTTTCATCATCATCATTCACCCCCATTACGGTCGGAGGAAGGCAATGGCAAACCACCTCCACTAGGACCTTGCCTAGTACAGCGGTGCGGGTCTCCCGCATCGCCCCCTACGCTCCTCGGAGTATGGGACCTCATCATCATCAATAGTGCTATGTAGTGTATCATACGATAAATATATACAGGGTGAAGCAAAATTCGTGTACTCGGACACCGCAGCGCGACTCCTCACATGCCAGCGATAAAAAATTGTCTGTCCAAAAATTTCGTCTGGCGAGTATATCCGGCAGAAAAAAGGACGTTAAAAGAGTGGCGAACTGGCAACACTGAACCACATGTCTGGTGACTAACTCTGTGAGCACACATTAGTTGTAATGTGCAGTTGGTGCAATGCTTATAATTATGGGTTGGCGTGCAGGAGGTCGAGGGTTCGATCATGGGATGGGGCGAATTTCTTTGTTATTTGCTAATTTCATTCTGACATTTTAGTCCGTAATATACACCATTTCTTAGGTCACGTGTATCCCAAACTTACAACAATTTGTAACGCTGAACATAACAAGTACGTGATTAGGCAAATAAGAAAAAGACAGTTGAAAGAAATAACCTGTCATACTACAGAATAACTACAAAAACAATATCAGTTTCGAAATGCGAAAGTTGACAGCCCAGTACAATAACGCAACATCTACGTGTCGTTTATACTACATGTAATATGAGCGCTCAGACGTCGCACATTAGCAATCAGTGACAATAATAATGTCCATATTGATAACCGCATGAACCTCACAACAGAAAACGTTGTCCTCAGAAAGACAGATGCTCTAAGCGACTTCCCTCCACATCCAAACATTGCGCAACTCGCCGGATCATACAGCTCTGGTGCCTTCGCACCAAAAGTGCATCCACAGTAACAAGAGCAGCATGAACACGTGCTACCAATTGTTCCACATGCGTCGGTGAAGTAGAGTACATTTGCTCCTTCAGGTGTCCCCACAGGAAGAAAGCCAGGTGATTTAGGTCAGGTGAAAGCGGTGGCCATAGAACTGGACCTCCAAGTCCGAGTAATTTCCCGGGAAATGTTCTGTCCAAATACCATCGCACATTAATTCCAGGGTGTGGAGCTGCACCATCGTGCTTCAACCATATCCTCTGCCCAACATGTAGTGGAAAATCTTCAAGCGCATCAGGCAGATAGTTCTTCACACAGTCAACCGGTCAGGCAACATATAAGGGCCCAACCACCTGTCGCCAAATATCCCAGCCCAGACATTGATACCAAAGCGAACATGATATCCATGATTGGGGGTGATCTGTGGGTTAACCTCACACCAATGGTGGGCATTGTGCATACTGCATATTGAAGACACCCTCACGAGTGAATGCTGCTTCATGTGACCATGTTAGGGCGTTCACAAAGTCATCGTTGGCTTCCTGTTATTGTTGGAACCACTCACAGAATTGCATCCACTGATGGCGATGTGCAGGACGCAGGTGTTGCGTGAAAGCATAATAATAGGCGTGCAGCCCATGTTCGTGCAGCGTGTTAACGACCGTGCTTTGCAAGACACGCAACTGCCTTGCTACGCTACGTGTACTTCGCTTGGGTTCTTGGTGTATGACCTCCAGAATAGCTTCCTTAGTAGCTGGAGTACCGCGAGTCCGTGGACGACCTCTGCCAAGCGATGGTGGAAGGGGAAAACCTGAAGACGCTTTTATCTGGATGTCTTCGACGAGGATATCTAGCACCATATTCACGAGCGGCAACACCAGCCCGGGTTCCAGATACACCAAGGACCAGAAGCATATCCACATATTAATCGTTTGTCCATGCCATATGCCTACCACACTGATTCAGAGATTTACAATGAGAAAATTCGATACGTGTACGCTTGTACATTGGAGTCTGTCACGGGCGCGTTACTCCGCTCGCAACTAGTCCCTGTCTAGTGAACAGTGCAGACAGTACGAGCACGCAGTCAGTCCTGTGCTCTGTTCCATCTAATGCACATTACCCCTATAACAGATTTGGTTCTGCATGATTCTTCCCCACCCTGCTGATTGTGAAATGTTTAGTTTCGAATTACACTGTTTCCCTAACGGTCATAGACGTGATGTTTCCACAATCATATCGACAGAATAATAATAATAATAATAATCATGCGTTGAGATACGTACTAAACAGTTGCCAGACTCGGTAACCAGACTCAGTATTGAAAGGCATAATTAGTGGGACCATGGTGATAACACATAAAAATAGTATACGAGTTTGGACATTATTCACAAAGCACGTTGCTAGTCCGACTGGTAACGTAAGGCCCTAACGAAATGTAATGGACCTGAACGAGGCAAGAATAATAGTTGATACTGATCTATGAGACCATTGGAGGAGGGTACAAAGAAAACAGGTTTCGCAGTTAGTAGACGAAGTGGTGCGAATAAATTCACGCCCACGATGAGGAAAGAGCTTCTTCCAAAGCTGACCAGTCTTCCATTGCTACGATTGTAATATGTGAGTGCAAATGTTTTCTAGAGGACCCGCTGCAACCACTGTTGTCGATTAGGATGCCAGATACCGTAACACCTGGACTACATTTACCAAACAAGAAACGTATGCCTCAACTCAGGATCGAACCCTCGACCTCCCGCATGCTAATCCAAAACTCTGCACAGCATGACTTATATGTGATGAAAGAGGTACTCAGCGTACATGTGGTTACAATGTTGCCAGGTTGTCACTCTTTAATGTCCTTTTTCTGCCGGATGTACTCGCCAGAAGAGATTTTGGGAGAAAGATTTTTGTTATCGCTGGCATGTGAGGAGTCGCGCTGTGAAGCCCGAGAGCGCGAATTTCGCTTCACCCTGTATACGGAATTTGGGGTAATACTATTTTTCTTTGGACTCCGATAATAATTCTGTAAAGAATGAGATGATATATGGAGAAACCTTTCAGAATTATGCATATTAAACCATTCAAATCAGTGTACAATTAAACACCACAATAGGTGTGAGCCATTAGCCCTCGGTTAACCCTCGATTACTGAACCTTCATAACATTTACGATTGCAGTGGGGTATGAACAGAAAATTTTTTACTTAATCTGGTATATAAGATATAATAATGGTAATTAACTAGTGGATAATGTACAAATTAAGGCTTCTTTTCAATAAAATGTGGAGTAGTATACTTTACGATGATTTAGTAGCAATGTAAAATTTTCCCGCCTTTAGTGTTCTAGGATTAAGGTATCAATTTTGCGTTCCTTCAATTTTTGTTGTAAGGATGATATTTTTATTACGTTGATTGAGAGGTCTGATGAAATACAACAAATTTATCCTCAGACGGCACAGATGTTCACGAATACACTGACGTGTTGTGGTAGTTTGGAAGACTGTCCTGATAAACGTGCATGCCGCTAGATATTTTGGATACTTTAACCAGCAAACAGCTACCAAAGTAGCAGAAATACACTCCTGGAAATTGAAATAAGAACACCGTGAATTCATTGTCCCAAGAAGGGGAAACGTTATTGACACATTCCTGGGGTCAGATATATCACATGAACACACTGACAGAACCACAGGCACATAGACACAGGCAACAGAGCATGCACAATGTCGGCACTAGTACAGTGTATATCCACCTTTCGCAGCAATGCAGGCTGCTATTCTCCCATGGAGACGATCGTAGAGATGCTGGATGTAGTCCTGTGGAACGGCTTGCCATGCCATTTCCACCTGGCGCCTCAGTTGGACCAGCGTTCGTGCTAGACGTGCAGACCGCGTGAGACGACGCTTCATCCAGTCCCAAACATGCTCAATGGGGGACAGATCCGGAGATCTTGGTGGCCAGGGTAGTTGACTTACACCTTCTAGAGCACGTTGGGTGGCACGGGATACATGCGGACGTGCATTGTCCTGTTGGAACAGCAAGTTCCCTTGCCGGTCTAGGAATGGTAGAACGATGGGTTCGATGACGGTTTGGATGTACCGTGCACTATTCAGTGTCCCCTCGACGATCACCAGTGGTGTACGGCCAGTGTAGGAGATCGCTCCCCACACCATGATGCCGGGTGTTGGCCCTGTGTGCCTCGGTCGTATGCAGTCCTGATTGTGGCGCTCACCTGCACGGTGCCAAACACGCATACGACCATCATTGGCACCAAGGCAGAAGCGACTCTCATCGCTGAAGACGACACGTCTCCATTCGTCCCTCCATTCACGCCTGTCGCGACACCACTGGAGGCGGGCTGCACGATGTTGGGGCGTGAGCGGAAGACGGCCCAACGGTGTGCGGGACCGTAGCCCAGCTTCATGGAGACGGTTGCGAATGGTCCTCGCCGATACCCCAGGAGCAACAGTGTCCCTAATTTGCTGGGAAGTGGCGGTGCGGTCCCCTATGGCACTGCGTAGGATCCTACGGTCTTGGCGTGCATCCGTGCGTCGCTGCGGTCCGGTCCCAGGTCGACGGGCACGTGCACCTTCCGCCGACCACTGGCGACAACATCGATGTACTGTGGAGACCTCACGCCCCACGTGTTGAGCAATTCGGCGGTACGTCCACCCGGCCTCCCGCATGCCCACTATACGCCCTCGCTCAAAGTCCGTCAACTGCACATACGGTTCACGTCCACGTTGTCGCGGCATGCTACCAGTGTTAAAGACTGCGATGGAGCTCCGTATGCCACGGCAAACTGGCTGACACTGGCGGCGGCGGTGCACAAATGCTGCGCAGCTAGCGCCATTCGACGGCCAACACCGCGGTTCCTGTTGTGTCCGCTGTGCCGTGCGTGTGATCATTGCTTGTACAGCCCTCTTGCAGTGTCCGGAGTAAGTATGGTGGGTCTGACACACCGGTGTCAATGTGTTCTTTTTTCCATTTCCAGGAGTGTATATACACTACTGGCCATTAAAATTGCTACACCAAGAAGAAATGCAGATGATAAACGGGTATTCATTGGAAAAATATATTATATTAGAACTGACATGTGATTACATTTTCACGCAATTTGGGTGCATAGATCCTGAGAAATTAGTACCCAGAACAACCACCTTTGGCCGTAATAACGTCCTTGATACGTCTGGGCATTGAGTCAAGAGTCGTGACTGGCGTATTGTGACGACCCAGTTGCTCGGTCACCATTGACCAGACGTTTTCAATTGGTGAGAGATGTGGAGAATGTGCTGTGCCAGGGCAGCAGTCGAACATTTTCTGTATCCAGAAAGGCCTGTACAGGACCTGCAACATGTGGTCTTGCATTATCCTGCTGAAAGGTAAGGTTTCGCAGGGACTGAATGAAGGGTAGAGCCATGGGTCGTAGCACATCTGAAATGTGACGTCCACTGTTCAAAGCCGTCAATGCGAACAAGAGGTGACCGAGACGTGTAACCAATGACACCCCATACCATCACGCCGGGTGATACGCCAGTATGCCGGTGACGAAAACATGCTTCCAATGTGTGTTCACAGAAATGTCGCCAAACACGGATGCGACCATCATGATGCTGTAAACAGAACCTGGATTTATCCGAAAAAATGACGTTTTGCCATTCGCGCACCCAAGTTCGTCGTTGAGTACACCATCGCAGGCGCTCCTTCCTATGATGCAGCGACAAGGTTAAAATGGTTCAAATGGCTCTGAGCACTATGCGACTTAACTTCTGAGGTCATCAGTCGCCTAGAACTTAGAACGAATTAAACCTAACTAACCTAAGAACGCCACACACATCCATGCCCGAGGCAGGATTCGAACTTGCGACCGTAGCGGTCGCTCGGCTCCAGACTGTAGCGCCTAGAACCGCCTTGCCACTCCGGCCGGCGCAGCGTCAAGGGTAACCGCAGTCATGGTCTCCGAGCTGATAGTCCATGCTGCTGCAAACGTCGTCGAACTGTTCGTGCAGATGGTTGTTGTCTTGCAAACGTTCCCATCTGTTGACACAGGGATCGAGACGTGGCTGCACGATCCGTTACAGCCATGTGGATAAGATGCCTGTCATCTCGACTGCTAGTGATACGAGGCCGTTGGGATCCAGCACGGCGTTCCGTATTACCCTCCTGAACCCACCGATTCCATATTCTGCTAACAGTTATTGGATCTCGACCAACGTGAGCAGCAAGTCACGATACGATAAACCGCAATCGCGATAGGCTACAAACCGACCTTTATCAATGTGGGAAACGTGATGGTACGCATTTCTCCTCCTTACACGAGGCATCACAACAATGTTTCACCAGGCAACGCCGGTCAACTGCTGCTTGTATATGAGAAATCGGTTGGAAACTTTCCTCATGTCAGCACGCTGTAGGTGTCGTCACCGGCGTCAACCTTGTGTGAATTCTCTGAAAATTTAATCGTTTGCATATCACAGCATCTTCTTCGTGTCGGTTAAATTTCGCGTCTGTAGCACGTCATCTTCGTGGTGTAGCAATTTTAGTGGCCAGTAGTGTATGTGTAAGTCCAGCAGCGCGGGATGTTGTATGATCAGAAACATGAGTGCTTAGCCAAGCTCAGTCAATGGACAGCCGTAGAACAAGGTGGCAAAGTAATATAAATGTCACTATGCCTCGTCTGCCTGTATTTGTCATGCCGTTACATTTCAGTATACCGTCACAATAGCGGTGTGTGTGTGTGTGTAGCCTCGTCTGCCTGTATTTGTCATGCCGTTACATTTCAGTATGCCGTCACAATAGCGGTGTGTGTGTGTGTGTGTGTGTGTGTGTGTGCGTGCCCGCGAGTGTGTGTGTAGGTAAGTGTGTTTTAATTGTTGATAGAAAAGGGCTCTACGAAGGGAAGAGCGACTGCTGAAAGGTACAATTTCAACACAGCGTGGCTAATAACGGGGAAATAGAGCTTCAATCTTCGCACTGGCTGGTTGCAGGAATATTTCAGAAACTGTAACGGCTCAAACAGCAGTGGGCGTTTGGATGTCGGCGCAGGAACGCTGAGTGGACAAATATACTGCTTTCGGATGAGTATCATTTTGATTTATGCTAACGGTGATGACCGTATACATGTTAGACGCTGCAGTCATGACCCCTATCTGGCAGCCTACATTGTTCATTGGCACAGAGAACTAATACAGAATTTAATTTCTTGGGGCATCACTGAGTACCAAAGCGACTTGTACCCAATGAGGGGCTATTTCATTAGCAACTGCTATATTGGAGGTGTGAGTCCTGGTATATTGATAGAGTTGTGTTCTATTAGAACGAAGTCCTGCAACATGTGGCAAGAAAAGTGTGAGCCATGTACGAAGGCCGACGAGGCGGCATTATGTTTCCCTGGCCACGGCGTTTAGAGACTCCGGTTGCAACGCATTGCTGTTTAACACCTCAGTGAGTGCTGAAACTCGGTGATCATCTACATTTCAGTTACCGTAATCATTTTTTTATCCTCGTTTATCGAATCAGTTGTATAAATTTCACTTTTGGCAGGTATTCTTCTACGCGCTGCAATTTTGGTAAGGTTTGTAGCTTTCGACAGATAGTACAAAGACTGTCAATAGATGGCGGCCGTGGCGATTATCCCACATCCCGAGAAACATGTTTAACGGGAGACGTCCTGTGCCACATGCGTAACTTGGTTTTACAGTAACCCGCAAGGTCATAAGGTCATAGCAAGCTGCGCGAACACTGTGGATCGTAAAACTCGTAATTGCTTGGAGAGTTAAGAACAAAATATTCGCATGCAGAAAGAACCAAGCAAACGTGATTCCTTTCGAGCGTGGCAGTAAATCCTCTAGCCGCAGCAACTTCGCTGTGTTACTACGCGATAAGGGATATTTTCATGGGCTGCCCACGTAGTATCGCCGATGTAAGAAATGCGGCCGCACGCTACTCGCGTCTCGTTTCATGGGGCGAGGCTTCCATCGATCTATGCAAGCGAGCGGTTGTGTACCGTATGCTTGCTGAACGAAGCCGTCATTGAACATTTGTACCGTCATTGTTATGATGTTTCTAATAGTTTCTGTAGAACCTTTGAAACGAAAAGATGAATCAGGAGAGTAACCTTCTTCTTCCCCGAACTTCATCAGACCTATGGAAATATCCCACCACAAGTACTATTGTATTCGGAAGTAAGAGGGCATTAATAAATGATGGCTGAATGTTCTCCAGACTAAGACAGAGTACTTTCCTCTCTGTAGAAACGCATTTGAGTGGAAACTGCTGTAGAAGGAAGAATTCCGGTAATGGTGTTGGGTTATCATTTTCATAATATTTTCTGGGTAGTCATTAATTGTTAACTTTTCCATCGAAATGTTTTTGCCGTATGAGATAAAAGATTTGGCTTTCAATAAGTTTGGTCTACCTTTCAGCTAAATATTGCAAATACTAACACACTTCCCTTCAAGAAGATCCGCAGTCTCTTAAACAATAAAAGCCAAGTCTACGAACACTAAAAAAAATCTGTCGAAAACGACAACTAAAGTGGGAATAAAATTATATGGAGGTCGGGATTCGAACCCAGGTCTCCTGCTCACAAACCAGATAAGCTAACCACTATGCTGCCCTCACACTATGGCTTTGCAAAACTGCACGGACTACCCTGGCACGCCTCCCTCCTCGACTCAAATTCCCATTCACGCCTCAGCCCACTTTGTATTCCTACGTCTTCTAAGTAACTTACGTTTCGTGCATTTAAAGCTCACGAAAGCAGGGAAGAAAAGAGTTCTTATGTTTTCGTGGTATTTGTTTTGCTAATGACAGAATGTTGTACAATAATCTTGATGCTTTCCTTGCACTCTCTCTTGGCACAATATTCTAAGTAAGCCATAGAGATTTAATTTCGGTGGTGAAGCAAAGGCGAGGTTACGTCAACTGCGGTGAATTATTATTATTATTATTATTATTATTATTATTATTGGCGATTATTATTATTATTATTATTGGCGAATTCTCCTCAGAAATAGAGAATATTAAACAAATACTATCCGTCTTCAAGCCACGAGTGGCCTACCGGGACCATCCGACCGCCGTGTCATCCTCAGGGCAGGATGTGGGTAGGAGGGGCGTGGGGACAGCACACCGCTCTCCCGGCCGTTATGATGGTATTGTTGACCGAAGCCGCTACTATTCGGTCGAGTAGCTCCTCAATTGGCATCACGAGGCTGAGTGCACCCCGAAAAATGGCAACAGCGCATGGCGGCCTGGATGGTCACCCATCCAAGCACCGACCACGCCCGACAGCGCTTAACTTCGGTGATCTCACGGGAACCGGTGTATCCACTGCCACAAGGCCATTGCCATTAAGCAAATAACTGGATAAATTTTTCTTTGAGTTCCTCTTGTCCTTCCAATACGGCTTCTTTCCAAAAAGGCTTATTTATGCTTATCCGACCACTTTGGTTTGTACTGTTTTTCATTTGGTTGCTCTCATGTAACTTCCCATTTGTCTAGTTTGTGTCTGAAGGTGTCTCTTACTAGAATGTCGGCTGGTCTTATGTTTGCATTATTTAGATCCTTTCGAATTTCATCTAGCCAAGGCGAGGAATTCTTAAGTGAGATTACATAATCTATTATTCTCTTCGTCAATCGACTAGATGGCCAAAGAATTTCTTTCACCTTTTCCAAATATCAATTTCGATGTTTGAAAACTTTTCTGTTGTTTTAATTGATTGTAGTCTATAACCATCTTATGTACTTCTTCCTCCTAGAATTTTCCTGACGATCTTTCTGTCTTCTTTTTTGATGTCTTCAAGTTGTTGTTTTCTGTTAACAGTTAGTGTTTCACTTGCGTAGAGGATTGCTGGTTTTATGACAATATTGTGGTGTCGACTTTTTGCTGCTCTTGACATTGATTTTTTGTTGTAGAGATTTTGCGTTAACCCTAATCCAGTTTCAATTTTTTGGAGGTGATGCTGTGCGCATCACACAGATTAAGGACTGGTACACCCGGTTTAAAGACAGCTGCACATCGGTGGAGAGCGAGCCATGCTCCGGTAATCCATCAACATGCGGAAACGATCAGGTCATGGCGAAAGTGAAGGCTGTGGTGATGTGTAACTGTCGTGTGACTTTCAGAGAAAGAGCATTGTGCCCTAAGATTTGGCCATGAAGAAAGTGTCGGCAAAATTCGTGCCGAAGATACTGACGGCGGAGCAAAACAACTTCGTGTTGAAGTCGCACAGGACCTGCTGAACTCCACAAACTGACCCCAACTTCGTGAACACCATAATCACTGGTCACGAGCACTGGGTGTAGGGTTACGACCCGTTAACCAAATCCCATCAGTCGTTGTGGAAGAAATCCTCGTTGCGATACCAAAGGAGGCCGCCAAGTGTACAGTAACGTCAAAGTGATACTGACTGTTTTCTTTGACTCCGACGGTGTGGTACACCATGGTTGCGCACCACACGGTCAAACAGTCACCAGCGATTACTACGGGGATGTACTCCGTCGCCTACGTGATGCTGTGCGGCGCAAAAGACAGTACTTGCGGTCAAGGACATCCCTGACACTTGATTCAGACTTTTTTGGCGAAAAACAAGATTCCTTTGCCTCAGCTGGCTCCTTACTCTCCCGATATGGCCTCCTGCGACTTCTTACTTCATTTGATATTTGACTATAGCAAAACGTATAGTACAGTTAATACCGAGTTCAAACATATACGAAGACGTGGTTTTCCAAAGACTCACTTGTCAGAAATAGGCTAGAAATATGTCCATATCACCCGACATGTGTCCACTTCTATGTTAATTGTGTTTTATTTTTATATTTAGTGTAATTTTTGTTTTCAGGTTGTAACCATTTCAGATATAATTATGATAGATTTGAAACAGTTTGTACATTATTGTTGTAACAGTATGCTAAATCCATACAACAATAAGAAAGCGCAGCATTGTCTGGGTCAAAAAATGCTTAATGCTCTTTGATTTTGCGCACCAAGGACATCGGACAACTGCAGTTTCATGAGAGGAACGGGAAAGAAGGATCTGTTTCCCCTCTCCTTTCTTCAGCCAACCAACCTCACCCAAGCACACGGCCAGCGAGTAGGGGACAAGTGGTGTGAGGGAAACGCTTCCTGCCAGGAGGCCTAGTTTGTATCACTGGCTGAGATGCCAACGTGCCGAGTGTCAGACGGGCAGTCTATTATTTCTTCCGGTTTACGTCCTCAAGATTCCGACTAACTTCGAGGGGATGTAGAAAGTGTTTCGAGGAACAAACTTCGTCGGTCTTGAGCAAGTGAGCAACGACAATAACATGACACCTCTCACTGAGTGTGTTGTCAAAAGTGTCTGCTCAGATCACATTTCGCCACATTTTGTGTAAGTGCATGTGAGATGAAGTAGTGAGCGGAAATTTGTGAAAACCTGAGTGAAAACAGTGCACTAAATAGTAGCTGATTGAGACAACAACCAGGGACACGAAACAGGACTGAAAATGTAAGTACAGAGACGTACATAACTTCTACCCTCGAAACAGCTGTCCACAAATAAGCAATAATTTTCTTCATGGCTAGTTTGCAGATGGCATGCTGTGAAAAAAACGACGAAAACGAGCACTGAAATAGATGTATAATAATTCAGTTCAGTTAGCGATGTAATTTAAAGGCGAGTGTCTAAATGAAAAGGAGCAAACTGCAAATATTGTATTTCTTAGGCCTACAGTAGTTAAATTATTACGAATGTGATATTGTACTTTACACAAATAAAATTTGACCCACAGAAGATGACACATTGGTGTCGAAACATGTCTGGGTAAATATAAAAATAAACTAATTGTGTTTGCATAAGGCTGACTTCCTAAACATCCCAGTTTTTGTTGACACATTAATAGCCTATGTAACAGCCACTATGTTGAATGTGTTACGGCGTAACCACAAGCGCCGGCAAGAAAAAGACGAAAAACGCAAGGCAGAAAAGGCTGTGAGACGACATCAGCCAACAGCACGCTGACTAGGACGCCAGCACAACAGAAGCGGCCTCTACATGAAGAGAATATAAGCGGCAACAAACAAAAAATTCCGTGGGCGTCTGGCGCGGGGTTTGTTTGTAAGTCCTCATCTCCAATGTGGAGTCGTGCCCACTCGTCTCGTATAGTATGGCTAAAGGATGATGCGTTTCGGAATGCTATACAACAATTCAAGCAAATCACATTAATAGTTTCTATTACAACAAAGAAGATAGACAATACTTAACTTTGTATTACAAGAACGCATCGCAAGCGATTGGTGACTGTCAGTCAGTGTCTTTCTCTATACACTACGTCCATACAAGCACTGGATATGGACCACTAATAACTGCAATAGTAGTGCTCTCCTAATACTGTCCGGCCGAGGTTGGCAGGAGCGGCGCTTATATTCTCTTCTCGTAGAGGCCGCTCCTGTCGTGGTGACGTCCTAGTCAGCGTGCTATTGGCTGACGTCGTCTCACAGCCTTCTCTGCTCTTTAGATTTTCGTCTTCGTCCCGGCGCTTGTGGTTATGCCAGAAAAGAATACAACATGCAAACGTGTAGGCATTGTGTTGTGCAGGTTGTGGGTTGAAGTTCCATGCCTGTTGCACTTTCTCGGATCTGTCAGTACAGAGACGGTTAATGCGGTTTGTAGATGACGCTGGACTTGTCGTCAGATAATATACCGTATGTTCTCGATTGGAGGCAGGTCTGGTCATCGAGTAGGCCAAGGCAACATGTCGAGACTCTGTAGAGCATGTTGGGTTACAACAGTAGTATGTGGGCGAGCATTATACGAAGGGAAACACTTCCTGGAATTCTGTACATAAAAGGCAGCACAACAGGTCGAATCACCAGACTGACGACAAATTAGAAGTCAGATTGCGTGGGATAACTACGAGAGTGCTCTTGCTGTCATACGAAATTGCATCCCAGACCACAGCTCCAAATGTAGGTCCAATGTGTCTAGCACGCAGACAAGTTGGTTGCAGGTCCTTAACTGGCCTCTTCTAACCAACACACGGCCATCACTATCGCCGAGACAGAACCAGATTTCACCACAAAACAAAACACCCCACCCTCCAACGAACACCACCGAAGTCGCAAATGGTGATGGTTTGGGGTCAGTAGATGCACGCTACAGGATGTATGGCTCGTAGCTGCCCTTGATGTAAACTGTTTGTCACTGATGAGCCAGCTTCTCCTCAAATTACAGCTGCAGCTACTGTATGATGCCCCAGAGCCCCACGTCGACCACCATCATCTACCCTCTCGATAGTGCCATATGGCCGTCTTCTTGCGACCGTAGATTCCTGTGGCCACTGGTGGCAGCAATTACGTACAGTGGCTACATTCGTGCCAAGTCTTTCTGAAACATAACAGAAAGAACATCCAGCTTCTAGTAGCCGTATGACACGACCTCGTTCAAACTTAGTGAGGTGTAGATAATGGCGTCTTTGTCGCGATAAAGGCATTCTTGACTAATATCAACTCATCACGTCCAATTATGGTCGTTACAGCGTGTATTTAAAGTAAATTTGATTTGCATCCTTGTAGTGGCGCTACTAGTCCACTCTTATGTGACTGGCGCGAAATTTGAATAGACATCATCTTTGAGATGTAGAAATACGCCTATCATCTTTCGTTTATTCCCGTACGACCATTTCAGGAGCGTACAGTGAATATCAGGAATCCGGTACAACATCAAATCTCCGACATCGCTGCGGCCGGAAAAAGATCCTGCAAGAACTGCACCAACAACGACTGAAGAGAAACGTTCAACGTGACAGAAGTGCAACTCTTCCGCAAATTGCTGCAGATTTCACTGCTGGACCATCAACAAGTGGCAGCGTGAAAATCATTCACTGAAACATCATCGATATGGGCTTTCGGAGACGAAGGCGCACTCGTGTACCCTTGATGACTGCACGACACAAAGCTCTACGCCTTCGCCTGGGTCCGTCAACATCGAAAATGGACTATTGATGACTGGAAACATGTTTCGTGGTCGGACGAGTCTCGTTTCGAATTATACCGAGCGGGTGGATGAGTACAGGTATGGAGACAACCCCGTGAATCAATGGACCCTACTGACAGCAGGGGACTGTTCAAGCTGGTGGAGCTCTGTAAAGGTGTGGGACATGTAATATATGGGATCCCTGATACGTCTAGATACGACTCTGATACGTACGTAAACATCTTGTCTGATCACCTGCCACCATTACGGTCATTGTACATTCCGACGGACTTAGCAATTCCAGCAGGACAATGTTACACCCTACACGTCCAGAATTGATACAGAATGGCTCCATGAACAGACTTCTGGGTTTAAACACTTCCGCTGGCCACCAAACCCCTCAGACATGAACATTATTCAGCACATCTGAGATGCTTCGCAATGTAATGTTCACCCCCTCGTACTCTTACGGATTTATTATCAGCCCTGCAGGATTCGTGGTGCCAGTTCCCTCCAGCACTACTTCAGACATTAGTCGAGTCCATGCCAAGTTGTGTTGCGGCGCTTCTGTGTGATCGCTGGGGCCCTACGCGATATTAGGCAGCTGTACCAGTTTCTTTGATTCTTCAATGTAGATCTTACCACGTTAATCTGAAATTGCTTCCAAAATCACTCATTGCTTTCGCACCAACAACTTGCGTCTGCAGCTAAGTTCCACTCACACCAAAATATTTCTATATCTCCATCTCATCTGGTCGAAGAGACCCTCGGCTGAAATGATGTGCGCCTGGCTGTGAACGGAGGCGATAAAGCGATGAAGAGCTGTGCTGGAGATGTCTCCCACTGGCAGATGTTGTTCTGTCAGCTTCAGAAGAGAAAGACCCGGGTTTTCGCGTTTTCATTCTTTACGTCACTTTGAGCGGCTGAGCTACGGATATTACCAGCACCGACTAGTAAAATGATGCCTTAAAACTAGATGGTCCACTCTTTGGCCCTAATTTCATGCAGTTAACCTGTAAGACGTTCCTTTACATTTGGTGCTGAAAAACACGGTCCTGTATCCCCTATGTCTCTCTTTCTATGGCCTATGAGGTGGATCCTCCACTTCACTGCCGTGTTTCTGTTTCTAACTCCTGATTTATTAACATTAGTCAGTCCTGGCGACTCTTAAATTGTGTTAAGCATTTAGTTTCTCCAATGGTTGGGTCCAGTGACATCTCATGCCCTCGAAGTTTGTTGACAACCCGTTCGCACTCCACATATCGGTCTTATCTTCTGCCGGCGGTGTATTTCGAAGATAGCCATGTATTACATTTATATCACAAAATCGTCCTTCCGTTTATCGCCAAATCCGACATTTCTCCTGTTTCCACCATCAAGTTATGAAACAGACTCTGCTGGTGGCGCTACACTGCGGGGAATGCATTTGTATCGAGACGTCAGGTGGTCTACATGTCCTGATCCTCGCTCGCTCACTCGCTTCCACCTCAACGTAATGTGCTTCCAATGAGTCATCTTATTTAGATACATCATGTAGATCTGTGTAAAAATGTAAACTACACTATGTGATCAAAAGTATGCGGACACCTTGCTGAAAATGACTTACAAGTTCGTGGCGCCCTCTACCGGTAATGCTGGAATTCAGTATGGTGTTGGTCCACCCTTAGCTTTGATGACAGCTTCCACTCTCGCAGGAATACCGTCAGTCAGGTGCTGGAAGGTTTCTTGGGGAATGGCAGCCCAATCTTCACGGAGTGCTGTACGGAGGAGAGGTATCGATGTCGGCCTGTGATACCTGGCACGAAGTCGAAGTTCCAAAACATCCCAAACGTGTTGTATAGGATTCAGGTCAGGACTCTGTGCAGGCCAGTCCTTTACAGGGATATTACTGTCGTGTAACCACTACACCATAGGCTGTGCATTACGAACAGGAGCTCGATCGTGCTGAAAGATGCAATCGCCATCCCCGAATTGTTCTTCAACAGTGGGAAGCAAGAAGGTGCATAAAACATCAATGTAGGCCTGTTCTGTGATAGTGCCACTCAAAACAACAAGGGGTGCAAACCCCAAAAACGATAAACACGACCACACCATAACACCAACGCCTCCGAATTTTACTGTTGGCACTACACACGCTGGCAGATGACGTTCACCGCGCATTTGCCATACACACACCATGCCATCGGATCGCCATATTTTGTACCGTGATTCGTTACCCCACACAACGTTTTTTCACTGTTCAATCGTCCAATGTTTACGCTCCTGGTGTGTGGGTTATGAGCAGCCGCTCTACCATGAAATACACGTTTTCTCACCTCCAGCATAACTGTTATAGTACTTGCAGTGGATCCTGATGCAGTTTGGAATTCCTGTGTGATGGTCTGGATAGATGTCTGCCTATTACACATTACGACCTTCTTCAACTGTCGGCGGTCTCTGTCAGTCAACAGACGAGGTCGGCCTGTACGCTTTTGTACTGTATGTGTCCCTTCACGTTTTCACTTCGGTATCACATCAGAAACAGTGGACCTAGGGATGTTTAGGAGTGTGAAAATCTCGTGTACTGACGTATGACACAAGTGACACCCAATCACCTCACCACGTTCGAAGTCTGCGAGTTCCACGGAGCGCTCCATTCAGCTCCCTCACGATGTATAGTGACTACTGAGGTCATTGATATGGAGTATCTGGCAGTAGGTGAAAGCATAATGCACCTAATATGAAAAACGTATGTTTTTGGGGGTGTCTGGATACTTTTGATCAGGTACTGTTCATTAGGTACTGGCAGTCAGTGGTACTCACATACATCTCATTAGTCAGCGGGGATTACTTATTCCGATTTTTTTAGTCTTTTTAACTATGATTTTATGTTAGTAATGAGACCGTTTTTGGAAAAACGGTCACATAATGACAGATAATTTCCATTGGACGTCACATGAGCTTTTATCAGCAAGAGCTTTCCTGAAAAATTACTACATAGATCGAAAATAAATATTTTCCGTCATCATTAATGGACTACATTTGTTGACAGGGTCTGGTAGAGTATTCGAAAGCGCCCACTTATTCTCCGAGTTGATTTTCAATTGAACCTCTTTTCTCTTGATTATATCCAAAAGTTAGAGACACCATGCATGCAGAAAATTTGAATAACTTCTCATGCCACTAAAGTTAGGCCTACTTCAAAGCTTCTTTATCGGAAATTTGTGCAAGCTATCTTCCGAGACATTCGTTTGGCACCTGTAATCATTTGCTGTCCCCTCTCAACCCTCTTCCACTTATGCCTCATGTTCATTCCTCGAAATTAGGAAAATATGTATCCTGATATTCACGGCACACTCTTGAAATGGGCTTACGGGAAAATCCCCACTTCAAAAAATGGTTCAAATGGCTCTGAGCACTATGGGACTTAACTGCTGAGGTCATCAGTCCCCTAGAAGTTGGAACTACTTAAACCTAACTAACCTAAGGACATCACACACATCCACGCCCGAGCCAGGATTCGAACCTGCGACCGTAGCGGTCGCGCGGTTCCAGACTGTAGCGCCTATAACCGCTTGGCGACTCCGGCCGGACGAATCCCCACTTCATCGCTACCTCGGAGATGCTGTGTCCCATCGCTCGTGCGCCGACAATAACACCACGTTCAAACTCACTTAAATCTTGATAACCTGCCATTGTGCCAACAGTAACCGATCTAACAACTGCGCCAGACACTTGTTGCCTTCTGCAGGCGTTGCCGACTGTAGCGCCGTATTCTGCCTGTTTACATATTTCTGCATTTGAATACGCATGCCTGTACCACTTTCTTTGGCGCTCCAGTGTAGCTAAGGCAGTGAGACGAACCATAGGAGCAGTCGGATCATTTCTAATGGGTCTCAGAAGTTTTCAAGCTACATTCTGAATGCTTGTTAGAGGATTTTTACATGCATAATGCTTTCAACTCTGGCCACAACTGCAAACGTATATCCTTCTATAGTGCTATTTGCCTTTTAATACTAATATTTCAGCGATCACTCTATGACTCCGTGCTTATTATTGTTTTATACTGGGGCACAGTTATTAGAATCATATCCCAGATCCTTCAGCCAGATTTTCGAAGGTAATAGTCTGATATTGTTAATTTCTGTCACATGATTTCATGCACACTTTAATGTAATGAACTATATTCATTGGGATTCTTGTTTAATTTTGCAGTAAATATATCCCTATTCATCAGAGGAACAGGGCTATTTTATATAAATCAGAAGCTCATGTACCCCGTCAACTAAATACTGAAACTCAGTAGGAATGATATGACTGACCCTACGGTTCCTCTCACAGCCGTAGTAAGAACTTATGTTAATCTGCAGGTGAAGGCTAAAAAGACTGCCAGAATCAATCATTGATTTCACATCAAAAACTTTAGTTGCGGCTGAGTTCTACTCACCCCAAAGTATTTCTTATCCCCCAACTAATCTGCACGAGGAGGCGCTCGGCTGGCATGATCGGCGACTGGCAATAAAGCGACGAAGAGCTCTGTGGAAAAGGAGCCTGCCAGTGAAGTGATTCTGTTCCTTCTCCTTTCTAAAAGGAAGACCCACGTCTTCACGTTTTCGTTATTTACGCCATTTTGATTGGCTGAGCTAGTGGTATTGTGAGCGCCGACCAATACACAGATGCCTTAAAGCAAGCTGGTTGCCTCCCTGACTCTAATTTCAGGAAGTTAAGCTATAAAACGTTTCCTAATACTTGTAGTTGAGAAACAGTTACCTGCTATGTCTCTGTCTTTGAATCATCAGCACATCCGCTGTTTTGCTTTCTGACTCCTAATTGACTTATGTTTACCTGTCGTGGCAGCTCTGACTTGCGTCAAACACTCGGTTTTTACTGTGCCTGGGTCAGGCGGCGCCCTCAAGGTGGGCTGACTACGGGTTGTCACTCCACGTTTCGATCCCATCTCCAGCGGGCGGCGTGATTCGAAGAAAGCCACGTTTTAAACGCTTTATTCACAAATGCATCCGTCCAGACCTTGCAAAAAACGGCATTTCTCCTGTTTCCACTTTCAAATTGTAGAACAGACCCTGATGATGGCCTTGCATAGCAGAAGAGCATATCTGTATTGTGACTTCAGTGATCGGCGACCTGCGGCAGCTCCTCAAAGAAGGGTAATGGCTGTGCAACTCTGATGTGATGAATAATGTGTAAAATAGCTATAGTTGGGAAGAGGCAGTATTTTAGTTGTGCTAAATCACATAGCTGCTTCAGTGGTTAAAACAATAAATCGTCAGGGAAAAAAGTTCTTTTTATTGATTAAGCTTTAAAGTTTTATTCGATGAGGCTTAGTATTACAATAGGAAGTGAAATAAGATCAGTTCCCGTGTCTCAGTTACTAACTTGTCCTTTACACGTATTTGAATCGATTATCTTATGATGCAGTCCCAGTATTTTGATGTCTGTCTCAGTATCTTCGCAGGGTTGTAAATCTCACCATGAGAGATAATTCCTTCATGGCAAAAGGAGCCAAGTATGCCACTGGTCACACTGGCAGCGATCTTCAGCTGTGTGTATCGCCTGTATTCTATACGTCACGCTGCTCTGACATCTAACAGAATGCCGATTTCGCCATGCTCTGCCTTATTTTGTCCTCAATATCACGCCTCTCCCCGTTTCCCAAGCAGCGTTAGCAGTTTTTTATCGATAAAAAAAATGCAAGTTGAAGGACTTAGCCCACTTGTCCTAAGTTAAAATTGCGAGATAAATTGTCGGTGGAAAATTTAAAGATGTTGGAAATTTCGGAAATTCGAAGCGATCTTCAGTAACTTTACAATGTCAGACCTACTTTAGTAGTACCACTCTATATCGAATATCTGAGGGATGGCTCACTTGTAGTAGGTTAAAATGGTAGGAAATTGTCTGTAAAATACACTTCAGTACATGGGAACTAGGTCAATCATCTCACATAAAAATGCATTTCTGCATTTGTAGTGGTGTCCTTAGCAATGACTGAACAATAACTTGCAGGTTTCAACTTTTTGACCACTACATTGTCACCATTCCTAGGCTAGTTTGAGCAAGTCTCCTGCAAGTTTCAAGTTGAGCACCTCTCATACCACCACTCGTCCATAGGTTACAGCACCTGTAGGCAACCAGTAGTGCAGAGTATAAGTGTGCAGGGTAACGATGCTCAGTTAGTCAGATATAGATTCGAATGTGGACAAGAGCAACCCCGTATCGCTATTGTTAATTAGTCGAAACAGTCGGTGTTTCCTTACAGCTTGCAGTACGACCTCCTTGCCAATGCGATTTACCTGAAAGTAGGTAACAATGAGATGAGTGCACGAGTGGTAAGACACATAGATGGCACCATCGATTTTCCAATTTACTTTGGAAAGATGTATAAATTATCTGTGACTGAAGCCAGTATGGGACTGTGCACTATAAAGTTGTACAACTTCCAATGATTCTCTAGCGCCGGCCGAGGTGGCCGAGCGGTTCTAGGCGCTACAGTCTGGATCCGCGCGACCACTACGGTCGCAGGTTCGAATCCTGCCTCGGCCAGGATGATCTTAGGTTAGTTATGTTTAAGTAGTTCTAAGTTCTAGGGGACTGATGACCTCAGAAGTTAAGTCCCATAGTGCTCAGAGCCATTTTTGATTCTCTAGCTCCCTTCGAAACTTTTCTGCAAATACAGCTGGAGGAATGGTCCATAAACAAACGTTTCAAAGTATATCATAGTGTGCGAGCCGTGTGAGTAGATGTGTAGAAACATATACCCTCTTCCTTAATCGTACGTGGTTGCATGACTCTGATTACATATGGCTGCTAGCTCCGCACTTGTGTAACGTGCAATGCCTTAGATCACCTATGCCCCCAGTGTCCGTTTACCATTGCAACCAGGTAGCCATTCAGCTCCCGCGAGAATTTACGAAAACAAATTTCGCAGGGTGACATCTACGCACGCTCCTTGCTTAATGGGCGGTTGACGCACAGCAGTAGGATGCACCCTTGACATCAGTACTCGATCCCACTGCCAGGTCCAAAGGAGCGTTTAACCAGCCTGCAGTTGGCACAGCAGCTGGTTCACCCTCCACTAGCTCGACGGCCATTGCTACTTCTTCAGATCCCTGCATCACGAGGGAGAAGAGAGAGAGCCATAATATATGTACACTCATTTAAAAGATCTAACACTTCCAAGAATAACACTGTGGCACGTAATTCAGCAACAGGCGAGCCACCAAATCAGTCATCCTCACCAACACGATCCTCTGCACCACAAAGGGCTCGTGCTCAGTCTTTGGAGCTCCTGAACGAAACAAATGATCCAGAGAAATCCAAGAAAAGTCGACCTAAGCTCGCGCAGCAGGACGTGAATTCCACAGACGGCCAGTGCAGAAGACATACGAGCAGAACAAACGGAAATTCTAATAAAATGGACACAGATGATGAGGAAAACTTCACAGTGCTCTCCACTCCAATGCAACTGATAAAGGATAGTGATCGACATTCAGCAGCAGAGCTCAAACCGATGGTGGTGGGCAGCACCTTAGGCTACATCAATTTGCACGCTCAAGGTACCAAAGACTAATTCAAGGCTGTACAGACTTACTAATGCCGTGGGCCGCAAACACCTCGCTGAGACTTGTGTGTGTGTGTGTGTGTGTGTGTGTGTGTGTGTGTGTAGCCTCCAGCGAAAACATAGCCCAGTACCAAGTTTAGCTATATTAAATTTCCTTCAAAATTAATAAAACCCACAGGTAAGGACTGCTGAATTCACACAATTCGTTTCAAAAAATGGTTCAAATGGCTCTGAGCACTATGGGACTTAACATCTGAGGTCATCAGTCCCCTAGAACTTAGAACTACTTAAACCTAACTAACCTAAGGACATCACACACAGCCATGCCCGAGGCAGGATTCGAACCTGCGACCGTAGCAGTCGCGCGGTTCCGGACTGCAGCGCCTAAACCGCGCGGCCACCGCGGTCGGCAATTCGTTTCACTTATAGTAGTTTCGTTTATCAAATATATTTACAACAACATATTTTTACAGAAATATGTCATTCCCTGCAGGTTCACGCTCAGCCCATTGCCGTAACTACGTCATTGCACGAGTATCCAAGTTCAAAAACCATATGACCTCAAACACATTATTATTCAAAATTGGGATCCCTTCGACCCAGTGCTAGGTAGATTGACCTGGCTCAAAAGAAATCAGTTCACTTTTGTGATGGGAAAGACGTAAAAACGATCGGCGAGGCACACATGGCCCACGGATCGTGATCTTTGCATGCATGCACTAACTGGATTTCTACATGAAATCGTACAAATTTTGACACTTAAAATGTCAACAGTGATTTCCGTTCTATTTGGATAATTCCTTCGCAGCACGTCCGTTTCTTTTTCTTGTTTTGTATTAGAGTGTATCTCTATGCGTTATTCCACTATGAGATCGGTCCATAACTGTCTATACATCGCTGCTAATGCTGTACGAGAGTACACTGCTATCTACTACTATACTGAACCAAACGGGCAAGGGAGTGTTTCACTGCTTTACATCTTTCGTATACAATATTTTGTTTAGCCTTCTTCCTCGTCATTCCAGGGCACCCAGATTTCCACGGCTAGTTTGCCCAGGATATGGAGTAACGTTTTATCTTGGTACAGGCAAGGTGGTATGAAGTGGTCAGCGATATGGTGTCTAAACACAGAGATCCATCTGCCTATCCAATTCCCAACACCACTGAGCATCGAGTCCTATGTCGGAACCAGAACATTATTTGGAGCTCGATGCGAAAGGAACTAGCTCCAGTCACTAGGACAGCACCTCACACAATCATGACATCACGTTTGTCGTAATTGGACTGGGAAGTTTTCCCGTGCACAAAACATGACAACTATATGTGGCTGGTAGTGCAGATCTATAAATTTTGTCCTGCCCAATACAGTTGAGAGGCACCAGCCAGAACTGGGCTCCCTTCTCTCATTGTTAATTCATGTCTTGATGTTGATATGCTAATTTGGAAACCAACTACATCATGCTTGTGATATTACACTGATCCATAGGGAGCCGTTGAGTGATCCATCTTCCCTCCAAATTATTTTAGATTCAAGTGCGTATAAGGCATTTTTATAATACGCCAACTACAAGCTAGTTTCATGGTTCAGTATGAGGTGGAAGAATAAGTGGAAGGAGGAAGTTGATCGTGGTTTCCCTGGGGCCATACCGTGGGGGACATTCCTAGCACAGTAGAGGTTCGCCAGCAAAGAGTCAACATATGCGTCCGAGCACTGCATAACAGGCGCTCTGGTCGTACACACAAGTAGTGCCTGTGGATACTGGGATATCTCAAGAAACATAGAGCCGGACAATGCTTGCATTTTGGCTGAGTCATATAATGTTCTTCAGGGAACACACTCTTGCCATAGAAAACACGAAAGCAATTTTTCGCTAAAAGGTTACCTTCCTGGAGTAATGACAGAAATTATTTACATCGAGATAGCATTTTTTATGTTACATGAGAAGCAGACGCCACACTGGGTTACGCTTTGTTTTCTGTTCGATGGGAGAGACGAAGTGCCAGTCTGACACCGAGCTTGGGAAAAAAAAATGGTTCAAATGGCTCTGAGCACTATGGGACTTAACTTCTGAAGTCATCAGTCCCCTAGAACTTAAAACTAGTTAAACCTAACTAACATAAGCACATCACACACATCCATGCCCGAGGCAGGATTCGAAACTGAGAACCGCTCGGCCACCCCGGCCGGCCAGTTTGGGAAAAAATCTGGGCACTCGTTTCTCTTCTAACGGTGACGCTGACGACTGATTCATGCAGCGAATTTCCGTATGTAGGATATCAACATTGTTGTTTCCATCAGAAAGAAGTTTTAGTGGTAGCGCTCCTATTGGTGGAAAAGGTGCACGAAATTATAATACTGAACTCTGGAGCAGGCGAGCAGAGGAGTCTCACAGTCGAGTACATGAAGGCACTCTCTGAATGAAGTTGTCTGGGGTCTTGGGGTCTAATTAAGCACTATTCGCGCTCGCCCCTATTTTAGAAAAAAATCGCACAGATGAGTTGCGGAGGTGGTAGGACATCGGAGGCGAGAGATGTATGGCTGTCACAAATCGATGTGTCGGACTCATCCGATTGTAGCAACGCACGTCTTGCAACTGAATTTTCCGACACACAGTTTGTGAGATGTATCTGCGGCGCGGAGTTTCGACACATTGATGAAGTTTAAGAATGATCGGATCATGAGTAGAAGCAATCTGTAATTACGATTCCTTAGGTGTAAATGTTCATGTGCCTCGCCAGTGACTTATTGAGCACAGAATGGTGTCTGCGATTAAGTATAGCATTGCAGTCGGATCTGTGTAACCACAATTTGGCTACTAATGGGAAATTCTGTGGTTGCCTTTCAAATTCAGTTACGGTGTTATACATTGGTATACGCGTTACCAGTGTGGTCTCGTCACCCTTATACTGTAATAATTAACTGTAGTTGAGTTTGTATGTGGTATGATGTCATTATTCCATCAGATTTTGAGGTATCAAGCTAGCCGGCCTTGGTGGCCGTGCGGTTCTAGGCGCTCCAGTCCGGAGCCGCGCTGCTGCTACGGTCGCAGGTTCGAATCCTGCCTCGGGCATGGGTGTGTGTGATGTCCTTAGGTTGGTTAGGTTTAAGTAGTTCTAGGTTCTAGGGGACTAATGACCACAGCAGTTGAGTCCCATAGTGCTCAGAGCCATTTGAACCAGGTATCAAGCTACAGTACGTCGGTGATCTCTCGTGAGTATAGTCACCGCGACCAGACTGACCTCTGCTAACGACTCTGTCAGACGTGAAGACTGTGTAAATGTGCTCCAAGGTTCGGGCGGCTTTATGGGCAGTTGCTCCATCCTGTTGAAAGTAACTTTAGGTATTTTCCTCGTCCATTAATGCTGTCAGAAATTCACGTCCAATCGTATCCACTCGCCCGGGCCACTTTCATCTTCCCTACCCTGTATATATTAATGTGACCACTTGTAACTAGCCTAAATGACCACCTTTTGTAGTACCGACAGGGATGTAGAGCCATGCTGACTCTAGTGCGGTGTCCAGCTGCATTAAATTTCTCGACTACGGATCACTGACGCGACCAGCCCGATTGAGGTGATCCCATAGATTCTCGATTGGGCTTATCACCAGGAAGTTTGGTGGCCAGGAGAGTATGGTAAATTCATCCTGGTGCCCTTTGAACCATGCAGATACACTGCAAGCTGTGGTGTGAAACAATGCGTTGTCCTGCCGGTAGATGCCGTGTATCGAGGAAAACGAAACCGCATGCAGAGCTGGGCATGATTCCCTAGGATCGATGTATACCTGTATTGATTCCCTGTGCCTTCCAGAATGACTAGATCAGCCAGTGAATGCCATGGAATCATTCTGCAGAACATAACGCTTCATCCTCATTTGCATTCATACGTTTCATGCCCCACATGCAAACGACCATCTGCCCGATGGTGCATAGAACGTAATTCATTTGAAAAGGCCACCTGTCGCCATTCATGAACGTCCATTTGCAGTACTGGCGTGTATATTCTAGCCTTCGAAGCCGACGACCAGCAGTCAGAATGTGCACATGAACAAGGCACCTGCAGCAACGTTCACTGAAGGGTTGTTGAGGACACACTGCTGCTAACCCTTTGGTTCATCTGGGCAGTCAGTTACTCATGTACTGACACACACATCCCAGAAATCGTCGTTCACCCTCTCATCTGTAGTATGTGGTGTACCGCATCCATGTGGTGTATGTTGGAGAACACTGCAAAATTCATTTAATTTGTCGGTTGGGAAGGCGTTTTGGCGGAAGAGATTAAGTCACCAGACCAGATTTCAAACCGATCAAAAACCTCAATGGAGGATTAGTTGCTGTGGCGGTGGCCAAGGTGTCAGTACAGTTCACAAACACTGTCTATACCGGTATTTGTGTTCCAGACCTGTCCAAACTCCACTTTACCGCATTTACTATGATTATGCTAAGCCTAAGTTCGCCAACACCAAGTTACTTTATTAGGATACAGATAGTTTCATTTAATACGTGAACGATTGCAATCCATATGAAGTAATTAAGTACAATCAAGAAGAATTCTACATGTCTGGATATGCGACCGATAATCCGTTTGGAATAACACCTGAAAACAAAAAGGTTATCGGCCTGATGGAACACGAAGCGAATGGTTTGCAGATCGTCCCAACATGTACACCTACCACACAGATGCAGATACAACACCGAGGCGTGCTAAGGTTGTGCATCGCCCTGCCTCAAATGCTCTCGCAATCGAGGATTAAAAGAGATGCCGCCTCGAAAACATTGGCGAAACTCCCCATATGGTGCGTCATATAATCGTTCCATCGAGCGGCCATAAGGTATATATTGCACAGAAGCTGAATGTAGGGCTGTCCTGTCTTGACAACAAATGGTTCGTCTATAGGGACTGTGTCGGTACCCTGCCATACTCACACTTTTCACTGGGGTGACTGAGAGTGTGGTTGTGTATTTATTTGTAAGTAGTTGACGTGTGTATGTGTGGAACAATTTTAGGAACTGTTTGTCATAGCTTAACGTGTATGTGCGTGTGAGTATGAATGCTTCATTGCACACTGTGTGTGTATAGTGTGTGTACACTGTGTGTACTTGTAAAATACTTTACACACATTTCTGCGCGTGTTCGTATGTATGTGTGCTTCTCCTGCGGCTACTACTCGCCGTTTTCCATGTAAATAGAAAATAATGAGCAAGAAATGATTGATTAAATGTAAATATTGTAATAAAATGATCAGAATGAAAAAATGTATATATTAAATAATGATAGAACCAATCTGAGCCGGCCGGGGTGGCCGAGCTATTCTAGGCGCTACAGTGTGGAACTGCGCGACCGCTACGTCGCAGGTTCGAATCCTGCCTCGGGCATGGATGTGTGTAATGTCCTTAGGTTAGTTACGTTTTAGTAGTTCTAAGTTCTAGGGGACTGATGACCTCAGCCGTTAAGTCCCATAGTGCTCAGAGCCATTTGAACCATTTGAACCAATCTGAATGAAATGTAAATATTGTATAAACGAGTATGTAGAAACAAAATGGAAAACATACCATTTAAGTTTCTCTAGATTTAGTACTTGACATTATTAGTTTTAAAGAAGTGAAAGTAAATAAAAATATTGCAAGTAGAAAAGAACTGATTAATGTAAATATAGCGAAAGAAAAAGTAGTGATTATATGTGAAACGTAGGATTTAGGTTCATCTAACCTTAGTGCAAAAAGCACATGAGATTATTAGTTTAAAACAAAAATGTACACAAGCAAATTACAAGAAAAAATGTATTGTAAAATAACCGTTTTAAGTAAACCAGAAATAGAGAGAGAGAGGAGAGAAAGAGAGAGAATTATTTTGATAATTTCCTATTACTTATAACAAACCGGCACCTCTCTCCAATGATGCTTAGACATCGAATAAAGAGGTTTGTGCACACTCGAGCTAGTAATAACAAATGATAAGAGGGATAAGAAGCGAGTGCCTGTTTCTCATTGGTCCATTGGGGTTCCCGCCATTTTATTGTGCTCCCATTGGCTGAGAGACGTTCCCTCTAATTTTATGGCACGTGACACAATTGCCTAATGCATGTGCTGATTTCCCTGGGTAACCTGGACCAATTCCCAGTGGGTCCCCAAAAAGGGGAGGCGCTGGAGCAGGGTGCACCGAGGACACCAAGCGTGTAACCTGAGATAGGATATCCTTATCAGTGTAACCTGATACTGAAGGTCAAGGTCGTCCCTTATGACCACTACTACACTACCAAAGTATCGTTTGTTGCATTCGTCTATCGTTCATAGCTTTCGAGATATTCAGTGGACACCTCGTAGGATACACCCTTTTGGGCTTCTGTAGTAAGGCAAACACCCATAGTCTAAGTTATAACTGTTCTGATACTTTCAGAGTGGAGTACACCTGTTACTATATAAAACAGATGTCGACGTTATCGTCGACCAAAGGCTGTCAAAAGTAAGTGAAAACTTTAAAAGCCAAAATCGCTAAAAAAGCATTTTATTGGATGACCGGTTTCGACAGAACTATGCTGTCATCGTCGGAGTTAATGATTTTGCATTTTTACAATATATTACCCATCAATGTTACAAGTCGCTTCACACTACCATGAAGGTCGCTACACATCACTTGATGGTAGTGGGAAGTACATATGCAGTGCGAAGCGACTTGTAACACTGATGGAAAGGAAGTTGAAAAAATTCGAAAGCATAAGATTCGATGATGACAGCTTAGCTCTGTCGAAAATGGTCATCCAATAAAAGCCCCAAGTATACGGTCTGGATTGTGGTCAGTAGCTCGTTATCAGAGAACTGTAATATTATTCGTCATAACCGATGTTGTTAGAATGCCTGCAACTGTGCCATTCCTAATTTAAAGATTAAAACATTGCACCAGTTACTTTCTTACTGCGAAACATGACCGATTTCGGGAATTTATTCGCAGTTTGAAATACAACTATTTATATTGGTGTTGTATATATTGTCTGTTTGTGTGTTGTTCATCTTCTCTTTGCCTATAATCGTCATTTTATGGTTTTAAGGCTGCTTCATTGCGCTGACATTCAAACACACGTCAGCCATTACACATATTGTTTGTTTATGTGAAACCAAAATGAGGTATAGAGGTATTATGATAGCATTCCTTTCCCAAGAGTTTTTGCTCGTATACCGTCAGAGCTGTATCGTTTCTAATGGATTAGACAATTTACATCAAATTGTCATTTATAACTTCTACTAGTAACACCACCAACTTTTTAAATGGTCACTTATGCTTTACATTTTAATTTTTATACTATTTCGCTGATAATATTGAGTAGAATGAATGAAGAAAAGAACATATTTATGGACTGACTATAGTTAATATACAGAGGAGAAACGTTATAAAAATTAATCTGTTCACTGTCAATTTGTCACTGAGATTTTTTCTCCTGTTTTTTTGTAATGTACAAAAATTTCCAGATTCTCCATTAAAACCATCTTATGTGGTTTCTGGAAGTAGTGGTGTATCACAAGATCGTTTCCGTTGTTTACAAATGAGTATGCAGTGTTGCACACACAACGAATTCAGTAAACCAGCAAATGGGACAGACATACATGCATGACTTGGATACCCATTCAAAAAGATAGAAGATATTAACATAATCCATCGCTTTCAGAAATCACATACAATAGATTTAATGCAGGAAATGGAATTGTTTTTCATCACAAAAAATAGTCAGGAGGAAAAAATTCTAAACGCCAAGCTCTATATATTAATCGATTAACTTCTTCAAATTTTTGTCCTGTACATGTTAATTTTAGTAAATCCATAAATATATTCCAACCTTCATACATATTACTCAGTATTTGCAGCAGAATAGTATAACAATAACTGTAAAGAATAATTGGTAGTTTTAGCAGTCAGTGGTGTTAGTGATACATACAAATCGATGTAAATAATGTACGAAAGATGGAGCACCTCTAACTGTATATGAACTCTTCGGAAAGCAATACCGCCTAAAATATTTGTACCATATTTACATTTCATGCAACAGCGTGCGCGATGTTTTGAATGTGTGGGAATATCTGCGCAGTGAACGAGGTACAATATCTTAAGACCATTAAAAGACGACTGCAGGGCAAGAGAAGCAGAACAATATGTATACAGACATCACAGATAATACCAATATAAATAGCTGCATTTGAAAATGGGACCAGATTCTTGAAACGCCTCGTATAATGCGTGAAGAAACGTAAGTGTTTAACTGTTGGATGCTAGTTTAGAATCAAACGTGATAGTATTAAAGCAAAGACACTGCCTCACAAAAAAATAAAGCATCCAGAAGACACGGTATGATGTGAATGCAACTTTGTACACGAACACACCATCAGCGTGTATGTAAATGATGAGAGCTGCAGTTCTCTGTTACGGATGGAAAGGCCTTTAGGGTGCATTAATTTTGTTCGTATTTGGTATTGTTACCAGGCCTGAAAGGGTATATGAGGGGCGTGAGCAGCGTCAGGTGAGTGATTATCATGAGGTACATGGACATGCTGCGTAGTCGGGGGAGAAAGCATTTTCATCACATGACAGAGTTTCAAAGGGACATCGTTGTGGTTCTTTACTTGCATCGTGCATAATCCAGATTTTTCGGGCATTCGAATGTGACAGTGGCCCGACATGGGATTGCATGGGAACATAACGGACGACTTACTAGTCGTGAAGTTTCCCGTCGACTTCGTCTGGCTACTACAATGGAGGATGCTGTATTGGGCACCAAGTAAATCTTAGCCTATTCTCATAAGCACCTTCCACGGGCATCCTGCCAGATTCTGTGTTATCGTGCACCATTGATAGGAGACTAGCAATAGCTGGAACAGGGAATTACCGTTCCATGCAAACGCTGTCGTCATCACCAAAGACAAATGGGCTGCCTTTGCGGTGGTGCTGTGACCGGGAAGCAAGACCTGCTTATGACTGATGTAGCATTGTGTTCAACGATAAATCAAAGTTCCGTACTACTTGGGATGACCATCGTCGCCGAATATGGCGGCGACCTGGGAATAGGTTCCATTCGTCTGATGTCTTGTCTCATCCCTGTTACTCCTGGCGTTATGGTGATGGGAACCATCGGATATGGCTTCAGCCCACAGGAGGTAGTGGTTGAGGGAACTCGGCCAACGGTATATCTCGGGCATCCTGCGTCTTCATATTTTGCCTCTCATGCGACAGTATGGTGGTATCATTTCTCAACAGGACAACGCTGTTCCACATATGGCAAGTGTGTCTGTGAACTGTCTGCATGATGTTGAGGTACTTCGTTGGGCAGCAAATTCCCAGGTCTATCGGCGAAACGACATTCGTAGGACCATCTCGTACTGACATTATTGCCAGTGCCATTATCAAGGATATCAAGGACCAAATACAATAGTTGTGACCCGGTTTGCTCGGGAGAAGATACAACGGCTTTATGACACCCTTCCTAGCCGTATTCAGTGCATGCATCCAGACCATAAAGGGTACAAAGCCGTACTGAAAACTGAGTTTGTACGGCTAAGTTCTTTGTAAATCAGATTCGATTATGTAATTACTGAAATAACATCACGCACCCTTCGAACCGCCAAGTTTAATTTCGATTTCTGCTCTCCTAATGGATGCATTATTTGATTTGTCAGTCAATGTAAATCGATCGTTGTGCGTCTCAAGTTTTGATTTTAAAATCTACTGACAGGCATTCGCCTCGTTAGCAGGAACATGTTATCCATTTACCTCACTGTCTACCAGTGAATGGAACGTAACCTATTTTGTGTATTCTTTCTACCGTGCAATTGATATTGACAACCGTCATTATAAAGCTGTTGCAGTTACGATGGCTCGTCATGTTCTGTCTAATTTGGTTGGTTCCTACCCAGGGGTGAGAAACCAGTCAGTCACTGAGCCACTTTGGTCAGTTCAGTTCGCCCAGAATGTACTACTTCTTTCCAGCTCGTGCCCGTACCATACCCGTAGGATGTACATTTGAAACGTAGTTTTTTGATTGTGAAGTTCACTGTGATTTATGTTTCAGAGATAATTTGTGGACGCGAATAAAAACTCCGAACAATTAAAATCGTTAGTTAAATAATGATCTAGACGTATTATTATATTAAAGTTTTGCGCAGCATTTTTCTCTCTTTATTTTGTAGGGATTTTTATAAGTTTTCACTAATAGACTTATTTACGAGGAAAGTTTCTGTATCTAATTTATTATCGCTTAACCAGACATGTCATCTTGCCGTAGTACTCAGTAGAACACGTGAGGAGCCGGTAAAAAGCGATAGTACCCACTATACGGCAAAATTCATCCAAATTTTTCTAATCTACTTCCCCAGACGAGTACCTATAGATGATGGTAAGCTATAACCGCGTGCCAACGAATTGTAGGCAACTGTCTGATAAACGTTGGCAATCACTAGGGCGCCTTTAGATACGCCGCGGTCTCGCAGTATGCAGAATATAAAATGTGCCCTACGGCAAATGATTTTCTGTTTGTTAGTACAACAAATTGCATTTCATGATATTACCATCTTTCCCTAGGCAATCGTCACAACAGCGATTAATCTCACCGACCTCGGAAATAAAGGGAGTTTTGATACATGGTTCACGAATTTGTGGCTTCTTGGGTCATACCATCTCAACATTTCAATGTCGCAAATTTTTTATTGTTGACAATAAATATCGGTATTTGTTTCGTTTCTCTACCGCCACACGGATAGCCTATAGATATGTCATATACTGCAAGCGGAAAAGTACGCTAAGAACAGCTGTTTGAGCACCGAATGTCCACTTCGCAGCTGCAGTGATAAAAATTATAATGTAAATACTTAATACAATCAGCGCAAGACGTTCCGTCACTAGTATTTGTTTACCATCAAGACTTAGAACGCAGATTTACTTAAAATGTGATTCTTCTGTTCATGGCAAAGGAAGGGCGGAGGGAATAAATATTTACCATGTGATGTAACTTCCCTGTTAAGTATCGTTAGAAGCTGAAGAACTGATATTTCGATGGTCGTTACGTCACTACCTGACTAATTCGAATCTTATAAAAACATCTTCAATTTGCGCACACTGACCGCGCTTATTCATATTTGCGTATAGGAATAATGAGATAAGGACATGTGCCGGAGCGTGAAGACGGTCGTTCGGCCAACCTGCAGCCTACGCCTGAACCCATTAAATGATGCTCATAGCGCGCACATGCATCTGCATAATACATTCCTCTATTAGCATGCATAATTCATGTCAGGCTGTAAGGAAACGACTGAAAACAGTCCAATGTGCTTTAAAATATGTCACCACCCTCCAGCCATCATTTTAGTGTACAATTTGTTTTCTGTAGCTTGTCTACATTTCTTTCAATAAGATTACGCTGTATTTTTACCCCATATTTACACAAATCAACATCTGCATTTAAATCATTCTCCTGTGAGTAGGAAAGAAAACACGCTCAGTGAATTGAATTAAGGAATACTGCAGTACATTACTGCCTTCGAGGGTTATACTACTCCCCGTATTAGCCTTCGTTTGCTGAATATCAATATTCTCAAGACTGAACTTAATAGTCGTAAAATAATTTTAATTTCGGAAGTTCGAAGAGGATTCTTACCGAGAGTACCGTAAACTTGTAGTAATAGTACGGTTCTTCTGACCTCGTTGTCAACGCTAAAAAGTCAAATTCAAGTAAACAAACGTAAGTCTTTATCGTATACCTTACACAAATATTTAGAACTATTGTATTTATTTCTGGCATTCACTCTTAAACAGTATCTTCGACTTTACCAACTAAGTGTTTAAGGAAGAACTGTAAATTAATACTACTATTTGTGAAGGTGTCGAATTTGCAACGAGAAATAGCACTGACTAGTTTCCTTTATCAAACCATCGCCTTCATCGCAAGTATTGAAGTGCAATAAACACTGTACATTTGTGGTTGGCCATTACCGGCAATCGTAAATCTTATGTGCAGAACGTCTACAACCTATGATAAATATATGATAAATGTTTCTTATCAACGTCACAAGGACAGGACCTTGTGCTATTGATAAGAATCATTGAACATAGGTTGTAGGTGTTCTGTATATGTGCTTACGATTTCCGATTATGGCCAACAATAAATGTGCTGGATGTATTGCATTTCAATACTTACGATGAAGCCGATGGTTTGATGAAGGACGTTAGTTCCGAAACTAGTCTCCGCTAATAAAGGATATTTCTCATTGCAACTTAGATAACTTCATAAATGGTAGTTTTAATATAACAAAATAAGTTGCTAACCCATTTTTCCTACAATATGTTCGATGTACATATAGAAACGTAAATGCTTGATACCATGTTGAGACGTCTCCTTTACGGGCCGTGAGCTATACTGTCGCTGCCTACATTACCTGTAGCCTACATGCAAGCCGCTGTAACCGTTTGCTGACTGAAATCGTTGGCTAGAGAACTTAGATTTAATTGTCCACTCTCTGTCGTACAATTCGATGAATCGACTCTACCGATGCGTTTCACTTATCAACTAACCAAATGTAACTAAGTGGCGCCCTGCATAGTATCATTCTAGAGGCTAGAAACTCTGAAACAATACCCAGATCCACGACGTAACATACAGTCACCCTCTCGAAGAAACAACAGTAACTAAATACGTAGAACAGATAATTTCTGTGTTTAATATATAACAATACAAAGGCGTCATTTCTCCGTATGGTGTCTTTGGACACAAAGTCCAGTCGACACCACAGTATCAGTATCGTCGAATGTGCGTCAAATCGTGATTTCACCGGCCTTGCGCAGATCGTGACACACAAAAAAATTAGGTAGTAAACGAGTAGAAGACCGAAGGATAGAAATGAATGGCTTTATTAAATCCCATGAAATCTTCAAGGCGACTGTCTTCAGAATCTGGAACTGCGTCAGGAGCAACACTGTTCTAAATGTACTGCACTGCTTATCTCGATCACGACTATAGATACTGCCGAAGTAAGTAACATTCGGACTGTACTGGGATTGGAAGGAAGAATGTAGTAGTCAAGAAATGATTTTTGTCATTCATTAGACTTATGGAAAGTGATGACGAATAAAATCAGAGAACATCAAGGAAAGATATCAGTTTGGCGATAGTGAGGTTCTAGTTTCTAGAGACATCATTCTGGACATACATATGGAGTTTTACATCCTTGTTGGTAGTCGGAGGAATATTATTGCCATGAAGAGGTAACGATATGAGGTATTTTTTCAGGGGGTGCCTTGGTCTACGTTTTTCTCGTCCTGGAAAAATTGTGGAGAAAGAAAAAGGCTTGAATAAAATAAGGTGGTTCACATGGATGTAGGGTGCCTTAGTTATGCAGGGTTATGTTAGACGTGCTCAGAGTAGAATGCTGTGAAGAACTACGTAAAAAGATCCTTGTACTACTCTTTATAACAACAACACGTAAAAATATCGAAGAAAAGAAGCAATAACGCAGTAGGTTAATAAAGGACAGACAATAAACGAAATACAGGTACGACAGATGACTTTAACAGTATGCGAACAAGCGCTCCTGGGAAGTGTGACAGGAGGTCTCTTGCGGGCCGGTGTGGCCGAGCGGTACTAGGCGCTTCAGTCTGGAACGGCGCGACCGCTATGGTCGCAGGTTCGAATCCTGCCTCGGGCATGGATGTGTGTGATGTCCTTAGGTTAGTTAGGTTTAAGTAGTTCTAAGTTCTAGGGGAATGATGACCTCAGATGTTAAGTCCCATAGTGCTCAGAGCCATTTGAACCATTTGAACGTCTCTTGTCCTCTATGTAGACAAATAATCTAAACGAACAGTGTGAGCAGCAATTTCCGGCAGTATGCTGATGACGCTGTAGTGTGCGGGAAGGTGTCGTTGTTGAGTGGCTGTAGGAAGTCAGAGGAGGACTTACAACTTCTAGTTAGTGTCATGAATGGCACGAAATGGAATCATCACGTAGTGACGGTATTAGGGAAGGCGAGTCGTCGACTGGGTTTATTTTGCAGGACTTTAGGGAAGTGTATGTCGTCTATAAAGAACACCACGTATAGATCAGTAGTGCTTCTCGTTCATGAATACTGCTCAAGTGTTTGGGATCCCCTTCATGTTGGGTTAAAGGATGACACCGAAGCAGTTCAGTGACTTGCTACTAGATTTGTTATCGAAAGGTTCGATCAAAACGCTAATATTACGGAGACGCTTCGTGAACTCAAATGGGAATCACTGACTCGAAGATGATTTCTTTTGCGAAACACTATTTACAAAAATTAAGGAACTGGCATTTGGAGCTAACTGCTGGAAGATTCCACTGCTGCCAACGTACATTTCGCGCAAGGATCTCAAATACAAGATGAGAAAAATTAGGGCTCACACGGACGCATATAGACAGTGGTTTTTCCCTTTTCCCTGTTGGGTCAGTAACAACAAAGGAGATGACTACTACTGATACAAGGTATCCTCCTCCATGCACCATACGGTGACTTGCGGAGATTCAATTAGATGTTGTTTGTCATAGCCTTATTTTACTTTAGTAGTTCACGCAGCAGAAGACGTGTTTGGTGAACGAAACTCACAGTGACGAACAGAGAAAGCCTTCTGATAACAAGACGCAGGGTCCTAAATCATTTAACGTGCTGGCCTTATGTGAAATACGCCGTACACAGTGCATCTATCGTTTTTATGTACATTGTATGCATCGACAGTCAACAAGCATCCAGTTCTTACAGTCGTGTACCGTTCACCAACTCCTGGTCGACTTGTCGACTGTAGCATTACATTCACCAATAAACGCAGAAATCAGAGATACGAAGTTGTGATAACAACTGGCATCTAACAAAAGAAAATTTTTCTATCATGTGAGTTCCCCTTTCGTTCCAAATTACCAGTTGCGCTCACTATAGCGTCGAAAAAGATAATTGTTTTGTAGACTGAGGTAATATCACATACTTAGCGTTTATTGCTACTGCCAAAGTGATGGACTACTGTTTCACAGATCCTTTGCGTCTTCATAATCTGATCGGAATTTTGTATGATCATTGAGAATTATCTTTTATCTACTAGCTTAAACACAGAGTTTCACGATATGAATACATTTAACCGATATGACGGCTAATTTCCGCCGGAGCGCTTGTGCCAGAGTTGACAGAGAGCTATGACAAAAGGGAGATAAGGCCTGTTTCCTCATACGCCACAACCAATGAATACACCGCATGTCGTTTACACATAAGCACGGACACACGCAGCCCGCATTCCAAACCGCATGTGCTGTTCATAAATTTCATGTTCATCTTCACCGATTGAGAGGATACTATGATTAAGAAACGGGACTCGTTTTCACAAAGCCTTACATTTCCTAACGTACCCAGAATGCTAGAAAGTGATTTATGAGGCACTTCCTTTGAAATGGTCAAGGCTGTCATCTGTGCGTGTCCTTTTCATCACTGAGTTTGTGCTTCGTGTCTAACTCCCTCATCTTCGATGGGACGATAAACGCCAGTTTTCCTACAATATTTATTTACTTCATCTACTGAAAACATGCCTTCTGTAAACGAATCCGTAGTCATGCCTGACACTATTAATCAATTTCCGTCGTTATCACATGTGTAGTACAGCTCACATTATTGGTTTAGGCTTAATAGCATCATCTTATCACTGAAAGTATTCAGATACAAATCTCATCGAATATTCTGTACACATGAGTACACACAAAGTGCTGGTTTACTTACTTTTATTTACTTATTTAACCTACCCTGATTAGTATTAAGAGGCTCTTTCTTACATTTGATCATATTTCATATATACGGTAATGTTACATCAGTTAATTAAAAAATAATAATAATTTTAATACGATAAATTAAAGAAATAGCACTCACGGAATTAAAAGTTGTTTGAAAAAAGATTTGAATGTGTCTATTGCTTTTTGAAATAACAGCAGTGACTAAGATGTAACATCAATACTACCACTTCTACTAATACCACTACTACTAGTGATAACAATACTGGCAGTAAGGTACACAAAGTGTATTTATAGGTGTACAAAAAGAGTAATTTTAGAACATAATGAGTTCTGAGCGAGGGAAAACCTGATAAACTGAAACGCCAAGGCGTTTTGGGAAATGAGAAAGTTTTGATGCAAAACCAGGGAATTTAGCTGTAATGGGGTAAAGGTACGTGTAAGAGATAGTTCTTTAAAGCTAGAAATAACTTTCAGTTCTTTGATACAGTGAGGTAGATCATTCCAGAGAGATGACGGCAAAGAGAAAGTAGCTGAGTGATGGAACGAGACAGAAACGAAATTTCCTCTCATAAAAAGTGTGGATCTGCTGTGTTGTTCAGCAAAATGGGGAGCAGACGGATACAGAGAGGGAGAGGAGGAGACAGAGAGAAAGAAGAGGAGGAGGAGGCGGCAGAGAGAAGAGGCGAGCAGGAAATGTACTAATACAAGATTTGAATAAACCCGTACCCGGCCGTGCTGGGTACTTAGCTAGTTACAGATATTAATGAGAATTAATGATCTTTTATATAGAGAATAGCACGGGAGATCTACGTCATTGCCCCTTAATCTTGTCATATCTACTATCCAGTATACTCAATTTTCCTGAGAGTATATGAAAAAGTACAAAACGGTACGATGCTGTATTTTATTTTTTTTTATTTTATTTATTTATTGTTCCGTGGGACCAAATTAAGGAGAAGTCTCCATGGTCACGGAACGAGTCAATACATGAAATTATAACACGATATTAGAAACAGATAAAATGAAATATAAAAAAACATATTCAGGTGACAAGACGTAAGTTTAAATGAAGAAAGTCAACAATGTAACACTGGAATTTGCTTAATTTTTTAGCTCTTCCAGGAGCTCCTCGACAGAATAGAAGGAGTGAGCCATGAGGAAACTCTTCAGTTTAGACTTAAAAGAGTTTGGGCTACTGCTAAGATTTTTGAGTTCTTCGGTAGCTTATTGAAAATGGACGCAGCAGAATACTGCACTCCTTTCTGCACAAGAGTCAAGGAAGTGCATTCTAGATGCAGATTTGATTTCTGCCTAGTATTAACTGAGTGAAAGCTGTTAACTCTTGGGAATAGGCTAATATTGCTAACAACAAACAACATTAAAGAAAATATATACTGTGAGGGCAATGTCAGAATTCCCAGATTTTTGAATAGTGGTCGACAAGAGGTTCTCGAACTTACACCACATATAGCTCGAACAGCCCGTTTTTGAGCCAAAAATACCCTTTTTGAATCAGAAGAATTACCCCAAAAAATAATACCCTACGACATAAGCGTATGAAAATATGAGAAGTAGACTACTTTTCGTGTTGAAGTGTCACTTATTTCAGATACTGTTCTAATGGTAAATAAAGCAGCATTTAGCTTCTGAACAAGATGCTGGACATGGGCTTTCCACAACAGCTTACTATCTATCCGAACGCCTAGGAACTTAAACCGTTCCGTCTCGCTTATAATATGCCTATTCTGTCTGATCAAAATATCGGTTCTTGTTGAAATGTGAGTCAGAAACTGTAAAAACTGAGTCTTACTGTGATTTAGTATCAAATTATTTTCCACAAGCCACGAACTTATTTCATGAACTACATTATTTGTTACTGTTTCAATATTACACACAAGATCCTTCACTATCAAGCTGGTGTCATCAGCAAACAGAAATATTTTTGAATCACCTATAATACTACAAGGCATATCATTTACATAAATAAGAAACAGCAGTGGCCCCAGCACCGATCCTTGGGGAACGCCCCACTTAACAGTGCCCCATTGGGACTGAACATCACTACCACTCTCAATATTGCGGAGAATTACCCTCTGCTTTCTGTTCTCAAAGTAAGAAGCGAACCAATTGTAAGCTACTCCCCTTACTCCACAATGGTCCAACTTCTGAGGTAATATTTTGTGGTCAACACAGTCAAAAGCTTTCGTTAAATCAAAGAAAACACCTAGCGTTCGGAACCTTCTATTTAATCCGTTCAAAACCTCACAGAGAAAAGAGAATATAGCATTTTCAGTTGTTAAACCATTTCTAAAACCAAACTGAACATTTGACAGCAACTTATATGAATTTAAATGCTCCAGTAACCTTGTATATACAACCTTCTCGATAACTTTAGCAAACACCGATGGCATAGAAATAGGTCTAAAATTGTCAACATTGTCAATGTCTCCCTTTTTATAAAGTGGCTTCACTACCGAGTACTTTAATCGGTCAGGAAACCGACCACTCCTAAAGGAAAAGTTACAGATATGGCTGAGAACTGGGCTAACATACATAGAACAATACTTTAGTATTCTGCTAGATACCCCGTCATATCCATGAGAGTTCTTGGTCTTTAGTGATTTAATTATTAACTCAATCTCCCTCTTGTCAGTATCATGGAGGAGTATTTCAGGTAACAGTCTCGGAACACTTTTTTCTACGAGCGCTATATGATTCCCTATTGGGACTAGGTTTCTATTTAGTTCACCTGCTATATTCAGAAAGTGATTATTAAATACTGTACATATATGCGACTTATCAGTAACATGGACATTCCCACTACGCACTGTTTCTATATCCTCGACCTGTCTCTGCAGACCAGCAACTTCCTTTACGACTGACCATATGGTTTTAATTTTATCCTGAGACTTAGCTATTCTATCTGTATACCACATACTTTTTGCCTTCCTAATAATATTTTTAAGCACCTTACAATACTGTTTGTAATGGGCTGCTGCATTTAGATTTTGACTGTTTCTAACGTTTTGATATAATTGCCACTTTGTTCTACAAGATATTCTTATCCCTCTAGTCAGCCACCCGGGCTGCCTGTTTGTGCTAGTACCCTGCTTTAAACGTTCTAACGGAAAGCAACTTTCAAAGAGCATGAGAAAAGTCTTGAGAAAAGCATTATATTTATCGTCTACTGTATCAGCGCTATAAACATCTTGCCACTCTTGTTCCTTTATAAGGTTTACAAAGGTCTCTACAGCAACTGGATCAGCTTTCCTGAACAGCTGATGACTAAATTTAACACGTGTTGCAGCACAAAAATCTTTTAAAGTTAAAATTTGTGCATCATGATCTGAAAGGCCTTTCACCTTTTTGCTAACATAATGCCCTTCTAGTAATGAGGAATGAACAAAAATGTTGTCTATGGTTGTTCTACTGATCCCTTGCACTCTCGTTGGAAAGAATACGGTTTGCATAAGATTATATGAATTAAAGAGGTCTACCAGCATCCGCTTCCTTGCACAATCACTTATACAATTAATATTGAAGTCACCACATATAACTAACTTTTTGTATTTCCTATAAAGTGAACCAAGAACCTCCTCTAGCTTTAGCAAAAATGTTGTGAAATCGGAGTCTGGGGATCTATAAATAACAATAGTTAGAAGTTTAGCTCCGTTAAATTTAACCACACCTGCACAACATTCAAACACATTTTCAGTGCAGTACTATGAAACATCAATTGACTCAAATGGGATGCCGTTTTTCACATACATGGCTACTCCCCCACACCGCAAAGAGCTCCTCGAAAAGCTGCCAGCCAACCTGTATCCTGGTAAAGGAAGCCTCTGAATTATCTCCTTATTTAAGAAGTGTTCAGATATACCAATAATTTCAGAGTCAACATCTATAAGCAGTTCACTAACTTTATCTCTAATACCTTGTATATTTTGATGAAATATGCTAATTCCCTCATTACTCGGATACCTAAGCTTTGTCAAAAGTGATTCCCTTGTTAGAGGGACTTCCCTTAACCAGGAATACCTATCAGCTGACTTCAATCTAAAAAAGGCGCAGCTCTAACACCCACTACTGCAGGAATTTTCCCATGAGTGATCCCACCAACCCCACCTATGCTGTCACCTATAAGCATTGCCAACCTCCCTTTCCCATACCTGTTGAGGTGCAGGCCATGTCTAGTGAAACCCGTCCTGCTGATAGACTCCACCGACACCACTGAAATGTGACCCATGCCTTCTGTCATCAGCGCACCCCCAAGTCTCATGTTATTACGCCTGGCGGCTGTATTAAGATGAGGCCGATCGTGACGCTGCACATTCGTGTTGCCAGTCTGAGTGGCTATCTTTTCCACGTCACCATCTATGTCATACTCCCCATCCCTATCAATACTGTTACCAGCCCCACCCACAATCACTACCTGATCCTCTTTAGTAAAATCCCTACATAACCCCCCTATGTTAACAGTCACCCTAACCAATCCTGCATTAGGCTTCACAACGCTGGTGACCTGGTACTCACTCCCCAGCACTTCCTGCAACTGCTGGCCTACACCTCTGCCATGAGAACTACCTAACAGAAGAACCTTCTTCTTCCTCTTCGACTTTGCAACTGTTCTAGGCACAGTATCTACTGAGGTCTGCTGCATACTTCCTACATCTACAGCTACTAGAGATTCCTCTCCACTAGACTCTGACAGTTGGTCATATCTATTGTAAACACCAGTGGTAAAACTATCTGAAAATCTTCTTCTCCTAGCAGATCTCTTGCCAACAACCAGCTCCCATTCCCCGACACCCTTCTCCCTCCTCATCCTATCTAGCTCCTCCTGTGCGTTTTTCAACTGCACCTGAAGGGCACAGATATTACGCTCCTGCTCCTCTATCAACTTACTCTTGCTACATAACCTACAGTTCCAGGAGAGGATCTCACCAGAATGCCCACTGGCTTCCCCACTGCATTCCCCCCAGTGAAAATACTTCGAACAAGTCTCACACCGCAATCCACTACTCACGAACCTACGGCAAAGCCCACACTTCTCACTCATGGTAAAATTTTACTTTTTCTAAGTTCCGCTACTACAATAAGAAGATGTTAAAAACCTGACTACAATAATCAGAAACTTACTCTACAAGGGAAGTAACTACTATTATTAACAGTATTAATAAACAACAAATGTGAATATAACAAAAGACTAATACAGAAAGAGAATCAAACGTCTAATGACACAGTAACGAAGCTGAAAACAGTTCCCAAAAGTTCTTCTGAAACTATTTCACTAGAAAACACCAAGAACATCGGTTGAAGACTACTAAAGTTCCTAAATAAACCACTATACACAAACAATTAATTAGTACTTAGCTTTCGATGTGCCGCTACAGCTGCAACTGGTCAGCGCGGAATGTAAACACAGGCAAGAGGTTAAGTTGCTCGATACGAAACACTCACAAATATCAGGTCACAACACAAGAAAGGCAGAGGTGAATAAAGAAACCACTAATACGTCACTTATATAGTAAATATTATCACAAAAACCGTTAAAATATGTATCTGAAACCTAAAAATATACGAAAACTTAGAGAGCGATCTCACACGCAGTCACTCGCTTATGACGTCACACCAAAGATCCCACAAGACCTGTGTAACTGATTTTGTGCCTGCCAAGTCATTTATTCAGCTTTTAGACTAGATCCAATTGTTTGTTAATAACAGAAGTGTATTTCTGTGAAGTCCTCAGTGTATATGTACTATAAATTCACTGTGTTGGCATCCCTGCTTACCATTTATTAATGCCAGCTATTCGCAAACCTATGAGAAGCGACACTTTTTAAGTTTACCGGTTTTTACGGACATCATCAGAGAAACTGCTACACATAACAGGTGGTAGCCTGTCTAAAGGTTCACACAAGAGGCTAATCATGGATGTGATAATCTTACCCCGCCTGCCTAATAGGAATTGTTTTGCTAAGTGTATTCGTGCGACACCAAGTTCACCGCTCACAGGCGAAGCGCCAGCTTCTAGTCGGCTATAATAGGGCTAGGTATGTTGGAATCTAAAGGGCCAATGGTTAACTAACGTTCACCGAAAACAAAAAAGTAGATCATTAGAGATACAGTATTCAATGAACTGTGGATGAAGCCCGACCAATAGGCATTACATGCATTGATCAAAAACGATAGTGCATTGAGAATGGCTAGTTTCTAGTTGAAATCTAGATCTGCCAATAAAATTTCAAAAGAACGACTCATAGCTGAAATCTATTATTTACAAAATTGCAGTCATATTTCGGGCAACGTCCTTTTATTCTGTACCACTATGAAAGCGAAATCTGTAAACACACTGAAGCACTTCCTTATTCTTTAGCCATATAAACTAAGGTGACAAAAGTCATGGGATATCTCCTAATACCGTGTCGGACCTCCTTTTATCCTGTGTAGTGGAACAACTCGAGGTGGTGTAACTCGACAAGTAGTTGGTTGTCCCCTGCAGAAAAATTTAGCCATGCTACCTCTGTAACCGTTCATAATTGCGAAAGCGTTGCCACTCTAGGATTTTGTGCACAAACTGACCTCTCGATTATTTCCAATAAATGTTCGTGGGATTCATGTCGGGTGATCTGGGTGGCCAAATCATTCGCTCAAATTGTCCAGAAAGTTCTTCAAACCAGTCGCCAACAACTCTGACCCAGTAACATGACGCATTGTCTTCCATAAAAATTCCATTGTTGTTTGGCAAAATGAAGTCTATAAATGGTTGCAGATGATCTCCACGCAGGTGAACATAATCTTTTCCAGTCAATGATGGGTTCAGTTAGACTAGAGGACCCAGTCCACTGCATGTAAACACAGCCCACACCATTATGGAGCCGCCACCAGCTTGCACAGTTCCTTATTGACAACTTGGCTCCATGGCTTCGTGGTGTCTGCACTATAGTTGAACCCTATCATCAGCACTTACCATCTGAAATCGGGACTCATCTGACCAGGCCACGGCTTTCCAGTCGTCTATGGTCCAAGCCCAGGAGAAGTGCTGCTGGCGATGTCGTGGTGTTAGCAAAGGCTCTCGCGTCTATCATCTGGTGGCATAACCCACTAACGGCAAATTTCGCTGCACTGTCCTAAGAGATACGTTCGTCGTAGGCCCCACATTGACCTCTGTTGTTATTTCACGCAGTATTTCTTGCCTGTTACCACTGACAACTCTACGCTAACGTCGCTGCTCTCGGTCGTTAATTGAAGATCGTTGGTCACTGTCGTTGTCCGTGGTGAGAGTTAACACCTGAAATCTGGTATTCTCGGCACTCTCTTGACAGTATGGATCTCGGAATATTGAATTCCCTGATGATTTTCGAAATGGAATGTCCATGCATCTAGCTCAAACTATCATTCCGCGTTCGAACACTGTTAATTCCCGCCGTCGGCAATAATCACGTCGGAAACCTTTCCACATGAATCACCTGAGCACAAATGACAGCTCCGCCAGTGGACTGCCCTTTTATGTCTTGTGTACGCGATCCTACCGCTGTCTCTATATGTAATATCGCTATCCCATGACTTTCGTCACCACAGTATATGTAGAACAGTAATCCTGAAAACGAAATCCTAAAGGACAAAATGAGTCTTCGTAAATATAGGACCAAACGTTCTCTCAACGATATCCGCTTTTGGTGAATATTTCGAAACGTTTTGCAACTAGTACGCTGCATGACAGTGTAGGTTGTAAGCATGAAAGTTGTAGTTTGTCGAACCAAGTCTGCGTTGCATACATCTCGGCCAAAACTCTACACAAGACGGCTACCGACAGAGAATCTTTAGAGAAACAAAACCATTGAGAACGACCATTAGATCACAACGTAAATAGTTGAAAGTATTTTCTGTATAGTTTAGTAGAGGATATATACTAAAGTTTCAGCGTAACGTTAAAACTTCCGAAAATTCCTATATATCCTAAGATATCGACAAACAGTTGCTACTAATTGATAACACGCGGCAGAAGCAATATTATTTGTAGTGTCTACTAAGGACAGGGTGCTGTCCGTCGATGTACTGAAGGAAATGTGTTTTTTTAACGAAACCATAAGCTCAGTTTAGTGGCATTTCACACTGATAAAAGTAAATTTATGTGACGCCTCTCAAAACTTCCGTCAAATTCTCTACTAACATCCAAATTTTCTTATCGATATGAGTTATCATTGTGACGTTAGGGTGTATTTTCGCCTCCAATGTTGATAAACATGTCATAATTGCTCTTATACTGGTAGTTCAACGTCATATTTAGATCTTTCCCCGACTACTTATGCAAAACGTTTTACTGTGAAATTTACAAGAGACTCTCTGTACATCTGTTATCGCGAGTTACCCCTGAATGAAAAGAATTAAAGCACTTAACGAATAACGTAGGTTAATCTCTACTTTGCAGGCGCAATCAGGGAATGAAGCATAAAGCGACGCAAATGAAACTGATACAATGTACGCTCCATTAATCATCTGGCTATTAATACCACAACGCAGTTACGTTCGTAGAAGGAGAGGTCGACCTCACAGGAAAAAGTGAGATGTAAATTATGAGCTGACGTAATAAGGTGGAAGCGCTTCTTTATGTGTGTGCGCAAGCGTATTTTTGTGTTTGTTCTGGCTGACTGTGTTCGTCAAAGAAGCTCTTTACTGTTATGTTTGCAAGCACTACGATAGTTTCTCACGAGTAATATTATGAAAGAAAACTAGTTTTGTATCCCAACACGAAACAGCTTTGCAACAAGAAGTCTGCTGTATATCCCAGTGCTTGGAAAGTAATAGACAAACTCGTTAGCTCATTTATGTAGCTATATATGCACAGTGCCAGTTGAAATTGCTCTAAATTGCGTTGAAGGTGTGGCAAAGATAACAGACTTGAGAAAAAAACTCTTAGCATCTAAATCCAATGAAAATATTGTAGTCGATGAATTTTTTGGGCAAGTAACTTCGAAATGCAAATTACATCTCCAAACGCACGTTGTGATCTGCACGCTTAAACTCGAAGAGCACAATAAGACAGACACAATGAGCATGCATGCGTATCAATGTCTGACAGAATTACATTACAGTAATGCTGGATCCACATTCCTGACAGTCGGGACAAAGTTTCAGATGGAATGTGAATTGACATGACTTTTAATTCATTCAGTAGTCTTGTAAAGTAATTTTTAATTTAAGCCTGTCGCATAACAATACTGGTTGTTGTTAAATGTATACTTTACAAAAAATTATTGACAGCTAAGGCTTTTAGTTACCTCAACAAAGAAAGAGAACGTAATGTTTGTTGCACTGTCATACTCGCAGTGATGAAAATTATTTGTTTATACGATCAGAACAACAAAACAGAAAATTATGAGACAAGGAAAGGAGATGTAAACCTCTGCAGTGAAGCAGAGGATGCTAACAGCCAAAAAGACTCAAAACATTTACCTCCAAAATTCCCCGATACTATTTTTGCTCTAATTCTCCAAGATTCGGTCGACATGGTCCCTAAAACTGCTGTACACTGCGCTATAAAATAACGAAATAACATGTGACCCAATGGATTTTTGCTGTTTTTGTGAGATATGACACTTCTATCGGCAAAATTCAAAGGACTCGATAACGAGTATATAACAGCACATTCTTTCGACAGAGTGATTCCTCAGTAACTGTTCGTAAAAGTATATTTTTCGTTTCAATAAAGCATCATACTCTTGGGGACAAAGTTCTTCAAATGCAAGTGAATGAAAGTCTGTTGGTGTTGTGTCGTAAGGGTTTCGCTTCTTTTTGTTAACGATCTACAGCGGCATCTACTACATGTTTGCTTTGTATGTAACTATCACATCCGGCAATGCTTCGCAACTGCTAAATATTCGTATTTATGGAAACACTATTACACCCTAAGCTCCTTCTCCCCTCTCTCTCAGTCCATCTCCTCCTCTTCCCCCTCTCTTTGTCCATCCCCTTCTCCTCCCCCCTCTCACTGTCCACCGCCTTCTCCCACAATCTCCCTCAATTTCCTCCTCACTCCTCTCTCTGGTCAGCTCCTCTGCCCTCCTCTCTCTGTCCATTCCCCCTTTGTTTATTGTTGTTGCAAACGAGACCTTGATTGGGGAATAACTCACTCAAAATGAATGGGTAGATCGGTTGGTATCATTAATACAAGGGGTATGAGTGTGACCTCTCCAGCTACTGGATCTGCGAGGGTAGTAACCTCAGTGACAGTAATTCTCATAGTTTTAATCTGTGAACGGGTAGGATTGCCCATTTTCAGATGATTTAGATTTCATAATAGTACTCTAATCATAAGTTGGTAAGCAATAAATACAACGTTCGCCTTTCCTTTTAAAACTGACTGCGACGAAGAAAACAAAGCTGCACACTGCTGTGTACACAATGTTTGTTTACAAAAATATAAGGAGAAAGAATGTATGTGGAAGAAATAATTTGTCTAACGGTTTACGTACCCTGTTATCTGAAATAAAACTGACTGCGGGAAAGGAAACGAAGCCGTACATTTTCACAACACAGCGTTTCAGATATCGCAGTCGGTTTTAACTTTCCGTCTGAATGTTAGTAGAATATCGTATACCAATTTGAAGTAAAACGGTCAATAAGTTCTCGAGATTTTTCTAGCAACGTTTCCTCTTTATAAATTAATACATATTTATACATTACGTATATTTACAAACATACAAAATGGTCAAAATGACTCTGAGCACTATGGGAGTTAACATCTGAGGTCATCAGTCCCCTAGAACTTAGAACTACTTAAACCTATCTAACCTAAGGACATCACACACATCCGTGCCCGTGGCAGGATTCGAACGTGCGCCCGTAGCGGTCACGCGGTTCCAGACTGAAGCGCCTAGAACCGCTCGGCCACACCGGCCGGCTATGTGGCATGTAGTTATATACCATATATATCAAAAATATGTAGCCTAAATCTGTCAGAACGGTTATTAGAGTATCGTATAAAAATCTCAAGTATATCGCTCAGGAACGTTCCGAGATTTTTGCTAAAATCTGTGTATATAAAAATGTGTAGCCTATATCAGTCCGAACGTTTATTACAGCATCGTGTAAAAATCTTAAGTAAACCGGTCTAGAACTTTTCGAGATTTTTGGTAGAAAAGTTAAACAGCAACTCGTTGATAGTCCCTGCAGTCATACTATCATCTGTGCCCTCGGTGGCTCAGATGGATAGAGCATCTGCCATGTAAGCAGGAGATCCCGGGTTCGAGTCCCGGTCGGAGCACACATTTTCAACTGTCCCCGTTGATGTATGTCAACGCCTGTCTGCAGCTAATGGTATTGATTGAATTGCAATGACATGACTGAACAATGGTGCGTAATGAATAAATCAAAAGACGGACGTTGTTGAAATGGTGGGTGATAGTGGTTAATTTCCATATTTATACTTCATAATCATCATTATTAACCAAATGACACCCATTAGATTTCTCCATGCTTTATGGCCTGAAGATATTGATTTCGTTTCCGCGTGTTTTATAACGTCATCTATCTACCTTAGGCAAATGTCTCGGTCTAGTCTCATCTCTTTGAATCCTGAAAATAACTGTATTTGTTTCTTCACAACTCATTTCTGTGGTTACCTGTCCTCCCACCTCCATTTTATTTTCGTTATATTCCTCCTAACTGTTCACTGCTAGTCCATACTGATTCAGCGTTACTATCTACACCTAACATATGATCTGATCGTATTACAAATGCATGCGCGTTCGAAGAAACATTTCATCTTTTTTCTGAGCAACAAAGGTACTGCGATAACGTATTGTAAAACAGTTTATCGTATTTACACTTTAAACTTACAAATATATACTTCTCGGCAAGACGTAAGGACGAGCTAGATAAAGTATTAACGACTCGGTAGAAATGAATGAAAGTGCGGGAGCACGTTGCCAGAAGTCTCCCAGTCGTGCACTGAAAGCTGAATATCACATGGCGTGAGGTCAGCGTGATTAAAACATAAAATTTGACTCACCCCGCAATATGAGGCCCGGAGACAGCGTTTGGACGCTTCACACGGAGAAGAATCATTGGAGAACTAGAAGAAAGACGAAGTACGACGAGTGTAGCCAAGGATTGTTACATTTCTTACACCGCGGATAGAATTGCAACCTCATTTAACAGTACTACAAGGGACTGAATCCCAAGGTCCACAGTGGCATGGCGACTGCATGGCAGTGATCTCTTTTCGGGATGACCAGTACGTTATATTCTGTCGACGCCCGTCCATTGGTGACGCCGCTTGGGATTGTACCGAGAGCAACGGGGACTGTTGTCGCGTGCTCTTCTCGGATGCACACTGTTTCAGTCTGAATAGTGATTCCGGACGTAACCTCATGCCGGGAGAGGTGGCAGCCCGTAATATGTCCAGGAAAACTGTCCGACATGATCGTTCTGTTAGTCCAGTTGTTATGGTATGGGGAGTTATAATGGTACATGGGTGAACAGACCTCCAAATCTTTGGAAGTAGTACACTCACAAGTCAAAGTTACTGTGATACTGTACTCAGTTCCCTTGCGCGTCTTGTGAGGGGTGCATTCGGCTTTGACTTCATTTCTGTGGGTGACAATGCAAGACTGCATCGAACAGAGCAGGTGGAGGGGTTCTGGGAATGAGAGGATATTCGGCGAATGAAATGGCCTACCTGTTTCCTGCCGACTTAGATCGCAGCGAGCATGTGTGGAATCCGTTGAGGTGACGTATTGCAGTACGTCGACAGGCACCATCGACCATGCAGCGGTTGTCACCCGCGCTGGTGGATGAATGGAATGCCCTACCGTAAGAACTCCTCGCCAGCCTAGTGGCCACCTAGCGAGCAACTTGCAGGGCATGCACTGCCATCAGTGGTATTCACACGCCCTACTAAGAATCACGTCCATCCTTTTGCAATGTTCAGGGGACCATCATAAATGGCGGTGACTTTATGTAATTATTTTCTTTGAATAAGTCATTGCTGTTAATCTCACTGCATATTTTCTTCAATTACATTTCGTACTATACTGTAGCAGTTCTTTCCGTGTATGGTCCAGGTTTCACAGAATGATGTTACTTGGCAGCGACACATCATCTGACGAACAGTTTCGCTCTTAAGTTTTGTACGTCAGTGTATAATAGAATTTGTGTAGAGTGCGTATATATGCGGCCCACAGGATTCAGATAGGAGTATCTACACTCCCTTACTCCCGTCGGAGGTTCGAGTCCTCCCTCGGGCTTGGATGTGTGTGTTGTTCTTAGAATAAGTTAGTTTAAGATAATTTCAGTAGTTCGTAAGTCTAAGGACCGATGACCTCAGCAGTTTGGTCCCTTAGAAATTCACATAAATAACTAATAAACACTCCCTTCATAAAGATGTGATAGATGCTTAGACAGATTTAACTGTGGATTTGTCTCTCTGTCCCCGACAATACATCTTAAACAGTCAGCGATAAAATGTATCGGAGGTAAGAGTTGAATTTCGTTGTACACACATCAAAGAAAGTTTTGCATCACCTCGGTTCCGAGATTTCAGGAACCTGTACAGAAAATTGGAATAGAGATCAACATAAACATCATTTCCGCCCTTTTTATTGCTCATCAAAACCACACATTGCATGTTTTACCACCATATGAGTGAGAACTTCAGAGGTGGTGGTCCAGATTGCTGTACACACCGGTACCTCTAATACCCAGTGCATTGAAGCATTCCTGTATTCGTCGTAGAATACTATCGACAAGTTCAACAAGGCACTGTTCTTCCAGATTGTCCCACTCCTAGCGGCGTAGATCCCTCAGATTGGTTGGTGGGTTACGTCACACTCATCGGTGAAGAGAACGTGATGCCTATCCTGAACGGTCCAATCGGCATCTTGTTGGGCGCATCAGTACCGCGCTGCATGGTTTCGTGGTTGCAAAGATGGATCTCGCCATGGACGTCAGGAGTGAAGTTGCGCACCATGTAGCCTAATGCGAACAGTTTGAGTCGTAACACGACGTCCTGTGGCTTCGCAGAAATCATTATTCAACATGTTGGCGTTGTTGTCAGGATTCCTCCAAGCCATAATCCGTAGATAGTGGTTATCCACTGCAGTAGTAGCCATTGGGAGGCCTGAGCGAGAATGTCATCGACAGTTCCCGTCTCTATGTATCTCCTCCATGTTCGAACAACATCGCTTTGGTTCACTCCGAGATGCTTGGACACTTCCCTTGTTGAAAGCCCTTCTTGGCACAAAGTAACAATGCAGACGCGATCGAACCGCGGTATTGACCATCTAGGTATGGTTGAACTACAGATAACAAGAACCGTGTACCTCCTTCAGCCGACCGGAGTGGCCGAGTGGTTCTAGGCGCTTCAGTCTGGAACCGCGCCACCACTACGGTCGCAGGTTCGAATACTGCCTCGGGCATGGATGTGTGTGATGTCCTTAGGTTAGTTAGGCGTTTAAGTAGTTCTAAGTTCTAGGGGACTGATGACCTCAGATGTTAAGTCCCATAGTGCTCAGAGCCAGTTCAGTTCAGTACCTCCTTCCTGGTGGAATGACTGGAACTGATCGGCATTTTCTACAAGTCATGAACTGCACTATTTGAAACCGATCCAATGTTGCACACAACATCATTTACTACCGAGCAAGTGTCATCAGCAAACAGAAATATTTTAGAGTTACCTGTAATACTAGAGGGCATATCATTTATATAAATAAAGGGAAGCTGTCAGAATACACAAATATGACAATAACTTCAACAAGAAAGAAGAAAGTATCAAGGAGAACGTATCCTGGATTTCCGTGCCGAAGCGAGCGGCGATTGCAACTATCATGGCGAGAACCACAGAGGTAATGACCCGGAAAAAACCTTGGACGCTGGCGCTCCAGGTACATATAATCTGCGGTCGCGAGCTCGACTCCAGTTCACCTCCAGCAGTGGAGATAAAAGTTTGACAATGCCAACCATTCGCGCTGGCGAAACGTCAGAAAAATCATCGAACAAACATCGGTCAAAGAAACCAAGCCAGAGGCCCACAGGCAATTTGTGAAGGAAGGCAGTTTGGGGTTAACGTCTTGTCGACCATGATATTACTAGAAGCGGAAGCAGAAGGATGAACTGAGGAAGGAGGGAAAGCGAAATTAACCATGTATTTTAAGAAGGTACCGTCCTAAAATTGCCATGAGCGACTTAGAGAAGCATGGAAACTAAAAATCTGGATAGCTGGATGGAGATTTGAATAACAGTCCAGTGAGTTACCTATAGCGCCAGCTTTCTCCGTAAGGGTGCAATTGCCTGCTCATACTAGCCTGTACAGACGAAAACATAACGGAGATACAAACCTCACTACAGAGGGACACAATATCAAAAAAAATAGAAAAAGTAGTCAGACAATTTTTCACTCAATGCGGCCAGCTGAGAGTTTGGATGGCTACCAGATGAGATCCACCGTATGTGCGCTAATCAGTACTGACACAACGAACGAGGGGACGAGTGAGGCATAGTTGAAGCAAAAGAGGTGCCCTCCAAGACAAATAAGCCACGAGTTGGTGGGCTAAGGATTTGGCGATACACACGAAAGTCTGCACTGCAATAGCCATCTGCACTCCTGGAAATTGAAATAAGAACACCGTGAATTCATTGTCCCAGGAAGGGGAAACTTTATTGACACATTCCTGGGGTCAGATACATCACATGATCACACTTACAGAACCACAGGCACATAGACACAGGCAACTGAGCATGCACAATGTCGGCACTAGTACAGTGTATATCCACCTTTCGCAGCAATGCAGGCTGCTATTCTCCCATGGAGACGATCGTAGAGATGCTGGATGTAGTCCTGTGGAACGGCTTGCCATGCCATTTCCACCTGGCGCCTCAGTTGGACCAGCGTTCGTGCTGGACGTGCAGACCGCGTGAGACGACGCTTCATCCAGTCCCAAACATGCTCAATGGAGGACAGATCCGGAGATCTTGCTGGCCAGGGTAGTTGACTTATACCTTCTAGAGCACGTTGGGTGGCACGGGATACATGCGGACGTGCATTGTCCTGTTGGAACAGCAAGTTCCCTTGTCGGTCTAGGAATGGTAGAACGATGGGTTCGATGACGGTTTGGATGTACCGTGCACTATTCAGTGTCCCCTCGACGATCACCAGTGGTGTACGGCCAGTGTAGGAGATCGCTCCCCACACCATGATGCCGGGTGTTGGCCCTGTGTGCCTCGGTCGTATGCAGTCCTGATTGTGGCGCTCACCTGCACGGCGCCAAACACGCATACGACCATCATTGGCACCAAGGCAGAAGCGACTCTCATCGCTGAAGACGACACGTCTCCATTCGTCCCTCCATTCACGCCTGTCGCGACACCACTGGAGGCGGGCTGCACGATGTTGGGGCGTGAGCGGAAGACGGCCTAACGGTGTGCGGGACCGTAGCCCAGCTTCATGGAGACGGTTGCGAATGGTCCTCGCCGATACTCCAGGAGCAACAGTGTCCCTAATTTGCTGGGAAGTGGCGGTGCGGTCCCCTACGGCACTGCGTAGGATCCTACGGTCTTGGCGTGCGTCCGTGCGTCGCTGCGGTCCGGTCCCAGGTCGACGGGCACGTGCACCTTCCGCCGACCACTGGCGACAACATCGATGTACTGTGGAGACCTCACGCCCCACGTGTTGAGCAATTCGGCGGTACGTCCACCCGGCCTCCCGCATGCCCACTATACGCCCTCGCTCAAAGTCCGTCAACTGCACATACGGTTCACGTCCACGCTGTCGCGGCATGCTACCAGTGTTAAAGACTGCGATGGAGCTCCGTATGCCACGGCAAACTGGCTGACACTGACGGCGGCGGTGCACAAATGCTGCGCAGGTAGCGCCATTCGACGGCCAACACCGCGGTTCCTGGCGTGTCCGCTGTGCCGTGCGTGTGATTATTGCTTGTACAGCCCTCTCGCAGTGTCCGGAGCAAGTATGGTGGGTCTGACACACCGGTGTCAATGTGTTCTTTTTTCCATTTCCAGGAGTGTACATCTGTATTTACGCTTGTGTACCTGAATACCATTAATGATAAGATGATGCCAGTAAGCCGCAACCAGTAATGTGAGCTGTGTTACACTGAGGTGGGAAAAGTCATGGTATAGCTATACGCACATATACAGATGGCTGTAGTATCGCGTACTCAAGGTGTAGAATGGCAGTGCATCGGCAGAGCTGTCATTTGTTATCAGGTGTTTCATGTGATAAGATTTCCGACGAGATTATGGCTACACGACGGGAACTAACATAGTTTCAAAGCGGAATGGTTGTTGCGTCTAGACTCATGGGATTTGGTTATGGAATTCAGTATTCTGGGATCCACAGTGTCAAGAAAGTGCAAGAATGCCAAATTGCAGGCATTACCTCTCACCACGGCTAATACAGTGGCTGATGGCCTTCACTTAACGACTGAGAGCAGCGGCGTTTGTGTAGAGTTGTCAGTGCTAACAGCAAGCAACACTGCGTGAACTGACAACAGAAATCAATGTGGGACTTACCACAAACATATCTCTTTCGACAGCGCGGCGAAATTTGGCGTTAATAGGCTGTGGCAGCAGACGACCGTCGCGAGAGCCTTTGCTAACAAACACGACATCGCCTGTAGCGCCTGTAGTGACCATATCGGTTATGAGTCCCTGTTTCAATTGTTAAGAGTTGATGGTGGGGTTTGAGTATAGCTCAGTCCCCACGAAGCCATGGATTCAAGTCGTAATCAAGGCACAGTGCAAGCTGGTGGTGGCTTCGTAATAGCGTGAGCTGTGGTTACATGGAATGAACTGGGTCCTCTGGTCCAACCTAACTGATCATTGACTGGAAATGGTTGTATTCAGCTACTCGGAGATCATTTGCAGACATTCATGGAGTTCATGTATCCAAACGACGACAGAATATTTACGGAAGACAATGCGCCATGTCATCTGGCCACAATTGATCGCGATTTGTTTGAAGAGTGAATAATTAGGCCACCCAGGTCGCCCGACATGAATCCCATCGAGCAATTATGGGACTACACAGCTAGCTCTTTATTCCCATGAAGTAATGAGTGCTGTCGACAAGGGATCTCAGATCGATTCAATATTCCTAGATTTCCAGAAGGCTTTTGATACCATTCCTCACAAGCGACTATTAATCAAATTGCGTGCATATGGAGTATCGTCTCAGTTGTGTGACTGGATTCGTGATCTCCTCTCAGAGAGGTCACAGTTCGCAGTGATAGACGGTAAATAATCGAGTAGAACAGAAGTGATATCTGGCTTTCCGCAATGTAGTTTCACAGGCACTCTGCTGATCCTGGTTTACATAAATGATCTGGATGATAATCTGAGCAGCCCCCTTGGATTGTTTGCAGATGATGCTGTAATTTACCGTCTAGTAAAATCATCAGACGATCAATTCCAATTACAAAATGATGTAGAGGGAATTTCTGTATGGTGCGAAAAGTGGCAATTGGCACTAAACAAAGAAAACGGCGAGGTCATCCACATGGGTACTAAAAGAAATCCGATAAATTTTGGATATACGATAAATCGCACAAATCTATGGGCTGTGAATTCGACTAAATACCTAGGAATTACAATTACGACCAACTTAAATTAGAAAGACCACATAGATAATATTGTGGGGAAGGCGGAACAGAGACTGCGATTTGGGGGCAGAACACTTAGAAGATGCAACAAACCCACTAAAGAGACAGCCTACATTATACTTATGCGTCCTCTGCTGGAATATTGCTGCGCGGTATGGGATCCATACCAGGTGGGATTGACGGAGGACATCGAGAAAGTGCAAAGAGGGCAGCTCGTTTCGTGTTATTGGGCAATAGAAGTGAGAGTGTCACTGGTATGATACGCGAGTTGGGGCGGCAGTCACTGAAACAAAGGCGGTTTTCTTTGCGGCGAGGTCTATTTACGAAACTTCAAACACCAACTTTCTCTTCCGAATGCGTAAATATTTTGTTGACACCCACCTACGTACGTAGAAATGATCATTTTAATAAAATAAGAGAATTCAGAGCTCGAACGGAAAGATTTAGGTGGTCCTTTTTCCCAGACGCCATTCTGAATGGAATTGTAGATAAGTAGTATGAAAATGGTTCGATTAACCCTCTGCCAGGCACTTAAGTGTGAATTGTAGAGTAACCATGTAGACGTAGAGGTCAGTTCGTACACAAAATCCTGCATCGGAAACGTTTTCGTAATTGTGGACGGCCATAGATGTAGGGGGCATGGGTGTTTGTCCTTAGGATAATTTAGGTTAATTAGTGTGTAAGCTTAGGGACTGATGACTTTAGCAGTTAAGTCCCATAAGATTTCACACACATTTGAACATTTTTATGGATGTAGGCAGCATGGCTCAATGTTTCGGCGGGGGACCTCCAACGACTTAGTGAACCCATGCCACGTCGAGTTGCTGCACTACGCCCGGGCAAAAGGAGGTGCGTCACGATATTAGGAGATATCCCATGACTCAGTGTAGATGTACGAATGTTTCCAATGCACTGTAGTAACAGCCAAATTCATGGTGGGTGGTGTGACGTGACGAAACTACAATCGTCCGGTGTAACTATGGGTTCTTTGATTGGTCTGGGAGATGGTGCAATGGAACTACAACATTTGGAATGTTAGTTCACTTTATTCAAGAATGATAAAAAAAATTACTTAAATGTATACAATCCATGGCTGCAGGTAAGTAGCGAATATTTACATCTGTATTTGAATATTGAAGTACCATTTGATGCACGAATTTATAAACTCTTAGCTTGAAGTTCAAAGTTCACAAAGAGCAGAATGACGGTTCAATCTAAGACATGTGTCCTAACTAGAGAATATTGTCTGTTTGATCGTAGGTGACGAACCGCAGCTGAACCTTCCTCTGCTCAGCTCCGTATGTTGGAGCCGCGGAGCTGGAAGAGAGGGTGCGGCTTCGCTTGCGCCTCCCATTCGTGGTCGCCGTATGCAGCGAGACATCGCTAACTGCTGTAGTATCGACGCGATGTGCCCACTTTGTTACGGCATCGCGATCTTTGGCCAATACCACAGTAGATACTGGATGGGTAAACCACACATTTGTGATTTGGTAACAGAGGCTCGTCCCGTCGTGGTAGCAACGCTGACTTGGTGAGACATTCCAGCAATGTTGAGTATACAAAGTAAATGTGTAATGTAATACAAAATTCAACACAAATCCAACAATGCAGACTATTATGTGGATTGGGTTAACAAGTCTAATACCGTCATAAAAATTTGTCTTTTGGAGGAATTCAAACCGCCATTTTTGAAGAAGAATTTAAGGAAACGAAGAAAACCTGAATATCTATACGGGGTATTAGGCCTAATTCCCCCCCCCCCCCCCTAATTTCCCTCCAACTGCAAGTCTGCGTACGGTTCATTGCGACGTTGTGATCACCTATGTGAATCGGTGTATTTACAGTTGAGCAGGCAATGCAGTTCTGTCTCCATATCTTTTAGTAATATATATATCCTTTACATCAGTGGTTCACAACCTGGGGGGGGGGGGGGGTAATTACACCCTGAGGGGTAAAATGACATTTTCTGAGGGGTAAAAACTAAACGATTCGATTCTGTTTCAGTGACGAAAGTAAATTATTTTCGAAAGATCATTATTATTATCACAATTTTAAGACTATAATATTGATTATATAAGTTATCAATAATTACTTTTCCTCAATTGCAGCATTAATGCGGTGGAGGTTACAGCTTCCTCACATACTCCACATACTCCACTTACTACACATATACATGGTGACAACTATTAAACTATATGAACTAAAATCGTCATAACTTCTGAACGGATTGCATTAGAACGTTCAAACTGCACGGTTGGCCTCAGGGCATGATGGGAATTAGTACGCCCGTGCGTGATTTGATTTAGCGACGGAGCCTACTTTCATTGGTATGGGTTCGTCAATAAGCAAATTTGGTGCATTTGAGGGACTGAGAATCTGTATTTTGCGATCGGGAAGACTTTTCGCCCTCACCGGGTGATGTGTGGTGTCCAGTGACTACCGAACGGAACGTGAAGGTTTTGGAAGATGATTGTTGTGTCTAGACAAGACAGCCTAGACACAATGATAGGAAGCCGAAAGGCACGCGCTTAAACTCACGCAGGCTGGCGTGAGGTCTGAAACAGGATACGTAATGAATGCTATAAAGAAAAGTAAGTAGCTTCTGGAATACTTAACTTTAATCCACATTTGTAGAACATCGCTCTTGATGATACATTAATAGAATCTCAATATCTATACTGGTAATGGCGCCTTGCTAGGTCGTAGCAAATGTAGCTGAAGGCTATGCCAACTATCGTCTCGGCAAATGAGAGCGTAATTCTCAGTGAACCATGGCTAGCAACGTCGGCTGTACAACTGGGACGAGTGCTAGGATCTGTCTCTAGACCTGCCGTGTGGCGCGCTCGGTCTACAATTACTGACAGTGGCGACACGCGGGTCCGACGTATACTAGCGGACCGCGGCCGATTTAAAAGCTACCACCTAGTAAGTGTGGTGTCTGGCGGTGACACCACAATGATCTCATCCCCATCATCCAAAATCACCCTGATTTCGACAAGATATGGCTCATACATGACGGAGCTCGATCCCATCGAAGCAGAAGAGTGTTTGATGTCCTGGAGGAGCACTCTAGGGATAGCATTCTGGCTCTGGGATACCCACAGGCCACTGGCATGGACCTCGATTGGCCCCCGTGTTCTTTGGATATGAACATATGCGACTCATTTTTGTCGGGCTATATTAAATACAAGGTGTACAACAATAACTCCAAAACCATTGCTGAGCTGAAAACAGCCATTCAGGAGATCATCAACAGCATCCATGTTCCGACACTTCGCCGGGTGATGCATAATTTCGTTATTCATCTGCTCCACATCATCACCAATGAAGGCAGGATAATGATGTAGTGAGGTTTACGTGCTATATAAATTGTGTGCACACCTTAGTTTGTAACTAATTTACGTTTTTTCACATAGTTCAATCATTGTCACCCTGTATGTTGAACTTTGTCCCATACACTGCTGATGATAAAAGCGAGACATATTCGCAACAAATGCTAACTATCTCAAGAAAATGTCTTCTCTAAGTTGTAGATAGCATCTGTAGCAGTCCACAAATTGTTTCATTACTCACTCGAAACAGATAAGTGAACTAATCGACAGCATGACCCAGCAGTAACTACATAAGGGCTACTATAATGATGTACACAGTTTATTATTATTATAATTATTATTAGAGTGGTTCGACACAAAGTATTAACATCCTGAAGTCGTCCAATTTCTACCAGAAGTAAGGAGTGCGGCAATGAAGTGATTTACGAACAATAATTATAGTACACGCATCTGAACTTAGTTGATTTTAAATGGGGTTGCAGTGTGCAGGTCAAGCAAGTGTCGCAGTGGAAAGGACTAATAGAGGGGAAGTAAATTCTTTAACAAGTGTACCCTCATTGTGGATAGTTAGCTTTTTTTCTGATAAGGAAGTGTGGATAGCACTTGCGATTCACCACAATTCCTTCGTCATTCATTCACACACACACACACACACACACACACACACAAACTAAAAGTCATTCATCTTTCATCAATTTGAAAATAGAAGTGGTTCAAGAAAAGTCTTTAATTCTACAGTTTCGTTAGGTGCTAAAGTTGGTGATAAAGTGATTGAGTCGGGAGGGGGGAGGGGGGAGGGGACGGGGTGGCGGGCGGGGATACTAGCTAATGTCTTATTGCACTCAGGGGTAATGATTTGAGAAAGGTTGGGAACCACTGCTTCACACTGACTCGTTAATTACTGTTGACAAAACAGACGTGCGGGAACCACATGTCTATTGCATCATTCACCGAGATTAATATGAAAATCATACAATGAAGGCTTTCACGACCGGATGTTTCAAGTGCCGAGAATTCTTCCGGGTTATATGGCCGTGGTCCATGGAACTCTTCTATCCCTGACGTTTCGTCCAAAGTTACGTTGGACATCTTCGGAGGTGCTCCTTGTTGTGCTGGTCAGTCGGCAAGACTCAGCACAACCAGGAGCACCTACGAAGATGTCCAACGTAACTTTGGACGAAACGTCAGGGATGGAAGAGTTCCATGGACCATGGCCATTGTAACACCTCGGTTCAGTTTACAGTGATAAAAGCTATAGAAAGAATGACTTAAAATTAAGAATAAAATTTTTAGTGGGGAAAATAGTGTAGAATCAGAGTTCGTTAATTGTAGACAAAAATTATAGTATATCAGCAAGTAGTTTATCGTCTAAGTACAGCAAAGCCACGGAAGCTCCGTCATGAAGAAAGCAGTGACGTTAAACTCTTGTGATGAAAAACCTATAAAAAGGCCTGATCGTCATTATTGCCGCTTTTTTTCCTTGATTGTTTCGTTAAAGGGCGCGGGAACCCGTGTCAGTCAGCGAGACAATAATTAGATTGGACATTATCGTGTTAAGATTCACGATAAACTGTTAGAATATTGCGGAGACTGAAAGTGATATAGTGTATGATCTCAGCCTGTTGGTAGCAACGGAGTATTAAGGGGATTTTAGGACTTTAGTGCTAGATTGGACCTTTACGGACATATAGACGACAGAAACTCAAATTATCTGCTGATACGGGTGAATTCAGAGGTACCGGTATTCAGTTATTAACGTGTGGGCTTTTGAAAGTGTCGTGCGCCGTTAGTTCCGAATCTGGACGTAGAGCGCGTGCATATCGGCATTTGCGGACTATTTAGATTCCTCCAGGCTAGTAACCTTTTAAATAGACCATCATCAATCACCATCTTAATCCTTTAATATAGAGTGAAAGTGAAATACAAGAGTGTTGTACTTATTTCATTTACCTAGTACTAATCAGTGAAGGTTTTACGGAACCAAAGCTAATCAGCAGTAAATCAGCACCATCTAGCGGAAAGCGTAGGCATAACTAACACGCTAACTGAAGTGAACGTTTACGTGTTTTACGGACTGCTTAATATGAAGTTTTGTGACTCTTTGACGTCCCCACTCCCTCCGAAAGGTGGCGCAGGCTGCCTTAATCATAAAAGGGGAGAGTTTTAGCCGGGAAAATTACTAAATAAAAGCGATATTTACAAGACACGCAGTAATAGCAAAACACAAGGCTCGCACCTCTTCGGAGAGTCGTCGCCGTCACGTCGGAAGTAAAGCCGAGCAGACGTCGACGTGGAGTACCTAAAAAGGGAACCACAAGAGAGTTGGGAATGCTTCACCATATAACCCGGAAGAATTCTCAGCAGTATGAAAATCGACACATCACACTTCTCTAGCCGACATAGCAGCATTCGTGGTCCGTAAATGGCTCATGCTGAGTTATGGTGGTCTAGGATACGTATAATCCAAGTAGCTATCACGTATATTAATCAATTGTAGATGAGCCCGTCATTTCATTTCTGAACAGTAATGCCTAAACCTAAACCACTATACAGTGTTTCTGTATTAAATGTTAGATATGGGCCATCATTCATTCCATTGTCTTGTGTCACAATAGGCCGACTGTAAATTTTAAGCAGCAAATACAGAGCTCCGCGAAATGTAAGAGAGCAACTTCTCCGTGTATTTTACACTACGAAACTGCTTTTTATTAGTATAACCCGTGGTGTAAATATGAAACTGGTATTTATATCGTTATGATGGTTGTGAAAGTATCCAGGTATACTCTCGTCACTTACGTGCGTTATGTATAGGACGTACGAAGACTCCAACAGTTATTCTCTGCATACATTATTGTCGACGTGACTTTAAACGGAAACGGAAAGAAAGGATTTTGACCCTACTGAAGATCCATTTCAAAGGTATAGTACAAAGTAAAAGGAAGCATACAAAACTGTGGAAGAATGTGTCGCAGCGCTATGTTACAGATGGCCTGCTGCTCCTAATGTATTCACAAAACGTGTGCCAATGCCCCAACAAAGAAGCGCAGCAGCACGGTAGTGAGCCCAACAACTTTGTGTGCTGCGGCATCCTGCCCTGCACCGCGATAACGCTCAGCTGCAACATTCTTAAGTGAGCGTAAGAGAGTACTTGGGGTGAGAGCAGGAGCACAGGTTGTATCGATCCCAGTACAGCGGCACGAGTGTGCGGGTCTTACCGCCGCATCCCCCAAATCCGCGCCAACTGCAGGTGAGGCGCCTCCCACACACAGCGGCTCGCTTTAAAGTGCCCTTCCCGCCGCACGCACTCCCATTGCTAAGGGGAGCCTCGAGCGTCCTCTTTGCCGAGAACACCGCTGTGCTACGCGCACCTAGCTCACAGTGTACCACGTGTGACTCGCGCCCAACACAGTCTCATCTCTGCTTATACCCACGAACTTCGCTCAAGCTATGCTGCACCTACATTTGACTAACAGTATTCACAGTCAGTGACTTCCGTTTATTGCTGTTTTTTATCAGATTTCACACTGACATGCGACTTTGCCTCTCGTCGCCTTTGCGTGAAAGGGGTATTGACCAGAATGATAAGAAAATCCTCGCTGAACAACAACTTCATATTTTTTCAGAATATGCTAGTGAAATCGGCTCATTTCATTTAAACTCGAGCAGGCAAGTCAATACTCTACGAATGTCTGCAAGCATGGTAACTGAATCGGGTCAGCTGTAATCAGCTGTGTGGAAGAACACATAGATGGTGCTATAAATAAATGTATTTATATTTTATTGTCACAAGAAGCTTGTAGAATAATGAGCTGCGTGTTTTTGTAACAGTATTAACGATCAGATATGAGATTCTTTTCTTTTTTCATATTTAACCACGCTGTCTTTTGGGTACGAAAGAACCGTTTTCAAAGAGAGAAAGTTGTTGACATAGTTTCTAATTAAGGCGGACAAGAAATATCTGAGAAAAAATGCACCTAAATAAGGTTTTGCTTCTTCTGGTTCATTAAATGGAGCACCGCCTAAAAGACTCTGTAATGTAAAATGCTCTGCAGTGAGAGAAGCTGGTCCGTTAGATGGGTATTGTTCTTCGGAATATTTCAGTAAAGCGCATTGGAATATCAGAGTGCAGGCTATATTGACGAATTTGACCGGTAAACCCTACTTGGATGAGAAATCGTGTAGCGTTGTCATATTGAGACAACGGTTCGGAAAGATTCCTACTCTTCATATTCAGGTTGAATCTCATGTCGACGTCGGACGTTATTTTTTATAGAATCTGGCTAGTATCCGGTACCACCCATCCCATATCCCGTACCATCTCTCGCTAGCGAGCATGTGGACCACTCAAAAGCCTTTGTAAATGAGTCTGCACGCTGCTGTTAGGATACGTAGCTGTGAAAAAAGGAGAGAAAGATCGTGGTGCTGCGTGTCTTTGTCCTCCAGGGCTGCAGCGTTCCTTCCGAATTTTCAATAACGCAGCATTGTATGGGGAATCCACGTGGGAAACTCAGTCCAAAGTGACATGATGGTCTGTTATTTATCCTTATTAACGCCATTTCTTAGTTTGCAGATTTCCCAGAACCCATTCCTAAGATACAGCATCTTTATCTGGACGAAGAAGGGTGCTTGGTTTGTGCCGTGATCTATGGCTGCTGTCTTGTGAGACTGAGGAGAACGCTTCTTATGTGTCCAGTAACACGCCCGGAGATACACTTTCTTCTTCTTATTCTTATTCTTCAATCTAATCCTCCTCCTAATCGTACGAAGGGCAGGTTTTAGTTGCTTCCCGAGGAGTCGTTCTTGAGAAATATATCGCTTAGGTGCCGCATTATGAACAGGAGAACTCAATGCTCAACTCGTCCTATCTTTATCAGTATTGCCAAAGGACTTGGAAGGAGTGGACGCTATCCCCAGAAAAAAACGTCACCGAGGATTCTTAACTGCTAAAGCAGGAGGTTAAGCGCCTTTTGCAACTCCTGCAATGAATTCTCATGTTTGCTTTCATCAGATGCACTCGTAAATTTAGTGTAAATCAGTTTTGGCGCACCTAACAGAAACATCTAATCTTTGTAGTCATTGCCTCCGGTAAACTTGATTCATATTTTCTGAAGGGCAGTAGGTACTGGATTTGCATTTCATATCTTAGTGAAGCTTGTTACCACCGAGAAAGACGTTAACTTCCACGAAAAGAATCAAAACAACTCATCGCAAGAACTGCATAATTTATATGCATGTTTACTCCGTAATTTCTTCTCAGAACAACGAAATACGCACATGATTCAGCTTCGCTCGCCAGGATCCGCAGCTCGTGTTCCACTGGTTATGGTAATGTCGCTACCCCTAGGTTATAGAATCCCTGTGTCTGTTTCTCACCGGGTCAGATACTTTTTCGCTCGAGGACTGGGTGTTTGTTGTGCCCTAATCATTTTTAACTCATCTTCATCGACGCGCAATATTTCGCGTTTCTCGCCCAATATTGCCATCCGATCATTTCATTTGTCTCAGGAAGATGATGATCACATAAATCTACGTTAGGGCAGACAAAGACAAATGAAGATAAATCCGAAGACTCTAAATCTTTGTTGTAGTGTAACGTTTGTTCGTCTGGGAATCGCACCAAGTTAGATTAACAAAAGGTACAAAAGAAGATTGAGGGTAGAGTTGCACAGTTTTACGTGGTGAGCACGGGAGCATCATGGAAAAGCTCGACAAAGTGCGATGCGAAACGCTATTAGGAAAACGATTTACATCACATCCCGGTGCAAGTGATGGAACTGACGTTCTAAACGAGTGAGGGAAACATGCTTATCGCTTCCTCACACCCTGAAATGTGGTACCCCATAACAACATATAGTGTGTTTGACCACTACCTGGCAGTGTGCCGTCAGCTGCAAGACACAGCAAGCAGTAAGCGGTGAACCAAACGTATTTTATCAGAAACTTTTGTGAGTGTTCACCACAAGTATGGTATTATATATGACAGTACACTGGTACTTCCTTATCAACGAGGTATATTCAACTCTGTCATGTTCTATTTGTAATCTTGAAGATGGATTTCCAATAATTGTTTTTAACTGTATTACAATTGCTCACAAATATGTTTGTGACTATATGACAGTGCACTACACTGAGTTGCACAAAGGACGATTTACGCAGATGGTGTATAACACGCGAATTTGGAAAAAAAAATGGTTCAAATGGCTCTGAGCACTATGGGACTCAACTGCAGAGGTCATTAGTCCCCTAGAACTTAGAACTAGTTAAACCTAACTAACCTAAGGACATCACAAACATCCATGCCCGAGGCAGGATTCGAATCTGCGACCGTAGCGGTCTTGCGGTTCCAGACTGCAGCGCCTTTAACCGCACGGCCACTTCGGCCGGCTTGGAAAAAAAGTTTTTCGTTATAGCGATATTAATAAGTAGAGAGTTTAAACATTTAAAAAAATTGTACCACTTTTTCATATCTGAAGATAGAAATTTAAGTTGGCGAAACTAGTTATCTATGTACGTACTCATTGTGATCTGGGAAAATAAAACTTCTTTAATAAGAAGTTAGTTTTCTCTCCTGCTGGCAGTATCAAGTAACCAATGACTTTTTCGTTGGAATCACAGAAATTCGGTCAAATACGGAAGCTAGCGGCAGTCGTACCTCCAGTACGGCATCCGCAAACAAAGAAAAACATGATTCATGCGTAAATATGTGCAGGCGATACTCAAAAGATAAAATTTTGGTTACATCTATTATTGAAAAAAAATGTGTTGCAGTAAAGAAGCGCGACTGGCACTAAGTGAAGGAGAGTAGGAGCGACAATTGGTGGCCGTGTTAGATTTTGGGCTGGCGTAGAAGCAGCTCCGCACCGCTGGCGGTGAGGACGGGGGCGCCTTATGGATTCGCCCCAGCAGCTAATTAATCACAAAGGAAGGGTCGAACGTACCGTGTCGTCCGGCTATATTAAAGCCGTCACTCCATCCCGGGACATCTCTTAACATGGCACCTATCAAACTCCAGCTTCGTACAGACCTACGCAACTTCGCACATCTGCTTTCAGCCACTATTACCAGTAAGCAGCGGTTCTATTCGCTGCAGTTAACAATAACGGAAAATTCTCGTTGTAAGCAGCAATAAATCTACAGTTAACGTAAGTTCCTTACTGAGGCCTCTATTTCAGCATCTTACATCTAATACATGTATTTTTCAAGGATTATAGAGAAATAATACGAAATGCTATGCGCAACAAACATTCAGGACACATACAGAACTCAGATGGCATTGACTCTCGATGTCAGAAAATAAGTAGATTTTGTAGAACTCGTATTTCGTTCTATGTCGCTAACCTGCTTGTTATAGCTTTCTCCCAGACTGCTATAATCAACCACATTGGCAAGCATCAACGCTGTCGATGCAGCAGGAGAGAAAATACTATGAGAAATAGTAATTTCAATATGTTCAGATCACATATGCAGTTCCAGTCTGGGGATACACGGCTACAGGACACCTGCAACACCTGCAGGTCATGCAGAAAAATTTATTGTCGTAAGCAACAGTCTACGATGCACTCGCGCAATGTATTCCGCTTAGAGACCCTCTCGGAGGTGCTCAGGGAACTTTCCACATGACTGTATACGATGTCGAGACATACAAATAGCCCCTTCGTCCCATATATGGTGAATTACGATCATAGCCATTCGTGGCCACATGCTACATCAAAACCACCCATTAGCGGGGAAGTCTCAACATCTGTGGCAACTTTCACAACAAGGAGTGTGCGAACCAGTGCATTTAAGTCAGTATGACTGGTATTGCCAACTACACTTGACAGCCTCACATCAAGATGCCAGGTGGCAGGCTAACACACATAAATCACAAGCGAAAACCGTTGGATAATGCAGAGTGAGTGGCCTATTTTATCACCAAATGAACATGTCTGATGATGCCTTTGTCACATTATAAGATTGCAGTTTCTATAGTTGGACCGTGAGACATCATCGGTGCCCAGAGAAAACGGTAACTTCCCCACTACTAACACATCCTTGCACCTTTTTACGGACTGTCTCTGTTGGCAGGACAATCGGCCAGTAGGCCAATCAGTCGTTCAGATTGTCGCAGCAGCTTCTTTCCCCACGGCTTGACGTAGCACTTGTTTCCCCGTCTGCTAAATATCGCTGCCCTTCGAAATCTTATGTCTACTTTCTAGCGAGCGATTGTACCCAGACGTACGGGCCGGCCGGAGTGGCCGAGCGGGTCTAGTCGCTACAGTCTGGAATCGCGCGACCGCTACGGTCGCAGGTTCGAATCCTGCCTCGGGCATGGATGTGTGTGATGTCCTTAGGTTAGTTAGGTTTAAGTAGTTCTAAGTTCTAGGGGACTGATGACCTGAGAAGTTAAGTCCCATAGCGCTCAGAGACAGACGTACGGACAACATCAGAGAGCCGCAGCCTGTAAACGCATTGTTGCAAACTAGGCCTTTCACAGAAGTGACAGCACAAATATTTATGGTGGTCATTGTGCAAATGCAGGCATGTTTGAGCGCCCTACTTCCCACTACAAAATTAAGGTGTTCCGAAACTAGCTGCATCACAAGCACTAGAAAAAGACTGCATTGTAAGACAAATAGAGTTTATTCAACAGGAAAGGGACAAAAAAGAAGGTACATCTTAAAATATAACAAAGGAAATACCAAAAGGATGCAAGATCTCACTTATAAAACAGGAGACAGATAAAAACCCGAAAATTGTAGAGGCATATCACTATTAAATACAGCGTATAAGATCTATGCTAGAATAATAACCGAAAGACTAAAACTCATAATGGAGTGCCTGCTATCAGAAGAACAGAATGGAATCAGAAATGGGAGAAGGTGTACAGACAACACATTTATGCTACAGAAAATTATAGAAAACCATAACGATTTTAATAAAGAAACACACATCCTTTTCGTCGATTATGTAAAGGGTTTTGATAAAGTAAATAGAAAGCTATTGTGGGTAATTTTAATAAAAATCCACATTGTACAGGTAGTTCAAAACATCTATGCTAATACAAGAATCCAAATAATTGGGGATAATGAAGAAACAACAAAGGTTATTAATTGAGGAGTTCGACAAGGTTGCAGCCTCTCCACTGCCTTTTAATATACGAGGGTTGTCCGGAAAGTAAGTTCCGATCGGTCGAGAAATGGAAACTACAGTGAAAACCCGATGAAGCTTTGCACAGATGTGTTGGGTAGTGTCTCTAGTATGACCGTCGATCGCATCAAGACGTTTTTTTTCGGTTGTGAGTGCACTGTGAGCGAGTAAAACTGCCTGGAACAACGATGTCTCCTGGCAAGTAGGAGGGCCCGCTGAGAGGCTTCACCTTAATGAATGCAGCCCAACTCACACAACTGCCACACACGTCCTTTTTCATGGCAACTCTCAGCCGCACTCTGCAGGGCAGTGAAGACGCTCCTATAGCATTTTCGATGGGAAGTGTTCGATCACCCACATCACAGCCCTATGTGGCTCGTCCTGGGTATCATCTCTGTTCACATGAAACGCTGGATACGAAGACAACACTTGGACGCAGGTTACGCTATACAGACCAGCGCAGAGAATTATCGGAAAGCACAGGCGGCTGCCCCTTCTATGACGATGGTGTTGGAAATTTGGTATAACGCTCCGACAAATGTCTAAGTCGGGGCGGCGACTATGTAGAGAAGTATCTGGAAAGTGAAGTGTAGATAATTCTTGCAAATAAAATGATGCTGATTTTCACTGTGGTTTCCATTTAGCGACCAATTGGAAGCTACTTTCTGGACAACCCTCGTATACATTGACAACATTATACGGTAATGGAGAATGAAACTGAAGAACTATACATATAACTTCAACCAAAAGGTTTACTTTATGAGTTTGCAATTCGCAGATGACCAAGTGTTAATTTCGAATAATGAAGATGGACTGCAGAGAGCTGCCTACGAACTATACCAAACATGCCAGATATATAACATGTCAATATCAGTACAAAAAACAAAAGCCATGGTTTCCTGTGGGAAAAATCGAGTAAGAATAAAACTGATTATAGACAAAAAGATTATAGAGCAAGTAGATAGATTCAAATTTCTAGGAACCATGCTGTCGTACATGGGAGATGTAGATCAAAAAGACAAAATTGATAAATTTAACTACTTAAATGGCACTATCAGAAGAACCCTCCAATGTAAAGTAAGAACAGAAACATATCTAAAATTTTATAAAGTTATGTCAGTACCAACATCACTTTATGGAAGTGAATCTTGAGTAATGGAAAACAATAATAAAATAAGATTACAAGCCAATGAAATGAAATTCCTCAGGTATATAGCAGGATACACCAAGCTAGACTACAAAAGAAATACAGATGTCATGAAGGAATTGAATATTTTCGATGCAAACAGTAAGGTTGACGAACAGAGACAAAAATGGATATTCCATTTGTTACGAATAACAAATCAAGATTACATCTACATTTTTGGCGATATACTCCGCAAGGTAAAAGATGCTTTGGAAGACCTGCAAAACGATGGAAGAACCAGGTATACTGCAACAGGCTGAGGGAAAGCCTAATGCATGGCGGAAGAAGAAGAAGAATAAGAAGAAGATGAAGAAGAAGATATAGTTTAAAACCCCTCTGTGTAAGACTTTACTCCACGTTTATTATACCAATTCCGCACAATGATACTTCATGTAAGTTGGCATTGTTTTCAATCCTTGATTAACGCTACACTTCGTTTATCTTTTAATCTTGCTATCACTACAGCGTAACAGTTAATAAAAACCGGCCTTTATGACGTGTTCTACGGCCAGCATGTGTTTTAACTATTTCCTCTTTACATGGAAAGTAATTCTTTACACCGTCAACATTTCTTACGTAACTGAAATGTAATCTGTGTAGGACACATTTGCAGCTTTGTAGTCGGTCACTCTGCAACCTAACCCACGACGTGGCATTCACGGGTAGCAGAAGGACGAATAACTTCTAAACTACACACAACGTGTCAATTCTCTACTCTTATTTTAATTATCCCCTGATGATACGTTCAAGGTCTGTAGGATATTTCGGTATTCTTTACTGTACATTAGTAAAAACAAAGTATGGTTCGCGAGGTTTCATTTTTGCAAGCCTCTCTCAGGTGTTGCCTTTCTCTAAACACACTTGATGTTTCCTGTCAATTCAGTCTCTTTTTGCTATTACATTACTGAGTTGCATTCTAGAATAAATTGTAAAAGTTTTTCACGAAGAAAAAAAGTAAGAGTAGGCATAAAGTTCCGTCGTCGACAGAGTCATTAGAGACGGTACACAAACTCGACATCCGGAACAATGGGACAGGGAATTGGCCGTGTCCTTTTCAAAAGAAGCATTCAGGCATTCGCTTTAGGAATTTTGAGAAATCTTCGAAAACCTCAATCTGGATTCCCGGATGGCAATTTGAAGTGGTGACCCTCGCATGGGAGTCCAATGCATTAACCACATCGCCATAACGATCAGTACCGTTTCGCGAGCACTATATATATAAAAAAATTACATTTCATTTATTCACAACTATAAATATCCCACCCAAACATCTATCGTAATTACATGCAGCAGAATGAGGAAGGTAAGTACTAACGTTCTATCGACGAAGATGTTATAAATGGCCGGCCGCGGTGGCCAAGCGGTTCTACGCGCTTCAGTACGGAACCGCGCGACTGCTACGGTCGCAGGTTCGAATCCTGCCTCGGGCATGGATGTGTGTGAAGTCCTTAGGTTAGTTAGGCTTAAGTAGTTCTAGGTTCTAGGGGACTGATGACCTCAAATGTTAAGTCCCATAGTGCTCAGAGCCACTTTTCTTGTCTTTTTTTTTGTTATAAATGATGGAACGTAGGGTCAGTGAGGACAAGGATCGGGAAGGAAAACGGCCGTTCCCCTGTTAGAGGAGTCATCGCAGCATGATTGTTTCTGGCAGACAGTGACAGTGAACGCGATTTTATCTGAGAAGAATGCGCTCCACGGCGCCAGGACAATAGTGACTCTTTCAAGTTGCGACATCATTGTTGCATATCAGTTTCAAACACGTCTAAGTTTTTGTCCATTCCCAATATCGTTTAACCCTTCTACCACTTCAGACGACAGTTTGTGGTTAAGACATTAGTAGATTAGATTAGATTAGATTAGTTTTTCGTTCTATAGATCCATGCTGAGGAGATCCTCGTGGATGTGGAACACATCAACTTTTTTTTTTTTTAGCTGAAATAACCATACTAATAGTATGAATATATACAATACGTCATTTGTTTCTATTAAAAAAATCGTCAATGGAGTAGAAGGAGTTGGCCACTGGTAAGTCTTTCAGGCTCCTTTTAAATTGATCTTTATTTGTAACTAATTTTTTTATGTTTGCTGGCAAATTATTGAAAATGAGTGTTCCTGAGTAGTGGACCCCTTTTTGAACTAAAGTAAGTGCTTTTAAGTCTTTGTGCAGATCATTTTTGTTCCTGGTATTGTGTGTATGAACTGAGCTGTTTGTTGGAAAAAGAGATATATTATTTAGGACAAATTTCATTAAGGAGTAAATATACTGAGAGGCAGTGGTTAGTATACCCAGTTCTTTGAAGAGGTTTCTACATGACGTCCGTGAATTTACTTCACAAATAATACGTATTACATGCTTTTGGACTCTGAAAACTTTTGTTTGACTTGAAGAGTTACCCCAAAATATTATACCATATGACATTATGGAATGAAAGTAGGCCAAGTATGCAAGCTTTTTCATTTTTATGTCGCCTTTGTCTGCTAACACTAGAATTGCAAATACAGATTTGTTAAGGCGTTTCTGCAGTTCTGTGGTGTGCTCCTCCCAACTGAATTTATTATCAAGTTGTAATCCCAGGAATTTGAGACTGTCAACCTCTTCTATCTGCTCTTCTTCATACTTTATGCATATGCTGGGTGGAAACCTCTTAAAGGTTCTGAATTGCATGTAGTGAGTCTTTTCAAAGTTTAATGTCAATGAGTTGGCTTTAAACCATTTATTACTATCCATGAAAATATCATTAGCAGATATTTCTAGAACTACACTCGACACACTATTTATTGCAATACTTGTGTTATCTGCAAACAAAACGAACTCTGCTTCTGGCAGTGTAACTGATGAGAGATCATCAGTGTACACAAGAAAAAGCAATGGCCCTAAGATGGATCCTTGTGGGACACAACATGTAATTTCTTCCCATTCTGATGATGACTGATGACTTAATTCACTAGTCCCTTGTACTGACACCCTTTTTTTCCTGTTAGCTAGGTATGACTTGAACCATTTTGCAGCACTGCCCATGACACCATAGAATTCTAATTTATTTAAAAGGATGTTGTGGTTCACACAATCAAATGCCTTTGACATATCACAGAAAATACCTGCTGCTTGTAATTTGTTATTTAATGAATTAAGTACATTTTCATTGTAGGTGTAAATAGCCTTCTCGATATCAGAACCGTTCAGAAATCCAAACTGTGTTCTTGATAATATGTTATTTGTTGTCAGATGGTTGAGAAGCTGCCTGTACATTACTTCCTCTAAAATTTTTGAGAATGCTGGCAAAAGTGAAATCGGTCTGTAGTTTGATGGTATCTCTTTATCCCCTTTCTTGAAAAGAGGCTTAACGTCTGCATATTTTAGCCAGTCAGGAAATGTCCCAGTTATAATTGACTGGTTACACAAGTAACTTAGAATTGTACTAAACTCACAAGAACATGCCTTAATTAACTTTGTTGATATTTCATCGTAACCACTAGAATGCTTTGTTTTCAAAGATTTTATTATGGAAGTTATTTCTTTTGGTGAAGTGAGTGACATATTCATGTAGCTGAAGCTATTTGTAAAGGCTAGTTTCAGATATTCAAGGGCATTATTTACTGATCCTGACAATCCCATTCTATCAGTAACGGATATAAAGTACTTGTTAAATAGATTTGCCACACTATTCCCATCGGTTACTAATGTGTCATCTACCCTTAATGCTATTTGCTGCTGTTCGTTTCTGGTTCTACCAGTCTCCTCTTTCACTATATCCCATATTGTTTTTATTTTGCTCCCTGACATTGCTATCTTCTTCTCGTAGTGTATTTGTTTAGATGCCTGAATTACTTTTTTTAATATTTTACAGTATTCCTTGTATTTAGCTAAATCATCAGTATTAGAGCTATTCTAGGTCGACTGATACATTTTCCTTTTTGTCTAAGAGGAAATCTTTATTCCTTGTGTAATCCATGGTTTTATTATAGGCTTCTGTTTAATTTGAGTAACTTTTAGAGGAAAACAGTTTTCAAACATGGTACTGACTTTGTTCATGAATGTATTATATTTTTCATTCGTGTCATGGGCACTATAAACATATTTCCAGTTCATATCTTTGAGCAGTTTTCTAAAACACTCAAGTAAGAAATAAATCTCGTATGATATCGTTGGCTGGCAAATTCCACAGGGTTGGTTTAACCGTCTGTCGGGAAGTGTGTTCTTCCTCCGTGCATATTGGCCTCTTTGCTACCGGATATATGAGAGTTGTATCGCATGTATATTTGTGGAGTGTCGGTGGGTGAAATGCATGCGTGTACAGTGTATAGTTATGTTTGTGATGTATAATTGTGAGGGGAGAAGGGAGAGGGTGGAACCTAGTGACGGCAAATAGCATCAAGGCAGCTGCCAGGCTTAATGTCCATATCCTACGAACGGATCCCCATCTCCAATGTCGTATGCCATCACTACATAGGACCTGAGGAGAGGACTGGATATTGACGCAAAGTCTAGTTATCAGGAGCTTTACGCCACCACCTCTCCTCTCCTTGCTAGCGAAATACCGGCAGCGGAAATTTGACCCAAGGCTAGGGTTCGAACCGCCATATCTCGGTGTCGAGCACCACTGCGTAGGCGTGCTTTAGCGACCTCGGAGCAGCCAAGTGATAAGGAGCAGTATAAACATGTAATCAATCCCTTACAATAATAGCACTGCACTTGCATTCAAGCTGAGCGGAATTCCAAAATTCGACAAACTAGATTTAATTTTCATATTTTGTGGATATTAGGATTAATAATGGAATGTCTAAAATAAATTAACGGCAACGTTAAAAGATCATAGGCACACCCTTCGCTCCCAGTCAAAAATTACAAATCATTGAATACAGAAATACTATGGCGAGGGAAACGTAACGAAGAAGTGCTTCATTCATGTAGGAAAAGTTCCTGTCATGTCAAACTTGCGATGGCAGATACACGTTTTAAAATTTGTCTGCGCCTATAAAGTTAAAATAAACGTATTGTATAGTGACAGAACGCAAAAAGTTTTTCAAAGATGGATTGGTGATAGCAAATTGTCACTGCTAACACTATAAGTCGCAGACTATGCAGTTTACTATGTGGAATGTATCAGGTGACAGTGTCTAACCAGTGTGACGGCGGGAGAACCCGGTGTTGGGCAAAATAAAAGCGGCCCGCACGAACGAGAAAGAGAGACTAGTTAGATGGCAGAACGGAAGTTATCCATGTGAACTGTGTGACATCATGGCATCATATAATCGTGACTAGGAGCGCTAGGTCGCTATCTTTACAAGTGTGAATAATATAGAATTACGTACTAATATCTAATCGTATAAAAGTTTTACAGAATGCTACGGTGCTTAAATTCTAATTCCTTATTCAACGTCAATTGTGCATTTTCCTTTCATATCTAAAAATTCCTACATCTTCTATTATTCAAAATATTGCTTTTTTTATGCAGTATTTTTAAATTTTCTGAAGGTACGCAAATCCGCCGAAATGGCGTCAACTAAAAAAAGTAAAACTACTTGCACCAGACGACCGATCCACCCAACGGAAGGCCCTCGCCACACAACATTTTATTTGATTGAAATGCAGTATACACCAGTATAGGTGCGCTACTTATGCAGATCGGAGATTATTTAAGTTAACGTCTGCCTGAAATCTAATTCGAAATGACCTTCCAGTTTGCCCTAGATACTTCTTAGGCCAATCATTGCAAATAATGCTGTAAACACCTCCTTCATTATATTTGTTTACCACAGCTTTTTCTTTGTGCCTGAGTTTCACTCCTAGATGCGAAAAAATAAAATACGCTGGATTATTGTTTTTAGGTCTTATACATCTACCAGTTTTTTCGGATACTACACCTAGATATGGTATTCTGCAAAACACAGAGCGTTTCTTTATCTGCTCGGCTGGTATAAACGTTTTAAATCTGGCCCAGATTCGCTACAGGAGGAAGATTTTTCTTTTTCAGTATTTCTTCCTCCCCGTAGCGGATCAGAGGCAGAATTTATAACGCTTATATCAGCGGAGCAGACAACGAAACGCTCTATTTTTTGTAGAAAACCACATCTGGGTGCAGTATCCCAAAAAAAGTGGCTGAGGTACTAGACCTAAAATCATTATTCCAGCGTATTTTATTTTTTCGGATCTACGTGAAAAACTCAGTCACAAGCAAAAACTGTTGTAAATAAATATAATGAAGCTGGTGTATACTGCATTTCAATCAAATAAAATGTTGTGTGGCGAGGGCCTTCCGTTGGGTGGATCGGTCGTCTGGTGCAAGTAGTTTTACTTTTTTTAGTTGACGCCATTTCGGCGGATTTGCGTATCGATGAGGATGATATGATGCTGAAGACAACACAAAACTCAGTCCCCGAGCGAATAAAAACTCCGACCCAGCCGGGAATCGAATCTGGGCCTCTCGCGTGGCATTCTGCTGCGTTGACCACTCAGGTACGGAGAATGATTGCTGTAAGAAATATACAGGGCAAACTGGCATGTCATTTCGAATTACGTTTCAGGACCTCCTTAACTTAAATAATCCCCGATCTGCATTGAAAGCGCACTTACACGAAGAGGGGATCAACGTCACAAGCTCTTTAGAGAAGTTAGAAATATTTCATAAGAAAGAAAAAGCCATATTTTGAATAAAAGAGGAAGTAGAAATTTTCTGATATAAAAACAAAATACACAATTCACGTTGAATAACCTACCGGAATTAAAGCACAATAGCATTGTGTCTAACTTTGATTATTTGTACTATTAGGTATTAGCACGTAATTCTGTATTATTCTCACTTGTAAAGGTATCTATCCAGCACTGCTAGTCATAGGTATATGATGTCATTGTGCCTCACGGTCCACATGGACAGCTTCTGCTCCGCCAGCCAGCTAGCCTCTTTGTCTTTTACTTTGTCCAAAACCGGGCTAACCTGCAGTCACACCATTAAGACTGTGCCAACTGGTACAATGTACGCAGTAATTTGCATAGACCGCGACTAATCGTGTAGCAGTGACAATTTTTAATCGCCAATCCGGCCCCTTTAAAAACTTTTAGTGTCCTCTAACTATAAAACATTTTTCTTTTTTTCTTTTTAGATGCAGGCAAATTTTAAAACATGGCACTGTAACCGCAAGTGTCACCTATCAGTAATTTTTCCTACGTGAATGGAGTACGTTTTTGTTACCTTTCGCTCGCCGTACTACTGACAATATTCACTGAATAGTAAAATTTGACGGGGAGCGATTGATATGCCTATGATCTTTCAACGTTGTGAGTTTATATTACACGTTCTTTTGTTAATTTTGATACGTACAAAATGTGGAGGCACCTTACGTTGCTTTTTCTCATGTAGATCGCATCTGATGATGCGGCCTTAGGTCAAGAACACGGTTTTGTTTTCAATAAACAATAATTTTACCAGCTTTTAACGGAATTCTTCCTTACATTATGAATTTTAAGAGGCTCATTTCGTCTATTAATAGTAGTCATTTGCTTCTAAACTACATTGGAATCACTGGAGTATAATTTTACGTTATTGACACTGTTCACAAGATTTATAAGCACTTTTTCATTGAAGCCAACGAAGTGTCTTCTTACAGAGTGCGAAAGTGCGCTTCGTACCTGCACAGTGAGATACACATAAACTACATTAAACTGGCAAATACCACTTTTGTATCGATAATTCAATATAACGGTATCATCTGAAGCCTTCATGGAGTATAGCATTAGAATGACGTTACAAAGAGTGGTATTACTTATAATGTTTAGTCGTCAAGTAACATCTTTTGGGTGATGATGTACTACCACGGCTGTACGACAGACTACTGTAAACTAACAACCAGTAGTCATAGTTAAGGTCAAGTCAAATCGCCAACGGATAACAATCATTAGTAAGTCACACATACTGAAACGGTAGATGATCCAAATAGGATTAATTTAGATATTCTACTTTAAAATATTGTTTAATTTTCAGTTTCGCAGTAGAACGATGGGCGAATACCAACATGGAAAATAAAGGAGACACTCATGACGCAGAAGCAACTACGGTACTGGATACGAGTATACATGCTGGATGTTTTATACAATAAGCAAACTGAACTGAACTATCTTCCAGCTGATGTTAATGAAAGGTCCCTGGACAGGTATTGCGTCCTCAAGGATCCGTAGAAGTATTTGTTTTAGTTTTTAGGAAAACTTGGTGTATCGAGACTTGTATTCAGAACAATATTAATTTCACAAGCGTGCCAGCTCCCTCTACTTGTTCTTGAGTTCCAGAAGGCTGTACCCAGCGGTGGTTAGGTTGACACCATGTCTCGACTTCTGGAATATCTTTCATACTGACACGTAAGGAATTTTGAAACAAAATAGCTACTGCACCAGGTCTCACCAAAGACATGAATGAACTCAAAATTTTCTACCAGGCTTAACTTTTTAAATCGTCTCAATGAAGAGAGGTCGTAAGCGTTGAACATCGGGTAGAACGTGGCAAATGTTTCCGTATAGAGAGCGTATAAATGGTTCAGTGCGATATACGGGTAGCCTTACGAAATGGTCCATGGACCACGCAGTTGAGCAGAAATATTTCATTTGGCTTCAGTATTGTGAATTTGCAAACGCACTCCCATACTGTCAAAGAATTTCAGATGATTCATAGTATAGACTAATTTAATACCATGCGCCAAGATAGTCAAATGTGAGTAGCGTTATAAGAATGCAGCTTTTTAAAAAAATCACTAGGGATAATCGTTACGGTAAATTATTTTGTGTTCACATCTCAAGCCACTGATATTTCATTAACTAAATAAAAAAAAAGTAATCAGAGGTTATCACGTAAACTACTCGTACTCGTTATGGAATTAGCCTTGGAAGCTGTGCATTTTTGCTGGGCCACCACCTGAAAATGCTGATGTGGGAACTATTCTACAGATTAATAGCCCAAAAGCGTCTTGTTAAGTTCAAAATTCCAAATTTACCAATGTTTAATCAATTTCTAGGATCCTACCGGTGTTGGCCAGGTCTCTTAGAGTTTCTAGTAAAACTTACACACATTTAGCTAGCACGGACATATGTTCTTATCTCATCAAAAATTAAACTTCACACAGAACAGAAGAAGTGAACAAAAGTTTCGTCACTTAACTAAGTAACAAGTCACATAGCTGTTACGAGTATTAGTCACAAACATTGTTAAAATGATCAAACACATCTTTTGATTGTCTAATGTTCATTACTGTAAACAGTTCTCCCTGACTGGTTTGCACGAATGGAGATGCAACTCAAAAGGTTCCCAAGACTGAGCTAGACGAAGACGAAGGCCATGAGCGAGATTAACAGAATGAGGGAAAATCGTGCGTGGTTGGGCCTTATAAAAACTCGCTCCAGGATAGTAATTGAACTTTGCTAATTTATAACAGTTTACAAATGCCGTAGATCAAAGAGTTCATCTTTTTTTGGTCACTGATTTTGTCATTATAGTTTGTTTGCATATTATTTCTCATGAGCAGCATCTCTGAAGGTATGCAGTATTAATTTATGCCTACACAATGGGAATCCCTGGCTAATGGCCATGGGATCCATCTTGTATGTTAAAATTTAATTATTGAAAATTTAGTAAGTTTCAATTAAGGATCCTTGCTCATTAATCTGTATACCAAAAGATTCAGAAAAATCTGGCGATCATAAGCATATTAACAGATCCCGGAAATCTGATCTACAGAGTGCCCATAAAGTAAGTACCCATTTTGCGGAAAACGCACATGTGGGTTATTTCTGTTACAGGTACCATGAAGAGACATCATAATATTAACAACTGCCAAAAGAATCAAAATTCTGGAATATCGTTTACGTGGCGAAACCTATGCGGAGGTTCAGAGGCTGTTTGAGAGAAAGTATCGGAAGGATGCCCTCACAAGACTTGCCATTCGGAAGCTCGTCAACAGATTCCGGTGTACAGGGTCTGTAGCTGATGAGAGACGCGTTGGGCGACCACCGGTCACCCACAATCTGTACAGCGTGTGAGGGAAGCTGTCGAAAGAAGTCCAACGGCATCTACCCGCCGGCTGAGTCGTGAACTATCCATGCCGAAATCCACAGTGTGAGAAGTGCTTCCCTGCATCCTTAAAAAGAAGACACATCATATCCAGGTGCTTCACCATCTAGAGAATGAAGACCATGCACCCCTAGCAGCCGTGTGTCATGATATGTTGGAGGCTGTAGCTGAGAAGGACCTGATGAATCATCTTATGTTCAGCGACAAGGCGACATTTCTTATCTGCGGCGTCGTCAAGAAACACAATTGCCGGATCTGGGCAGAGGAACAACCCCATGAATTATACAATGAAGGCTTTCACGACCGAATGGTACTGTTGTTGATAATTCTTCCGGGCTATATGGCCGTGGTCCATGGAATACTTCTATTCCTAACGTTTCGTCCTATACTACGTTGGACATCCTCAGAGGTATGGCTGGTCCTGTTGAGTCGTGCCGACTGACGAGTCGGGCGTCGGAGAGCGGCCTAAATACCGAGGAAAGTGGGCGTGGTCTAGCTTGCACATACCAGCAGAGAGAAAACTAGTCAAAGATAAAATGTAAATATCGATAATAGTCCGTCATAGATAAAAATCACTTATCGATTCTGTAACGGCACTGTCCATATCCAGCTTAATTTCAAGACCTCTTCTATTAAAATTATCTTCTTGTTTATAAATTTCTACAGCCTCCCAATACAGTCGTGGATAATAGTTCGTGGTAGCACTCTCCGACGCCCGACTCGTCAGTCGGCAGTACTCAACAGGACCAGCTATACCTCTGAGGATGTCCAACGTAGTATTGGACGAAACGTTAGGAATAGAAGTATTCCATGGACCACGGCCATATAGCCCGGAAGAAGTATCAACAACAGCCCCATGAATTCACTGAGTGGCAAAGGGACTCTCCCAAAGTCAATGTGTGGCTTGATCTCATGAAAGATAGGTTCTATGGGCCGTTTATGTTTGCTGAAAAGACAATACCGGAGCAACCTAACTGTACATGCTGCAGTTGTTCTTGGAGCCACAGTTGCAACAGGATGGTATCCTTGCATCTGTCATGTATCAACAAGATGGAGCACCACCCCACTATGCAAACATTGTCCAGGACTACCTCAACGAGACCTACCCTAAGAGGTAGATGGGAAGAGCTGACGGTTGCGACGGGGCGGTAAATAAGGAAGTGCGGTTGCAATGTTCACGCGAATGTGCACATACAAATGCTGGTTAAAAATGTTATTGCAAATTTTGGCTCTCACGTAAGTCTCAGGAGATGATTTCCACACTTGGTGCATTAATACACTGTTCCACACCAGCGCATTAGTTATAGTTTTTGAATTAATTATTCACTCAGACATGAGTACAGTTTATGCTAGGGAACAAAAATCAGGTGATTATTATAGCAAAAGCAGTTTTCCACGACCCAGTTCAATCACTATTTATTGGCGTTGTCCTTTTCTTTCACACAATGAAATTAGCACTAGTGAGACGGTTTACAGTTTTACTTTAATAATAATTTGACTCCGAGCCCACAATAGCAGTAATGTAGGCTGCTATAAACGAAAATTACTCAATCAATTCGAACAGAATCACAAGTCCCTGTGTCCTCTTTGTTCTAGCAGTTATGGCGCAAAATCAAAGATCGCCACATGTTCACTTACGCCCATGTATGCCTCGTAAATCGCACTCACACAAATAATCGTAGCACTTCCATTTCACCAAATATATGTTTGCAAACTTGCACTATTAAACAATACTCATTGTCGAAATAAATTGGCGCGAGAAAAAATTCTCAAACGACCACATGGGTCACCCAAAAGTGGGGCTTGCTCGCCACCCACCCTCCAAAACGACTGACCAATGACTGGCCAACGACTGCCCCTTGGCCAATCTCACCAGTTAAGGTTACAAATTTTGATACATACATCCCTCGACAGAAATAAGTATACCATCGGAACCGCGCTAAAAGGTACATCTCATTTATCATCTTACATTAATTTCTAGGATTATTCTATCACTCGTAAATCAAGTTTTAGTTTTTGCAAAATTTCGCCACTTAGAGCAGATTTGTTTGTTGACATCTGTGCTCCAAAGTTTTAACATTTTTAATTGCATATAGCCCCGTTTTTAGACGTAATCTATAGCGATCTACACACTTAGCTGCTCAAAATCTTCATATTTATAATAATTAATTACTTATGGGCGATAAATGTTAATAATAATTTGCAAACAATGAAAACTATCGCAAGTTAAGTGTATAGTATAACTTAACTAGTTTTAAATACGTGTGATGCGACCCAAAATATTATATAGTGCCGTTATTTACGTCATGAATTTTCTACTGAATTTTATAAACAATTTTTCATCAAACTTTGTTTATCGCTCTTCACGGGCTTAATTATTTATGAATCTTAACATATGACTACGGCACTCGATCTGCTATGACGAAACGTTTTTAACGAGTGCTCGCTCATCCCTGTAAGTTGTTATTTGCTATTTTTATTAATCTTTCCTGATATTAACCGATTTTGAGGTTAGTATAACTTTTGCGTCTCGTGACTTGAAATAAAGATCGATCTTTCAGAAGTTGCATATTGCTGACCACAATCGACTGCCGCATCGCTCTTAGCCGTACGTTACATAGTTTTCGCGTAATGCGCGAAAAACCAAACAATGCCCCAAGCTGCGGGCCACGTGGCCGCCAGGCGGCAGAAACCATCCCACCGACCGTTGCAAATCCCGCGCGGGCGCGCCACGCGCTTCCGCGAATCGTGCACCGTGTAACGCGCTCGCTCTCCACAAAGCAATCCTTGCATACTAGACCTACTCATCTAGTAAGGGGGTTTGTACCGTCACAAGGTCGCATGTGGACTGCTCACTCCACCGACCTCACTCCCCTGGACTTTCTTTGTGTGGGGTTTCATCAAGAATCGAGTTTATGCTACCAGGGTCCCACATTTGAACGAAGTGAAACGGCGAATACGAGAGGCATGCTTGCTAATAACCCCTCAAATGTTACAGCGCGTGTTCCAAGCAACCAGAAGGCGATGGGAATGTGTGTTGCCAAGGTAGATGTGTTGAACAGTATTAGCTACTCCCTCTAAATATAATGTTTATTTTATTGTAGCACATCTGGAAAATGAAAATGGATACTCACTTTATGGGCACCCTGTGTAATCAGCATCGAATGTTTGGACCAGGTGAAATCATCAATTAATAATAACTTTTAAACTAGTTATATTTTGATAAATGCAAACATTTCGCTGAAAAGATGAAAAGTGGCTCTTTAATTTGGAAGTTCACTTCCCTTCTGAATTTACCTATTAGTTCATGAGATTTTTTTCTATGGATAAATTGCCATAATTTCTGACGAAAGTAATCAGCTCATTGCAACCAGGACAACAAACTGAATGATCTGAATAGTGAAGTATTGTGGGCGGTATTTGTTTCTACTATTTTGATAATGTACAAACTATGTGCTTATTGTAAGAACTTTAACATAGAAATTTTTAAAAGAAAGTGAAATTGTATGTAGCTCTTCATACATGAAATATGAGGGCATACAAAGTAGAATGGTGGGGGTCAACCTGCTCTGTCACAAAATTCAAGCGCCAGACTGAGGTACTGCGTAGTAAGTGGCATCTAAAACTCTTTTCATGAGTCACTATGAATAATTCACCCTGTATTTACGATATTTATGAGATTTTATTGAAAGAAGTTGGAAGTAATTTAAAAAAAAGATCCATACTGAAGTTTATTTAACGAACATCCAACATCCACAACTAAAACATTCATGTTGAGTAAAAACAACGCTGCAGTTGCGTGATTACTTTACTTAAAAAGGACGACCGTCATCGTAACATTAGTTACATCATTAGCTGAAATCCTGAATAGAAAGAAACTGTGGAGTAATATCAAGAAGTAACAACTTTGGATAAAGAAAACGTCAGATGTTGGCCAAAAGTGACTGAATGCAAGTAATAAATACTATGGCAGTAAACAATACTAACAATCACAAGATGATTCTGGAGTACATTTGATATTAAGCTTTTCCTCTGATTCTCAGAATTTCACTGCATTCTAAAAACACTGTGGCACTACACGGTAAATTACCCTTAGCACAGCGTGAGGGCATATGTACATTAGTTCCGTTAGGTAAGTGTACCCCCGTGAGGGCCCATTTTTGTAAGACGAGACGCTCTGTTACCAGAATTTTATCCAACATTTCAGAGTCGCATAAGAAACGTAACAGCGATGTTCTTAATGTTAGAGAAGAACCAGAGATTTACCGTGCCTTCAAGCAACTTCTTAGTCATACTCTCAACAACTAATTTGAACTGAAACAAAAATCTATCTTGGTTAATTTTAATTATTTCAGTGGGTAACTCGATTCACCTGTTCGTGCAATTCCTCCCTCTCCCTCTCCCCCTCTCCTTCCCAACCCCCTGTCTTTGGGTCTGTCTGTGGTTTCATATTTTATGGAATTTTAACATTTTAAATAGTCCCAAATCACGCCATTTTTGCCATCCAATAGTATCCAGTTTATAATCTACACTCCTGGAAATTGAAATAAGAACACCGTGAATTCATTGTCCCAGGAAGGGGAAACTTTATTGACACATTCCTGGGGTCAGATACATCACATGATCACACTGACAGAACCACAGGCACATAGACACAGGCAACAGAGCATGCACAATGTCGGCACTAGTACAGTGTATATCCACCTTTCGCAGCAATGCAGGCTGCTATTCTCCCATGGAGACGATCGTAGAGATGCTGGATGTAGTCCTGTGGAACGGCTTGCCATGCCATTTCCACCTGGCGCCTCAGTTGGACCAGCGTTCGTGCTGGACGTGCAGACCGCGTGGGACGACGCTTCATCCAGTCCCAAACATGCTCAATGGGGGACAGATCCGGAGATCTTGCTGGCCAGGGTAGTTGACTTACACCTTCTAGAGCACGTTGGGTGGCACGGGATACATGCGGACGTGCATTGTCCTGTTGGAACAGCAAGTTCCCTTGCCGGTCTAGGAATGGTAGAACGATGGGTTCGATGACGGTTTGGATGTACCGTGCACTATTCAGTGTCCCCTCGACGATCACCAGTGGTGTACGGCCAGTGTAGGAGATCGCTCCCCACACCATGATGCCGGGTGTTGGCCCTGTGTGCCTCGGTAGTATGCAGTCCTGATTGTGGCGCTCACCTGCACGGCGCCAAACACGCATACGATCATCATTGGCACCAAGGCAGAAGCGACTCTCATCGCTGAAGACGACACGTCTCCATTCGTCCCTCCATTCACGCCTGTCGCGACACCACTGGAGGCGGGCTGCACGATGTTGGGGCGTGAGCGGAAGACGGCCTAACGGTGTGCGGGACCGTAGCCCAGCTTCATGGAGACGGTTGCGAATGGTCCTCGCCGATACTCCAGGAGCAACAGTGTCCCTAATTTGCTGGGAAGTGGCGGTGCGGTCCCCTACGGCACTGCGTAGGATCCTACGGTCTTGGCGTGCGTCCGTGCGTCGCTGCGGTCCGGTCCCAGGTCGACGGGCACGTGCACCTTCCGCCGACCACTGGCGACAACATCGATGTACTGTGGAGACCTCACGCCCCACGTGTTGAGCAATTCGGCGGTACGTCCACCCGGCCTCCCGCATGCCCACTATACGCCCTCGCTCAAAGTCCGTCAACTGCACATACGGTTCACGTCCACGCTGTCGCGGCATGCTACCAGTGTTAAAGACTGCGATGGAGCTCCGTATGCCACGGCAAACTGGCTGACACTGACGGCGGCGGTGCACAAATGCTGCGCAGGTAGCGCCATTCGACGGCCAACACCGCGGTTCCTGGCGTGTCCGCTGTGCCGTGCGTGTGATTATTGCTTGTACAGCCCTCTCGCAGTGTCCGGAGCAAGTATGGTGGGTCTGACACACCGGTGTCAATGTGTTCTTTTTTCCATTTCCAGGAGTGTATGTTGCAGTATTTGACAACGTAATCTAGTGTGTACGCGATTCCTGGTACTTTTCACACACTCAAGAGTCCGCCTGGAGCTTTGCGCATACACCACCTGCCTAGTGGCTCATCATTTGTTTCCGCAGCAGTTGGCGGTCAGCTGCGGTGCTGTCCAGTACTCAATGCCTCGGATCCATTAGGACGTGGTATGGTTTTCTCCATTTTTTTCTTTTTTTTCCTTCCTTTCCTACTACCTCACCGCATTTAAACGGTCTAATTACATTGTTTTTTTTTTTTAGGTTCCGGCTATTTGCCCCCTTCTATATCAGTTTGTCGTGGGGTGGGACATGATTTTTAGAATGTCGTGAAATTCCAGGCATCGGGAGAAAAGTTTAATATCAAATGTTCTCCAGCATCATGTTGTAATTGTAAGTATTGGTCATTGCCGTATATTATATCATCCGCATTCAACAATTTTTCGAAAACATCTGACGTTCCTTTCATCCAAGGGTGTCACTTCCTGGTATTTTTTCACGATTTCTTTCTATTCTTGACCTAATGATGTAACTAACATTACGAACCGAGCGGGGTGGCGCAGTGGTAAGACACTGGACTCGCATTCGGAAGGACGACGGTTCAATCCCGCGTCCGGCCATCCTGATTTAGGTTTTCCGTGATTTCCCTAAATCACTCCAGGCAAATGCCGGGATGGTTCCTATGAAAGGGCACGGCCGACATCCTTCCCCATCCTTCCCTAATCCGATGAGACCGATGACCACGCTGTCTGGTCTCCTTCCCCAAACCAACCAACCAACATTACGAAACAGGTCGCGCTTTTTAAATAAAGTAATCATACAGCTGGAGTGACGTTCTTATTCAGCATGAAATTTCACAGTGCAAGAGCGTGACAGTAATAAGTTACTTGATCAGCACCTATTCAAGGTGGATTAACGGGAAAATTTTGCGTCTCCAGTTTAATGGTTCCAGAACTTCCTTATGAAGAAAAAGATTGCAATGTTAGTGAAATAGTAAATGGAAATAAAATAAGAGTGATATTACGAATTTTAGAAGACGTAGTTACAGTTTTCAGTCTGTAGACTGGTTTGATGCAACCCGCCTCTACAGCAAGGCTCATCATCTCTGCGTTAACTACCTGAACTTCAATGACACTGCCGTTTTTCTTCCCCATCCTTGAAACAGTCCTAGTTTCTGCACCATCCCTAATGATCTCGACGTCGACGGGACGTTAAACCCCAATCTTCCTTCCTTTGTCACAAAATAATTTCTGTTCTTGTCTGTACTGTTTATCGTGTACGTTTCACTTCTTTATAAGGCTACACGACAAGCAAATAATTTTATGTAAGACGTCATAAAATGCATATCTATATTTCATACTTAGATTATTTGTCTTTTTCACTAAACCTTTTCTTCCGATGGACGGTATGCAGTTTATATCCTGTCTAGTACTTTTAGTGTCTCATTTTCTAATACAATTGCCACAGTACCACCTGAGTTCATTCGGCTACGTTCAGTACCCTAATTTTAAGTTTATTGATGTTTAAATTATAATTTCTTTTCAAGACAGTAGCAGTTCCACTGAATTGATAATTCAAGTCCTTTGCTGTGTTCATTTCTTTTTCCTGAATTTCTATTATTTTTCCATCCTCCTTGGTTTCTTTTACTGCTTGCTGTCAATGCAGAATGAAAAATACGGGGAATAGGCTACTACTCTGTTTCAATCGTGCCACATCCCTTTTCATGTACTTTGACTCTTACAACTGCAGTGTGACTGAATAATTGCTGTGCGTGATGATGACAGATACGCGGGTATTTTACGCCAAAAATCTTTCTCTGGGAACTACAGTCATTACAGGTTTTTGTGCATAGTCCGACGGGATAGTTAGTGGAACGCAACTGAGTCTCAAGATATCCTACAGACAGTAATACAGTTCAGAGCGTCAAGCTAGCCTGTCCGTAATAGTTCTCTTGAAGATGTCCTCAATGCACTTAGATCTGTAGCGTGTGTACCATCAAAATGCCCGCGTAATTAACCAAGACATAAAACTGAGGAACGTCGTAAATGGGTTCCGGTAGATAACACCGAATCTCTCTTCAATATGAATGACAATGCTAAACCCAATAAAATTACATATTCCCCGAACTGAGAAATTCAGCCATAACTAGCGTGATCACCAGGAATGAATTTCGATGGGATTAGAAGTAAAATTCTCGTTATTGTTATAGCATTTGAGGCCACTGTTATTGAGGAATGGAAAGTAACCTCATTTAATACAAAGAATGGTTCAAATGGCTCTGAGCACTATGGGACTTAACTTCTGAGGTCATCAGTCCCCTAGAACTTAGAACTACTTAAACCTAACTAACCTAAGGACATCCCACACATCCTACGACCGTAGCGGTCATGCGGTTCCAGATTGTAGCGCCTAGAACCGCTCGGCCACCCCGGCCGGCTCATTTAATACATTATACGCAGGTAAGCGTCTGTGTGAACCGTTCACGAATTCCTTACACACTAAATGGCAGAAATTACGATCGATACGTCTTATTTAGAGTTCCTAATTTAGTTCAAACTTGAGAAGGAAATGGAATGATCACATACGCTCAGTCGTACGTAAAGCAGATGGCAGACGTTGGTTCATTGGTTTATTGCTAGGGAATTACAATCAGTCTACAAAGGAGATTGCTTACAAGCAACTCGTGCGACAGAAAAAAAAAGAGAAGCTTCTTCTATTGGGAATCAGGAAGGAACATTGCGAACCTCCACCGCTGTTCTATTTGTGTGTTAGACATGCTCCACGTGAGGTCAGCGAGGTTTGTGTGCGTCCGTCTTCACTATGGAGGCAGAGAGAAAGGGTCAGTGCGGTTTAGTGCTATTTTTGACTACGTAAGATGTCTCAGGAAGTGAAATTCGTACCTGAATGTCTGCTGTATATGGTCATCACTGAAAGTCACGTGCTCGTGTGTTTGAGAAAAATAAACGATTTCGAGAATGTCGGGTGAAGTTTAAAATCAGCAGTCCACCAGAACAAGCTCTTCGTGTCATTACGCTTCTACCATTGTTGAGGTGGATTCTGCCGTCAGTAGCGGCTGCGGACGGTCGAAGATATTCGGTTCGTGTTGGGAATCAGTCACGGTATCCCTCACTCCATCAGGACGGAGCACCTAAGGTTCCTGAAAATCTGTAGGCAGTGTGTTCCCCACAGCCTGACGGAAGAAGGGAAGTAGAACAGAATGTCCCGGGAGATGAAACATGGTGCCACACTTTTGAACCGGAGATCATGCGTCACAGCCAACAGTGGAAGTACATGCATTCACACCCACCATAAAAATCCACAGGCGTGCACACCAGTACTGTAAAAGTCATGATGACCTTCTTCACTGACTGCAAGGGCCCTCTGGTAACTGACGTTCTGGAACACGACCCCACAATTAACGTACAGCAATACGTTGACACAGCAAAAACTGAAGCTCGTCATCAAGCCCAAACACCCAGAAATGTTGACGAATATCACCATTCTTTTGCTGGATAATGGCCGCCCACATGTTGCAGAGGTCGTTTCGACTACGCTGCAGACGTTTCGCTGGGAAGCCCTTACACATCCTCCACACACTCCCGATCTCTCCTCATGGGATTTCCTTGTTTTTGGAGCCCTGAAGAAACACATTTGTGGCCGTAGATTTCATTCGCACGGAGGAGTGAACACCTGGATACAATCATGGATCCGTACTTAACAGGAAATATTTTTCAGTGAAGGCATTGATGTCTCATAATGAGATAAATGTATTAACAGTTATGGCGATTATTTTTGAAATAATGAACAGTTTACTTACTTTTTTCATGTGCTCCGTTTTCATTTGACTGCCTCTTATAGAATATTGCTGAAGTGTGTGGGGCTCGTACAAAATAGGGCTAACAAGAGATAGTGAAAGTATGATGGCAGTACGAATGGTTGCAGGGTTATCTGACCTGTGGGAGAGTCATTGAGAAGCCGAAAGAAGTGAACTGATAGACACTTGCAGATGGACGCAATCTAATCAGTGAAAACTTACTTAACAAAATTTCTAGCAGCTACATCTACATCTTCATCACTACTGTGCAGTTCACATCAGTGTGCACTTCAAAGGGTTCATAGACCACTTTCAGACTGTTTACCGACTGTTACACTCTGGAATCGCACATGGGAAAAACGAACGCCTAAACATTTTCCTGCGAGCTCTAATTTCTTTTATATTATGGCGATAGTCATTTCTTCTTATGTACATGGCGGTCAACAAAATATTTTCACATTCGGAGGAGAAAGACAGTGATTGAAATTTTTTGAAAAGAACTCGCCGCAATAAATACTGCCTTTGTTTGTTATTAAAGCCAAGCTTGAGTATCTTATCTGTGACACTCTGTCTCCTATTTTTCGATAACACGCTAAGAGTTGCTCTTCTTGCAACTTTTTTCAATGTCCTCCTTCGATCCTATCTCGTCAGGATCCCACACCGCGTGGAAGTACTATAGCAGAGGAAGGCAGTGAAGACAATCTCTTTAGTAGATGGATTTGCTGATATTCTAAGTATTCAGACAATAAAACGCAGCCTTTAGTTCATCTTCCCTACAATGTTTTCTATGTGATGGTTCAAATTTTAAAGCACAAACTTTAAATAATGAATATAGAAATATATAGTACTACAATCCCTTGCGTACTGCACTAGTGGGGATTGTGAGGGCATGATTAGATTAATTACAGAGCGTACAGACTCGTTTAAACACTCTATCTTCCCGCTCTCCACTCGTGAATGGAACGGGAAGAAGTCCGGTAATTGGTACAATGAGAGTACAGTGTGCAATGCACTTCACAGTGTTTTGCAGAGATGGAGATGTGTATGAATACAGGAAAGAGAATAACAGTTGCGCTTTAAACGACGTGTGACAGTCTCGTCTGTTCCACTTTCATCAGTAAAATACTTGAAACATTTGTTCGTCGTCTAGAGATTCTGTTCAGTCAGAATTTCAATCTATTATTGAGAATGAAATCACCGCGAGTACTGTGTCTATTTATTACCGAAGTGTAAGTTTCAAAGGAAAAGTTACAGACATTTATACACAAGCAAGAAGTAACTGTTGCAACAGGATCGTAATAACTACAGATAACTTAAATATCATAGCAAGATGCTCCGTAAAATTCCATATAGAGCTGCGAGCGTTGCGCGGAGAATCTCTTCTGCACGTAGAACATGTCTTGACGCATATTAATATTTCACGGTTCGGGTAACATCCCCCGAGAGGCCCTCGGAAGGAGATAAATGTCTCAGTCTATATTAGAATTTTTTTCTCTAAATGATGGCGTGTTTATGAATTTTTGCGAAGAGCGTAAGGCGTCGCTGAAGACAAATGGAGGTGGATCAGCCGCTAGTGATGGATGAGGCGCTCGCAGTGCCTTAGATTGCTATCTGGTTGGCCACTGGCTAACCTAATTACTCACATTATTATCCGAGCGCCTGACATTATACTCTGTGTACTGCCGGTGCAATGGCAAATACAGGTGCCTCTTTCGAAACAGAGGGAAAAAAAGAGAAAATGAACAGTCAGCGCCGTTCGCATTCTCCTCGGAACCATTAATAACGGCACAACTGACGGGATTCGGTGCAGGGTATTGGTCGACGATACGGGTCGGGGAAACAAAAAAATCTCGGGAATCGGACGTGGTCTTTGTTCCTGGTTTCCAGATAATTCCATCGGACGAATCAGGACGGCACGTTGAATCGTAACACAAAAAATTCAGCATTTCTGTGGGTGAAATCTCAGGAGCTTCATGTTAAATACAGTTTGTTTGCGTCTTTGATTTCTGCTAACTGGAGAAACAAGGTTGGGGAGACAGCCTGAGCATGTAAATAAAATACTTCAGTAAGACAGAGCACACAATGTAACCCACTAAGTTCATCGCCGCATGCCAAGTTGTGGCTTTACATCTCACTAACTTCTAGTGTGGGTGTCATTGGTTTCAGTTCAGAACATAAAATTGCTGCTGACTGATATCCATTCTGCGTATTTGTTGTTCACTTTCTTTTATATGATAGACACTTGTACATTAAACGTATATGCACAGATACAGGCATTAGCATAGTTATCGGAATTCGATAATCGAAAGGAAGATGTAGCATATGGACTAGAAAAATTACGTACATTGTTATATGGAGACAGAGTTGTGATATTGTAGCAAAAAATATTATCGATACTTTTATTTAGTATAACTTGTCTGAACCATATTGTTACGTAACATGAAAGTAACTACCAGCAGGAAGAGGCAGTTTTATTTACAAAACAAGTATTTATATGATTGCTGCGGAGGATGGCCAAAAAAACAAACTTGTTAGTTAACTTCTATTTGTATCACTTCGTTTCTTCTGTAATATGACTGTAAAATTTTAAAATGGAAACGGGTGTCATGAACGTGGCGGTAATTCAAGTCTCCGCGTTGCATTCGTCGGTCTCTTTTAAAGAGGTAGTTTATCATTACCTTCGTCTGACAAACGTATAACAAATTTTTTTGACAAATGGTGACATTTTTAGATTTTAAAATTACATTTGTATAGCTATCTTACAAAACGCATTAGTGGAAATTAATATGAGACGTGTCCACCCTTCGCCTTAATGAAGGCTTGAACTCTGCTGGACACATTTCGAATGAAGGACCTCAATGTCTGTGGAGGAATAGCAGACTATTCTTCCTCAAGATCCGAAACGAGACAAGGTAGCGATGTCGGACACTAGGGTCTGGAATAAAGTCGACGTTCGCACTCATTGTAAAGGTGTTCTTTGGGATCAGGTCGGGACTCTAGGCAGGCCACTCCATGTACGGAAAGTTAATGTCCACAAAGCACTGCCTTGCAGATGCTGCTTTATACAGGGACCATTGTCATGATGACGAGAGAAAAATCGTCTCAGAACTGTACTGTTACTGTAAGGACTACACACTGCTATAAAATGTGTTCGTATCTTTCGGCACTTTTGATTTTCTGAATCGCAATAAGGGGACCACACTCTAACCACGAGAAACTCACACATATCGTAGCACCACCTCCTCCGTACTTGACGGTTGCGAATGCACGTAACGGAAGTTAACTTTTTCAAGGTACTCGTCATTCCTGAACCTCTCCATCGTATTACCACAGCGTGTAGTGTGATTCATCATTTCTAATCACTCATGTCCATTCGTTCACTGTCCAGTGGCGTCGCTCTTTAGGAGCATGCACCTCAAGTGTTTGTTAGCACTGACTACAGAAATGTGTGACTAATGAGCTGGCCTGCTGGTAGCACTCGAGAACTCACGAGTGATACCTTTCACTGATTTCATGCGATTTTTTACATCTACATCTACATCTACATACATACTCCGCAATCCACCAGTCGGTGGGTGGCGAAGGATACCTCGTGCCACAACTACCATCTCCTCTCCCTGTTCCACTCCCAAACAGAGCGAGGGAAAAATTACTGCCTATATGCCTCTGTACGAGCCATAATCTCTCTTATCTTATCTTTGTGGTCTTTCCGCGAAATGTAAGTTGGCGCCAGTAAAATTGTACTGCAGTCAGCCTCAAATGCTGGTTCTCTAAATTTCCTCAGTAGCGATTCACGAAAAGAACGCCTCCTTTCCTCCAGAGACTCCCACTCGAGTTCCTGAAGCATTTCCGTAACACTCGCGTGATGATCAAACCTACCAGTAAGAAATCTAGCGTCCGCAGCTCGTGGTCGTGCGGTAGCGTTCTCGCTTCCCACGCCCGGGTTCCCGGGTTCGATTCCTGGCGGCGTCAGGGATTTTCTCTGCCTCGTGATGACTGGGTGCTGTGTGCTGTCCTTAGGTTAGTTAGGTTTAAGTAGTTCTACGTTCTAGGGGACTGATGACCATAGATGTTAAGTCCCATAGTGCTCACAGCCATTTGAACCATTTTGAACAAATCTAGCAGCCCGCCTCTGAATTGCTTCTATGTCCTCCCTCAATCCGACGTGATAGGGATCACAAATGCTCGAGCAGTACTCAAGAATAGGTCGTATTAGTGTTTTATAAGCGGTCTCCTTTACAGATGAACCACATCTTCCGAAAATTCTACCAATGAACCGAAGACGACTATCCGCCTTCCCCACAACTGCCATTACATGCTTGTCCCACTTCATATCGCTCTGGAATGTTACGCCCAAATATTTAATCGACGTGACTGTGTCAAGCGCTACACTACTAATGGAATATTCAAACATTACGGAATTCTTTTTCCTATTCATCTGCATTAATTTACATTTATCTATATTTAGAGTTAGCTGCCATTCTTTACACCAATCACAAATCCTGTCCAAGTCATCTTGTATCCTCCTACAGTCACTCAACGACGACACCTTCCCGTACATCACAGCATCATCAGCAGACAGCCGCAGATTGCTATCCACCCTATCGAAAAGATCTTTTATGTAGATAGAAAACAACAGCGGACCTACCATACTTCCCTGGGGCACTCCAGATGATACCCTCACCTCCGATGAACACTCACCATCGAGGACAACGTACTGGGTTCTATTACTTGAGAAGTCTTCGAGCCACTCACATATTTAGGAACCAATCCCATATGCCCGTACCTTAGTTAGGAGTCTCCAGTCATCCTCTGGAATGCTCGACGGTTCCTTTGCGTCACTGCATGTCGTATTCCTGGTTTTGGTTTAGCTTCCGCTGTGCCTTCGCATTTCACTTCACAATCACATCACCAACATTCGACTTGGGCAGCTACAGAAGGCTTGAAAGATCCCTAATGGATTTGTTACTCAAGTCACATACAATGACTAGTCCACGTTCGAAGTCACTGCTCCTGACCGACACGTTCTGCTCACCAATGCTTTGCTTTTACAGGACTGAGATATTCTTTGTATGCGTTCTTATTAAATTTGTCTGTTCACGAGGTTACTGTGTACTGTGGCGGCGAACATCATGAAGAAACCCTTACAATAGATAACCTCATATTTGGATGATAAGAAAGATATCGAAAATCTTGAAAGCATAGTGCATAAAAGTAATGATACCATTCATTTTATCCTCTCCATTTGTCATATGATTCCCAAGTACTTATAAGCGCTAGCATCGTAACTTAGATTACTGTTATCAAAGTAGTAACAGTAAGCAACATATTCAGTATCTGTAGATGTTCTGTATTGCGTCTGTGGCCCTCCCCCTTCCCTTATGTCTTCTGGGAATGTACTGTTTATCCCACCCTGTTATTTAAGTTTGTAAACTTCATTATTTACGATATCAATAATAACGGAAAAACCAATTCGAATGTGAGGAATGGAAATATTTTCCTATGATTTGTATCCCTCTGGCCATGGCGTCGTTACGTTAAATAGACTCAAAACTGTTTTGGCTGTACTTGCGGAAGAAATGGGACTAAAGGGTGCGGTGGTCAATAACAGACAAAATTAAATATCGCACATTTATCGCGTCTCTAGCCATACCATTACATATCGTGTTGCATTTTAGGTATAGCAGGGGAAACACGTAGCTTAACTCAGTTGCTGTAAACTGTTCCCGGCTCCAGGCTGCCCATCAGCACGGTGCGTATCTCTGCGGTGGAGTCGCGAAGACTGTAAATGAGGCACGGTGCGGCACGCATTCATACGTGCACGCAGCAGTCTCGTTACGAGCAGTGCGCGCGCGCCGACCGTGCAAATTGCCTTAGTTAGACGACGACGCCCGGCCCGAGGCATCGGTGCAACACAGCAGGTCTTCGGCGACCCTTCGGGATCAAATTCCCTATTAACCCCATGGGCCTACTAGTCCTGGTTCTGTGACAGGTCACTGATTCCTGTAAGGTTCTTTAGGAAGGAATCCAAAGAGTCAATCTTTCATATAATGTTTACTGGAAGAGCGTACCTTCAAGGCATGATGCCGACTACTGCACCACATATTTCACAAACTCTATCTGAATTAAAATACTTTCGGTTTCCTACAGTCTGTAATGTACGTATTTGAATAATCTAAAACATAACCTAAGTAGGCCATAACTCCACTTTTCTGGGCAACGTGGAACAGCAACTCATCTTACAATGTGATGCAAAAAGAGACAGCCAGTGTTGCAACAAAAACGGACGTTTATTTTGTCGGTTATGAGTTTCGGGCTCTGCCCATTCTCAAACCAACCAATATTTGCCAAGAAAATGTCCGTTCACAATAGCAGTAAATAAAGTGGTTATATATGTGCATGGTCCTAATTAATGTTGGGACGCTAGTTTGGAAGGACGTTTTACTTGGCCAACACTGGTTGGTTTGAGAAAGGACATAGCCCGAACCCGTCACCGACTAAATAAACATCCTCTATAGTTGCAATTCTGGCTATCTCTTTTTGTATCACACTCACTAAGTAAGTCAGTTGACTACGTTGATAACACAGGTATTTACGGAACGATTAACAGCACATTTTACGATTCTTTAGGTACTTTATATGAATTTCACTTAAGACACAGTTTGTTCTGTTAGGAAGATATCAAATCGCTACGTAAGTCGTATTGCACTTTAAAGTGAAAGTGTCCAGGGCACGCTATATAGCGTTAGTCGGTTCCAGCCCTTTGGAAGCCATCCGGCAAATACTTTCCACATCTATCACAGCGCTGTATAACTCAAATTACCTTTCTGTTTAAATACATGCAATTTGACAGTTCAGTATGTACTACAAGCATTCATTCGTAAAACAAGTACGCGGTCCGAGCTCGGACTGATCCCGGGTAACAGATTCATGGCTGACTGTGTGTAATTGTTGCGTGGTAAATCTTATAATCAAACTCAAGTTGCGAAATCAGCGCACAAGGATGTACACAAAATGTCACGTTTTCTATATGGGAGATGGGGAAGAGTAAAATCCCACAGTCAAAAATGCAGGAAGTCAACGCGGCAAGAGGAAACATTGTTTTCGAAGCTACAGCACTCGATTCTAGATCCATTTCATAGTGTCCATTCTTTTAAAGATATCTTACATCAGTTAAATTTTATTAGCTTCTGTTAGTTACGTCCTTTAGGAGCACTTCGCGAAAGCCATTCGCAAGTCCTGTTCGCTCTCTGGTTACAACAGAATCGCTCCGGTTTCCTATAATAATCACTAGCACTTTACTACACCACTTACAGCTACTGGAATAGCCCTCTGTTGTGCACACAAATATTAATCTACGAATTAAAAATCTTGGATGCTTGGTGGTCTGCAGGTTTCAGGTAACCGTTAACACTACACATTTACACTGTATGACAGTAATGTCAGATGCGACCAAAAATTGTCACTGACTACGATTTGACAGCACTAATATATATTATAATCTGTGTACCACGAGCTACACGCAAGCTAAGCACCACAAAAATTTATAACTGGCTCACATGTAATTGATATAGAGATATATAACATTCCACTGACGATGGGTTACACACAATAATACAGGTTTGACTAATCACCATTTTAAGTGCAGCTCGTAGTGTTTATCAGATCTCCTGTAGCAAAAAAGTACAAATTATCTTGTCACCAAAATATTGTGACTCTGTGGAAGAAAAATATATACTGCCTAACAAGAAAGTGAAGCACCCAGAAGGGGTGGAGGAAACGGAGTGGAACGTCATGAGCTGAAAGTATATGTGATGTTATTAAGGTGATTGCAATATACAGTCAAACTAACAAAGAACTTAGTACAAGCCCAATTATCAGTATGACGTTGCACTCCCTTTGGCCTAGATGCATGCACTGATTTGGTTTGGAAGGCTGCCTCTCCTGAGGCAAGCTGGCCCACAACTTGTTTAACGGTTCCTTGGCATCCTGGATACTGAGGCTGTTACGAATCTGACGTCCGAGCTGCTCCCAAACATGTTCTGTCCGGGGCAGATACGAGAATCTGCTGGCTACGTGAGTACCTCAACATCAGGTAGACAGTGCGTGGTGACACGTCAAATGTGTGGACGAATATTGGCCTGTGAAGAATGGCACCACAATATTGTCGCATGAGGGGTAACACATGAAGTTGCAGTTTTCCCCTGACGTAACGTCCTGCGTCAGGGTTCCCTCAATCATAACCAGCAGTCACCCGAAGTCATACCCGATGGCTCCCCACAACATAGCGGTAGGAATAACACCGCTGTGCGTCTCCAAAAGATTGGAATATCTGAGGAAATGAAGAACCGCGATTGACAGCTGAAAATAATGCGATTCCATTCATCAGCATTCCATGCTTTTCTGTCACAGTATCACTTCAAACACAGCCCTTTTTGCTATAGTGTGAACGGCAATCTGCGCGTGGGACGTTAATTCCCTACTCCGGTTTGCTGGGCTCTGACCATTGATGGAGGGTGGCTCAGAATGTTGCAGGGAGTTCATCACTGGTTATTGGATGTCTTATGCAGATGTGAAGGGGTTACGTATATTTTGTACACAGTACGACGGTACTCGTTTGTGGTGGTCAGACGTGGTCGACCGGAATCTTGACGACGAGTGCGGCAGCACTCACGGTCCCATGCAGTCCACCATCGGCTCACAGTCACATCCCTACGCCCCACAAATCTGGATACTGTACGATTCGACCAGATGACCTAATGGAGACTTACCGTCACGTACTGACAGCTCTGTCTCACATGAGGAAGCGGCATCTCCGTGTCGTTTTTAGTGACCAATCAACATCTGTCGCCGTTCAAACCCCTTGTCTGCACTATCAGGCCTGGTAACAACACTAACTACGATCAATATTAACGCACACTGGAGGCCGCTATGGCTGACACAGAGAACTGCAGCTCTAACCATCTACTTATCCGCCTATGGAGTGTACGTGCACGAAGTAACATTGACATCTGATCATGCCTTCCGAGTGCTTTACTCTTTCGCCAGATAGTGTATTCACAGTAGAACACACCGAGCGAGGTGGTGTAGTGGTTAGACACTGGACTCGCATTCGGGAGGACGACGGTTCAATCCCGCGTCCGGCCATCCTGATTTAGGTTTTCCGTGATTTCCCTAAATCGCTCCAGGTAAATGCCGGGATGGTTCCTTTGAAAGGGCATGGCCGACTTCCTTCCCTAATCCGATGAGACCGATGAACTCGCTCTCTGGTCTCCTTCCCCAAGCAACCACCCCCCCCCCCCCACCCCACAGTAGAACACAGCGCCGAAATCACAAATCTGTAACGAGGTTGCGAGGTGTTAACAGGTGTAGACTTTTATTAAATGGTGGGATATATTCCTAAATGTTTCCACATGATAAACCACTGGAATCCTCTGACAGCAGTAACCTATCGATCAGAATGAATTTGGAGTTATTTAGGGTAACCACAAAATATTGATTCTAAGCAAATTAGATACAATATTAAAATCTCAGTAAGATTTCCGAGGAAATGCTGTTGGGTAACCGAGCAGATCCTTTAAAAGATTTCTGCAAGTGATACTCGAGTACTGCTTATCAGTCTAAGGAAAAAGCCATAAACCTGTAGGTCTATACGAGCAAATGACACAAACGTATCGATAATTACTAGTTATCAAGGATTTGTAGACTACGAAACGCAACATGGACGTGCAGTTACTCACACACAACAATTAGAAACAAATTTCACTACAGGACATTAATACCTGACTAGAATCAATGCATTTTGGTCAAGGTCAGGGACAATCGTAAGGACACACATAAAGAGTCCTGAGAGGGGTTAAGATAAAGAGAAAACTTTATCTCTTGGAAAACCCTGTAAGGATTTTCTCAATAAAAAAATTTTCTGAGATGGGGATACTTGGAAGAAACGGAGGAATACCGTGTAAAGCTATTATAAGATAAATGATATAAACATGTAAAATTGAACATACGAGCATAGAGAAGAAGTGTAAGGTCAGAGCGGTGACCGTGTGTATTTTCATCGCGAAGTTGTGTCTCGTACTCCCAGAGAGGGGGAATATTTTCTGTGTACAAGAGACTGCTGGGTTAGCGAGGCGGAAGCTCGGAAGCCAGCCGCTTAGGCGCCCCCTCTGCCATCCATTCGGCTGTCACAGTCGGCCGCCTTACCGTCGCCACAGGACTCACCCCTAGGGCACACGTCGCGCATTCTCTCTGACCAACACAGGCAGTGCTCAGCCAACAAACCCATTTCCCGTCGCTTTTGTCCGTCGTTGGATGTACATTTATCCGACGGCTTCTTCCAGTACCGTTGCAAAAGCCAGAAAGTCACCTGTTCCTTTCCCTGCTACACTCAACCCCTTTTTTAATCAGAAACTCTGTTGAGATTCTTTGTACCTTCTTTTAGCTGTTATGTCTCACAAAGTGTTAGCAGGGATGCATTTTCCCTCGGTGCACCAAATGACACTTCTGGTAAAAATAATGAAGGCAGGATATGCGTGGAACAAGGCCTGTCGGGAGCAGTGAACAATAGAGACTTATAAACCAAACCGACACATTGTAACACAGAGACAATAAAGTATATATTACATATTTGCTTTGAAAAGGACAAGTGATATCAAGTAACTATTAAGCAGACAAACAGCAGCTGTGTAGCAAAACTGAGGAGGCAGCAGGTTTTTGCAAAGTCAATGTGCTCGGTTAAATATAGGTGGGGCAAGCTGCATAGTCACAATTTATTGTTAATACTGAATAGAGATAAGGTTTCTATTATGTCTTTGTATACATCGCTGAAAATTGTACTTCCCTATGGTATCTACGGAATGCGATGAATGAATAAGTAAGTGAATGATTGACTATACAAAAGATGCGTACTTGACACTGCAGCATGTGATCTACAGAGCCATAGATGTCCGCTTTCTCAATACTTACTCCCTTACTGAGAAAATCCACCTCTCTCCTTGAAGAATGTTGTCACTCCCAGTTTCATAGTCATTGCCAACTTCATGGACTACCACAGCGCTCTTCGTACAGTATGACCGTGAGTTGTTATTTTCAGTTCTTTTTTCGTCCAACCGCATAGGGAAAGACGTTTCATTTATTAGTAAACAGATTGTCTCAGTTTCTAAAGTTTCTAACGTTATTAACATTTTAATGAGTTCTAAATGAGGTAGAAACGATTAAGTTAAATGTCTGAATGATTCCTCTGGAAGGGCAAGATTTTGCAATTCTTCCTGAAAAAGAATTAATGTGGATAAACGGTGCTTCTATTGCTACGCCTATTTAATGCAAAGCAACAATATCGTTTAATAATGTCATTACATTTGCAAACATCGATCTCTTTTATATGATCAGTCCTTATATGTGTAATTCATTACGACTTGAGTATAAATAAGAATGTGAAAGTTCCTTTATTCTTTGTGAGGTAAGGACGGACGCACGTATGCACGTACGCATACACACACACACACACACACACACACACACACACACAAAATGTGTGGTTATTAAAATGGACTCATTCAGTCGGAACTGTAGCATTCACTCGACACATAAAAATTATTTGCTCTTGCTTAACAATTGTACACGTTGTTGAAAGATCTGCTTATAACGGTCTCTTATTCTATGTAAGAGTTCCTCTTGGCAGATTGTAGATTGTAATGCGCCATTTATTTGTGTGAACTATAGTCTGGATTTCGATTCCTGTAATACATTGATGTAAAAAATGGAACACATTCAAGGACTGTATTCAATAGCACCAGGCTATAATATGTGCATACTAAGGCATTGTTGTATTAGTGATTCATTTGTCATGGTCATCTTAGATCAAATGGCACTCAGGAGGCCAGCCTGTACATCCTCTGGCATGACTCTGCAGGCAGTAACTGTCCGAGCTTTGACGTGAACAGCGTTTGAACATTCATTCTTGTGTACAACCACGCCCCGCCGACGAGTACGTATTAATTGTTAGGAAGTCCTTTCTGAAGATATTTGTCTGGAATGTAGCCATGTATGGAAGCGACATATGGACGATAAGCAGTTCAGGTAAGAAAAGAATAGATGCTTTTGAAATGTGGTACTGCAGAAGAATGCTGAAGATTACGTGGGTAGATGGTTCAAATGGCTCTGAGCACCATGGGACCTAACATCTGTGGTCATCAGTCCCCTAGAACTTAGAATTATCTAAGGACATCACACACATCCATGCCCGAGGCAGGATTCGAACCTGCGACCGTAGGAGTCGTGCGGTTCCGGACTGCGCGCCTAGAACCGCTAGACCACCGCGGCCGGCACGTGGGTAGATCACGTATCTAATGAGGCGGTACTGAACAGAATTGGAGAGAAAATAAATTTGTCTAAATGAAGGAATCGGTTGATAGAACACATTCTGAGACATCAAGGTATCACCAATTTAGTGTTGGAGGGATGTGTGGCCGCTAAAATTGTGGAAGGAGACCAAGAGATCAATTAAGCAGATGGAGAAGGATGTAAGTTGCAGTGGCTATTCGGAGATTAAGAAGCCTGCACTAGAACATAGTAGCATGGAGAGATGTATCGAACCAGTCTTCGGACTGAAGACCCCAACAACACGTGTGTCTGTCGCACTGAGGCACGCAAGCCACCCCACTACAGCAAGTTCCTTGGTCCTTAGGAGGGAGGGGGGGCGCAGATCGTTTCTGATTTGGTTCGAATTCTAATGGGAAAAAAATTTAATAGCCCTAATTAGGCGCCGGCCGTTGTGGCCGAGCGGTTCTAGGCGCTACAGTCTGGAACCGCGCGACCGCTACGGTCGCAGGTTCGAATCCTGCCTCGGGCATGGATGTGTGTGATGTCCTTAGGTTAGTTAGGTTTAAGTAGTTCTAAGTTCTAGGGGACTGATGACCTCAGCGTTTAAGTCCCATAGTGCTCAGAGCCATTTGAACCATTTTGAACCTAATTAGGCTGGGAAAGGGAGGTATACGGTTCGCGATACCTCCAAATCATTAAAGGCCGCTATGGTTCCTTTGAAAGGAAATGGTCGGTTTCCTTCCCCATATCCACATCCTTGAAACAATGCGAGCTTGGGCTCCGTCTGCAATGACCTCGTTGGGACATTAAACCCTCATTTTTCTTCCTTCCTTTCGTACAGTTACCGATCGCAAGATTCTAGTTCATTCTCTTAGGCTAAATTTGAATCTCACCTCTAGTGTGACATGGACTGAGTGCGCGTGACGTAGGGTAGGGACAATAAGCTCTGCGACCAATTTGGTTGTCAGCGAAGTAGTCTCTGTGCCGGCATCGGGTTTCACTCACTCTCTTCGAATTGTCTTCAGTAACTCAGACACGACTCTGACATTCCATTGCATGTGTCATAGCCATCTATGCTCAAAACTTACATTTAAAGATGGAAAGGGGCCGACGTGCGTGAAGAAACAAATCTTTTGTAGTTTGGTTGTTGAATCTACCCTCTGAGTTAGCCACTTAAGCTCGCTTTTACGATAGTCAGGCAGCTGCAACAGCAACGCCTCAACGAAGACTATTTAACCTGTTACAGTCTTCTGAGATAACTATTGCTACGTTATGGTTATATTAGGATAGCAGCACTCCTGAGAACAGTGTTTCTCAGACGATACACTACTGTCAGCCAGAACGTAACATGTAAGAATCACAGAGAACTTGGTTGACACAGTGGTCACCATATCACTCTACATCTGCTAACGTATGTGTCAGCTCAGTATCGCCAACACAGAAAAAGTTAGACAGACTTCCTGATTAATAACTTAACTGTGCACCCAGTCAACCATAAGGGAACGTGATATGTACTAACTCGAAGTAGCAAGATCAGTAACTTTTGTGGCATATGGAGTAGCTCCTCACAAATATGTGAGACCTAGGTCATTCATGACTCGAAATCTTAGCGTGTACAGAACTGTTTGTGGTTGCTTTACGTTACGAATATTTGTAAACTACATTGTGTGAAAAGTGTACAAGCCATTTCTTCTCATATAAGATCTTCGCGGGCTAAAGGGTAGCTGAGTAGGATGTATAAACGAATGTAGCTCAAAGTTGTGATCGACATTCCTGGAAGAATAAAAGACATAAAATACTGTACGCCCTAGCACGGAACTGACGACGGCTGTCCTGGCTCTGGGCTATTGCCATCCAAGTTTCGCACGTAAGTTGTCTACGCACCCGTCGTCCTGTACTCGTTCCCCAAGGTAGCTGTGGCAAAGTAGTGCCCCATCCAGGATAACAACCCTCGACTCCTAATGAGAATTTCGAAATTAATTAATTCTCCGTACACCTCGGTAGGTACAAGGGCAGTATTGTGTGCCAGCCATTTAAGGGGCGTAATAAGTCGCTCAACAGTAACCGCGGCATCAACATGATGGCCGGCCACAGGAGTGCGCCGGCCGGAATGGCCCCCTCTAGTAGGCGCCTGCTCTGTTTCACTCTACTTTCCGCAGCCTGTTAAGAAGTTGGGTGAAGGCCGAAAAGAAAAAACAGGGATCCGAACATAAAACCGTTAACATACGATGAAGATATGGCAACAATTATCACTAGTTTCTCCTTCCACTTCAGTTTCTCCAGCTGCGTTTTAACTTTCTGGGCAGTAATATTTTAAGGCATTTTTAAGAAAAAGGAGAAGAAATGACTCACATGACCTACAAAAAAAAATTTGGCAGTATCTGGCATATTTAATGGCACTGAGGGTTAAATCTACCACTATGGCACTACGAACACTCTGGCAGATTTATTGATTATCAGATTTAGCTACGGTATGTAGATGAACGCATTGCTTACGCTTGGGCTACTTACAAGATCTACACGTATCGAATATGAGCTATGCTGTACATAAGTGAGTATTTTTTTCCTGTCCAGTCACCATTCAGTTATGGATTATGTTCGTTGCATAATCGGTTAGATGTTTCTTCAACAGTTAATTCACACGACATGTTCTAAGGAAAGAGCCTGAGACCCAGTTTCGTGTATTCTGTGTCAAAGAAGACTCAATAACGTTTCTTAGGCTATACAGTAAGTAATGGTCTGCTTGTAACAAGGAAAGCAAAGCTGGTTAGAGCGAAAGTACGTGGTTCGATGTTACGGATTATCAAAGAAATTTTTGAGGAAAGTAGGATGACTCAGGTTCATCGTGTAAGGCACACAAAAAAATTTGTTCCATATTAAATTATTTGGTTGAGATCAGTTTTGGATTATCAGTAAGGCCGTGAGAATATCTACTACTATTAATATTACGCTGTGGAAAGACAAAAGGGTTAATGTGCTTGACGGGAAGTTATACCTCTTCATGAGCAAGCAACCCATATCTTTAGTTTGTCAAATTCGATTGTGGAATTATTAACTCCAATGTTGCGTTGTGGTCTCTCAAATAGGTTCATGTCTAGGCCATAGTTAGTAAATTTATAAAGTAATCTGTGTGCCCAGTTGCTTCAGGAATCAACAAGTCCCACAAAATAAGTGAAAATAATTTCGTGACTTAATGTTTGGCTGTCTGAACTAACTGATATAACTTTATCCACATGGAATTCTGTTCTCTGCTGAATGAAAAAAAAAATATATACGACTAATCTATGAGGCATGCTGTTCCAGAATACGAAAATTGTATTGCCTAGGATAATACATGACGTAAAAGGTTATGGAGACACAGGAAAGAAACGCTTCAAACAAGGCTATATTCGTAAGATCTACCACTTAGCATAATTGTTCCCAGAACTGATCGCGGTCCTCCGGTTTGGAGCTGAGTAGAAGGCTTACACCAGAGGCTCAGACGATTCTGCGGAGATCTGGGGTGCAAATTTCTCGACCTCCGCTATCGGGTGGAGAAATGTAGGGTCCCCTTGAATAGGTCAGGCGTGCACTACACGCCGGAAGCGGCTACACGGGTAGCGGAGTACGTGTGGAGTGCACATGTGGGTTTTTTAGGTTAGAGAATTCCCTCCCTAAGCCCGACAAGACGCCTCCTGAGACGCGGCAAGGTAGGAGTAGGCAAAATGCAACAGGGAATAACAATATTAAAAAAAAATGGCTCTGAGCACTATGGGACTCAACTTCTGAGGTCATCAGTCCCCTAGAACTTAGAACTAGTTAAACCTAACTAACCTACGGACATCACACACATCCATGCCCGAGGCAGGATTCGAACCTGCGACCGTAGCGGTCTCGCGGTTCCAGACTGCAGCGCCTAGAACCGCACGGCGACTTCGGCCAGCTAACAATATTAATATGTTGATAGTAAACTGCAGGAGCGCCTATAGAAAGGTCCCAGAACTGCTCTCATTAATAAACGGTCACAATGCCCATATAGTACTAGGGACAGAAAGTTGGCTGAAACCAGACGTAAACAGTAATGAAATCCTAAACTCAGATTGGAATGTATACCGCAGAGATAGGCTGGACAGCGAAGAGGGAGGCGTGTTTACAGCGATAAGAAGTGCAATTGTATCGAAGGAAATTGACGGAGATCCTAAATGTGAAATAATTTGGGTGAAGGTCACGGTTAAATCAGGCTCAGACATGGTAATTGGATGTCTCTATAGGCCCCCTGGTTCAGCAGCTGTTGTGGCTGAGCACCTGAAGGACAATTTCGAAAATATTTCGACTAGATTTCCCCACCGTGTTATACTTCTGGGTGGAGATTTTAATTTGGCGGATATAGACTGGGAGACTCAAACGTTCATAACGGGTGGCAGGGACAAAGAATCCAGTGAAATTTTTTTAGGTGCTTTATCTGAAAACAGAGAACCGACTCGTGGCGACAACATATTAGACATTCTGATGACAAACAGACCCGAACTATTTGAAACAGTTAACGTAGAACAGGGAATCAGCGATCATAAAGCGGTTACTGCATCGATGATTTCATCCGTAAATAGAAATATTAAAAAAGGTAGGAAGATTTTTCTGTTTAGCAAAAGTGACAAAAAGGAGATTACAGAGTACCTGACGGCTCAACACAAACGTTTTGTCTCAAGTACAGATAGTGCTCAGGATCAGTAAACAAAGTTCAAAACCATCGTACAATATGCGTTAGATGAGTATGTGCCAAGCAAGATCGTAAGAGAAGGAAAAGAGCCACCGTGGTACAACAACCAAGTTAGATGATGATGATGATGATGATGTTTGGTGTGTGGGGCGCTCAACTGCGTGGTTATCAGCGCCCGTACAATTACCCAATCTTTGCTCAGTCCAATTTCGCCACTGTCCTGGATGAAGATGAAATGAGGAGGACAACACAAACACCCAGTCATCTCGAGGCAGGTGAAAATCCCTGACCCCGCCGAACCAAGTTAGAAAACTGCTGCGGAAGCAAAGGGAACTTCTCAGCAAACATAAACATAGCCAAAGCCTTGCAGACAAACAAAAATTACGCGAAGCGAAATGTAGTGTGAGGAGGGATATGCGAGAGGCGTTCCATGAATTCTAAAGTAAAGTTTTATGTACTGAACTGGAAGAAAATACTAAGAAATTTTGGTCTTATGTCAAATCTGTAGGTGGATCAAAACAAACTGTGACCAAAATGGTACTGAAACAGAGGATGACAGACTAAAGGCCGAAATACTAAACGTCTTTTTCCAAAGCTGTTTCACAGAGGAAGACTGCACTGTAGTTCCTTCTCTAGATTGTCGCACAGATGACAAAATGGTAGATATCGAAATAGACGACAGAGGGATAGAGAAACAATTAAAATCGCTCAAAAGAGGAAAGGCCGCTGGACCTGATGGGATACCAGTTCGATTTTACACAGAGTACGCGAAGGAACTTGCCCCCATTCTTGCAGCGGTGTACCGTAGGTCTCTAGAAGAGCGTAGCGTTCCAAAGGATTGGAAAAGGGCACAGGTCATCCCTGTTTTCAAGAAGGGACGTCGAACAGATGTGCAGATCTATATACCTATATCTCTGACGTCGATCAGTTGTAGAATTTTGGAACACGTATTATGTTCGAGTATAATGACTTTTCTAGAGACTAGAAATCTACTCTGTAGGAATCAGCATGGGTTTCGAAAAAGACGGTAGTGTGAAACCCAGCTCGCGCTATTCGTCCACGAGACTCAGAGGGTCATAGACACGGGTTCACAGGTAGATGCCGTGTTTCTTGACTTCCGCAAGGCGTTCGATACAGTTCCCCACAGTCGTTTAATCAACAAAGTAAGAGCATATGGACTATCAGACCAATTGTGTAATTGGATTGAAGAGTTCCTAGATAGCACAACGCAGCATGTCATTCTCAATGGAGAGAAGTCTTCCGAAGTAAGAGTGATTTCAGGTGTGCCGCAGGGAAATGTCGTAGTACCATTGCTATTCACAATATACATAAATGACCTTGTGGATGACATCGGAAGTTCACTGAGGCTTTTTGCAGATGATGCTGTGGTGTATCGAGAGGTTGTAACAATGGAAAATTGTACTGAAATGCAGGCGGATCTGCAGCGAATAGACGCATGGTGCAGGGAATGCCAACTGAATCTCAATTTAGACAAGTGTAATGTGCTGCGAATACATAGAAAGATAGATCCCTTATCATTTAGTTACAAAATAGTAGGTCAGCAACTGGAAGCAGTTAATTCCATAAATTATCTGGGAGTACGCATTAGGAGTGATTTAAAATGGAATGATCATATAAAGTTGATCGTCGGTAAAGCAGATGCCAGACTGAGATTCATTGGAAGAATCCTAAGGAAATGCAATCCGAAAACAAAGGAAGTGGGTTACAGTACGCTTGTTTGCCCATTGCTTGAATACTGCTCAGCAGTGTGGGATCCGTACCAGATAGGGTTGATAGAAGAGATAGAGAAGATCCAACGGAGAGCAGCGCGCTTCGTTACAGGATCATTTAGTAATCGCGAAAGCGCTACGGAGATGATAGATAAACTCCAGTGGAAGACTCTGCAGGAGAGACGCTCAGTAGCTCGGTACGGGCTTTTGTTGAAGTTTCGAGAACATACCTTCACCGAAGAGTCAAGCAGTATATTGCTCCCTCCTACGTATATTTCGCGAAGAGACAATGAGGATGAAATCAGAGAGATTAGAGCCCACACAGAAGCATACCGACAATCCTTCTTTCCATGAACAATACGAGACTGGAATAGAAGGGAGAATCGATAGAGGTACTCAAGGCACCCTCCGCCACACACCGTCAGGTGGCTTGCGGAGTATGGATGTAGATGTAGATGTAGATTGTATAACAGTCATCCACACAAAAAATTGCCATCACGAAATACTGCTAACTCAACTGTATAATGCTTTCAGTTAAAAATTTGGACCAAGTTATTTATAAGAAGTCCTCTGCTTTAGAAAATCGCAAGGTTATTGCACCTCCCAATCACTGTGGCGCCAGAATCGCGCTATGATAATATTGTTACGTCGTGTCTTAGGAAACCGATGTCTGTGAACTTGATCATTACGAAACGACAAAAAGCTGACGTATCGATAGTTTATTACTTTATTGAAACTTACCCGCAGATTTAAACTTTGTGCTGAACGGGGAATCAAACCCGAATCCATGTCTTTCACGGGCAAAGGTGTTACCAACAGACGGATGGCCGGAAAGAAATTTAAATCACTGTCTTTCGTAATGAGAGTCCAGTGTGCTGACCATTACGCTACCACACTCGGCAGTGCTCTTACCGACTGAACTATCTAGTAAGAACTCAGAGCTTCACTTCTAAAGACTCTCTCTTCTACTTTATAAACTTGTCCTCCATATCTTTATGGACTAACACACCTTTCTTACAGGAGTAGTCCAGTAACGTATTCAGAAGAGCTTCATTGGAGTGTTAAAAATGGGAGAAACGAATCTGCGAGGACAGGTCTTGAGTTTTGTTTAGATATCTCAGTCAGTAAGGGCATCGCCTGCCAAAAGCAAGGTTCCATGTTCGAGATCGAATGCGGCAGACAGTTTTAGTATGCGAAAAGGTTTCAAAACAACGTTCATTTCGCTGTACAGCTCATTCCGGAATTACTTTGTCACTTTAAAAAAGGTTATCTTTGTACAATAGACAAAGCCGTTTTAGGTTTTGATGTGGCAAGAAACCTTTCTGCTTGTTTTACAATCGAACATCATAACGGAAAATGGAAATCTGAAAATGAACTTACGCTTTGAAGTTATGCTAAAAAACATGAAACTGAACAATAAATTACGATGGTCGTTCAATAAGTAATGACCCACATTTTTAAAAAAGCCATTAATATACACAGACAAGCGTGCTTCTTAGCGCTTCACGTTTGATGTTTGTTCTGTGCGCCGGTCATGTTTCGAGCCGTTGTGGCAGATGGCAGAGTCGTAGTACAGCGTCAAAATGGCGTCTACATACGACTCACGTTAGAAGCAGCGTGCTGTTACTGAATTCTTGTGTGCAAAAACAGAAACCGTGGAGAACATCCACAAATGATTTTGTGCAGTGTATGGCGATGCTGCGGTTGATAGGAGTACAGTTGGGCGGTGGGTAAACAAAATTACAGCCTCAGGAAATGCAGAAACAGAGCTCCATGATCAGCCACACTCGGGACATTCTGGTCACAGTCACTGTTCCAAATATGCTGAATCGTGCAGATGCCATTATTCGTGCTTATCGGCGCAACACAACTCGATAACTGACCCTATAGCTGTCAGTCAGTATTGGAAGTGCGTCTGTAATGATCAAGACTCTCCGATATTCAAAGAGGTGCTCACAGTGGACCACAAGATTCAAAGAAAGACCATTTCATCTGAGTTGTTGGAGCGTTTTCAGACCGGCGGAGAGGCATTTCTGTCACGGATCATTACGGGGGACAAAAGCTGGGGCACCACTTTGCGCCAGAAGCAAAAAGACATTACACAGAGTGGCATCATACTCATTCACCACAAAACAAGAAATTCACGACAACCCCCCTCAGCCGGAAAAGTCATGGTGACTGTCTCCTGGGATTGTGATGGTGTCATTCTCGGGAGTGTGACGCCAAGAGCGTCCACCATTAATTCAAAGGAATATATGAAGACTCTGAATAAACTCAAGAACCATTTCCGACGTGTTCCATCGGACAAGAATCCAGCAAAAATCTTCCTCCAACACGATAATGCACGCCCACACACAAGCCTGAGAACCCGGGAACACATCGCCAAATTGAGTTGGATATCATTGCTCATCCACATTACAGTCCAGACCTGGCACCCTCGGACTTCCTTCTCATTGGGCCACTTAAAGATTCTCCACGGGGAACACCCTTCGAAGATGACAAGAGTGTCAGTCATGTAGTGAAAACATGGCCACGCCTACAGGACAAGAGCTTTACCAGCAGGGAATACTTCCACAACGTTGGCGTATGGCCATAGAACGTGATGGAGACTACGTAGAAAAACACGACATGGGCAAGACATGTTGATGTATATTGTCACCAAATTCTGACTCTTAACAACAAATATGTTCTGAGAAAAAAATGTGAGGCACCACTTATTGAACGACCATCGTATATGCACAAACGGGAGCACTGCCATCTCCGTCTCAACGATTTTAATAAAATAAACGAGGTAGTAAGAAAGCTGCGATCGATACAGCTGCTGATTTTCTCTCTGCTGTAATTTACTAGGTATGATACTGATAGGAGTGATATACTCTTGTCTTCCTCCGGCCTTCGAACTAACTTACCGAGTCAGTTATAGGTAGGCCTGCAGGTTAACGCGAATTACCCAAACAATCTAAAACGGTTCGTTTGTTGCATGAGCTCCTTACTGGGTGTGGCTCCTTTTTCCCTCTTCTGTGGTGCATTTGATTGTAATTTGGTAACATAATATATCACAATTACTATCAATAACCTAACGAGTTTCTATAGTATTTGTCGCGTTCATGTATTGTTATGTTGCATGGTAATGTAATCCTCTATTGCTACCGGCTCCTATCGTTCGCCCTCTGTATCATTTAGTACGTATTGTTTGCCATTAACCTGGAAGTACGTATTCTTTTCCATTTTCAGATACGGCGCCTACTCCGGAGGAAGTATATCGTCTGTACTTAGCCGGCCGCGGTGGTCTAGCGGTTCTGGCGCTGCAGTCCGGAACCGCGGGACTGCTGCGGTCGCAGGTTCGAATCCTGCCTCGGGCATGGGTGTGTGTGGTGTCCTTAGGTTAGTTAGGTGTAAGTAGTTCTAAGTTCTAGGGGACTTATGACCTAAGATGTTGAGTCCCATAGTGCTCAGAGCCATTTGAACCATTTTTTTGTCTGTGCTTACTGCCTGAGGCGATGTCCGGTCTATAACAGCCAATTTTCCTTTCACCCATTTTCATATCGCTAGTATTTCGTAGCTTATCAGACTGCGTTCCATTGTGCCACGCAGACTGCGTGATAAGAAAGTGAATGAGTGTCTGTGTGCTATCCGCATGCCTCTAATTCAGTCGGAGTGAGCATTCTCATTGTTGTTTGAGTTGTGTATACTGAAACAGAAATCTTTCATATTTTTGTTTATCTGCATGTTTTGCAGTTTACATTGGATTTGATGTTGTACTGTATTATAAAAATTTAGCTTCGACGTTACGGTTTACAGTTTAACGTAAAGGGTCTTTCACTATGAGTGATACTATTTAACATTTGAAAAGAAAATATACCACTCAACATGCCAAAGTAAACTGTGCTTTATTTTGAAGCTTAGGCATTGCAGTTATGTTCCGTACAAAATATCGTTCAAATGTCCACCACGGCTTTGAACACACTGACGCACACGATGGCTCTAATAGTTAATCAGTTTGTCCATAGACATGCATTTTGACCCATCCCCAAACAAAAAATTCCATGAGTGTTAAATTATACGTGTGTGGCGGCCATTTCACGGATCCGGTCACCAAACTTCTCCCTCTGCAAATCGGGTTTATGATCAGATGTGTGGCACACAGCGCTATCCGGCTGGAACCAGATGTTTCTAATACATACAGCTCCAAGTTGGCCACATAAATTCTCGTAACATGGATCTGTAACGGTTGTGATTGACGATAACGGTTTTTCTCTCATCATCTCGAAAGGAATAAGTCCAAAGACGCTATCATGTAAAAAAGCGCACCACACAGTGAGTTTTTCTTAACGCAATGGCACGTCATGGATCAATTGTCCTTGTTCTCGCTCCATTAACGACAATTTTGCGTAATGACGAAGCCACTGAGAAGAAAATGCGCCTCTTCTGAAAGATGATCTTTCCACTGAAATCACGATCTGCTTCCAACTGCTGTACGGCTCAGTCAGCGAAATCGCGACGCCATCCGTGTCGTTTGGCTTCAAGCCTTGAGCCAGTACAATTTTGTACGGAATCAGACCCAAATAATTTTGCAAGATTCACTGAGTTGATGACTCAGATGGCCGCAGTCGTTGGGATTGTCTTGAAAATGACACATTCGACTCTTCCCCAAAACTGGCCGCCTTGCTGAGATATTGCCCTAACTTTGCGTTTTACGTTGTCTTCTAAATGGCTTCAGTTCGTGTAGAATAAAATCCCGCTCAAACTTAGGCAGCGTATAGCCCAGTAAAGGGCGCCCTCCGCGGGAAGCAGTGCGTGGGTGATGGGGAGGTTATTGATACAGCAAAACTATGGCTCCGACGTCGAACAGCCGAGTGGTACAATGCAGGCATACTGGCCCTCCCAGTAAGGTCATCGCATTGAACGGAGATCATGTTGAAAAGCAGGGTTTTGTAGCTAAATGAGCGGGGAATAATATTGTGCGTTGGAATCTTGAATAAAACCAACCGACTTTCAGAATAAAGTGTGTTACATTATTTACTGAGTGCCCTTCGCACTAGCTGAGTATGGAACGAAATTAAGGTAAAAGTGTGCGCTTAGCACTTCATCTTAAATCGTCTATGAAATGTTTGAATCCATAAACCATTTAATATACGCCACATTCAAACACAATAGGGTGCTTTCCTGCGCTTTAATGGGCAACATTTCGTTCTCCAAGAATCACATGGGTGTGCTGAAAAGTAATGACCCCGAATACTTTATGTGAAAACTTTAAAAACCTTTTTAAATAAAGTAAGCGTTATTAACATTCCACATCTTTACTCTTCACGTCTACATATTTATTTCTCAACATTGTCTTCCTGGCTACTAACGCATGTCTACCAACAAGAGACTAGTTTGTTGATACTGCAAGTGTAGAATGTTCGACTACGTTGACGCAGCCACAACCTCACCTCTGCTTGCACAGCTTCAGCACTATGAAAGTGAACTCCTCAAAAGTGTTCTTAAGGTCTGGGAACAGATGAAAATGATGAGTTTAGTTTCAAACACGTACTCGACTCATAAAATTATAGTTGGTGGTGACTTTAATTTACCCTCGATATGATGGCGAAAATACATGCTTAAATCCGAAATTGTGCAAAATGCATTCTTTGAAAATGATTTCGAGCAGTTAGTGCATGATCTCACGCGAATAGTAAACGGTTGTGAAAATACACTAGACCTCTCAGCAACAAATAACCCTGAGCTAATAACAAGCATCAAAACGAATACAGGTTGTTATGGAGATTGAATATTGTAACCCTCAAATCCACCAAAAATAAACGAAAAAAATACCTGTTCAGGAAAGCAGATAAAAATTCGCTTGACACGTTCCTGAGCGATAATCTCTATCCGTTTCAAATTAACAATATATGTGTAGACCAGATGTGGCTTGAATTCTAAGAAATAGTATCGGCGCAAATTCAGATATTTATACCAAATAAATTAACAAACGCCGGCGTTGATCCTCCTTGGTACACCAAACCGGTCAGAACACTCTTGCAGAAACAAAGAAAAAAAAATGCCAAATTTAAGCGGACGCAAAATCTCCAAGGTTGGCGATCATTTACTGAAGCTCGAAATTTAGCACGGGCTTCAGTGCGAGGTGCTTATAATAGTTTCCTCAACGGAACTTTGTCTCGAAACCTGGCAAAGAAATCCAAAGAGATTCTGGTCATATGTGAGGTACGCAAGTGGCAAGATACAATCAATGGCTTCTCTGCGCGATAGGATTGGAAATACTATCTACTACAGTCCTGCCAAAGCAGGGTTACTAAACACAGCCTTCCGAAAGTCCTTCACAAAAGAAGACGAAGTAACTATTCCAGAATTCGAATCAAGAACAGCTGACAACATGAGTAACGTAGAAGTAGATATCCTCGGAGTAGTGAAGCAACTTAAATCACTTGATAAAAGCAAGTCTTCTTGTCCAGACTGTATACCAATTAGGTTCCTTTCAGTATATGCTGATGCATTAGCTTCATACTTAACAATCATATACAACTGTTCGCTCGACGAAAGATCCGTACCCGAAGACTGGGAAGTTGCACAGATATTCAAGAAAGGTAGTAGGAGAAATCCACTAAATTAAGGGCCCATATAATTAACGTCGATATGCAGCAGGATTTTGGAACATACATTGTGTTAGAACATTATGAATTACCTCGAAGAGAACGATCTACTGCCGGCCGCGGTAGCCGAGCGGTATTAGGCGCTTCAGTCCGGAACCACGCTGCTACTACGGTCGCAGGTTCGAATCCTGCCTCTGGCATGGATGTGTGTCATGTCTTTAGGTTAGTTAGGTTTAAGTAGTTCTAAGTTTAGGGGACTAATGAATGTTCAAATGTGTGTGAAATCTTATGGGACGTAACTGCTAAGGTCATCAGTCCCTAAGCTTATACACTACTTAACCTAAATTATCCAAAGGACAAACACACATACCCATGCCCGAGGGAGGACTCGAACTTCCGCCGGGACCAGCCACACAGTCCATGACCGCAGCGCCTGAGACCGCTCGGCTAATCCCGCGCGGCGGGACTAATGACCTCAGCTGTTAAGTCCCATAGCGCTTAGGGCCATTTGAACCATTTTAGAACGGTCTATTGACACACAGTCAACACAGATTTATAAAACATCGTTCTTGTCAAACACAACTAGCTCTTTACTCACACGAAGTGTTGAATGCTATTCACAACTGATTTCAAATTGATTCCTTATTTCTAGATTCCCAGAAGGCTTTTGACCCTGTACCAAACAAGCGGCTTGTAATGAAATCCCGTCTTTATAGAGTATCGTTTCAGTTATGTGACTGGATTCGTGATTTCCTGTCAGGTCACAGTTCGTAGTAATTGACGAAAAGTCATCGAGTAAAAGTGGTTTATGGCGTTTCACAAAGTAGTGTTATAGGGCCTTTGCTGTTCCTTAGCTATACAAACGATTTTGGAGACTGTCTGAGCAACCGTCTTATGTTGTTTGCAGATGATGCTGCCGCTTATCGACTAATAAAGTCATCAGAAGATCAAGACAACTTGTGAAACAATTTAGAAAAGATATCTGTATGGTGCGAAAATTGGCAACTGCCCTAAAATATCGAAAAGTGTGAGGTCATCCATATGAGTGCTAGAAGGAATCCGTTAAATTTCGGTTACACGATAAATCAGTAGAATCTACAGACCGTAAATTCAACGAAATACCTAGAAATTACACTTCCGAACAACTTAAATTCGAAGGTACACGAAGAAAATGTTGTGGGGGAGTCAAACCAAAGATTGCGTTTTATTGGCAGGACACTTAGAAAATGAAACAGATCTGCTAAACAGACTGCCTACACGACTCTTGTCCGTCCTCCTTTAGAATACTGCTGGGTCGTGTGGATCCTTACCAGATGGGATTGGCGGAGTACATCGAGAAAGTTCTAAGGGCAGCACGTTATCTATTATCGTGAAGTAGGGAGAGACTGTCACTGAAATAACATAGGATTTATGGTGGACACCATTAAAACAAAGGCTTTCTTCGTTGCAGCGGAATCTTCTGACGAAATTTCAATGACCAACTTTCTCCTACGAAAGTGAAAATATTTTGTTGACGCCGATCTACATAGGGAGAAACGGTAATCATAATAAAATCAGGGAATTTAGAGCTCGCACGGAAATATATATATATATATATATATATATATATATATATATATATATATATATATTCTGCGCGCTGTACGAGATTGGAATAATAGAGAGTTTTTGTGAAGGTGGCTCGATGAACCCTCTGAAGGCACTTAAATGTGATTTGTAGAGTGTTCATGTAGATGTAGATGTAGATGTATGGGGCCAAGTCGGTACTGTATGGAGAATGATCGATGGCAGTGAACCCAAGGCGTCGGACTGTTGTATATGTGGCAGCGCTCGTGTGTCGTCTGGCCCTGACATGCTGAAGGAAAGTGTGCTCCACGTGTGGACGAACTCTTCGAATTCGAAATTCGATTACAGCACATTGTATCTCTCGCTCAGCTATAGTTACGTTTCCCATCGCCATGTTACACGCTACGATTCGGAGCTCTGTAGTGGCAAACGGTTATAATTATGTAGGCACGAAGAACAAAGATGTAGAATGTTAATAACGTTCGTTTCATTTCAAAATCTTTAGTAAGAGTTGTCACATAAAAAATTCGGAGGTATTACTTTCCAACACGACCTCGTAGTTACGGCACAGTCACTTCCCTAATACTTTATTGTAAGGGCACTACTTAACTGATTACCTATTAAGGAGGAGAGCTCTTTTTCTTTTACAGCGGAGACAGGTTCGAGTATCTGAGTTGCATTTTTTTTGTTACGACGACGAATGCAGTCCTTCTACATGTTCCAGTAACTTGTCGACTGCTTCTGAAGACATGTGAATCCCGAGTCGGCGCGCAGCACTTGGCAGCTTCACGGGCAATATAGCGTGACATTTAGACGGAGACAAGCGACATTTTGGCAGCCGCAATGTGGCCAGCATTAAACAGTCACGCTGCCAGCCTCCGGCCGCGGCCAGCGTGTTCGAGAGACAAGCAGCGCCACAAACCGCACGTTGCTGGAACAAACTCTTATCCTTTAGAGTGTATGGACAATACCATATTGTAACAATATGTCAAGATATTAACCTTCACCTCTTCAGCATTTGTGTCTATATCTTGATAATGAGTGGTGAAGTGCGCTTCAGTGACGTGTGCATTATGAGTGTGAAGCTTCTGCGGCCTTTGATTGTAAGGCTCCTAGTGTACTCCACTTTTCATGAAGATTCGACTCTTTTTGCTCTACGTAGTAATATCACGCTAGGTAATTACTAAGGCTTTCTTACCATTTACTGGTGCCTACCACGGAAACAGGAGAATTGTGTACATTGAAATTAAACTGTACTCGATCATAGTTAACTGTCTGGGAGGTAATGGATTCGGTACAACAATGTGGCCTTCATGGTCGTGCTTAGTTTGAATGTAATTGAACATGTATAGCACATTCTGGAGAACACACTTTGTGCTGTGGCATCCACAGTAATTCTCCGCTAAGAGAAGATTCGAATTTCAGAACCAAATTAACTCGAAGTAAGCCTCAAAAATGTGCAGGCCATCACTAAAGGATAATGTAGGTTTACACTACTTCACATGAAAGAGTCACATGGGTCAATATAGCCTCCAGGTTCAGGCGACGTCAGAATGTTCTTCATACGTTACTGTCCTGTTACATCTTGCTATGTACATTTGAGTATATACTCCTCAAGTTACTCTAAAATGTATATCAGAGGGTACTTGGTGCCAATATTAGCGACATTCTGTCCTAATCCATTCGCATACTGAACGAGTGAAAATGAACATCTGCATGACTTTGTATGCGTCCTAATCTATTTAATCCCACATTCATGACCCCTACACGAGGTATACACTGGTGGCGTCAGAAGTCACACAGACTTCCTCGAATACATGTTCTCCAAACTGATTCAACTGGATTTCACGAGAGAAAAGTAGTATTTCGTCCATGGATATACTTTCAAGTTGCCTGAAATTTCTGTTACAACTTCATACGGGCTGCAAAACCCTGCTACGATCCTCGCAGCTCCTCCTTGGATTCCTTGACGTTTGATGTCTGTTGTAATGGTTACACGTTAAGGACGCCAAGCACTAAAACAATACGACACAATTAGTCTTATTATCACATTGTAAGCAAATTTGCTTTGGTGACGGATTACGACAACCCATCCAATAACTCTAAATCTACCATTCGCTTTCCCTAATACTGATTTTCCATTTCACATTCCTTCTCAGTATTACACACTAGAGGGACGTGATCAAAATTTTCCCTACAAATCTCTAAATCCCATACTGTCCGGTTTCTATCTCTTATTTTAGGTATTATCTTGTATTTATCTATACATACAGAGAAGTGACATTCATTTCAGCAAGAGGACATTTTGTGAGGATATTTCTGTTTTTCGTTACGATCGTTAAATGACAATATTTCCCTGTAGACAACAGCATCGCTGGTTAGTTCAGTTTACCATCTGACAAATCATTAATATACACACAAATGTCAACATCAAAAAGTAATTAATAGAGAGTAATGAAATTTCTGGAATACATTTGTCTACGTAACATACTTAAGTGATTAACATTGCAAAATCATGGATCAATGTAAGCGTAAGATGAGCCCTTGCAAATGTGAAATGCTGGGCTGGACATTGATGACTGATGTAACAGCCAGAATGTTGAATGAAAGCATGCAAACATGCAGGCATTGTGTTGTACAGCTGCTCGATATCAGTCTGTAGGATGGAGTTTCATGCCTGTTTCACTTGGTCGGTCAATATAGGGGCGGTTAAAGCTGTCTGTGGATGATGCGAGATCTTCGCATATGTGCCCATATGTGTCCTATATGAGCTTGATTGATGACAGATCTGGTGATCGAGTGGCCCATAGCAACATTTCGACACTCCTTACAGCATGTTGAGTTAAAACAGCGGTATGTGGGCGAGCTTTATCCTCTTGCAAAACACCCTCTGGAATGTTATTCATGAATGGCAGCACAACAGATCGAATCACTAGATTAACGCACAAATTAGCAGTTAGAGTGTGTGGGATACTCACGAGAACGCTCCTGCTGTTATATGAAATCTCATCCCAGACCGTAACTAAAAGTGTAGGTTCAATACGTCTAGCACGCAGACCGGTTCGTTGCAGGCCCTCAGTTCACGTCTTTCTAACCCACACGGCCATGGTTGGCGTCGAGGCAGAACCAGATTTCATCAGAAAACACAGCAGACCTCCACCGTGCCCTCCAACGAGCACTCGTTTGACACCACCGAAGTCGCAAATGGCGCTAGTTTTGGGTCAATGGAATGCATGCTACAGCGCGTCTGTCTCGGGGCTGGCTTTGGAATAACCGATTTGTAACAGTTCGTTATATCACTGTGGTGCCAAGTGCTGCTCAAATTTCTGCTGTGGATGCAATACGATACGCCAGAGCCATACGCCGAACACGATGGTTCCCACTCGACAGCGCCACGTGGCCGACCGGAGCCTGGTCTTCTTGCGACCGTGCGTTCTCGTGACCAGCTCTGCCAGCAATCATGTACAGTGGCTACAGTCGTGCCAACTCTTTCTGCAGTATCGCGGAAGAAACATCCAGCTTCTCGTAGCCCTATCACACGACCTCGTGCAAACCTAGTGAGGCGTTGATAATGGCGCCTTTGTCGCCTTGAAGGCATTCTTGTCTAATAGCAACTCACCTCGTCCTATCTCAAAGGTGACTAACGTTTACGATCGTTATAGCGTGTATTTAAAGCAAACCTGATTTACACCCTCGTAATGGTGCTACTAGCGCCGCTCTGCGCAGCTGGCACGAAATTTGAATAGACATCATATTTCAGATGTAGAAACAGGCCCAGCAACTTTCGTGTACATTGCACAGCTCCTTCATCGTGTTGAGATTCCGTTACCTTCACTATATACTAAGAACGTTAGAGTTACTATTACGCTCCGTAGGGGCACATCAGATGTTATTTTCCTTTATGGTGAACATTAGTAGTCCAGTATAACGTACTGGTTGTGTAATTCAGACTTTTGTCGGTCCATTGACATATGTGAATCCTCCGTATGTTTGTATCTTGGTTAGTACTTGACTATTTGATACAGCAGCGAATGACTAGGAAAATAGAATCCACGCATTGGCCTGCATCCACTACTTCTAAATTAGTGTGTATGAATGAAACAAGATGTTTTTCACACGAGTGCTTTCACTTGAATCCATATGAATTCTCTGAGAAAAGCTTGTGTTCCTTGTGAGGTAATGGGCGAGCTGTGGCGCCCTGGAAAGATTTTAAGTTCAGAGTTGGCGGCCACCGCTCAGGCCGCTCGGCAAGCCGTGGCTCGTTTGCAACTGCGTGATGCTGCACAACGGCTGGACCACGTGGCCCACCCGACTCCGAGGCTGGGAATTCCATGGTGACGCTGTGTCGATGAAGGAGACATGCCAGGAGTGCCAAGGATGGCGGAATTTGTGAAACCTTAATGGCAGACATTTTACAGTTCTTATAGAAATTAATAGTAGCCAGATGAATCATGATACCTCAAAAAGAAACATGTACATTACCTTTATTTGCACGACGATTCTGATGGTGTAATCAGATTTTCAGTATCTTTATTAGTTTAAAGTCTAGTATCTGATGATAAATTATAGAAGTAACACGGAGCAACGGATTTCCAATATCTAAACGGTTCATCCGATTTTGTCGATCGATGTGTCTTTAGAAAGCTATTAGTGTAAACCGAAATTTGTATAAAGTACAGGCATTTAACTTGAATAGTACATGTGTTATTGGAGGCGAAAGTGGCCGATTACTATCGATCGCGTCAGGCCATAAGCACTCCGCAGTTACACGAAAAAACGGATAAATGTATTTATTCACCTATGTCTTTGTTTATATCCGATATACACTATTCATGAAGAAATTGGTCAATTATTTACTGTGTTTTAGAAAGCACAGAGACATTAGGCTACTGGCTTACTTCTGTTCTGTTCCTTTGATATATGTTTATTTAATTTGTTTATGTATTTAATAATGTGTGTTACAGCGTGTTTATGGTCCAGCCGTAGGACTATTTATTTAATGTCAAGTTATTTAAATGTAAATGCAGTACTTCGAATGTGTTTCATTATGTTTGTGAATGTGCGTTGGCTTGGAGACAGGGCGGGAGCGCTCTAGCCAATCACAGCGATCGTTCCAAAAAGGACACGTGGAGGGACTGTATGGAAGTGGGGGAGGAGCATCGTTTCGAGAGAGGACAGGGGAGTACGGCGCGACGGACGCGGGACAGACTTGAAGAGTGGAGCAGTTTGCAAGTGGTCGCGGGAAATATTTCGTAGTGCCGACTTGTGCACTTGTGAGATTTCCGTGGCTTCTGCAGTGAAGACGTAGTATACGTTTAGAAGTGAATATTTCGCGAGCTATGTTGTTGTTTATAACTAAATACGTGAAGTAGGAATCTATTGTTTCCCTGTTATTCAAACTATATTTTATTTCCAGAATGAGATTTTCACTCTGCAGCGGAGTGTGCGCTGATATGAAACTTCCTGGCAGATTAAAACTGTGTGCCCGACCGAGACTCGAACTCGGGACCTTTGCCTTTCGCGGGCAAGTGCTCTACCAAGCCCAAGGTTTTATATTTTATTTAATTGCAGGACCATCGACACCAATAAGTGTTTTACAGTAATTAAGGGCATTCTTAAAGGTACTTCTGGTATCACACTCATAATTTAAAGTCGTTAAAATAGTACCTGCAGAATTTATTTAATTGCAATCTTTCATTTATAAATGTCTACGTTACGTTCAAAATTTGCAATTGCCGAGTGATAGGGACCTTCGACCATTCGATTCACGTGTCTTTTCATATTGTATACTGTAGACTCGGCAGTATAAGGGCTTGTAATGCGGCAACTACGTATCTCAGCCACTATACAACGAAACTAGCAAAAACTTTTAATATGTCAACTCTGAGTCAGAGGGTACGTAGTTGAGGGCCACCACACCACATCATTTAATATGAAAGCCCGCATCCTCCAGGAACGTTATAATGCTCGATCTTAGTGTGTGCTGTACCATTCTGCAATAGATGGAGATCATCAATATTGATCTGAAAGTCTGTGCATATCTCTTACCATTTTTAAACAGGAGTGATCTGCGCAATTTTCCAGTCACGAGAGGCTATACACTGTGGAAGAGATTTTCGATGAATGTGTGCTGGGAAAAGTCCAGTTACTAATCTAATAAAATTTCCGTTAGTTTCCGTTGCCTTTTTCGTTGTAATTAGCCTTCATTGTTTTTCAATACCGGTGGTGCTTACATCAATATACACTGTCCAGTCACATTAATGTGAACGTCTATCAGAAGCCTGAATAACCAGATTTTGCAGTGCTGATCGGTGCGAGACGTGCGGGAAGAGATTCAGTGATGTTTTGAAAGCTACCGAAAGCCATGGCGGCTCCAGTGCCGTCGCCATTTGGGCTACGTTTCTCAGCTGAGGATCCATGGCGCGTACAGCCCGACTAATGTGGTCATACAGATGCTGGACTGGGCTTAAATCCGGGGTGTCTGATGGACAGGGAAGCACGGAAAACTCATCATGGTGCTCTTCGAACCACGCACGTACACTGCGAGCTGTGTGACACGTTGCATTGTCCAGCTGGTAAATGCCATCGTGCCCAGGAGAAACAAGTTGCACGTAACGCTCCCTCCTCCGGCCTAGACCCTTGGCTTTATGGCGTTTCACGCCATACACGCGAACAGCCATCAATCCTATGGAGCACAAAACGTGATTCATCTGAAAAGACCACCTGTCGCCACTGGGTGGACGTCTAGCTGTGGTACTGACGTGCAATTCCAGCCTTCGTCGACGATGAACGGTAGCCAGCATAGGTGCATGAGGCAAGCGCCTACTACGGAGGCTCGTAAGCAGCAACTCTCGTTGAACGGTCGTTGAGGCACTGTCGGTAGCCCCTTGTTTCATCTTGGTGGTCAGCTGATTAGCGGATGCAGGTCTATTTGCTCGTACACATCTCCACAGACGTCGTTCACCCCTGTTATCTATGGCACGTGCTGCACCACAACTGCCTCGGCGCCGGTTACGGATGGCGCCATTTTTGCCTGCATGGCATACTTTAACCACAGCGGCACGCAAACCTTTCGCAAACTTAGCCGTTTCGGGAATGCTTCCACTCTTGGCCCTTTTGTATGTCAGATATATCGCTCCTTTTCCGCATTACGACAACGACTGTACGGTTTTTCGCGTCAGCATGACACGCTGTATATACCCTCCATTACTAGTGCTGCCACCTGCCGTGTGTAAGAGATTATTGCATCTTGATATCGAACATAGGCGGTGGTCGGATTAATGTAACTGGACCGTGTGTCTCATTTGACAGTCTGTGAGGTTGTCAAACAGTGCCACCATGTATCCTTATGTGTGAATATCGTTAAATATGGAATTTAATATTTTTTGTCTACCGAGTTCAGTTTTAACACAAAATGGATTCACTAGAGATTAAGTCAAAGGTTTGGATCTGTTCAAAGACTTTGCTTGTGTCTTTATATTCCTACAATTTTCAGACAGATGGATCGCCAGGTTCTTACAGCCTTACACCCCTTTTAAACTACTGCTCTCTCGGTAGTTTGAGGATACTGAATACATGACTGATTTTCATAATTCTTTGATCCGTCTGTCTTTCATGTGAGATACGATCAAACACCGGTGCGAAGTAATTGCAGTACAACATATAATTCGGAAAGTTCACTGCAGAATATAATGCCATAAAAATTTTAAATTATAGTTGGAATCATTTCGAATAACAATTACGTGTCAACCAGGGATTAAGTTTAGGCTAGAATTTTTCGTTAACGTCAGATTCATACTTGGTCACAAATAAATAGCTGAGTGCTGCAGTTGGTAATTACAACCAATAAGCGAGGGTTCAAGTACTACACTATGTGATCGAAAATATACAGACACCTGGCTGAAAATGACTTACAAGCTCGTGGCGTCCTCCATCGATAATGTTGGAATTCAATATGGTGTTCGGCCACCCTTAGCCCATATGACAGCTTCCACTCTTGCAAGCATACGTTCAATCAGGTGTTGGAAGGTTTCTTGGAGAATTGCAGCCCATTATTCACGAAGTGCTGCACTGTCGAGAGATATCGATGTCAGTTGGTGAGGCCAGGCACGAAGTCGGCGTTCCAAAACATCCCAAACGTGTTCTATAGGATTCAGGTCAAGACCCTGTGCGGGCCGGTCCATTACAGGGATGTTATTGTCGTGTAACCACTCCGTCACAGGCCGTGCATTATGAACACGTGCTCGATTGTGTTGAAAGGTGCAGTTGCTCTTCAACAGTGCTTTGCTGTGATAGTGCCTCGCAAAACAGCAAGGGGTGCAAGCCCCCTCTGTGAAAAACACGACCGCACTCTAACACCACCGCCTCCTAATTTTACTGTTGGCGCTACACACGCTGGCAAATGACGGGTATTCGCCATACCCACATCCTGCCATCGGACCGACACATTGTGTACCGTGATTCGTCACTCCACACAACGTTATACCACTGTTCAATCGTCCAAAGATTTTGCTCGTAACACCAAGGCAGGCGTCGTTTGTCATTTACCGGCGTGATGTGTGGCTTATGAGCAGCCGCTCTACCTTGAAATCCAAGTTTTCTCACCTCCCGCTTAACTGTCATAGTACTTGCAGTGGATCCTGATGCAGTTTGGAATTTCTGTGTGATGGTCTGGATAGATGTCTGCCTGTTACCCATTACGACCCTCTTCATCTGTCGGCGGTCTCTGTCAGTCAACAGATGAGGTCGGCCTGTACGCTTTTGTGCTACGTGTCCCTTCACATTTCCACTTCACTATCACATTGGAAACAGTGGACTTAGGGATGTTTAGGAGCGTGGACATCTCGCGTACAGACGTATGACACAAGTGACACCCAATCACCGGACCACATTCGAAGTCCGAGAGTTCCGTTGAGCGCCCCATTCTGTTCTCTCACGCTGTCTAATGACTACTGAGGTCGCTGATATGGAGTACCTGGCAGTAAGTGGCAGCACAATGCACCTAACATGAAAAATATACAGTTTTGGGGGTGTACGGATACTTTTGATCACATAGTGTACGTTACTACAGCTTTTAACACTTTGGCCTCCGTGTGTAACAAATTGACACACAAGGTAACTTCCCTGGCAGGCCATGTGCATCAAATTGAAACACACTTTCCAGACGGTGTGTATAAATCGTATAAACAGCTGCAATGATTTCAAATAGATATTTAGTGGGTCTGTCGCCTTTGGTTCCGAATTTCGTTGACGGACAGTGTGACAATGCAACTTGTAGTTTGCCCTGCAGTCAGTTGTTACGCATGGCTCGTTGCTGGAGGTTATTTGTGTTTAAAGTCGTGTTTCCTTGAAGATTTGAGCATGTTTTGTTGTACGTTTGTGACAGTGTCGATCACGAAGTCAGCTGTTGGTTGGTTGGATGAGGAAAGTGAATTCAGTGAGAATGAGCTCAGTTTGTTTTGTGAAATAGCTGACGGCGATGATCCTGAATACTCTCCTGAGAGTTCCGATCGTGATTCCGACGATTCCGATGCAGGTGGACCGAGAAAAAGATTAAGAACAACTGCTGGGTAATCTGCAACTGTGCCTCAAAGAGACGTCTCGGAAGTTACTTGGTATGATGTAACTGCAAATATGAACGATTTTACCACAACCAATAATGAGGGAATTGCTGATCATGTGAAGACGAAAATGAATGGAAGATGCGATGAACTGGATTTTTACCGATTGTTTTTTGAAGAGCAAGTTTTGGAAATGATCGTCAGCGAGACGAATCGTTATGCCGAGCATCGAGTTATTGACAGAATTGCCAACAAAAAATGTACAGAACACAGCAGACTACAATGGTGGACAGACCCTAACAAGGAAGGAAGCCTGCGTTCTTTTTTTTTTTTTTTATTCGTTCTGCGGATTGGTTTGGGTGGAAAACCTACGCTCCAGAAATATTGGTCAAGGAATATATTGTACAAAGATGAAGTAAGTAATGCTTTGCCCCGCAACAGGTTTGAGACCCTTTTGAGCATGCTATATTTTTCTGACGTTTCTGGTACAAACAACGGCAAACTGAACCAAATGTCGCCATTAGTTGATCTACTAAACGATGAATTTCACGGAGAGTATTGTCCTTGTGAGAAAATGTTCACTGATGAAACTATGATGCCACTTAGAGGAAGGCTATAGTTCGCCAGTAACTTCCGGTGAAACGTCATAAGTATGGTCTCAGGCTTTGCAGACTGCGTGTTCACGGAGGCTATAACAGGCACATGGATGTGTATGCTAGAAAGAAGATTGTACCAGCAGATCATGACATGTCCTTCAGTGTAGTGATGGAGCTGTTGACCGGGGTCGAGGCCGGAAAGGTGAAATGTTATGCGGTACCGCAAGATTGCATTCTATCCCCTCACAAACACGGCAACTGCCGGTGCTCATGTCATCTACGAGCAAGTAATTGACAAAAATATGCGTGTAACTGAATTTCGAGAGAAATTTGGACTTTCACTGATAATCATTGGAAAACCGAAAGATGTACTAGGATCACCAGGAACACCAGTAACGTCAAGTTCACAGAACCATCTCTTGCAAGAAAATTGGCAGCAAGACTATCAGGCATACATCATGTTAGCGACGATACTCTCACAAATTTGGACGCGCTGAATCTATGAAGAAATCAAAGCAAGTCCTCACAAACTGCAAGCGTTGCCCGAAGGAAGAGTTCATGCGGCTGGACCATTTTTTCATTATTCACACGTGTAATGTAAAACATACAACCTATTAATGAATTCAAATATGTCGTTACACATGCTATGAATTTATAAACCAACCTGTTGAGTTAATAAATATTCCGCACTTATATTAGTTTTGCTTTATGCTTCCAAAAAATGAACGCTATTCGTGTGAAATGCTGAATGGAGTCTTCATTCGTTATTAAAGGTTGTGTATAATTCCCACGCACGTGGCCTTGCAGGTATGATATTGCACAAATTAAGTTCACATGCCATGTGTCTAACAATTATACACACCTGAAACAGAACTCGGCCTGGTGCATAACCTTAGGTGATTGAGGTCCGGCAGCCAAAGTGTTAAAGTTCATTCGTGAACTGCTTCTCGGTTCATAACCAAGGAACCTAAACTTTACTAAGTCCATAACTCAACTTGTTTCGCTGTTTTGCTAAAGACCGCAGCTGTGTGCCGCTGTACGCCGCTGAGAGAGCTATTTCCAACACGATTTCATTGTACCGCAACTTACATGCTAGTCGTCGCGCGGAGTGGCCGCGCGGTTGAGGCGCCATGTCATTGCTGCGCCGCCACTCCCGTCCAAGGCTCGAATCCTCCCTCGGGCATGGATGTGTGTGTTGTTCTTAGTATAAGTTAGTTTAAGTAGTGTGTAAGTCTAGGGACCGATGATCTCAGCAGTTTGGTCCCTTATGAATTCACACACATTTGCACATTTTTAGATGCTAGTCCTTTCTTTACCGCCACGAAGGGAGGAAGATCACAATTTAACGTCGCGACGTCTCATCGATAGCACGTCCATTTCAGACGGTTACTGTACCGAAAAAGAGGCTCGTCTGTCCATTGCGTCCCAAACGCATACTGTGTTCACCCACAACGTCACAGCGCGAACACTAGCCATTGGTCGCAACTCTTATCTGGTCCCGTTCCAGGCGCTACGCTCATTAGGGACGCTACTAACTCTTAATTACAAGAAATACCCAGCTCCCGAAGCAACAGACCAATTTATATAAGTAAAACAACACAACATGCTCGCTAATGTGCTGATCGTTTTAGAATAAAATACGACATATTTATTTTAATTTTTATTCATGAAATAATAAAATAAATGTTTAATATTTTTCGCAGTTTGGATCATCCATGATAACTTCTGCAAAAATGAACATGCAACAGTTTCTGTCTAATCACTAAATTATGATAATTAGTGTTAACACAATCATAACTACAGATATACAGAATTATATTTATAGAAAAGGATGAATATATAAGAAAAAGAATGCCTTAACTGCACATCGAGGTGTGGTAATATTGCTCAGTCACTTCTACTATTGCATTAACATGATTCGTTAACGCCGGCCGCGGTGGTCTAGCGGTTCTGGCGCTGCAATCCGGAACCGCGGGACTGCTACGGTCGCAGGTTCGAATCTTGCCACGGGCATGGGTGTGTGTGATGTCCTTAGGTTAGTTAGGTTTAAGTAGTTCTAAGTTCTAGGGGACTTATGACCTAAGATGTTGAGTCCCATAGTGCTCAGAGCCATTTGAACCATTATTTGATTCGTTAACAATGCAGCCTAAATTAATATCTTTATGCAGAATATTCTTATATAGGTTCCAATACTGCCCAATTGCTATCTAAAGACATCTCTCTGATTATTGGTCTGCTTTAATTATATGTAGTTTGTATTTCTGAGACGTATTGAGTCTCGCCTTTATCTGTGATACCGATGTATCTTTTTTTTTGGCGTACATCATTATCATAGGTCTGCTTTAGTTCAGAAGTAATGTAAACTTACTTGTATAGTTTATAACTCATGCCAGAAAATCAATAGTAACTATTAAGTAAGATACAGCGCAGGTTCCAGTTTCAGATTAATCTAAATGTGTATATCTATAAAATAGAGTTTCTAGTTTTCCTGTATCTCTAATGGAAAGTATTGTTGATTTCATACTAATCTTACGTACTCATGTTCAGACAGTTAATTTTCCGTAAAGTTAACTTTAGAGAGAGTTCTGTGTCACTTGGAAACAGCTGTTTTCTCCACGTGGCCAGGAAAACCTCTTCAGTTTATTAATCTCCTGTTACCGCTATGGACCAGTACTCAGCCCATTTAAAAATCGTGTAGCATCCCAACGGAAATGGCTAAGCTCTTCCACTGGAACTTACCTGCTAAAGCCGGCCGCTGTGGCGGAGCAGTTCTAGGCGCTTCAGTCCGGAACCGCGCAACTGCTACGGTCGCACGTTCGAATCCTGCCTCGGGCGTGGATGTGCGTGATGTCCTTAGGTTAGGTAGGTTTAAGTAGTTCCAAGTTCTAGGGAACTGATGACCTCAGATGTTAAACCCCTTGGTGCTCAGAGCCATTTGAACCTCCTAAAACTCAGGCGTGACTATTTGTCATCTTTCACTGTGACTGCCAAAACTATTTTATGTTTCTCGCATAACTCTTTTTATGAAGGCACGAGTTTCTTTTACGTTTTCTCTGTCCGATTGTGACGTTACACCTTGCCTAATCGCCTCTTATGCTGAGAAATGGCACCCAATGAAATGGATGCCGCGCCTTGTCGCTTTAGAAGCATTCGACTCCATCCTACTTGCAGACGTGAATCAACCAGTTACACTAGATATGGACTAATCTAAGCTAATCATGGAGATCTAGGTGAAGAGAAAGGACAGCACCACAGTCGTAACAATCGGAAGAGCCCGAGTTCTACTCCATAACTGAGATATGTCTTTCATCCTAGACTTCTAAGATAACATGTAACGAATATTAAGCACTGAAATGGGGGGGAAAGGGTGTTCAATATCATGAAGTAGAATTTAGTGTCAAGCTCGCAAGGTGTCGAGCATCAGCTAGAGTAAAAGTTACAAAATTGCAATCAATGAAGCCCCTGTAAGGTTGAGACGAGCGAGAGTTTGCCAGCAACGGGAAGCAACAGTGGAGCATAATGGCGCGTTACCTAAATTGTAGGCGCTAGCATCTAGCCGTGTTGTGCTGACGGCGACTGACAGCCGTTCACGAGGTCTTCTGTGATAGACCAGGACGATCTGTATTGCCTGCTCCAAAACACCGATAAAAGTGAGGCTGAATGATCGATCTGGGTTCTATTTAAGAAGTCGGTCCCAGCAAGCTCGCTGCCAGGATAGCTGCACTATATTTTTTATTGCCCTATTAAACGGCAGTTACTAAAAAACGCAACATATCTTACCAACGACTTTTGAGAGAACATTCCCGATCTATTAGGTTTCCATTATGTGACTGTGCAACTTTGGAACATACCCTATTAATCATACGGAACGTAGGGTTAGCTATCAACACCGCTTAATGTTTCTCATATCATAAGTTAATACAACAAAAATAATTCTGTTAAGAAAGAAATTATCGCAAATTAGAGATCAGTTGTAAAGTTTGAGACTGCAGTACGTATTAAAATGTTGTCTAAAATAAATTTAAGTAAATTTGTGCTCTGGGCACTGTATCGCTCTAGTATTGTGTAAGCACAGGTCTGGACTGTTGGGTGGACGAGGCAACGATTTCCAACCCAAATTGGCGATGTGTTCCCGGGTTCTCAGATTATTGTGTGGGCGTGCATTATTATGTTGGGGCAAGATTTCTGCTGGATTCTTGTCCGATGGAGTTTATTCAGAGTATTCACGTATACTTCTGAATTGATGGTTGACCCTCTTGGCATCAAATCCACGAGAATAACACCATCACAACCCAAGAAGCCAATCACCATGACTTTTCCGACAGAGTGGGTAGTCTCGAATTTCTTGTTTTGTGGTGAATGAGTACGATGCCACTCCATTTAATGCCTTGTTGATTCCGGCACAAAGTGGTGCACCCAGCTTTCGTCACCTGTAACGATCCGTGACAGAAAGACCTCTCCGAGGGTCTCAAAACGCTCCAACAATTCAGATGAAACGGCCTTTCTTTGAAACTTGCGGTCCAGTGTGAGCATTCGTGGTACCCATCGTGAGCACCTCTTTGAATATCCGAGAGTCCCGATCATTGCAGACACACTTCCAATAATGACCGAGTACTGTGGAGCCAACTATCGAGTTGTGACGCGCCGGAAGGCACGAATAACGACACCCACACAATTCAGTATGTCTGGAGCACTGGCTGTGACAGGGCGTCACGAGAGTGGCTGATCAAGGAGCTCTGTTTCTGCATTTCCTAAGGCCGTAACCTTCTTTACCCATCACCCAACTGTACTCCTATCAACTGCAGCATTGCCATACACTGCAGCTGGCCTTTTGTGGCCGAGCGGTTCTAGGCGCTTCAGTCTGGAACCGCGCGACCGCTACGGTCGCAGTTTCGAACCCTGCCTCGGGCATGTATGTGTGTGATGTCTGTAGGTTAGTTAGGTTTAAGTAGTTCTAAGTTCTAGGGGACTGATGACCTGAGATGTTAAGTTCCATAGTGCTCAGAGCCATTTGAACCATACACTGCACACAAGCCTTTATGGATAATCACCACGGTTTCTTTTTCTCCACACAAGAATTTAATAACAGCACGCTGCTTGTAACCTGAATCATATGTAGACGCCATTTCAACGCTGTACTACGGCTTTACAATCTGTCTGAAAGGTTCCAAATTTCACCGGCGCACAGAAGAAACATCAAATGTGGAGCACGAACAAGGAAGTTCGTCTATGTATATTATTGGCTTTTTAAGAAAATGTGGTGCATTAATTATTGGACGGCCCTTGTATTTCCATATTCAGTTCGAGTTCTTTATGAAAATCCTTATTAGTGCTCGTTACCTGTCTATAATAAGAAGCCGAAGATCTGTTAGAAATTACTGATAATTACACGTTCTAAAATCAGACATTTAAGTATTTAGAACTATAGGTAGGTCGTCGAAGAGTGCAAGTTTAGAATATAATGTACGTTACTTCGTCGGTTCTACACGTTCTCGCTCTCTTTGCTGCCAGAAGTTTTGTCTGCACCTCTACAGTGTCCATTATGTGCCACTCCTATACTGAGACCATAGCTTTCAGTCAATCGACACGATGACGTCACGCTTTGATTTTAGCTGTTGACATTCTTACCTAGGTTTTTCGTAATTTTTCTGTCTGTAGTAAATCGTTTGTAGCGTTCTGTACATTAAGGGCATTTTGTATCCATCCTCTTCACCATCGATAACGGTCGTGTCCATCAGTCTTCTATACTTTCAAGCGGCTTATTGATAATTGACGTACCTCATTACGACACAGGAAAAATGTTAGAAACCGTGGTGACAGGCCGTGCTGGTGTTCCGACGGGTCATTTACGTGAAACAAATTGTCTCAATATACTGAATTCCGAGAAACAAGTGTCTAATGAAGAAAGAAACATTTAAAATCACCACATCGAAAGAAACTGTTATCTTCTTTTTAATTGAAGCTCGACAATGGAGCACAGATTCCCTGAGCACTGTATCGCCCTAGTATTGCTCCCTCGAGTACGTGGAAGTAATTGGCCGCTGCTAATGCGTCCACACCATCACTAGGCTTTCGTAAAGCCTTCGCAGTTCGGTACCCCCAAGAGCTTAGTCTGCGAGGAAGCTATTTGCATCAGAATATTCTGTAGGTCAGGAAATGCAGAGAATCAGAGCCCCTCAGAGGTTGCAAAAACCCTTATGCACGTTTCCTTCGCACTATCTCGGATCAACTATTTTCTATTTCAGTATAGATGCCCACTCCTCACAAATTGGCAAACACCCTCATTTGGGTTTCCTTATTGCATAGTTAATAAACCGAGGTGCCACGCTAGTAATAGTTACAAAACTACAGATGGAAACCTGTGCTATACAAAAGGCGTAGATACTCTATAATCTTTCGGGTTGAGCATTATGTTGTTGGAATAAAAAGAAATGATAGTGTTTATAACTCTGACAAGAGCAGCGTCATTGAGGTAGCACTAGATGAAACCAAACCGTAGAAGTCGATCCACCCAACGATGTATAATTTCAAAAAAGACCCTAAAACGCATCTCAGAAGATAGTTCAAGGCATTTACTGTGATTTAAGCCATTAAATCCAACGTTTTAATAACATTAAGAGGAGAAGGACAGATTGGAAGTACGAAGAGGTAATGGAAGACGGAGTATTGACTCCGATTGAGGGAGAAATGGGAATGAAATTGGCTGTGCCTTTCGAAGTCGTCCAGTGTTTACCTTAAGTGATCATCTAAAACCTAGATCTGAATGGCCAGACGGGGTCTGAAACTAACGTCCCGCCGAATACAAGAACAATGTCTGGCCATTACGTCACCCCGTCTAGTGACATTCATAAGAGAGTAAAGGCAAAACGAAAAAAATATAAATGTTACTCTGTAGCTTCTAATCTGAGAGAAACCGAAAGGAATATCCCGAAACAGTTGGGAGGACATTGGGAATGAATGAAGCCACCAAGAATAACATTACGTAGTAAAAAGTACGCGTTCTTAATCCGGCTTTGTAACCTACAATTATGAGAGTAGCCACGTATTCTCTTGCTGTCATTTATCTTTTCTCATAACACCTTGTACTAAGAACAATACATCTTTTCCCAGAAGTGTTGTCATAGACAACGTCTATAGCGAGGTTAAAGGCACCGCATCTGATCAAAAGTATCCAGACATCTGTTAGCGGACATGAACATGGGATGTGGCCACACTTCGCTTTATGACGGCTTGAGTCGTTACCACAGAAGATAGAGATGGACGCTAAGATGTCGAGCGAAGTCATCGGTTTAACATATCCCAAAGGCGTTCCATTGGGTTCAAGTCGGGACTCTGAATAGGCCAGTCCATTTAGGAACGTTATTGTCCACAAATCTTTGCCTCACAGATACTGCTTTATGACGGGGTGCATTTTTATGCTGATAGAAGCAGTCGTTATCTCGGAACAGTACGTCTACCGTACGCACTAAACGATGATGTAAAATGTTTTCATATCTTTTCGCAATATGGGGACCACGTCCTAATCGCGAAAAACACACCCATGCCGTAACGCCACCTCCGTAATTCACTGTCTACATTGCACATGGTGGCAGGTAACGTTCTCTAGGCATTCGTCAAATCTAAATCATTCCATGGAATTGCGACAGGTTATAACGTGATTCATAACTCCCAAACAGTCGTTTCCAGTCATCCACTGTCCAGTAGAGCCGCTCTTTACACTGCCTCAAACTTCGTTTAGAGCTTCTCGACCACTGTACCCCATTCTTTTTAGTTTCCAACACACAGTCATTGATATAGCTAGAATGACAGTAGCATTTCGGAACTCATCAGCCATTCCTTCCGCTTATTTCACGCGACCATTTGACAGTCACTCTCCGCAATATTTGACGGCCCATGTCCAACAGCGCTTGAGGTCTTCCTAGTCATGATTCAGCTATGGTTGTTCCTTCGCGTTCCCACTTCTGAGTCACATTACGAACAATCGACTTTTGCTGCTTTATAAAGATTGAAATTACCCTGATATTTAAATGAATACTTGGAGCCTGAACGGGCTCAGGACTGACATCACGGCTCTTCTGTCGCTATGATATAACATTTAATTCAATCTGATCGAGTGCAAATCTCAAATGAACGTGCAGCACTTGCAAGTAGATCCCATTAGAATGCTGCATGTCTTTTATAAACAGGTTATGCTTTTCCAACCATTGTCAAGATTAACTAAATAAAGAAGATAAACAAAACAGCCAAAACGTTACTGCTGGCTCTGTTAAAGCAAACCGGCGAGAGGGGCCTCTGCTCTTCGCAAGGCCCCGAAAACTGTGGCGCTGGCTGCGGTATTATTAACGTATCGACGAGCCTGCGGTTTGTGTCAGTCCGGCAAACAGCGAGCTGCCTTTCGTCAAGAGCTCTGTGTAACTGGCGAGCATACATAAGCGCCGGTGGCGACTAAAAACTCATGCGTCGTCCCGAAACATCGATAACCGCGAGCACAATACTGATTCCCTTTGCGTGGATTATCCACGGTAACTACTTTTTATAGTTTCTGTTCGCTATAGGAAGGCCAGTGTGTGTACATACATGTTTAGTCAAGGATGTTATACCTCACTGTAATATAACAGAAGTCTTTGAACTAGATCGACTTCCTAACGCCATGTTCTGTCACCATTTTACTTACAGACAACAATCTTTTTAAGCACGTTCCAATAAAATCTTGACCTGACACACTCATGTGAAATGCGGTCATAACTTTCATCTACACCAATTAGGCACGCCTTAGCCTTAACGTTATTTTCCTAGTTATTCACAATCTGCCCTGAATTCCTCAAAAGGCATAACAACAGAGAGATTACACAATGAATGCAGCGGAGTATTTGAGTGTGAGCTTGGATTGTACAGATGACAGTCTACAAAACATGGATAGATGGCAACAGGCAGATTCCATATTCCCAATTTCCGGAAACACGGTGCTCCACTGCAGACTTTTGACGAAAGTTAGAGCAAACGGATTAGCTTATTAGAAATATGAGTGGTTCGAAGATATTTTAAGTAATAGAACTCATTACGTTGTCCTCGACGGCAGGTGCTCATTAGAGTCAAGGGTATCGTCAGGAGTGCAACAACGAAGTATAATAGCACCGCTCTTACTCTTCATACACATAAATGATCTGACAGACAGAACGAACAGCTGTGAACGGCTGTTTGCTGGTGACAGTGTGGTGTACGTGAGGTGCTGTCTTTGATTTATTGCAGGGGGATGCCAGATGACTCATGCAGAATTTCTAGCTGGTATGATAAATGGCAGGTTGACCTAAATGTAGGAAAACGCAAGTTAAAGCGGATAAGTAGGAAAAACAATCCTGTAACGATCGAATACGTTGTTAGTTATTGTTGCTTGACACTGTAACATCGATTAAGTATCTAGGCGTAACGTTGCAAAGTGATTTGAAATGGAATGACTACATCAGATGGATAGTCGGGAAGGTGAATGCTCGACTTTGTTTTAATTGGAGAATTTTGGGAAAGTGTAGCTCATCTATAAAGGAGTCAGCGTATAGAACGCTAGTTCGTGAGCAGTGATCGACAGTTTGGGAGTCCCACCAGGTCGGATTAAAGAGAGACATCGAAGTAATTCAGAGGCGGGCTGCTAGATTTGTAGCCGGTAGGTTCGATCAACACGCAACCAATACTGAGATGATACATGAACTCAAATGGGAATCCCTGGATGGATGATGACGCTGTTTTCGTGAGGCACTATTGCGGAAACTTAGAGAACCGGAATCTGAGGCCGACTGCAGGTCAATTATAATGCCGCCAACGTACATTTCTCCTAAGGACCACAAAGATAAGATCAGAGGAATTAGGTCTCCAACGGAGGCTTATAGACAGCTGCTTCTCCCTCGCTCTGTTTACGAGTAGAACAGCAAGGGGAGTGACTAGTAGTGGTACGTGGTATCTTCTACTATGCACCTTACGATGACTTGCAGAATATAACAATCCTCTCCGTCTGTCGCTATCACTCAGTACACATTTCGTCCACCTTGCGACTTAGCGGACGATATTTTCCCGCTTTATCTGTATGCGGTATAAATCTTCGAAATGTACAATGAATTCGTTTTAAATCGCTAGATGTTTTCGTATACCATTCGAGTACTAGTTGCGATAAATTATGATCACTGTGATACCATTGTGTGTTAATAAAATGGTATAAAAAATATAAGTTTTAGTGGATATCGGGTAGCGTGAGAAAATAATAAACATGACTAAACTGCAAGTCCCTTATGGTGGGGCCCAGACTGGCATAATTCTTTATGCTTTCTGTTACTGTCATTCTTGGCTGGAAGTTGTGTGTGTTCATACTATTTTGCTGGCACAGAACGATATGAAGAATATCGCCCGCATCTCGTGGTCGTGCGGTAGCGTTCTCGCTTCCCACGCCCGGGTTCCCGGGTTCGATTCCCGGCGGGGTCAGTTTGTGTGTACAGTTTGCCAGAAATTGATAACATGTTCTCACAACAGAGGTCCCAGCATTCTTGCTACATACTAAGTGCCTTAACCGGCAAAAACATTGCTCGTTGAGGAATACGATTCGTTTGGTCAGATAATGGCACTATAATTGATCTTCTTGAATATTTCACCATCTGATTTCATGATTCTTAATGAGACCGACATGTATTAGAGTTTGGAGGAACGAGCACATACCCTAACGTCCGCTTTCTGTATTTTACTATCTGCCAATAAAATACCGACATTATGGAATTTTCAAGCACTCTTCGTGTCGGAGCTGATGGCATCGGTGCTGAGTCTAACCATCCGCGCTTCCCAATAACTGTTATCTCCAGAATTTTCACATAACCCATAGACTAAAGTGATTTCAACTTTTCAAACTTTTCAGAATAGTTTGAGAATTTAAGGAACATACGGTGCTGCGTGTTTCTTTCCAAACTTGAAATCTTATGTTGCCTGCGGTGCAAAATTTGAAAGTTGGACGTTAATACTCCTTTGCAAAGTTGAGCAGTGATTCTGCTGTAGTGTGCATGCACAAACTCTGTGTCTGAGATATTATTATCGCAAGTAGAAACGAGCGAACAGTTGTTCAGAGGAGTCGGAGATGGTCGGACGCAGCCTGCAGTGGGGAGAAGCAGCGTGACATGAGAAGGCGCAGCCTGCCGTGATCGTGCTAGTAGCGCAGGAGGAGACTTCGGTACTAATCGAGGATTTTTGGTAATTGCCTTTCTGTTGCACGTAGTTGTTGCTTGCTTGCGCACTAGAGGGACTTTGTGATTTGTGTATAAAAACACTGAGAGTAATTTTCGTATCTTTATTGTGGCCAGAAATGTGTTTATTGAGTATAGACATTACGGAGTATTCAAAGCCTGTGTAAAGTTTACCAGTGTTTAAATATCTATTTTGAGAATATACTAAACTATAGTCTTTCTTGGTTACTTTCATTTTTTACACCGTTTAAGGCTAGATGATCAAACCCCTCCTGATCATTCAATCTCTCTATATAAAAAATATGGCAGTAGTTATTGCAGTTATTATGATCATGCGTTGCACTCTGCACGGATCTCAGTATTGCTTTTGAAATATTTTTAGATTGTCGCAAATCACACAGATGCAGTGATAAGACGTAGTAAGTTGTCCGTAGAGCACAGGAGCATTGCAGAATAGTTGTTACGAGTTGTCAAAGAATATTTTAAAACTCGCAGTCAGATACTTGAGCATTGATTTCTTTACGGTTTGTAGGAGGAGTAAACAGTTTTGGTTTTTATTTGTTCTCAGTCAGAATTCTATTACTACTAGAGATGCAACGTCACTTATTTCCGTACGTATTTCATCAGAACAAACAATAATTACAAATATACACGAGTTTAAAAATATTACGAGTCAGTCTCGAACATAACTATCCAAGATGTCCTGAAAGGCGCCAGGCTTCCGTATTGGTGAAAGAGGTCCCATATTTGTTGCCAGGAGCAGTAAATGCGCCGCCGCCACCGCTTGTGTGAAATTTATGGATGCGATGAGTTTCTGAGCACCGAAAATTTTTGGACACGCCATCCGCTCACACTTCAACACAGTAAGTCTTTAAAAACAGCACAATGTCGAAATTGGCCTAGCACATAATAAATTATAGAAAGCCAAAAGGTCACGACTTCGTTCAGATATTCTTCAAACGCGATAAAAAGAAATTTATAGATTATTTCAGCAGACGATACGTCAGTGTGACATCCATGTGGTGCCAGATTTTCAATGTCTTTCAATCAGATCTCACGTACAGAGTGTTTGTGATTGTCAGTATTTCTCTGCGAGAGCATAAATCCAAGCTCGAGCAGCTGTCAGTACTGTATTTCATTATGACAGGCAGTAGAACAAATCTTATGGAGAAACTGGACACTAATTGTTTTTTTACCAACTCTCGGATTCAGATGACGGCTTGATGACTGTGGTAATGTAACTGTCGTTGTTGTCAGTGTCAGGAGAAACCCACTTTGAGAGCAAATAGATAGTAAGATGAAGTTTTCCAACTAGTATAACAATCTAAATGAGAGTTGCTTTTGAATGACTGAAATGACGGCAATGAGTTACAGAAACGTATCCCATCTCTAGCTGAAAACTGATCTGAGTCTTCATTTTTCAAGTCGTTACAGTTGCTGTATGTCTTCGAGACAGGACTGACAGCGTGTATCGATATACGAAGGAACGGAGAGGCAGTGTGGCGAGAATAAGGCAGTGCGGCTAGCAGAAAGAAATCGATTGCGCTTTGAGTGCCGCAGCCACGAAATACGGACGCGGCGGGCGACCTGCACTCCAGACTGGCCGAAGGGGAGCATACGTCTCCGCAACGAGCGACGTTCGTCGCGTTACTTCACAGTTTCACCGAAATCCACTGTCTCTTTTCATATTGTAGGACCTAATATTGTTGTTAAATAATACAAAATTGCAATCTAGCTGCAAAAGAAGAAGTTATTGTGTGGAAGAGCAATATTATTATCCTGGATGCTTACAGAGACGGTGTTATGCATATGCATAAAATTTAATCGATTATGAAATAATTAGATTGATTAAAATAAATTTATGGAATTTCAAACTAATATTTTCTTTAAGTATGACGTGTAAGTCTTGGAGTTTTTTTAGTCCATATTTACCAAATCTTCTTCACACCATTTCTTTCACTTTTTGCCGCAGGACTTTACATATCATTCTTTCAAGTTATTTGTTAGGTTTACAGTCCTTTCCCATCGTGCTCCGACAAAAAGGCCCAATAGGACTCAGACTACTTTAACCAGAAAAGTTAGAAAAAGGCATACGTGTAGTGGGAAAGTTTATGTACAGGTATAACCATTGTTTTACCTACGTGTATAAGACAGATGTGTTGAAGAGCCCAACCACACCCATCTTGAATCTATAGCAATGTTAGGAAATAGGATATTCTCCGTTTGACGAGTCCTACTCAGTCCAAGTTCATCTTACTATTCTCCTAACTGCACCATTGACGTCCTTCTCTTCCTAACACTTGCCTGGTACACACATGTGCTAGATAATGACGTCAGTGAAAGGAGGATAAGGAGTACTGCAAATGGAAATGACTCAGATGTGCACAATGTCAGAAGATTCTGGCTTCACCCAAATGAAACGTTCAAAGAAACTCATTATATATCAGTCAAATTCAGGAAAAGCTTAGAATGAATTGCGATGGAATATCTTTGTAATATATTAATCTACGTGAAATATTTTAAACAAGCAAACACAGTCACAAATGTCGGTAGTAAGTGATTAAAAGTAGTTCTTCTGAATAAAACTGAAGAGTAACTTCCAAAATTAAAATTACATTTACACAGAGCAAAGCCAAGGAAAGAAGAAAAAAGGCGTCTCTGAAAAGACAAACGTAAAACATTGAATATTTCAATGTTCCAGAGACTTGTTAATTCCGAGCCTCTTCGTGAGGCTTGCGCACTACAAAATATGTAAAAAGTTTTACAAAACCCGGTGTAAAAGGCTCAATATGTTATGCGAATGAAACATTATCTGTTTTCAGATTTTCTAATGTGTGTGAATTCCTAAGGGAACAAACTGCTGAGGTCGTCGATCCCTAGACTTACACACTACTTAAAGTAACTTATGCTACGAACAACACACACGCGCGTGCCCGAGGGAGGACTCGAACCTCCCTCGGGAGGGGCGGGGCAATCCGCGCGAGGGCGCCTCCAAACACGCGGCCACTCAGCGCGGCTTTATCTGTTTTGATCACGAATATGGACGGACTTTAGAAGGACAGTGTAACCATATAAAAGAAAAGAACGACGATACAATAAGTAGGTATAACGTATGACAGACATCTACCCGATGAGAAGTAAGAGAAGAGTGGCAAATACGAACGTGAAAACGAATCTAAAGGCAAACAAACGAACAGCCATAGAGCCGTGTAGTGTATTGTCTAAAGATTTCTTCCATGTACACAGACATAAATTATGTTGTCTACACAAGATATTTACCCGATAATAAACCAATAGAAACTGAAGTCTCAAGTTTTTCTTGTCGATATCGAGATCACAAAAGAAAGAAGGAGGAAGGAAGGAAGGAAGGAAGGTTAGAATTCAACGTTGCGTCATCGAGGTCTTTGGAGACGGAGCACAAGCTCGGATTAAGGAAAGATGGGAAGGAAACTCTCATCTCAGTGATATTATGTTAGTATATATACAACGTTTAAAACACAATGTGTTAGTATTAATAACTAGTTATTAATTAGCTTAGTAACCGGCGCTACCCGAGTACGTATTTATATCAGTTAATGTGTTTATCAGTACATATCCTCCTCCCTCTCTCTCTCTGTCCATCTCCTACACCCCCTCTCCGTCAGTCCATCTCTTTCTCTTCTGCTCTCTTCTCTGTCAAACTCCACGTTATCACCCTCACCCCAGTGGAAGGTTGGTGTTTGTTACCCCCACATTATTTCTTTCCAGAAAGTAAGTAATATGTACACCAAGGTCGGTTGAAATGGATCCAGGGTTTTAGGAGGAGGTTTTTAAAAACGTGCGTAGATGTCACATTTATTTCAAACATTTCACAGATACTTGTACATATATTTCACCTTTATCTCTACTGAATGTCGTCTTACATTTCCGTTTCCACGCATCTCAGTTCTTATGACGCCATGTCTCCTGAGCTATGTGTCGTATAATCATATATTTTTTGCATGTAATTCAGGCGTAAATGCTAATTTTGTCTGCAAAGTGTGTTACGAATAAAGTTAGTAGCAAAGAAGTCGTAAATTAAAACTTCACGCCAGATGTAGCAGTTGTACTGCATCGACAGCGAAAATGTAGTAAGCGATAAACTTTTTCCTTTCAAAACCTTGTGAGGATGTCAGCGAGAAAAAATTTCGTAAAGTACGTGAAATGTGTTCGCAGTTGCGAATATAGGCAACTATTAGCTGTGTAGTGAAATGACAACACTACAACTTGCATTCGTACATCCATTACGTAATTTCCGTACAAGGGGGGCATTTTAACTGAAACTCCTGCATTATCGTATTTTCGTACAGGTTTGAAATTATTTTTTAAAGTTTCTTGCAAGTCACTAAGTACTGTCATTCTGAATACTGGATGAATATAGCCAAGGTACTGACGCGTCGTGAGCTATGTTTCTTTCTCACCCTCATCCCCACCACTTTCAGAGGCACGTGGTTCTTACTACTTCAAAGGTTATTTCCAGACTGTAAATGGTGTGTGTCTCAAGTTTTACTGAAATCTATCCAGTAGTTCACACACATTCGTACAATTATATTTATAATTTGTAGTTATGTCATTATATATACCTACAAAAATTTAATTCATTACCTATATTTTCTTCTGTTTAAGTGTTTTAATTGTCATATTCGCTTATATAAAGCTTGGTTCCACGTCTAATTGAAAGAGAGTGCTCAGTAACTTGCAACAGTCGAAAAGAAAATTCTCTGAAACTAGCCTGCGAACATGTACAACAGATGCCGCTAAAATTTTCACATCCGCCTAATAACTTCTAATGTGATCTTTTTAGTGAATTGAGTTCACGTCTGAAATAATAATTCAATGAGAGAAGCTCTCTGGAGAAACAGCGTGTCGTAATAAAAATATTCCGCTCGCCATCGGGCTCACCTCGGGTCTCGCGCCTCCGCAGCCAACCGCCTTTTCTCTCCTTATTACTATGACCCGACAGACCTTTCCTTCTTTCCTGTCTCCTGCTCCAGTTATTTTATTCATCTCCGTAATGTTTCTCTTGCTGCCTTTCAACGTCTCGAATGGAAAATCCCATGAATTATTCTCTTCTTGAACAAAGGAGCGACCTCGAATGATAGGGATTGGATTGTATAACGCCTGTGGCGTTTTGCCGCACTCGGACTCGTTGTTTAAAAGCAGATCCATCTCCTGAAGGCTGCAAGTTGTTATCGTAACCGAGGTAAAAAGACTAAGACATATCAGACAGCTTTTACTTACAACGGAAGACAACCGGTTTCGAAATATTACTAAACAGAAGAGGAGTAGATGTCGTCAACAGACGAATAACAGGTGTCAATAGCAAAGTTCAGATTAAAATTCCATCTACAATTAATCTCCTGAGACAAGCTATAAATACTCGAATCAAGTATCAAATATTAAAAACTTGTTTGAAGTGTCAAGAAGGTGAGGATAAAAAGAGCTAATTATATAACAGGGAATGGGATATCTGAGTAAAAAAAATCACGAAAAAGTGCGACGTTGTAATAGAGCTTATGTGATCAACAATATCAACGAATGAATATATCTACTACCACCAGAACGTCAACAAGAAAAGGTGCCACTTGACTACGAATAACGGCAAGAGGAACAATAGCGATAGTACCTCGGTTTTACGGAGGACACAGTCACTCTACAGTTGGTTCGTATGAACTCTCTTCCGCATTTTCGTACAGTACTCCATGTTTCGTTAACCAGAGGATTTAGCACTCTTCACTGTCGTCTCTGCCAACAGTGTTATTTACATTCGTAAATAATACGAGTTTCACTTTGACAAGAATCGTCTGAAACAATGGGATAAAAGAATGAAAGAATGGTTTACCTAATTAAAGTGGTCCATATCGAATAAATTCCTTAGTCAGGATTCATGTAATGCTCACATCATAATGGTAGTGTAACACTGTCTTAAGGAAAGATTAGTACGTTGTAGCCGGCCGGGGTGGCCGAGCGGTTCTAGGCGCTACAGTTTGGAACCGTGCGACCGCTACGCTCGCAGGTTCGAGTCCCGCCTCGGGCATGGATGTTTGTGATATCCTTAGGTTAGTTAGGTTTAAGTAGTTCTAAGTTCTAGGGGACTGATGACCTCAGAAGTTAAGTCCCGTAAAAAAAAGTACGTTGTACAAAGATAAGCAGTCGACATTACTGAGGTAGCTCTTCTTGATATTACACAACTTCCTTGACTATGAAAAACTGATTTAGTCATTAACATAATTGCATATGAGAGCTTACATGCTAGAGTTATACAACAGCAGAAAGACAGTCTTTTATATTTCAAAATATTATTTCACGATGCTTGAAAGGTCATTCTGAATCGTAACTCATTACTCGAGAGTTTGCATCACCAGTTCATTCTTTGATGGTGACGCGCCATTAGTGACTAAATATTTCCACTGAGACTGAGGGAAATATTGCAGTGTAAAAGCGCTAGACTGGCATTTCAACATGAGAAACTGGGTTCATATCCCTCCGAGACGAAGCGTACGAAGGACTAACTGGTACTTTTTAACGTCCCATCAACAACGAAAACGTTACAAATTGAGCAAATGCTGGTGTTTGGAGAAGTAAATTGTCGTTACCACTTCAAAGGAAAGATCTCGGCATTCACCCTAAATGATTTATGGAAATCAGGAAAAATTCAAATCTAGATGGCCGGACGATGATTTGATCTACCGTCCTTGCAGATCAGTTCATTATCTTACCCCTGCGCCATCGGTAAGAAGGGTATTTGCCGTTTTGTTAAATCATCCAAATGAATGCCAATGTCTTGCTCGATATGTGGAGAATACCTCCTACCACACTTGTCAGAGACGAAAAATGACATGTCTGCAATGACTTCCCTGCTAACGAAAAGCTGAGCTCACTACTACAACAATAATAAGTAAAAAAATAAATATTAAATTTGAAAACCTTCAATCGTTTGTAGTCCTTGTCACTATTCACATACATTTTTTCTATGTACAGTAACTTAACAGTAATCACAAGTCGCACCATCTTCTTTGAAAAGCCGGCCGGTGTGGCCGAACGGTTCTAGGCGCTACCGCACGACCGCTACGGTCGCAGGCTCGACTCCTGCCTCGGGCATGAGTGTGTGTGATGTCCTTAGGTTAGTTAGGTTTAAGTAGTTCTAAGTTCTAGGGGCTGATGGCCTCGGAAGTTAAGTCCCATAGTGCTCAGAGGCATTTTTTTTTCTTTGAAAACTACACAGGTCGTCAGAGACCAATGCTCGTTTTGTGGTAAAATTTCGAAATTAAGAACTCTACTATGAGAACACAAGAAAATTAACACCTCGAGAAAAATGTGTCGTTGAGTGACTGTTGATGAGGGACATAATCATGATATAGTTATGTTTCCTGTTGTAACGAACACGTAATCAGTATAATTAATATACTGGACTATATTTTTCAAAATCATTATATTTGGATGATTTGTTATGAATGTACAGGGACCGATAATTTCTTAGTTAACTCAGGTTATGTTTACTAATGAAGGGACGGAGACTTATTTTACGCGTCGATACCCATCAAAGAAAAACCAGTTCGTCTTAAGTGTTGAACTGATGTTTCAACGATATTATTGAAGTCTCTAAATCTAGATGCCACTAGTTCAATGCGTAATTTTTCACCCTAAAAAATGCTGAAGAGTGCAGGAGAGGTTGGTATGTACGATTCCAAAACGTCGGCGTGTCTGCCAACGCCCTGCGTTAGCTTCCACACAGCTCAGCAGTTTTTTGTGACTTGCTGGAGTAAGACATAGTTGATTGAAAGCCAGTCAGTCGGCTAGAGATAAGAAACTCAACATCAGAACATCCGACTTAACTGTTTTTTTTCGATAGCGGGAGGCTATGTGCATCAGCTATTGCTATCGATAACAGCATAACCACAAAGCTAAAAGAGGCAAGCACTCATCAAAGTCTCTCTCTCTCTCTGTCTCTCTCTCTCTCTCTCTCTCTCTCCCTCTCTCTCTCTCTCTCTCTCTCTCTCTCTCTCTTTTACACACACATACACACACACACAAACAAACATTAATGGACACATGTAGTTACCATGAGCACATTGAGAGCAGCACGCATTGTCATAATTTTCATGGATTCAATAGCATAAAATGTACACAAAAGCACAATTTAGATCAATAACACAATTCGTGCTTTTTATTAATTCACTGTAAATATTACACAATTAAAAAACAAAACTGTGAGATACTAAACCAAAGAGTTAAACTCACGCATTACTATTATTAACAAAATTAAAAGATGCGGTTAGGTTAAAAAATTTCACATGTCGGTTTGGGGTAGCACAGTAAATGACTACACGAAGCATAATGACACGAAGAAGAAGCATGTAGGCATCTACAACTGATTTCAGATTGTGTTTACAAATTTCTTTGTAAATGAAGGAAGGTAGATTTGTCATCGTTCAGTCGAAGAGGGGATAATTGGAGACGGAATAAAAACTTAGATCGGAGTAAGGTGGAAAGGAACGATTAAGCTACTTCGGGAAAATAAGGATCACCTGTATCTGGAGGATTTGACCTCCTGCGCATCTACATCCTTAATCAGAACGCCACATCGGTTACAAGCTATAACGGACCTACCTTCTTGTTAAATGTAAATACGTGTGATGTCACTCTGTAAGCTAAGCCCGTATTCATACGAGGACATAGCGGTCATACAAGATACTTGTTAGCCTGTGAACTATAAACGCTTAACTTTGAGCAGTGAGCTGTACGTATAGAGTTCGTCCCCCATAATACATTCATGAAACCTTCTGGGCATAGCACCCGATATCGTTGTCTGGCGTCTGCAGCTGGGGCAGAGTATAGCAGGGATGCCGTCGCGGCTCTAATCCTTCAACTGGAAAAAATAAATTAACATTATAGTTTAACTTCCCTTCGTTAACGAAGTCATTAGAGACGAGACACAAGCTCGGATTAAGGAATCAAATCGGTCGCGACATTTTCAGTCGAGCTATCCGGCACTTGTTTTTTGCCACATTGAACCTCAGTCTGAGTTTGAGCTGTCTACAAGCTGCCAGTCATACCCCTTCGGGATATGTCGTCTTGGTGCCATTCAACCAATTTGACATTGTGCGGTATCACTGATACAATACCAGTCGCCGGCCGGAGTGGCCGAGCAGTTCTAGGCGCTACAGTCTGGAACCGCGCGACCGCTACGGTCGCAGGTTCGAATCCTGCCTCGGGCATGGATGTGTGTGATGTCCTTAGGTTAGTTAGGTTTAAGTCGTTCTAAGTTCTAGGGGACTGATGACCACTGCAGTTAAGTCCCATAGTGCTCAGAGCCATTTGAACAATTTTTTTTAATACCGGTCGGCGTCCATCACTCTAATACGCAGTTGTGTGCAATATACAGCTGACGGAACCAGATCGCTGAAAAAGTGGGTTAAGATCAGTAGGTTTCCGCAGCTAACAATATGGTGCCAACATACTCAACGTTTTAGTTCAATATTTTCGTGTCTATAGTTTTCACTTGACTGACGAACATGAAATTAAAATAAAATACGCAAACCAGTCAATGGGTCTTCAGACAGCATAAAAGTGTGTCAGCCCTGCTTGAAGCACACACACGATCCGCGTCTGTGAACACAATTTTCCACGTCTTCCGTTTAGCAGATTTGAATGAAGTCAGGCAGCGCTTTCAACTTCTAGATAGCCACGCTGTTGATCCAGACAATCAAGGGAAATTCGCGATAGTTAAGCACTGGCTATAACTGCTAGTCTTGTGAAAGAACGAAAGAGAGCGATTAAATAGGTCATAAAGAAAGCACGGAATTTACTGCATAAAAATTCTGAGGACGAAAGAGCAGAGGTCTCATTCGGAAAAATAATAACTTGAAGTTTTAAAGTTAATCAAGTAAATGTAGACCAGAAGAACGTATTAAGGTAAAATGAGCAAAAAGTTAGCCACCTTCAATGACCAACGGTTTCCGACAATACTGAATATTCCAGTAATGCCTCCGAATAATTTATGTGAAAATTCCTAAAGCTTCTGAAATAAAAGAAACTTTATTAACATTCTACATATTCATTCTTCATGTCAACGTATATATTTCTGAACATAGCCACCCTAACGAAGATAATTTTTCTCCCAACGAGGGACTAGTTTGCTGATTTCGTCACTGTGGAATGATCGACTTTGTTGACGGAGCCACAACGTCACCTCTGTCAGAACCGATCCAGCCTTATCAAAGTGTACTCCTAGAAGGTGTTCCTTAATATCTGGAAACAGGTGAAAATAGGATGGGACAAAGTCGAGACTGTATGGAGAAAAATAGGCGACAGCGAACCCAAGGCGTCGGAGTGTTGCAGATGTCGCAGCGCTCGTGTGTCGTCTGGCATTGTCGTGCTGAAGGACAGGGTACTCCAAGTGTGGACCAACTCTTCGATTTCGCCCTTTCAGTTCCCTGTGGGATTACAGTATGCTGATTCTCACGCACCGACATAGCTACGTTACAAACCGCCATGTTACACACTACAGTTCGGATCCCGCTGGCGGCGGAGGGTTGCACCTTACATCAGCGAAGAGGGAAAGTCGACCGAGTAACTTGCATGACCTGTAATACCTCAACAGATATATATATATATATATATATATATATATATATATATATATATATATATAAGGTGGCTTTTATGTTTCCAGCATAACTTAGTGGAAGAAAGCTTACCCCGTCACTGCCGTCCAAAGGTGATATGTACTTCCAAGCGAACTTCCAGCGAGCTGTGCCGCCATCTGCGTGCGTTTTCCTCCTGGTTACGCTCTGATAAGATCGTGTGGCCGTTTGTCTGAAGTTAAAGTCAGGTGTTACAGTCAAACAGGTAACAACTGCAATATACTCAAGAAGAGATAACACTGATATGATACTGGTCTGTGGGAAGACCCTTCGCAAAGCAGCTGAGGCTCGAAGGCTGTATTCAAAACGTTTCCCAACGCGACGTCTGTCTTCTGCGCATGTGTGTAGACCTACAGAGCTACGGTTAAGAACCGAGGGAGCTTTCCAGGTACAACGTGTCGCGGAAAGAACAATCCGCGACCCACACGATGTTGCTCGGAACGTTATTGGGTAGTTTGGAGCACATCCCACGCACGGTAACCATAGTTTAAAAGAAAACAACGCGTAATTACAATGCAGTATAAACGAAAGCGTTATCATGCTATTGCATTTAGGTTGCGGTGTTATTTTTAGATATAATAATAATAGTAATAATAATAATAATAATACTATTAGCCCGCATCTCGTGGTCGTGCGGTAGCGTTCTCGCTTCCCACGCCCGGGTTCCCGGGTTCGATTCCCGGCGGCGTCAGGGATTTTCTCTGCCTCGTGATGGCTGGGTGTTGTGTGCTGTCCTTAGGTTAGTTAGGTTTAAGTAGTTCTAAGTTCTAGGGGACTGATGACCATAGATGTTAAGTCCCATAGTGCTCAGAGCCAATAATACTATTAAGGTCATTTTTATTAATATTATGAAAGTCATTACATCTCGGCCAGTAGTAACTGTTTCTCTTCGTAATTAGCACAAAGAAGAGCTGCAGTGGACCTGGGTATATCGAGTCTTCGATACAAAGGATTTTGGAGGAATGAAAATGGCGTCCCTCTAAGCTTTACTTACAGCAACAGATATATGGAAACGATTCCCAAAATCGGGTATCGTTCTGTAGACGTAGCTGTAAATCCGGATTTCATAAGTCAGATTTTATGGGGAGACGAATGCTATCTCGCCAATGACGCCACTGTCAATAGTGATAACGTACGGCAGGACACTTTAGGAGACCACGTAATTGGACCAACTTATTTCACTCCCAGGCTAACTGGTCGGCAGTATTTCCAATTTCCACAGAATGAGCTGAATCTTGGGCATCTCCTAGTAGACATCCGACCTCTGTTACCTATGACCCACTGGTTTCAGCAAGATGATGCACCACCCAATTATTGTAGAGGGGTTAGGGAATATCTCAACAATGTGTACCCCGGACGGCAGATCGCTCGTGGTGGTTGCATTCGATAGCCAGCGAGATTGCCTGGTTTGATTTCCTTGAATTCTTCCTTAGGGTGTTATACCAAAATCCAGGGTTTACGAAACAGGACCGGACAATCTGGATGCGTTAAAAGAACGAATACGTCATGCTTGCGCTTCAATAACTGCAGAAATGTTAAGAGGTGGCCCTCCTAATACCGAGAGGCTCTTACTTCAATGCATCCAACAAGTCGGACATGCAGTGGAACATTTGTATCTGTCAATCTATAACATACGTTTAAAGGAACATCATTTATGATATTCATTTTATTCATTGTTCTTTATTGCAATCAAAAATTAACATGTATGTACTACTACCAATTGTGAAGCACGAACTGGTGCATTATGTGTTGTTAATAAATTAGCTTTCAGATGTGGATATGCCTTGAAACAGATAATTAGTATGGTCTGGCCCTTGTGCGAATTGCTTTGGTCACGGACAATCATTCTTCTACACAGACACCTTTCTAAGAACGAAGTATAGGACCAGCTATAGTCGTAAAGTGCTTGTTTTCAATCGTTGGTCTTACGAGTAGCACGGTCTCCTCTCTGATGTTGTGGACTTTCCTTCACTGTTCTGCTTAGGCAAACCTTTCGGCGTCTCTGGTATCCAGGACTAAGTAAAGTCAACGGAGGACGGCGTGCGCGGACCAAAATGTTCAAATGTGTGTGAATTTCTAAGGGACAAAACTGCTGAGTTGATCGGTCCCTAGCCTTACACACTACTTAAACTAACTTATCCTGAGAACAACACACACACCCCTGCCCGAGGGAGGACTCGAACCTCCGGCGGGAGGGGCCGCGCAGTCCGTGCATGGCGCCTTAAACCACTCGGCCACTCAGTGCGGCGAGGGAGGACCAACTGGTACGTGTCTGTGTCGACGGTCTGCTGGTGGATGATTACTCAACCATACCGATGTTTGAGCACTGATAAAAATACAAACAAATTAAGTCGAACGCTCTTAATGAATTTCCTATCGATTAGTCTAGTATTTGTCTTAAACAAGTAACAAGCGCCAAGAAGTAACATGAAAATACGTGCCGCTCATAAAAGAAAATGAAGAATAATATATTCTAAGAAAAAAAAGAAAAAGAAAACAACAATGCACTATGACAGAATAATCTGAATGGGACGGAAATCGGTAGATGTGCTGCACATGTACAAACAAACAAATGATTACAGATTCAAAAAAATTGTATGATGTATTCAAGAGAAAGAGTTCACAGGTCAGGCAAGTCAGTAACACGTTGGTTGGCTTCTGGCCCTTATGCAAGCAGTTATTCGGCTTGGCATTGACTGATACAGCTGTTGGATGTCCTCCTGAGGGATACAGTGCCGAATTCTGTCCTACTTGTGCGCTAGATTGTCAAAATCACGAGATGGTTGGAGGGCCCTGCCCACAATGCACAAAGCGTTGTCAATTGGGGAGAGATCCGACGACGTTGCTGGCTAAGGTAAGCAAGAAAATAATCAGTAGAAACTCTCACCGTGCGCGGGCGGGCATCGTCTTGCTGAAATGTAATCCCAGGACAGCTTGCCATGAAGGGCAACAGAATGGGGCTTATAATACCGTCGACATATCGCTGTTCTGTAAGGGTTCCTCATACGACAACCAAAGGGGTCCTGCTATGATACGAAATGGCACCCCAGACCACCACTGCTGGTTGTCGGGCTTTGCGGAGGCCACAGTCAGGCTGGTATCCCACTGTCGTCCTGGGGGTCTCCAGACACGTCTTCGCTGGTCCTCATTTAGAAGCGGGACTAAATTCTACACCAGTGAATGAGATTCCAGGCCAAATGTGCCCGACACCAGTGCAAACGGTCTTGTTGGTGTGCGGAGGTCAATGGCAGTCGGCGCAAGGGGTGCCGTGAGCTCAGCCGCCCGTCTGTGGGCCACCTGTCAGTGGTCCTTGTGGTCTTCATGTTGCACGTCGGATCGATGATAATGATGAATACGGAGTCCTGAGTGCCTCTCTGATGATTGCTCGGTCCTCACGTTCTGTCGTTTCTCTAACTCGACCGCATCCCTCCTGATGCTGTCTTCGGTCATGGTTCACCCATTCCGGCGAACGTCGTCGAACCGTGACATCGCTCGTATTCAGATCTCGAGCGATTCGCCGATTCCTGCAACCGAGTTCTTTATGCCCAACTACAAGTCCTCTATCAAATCCTGACATCTCCGCATAATGTTCAAGCGTCTGTCTGCGAGGCATAGTTACTGTCCAACTGAGTACAGTGAATGATATTCGCAAAGACTTTATGCCCTGATATCGACGTGTCCCCTGTTTAGTCTCCTTGTCAGCCGCGTGGTGAAACTGCGCTGCAGCGTCACATATTCTTCCATCGGCCGCCAAAATTTAAAATTTTCCATTTTCCGTCGATACCAGTATGAATACCAATGTGTGACCAATTTGCATAACTCCTTCTCGGTGCGTCAGTATTTTTTTTTTTTTTGTCTTAGGATGTATTTTTAAATGGTTTGCAGTGTCAGCAATCGCGCACATATTTTATATATACTATCGTCCGGTTACGCACCTTCACCATTACAATTGGCAAATGGTAATTTCAGCAATGAGGTGAGACCACCTCTTACATAGCTGAAATTTACGAAATAAAAACCGTATGAAATAAAGAGAAACATTAGTAATATAAACAAGTAACCCCCGTTTCTTTAAAGAATCGACCTCGCATGGGTGAAACAGCTTCAAACTTCTCATTACCTTAGAAGCGAGTTAACATATTAATATTTGACGTTGTCCATTGTCAGTGAAAAAAATTTAGAAAGGTATGAAATTAACTAAGTACTCTCATTCTCAATTACTGGATGAGTATAGTCTAGATAATTTACGCTTCGTTTTAAGCAAAAACCAGTTTTTCACAGATCTCAATGTTTATAACAGCAAACCTCCTGAACTGTATCGTACAATGATATAATTTTGCAGATACGTTCTGTGGTATACGTGGACACTATCTGAAAAAATAAGCTGTTGATAGAGTTAGGAGTAAAGAAGTAATAAATCAAAATGTTATGCCTGATGCTCGAGTTTTACTGTATGAACAGCGAAAATGTACGAGATACTACATTTTCTGTTGTTGAGGGTTCCAGCGAGAAAAATATTTCGTAAAGGATTGAAATTACGTGGAACGTTTGTTGGAAGTCGGTAAGTGCTCTCATTCTTAAATACTGGACAAACATAGTTCGATATTCGAGCGCAGTGAGTTATTCTGCAACAAGACATATACACAGTTTCTAACTGTAATATTTGTCTTAACTGTTCTTCACCTTTAACATAAGCTTATACCTAATGAAAAGTAGACTTTGACTTTCTGAGTTCGGTCAATAGTTATACGAAATATTGAAAATCAAATTTTGTTGTCTCTGGAACAGGAACCGGATGAAAGTGTATCGAATTGGTTGTTTAGTAACAAAGATAGATACATTTCAAAAATCGCCCAATAGTAACTTGAATGTTGCCTAATGTGTTATAATGTAGGTCAGTGCAAATTTTGAATTTGTCCGTTGTTGGGGCAAAGATAGAATCTGGTGGTTAAAAAACTAAAGAGTATGTGGAAAGCAAGCAGTCCAGCTAAGCAAACAATTTTCCCCTCTGTGGCTCTGCTGAACAGAATTAATAAGCTGTCTTAAATAATGCCGAACAAAATTTAGCAGCTGCAAAGCCACTGGCAGTTGGCTACGAGACCACCAGGTGGCAGCTGTGAAGAAGTGCACGGTGCTGCCCTCCTTGGGCACACGACAGAAATGCGGTTCGCCGCAGTTGGTATTGAGCTGCCCACGCGGCCACCCTTTAGACACGGTTACATCATGCGCATGTCCAACACACGAGGGAATTGCATCAGGTCAGCTGAACAGCCGGAAGCCCTTCCCCAGCTTTGAACATCCCGCGCATTCCCGTACGGTCTCGAGAAGTCACAGAATGTTGCTGGAAGTATTTTCAGAGACCACTGCAAGCTTGTTTCTCTGTGGTCACATGATTGCTGCCAGCCCACGCCCACAACAGTTTTTGTTTATCTGTTTCTCTTTCCTTTCATTTCACTTTGTGATTCGCATTTGTTTGTAAACAGAAGTTGACTCCATCGCCTCGCGGAACTGAAAATTATCGACGTTAACCAACGAGATGTTCATATGCACCGCATGTGCGATGGTATTCTTTGTACGTAGTAAATGCTGTGTACCCTGCAGTCCGAGGTATCGGGTCAGTGATACAGATTCTGGTGAATTCCATAATTTTAGGTCAACAATATGTCAATCGTTGCGCTAACAAACACTCTGGCTGGAATTTCACAACATGTGATTTACTAAAAGTTAAAATGAGTACTTAAATTGCTGTCAAGAAAGGCAAAAATTGTTGACAATATTCTGCTGTTTGTTGGTCGATTTTTCAGATAATTTCAAAACAGTATTATGAGGCAGTTGATTTTTTTTGTGATTTGGACGGATCGTTCAAGAAAAAGTTTTCTTGATGAGAACAACACAAATTTGCTCACTTCGAAAGGAAGATTTGACAAAATGATTTACAGTCTCTAAAAGTCAAGAGCGACTGAATTTTTGTATTAATTAATGGTATCTAAAATGATTGAAAACATTTATTCCGTATATATTAATTGCTTTTCTCCTCGTGTATCGAAACAGTTTTTTATGGTCTAACAGACACTGCTACTACCTAAGGTTGCGGAGACAGCGGCCACAGGATTTAATTTCGAACATAAACCAGTGACACGGGTTACTTTTAGTCAGGGGAAAAATAATTGCAGTAGTATCTGTCAATAGGATGTATATTCAAAAATAACGGATGTTAGGAACCATGGTAAAAAGCGTAGAAGGTGAGAAATTATGTTTATAACGTAATTTTATTCTGAAACGCTGCTATGATGACAGTCACACCGCGATGAAAACTAAGATGTCGTTGCCATATAGAGAACCAAAACAGTCTCACACATGTCCATAGTATGCTGAGTTATGAGTAAGTACAGCTCACAATGTATATAGATTATGCACGCAATAAAATTTCAACCAAATCTCTACGAAACAAGCAACAAACGTCTACAAGCAGTGATTATAACTACGCACCGTATTACTGAATATAACATTTTGCAACAATAACAACAGTTTCCTTTGCTTTTTAAGCGTGCAAATTTGCATTGTCTCAGAAAATTTATTTTCTGTATGACGGGAATTTAATTAACATAAGAAATTAACATTTTAGAATTTAAGTTTTATTTCTGTAAGCCACTGTTAACACTGGAATTCATATACAAACATCTTCACAGTGAAACTACTGAATTTCGGAACAATATTCGTATATAAGTAAAGATATTTCGATCACTCCACAAAAACAGTAAGTTCTGAATATTGCTGTACGTTGTATTACCTAAATTTTAGGCTTTGACATGAGGAAGGAGAGTTAAACAGCATTCCATCTGTGTAATTGGTAGTACAACTAAATATCGCCAGACAAAATTGAAAAGGGAAATATTTTAAGTCATAGGAAACGTTCTACACTCACATTGTTACACATGCACCAACTGTCAAGTTTTCCTATTATAAATAAAAATGTTTCACGAAGCTATCATTCTGGGATTTCTTTCAGTAACCATCACTATCAAATAATGAAAACAACCTGGGAAAAACAGAGTCCAAAATTCTGCTTATTAAAAATTTTCTGACTAGGTACGGGAAGAAAACGTCGTTAATGGAATCTATGGTTTTGTAACATTTGCACAAAATGCATCTTGTTAGGTTTTATTTGGAGAAGCAGTTAGTGAGTGAGGGAGAGGGGAGTCGGCCAGGCAATTACTGCGCTGGGTAACGACCTCTCGCCAGCAGCAAATGAGTCAGCAGTGGTCGCCCACTTCATTGAATGTCGCGCTCAGATGCATCCAGCCTCCGTATAACAACGGTGGCATTTGGCGTCGGTCTGCAACGACTACTCTGTCACTGTCTCCTCGCGTCTCTCCTGTCAAAAGCGTAAATACTCACATGAATAAAGCAAACAGCAGCGCCTGTTCATGTTCAATGTAGGAAATTTATTAACTAAGCCGCAAATGAGCTCTTACCGGCGTCCATATTCGACGAACGGCATAAATTTAAGCAGGTACGTATAAATTAAGAAACTGTACAGTTTTCTTGCGCTGTGTAAATAATTATGTGTGACTGCAGCATCGTCTAGCTGTTACATATCGCATATATAGTCGAGGAATAACGGTGTGAGATGGGCAATAATTAACTTCATATACCGTATTTCATAAAACATTCACTGAACGAAAAAGCAGTAATGACTACTACAAAAAAATGTGTAACCTCCTTGACTACATTATAAAAGCACAAAGCCTATGAGTTAACTGAAAGTACTGCATGTTAGGTGCAGGAGAAGAGAGATATTAAAATAAAACATTTGACAAAAAAACTACATTCACTTTCATTTATACAAATTATCGTTTTCGGAGTTACAATGCACGACTACATGGAATATCTTCTGTCGTATCTGCGTCCAAGTATGTGACTACAGATCGAATTGTAGCAGCGTTTGCGACACTGGGGATATGTACCTAGTGTTCATATTGAACTTTTCTAAACATCAAGGAATAACCACCTAAGTTCATGACAGGACCTCAATAAATTCTGAGGTATACATATTACAGCACCAGTATCGAATACTACCGAGTTGCTGCAACAATGCTGTAGTGTGCTATCAACGGCATCTGACTGTGACTGGTCCAAGTCTTTCGCCCGATGCACCTTCCGAAGTGGGTGCAGCGCTGAAGTCATTATGACGAAGATCACAGAATACCTGTGAAATGTGTCTGTCACATAAGTTCATATTAATTTGTGTTTCAACTGCCAGTTGAGTTATAGCTTTACATGAATCAGTAATGCCGAACCACTTCTGTAAAGTGTTTGGTGAAACAACTATGAGCTGAATCAAGATCGTTTGTGCGTCATGGAATATAATTAAAGAACAAACAGGTATTTTTCTCGAATATTCCCAGAATTCTTGGATTTACTAAGTTCTAAGTAACCCATTAACGCTGACCAAAACTATTTCTTAGGTCACATGTCTACGAATATTTCTAGTAACAATGATACGTCAAGTGAAGCAGACCTGAATTTATGGACGCTACTTACTTGGACCTTGGCTTGCTTTGACTTCCGTTATGCATTGATTATTGCTCACCGCTACGTAACACCTAGCAGTCGTAACAGTTGAAAATCCACGATGCCCATCGACTCGTGCATGACGCTAGCCCAGAATTACGTTAAAAACCTATGCTGGTCATAAGTTTCACCTGCCGTCGCGCAAGGGCTGAAAATTAATGCACGAGTTCTGCCAGTGGTACGCAGGTCGACTTAATACGTGCAGACACGCTTATCATGGGACACACACGCTGTACGATGCAGCTAATTTTTCTTCTGCTTTGGTCAATTATACCGGGTGATGACACAATGAAATCAGCATAAAATTTGCAAGGCAACAACAAAGCTTCACACTTCTGTGAACACCAGCCGGAAAACAGGACAAAGTGTCAGAAGCAGAAACAGTGGTACCATGAAGACCAATCACCTGAACGTAGAATAGAAGCTCTTGAGCGAATACCGTAAGGTGAAAATCGTAAAATACAGATACTTCATATACCCATTCCACATGGTCTTAAATAATGCCGCAGCACGCGGGTGCCAACAGACAAGTCAAAACAGACGATAGTGAGAAAAAAAAAAACGCTTCTTCACAGGTCTAGCGGCCCACAGTTACAATCTGAATATCTGAGAGCCACAGTTTCACAGTACTGAGGCAGACGCCAAATTGAAACATGGTTTACTCTCTGGCTGTTAGCATTTTTTTCTGCCTACCTTCTTTTAACAAAAAAGATATGTGCCTGACTCGGCTCCGCTAGTCGCGTCTCGTATTTCGGCCGCCGATAAAGCAGTATTTACGACAGACGACTCTGCCAGTCGACGCATCTACATCGATTTTCGATTAATGTGAGGAGGGCAGGTACCTTGGGCCGATGGGCCGATAGCGACGTACTATTTGTTGGCGAGCTAGGGTGGCCGGGAGACGCTGGAGAATTATACGGCGTTCTGCGCCCCTCCACAGGAGCTCAGTTCCCCAGGGGGACACGAGTGGATCTTACCTTGATGCTGCACTCACTTCAATACCCGTGTTCGTTAAGGAATCTATGACTTCAGTTACAAATAGAAACAATTCTTACTGAGATGACTTAAAACATCGAAGTCGCGAATGGTAAATATGAAAGATCTAGACAACGGTGGCCACCTCAAACTTTGCTAACGGGAGACCAGATTTTAGCCAAGCTGGCTTTAGGACCAGCCAGACGGAAGAAATAGCGCGGAGCGACCAAGAGAAAGGTAAACCAACGGATTTCAAAACCCAAGAGTGCCTAATGTGTGATTTTGGTAATGATGTACGTGGTTATTCAGCTGACTCTGACTCTTGTGCTATGCTACTCCTTTTCCTGTACACTGCGGTGTGGTGGGTGCGGGAGAGAGGGCGCAAGTAGTATCCACTATCGGATGAGATAATAAAATTGTAATCTTAGTGAAATTTTCCAAAAAATTTCTTGTGTGCAGTAATCATCACATTAAAGCCGACAGAACGTGTGTTACCCCGAACCTAGTAATTATACCACCACGAGGTTAAGTGCGAAGAAGGAAGAGGGTTTCAGTCTTCTGTCCTGCCTTTACGGGTTAGTTATTCTATCCGTTATATGGTAATTTTTAAGAAGAATCTGCACACTCATCAAGATACCTACCACAAACTATTTTGTGTCTGACAACTGACGTAAGGACTTTACGAAATATTTTTAATTTGGGAAGATGCTACTGAAACGCATCCAATTAACTGTACAAGAGATAATACGATGAAAACAGTGTATAAACGTAGCCATTGAATGGACATACATTGTATGAAAATTTAGTTCAGTTACGCAATTAAATGTTTATGATATAATCCGTCGGTTCTTTGAGGAACATAGACACATTAAAAATTTGTATATACAGTATTAATGTTCCACTAGAATTATTATTGTGTAACATTAATACCGTCTACACAAGTTTTTAATAATTATATGTTTCTTATAGTCATTAAAGCGTGAAGTTGGATAACGAAAACGCCAGCGTAAATTATGAGCGAACATCCTGCTAAGAATTCATGATTTCCTAAACTGTCGGACCATCTTTTTATATCCTTGATTATAAACACCACATTCCAATCACTGAAGGGCACAGTCGAAAATAAAATAGCATAGTGTAATAGAGGTCCCACATAATTACGTGTAAAACAATCTACGTGTTTATATCTCTTGGTTTGGACTTTATATTGAACATATTTGTTAATTTTGAAGCCAACATGCTAGTATTCATTAATAACATAAAAGTGAAATTTTGTCAGCAACATCGGTATGTTATACATATCCCGAAGAACGATTTTTCCAACCTTGCCCTGCACTGATTTTCTTAGTAACTTTCGTTTCTGACTGCATCGCAGTTTGCATCCTTAAATGAAGGAGAATGACTGTCAGATAATATCATTTCTAAACCATTATATTATTAGACATTCTGGGGTTCAGATGCTGGGGACAGAAATTACCCCGACAGGCGCTAGTATCGCAGTTAATTTTAAATGACTTAATACGCACGGGGGCTGACTCTGAACGTCGACTACGGCACTCAATTCGTATATCTTAAAACACTGGAACCTGTTCTAAATAAGCAATATATGTAGAGGAAAACAGGAAGAAAAATTATGAGGAATCATTGCCAGTGCACATCAGTATTCACCAGATAAAGTAGAATTATTTTTCCTGGGTAGAAAAGGAACAGTCCGGTTTGAATATGCACATCATTCAAAGATTACAATAAGCAGTTCTCTAGAGACGTGCGACGTGTTTGCATCTTTGTTGAGAGTGTAGTATATAAGAAGAGTGTTCAACAAATAATGTATCTTTTTATTTTCGAATGGAATTTTATTTATTCATTTACATCAGTGTTATCAACTTCAACATGTGTCCCATTAGACGTTACAGTTATGCCAGCGCTTTTACCAAATCCCGAAAAACTTCTGGAACTCGTTCTTTGGGGTGGGTTTTAGCGCTCTCGGCGATGCATTTTTAATCTCATCTGTGATTGTAAACTGACGGACCTTTGTAGCTTCCATCATTGTTGGGAAGGAAAAAAAGTCACATGGGGCCATATCTCACGAATATGCGGCTGGAGCGTCAGTATAGTGTTACTTTAGTAAAAATTCACGAACGAGCAATGAAGTGTGAGCAGGTGCATTATCGTGGTGCAAACGCCGTGAACAGTATCGCCACAAATCCGGCCTTTTTTCGCATAGCTTCATGAAAACGGAATTGAACATCTAATTAGCGCTCATTCTTGATAGGTCAACCTTGTGCCAAGAACTCGTGGTGCACAGTGCCGTTAAAAGCAAACAACACAGGGAGCACGTGTGATCGCACTTACTAAGCTTTTTCTCGGCCTTAGCAACTTAATGCTCCCATCGGGGCGACTAAGCCTTACCTTCATCGTCATATCCGTAAACTCAAGTTTTATCGCATGTTACAATAAGCTTCAGTAAAAAAATGGTTCAAATGGCTCTGAGCACTATGGGACTTAACATCCATGGTCATCAGTCCCCTAGAACTTAGAACTACTTAAACCTAACTAACCTAAGGACATCACACAACACCCAGTCATCACGAAGCTTCAGTAAGCCTGCATAGTTATTGACTTCATTTGTCAACTCGCGCGCAACCGGCATTCGCTGCTGCTTTTATTCAGAGTTCAACAATTTTGGAACAAATTTTATTAATGAACTTTTCATACTGAACACATCCGCAAAATGTCATGGCATAAACCATGACCTGCTAAGCTCATCAGCGACTTCTGTGATTATGATTAGGCGATCGCTCATAATCATTTCTTTCACTTTTCAACAATTTCATCGGTTGACGATGGACTGAGGCATGTGGGTGCTTGTCACCTTCAACTTCTTCACGGCGTTCTTTGTAAACGAACTAAAACGTAACATTTTTAAAACTTTAACAATGAAGGAAAAGATTGCTACTTACTCTAAAGAAAACCGGCCCGAGATGCTGGAGTTGGCGGTTATGTGTGATTGCTTGCGTCTATGAACGGTGTGTGTGTTTCACTTCTGCTGACGAAGGCTGTGGCCGAAAGCTTTATGTAAGTGTATATTAATTGCGCCTGTCTGCAACTTAATGTGCCTACTACACGGTAAGTAGCCATCTGTCTTTTCCTACAGTGTTGATATTCCTACCGGAGTTTCCACTGTTTGATTTTTAAAACTTTGCTGTGTTTAGTTCTGTTACTATGGCATAATTTAATACAAATCCTCTGATTCATTTTGATACAAAATAAATAATCGCCGATACTATTAACAAATATTTAAATTTTCGACGGCTCACGACAGTCTAAATATTCGATATGGCTAACACTACACAATTACTTTTCAATCGCTTTTACCCACACAACAACGAAAATCTCTCCTGAATCGGACTAAAACAACACGCAAAATTATAAAATTCCCTTCGATTTTTGAACTCACCTCTACAGCATAACGCCACAAAGACGCCGTTTGGAGCCTGTTTTGCATGATGATACGGGAACCTTGAAGAAGATCAGACATGGAACGGGGTCTCATCAACGATGAATGAACCACAAAGTGTCTTTTCAAGATTTTGGCAACGATGCCAAAAGACACTTTTATGCATAGCTTATAGCTGCCTCAAATCTACAATTTCTGACAAATACGTTAGGCTGTGTTGTCAACTGAGAGGTTCGTTTACTGGCTCTTTTGACACTGGACCACAAACGAATAAAGAAACCACGTTGCAGTTTACAGAACGATGCACGTCGTACTTTTGTTAGGTGGGAGCTGATTCTGTGATAGGAACATCGCGAAAAATAGACGATTATTGGAGTGATGAGGTGCAGACATGGAGAAGCGACATTCTGTATCGCTTTCGAAGCCTCACTTTTTCATGGTCATATATATTACGCTGTTAGCACAGAGATCAGGGGTTAGAAGTATATACGAGACTTTCCAGGTGTGAAGCTGATACGGCTGTCCCCTTCTTCATGGAAGGTAATTCACGTCTACTTCGAGCTACTCTGGTGAACGAATTTTTTCTCCGCAGGCTGGAAAGAGACGTCTTCTGATCTGCATTAAATGTATCATGTCTACGACGAATTGCAGCGGGTCAGTCATCACCAAGGAGTCTTCGAGACCTTTACAGAGCTCTTTCTCAGGAAGATAAAACTACAACAAAGAAGTCAGCCCAAAGCTGCCAAGCACATCTGAAACTAGGCGTACCTGTATCTCATTAAAAAAAAAAAGATGTTATGGCATTATACCCTTACAGACCTCGTCTAGTGCTGTTCGGCCGCCTGGTGCAAGTCTTTGTACTCGACGTCACTTCCGCGACATGCGCGCCTTCGTGATGAAGATAAGCTGAAATTGTTCCCCAGCGGAGAAGAACCTTCGACCTGGCTGGGAATCGAGCCTGGGACTCCGTGATTTAAACGCAGCGATGCTGATCATCAGACCACGAGCGTTGTGATGTTGCAGAAGAATGTTTGGCCAGTTTTTTTTTCGTTTTACCTTTTCCCATTTACGTTGTTGTTCAGGGTGAGCACAAAAGAACTTTGGGCTTTCAAAAATCCATAAAAACAGAACGATACAAATAGTTCGCTTGAAATCTTAACCGTTGAAACAGTATTTCCGGAAATATTTTACGTAAGGGTGAAATCCATTTGCTGCAGCCTGCCGTCGCCAGCGAGTGCTAGTAAAGAAAATGGCAACTACGCTGCAACAGAAAAGTTGGCGTGTCCTTCAGTTAGCAGAAAGGGAGTCGGTAACTCCTGTTCGATGAGCATTTCGCACACTTCCACCTGCAGCCATCCACCAGTGTCTCTGCTTACGCTTGCTACAAACAATTTGAAGAGAAGGGCTGAATTAGTAAAGGCAAAAGTCATGGTCGGTGTCCTGTGTCGGAGCAAAATGTTGGTCGCATTCTAGTAGCATTCCAGCGAAGGCCACAGAAATCAACACGTCGCCTCGTCACCAGATGCCAAAGGTCTTGTTTGAGAAGAAAAAGAGCTGTGTGTTCGAAGTTGTGTTTCAAGAAATATGTGCTTCAATTTGCCAACAGTCCTACAAGTGACGAAATTTGATTACAAATATAAAACCGCAAACTTTTCGATCTATTTCGGTATAGAGTTAGATGCATTATATCTGGTCCTTTAAGCTGCCAAATGTATAGCAAAATTCTGAAACAGTAAACGCTGATGTATTTATTCTTTCCAAACAAGATGAATACAATTTGAGGCATGTAATCAGTGATCATGTTAACCCACATATGAGTTATAATGCATTCCTCAAAATGTGTAAACTAACGTAAAGTGAGAATACATATAGTTTTCTAGATATAATCAAAGATGACGGCTTAAATAACGGCATTACTGTATTAATTCCAGTAACGACATTCATATTTAACTGAGTAATAAATTGAGAAAGGCTGAAATTGCAATCTGTATTATGTAGAAGTATTATCCGAGTATTCTATCTCCTTCATGCATTGTCTAGATTATACGATATAAGAGCTTTCAGAGGAAGGATGTAGCTGCATGCAAATACATGCAGATATTATGATTTTTTTCCTTTGTGTGTGTGTGTGTGTGTGTGTGTGTATGTCAGAATTTTTGCTGGCAAAACATAATATCAGATTACTGCTAAAACAGCATGTAGGCAACCAGCGCATGTCATGTCGTGCGTTCGCCCTGCTGCTGTATGAAATTAAGCAGACGGTTCAAGTTGAAAGTGGGATGGAGTCGCTATAGCCGCACTGCTGTTCACAAATTCTGCTGATGCTTCCGACTACAGAATTGGTGCAGTTTTATTGGGTACGAGCCCACATGGTATAGAAAGACGAACTGCATCCACATCCACGACAGTACCTAATACTGAGACGAATTACAGACTGAAAAAAAAGCTCTTACTATTTCCTTTGCTGTCTAAATGTTCCATGAATACATTAATGGCTGACAATTCCTATTACTTTTAGATCATAAGCCACTGCTAGCTATGTTTGGACCAAATAATATTGTTCCCACCGGAATGGCACAATGCTTACAGAGAATCGCTGCTTATATCAAACTACGATTATAAAACAGTTGTCAGGCTCGCATTTCAATACACGAATGAATACTTAATATGACGGCTGCCAAAAAGACAGAATAATAATCTTGGTTATTGGTTGAAATGGTTATAGGCACTATGGGACTTAACATCGGAGGTCATCAGTCCCCTAGAGTTAGAACTACTTAAACTTAAGGACATCACACACATCCCCGCCCGAGGCAGGATTCGAACATGCGACCGTAGCAGCCGAGTGGTTCCGGACTGAAGCGCCTAGAACCGCTCGGCCACTGCGGCCGGTCAATCTTGGTTATTCTGCTGACGTATATTTCACTTTAGATATGTGAAGACACTGGTGAGAATTATCCGTTAAATACCATCTTGATGGCAAAACTTGTGTCAAACGAGCCAATCGTACCCAAATTAAAACAATACTTAAATAGGAGTGCTCCCACCGGCCCCCCCTCAAAAAAAAACACTTACTCAGTCAGCCTGAAATTAAATCGTACTGGCACATGAGACATAGTCTCACTATTTACAAAGGTGTCACTCTGAGCATACAGTACTGGAGAAGACACAAATCGTGATTCTAGAAGTGCTTAAATAGAAAGGGCCTAAAATGCTACATCAATGCCACTGTGACATCGAGCGCACCAATCGTATTGCCAACAAGCACTGCTATTGGAAAGAAAAAACGGGTAAAGGATTAGAAGTGATGTTGGCTAAATGCCACTTATTACAAATATACTTGTGGACTCCCCTCCGGTAATATTTTCTGTGGCCACAAGGACTATGTCGAACCATTTTTAAGAAGCTACTAGCTGATTATCATAGACATATTTTCTAATTTATGCATGTGATTCAAATGTCGTCTATAAGTTCCATGAAAACAATCTCAGCTACGTCAAACGTTTTCTAAACTGAAAGGCTGCCGAAATCAACAGCCAAAGAAAATGGTGCACAGTTTTTGTCACAAGAGTTCAAACTTTTCTGCAGACGTGACACAGCACGTTTCAGATTCACACCACTTCGCATGGAAGTAAACAGAATCACTGAAATATTTGTAATAACATTCAAATCTCATATGACGAATGTAACACACGAGTGCAATAAGGATAATACAGTATTAATGTTTCTCCCACCATACGGAGTCACTCTACATGACATAAAATCAACATTGCATGTAAAATGTCTAATGTCAGTATTAATGCCATTCTTCTACCCACAAAACTAGCATACAAAACAGTCGAGAACAAAGTTTTCAGAGTCAGTGATTAAGTGCTCATTACCATCAACAAAAATGGAAAGAAGTCATGGGTAACAGCCAGAGTGATGCAACAGCTCGGGTACATACCGCACTGAGGCCAAACTAATAATGGTACCGCAACACGATACGGAACCCAAATGAAGCTGCAACATGTGCATGCATATGTAGGTGGAGCTCCTGGGCTGTTATCTTCTACAGGCTCGCACGACTACGATGCAGTCAGCCATCTTGGGGCTTTCAGCGAGCGGTCACCACTGACTTTACCACTCCCAACAATGCCTAGCATGCAGGAAACTTACGACATCCAGATGGACGGTTGCCCCGTCACCCACATTGTGGGTACTTTTTCTTCGACCGCTGCAAGCAAATTCCAGGGGGAGCAACAAGCGTGTACGTACCATCTTTTTTTTAATTTGCTTGTGGGGCAAGCACTGGGAAGCACGAAGCTAATGAATCCGCTCTCACCCCTCCCCCTTTCCCCGTCCCTGTCACCGTACAGAACATGGACTCTGTGTCCTCCAGAAGATACACTACACCCTGCATTCTACTCAATCGGATCTTAGTTGAGGTTACGGTCCAAAGAGGGCACATATGACAAGAACTATGCTACGCATCCGCCTCACGTAACAGGTGGAAATCCATCTGCCAAACGTGAAAATAAGCAGACACAAGGCTCTACTCAGCATTTACTTAGAATCTTCTAGATAGTACCCCAGGAGAGTTTCTAACCTCTGTTGGCATGGACTTTTGCCACTGTTGTCCTCTAGCATTATTTGGGCTATGTGGCGAGTCTGCATAGTAGCTCCGCGCAAGAAAGCTACCTCATAACAGCACCTACTCGCTAGTCAGGAGTTCTCTTCCTGTCACACTACTATGTTTGGCGCTAAGAGTATTTCATGAATACAATCCGGCCGGTATTAGCTTTACTGACGCTACAGTTACTACCAGTAGTTCACTGATTGGTCCTAAGAAGTGGCCGACCGCGGTGGCCACGCGGTTTCGGCACTGCAGTCCGGAACCGAGCGACTAATACGGTCGCAGGTTCGAATCCTGCCTCGGGCATGGATGTGTGTGATGTCCTTAGGTTAGTTACGTTTTAGTAGTTCTAAGTTCTAGGGGACTGATGACCTCAGATGTTAAGTCCCATAGTGCTCAGAGCCATTTGAACTCCTAAGAAGTGTCTGAGAACCGTGCGTGATTTCACGTAGAGACTCGGTATTGTCTTCAGGCGGCAATTATGGGGTATTCCGTGACAATAATTCATTGATATCAAGATCACAACTGAAAGCAGGGTATACTTCGGCGGCCATAGAATAATATAGCTGACAGCCTTAAATACCAAGCAGAGTAAGTAACGGACATGGAGGCCTAGGCACCAACCTGGTACGCGGAAGGTCTAGACCATATAGTCGTGAGATGCGGTCGGCATTCGCCGCCAGGTGCTGGGCTGTCGGCAACGGCGACAGCAGGAGCCGCCGAATCGGATTACAGCGGCAGGCCGTCACATAGAGAGCAGCGGCCCGACGTCAGGGGCCGCAGGGGCTGAGACAACACGGAGCCGACAGGCAGGGCTGAGGCAATGGCACAGCGCCTAGCTTGCGAACCGCCGCCGTTGTTAACACCGGCATCTGTGGGCAGGCCCTGGCGGCTGGTGCCGAGGGTGTAATTCAAATCCCCCTTCCACTTCTGCCACAGTCGACCTCAGACGGCGAACTCACATTCGACTCAAAGTCACGATCTTTAGTTACATGTTGACGACTCCTAACAACAACTTCAACCGTGACAACGTTACGTAATACGAAATGCATTTTAAACATCAGTTTACGTCAATAGTCCTCATTTGCACCTTTTATTCCACCAACTGTTTATCTCAAAGCACAGATTCATTTTTCTGTTCAGATAACTTCTAAAAAATGTAAACGTGGATAAATTATAAAACTTTATTCGCAGAGTGTCAGCGTTTTTCTCCATTCTTCATTAACCAAAACCTCTTCCAGATACCGGGTGGTTATAATTTAAGTGCCGCTACCCGCAGGGGTCCAGTGTGGGCTGTAATTATCGTATGACGGCGAAATGTAGATATTACAATGTGTTAAGGTGGAAACGATTTAGGCTGGAAAAGAATTAGTTCCAGTTTTGACCCGCAGGTGCAAATCTGGCGCTGCGAATGAAAGCAAGACGAGTAGAAATGATTCCACGTGTAATGCATTAGAAGCGCGATGTGGCCAAAACAGATATTACAAGTGAGAAAAGCATAATGTTGATTTTATTAACAACAGGTGCTTACACAGTTTGTTCATTATGAGCACCGGATACGTCAACGAGGTGCTACATCCGTGAAAAGACGTCATCAACAGTTGCTCGCGGCAGTTCGATGGAATATGAGCAAAGTGTTGCTCTCAGAGATCGAACGTGTCCTTGGTAAACGCGTTCGTTCAGATATCCCCAGAGCCAAAGGCCCCATGGATTAAGATCAGGTGATCCTGCAGGCCATGCATCTGGAAAACCTCTGGAGATAAAACGTTCGTGGAAGGTTGCATTAAGCTGATCGCTCGCTAGAGGAACGACATGAGGTGTAGCCCCATCTTGCATGGAAACAGTGGTTTCCACACAGTGGCGCTCTTCCAAGGAAGGAATCACATGCTGTACAAGGAGGTCCCGTAACATGCTGACGTCACGGTACACCTGACAGGACGCCTCGCTGTATTCTCTTCAAAGAAAAACGGACTGAGAGTAAAGGTGCTTGTGAATCCACACCACACAGTCAAATAAGGTGAGTGTAATAGCTCTTCGTGAGTAACATTCGGTTTAACAGTGCCCCAAATCCGGCTCCTCTGTGAATTCACAGCACACTGTAGTGTAAAATGTGCCACGTCACTCCATAGAATATTGTCCGGGCACATGTCATCACCTTCGATCCATGCCAGGAAGAGCAAATTAAGAACGTTGCTGCGGATCATGCGGTTTCTGTTGCTGCACCGTCTCTCACTAGTTTGTTTTGCAGAGTAAATCGCATTGACATATTACAACATCTACCAAATTTAGCTCCCATACGATAATTACAGTCCACACTGGACCTCCGTGAGTAGCTGCCCTTTAATTATAACAGTGCGGGACATTTTTGCACATGTTCCATGTAGGGAGATGGGAAATAAATTTTTATTCATAGTCGCTATGCTTTGTCAGCGGAAATGTCCAAGCTATCAAATGGTGGGTCATCGTACATGTAGTTCTCGTCTAGTAAAACTATACGCTATGTGGAATGTAATATCACCGAAGTGATGACTGTAACACCTAGAGTCGTTGTAACGAAAATGATGTACTTTACTATTTTTCACACAAACCAAAATACAATTAGAGCTTGCAAAACCAGTCCGTCCTCGTAAACCAAGAAAATACGTTGTCATGCCAAGAAACAGTCTGAATAAACAGCCATGAGAGAGTCCGTAATCACAGCGAAGTAGAACGGAACACGGTGCGAGTGGGGATCGCCAGTGAAAACCAGACGGCGGATTATGCAGGATGTTTCAAAAAGAGTTATTCGATGTCATAAGACTACATCATCTACACGTATTCGAAGTTTTTCAACAGGACGAAGTGTCACCGCCATGGCACATGCATGTGTAAGCAGTTAGTTTCTTATGAGTGAGCTGCAGTAAGGGCAGTAAGCGGCGCACGTACTTCGCATCGCAGCACTGACCTCCAAGGTCGTGTGATCTCCTGATATGTGATTTTTTTTTTAATGAGAGTATGTGAAAGACTCCGTCTGCCTCCCTTTCCAACGACTTACGGGGAACTCCGACTCCGTATAGGAACTTCGGAGTATGCAGTGCTCGTGAAGGCCTGGTGCGAATTTCATGTACTCTCGATATTTGTCCTTCATCCGGTGAACGGTACATTAAATATTTATGAGGCACCTGTTATCTCTTAAGAGGAACACCCAGACACACCCATATTCCGCCAATAAAAAGAAACAAGACTGAAACTGACTTCTTTTCTAAAATACTTCACATAAAATGTCTCCTATTTTTAAACCTTTCTATACGAATTATTGCACTCAAATTCTCCATGTGTAGTTATAACTAAAACCATTCCTTCTTGCAGTATTTATCTGAGAAATCTAGTGTTAGAAATTCCTGTGCAGAGGTACTAAATAGGAGGCTGGTCTAATGAGTTGGTGTCTATGTCCAGTGCAGAGGTGTAAGTAATACTAGACATTTCAATTAAAGTTACGAGACTAAAGTGCTAAGGAGACGAATCGACACAGTTGCTGTATTCAAAATCAAATTTATACTGTGCAAACGAATTATTGCTTCCCGCAGAGAAATATTATTACATTGAATGGAGTGTGCTCCAGAATGCTATAACTAAATCGGCAACGTTCTTGTTACGACGTTGCAGATTACTCATATATGTAAATGCCATCGTGGCTCTTGCCACAAATCGAGGACTGGAGCAAACGACAGCATATAATTAGCGTAAATGTGCGGCAAGGGCGGCCCGCTGACGTCACAGGCGCTCCCGCGGGCCCCTATAAATAGGCCGGGCGGCCAGGACCGCGGCATAATGGACGTGGCTACCAAAGACAACCGCGTATTGTCTGCTGCCTCCTTTGTTTGTGCAGCCAGGATAGCCCGCTTAGCATCGCCATCCCATCGGCATCACGCCGCTCTCTCTTCAATTAAACGGCCGAGCAGAAAGTTAAAGGCGACTTCGACTGGCTAGACAGCTTGCAGACGGAAAGATGTTTAAGAGTTTCCATCCCTAACTGGTCATATAGTCTACAAATCGCTTCTTCCACCTTGCATTAGCTGATATGCATTAAGGGGCTAATGGTGGTTCTCTTCCTAGTTTAGACTAAAATACACAAAACAGAAGATATCTTGGCAGCGGTAGGAAATGGCGGAACGCACCAAACTACAAGATGCTGGCAGCAAATTGGGAGAAGTGACTGTGCGTGAAGACGTGTGAAAGCACTATTTTTAAGTTGTAGTTGTCGTCGGTAGTGAAGCAGTGGACTCACCGAGAATACTAGAATTGTCAGGAAGAAAGCGAAGGACTCATATACGTCCAATCTGCCTATTCTCTACTTAGTCGAAAGTATACAGGCTTTCTCGGAGCACAAATCTCTCAAATACAGAATACTAAGGGGGTTACATATTACATTGCTCCTAAACCAGTGTAATGTTTACTATTCCACGTTTCATCAAACGAAAGTCATAATTTATAGGTTATGCATCGGTTAATTACAATTACTAAATCTCCAATGGTAAGTTATATACCAAATTAAGAGCAAAATGTTCTCTTTTATAATCTACCGCAATCGTAAATTTCGCAAGGGTTTAATAATCTAGGGTTAAGGTAACAAGGGAACATCACCTACTCGATCTCATATTTTAAAAAGAAAAAAAGCAACCTTGGAAGATATCAGACCCAAAAATCTTCCCGCAAGAAAATTTGGGCCATAATTCTAAAAGCTAAGACGTTCTGAAAGTACAGCTTTTAAATTGCTCGAGTACTGGTTGTTTTGATTCGCTCCGCCCCACTGCAGCCACCTAATGTACGAGTGTGAAGTACAGTACAGCCGAGTGACAACCAGAGCCTTTCTGTTTGCGGGATGTTGAGAATAGGAGAAGAGAGAGAGCCCGTCTGTTCAATGTGGTTTTGAAATCTTGTTCGGGAACACTTGTTATTTTACGCGAAAAGAGGTACCCAAGTACGTAATACGTCAACCTCATGCCCACATGCAATCTCCGCAGGCGACAGCAAGCGTCCATCTTTAAACATCGTTTACATAATTGTGTAGCTGTACGTCTCGTTACTGACGGACACCATGATTGTGTTGACGTATTTCGTCCGAGTTTTGGCAAGAGATCTACCGGACTTAACTTCCAAAATAAATCTACTCTCATCCATATTTTACACGTTTTGTCCATCGATCGTTCCCCTAACGCCGGGAAATCGACTTTCAAGTAAAATGTCCACCCTGTACGGGAATATACGAGGCGTATTCGGAAAGTAAAAACCGATGAGGCTCGAAGTGGAAACCACTCTAAAAATTCGACGGAACTGTGCACATATGTGTTGGGTAGTGCTTTAGTGTGTCTGTCGATCGCTTCACGTCGCTGTTCTCAGTTCAGAGCGCAAAGTGATCATGTAGAAATGCCTAAAACAACAGTGTCTCCCACCAAGTGTGTGGATCAGGTGAGAGATTTCGCCTGAGGTTATGCAGCCCACATAACATAAATGTCATGCGTTTTTTTCTTCAAAACAATTTTCAGCCGCATTCCCCAGGGGCAATGAAGAAGCTCCTGCAGGCGTTCCCGATGGGAAGTGTTTGATCACTCACAATAGAGCCCTTAATTAGCTCCCTCCGTTGTTCATCTCTGCTCACATGAACCGCTGGCTACGAAGACAACAACTTGGCACAAACAACTAAAAGGCAGACAAGCGTAGAGAATTGGCGGAAAGCACAGGCGGCTGCTTTCTGTGACGAGGGTACTGGAAAGGTTGTACAACGCCACGACAAATATCTAAGTCGAAGCGAAGACTATTTAGAAAGGTAGCTGGAAGGTGTGCCTAACTGTTGAGAATATTTTTTTTTATTTTTTTTTCGCTGTGGTCTTCATTTCGCGACCGATAGGGCCTTACTTTGCGAACAGCTATCGTACATAATCGATGTTCCAGTACAGGTTGTAGACAAGTGGGAGATGACATATGGAAGTTTGGGTGTGGCCGTGAGTCGTGCTCTGCAACCCTTATGGTCAGGCGACCGCTCCTGATATGGGGGTATTCTGAGTTCGAATCCCGGTCCAGCACAAATTTTCATTCTCATCATTCCATTATACAGCTGACGGTAGTCCATATTCGCAACTGTGAATTTATTTCATATAGAAGTAAATTTTGTTGATGAGTACCCTGGTTATCAACGAATTTACTCTAAATGTGCACATCCCTTTTTTGTTTTAATAATTTAAATTTCGAGTTGACGATCCTGAAAGACATATTTCTCGTCCTTCGACTTTCCTACAAGGCGACAGCTCGTTTCCATAAACTCCTCTGTTTTTCACCGGTGAAAAGTGGTTCCGAATGGTAATACACCTTCAAAGCGGGCTTCATTATCACTTTCTTCCTTGTTTTCATAGTTCTGTCCCGTCTTCCCAGTGAAGCTGTTCGAAGATGTGACTGTGGTGAAAGGGCAGCCTTATTATCGTCACCCTCACGCACTCGTAAAGAAGCACTGAACTGTTTTGCTCTGTATCTAGCACGTCTTCATTTGTGACATTATCCTTGATTTTGTAACGAAATGTAAAGATATAAGTAACAGGCACAGAAAGCCTTATATGCATTCGTGGCCGAGCGGTTCTAGGCGCTCCAGTCCGGAACCGCGCTGCTGCTACGGTCACAGGTTCGAATCCTGCCTCGGGCATGAATGTGTGTGATGTCCTTAGGTTAGTTAGGTTTAAGTACGAGGGCAGTTCAATAAGTAATGCAACACATTTTTTTTTCTGAAACAGGGGTTGTTTTATTCAGCATTGAAATACACCAGGTTATTCTCCAATCTTTTAGCTACACAACACTATTTTTTCAACGTAATCTCCATTCAATGCTACGACCTTACGCCACCTTGAAATGAGGGCCTGTATGCCTGCACGGTACCATTCCAATGGTCGATGTCGGAGCCAACGTCGTACTGCATCAATAACTTCATCATCCGCGTAGTGCCTCCCACGGATTGCGTCCTTCATTGGGCCAAACATATAGAAATCCGACGGTGCGAGATCGGGGCTGTAGGGTGCATGAGGAAGAACAGTCCACTGAAGTTTTGTGAGCTCCTCTCGGGTGCGAAGACTTGTGTGAGGACTTGCGTTGTCATGAAGAAGGAGAAATTCGTTCAGATTTTTGTGCCTACGAACACGCTGAAGTCGTTTCTTCAATTTCTGAAGAGTAGCACAATACACTTCAGAGTTGATCGTTTGACCATGGGGAAGGACATCGAACAGAATAACCCCTTCAGCGTCCCAGAAGACTGTAACCATGACTTTACCGGCTGTGGGTATGGCATTAAACTTTTTCTTGGTAGGGGAGTGGGTGTGGCGCCACTCCATTGATTGTCGTTTTGTTTCAGGTTCGAAGTGATGAACCCATGTTTCATCGCCTGTAACAATCTTTGACAAGAAATTGTCACCCTCATCCACATGACGAGCAAGCAATTCCGCACAGATGGTTCTCCTTTGCTCTTTATGGTGTTCGGTTAGACAACGAGGGACCCAGCGGGAACAAACCTTTGAATATCCCAACTGGTGAACAATTGTGACAGCACTACCAACAGAGATGTCAAGTTGAGCACTGAGTTGTTTGATGTGATCCGTCGATCATCTCGAACGAGTGTGTTCGCACGCTCCGCCATTGCAGGAGTCACAGCTGTGCACGGCCGGCCCGCACGCGGGAGTTCAGACAGTCTTGCTTGACCTTGCGGCGATGATGACACACGCTATGCCCAACGACTCACCGTGCTTTTGTCCACTGCCAGATCACCGTAGACATTCTGCAAGCGCCTATGAATATCTGAGATGCCCTGGTTTTCCGCCAAAAGAAACTCGATCACTGCCCGTTGTTTGCAACGCACATCCGTTACAGATGCCATTTTAACAGCTCCGTACAGCGCTGCCACCTGTCGGAAGTCAATGAAACTATACGAGACGAAGCGAGAATGTTTGAAAATATTCCACAAGATTTTTCCGGTTTTTTTCAACCAAAATTGGCCGAGAAAAAAAATGTGTTGCATTACTTATTGAACTGCCATCGTAGTTCTAAGTCTAGGGGACTGATGACCCCAGATGTTGTCCCATAGTGCTTAGAGCCATTAGAATCCATAAGCTTTCATTTGCCTTGTACAAAAGTTACTCGAATAGCTGCATAAAATGATGCTTGCCAGTCACGACTATCAGGAGCCCTCTGTCTGACGTTTAAAGGCTGCAGTTTGGTAGTTGTTCCATACCATTCCTGGATATGCTATACTACCACTTGTTGATTCGCCAGCATCATGAACACAGACTTCTTAATCACTAGATTGTACAGTACTTCACTCTCGGGCATTACGCGCCTGAGTGGGCCGGAGGGAGTCACAAACAACCTATATGTGGGCATGTCTGAAAGCTTCACTTCCAGATGTCCATTACTGCGTACTAGCCGATCTATGGCCAATTTTTGCACGGCATCGATTGCTACATCTTGTAAGTGTATTTTTTTCTCCTTAAAATATGAGGTGAAGCTAGTGATGCTTCCTTGTAAGAGTATTTACCCGCAATACGGTTTCAGGACATTGATATAGCGTGTATCCAATTCCAAACTCGAAATTTCACATGAAGGTGTAGCAATTACAAATACCTGCGTTTGAAAATTACATAACAGGGGTCAGAAACTTAAGAGGTTTATTATTAACCTTTAGGTGGCTGGCGGTGCAGAGAACAGTAAGCTACACATTATCACACAGCATCTGTGAATCAAGTGCACTAGCTTCATAAATAGCGTCATTTCTCAATGACTGTTACGGATTATGAAAAGATAAATAGTTTAAGAGTCTACCATGTTACACTGTCACGCGTACAAGAAACAGAATTTTTAACCGCACAACCGCGCGGGGTAGCCGCCCGGTCTAGGGCGTCTTGTCACGGTCCGCGTAGCTTCTCCCGTCGGTGGTTCGAGTCCTCCCTCTGGCCGTGGGTGTGTGTGTCGTCCTCAGCATAAGTTAGTTTAAGTAGTGCGTAAGCTTAGGGACCGATGATCTCAACCGTTTGGTCTCATAAGAACTTACAACAAATTTCCAAAAGTTTTAACCACACACTTTCTTCGCCTCTATTGACAACATTACAGAAATAAAAAATCATGTGAAAATTAAAGCAACCGTTTAGTTTTCGTGCAAGGAAAGTAAAGTTTTTAATGAAAAACAAGTCCACAAAACGGTGTGGAGTATTCTTATATACCTTCATGGGTTTTTACAGCATGAAAGTCACGGGAGTGGATTTTCCCCCTACTACAGGCAACACGAAGAGGTTCACACAGAATATACTAGCAAAGAGAGCTACACGAGCCCAACCTTCTGACTAAAGACCATAGGAACTACAAGCAGTGGCAGATCCAGATACGAACACGGTAGATGACGGCCTGAGCACGGCGGGGTCGTGATGACTGGGTGTTGTGTGCTGTCCTTAGGTTAGTTAGGTTCAAGTAGTTCTAAGTTCTAGGGGACTGATGACCATAGATGTTAAGTCCCATAGTGCTCAGAGCCATTTGAATCATTTGAACGGCCTGAGCCTGCTGGGCGCACACTCGTTCAGTGCGTCCCATCTCCGTTCGGGCCGGCGCGCAGTTTACACGCAGCCTCATATAAGTGATTTTGGTACTTACGGTAAACCCTCAAAATGAAGACTTATAACGTAATTTGTGACACATCGAATGTTACAAATGAAAACGACTGAAACGGACATTTAAAAATAATATATTATTTTTTGTAACTGAAATGTAACTTTTCTTCCGAATCTCTTCACCTCCACCCCGCACCACATTTTTTGCCGTTTTTCTTCAGGATGACAGTGTAGATGTTATAGATTTAAAAATGATTTCTGTTTATTTAGCGACATAATTCTCAACTGGATCCTGTCCAATAACAGATCTGTGTCTCACCTGCTTGAAACAACCCTTACTCAGAACTAGATGATACTGTTTTGTGCCGCTTTGATGGCTAAAAGCCAAGATCAAGACACGCAGCGCTCGTCTTTCGAATCTGCTCAGTAGAGGGAATAGTCAGTAACATCACTGCCGGTTTTCATCTCCTCTGGCTGGGTATACATACTTTTGTCATAAATCACAAACTTAATAAAGGATCAAATTTTCCTGTCACCAAAAATGATGCGCAGTAATATTTACGAAAGTTTAACATTTTTTATATATAATGCAGATTTCATTTTAAGCGGTCGTCACCACACTGGCATTTACAGGAAGTTATTCAAGGGAGACGGTGCAAACTTAAATTAGTGTAGCTGGACGGGGAATTAGATCACTACTCTCAATAAAAACGAGAGCACTGCTTTGGTCACTGCGTCTCCAGTCTCTAAGACTTCACAACGAACCAGAAACACAGGGGTGTCGACCCGACGACATGGCCACTAATGATCAAATGGTTCAAATGGCTCTGAGCACTATGGGACTTAACTTCTGAGAACTTAAGAACTACTTAAACCAAACCAAGCTAAGGACTTCACGCACACCCATGCCGGACGCAGGATTCGAACCTGCGACCGTAGCGGTCGCGTGGTTCCAGACTGTAGCGCCTAGAACCGCTCGGCCACCTCGGCCGGCCACTAATGATCGTAGTGGACACAGAACCATTGCGACTGTACCGGCTAACACCGAAACAAGATACCTCTCCGGTTGAACTGTGGGCATGGATTTTGTCAGCAGGACTTCTGTAAACGACATTTTCCAGTAGGACAAATCCTAGGTCCCTAACTCCAGATTCGTGCTAGTGTGGATGATGATATGTTGAAGTTGATTCTAAGGCCTAAAAATCGGCATGATTTGAAGCATACCAGATGTCAGCCAGTCTCTCAGGTTACAAACCATCTTCTCATATTCGAGGGAATTCTGTAAACTGTGCACAAAAATCTGGCTTCCGTCACTACTAGCAGTATACACTGATGATCCAAAACATTATGGCTACCTGCTTAATAGCTTGTTTGACCGACTTTGGAACGAAATATATTACTGATTCTGCGTATCAGGATCCGACAGTTCCTTGTAGATTTGTGGAGATATGTGCGATTAGATGTCTACGCACAGTTCATGTAATTGACGCAAATAACGGGCCGCTAATCTACGTGCTCGGTGGTGGCGCCTGAGGTGACAATCCCCGTGCGCAATTTAGCTAGTCTGTGAGAGCACTGCTTTTTCCTCAACAATGAATAGAATGGAACAACAAATAAATATTTAAAATGTTTTTGGTAGTACTGGAAACTAACAGCTCGCCAGTTGCAGAATTAAAGGTGTATTAACCCTTTCCATGCTTTCGACAAATATAAATTTGTCTGTTTCAGAAGGGGATGGACCTAGTGAACAAATTATTACAACAGAGTTACAAATGGCCAACAGGAAAGGAACCAAAATCGATACACAAGAATTTACAAAACATTTCCTTAGAAGAGCATGCTCACCTGTAGAATCACATATTGGCAAAAACGGATGTTTGACCCAGTAAGCTCCTGTATAGTAAAATGTGCATGACAACCACAAATATCAGCACTTAAAATGTATAACTGAAACTAGTAAACCATTTGCTGCAGGGCTTAGACTTAAACTCTTTAAAATAAGACACAAGTGCCAATGGATCAAGCTGAAATTAGTATGGCTTTGTCGTATAACTTTTACAATGTAACACACGTGATAATAGACCCATCTTACATTTAGTATGGCGCATGCATGGCTAGTAATCTGAGCTAACTGACTAAGATGAGCACGCACAAGCAATAGGTAAACTTGGTAGGTGGTGCTTACTGCGCGAACGACTGTGTGCGTAGACCCACTGAGCAGCGAATGCCTGATTCAGCAAATAAAATAGTTAATAATTAAGACTGAAGCATAGTAAAACCAATGAAAGTAAGAAAAACCGGATGGGGGAGGGAGGTGTTAAAGTCCTATGACACGTGAAGAGTAAGCAGGCTCACAGAAGCCGTGCTAAATATTTGCATGTGTGTGCCTAAAGCAACACGAGAAAAACTTGTAAATAAATACGGGACCGTGCCAAGTAACAGCATATGAAGCCAATACACTTCGTAGGACATGTTAACATGATGTACAACGGGAATAAACACGTAGAGCCGTATTAATCAACACGTAACTAACTCGAAAGAACAGTTACTTACAAGAAGGAGAGTAACAGATTAAAATATTAGCAAAAAAAGGTGGCTGGGGAAAGGGGAGTGGTGATTCTTATAATCTGTGACCTAGCATACCACGTAGCCGAGAATTATAAAGCATGCAATATAAACAAATTAAAATCGGATGCAAGTAGCAGTTTGAGGAAATCAAAGCAGATGACATTGTAAACTATTGAATTACCGAATTTTAACAAAATGTGCAAAACAGCGCTGAGCAGTACGTACATACGTGGAAAAGCAAGATACTTAAAAGGGTAAAAAGGGTTTAAATTACAGTGAAAAAATGTGGGAGGGGAGAGAGGGGGAGAAGGAATGGGGGGAGAGGGAAGTGTCTACTTCCGTTTGAGCTGATCGTTTAAAATATTACCACCTTTGTACGCGTCTTAGGTAATGTGTCCTACAGGAACAAAGGCCTTTTGGTGAGCAAATAATAACTTAAAAAAAAAAAAAAAACGTGTGCACTCTCTCAAAACAGTTGAGGATCCGTTCTCCAATTCAGGCATATTCAAAACGATTTGTAGTAACTGTCACAGTCTTTCTATGCGACAAGTAGGTAGAGCAATCAAAGTGAAATACAAAGAATACCTACTGGGAAAGTAAGATGATCGTAATGTACACAGTTCGACCTTCGCAGATCACTTAGTTATTGTTGAACATTCTCCAAGGGATTAGAGGACACCATAATTCTGCACAAAGAGGTAAAAGGACTGAGTCCATTGTAGCTTCATGGGAAGAACTTGAAATTTTCAATCACTTAGCAAATATGCTAATATTGTATACGATCAGATCATACTCCTCTACTCCCCTCCCCACACTTTTTTCATCGTAATTTAATCTACTCATATCCTTTTTAAGTATCTTATTTTTTCAAGTACCCATGTACTGCTCATTGCGGTTTTACGCATTTTGTTACCATTCACTATTTCAACAGTTTACGAAGTCATTCGCTTCTTTTCCATAGTTATTTACAAGTTTTTCTCGTGCTGCTTTATTGCACATAATTAGCACTGCTTACGTGAACCTGTTTTTTAATCAGGCATTGGCTACTCAGTGCGGCTATGCACACGTTCGTTCGCTCATTAAGCGCCACGTATCATACAGTTTACCTGTTGGTAGTGCCTGCCCTTTCTAGTTGGCTCGTGTCACTATCCATGTATGTGCCATATTAAATGCGCAGCTAGATCCAATGGCACTTGTGTTTTATTTAAATATTGTACGACAAAGCCCTACAGCATTGGGCTACTACCAGCAGTTATGCATTTTAACTGTTGATATTTGTGATTGACATGCACACTGTACTAGACAAGAGCCTATTGGTAGTAAAATCAGTTTTTGTCAATAAGTGATTCTCCGAGTGATTATGCTCTTCCAAATATAATATTTGTAATATACTGTCTGTCGATTTTGGTTACTTTTCTGGTAGTTATGTTGCAATAATTTGTTCAATAGCTATGTTTCCTTCCGAAGAAGACTAATTTATATCCGTCGAAACCATGGTAAAGGGTTAATAAACTTTTAATTCTGCTTCCGGGGTGTCGTTATTTTCCGATACTACCACGTTTCAACGTGCACCGTTGCTGAAGCACCGCCATGTTAAATATTCAAAAATTTTCAAAGTATTTGATGCTTCACACCGAACAAGAGATATCACTGACACAAACAGTGAGAAATATTTTATTAATTATTTATGCAGGATTAATTAAAACTGTATTTCATACTGGTTACAGGACTCGAAGTTTATGGCTTGGCTCCTGTAACGAGTGTTTGCGATTAGGGACAGAACTCTCACAATTCGGTGCTAAAATGGCGCTATCGATTGCTGAAACCAGAGCAACAGAGAAAGAACAAGAATAGAACAGCGTACTCTCTTACGTGTTTGCGTGACTTCTGCTTCGGACTTAAAATTCTATAGGCGGCACTGTACGGATCGCTTTCCTAGAACTGCCGTCCTAATACAAGTAGTCTATAGTTACTTCGCAGCACTTCAGGCAATGCAGAAATAGTTTCAAACCGTAGCACTTATGCGCGATGGAAGTAAGGCATCACGAGGGAACAGAATGTGAACAGAACCACTATGTAATTTATGGCAGCTTTCTATATGAAACTACACATGAACTCCATTTGAATAGAGGAAGCCTCAGACGTATGGGTTGCTTTTCAAGTTACTCTTTTTGTACATATTAATCCGGTACTAAGAATACATTCCGAGTGTGCTCGTGTGGGAAAGGTATTTTATGCTTCACTTTGATACAGGCCGAAAAAATTCACAAATATTAGGGCACCTCATTACGCCAGATGCGTCAAGTTACAAATCTTTCCATAATCATAGTTTCCAAATTAGATTAATGCTGTTTAGCCAGTTGCCTCTGTCAACTTTTTAGAATGCAAATATTTTATTGGGAACTTCAACAACATTTTCAAAATACTTTGTCATCGCTGTAATGTTGACGGCAGTTTCTCTTCCGACATTCCAGTGTTAACTGCTGGATTCAACGCTTTGCACCCCCAAACGTGTGTCACCCATGAAATCATGAATCAAGAAGGAATTTTCGATTATCTTGACTTACATCTACATGTTTTGAATAACGTAATTCGTTTCGATATTTTTCGTAAGCCCACAACCAGTGATACAATCATCCACGAGTCGTCATGTTATCGGCATCTATGACCGACCGTCTTTACGCTACTCCTCTCAGTACCCTGTCTATTCACAGAGAGCTCCAAAATTTAAAATTTATTGCAGCCAATGACGGCTGATCGATGAAAAGCTATATAAAAATTAAAATGTCGTCAAAACTCAATAATAAATTGCTGACAAATCTCTCGTCCTCAAATTTTAAATACTCTAAACTTCCGGTTTTGGGAAAGGTACCATACGAAATGGCTAAATTGTTCAAACTTTCTGATACCCGAATAGCTTTCGCGACCCAAAACAGGACTAAACACACTTATGTTCAAAATGAGCGGTCTTAGAAGGATAAATATGCTACTTATAGAGTGTTTAAATTAGAATATGTCCGTCAAATATTTTACGTAGAGCAGGCCGACAGGATGTTTAAGACTAAATTTAAGAACACTTGTTAACAAAAGAGGGCCACGTAAAGTATCATTCCGCCTTTGCCGAGCATTTCAAAGCAACGGGTCGCCAACCACCCAAGCTGGGAATCTCCAGATTTTCTTGTCTTAATAGTATCAGGGTCTATAGCTGCAAAGGATTTTTTTGAATCCATTTCGTGATGCCTTCAGGTGCCATTTTCTTTCTGTGATGCACGATTGTGCAATTTCGGCCTTAGGCCATTTTTAAGTATTTAAAACGGAAGCATTACACAATGGATGTATTAGTATCACATATGAATTTAATATAGGAACAAGTCATATCCCAGGATATATTAGGCTGCCTATAACTTACCTTATGGACGATTATTTAATGGTATATTATGCCACGTACGTCCTTGCTCCTATGATTGCATGTAGTTGTCACAAAATAAATTAGAAACAGTTTTTTGCTATTTCAGGAACACGTTACTTTTGTGTAGTTGTTCCAAAGCTATTCTGTGAACAAGGTTGATGTTTTTAATGTGCTCATAGAATGAAGATTATGATTATTTTACAGAATTTGTTAATTAAGCTACATATCGTTCATCATTGGTGTAAATAAGACTTTATGTAATTTTGTGGCAACTACTTGCAGTTATAGGTGTGAGGACGTAAATGGCACAATAGATCTTCAAATAATCGTCCATGAAGTAGGTTATAATCTGCCTAATATATCTTAGAACGACTTGTTCCTTTATTAAGTTCATAATGGATATATTGCATAATGCTCCCGTTTTAGATACTTAAAAATGGCCTAAGACTGGAACTGTACAAGCGTGCATCAAATAAAGAGAATGGCAGCTGAAGGCGTCAGGAAATTATTTTAAAACTCCAAATATTACATTAGGCTCAAAAAGGCCAGATGCTTAATCTGCTTGAAGAATTGGAAACTCTTAAACATACATGCACCGTTAATGATCAACTGCTTAACGATCAGCTCATTAGTATTCGTAAAAGTCAGAACTATTTCGACTTGATGATCACTACTACTGTTCACGCGTTAAGTTTTTACTGCTGGTTTTAGCTACTTCAATTACAACCATTCATGTTTATATGGTTTACTGATACTGTCCTGGAAGTATCTTCGTTTTAACGTGGTTTAATTGCTTTTATAGCATGTCTTCTTCTTATACATTTTTATATAGTTACATTTTTATAGGCTTTAACCTATTTCTATTCGAACCGTAGAAGTGATTGAATCTCTACAATTAGCGTCTCTACAGTTATTTTGTGAATTTAAATTTGCATAGTTTGCACCGTCTACTTTTTGATGTATTTTTATTAATGCCTACATCAACTGTCGACAGTCGCAATTCGCACGCGGCCTACTGGTGCTTTCTGATAGTATTCTGCTTCTTAATTTTTATATAGCGTATCACATCATGGTTATTTATTATTTTTATGTATTCTTTCTTTAGAATGTCTTGTACAGCAGTCTCAGTTTTAACTCCTATTATATTTATCTAATAAATATTTTTATTTCAAAAATACTCTTGTACACTATCTGTGTGACTTTCCGCCGTAAGCGTCACGGAGCGCTCAGTCTAATGCTTAACTGTTTACACAGTTGATGTCTTCAACTGCGTTCGTCAATTTTTATTGCCGTTGTATGTGTATCGAAGGTGATGTTTGCACATTTAATTTTGCCTCTGCTGCTGTACTCCTTCCTCGTTCTTTACATGTTATCCTATTATTTCATATTTGTTGTACAGGCACACGCCCTGTTAGCGCGACCTTGACGCATGGTTATTTTACAGCGTAACGACAAACGCAAATTTCCTTTCTAATGGTTCGTCGACGCTCCTTCGATAATTTTCCTTCAAGATGTGTATGATAGGACCACACGTCTGACTATTCATTTTTTCCTTTCTTCTCTGTTTGTAGAAAATGTGATGAAGCCCTAAAAGAGCGAAAAGCGCCATTAAACAAAAATTGTTGCAACTATGACCATTTTCCTTCAAAATAAAATTTTATTTGTTAGAATCCTCTCAAGCGCAATTTCCCACACGAGTGAGGCTATAGTTGTTAATATATGACGGCGTCGGTAAAACGCGTATTGCGAAAGGTGATGTTTAATAGTGATATTGTAACTCATTATGGCTTCATTCATACCAGCACTATTGTCCTATGAGGTTCTCCCAGGGCGACCACACAGACTTCAATGCACTTGAAGTTACTAACTACTTTTTATATTACATGTTTCACTTTGTAGTCATATAAAAACAGTTATCAACTCTGAACATATTATCTAGTGTTTGTATTCTAAGGTGTAGTTCAGTTCGGTTAGATTCACCATTGACATCTCCGTATTACCACCATATGGTTTCCATCATGTCTTCCTTTTCTATTATAATAATAAAAAGATGTGTGCAAAATCTGATGACTAACATCTATAAGACCGATTGAAAATACTAGAAAACGAAAAATTTGTGATAAGTTTGTGATAAAAGAAAACCGGCAAGCATTCCATATAACAGGTAGCACAAGTAAACTCAGCTGGTCTCCTTGTTTTGGCAGTTGAGCAATTATCCGTTCAGTGACTTAAATAGTTTTAGGCGTAGAAAATATGTGCAGTAGTCTAATTCTAAACACAATTCTAAATCGGCGAAGACTTACCGATGAATAAATTTTAAAATAAGAAGGAAATAACTTGTTAGTTTATACAATTTAATACGATAACTACATCTGAATTATGTAGGGTATATGCAGCATGTAAATTGTTAACACTTTTATCACTTATATAACTCTATTAACTATCGAGATATGTTGTATTTAACGATTTCTGGCTGCCTCTCTCTTCCTCTCTCTCTCTCTCAATCTGACCTCACGTGATGCCCAATTTTGAACCGTTATTGCTGAGCTCGTTATATTCCTACGAGTAGATGTTGTATCCGACTTATTTAAACCGTTTAAGAAACCTGTTTAGAAATTTCGGGAATTATATACCAAAGATAAGAAATTGTATGCAGTTGGCTCTATGGGTACACGGCCTAAAGGCCGAAACGAAATAAAAAAAGAAATCCTCAGAGAGAATGACTTCGTTTACAGTGAGTGTTCTCTTGAAACCGCAGCATTAGATATGAAATGCAATATTTGTGTTTACAGTTATTTAGAAACGGTAAATATGATATTTAATTAAGGGATTCAATTTCGTGAGGCATCTTCCTCTTTACTTAAAAAAAAAACACTACGAATAGCCTGATTAAAATCACAGTTACTTTACACTTGGCGACTTGGAATTGAGGAGCTGCAATTAGCTCTCAACGTGTGATCTTGAGGCCAATACGCCACAGTGAAGAGTCAGTTCACTTGCAGTGTTGGCGTAGTGCAGTGTACAAGAGTAAGAAGTTAGTGCCCTGTTTGACTGCTTCTGACCGCAGGTGGCTACGACATAAGTTAACTAACAATTACTGTGCAGTAAATAACGTACATCCTGTTAATGATAATTTTATATCTCGTAACCAGTTAATTAATAAAAGGTGTGTCTACAACTATCAAATTGCATAAAACCACATTTTCCCGTAACTACTAGATTTTTAGTTGAATGGCATGCAATAAGAAAACGTACTAAGTAGGTGCAGGAATAACAGACTCGCTTATTTTACAAACAAAATTTGACGTCACAGTGGCAACAACATAAGACGGAACACATCTCAGTAAAATAAAACACGAAAAGCTTTACGACCGTTGTCTATGCACTGAACAATTTTATTCTAGCGCATCTCCTAGATGTGTAAAGAAGTAATCGTTGTAAAGTACGAAAGCGGGTATTCCAGATAAGGATGAACAAATACGACAGTTTCCTAGACATATGTAATCACCGTCCATTATGCTGTGTGACAGCAGATAAAACTCTCGGGCAAGCTGTACAAAATCCGAGAATTCAGGCTGTCATTGCAGAAATATTTGTAACTACTGAGGCAATTTGCTATGAGCATGGCTTACAGAGTAAACATGAATTGTAATGGGACACCTAGATATTTCTGCTATGGTGCTTCGTTAGAAGACGAATTTCTCTGCTAGGAACACCGTAGACTGCAGATTTCAGATGTTGGATTGCTTATCTAGCAAGTGAAGCATGTAATAATTTAATGATGAAACACGCTGCACAAATAAAATAAAGCTGTGTATTTTCATCTATTTTTGACGCTTATTCACAAAAGTGTAATGGCAAAAATGTATTTTGACGCCAAAGCCTGAGTGAGGATAAATACTGCACCAGCTTGATCATACAGAGAAGGCTGGGAATTTGAGAGGACGTGACAATAATTGAAATGAAAAAATGTGCGTGGCATATTTGGCGGGGGTCCCTTTACGAGAGTTCGGCTGCCTGGCGCAAGTCTTTTTATTTGAAACCAGTTCGACGACTTGCGCGTCAATAATGATGAAATGGTGATGACTACAGCACACACACACACACACACACACACACACACACACACATACACACACACACATAGTCCCGAGAGGAGAAAATCTACGACCCGACCGGGAATCGAACCGGGGCCCCCGTGATTGAGAGTCAGCAACGTTGCTTGTGTCGTTAATTTCTAAATACGAGTACATACATAAAAGCATAAAAGTAAAGTAAATACACACACTGAGTCAAATAACGCGCTGATGTGACCTATCTTCGATTCTTTTCTGGACTGAAAATCTCACATCTCTTCCAGCATTCTCAGCCGTGGTAACAATCTGTGGTGCAATTGGCCTTCGGCCTCTCCCAGCAGCAGTTCCCAAATCGCCACTTAATTCGAACTTCCGAATCATATTCTTCAATCCCAGTGCGTAAAGAAGACCTCTCCTGCTTACCCAGTCCAGACCCACGATAACTCTGCAACAGTAATGCACACGGCTGCTTGTGTTTCACCCTTACGTCGCCGTACTAGTTCCTACCCCTAACGACAAGTCATGTAACCAACAAAACTAAAAACGTAAATCCTTCGCAGCAGACAGTCTGAACATCATTTCTGTAATGTTAGGTATCCATAAAGTAAATAGCTTTTCATGTACACTGTCTCATGTAGCGAAAGTGTAATTACTACCACCCTGTACATTTCACATTGTACTCACTTGTTAAATCTGACTCAGTTAAAAACGAAAGATAATATATAAGTAAGAAGGCAATGAGTCAGCTTACGTTAGCATAATGAAGAATACTTAGATCAATGCCAAGACTTTAGTTACTCTTCATCAGAAAAGTAGGAAATTTAAAAACGATAGATAAGTCGGGCAAGGGCATCCGTATTACCACGTATTTCCTCAGCAGACATTTTACAAGTCTCAGACCCTTAAACAAAGAATAAGAAGAAGTAACATTCAGTAATGGTACACACCTGAAGCACTCTTGCCACTTTCATGTTACTGAACAATTGAACTCTAGAGGAGAATAACAACGACAACGAATGAAAGAACATAGAACAAATTTGCTAGTAGGCGTGAAAATCATTTTTCATAAGACGAAAATGATGTAAAGTTAAGAATTTTTAACATGTTGCAGCCCTGTCAGCAACTGTGATAAATTAATATGTCAAAAATCCGCCTCAGTTGCGAAATGTTACTGGTCTTTACCCAGGTTTCAGGTAGAGTAATCTAGCCTTCTTCAGAAGCATAAAATAAACGAATACATGCCAGAATAAGGCACGGTCAAACATGAAAAGCTAAAGTACAGTGGTACCATGTCAAGCTACGTTACTCTGAGGAACAGCCCCGGCCCCACATCGTGGAAAGCGGTCGGTTAGCCGTGGATTTATGTGGTTCGGGTGGATTTCTATGAGACAGGCATGATCTGAGAACAGAGTGGCAAGTAAGAATGAGCACAAATTTTGGTGATGGAAGTGCCATGATTTGGGCAACATTCTGCACTAAAGGTAACTCAAGCATTGCCTGGGTGAACATTAGAATGAGCTCTAACCTGTACACTGAGATGCTAGAGACAGAATGGAACAGAATATATGAAAACCAAGGGGACGAAAGTCTAATATTTTAACAAGCTAATGCAGCTGTGTAGGTTTCTGCACAACAAAAACGGGGTTTGAATGTAAAGATATCGATACCTTGCCCTGGACTGCATGTAGCTTGGATTTTAACCCCCGTGGAAAACCTAGCGAGGCGTGTTTATCGCAATGGAAGACAATCAGAAACACCCTGCAAGAACTACAAACCCTAAAAAATCAATGCCAAGGAGAATTTTTGAGGTAATCAGGAAGAACAAAGATTGGACGAAGTACTATCAAAGCAATAGCACAACAGGATATTGACTGCCTTTATACAAATTTCTATCCATGAGAAGCAAACGCCTTATTTTGATACTCGTCTTCCGAATGAAACTATGCAGTTCCCTCCTGACTGTTTGCGTTATGTATGTACCTACCACTTTCTTTAAAAATAGAAATGATCGTGTGGCATTGTTGACCGGGAGGCTCAGTATTGCAAGTCTTTTCTAGCTGACGCCAGTTCGGCGACTTGCGGGTCAATAATGATGAAACTGATGATGACGCACACACAATACCCAGTCCCCTGCCGGGAATCGAACCCGGGCCTGCTGCGTGGTCGACAGAAACGCTACCCCTACGCTACGGAGGTAGACATTACTTCCATAATAAATCCGATACACATACGCTTACCCCCCTCCTTGGCCGAGGTCACGCCGGCACGGTAGCTCAGCGAGTTCGATCAGAGGATTAGCTGCCCTCTGTAATAATAATAATAATAATAATAACTGAATGAACGGATCAACGATGAACTTGAATGGATGTCATGTGATGTCCGCCCCGAAAAAATGCAACTAGCCATAACGAACCAAATGAGATTAAAAGGTCACTAACTCACGCTTCTGCAGTGACTCTCGACCCAGAATTAAGCCGATTTGAAACCTGGTGGTAGAGCAAATTTTCGCTGTCATTATTTGGCCGGTAAGGGGAGGAGAGTTGGTGGCTTAAAGTTCCTGATTACCAGACTTCGCGCCAATGTCCTGGTTTCAATACAAAGTCTGTCAGCCGTGTCTCATGAAGAGGGGGCATGTGACACAGTTGATGTTGATCTGTCCATTGGGTGGGGAAGTTAAGTTTGGCGGTCCCGCTGGTGCTACACTCCTGGAAATGGAAAAAAGAACACATTGACACCGGTGTGTCAGACCCACCATACTTGCTCCGGACACTGCGAGAGGGCTGTACAAGCAATGATCACACGCACGGCACAGCGGACACACCAGGAACCGCGGTGTTGGCCGTCGAATGGCGCTAGCTGCACAGCATTTGTGCACCGCCGCCGTCAGTGTCAGCCAGTTTGCCGTGGCATACGGAGCTCCATCGCAGTCTTTAACACTGGTAGCATGCCGCGACAGCGTGGACGTGAACCGTATGTGCAGTTGACGGACTTTGAGCGAGGGCGTATAGTGGGCATGCGGGAGGCCGGGTGGACGTACCGCCGAATTGCTCAACACGTGGGGCCTGAGGTCTCCACAGTACATCGATGTTGTCCCCAGTGGTCGGCGGAAGGTGCATGTGCCCGTCGACCTGGGACCGGACCGCAGTGACGCACGGATACACGCCAAGACCGTAGGATCCTACGCAGTGCCGTAGGGGACCGCACCGACACGTCCCAGCACATTAGGGACACTTGCTCCTGGGGTATCGGCGAGGACCATTCGCAACCGTCTCCATGAAGCTGGGCTACGGTCCCGCACACCGTTAGGCCGTCTTCCGCTCACGCCCCAACATCGTGCAGCCCGCCTCCAGTGGTGTCGCGACAGGCGTGAATGGAGGGACGAATGGAGACGTGTCGTCTTCAGCGATGAGAGTCGCTTCTGCCTTGGTGCCAATGATGGTCGTATGCGTGTTTGGCGCCGTGCAGGTGAACGCCACAATCAGGACTGCATACGACCGAGGCACACAGGGCCAACACCCGGCTTCATGGTGTGGGGAGCGATCTCCTACACTGGCCGTACACCACTGGTGATCGTCGAGGGGACACTGAATAGTGCACGGTACATCCAAACCGTCATCGAACCCATCGTTCTACCATTCCTAGACCGGCAAGGGAACTTGCTGTTCCAACAGGACAATGCACGTCCGCATGTATCCCGTGCCACCCAACGTGCTCTAGAAGGTGTAAGTCAACTACCCTGGCCAGCAAGATCTCCGGATCTGTCCCCCATTGAGCATGTTTGGGACTGGATGAAGCGTCGTCTCACGCGGTCTGCACGTCCAGCACGAACGCTGGTCCAACTGAGGCGCCAGGTGGAAATGGCGTGGCAAGCCGTTCCACAGGACTACATCCAGCATCTCTACGATCGTCTCCATGGGAGTATAGCAGCCTGCATTGCTGCGAAAGGTGGATATACACTGTACTAGTGCCGACATTGTGCATGCTCTGTTGCCTGTGTCTATGTGCCTGTGGTTCTGTCAGTGTGATCATGTGATATATCTGACCCCAGGAATGTGTCAATAAAGTTTCCCCTTCCTGGGACAATGAATTCACGGTGTTCTTATTTCAATTTCCAGGAGTGTATTCCCGAGGTGTTAGCAATGTGCCGGTAACGGGTTTCACCTTCTTCCTTCTCTCATTATCATACAATACAAACATTACGTCACCGTCACCCTCCCCCCCCCCTCTCCTCCCACACATACACAGAAATACATACATGTAGTATTAGAAATGTTGTAGTGGAGCATGTTGCACATTAATACACAAAAAATAAAAGAAAGACATTCACGCTTCAGACAGTGTGTATTACTTTCGAAGAAACTCTGCCTGTATTCTGGTTTCCGCTACTGTAATTATCCAGAATTGACAAGGCTTACACTGACGGACTAGCGCGGAGAGCTGCATCATCCAGTCTTTGGAATGAAGACAACTACAAGAACAACAACAACATCTGGAATCGTCAGGCTACGATCTTGTTAGCACTGATTCGTCTTCTAAATTTGCTTCAGAGCAGAAACAGCGAAGTGTCTGAATATTTTTGCACTCACTGTATCTTCCTAGGTAACAGACAGCCTGCTACTTTTTTGCCAACTCTCTATTACAAACAGAGTAATCTTCCAATAAATGCGCAGTTAGTGCAGTTATTTCAATTAGTAACTGTTCCATCAATTTAGCAGTCCTATCTGTCAACCAGTAACCATATTATACCCGAAGACTTTGCGGGAAAGCACCCCATTACTGGAAATAGTAACCACGGAATACAACCATGTAATTACTAATTCCAGCTTCAGTTTCAAATGTGAAAATTTTAATTTAGACTTTACACTGTCGATTATGGATATTAATTGAAACTAACCGTTAATGTGATTAATCAAAATGTATATTTATTTCCACTACGCGTTTCGGAGATTTACACCTCCAACAGCAGGTGGATTTGTGTTAATTAGTAAGGCATGTACGTATCGTACACACGATTTTCCAGTAACCTGTGGCACAACCTGTGGTAGAACAAGATAAAGACTGAACCACTATTTTAGCACAAGGCTCACAGTTTGGTGGAGGTCTTTGACAGGAAGAATGAACGGTGAAATAAATAAATGTAAACACTTGCACTGGTTGTGGGCTTAGTTTCTTGTCCACTTTACATCACATACAACCTCTCAAAGTCTTTGTACACGCTTAAGTAAACAAAGATGGTGTATTTGAAATTAGTAAGTACAGTTTGTGTGTAAGTGTAGTTTGTGTGTGTGTGTGTGTGTGTGTGTATGTGTGTGTGTGTGTAAGGAGAGGGCTGAGGGAAACAGTGTGAAAGGGAACGAGAGAGAGAGAGAGAGAGAGAGAGAGAGAGAGAGAGAGAGAGAAGGAGAGGGAGAGGGACAGAGAGAGCGAGAGAGCGCACAGTTTTAATTGTGAGAAAGCTCGCAGGATTCCTACTTTTTGCAGTAGGTTTATGGCTTATGGCACTATTTTAATAGCCTTATAAATATCTTTGTTATACAGCTGGAATTCATAAATAATGACAAGGGAATCGCCGTTGTGAGGGTGTTCATGTTTTGCTGTATTAAGTGGCGCTAAAGTTAATGGCTTATATGCCAGTTCTTCTTATATATTAAAATTTACATCTGTTCCGCGTTATATCAGAGAAATGGTTGAGGTAAGACATGCATGAAAGAAAATACCGTGTTAATCATATAAGTATTAGCATTCTACAAATCCGATCTAAAAAAAAAAAAACAGAAAAACTAGACATCTCTGAAACATTCTGAATGTACGAACAATAAAGAAAACAACCTGAGTCCATACCTAATAGCAAAAATTACAACATTTAGAACAGCATCGTCTCTGTTTCTAAATGCAGACAGCAATACGCACGCACACAAACTGCCATCCCAACCTCTCCCTCTTCATATCAACTGGGTTAATTAGTTAGGTCGTTATTTTCATGTTTACATGATAGTTTCCAAATACACAATTGCCTGACGTGACTCGCAAAACCCAGCAGATCCACCTACACACCAACGGTTTGTCCCCCCTGTCAGCGTTAGGAGTATATCTATGTTTCTTTTATCTACAACATCATCATTCAATCACTTCTTAGATATGTTATGTTATAGATGTAAATTTTATTACAATCACTCATTGCTGTATAAGCTACTAACTTCAACACCACTCACTTCACCCCGACGTCAGTACTCTCACTACCAAATTCCACTCATCATTCTTTATTCGTAACAGTAGCAGAACAAAGCATTATACAGGGTGTTCAACAATTCCTATTACAAGCTCTTAATCGTTTTAGAGGGTACTTATTAGAAGAAATTTTGATAAGGAACATATGTCGGGAAATGTATAGAATTCGTTTGAAGCTCAGATCACTTCCAAATCTCCTGCTCCACCTTATGCACACAAACTGGGAAGATGGGAACCTTCGCCAGTCCCTGTTGTAAGTAGGACATCATACAACATTTTCGTCCGACAACAATAAAAGCAGCGAGAAACTGGCACATTCGCCACCAGGAGGATTGACTATGGTGCCCCAAGGACACGCCGCGCTCTCGGCTTTGAAGATGGTGCATTTCGTCACGTAGAAGAGAAGCCGACAACGTGTAATCGAAACATTGCTTACGTCATTGGCCGCTTTGGAGCACACACGACAGAGCTAATTACCTTCGCTGTGTGCGTATCGTGAAGCGGGAGATTTGAAAGTGATATAATCTGCAAACTTATTTACATCCGAACGACACATTTCTGGACATGGGATCCTTATTACCTAGTCACCTCTACAATCCATAGACGCCTGTAATATAAATTTCGAAATACTATATAGTGACAAAAGCATAAGGCTAATGCAGAAATGCCGCGCGGGCTAGCCGTGCGGTCTAAGGCGCCTTGCCACCGTTCGCGCTGCTTCTCCCGTCGGAGGTTCGAGTCCTCCCTCGGGTATGGCTGTGTGTGTGTTTTGTCCTTAGCGTAAGTTAGTTTAAGTTAGATTAAGTAGTGTGTAAGCCTAGGGACCGTTGACCTCAGCAGTTTGGTCCCATCGGAACTTCCCACAAATTTCCAAAATTTTCTATTGCAGAAATGAAATCGAAATCATGTGTCAAACAACTCCCAGCTCTAATGGTTCTGAGCACTATGGGACTTAACATATGTGGTCATCAGTCCCATAGACTTAGAACTACTTAAACCTAACGACATCACACACATCCATGTCCGAGGCAGGATTCGAACCTGCGACCGTAGTGGTCGCGCGGTTCCGGACTGAAGCGCCTAGAACCGCTCGGCCACCGCGGCCGGCAACTCCCAGCTCTGTCATAGCCTCTAAAACCTAAACGATGCTCTCTCTCTCTGTCTCTCTCTCTCTCCCTTCCAAAATCACAATATCAGTGTCATACTACAAAATTAATCAAAAAGTTATATACATTTTCCAGTATTGACAGCATTATTGCTTTTGTCCTCGATGCACTTAATAGCTTTTAAAGCTCTGTTTGCTTACTTCAGTGTATGGGATGCTGTTTGAGATCTAAACACGATAGGAGAAGGGACCTGCGATCATTGAATGTATTTGCATTTGTGTTACGGTTCATGTTTGCAATAAAATACCTCCACAAATATTTCTGCTTTGTACAAGAATAGTGTCTTCAACTACCAGACAATGCCACAGGATACCCAAACGTCATACATACAATAGCATCATGTCTTACGAATTTACGGGCACTGACCTATCACGGACGTTTAAGCCTGCAAAACAGGTAATTGAAAGAAAAATAAATTGTGAGTAGGAATAGTAAACTGTAGTTCCAGATTATGAGGTTTAGCATATGCACAATGTTCGTAAATACTTTAACTAAGAACAAAAATGTAGCTGCTCTATAAGAAATCAAAACAAACTGACGTACAATACATTTATTTTGAAAAGTTAATAATCTCGCTGTTATGCAAAAGCGGTATGTGTACGTGAAGTTCAGATTTTATGGCAGCCATTATAACAACATGCTTCCAGCTCTTCGTTCGCTGATTATTACTATTTTATTATTATTTTCTTTCTTCCTCACACATAATTCAAACGATCAGCACCACCGGAAGCTGCTGCTTATCTAAATCACTTCTGGCCGATGTGCAGCCACGGTTATCATACAGTTCATTAATAACCATAAGCAGTAAACAATGTTGGCTATTCGGTATATATTAATAAAGTGGAACAGCAGTTGCGAGGAGTTGCTAATGAACAGACGCAATAACAAGAAATGACTACCCGGAAACTACCACGGATATCATATGACGTAAATGAATACTGGTGCTAAATCTATTAACATACTGTCCAAGAAGCTACCCTTGTATCTCATGAGCGCCTTGGACTCGCCGCAAAACAGCTGCAAGTCAAAACGGGCACGCGGCAGCCAAGTACGACTACGGATGCAGTATCAAATTATAGAGAAACAAATACTTACCTTAACGGCGGCACCTTTGCACTTCCCGTCTCTAAGAACTCTTTCAACTGGACGCAAGGGACTTACCTGAAACGAAACGAGAAGTATGTCAGCATTATCTCCGAGTCATAAATGTCACACAAACTGGAAAACCAAGTATGTTATTCAGAAGATGACTAGTTACGCTTAAATGATAAAACAGGCTAGGCCATGAAATTTATTTCGCACACAGCATGTTTCATCCCCGTCACTTTGGAATTACGTTGTTACTTTCGTTTACAATTAAACAAATGCATTTTTTAGAATAGTTTCAGTTATTAACGGAGGAGAAAATTACTGTTTAACGTCCCGTCGACAACGAGCACAAGCTCGGATTAGGGAAGGATGGGGAAGGAAATCGGCCGTGCCCTTTCAAAGGAACCATCCCGGCGTTTGCCTGAAATGATCTAGGGAAATCACGGAAAACCTAAATCAGGATGGCCGGACACGGGATTGAACCGTCGTCCTCCAGTGTGCTAACCACTGCGCCACTGCGCCACCCCGCTCGGTCAGTTATTAACGGTTTAATATTTCTTATATAAGCCTCAAAATACAAAAAGGCTTTATATTACATAACACACATGAATGTAATCAACTGCAAATCTTGCTTAAGTTATACAGTTGCATTACTACTCATTTTGTACACTACGTCGTAAATTTCGCAGCGTGCTGTTGGCGATAACTAAGAATTAAATCACAGACAGAAAATATATATCTCATTTATGTCGTTAGGTCCGTAATCTGTAAGAAAGTTACCTGTAAGGACTTTATAACCGTAGCTGTACGCTGTCAACCACTTCTGAACGCTGAAGAAACGAGGATTCACAAGAACAAAATTCAAATGCAGCGCTGCCACCGAACGGCTACAAGTTAGCGGTGTGCAGTTGCCGGCCATCTAGCGGCGCCTCCGTGAACTGTTTGGGAGACGAGGCTTGGCGAGGTAGTTCAGAATGTCGCCACTAGATGGCACGAAGAGGCGCAAATCGACCATCGTCGTATACCGACTGCGGTAGATACGACGCTGTGCTTTTGCCGAAAGACTTTTGTTATGTTTGTTTCTCTATGGCACCACTTCTGTAATTGAGAAAGGTAAAGAATTGGATTTACAGCTCCGGCTCAACCGCGATCCGAAAGGGCTTCTTCTAATTTATTATTTTTTTGCGTCATTTACAAAAATAATAGTAAAAGCAAGATATTGTTAATTTTTGTGAGCGTAAAATCTTCTTTATGGGGTCTCAATTGCTTTTCTCTTTCCTTTACGTTTGTAGTGTTGTTATTTTAAGTTCGTATTAACTTACCTGTAATGACCTGTACATTCTCAGGCCTGGTATAAATTACTTATTAGTACATTCGTAGGTAAACGATTAGATTGGACTCTGATCGAAACATCATTTGCTGTATTCATTATTATTACTATTATTATTATTGTTGGCTTAAGGCTTGATCATTTTAATGTTACTAATAAACTGATAATGATTTAAACAACAAATTTCCTTTATTTTATTTTAATAAATACAGGAACCAGCCACTTTCTAATGCATTTTTATTTAAGTTAATACGCGTTTCGCGTTTTCACCCATTTTCAATGCGCATAATACATACGTATTTAAGTTTTCAGCCATTACATAGTTGCAACGACAGCAAACTGGTTGCTGTACCTGCATTTCTACTCTGCTTATTGTCATTCTGATTTTCGTGTGTCTGACTGTGGCACAAACACATTTTTACTTCTGTTTTGCACAAAAATAGCCCAATATCCACCAAATTTTCATTTAATTAATTAAGTTTTTTGAGAAACTGACGAACTGTTCTGCGTGTGTACTATGAAATCGCCCTTTGCAGTTGTCAGCATTGCGAAACACCCAGTTTTGTGACCTGTAGGCCGGCCGCGGTGGTCTAGCGGTTCTGACGCTGCAGTCCGGAACCGCGGGACTGCTACGGTCGGAGGTTCGCATCCTGCCTCGGGCATGGGTGTGTGTGATGGCCTTAGGTTAGTTAGGTTTAAGTAGTTCTAAGTTCTAGGGCACTGATGACCTAAGATGTTGAGTCCCATAGTGCTCAGAGCCATTTGAACCATTTTTTTTGTGACCTGTAGCCACTTCACAGTCCGTTTCTGGAAAAACGTCCGTGTCCGGTATTACCTCAGAGACGATGTACGACGGAGCACTGCTTCCACTAAGCTGTCACATAATATGCCAGTCACCTGCACTTGGTCATCTTGTAATTGTAGCTGGTTCACAAATTGTGAGTGGTGGGTACAGCGGTATCTATAAGCGAAGTGATTTCCCAGCTTTATTATTATCATTATTATTATTATTCATGGAGACGTTCAGCTCAAAATAAATATGCGAACACTAAGATGAGAATCTATATCACCATGACATAGCCCAGCAATAATCTACAGCTTAGAAACCTGGAGCATGACTAAATGGAGAAAAGGAAAATCTGTTTACATTTGAGAGAGGAGTAATGAAGAAGAAATGGGGACCGAATTTCCATGAAGGAGAATGAAGAAGGAGGAAGAACGACGAATTCTACCTGTTGACGCAGCAACCAACAATCCAACAGACGCTGAAGATCAGAAGAATCCAGTGGGCGGGCTACGTAGCCCGTATGCCAGAAGAAAGGCGCAAAAGGTACTTGAGGGAAAACCAAACACCAGACACCTATAGACGTCCAAGGCAGCGCTGGATGGACCATCTGGCGAAGGTCCTGACAGCCCTGGAGCAACCGAGCACAGAACGCAAAGGAATGGAGGCAGTTTGTAGTAGCAACGCGTGTTCTGCAGGGCTTCTGATCGTTTGATGTGTATGTATGTGTGGACTTATTATTATTATTATTACTATTATTCCTCTCTACATGAACGCTAGTCCCATGTAATACTTATTTCTTCGATATGGACAGCAGTAAGTTACTTTGTCACTAATTTTTCCGGCCTACACTAAACAAATAAGTGCGAGTAAAGACAGATTCATTCACCCAAAATTTCGTCATATAAAGTCGATTTCCTATATGACACCAAGGACATTGTAAGGGGTCCGTAGGCCCTTACTATAAGTTTGCACTCGGCACAGGTCGATAGGGCAAATAATCGATAGTGTCGTGTTGCGAGAGCGAGTGAAGTTGAGTGAGTCCCACGTTGCGGGCCGAGCGGTGTGGAGGCCTGTTGCGGTAATACAAGGCTGACCGACAAGGGAGTGGCCATCGCCACGGTTTAACCCCTTTGTGTTAGAATAATACGGGAAAGTGAAGAAGTATAATTACGAAGTGATCAGTGATATTTCAGTGCCGATATTTTGGTTTCGCGTCTACCGCGACGGCATCATTTTGGATTGCAGTGTTGGATTGCAGTGTTGGATTGCAGTGATTGGATTAGCGTGTGACGATAATGAATAACGGAGAAGCCTGTGCTGAGATTAGCCGTAATTAGATGTGTATGACGAAAGCAGTGGCTGTCTCCTTCTTTTTGTGTTTTTGAGACGAATATAGGTTCTTTATTAGAGAAACTGTGTTGGTGTTCTTCTTGTTACCAGACATTTCATTATTACAGCATTTGAGAAGGACAAACTGGAAAGTAACACTCCGTAGCAGTCAATTCCGATTGCCAGCCCCGTTAGGTACACGGTCACATTAATTAATAATTATTTGGGCTGCTATTCGTTCAGGTCAGATCAGATCGGCTAATATGAATAAATCGGAGGTGTTACAACATCCAGGCAAATATACTGCTGGCCAATATAAATGAAACATAGAGGAAAGATAGCAATTAACGAAATTTTCCTTAATGTGTATATGTAGGAAGAATACGTGATTACATTTGTGGGTCATGTGGGAGTATGTTGTTGTTGTTGTTGTGGTCTTCAGTCCTGAGACTGGTTTGACGCAGCTCTCCACGCTACTCTATCCTGTGCAAGCTTCTTCATCTCCCAGTACGTACTGCAGCCTACATCCCTCTGAATCTGCTTAGTGTATTCATCTCTTGGTCTCCCTCTATGATTTTTACCCTCCACGCTGCCCTCCAGTACTAAATTAGTGATCCCTTGATGCCTCAGAACATGTCCTACCAACCGATCCCTTCTTCTAGACAAGTTGTGCCACAAACTCCTCTTCTCCCCAATCCTATTCAGTACCTCCTCATTAGTTATGTGATCTACCCATCTCATCTTCAGCATTCTTCTATAGCACCACATTTCGAAAGCTTCTATATTCCTCTTGTCCAAACTAGTTATCGTCCATCGTCGAGAGTATTCCAGTCAACATTGTCGAAAGCTTTCTCTAAGTCTACAAATGCTAAAAACGTAGCTTTGCCTTTCCTTAATCTAGCTTCTAAGATAAGTCGTAGGGTCAGTATTACCTCACGTGTTCCAATATTTCTACGGAATCCAAACTGATCTTCCCCTAGGTCGGCTTCAACTAGTTTTTCCATTCGTCTGTAAAGAATTCGCGTTAGTATTTTGCAGCCGTGACTTATTAAATTGATAGTTCAGTAATTTTCACATCTGTCAACGCCTGCTTTCTTTTGGATTGGAATTATTATATTCTTCTTGAAGTCTGAGGGTGTTTCGCCTGTCTCATACATCTTGCTCACCAGATGGTAGAGTTTTGTCAGGACTGGATCTCACAAGGCTGTCAGTAGTTCTAACGGAATGTTGTCTACTCCTGGGGCCTTGTTTCGACTTAGGTCTTTCAGTGCTCTATCAAACTCTTCACGCAGTATCATATCTCCCATTTCATCTTTATCTACATCCTCTTCCATTTCTATAACATTGCCCGCAAGTACATCTCCCTTGTATAAACCCTTTATATACTCCTTCCACCTTTCTGCTTTCCCTTCTTTGCTTAGAACTGGGTTTCCATCTGAGCTCTTGATATTCATACAAGTTGTGCTCTTTTCTCCAAAGATCTGTTTAATTTTCCTGTAGGCAGTAACTATCTTACCCCTACTGAGATAATCCTCTACATCCTTACATTTGTCCTCTAGCCATGCCTGCTTAGCCATTTTGCACTTCCTGTCGATCTTATTTTTGAGACGTTTGTATTCCTTTTTGTCTGCTTCATTTACTGAATTTTTATATTTTCTCCTTTCGTCAATTAAATTCAATATTTCTTCTGTCATCCAAGGATTTCTACTAGCCCTCGTCTTTTTACCTACTTGATCCTCTGCTGCCTTCACTACTTCATCCCTCAGAGCTACCCATTCTTCTTCTACTGTATTTCTTTCCCCCATTCTTGTCAGTTGTTCCCTTATGCTATCCCTGAAACTCTGTACAACCTCTGGTTTAGTCAGTTTATCTAGGGCCCATCTCCTTAAATTCCCAACTTTTTGCAGTTTCTTTAGTTTTAATCTACAGTTCATAACCAATAGATTGTGGTCAGAGTCCACATCTGCCCCTGGAAATGTCTTACAATTTAAAATCTGGTTCCTAAATCTCTGTCTTACAATTATATAATATATCTGAAACCTGTCAGTATCTCCAGGCTTCTTCCATGTATACAACCTTCTTTTATGATTCTTGAACCAAGTGTTAGCTATGATTAAGTTGTGCTCTGTGCAAAATTCCACCAGGCGGCTTCCTCTTTCATTTCTTACCCCCAATCCATATTCACCTACTACGTTTCCTTCTCTCCCTTTTCCTACTACCGAATTCCAGTCACGCATGACTATTAAATTTTCGTCTCCCTTCACTATCAGAATAATTTCTTTTATTTCATCATACATTTCTTCAATTTCTTCGTCATCTGCAGAGCTAGTTGGCATATAGACTTGTACTACTGTCGTAGGCGTGAGATTCGTGTCTATCTGGGCCACAACAATGCGTTCGCTGTGCTGTTTGTAGTAGTTTACCCGCATTCCTATTGTTTTATTCATTATTAAACCTACTCCTGCATTACCCCTATTTGATTTTGTATTTATAACCCTGTATTCACCTGACCAAAAGTCTAGTTCCTCCTGCCACCGAACTTCACTAATTCCCACTATATCCAACTTTAACCAATCCATTTCCCTTTTTAAATTTTCTAACCTACCTGCCCGATTAAGGGATCTGACATTCCACGCTCCGATCCGTAGAACGCCAGTTTTCTTTCTCCTGATAACGACATCCTCTTGAGTACTCCCCGCCCGGAGATCCGAATGGGGGACTATTTTACCTCCGGAATATTTTACCCAAGAGGACGCCATCACCATTTAATCATACAGTAAATCTGCATCCCATCGGGAAAAATTACGACTGTAGTTTCCCCTTGCTTTCAGCCGTTCGCAGTACCAGCATAGCAAGGTCGTTTTGGTTAGCGTTACAAGGCCAGACCAGTCAATCACCCAGACTGTTGCCCCTGCAACTACTGAAAAGGCCGCTGCCCCTCTTCAGGAACCACACGTTTGTCTGGCCTCTCAACAGATACCCCTCCGTTGTGGTTGCACCTACGGTACGGCTATCGGTATCGTTGAGGCACGCAAGCCTCCCCACCAACGGCAAGGTCCATGGTTCATGGAGGGGGAGGGGAGGGGAGTGTACAAGGTGCGAAATTTAGAACACAGAGTTGCTCAAACGTAGCTGTCCACTTAGCCGAACTTCACTTGTATAAAGGCACAGGTTTGTCATTCCATGTTGTTTCAAATGTACTGGGTGCTTATAATTTAAGTGCAGCTACTCGCAGAGGTCCAGTGTGGGCTGTAATTATCATATGGCAGCGAAACTTGGTACACATTGTAATGCGTTAATGCGCAACCTACATTCCTGGAAATTGAAATAAGAACACCGTGAATCCATTGTCCCAGGAAGGGGAAACTTTATTGACACATACCTGGGGTCAGATACATCACATGATCACACTGACAGAACCACAGGCACATAGACACAGGCAACAGAGCATGCACAATGTCGGCACTAGTACAGTGTATATCCACCTTTCGCAGCAATGCAGGCTGCTATTCTCCCATGGAGACGATCGTAGAGATGCTGGATGTAGTCCTGTGGAACGGCTTGCCATGCCATTTCCACCTGGCGCCTCAGTTGGACCAGCGTTCGTGCTGGACGTGCAGACCGCGTGAGACGACGCTTCATCCAGCCCCAAAAATGCTCAATGGGGGACAGATCCGGAGATCTTGCTGGCCAGGGTAGTTGACATACACCATCAAGAGCACGTTGGGTGGCACGGGATACATGCGGACGTGCATTGTCCTGTTGGAACAGCAAGTTCCCTTGCCGGTCTAGGAGTGGTAGAACGATGGGTTCGATGACGGTTTGGATGTACCGTGCACTATTCAGTGTCCCCTCGACGATCACCAGTGGTGTACGGCCAGTGTAGGAGATCGCTCCCCACACCATGATGCCGGGTGTTGGCCCTGTGTGCCTCGGTCGTATGCAGTCCTGATTGTGGCGCTCACCTGCACGGCGCCAAACACGCATACGACCATCATTGGCACCAAGGCAGAAGCGACTCTCATCGCTGAAGACGACACGTCTCCATTCGTCCCTCCATTCACGCCTGTCGCGACACCACTGGAGGCGGGCTGCACGATGTTGGGACGTGAGCGGAAGACGGCCTAACGGTGTGCGGGACCGTAGCCCAGCTTCATGGAGACGGTTGCGAATGGTCCTCGCCGATACCCGAGGAGCAACAGTGTCCCTAATTTGCTGGGAAGTGGCGGTGCGGTCCCCTACGGCACTGCGTAGGATCCTACGGTCTTGGCGTGCATCCGTGCGTCGCTGCGGTCCGGTCCCAGGTCGACGGGCACGTGCACCTTCCGCCGACCACTGGCGACAACATCGATGTACTGTGGAAACCTCACGCCCCACGTGTTGAGCAATTCGGCGGTACGTCCACCCGGCCTCCCGCATGCCCACTATACGCCCTCGCTCAAAGTCCGTCAACTGCACATACGGTTCACGTCCACGCTGTCGCGGCATGCTACCAGTGTTAAAGACTGCGATGGAGCTCCGTATGCCACGGCAAACTGGCTGACACTGACGGCGGCGGTGCACAAATGCTGCGCAGCTAGCGCCATTCGACGGCCAACACCGCGGTTCCTGGTGTGTCCGCTGTGCCGTGCGTGTGATCATTGCTTGTACAGCCCTCTCGCAGTGTCCGGAGCAAGTATGGTGGGTCTGACACACCGGTGTCAATGTGTTCTTTTTTCCATTTCCAGGAGTGTATTTACGCTGAAAGAAAATGAGCTTCAGATTAACCTCCTGGTATAGATCTGGTTCTGTGACTGCAAGAAAGACATGTAGAAGTGTTTCGATATGTAATGGGTCAGGAACGTATTGTGATCAGAAAAGGACAAACAAGCGAGAAATACATAATGCTGATGTTATTATTAACTGCCATTTAAACAATTTTATCAGTGTGAGCACCAGCCGGCCGAGGTGGCCGAGCGGTTCTAGGCGCTACAGTCTGGAGCCGCGCGGCCACTACGATCGCAGGTTCGAATCCTGCCTCTGGCATGGACGTGTGTGATGTCCTTAGGTTAGTTAGGGTTAAGTAGTTCTAAGTTCTTGGGGACTGATGGCCTCAGCAGTTAAGTCCCATAGTGCTCAGAGCCATTTGAACCATTTTTGTGCGCACCAGAGACGTCGACGAGATGTTGTACGGTGCCTTATTTTTGCCTGATGGCCGAAATAGGGACTAGTTTTTTTCCAACGTAAATCTGTTCCGCATTAACGCCTTATGATGTCTACAAGGTTTTGCCGCCATGCCATAATTGCAGCCCACACTAGACCTCTGTGAGTTGCTGCACCTTAATTTTAACCACCCGGTATGTCAAGAGTCCATTAATGGTAGTGGCTGGCGACTGGTGGCAACTTATGGTCAGTTGTTTGGAATGTGTGGCAGATCAGGAGAACATGCTGGCCTGTACACCCCTCAAACATTCTCTGCCTCGAGGTGGCTCAGGACTACACGGGCATCACGTGGTCTTGCATTATCTCATTGAAACATATCATCATGGAGACCTACACGATAGGGCTCGGCTACAGGTCTTGAAACGTAACAACTGCTCTCCAAATGACCCACTACTCGAACAAAAGGTGATCGTGCTGTTGACCCAATGATAACACATACCTTCATCTAAAGTGACGTTGTCTAATGCATTCTGACATGATTCGTTCCCCTCATTGCCTCCATAGGTAGATACGTCCATCGAGATGCTGGATCCTGATGCGAGGCTCGTCTGGAATGGCGACGTCGTGGCGCACCTGTGTCCAGTGCACCGCTGTCGACCCGCGTATCTCTGCTGCCCTGTCGAGGGAAGCCACATCAAATAGCTACAACCGAGCCCATTTCCTAATGCACGGTACATGACGCGCTTGTACAGTTCTGCACGGCGCAGCAAACAACGTCATCTGTCCTCTAGTGCAGTTGGTGTGTGGGGCTATTCAGATCCTGCATGACGTTGAGTATTTCACTTCTGAACCCATAGATTCCATATTCTCATGTCGTGCCGTTCCGAGTAATGCGAGCAGCAATACGGCGGAAATGTAAGCCACTGTCTCGATATGCCGAGAACGGTACACTATTCAGTTTTAACTTCTGCTATTAGACGTTTTTTCTTCTTGCCTTCGGAACCATGACTGTACCCAGGCGTGCACCTGTTTGTGCGAAGAAAATATACGTCCACGAATATCTTTCGCCAGGGCTTCAGGAATATGGAAATCGCGTGGAGACAGATCGGGTCTTTGTATAGGTGTGTAAGGGCTTCCCAGAGAAACTTCTGCAGCGTCCCCGGAATTTGCAAGAATTGTTTTCATTGCGGAGGGAACTATAACTTCTTTCAGTTTCCAGGCATTGAGCAGAACACCAATGGTGCAGTGAAAATCGCTTTTTAGGAAACTTTGCAGTTGCTTAGCACGGTAACACAAGTAGACATAAAATCATGTCTATTATACAAACTTAATGGAACTCTGTGACTGAAGAACCTGGCGAGATGGGGATGTGTATCAATAGCATTAGTCTAGACAGTAGCTTCGATTATAGTGGTCCATGGAAGTGGGCTCTTTGCTTTGAGAGATAACAGAGTCATTTTCTGAGTTGTTTACGTTCCTGCTGGTATTACTTACAGCACACACATAGACACTATTTCTGGTATCAAGACGACAGCCATTTGTCCACAGTGAGCTAAATACTAATCTGCACGAACTATTCAAGTGCGTGTTTTCTAGGAAGACCATGATAGAGCCGCTGTATTGGTGATGGATATTTCAGAGTTGTTAGAAGTGACGGTGCTGTAGAGTTTCGGGTAATTATTTCTCCTATATTGAATGCTTCAACGGTATAGAAAGCTGAACCACAGGTGCAACAGTCTGGATGATTGATCTTTCCTTGTAAGATTAGCCAATATGGTCGTGCTCTGTTGATAACGCGAACGGCTAAAAGAATGGGGAAACAACAGATGTTACCTGTTTCTGTTGTGTGGGTAAAATAGTCTCTCATTTGGATCTGCGGGATAGGTCTTGGGAGGAGGATGTTGTCATGAGGAAAAAAATATCTTCGGGAGTACAAGGTGGAGGGTGAAATGTTTTGTCTATATATCGGGTAAGGCATTCTATATATTGTATATGTTCACAAAATGACACGTAGCTCCTAAACAGGCAGAATTCAACTACAACATAAATAGTAGAGGAAACCAATATTATCTGTAGCAGGAAAAAAACAGAGTTAATATTTGTTACGGAAAAGTAGAACAACTAAGGCAGAGTGCACTGAAACAGATTTAAACTGAGGCAACTGGCAGAACCGACGCACATTCCCTGCCGGAGGGGTCACAGGCCAGACGTGATAGACATGACTCTCATCAAGAGTATAACAACGACACTCAACGTTGCTGTTGAAAAGGATCTGCCTTCAAATCACCAACCTGTTATACTGTACATTGAAGAAATACGGAAGCACATGGACCAACGCACGATGTTAGATTACAGGCGCGCGAATTGGACATTGCTGAAGGAAACGCTTGACAGACGCATCCCACCCACCCACGCGATTAACGAGACAGCTCAAATTGATGAGGCCGTTGAAACCCTCACTAGAGCCGTCCAAGACGCAAAGGCCGACACCATACCAATCCGCACACCTTAACCCAGTGCTGCCCTGCACCAGGAGATCCTGGGCCTCATCTCAATGAGGAACCGCCCCAGGAGACATTGGCAGCGTACCAGGCGCCAGCACTTCAAACAGCACATGAACAGGCTCCAGGGAATAATTTGGAACAAAATCCAAACATTTAAAGCACAACAGTGGAACCATAAACACGCAACCTGGCGTGTGGTAGTTGGCCCGTCACTTCACCAGGGAGTAACTGTACACGCCGGCCGATGTGGCCGAGCGGTTCTACGCTTTTCAGTCTGGAACCGCGCGACCGCTACAGTCGCAGGTTCGAATCCTGCCTCGGGCATGGATGTGTGTGATGTCCGTGGGTTAGTTAGGTTTAAGTAGTTCTAAGTTCTAGGGGACTGTTGACCTCAGATGTTAAGCCCAATAATGCTCAGACCCATTTGAACCATTTGAGAAACTGAACATACTCACGCTACAAGGGCCCGACGGACCGGCATATTCTGCGGAAGAAAAAGCGGAAGTGATGGCCCTCACACTTTCAGCGTCATTCACACCTAATCTGGATCCCTCAGACCCAGCGTTCACACTTGTAACCGACCAGGAGGTTACACGCATCTTGGCCCAACCATTGCGCAATGACATCCGACAGGCTAGCACAGCTGAAGTCAAATGGGCCATCATGCATACCATAGCTAGGTATTCCCCTGGTTATGATGGCATTCAAAACCGTGTCCTCCAGGAGTTCACGGATAAAGCAGTAGAATACCTCACACACATCACGAATGTCGTACTTCAACACCAACATTTCCCCGCCTCTTGGAAGACGGGGAAAGACCGACCCATTAGCCTGCTGAGTGTGCTCAGCAAGATCGTTGAGAAGGTATTACTAAATCGACTCACTAGGCACTGCATTACAAACGACCTCTGAGGCCGGAGCAGTTCGGCTTCAGGAATCACCACTCGACAACATAACAACTCCTCCGCGTCGTTGAATGCATAACACACGGATACAACAGAAACAAAGCAACTGGGGCAGTGTTCCTAGACATCGAAAAGGCCTTTGACCGTCTGTGGCACAACGGCCTCATATGCAAACTGAGTGACGCAGGGTTCCCCGACGTGCTCGTACGTCTCATACACTCATATCTCACGGACAGGAGTTTCAACACCGACATGCAGGGCAAACAATGAACACGACATGGTATCCAGGCTGGAGTACTCCAAGGAAGCATCCTAGGGCCCATACCGTTTTGCCTCTACATTAATGACCGTCCAGCAACACGCAACACGATGATGGCAATCTACGCCGATGACACTGCCATCCTCGCGCAAGATTGGAAATCGTCTAACATTAACTCACGACTACAGACTGCACTCAGAGAGGCAGAGCCTTGGTTGGTGAAATGGCGTGTTCGAGTAAACGTCGACAAGTGCGAAGCCGTTCTGTTCACTAGAAGACCGAAACTACTGCGCAAACATCAACATTGCAACCGAATAACACTACACGCGCGCCCAATACGTTTCCATGATAAGGTCAAATACCCTGGTGTCTGGCTGAACCGGAAACTACTCTTGGGGTACCACATTCAACATATGGCCAACAAAGAAAACGCGTGGCTCAAATAACTCTATCCTATGCATAACAGGTGTAGCACACTAAATTGGAGGGTGTACAGATCCATGTACACCACACTTATTAGATCTCTGATGAAGTATGCTGGCTCCCGTCTGGGGATATGCTGCGCCCACACGCCTGCGCCGTCTGCAGCTCATTCAGAACAAAGTACTCAGAATCATAAGCAATGCACCGCGTTACACACGCACCGCGGATCTTCAGCGTGAAGATCGGCTAGATACCCTCTTGCCGGTAATCCAAAAACTCTCCACACGACTGTACAGAAACACTAGACACTTCTGCTTCCCAGAGAGGTAAGTGGCCATAGTAGCGCATTATTTACGAAAACATTATCAAGTTCACTAAAGCAAGTGTTTCAGCATAATCTTGAATGTAATATGACACAGAACTGTCGCGGAGTACAAGGTAGCTTTTTCCGTAGAAGGACAACAGCAACAGAGAAGATTTTTGCGAATGTTTGTTTTATATATGAGCACAGAAAAGGTAGTAGGTAATACAGACCCTGTGTTGCGATTATGATGAGATTACAAGTACTAGATCTCTGTGTGAGGTTTGAGGAGTATGTACCTCATGGAGCCGATGAACTAGACACAGCGTATTACAGTTACGTAACTTTTCTGGCTGCAACCTCCCCAACGCAGTGACATGGAGCATCTGCACCATCTCTCTAGGATGTTGCAGATTCCCCATACCATAGCTTCTGTGGTTATTTCTTACCATATGGAGTGTTCTCTATTCCTGCCATGTTAGGTTACATCGCAATGGTGGAGGTTTGGAAGAACAAATGGTTGCACAAGTGTGCGTTTCACAAAAAAAAAAAAAAGGTTCAAATGGCTCTGACCACTATGGGACTTAAAATCTTAGGTCATGAGTCTCCTAGAACTTAGAACTACTTAAACCTAACTAACCTACGGACATCACACACATCCATGCCCGAGGCAGGATACGGTTTTGGGATATCGCAGAGAAGGAAATGAGGTAATTTTTTTTATAAATTTGAAACTAATTTGTTTTGGATGGAAAATTAAAACTGCTTGTGGCTTCTTCGCTTTTAGTTTAAATCCCATCTGACCACTGAAGGCATATCGATATTCGTCTGGACGATGACAGTATCGAAATCTTCAGGTCAGGCACCGAAGTAAAGTTGGAGGTCAATGTTTGAAAGAGGACAGAACCGATGAGATATCAGTGCCATCCACTTATAGCAGTAGTGGGCTAAGGATTTACTCATGTCATTCCCAAGAGAAAATGCTTACAGGACGAATTTTCATTCCCACGGACAACAAGGGGCCGTCTATTTCTGAAAAAGCTTTCAAACCACTTAAGCGCACAATCTGAAGATTTTAGTTGTTGTGGATATTACACGCTTTTATGAAGTCTCATAATGTCAGTATTACGGTATTATGGTTGTGTATGGCATATTTCAGGTCATCCATTACATTAGTTAGGGGGGAGTAGAGAAGAGATGGTTTCACAAGCTGCTACGTGGTCGCGAATGGAACAGTAACCCGAAAATGTAGAATAAATTTCTTTTATTTCGCGTCTATGGTCACAAACTTGTAGGTCCTCAGACTACAGTTTTCGGTCGTCATCAGACTGTGAACAATATGTCATCATCATTATACAATCTAAGTACGTTTCTTAACAATAAACTTAAATTTTACACGTTAGAGATTTATTTTTGGGGTCTGAGATTGCAGATGCAATCAAGGATATACATATACCAAATAATGCGACATTAGCATACTTGGATTGAAAAACCTCTACAGTAATGCCCCGATAAAAGAAACTATTGAAATTATTAGACGTCATTTGCTATCCCATAACAAGATCAGTGCTGCACAGTGTACAGAACTAACTGACTTCCTAGATTTTGTTTTGACTTACAATTTTTTTTACCTTCAATGACAAAATATATCATCAAAAAGATGGACTTGCAATGGTTGTCTAGCTGGTTGTTTAGCAGATAATTTTGTGAACGATTTAGAATGTAAATTTTTTGACAAGTTTCCACAGGTAAAAGAAAAACCAGTTTATTATAAACGGTCTGTTTACGAAACTTTTTTACTGATAGAGGCCGACACCAGTGAGATCTATGCATCAACGCATTTGCCCATGCAATAGGTAGTATGCACCCAGAAATAGTTTCTACTACAGAAATTGAAAAAGAGAGCTCCAGTAACTACCTTGATCTTACTATTAAGATAGTTGACAACAAACATTAGTTTTCGATTTCCAGAAAACCTACATGTATAGATAGTATCATCAGTGCCAATTCATGTCATCCTCCACAATAAAAAAGGCCTTTTTCACCTCAATGATTCACCGGATCCTTCGTCTACGAATGATGATGAGATGATGAGGACAACACAAACACCCAGGCCTCGGGTGGAGAAAATCCCCGATCCGGCTGGGAATCGAACCCGTGACCCCATCAACCAGAGGTAGCAACGCTAGCCACAAGATGGCTCTGGAGTATACAGGAATGAGTGCAGTAACTGTGCTAAGTATTACATCACTCAAAATCGTCACTCTTTTAACGTAAGGTTTAAAGAACATTCACAGCAACATAAAAAAAACTGCTTTGAGACAGAATTTACTAGAACCTGGTCATTCTATAGGGAGCATTGTGGATAGCATGCGCATTCTCCGAAGGATGGAAAAAGGCCGTGCTCTTAACTTGTTACAAGAGCTTGAAATATACGAAGCGAAAACACAGGAGCCTACAAAAGTACCTAATTGACATAGCAATTTTGTTCGCAATGCGTACTTTACTTCAGTTTGACAATATTCTACTTTATTTACTGAAGGCCCCTGTTATACATTATGGCTTCAGACTGCTTTATATATTTACATCGTTTTGTTGTTTTGTGTGTATTACTCTAGTGTTTTCTTGTCCCTTCTACATCTACATCTGCATCTACATCTACTTCTACATGATTACTCTGCAATTCATATTTAAGTGCTTGGCAGAGAATTCATCGAACCACAATCATACTATCTCTCTACCATTCCACTCCCGTACAGCGCGGGAAAAACGAACACCAAAACCTTTCTGTTAGAGCTCTGATTTCTCTTATTTTGATGATCATTCCTACGTATGTAGGTTGGGCTCAACAAAATATATTCGCATTCGGAAGAGAAAGTTGATGACTGACATTTCGTAAATAGATCTCGCCGCGACGAAAAACGTCTTTGCTTTAATGACTTCCATCCCAACTCGCGTATCATATCTGCCACACTCTCTCCCCTATTACGTGATAATACAAAACGAGCTGCCCTTTTTTGCACCCTTTCGATGTCCTCCGTCAATCCCACCTGGTAAGGATCCCACACCGCGCAACAATATTCTAACAGAGGACGAACGAGTGTAGTGTAAGCTGTCTCTTTAGTAGACTTGTTGCATCTTCTAAGTGTCCTGCCAATGAAACGCAACCTTTGGCTCGCCTTCCCCACAATATTATCTATGTGGTCTTTCCAGCTGACGTTGTTCGTAATTTTACACCCAGGTACTTATTTGAATTGACAGCCTTGAGAATCGTACTATTTATCGAGTAATCGAATTCCAACGGATTTCTTTTGGAACTCACTTGGATCACTTCACACTTTTCGTTATTTGGCGTCAACTGCCACCTGCCACACCATAGAGCAATCTTTTCTAAATCGCTTTGCAACTGATACTGGTCTTCGGATTACCTTACTAGACGGTAAATTACAGCATCATCTGCGAACAACCTAAGAGAGCTGCTCAGGTTGTCACCCAGGTCATTTATATAGATCAGGAACAGCAGAGGTCCCAGGACGCTTCCTTGGGGAACACCTGATATCACTTCAGTCTTACGCGATGATTTGCCGTCTATTACTACGAACTGCGACCTTCGTGACAGGAAATCACGAATCCAGTCGCACAACTGAGACGATACCCCATAGGCCCGCAGCTTGATTAGAAGTAGCTTGTGAGGAACGGTGTCAAAAGCTTTCCGGAAATCCAGAAATACGGGATCAACTTGAGATCCCCTGTCGATAGCGGCCATTACTTCGTGCGAATAAAGAGCTAGCTGCGTTGCGCAAGAACGATGTTTTCTGAAACCATGCTGATTACGTATCAGTAGATCGTTCCCTTCGAGGTGATTCATAATGTTTGAATACAGTATATGCTCCAAAACCCTACTGCAAACCGACGTCAATTATATAGGTTTGTAGTTTGATGGATTACTCCTACTACCCTTCTTAAACACTGGTGCGACCTGAGCAATTTCCCAATCTGTAGGTACAGATCTATCGGTGAGCGAGCGGTTTACTGTTTGTACAATATACTTCATTAACTAGATAATCTTGTTCATGCACTGGTACGGTGTTTTCTTTCCTTGGAACGGTATGCCTCAGGGTGCGAGGGACCCCCTGGCGGTCAAGTTCCTCTGACCACATCTCGCCTATGCGGCGTTCTGGCGGTAGCACCGACAGCGGACGCTGATTACTTGATGCAGTCTTTTTTCATACATTGGGCCTCTTTAGCTATTTGTTTTTTAATGTTTATATTGTTCTGTGTACTCCGAAAGCTGTTTATTATTTATGCCATAATCTAAAATATCACCACCAGAGCGTATCAGATTTACTGTCACTTAACTTTTTCCTTTTTAACAATCTAACCTTTGCCGTCTTTTAATTTATTACATTTTATTGTTGTAATGACATTTACACCTTATAAGCCCACTATAGACTTTACTGATTGTATCTCTCTTTTTATTTTACATCGTAGAATTATCGTTGACGTATATGTGTACGCCTAATGGTTCAAATGGCTCTGAGAACTATGAGACTTAACACTGTTCGTTTAGATTATTTGTCTACATAGGGGACAAGAGACGTTCAAATGGTTCAAATGGCTCTGAGCACTATGGGACTTAACATCTGAGGTCATCAGTCCCCTAGAACTTAGAACTACTTAAACCTAACTAACCTAAGGACATCACACACATCCATGCCCGAGGCAGGATTCGAACCTGCGACCGTAGCGATCGCGCGGTTCCAGACTGTAGCGCTAGAATCGCTCGGCCACCCAAGCCGGCTACATTAGCCACATCTTGCGAGCTTGCAACACAAAGATTTTGTGGCTACTGTACGATAGTTTGTTTCGAACCGTAGTGCTGCTGACAAAATGAGTCTTGTATATTCTATAATTTATATATGTGTGACGATTCTCCAACTGATTTTGAGCTTAGCATTTGACAATGTCACTTTGGCTCCAGTATACTAGGACGTGAATTTTTTAAAATAGGTATGCCTCGTCGTATTTAAAGCGTACAATTTTCTCGTGTATGTCAGTTATATTTGTCAACATGGCCTATTTTATTGTTTTAAGCTGTAGTTATTTCACTACTGGTATTTTTTTCCATATTTTTCTGCAGGTCTGAAGATAGTCATTGCTGGCCGAAAGCGGTAATCTGAGGACCTGCAAGTTTGCGACCATAGACATGAAAAAAAGAAAGAGATGGTTCAACACTAGGCATAGGAGTGGGGGAGTGGGGAGGGTGAAGGACGGAGGGCGTTACAGGGGGGATGTGAGGTATAAGGGTAGTAGGGGGTGGGATGTGAGCAGATGTGATTGGAGGTTCAGCGTGTTCGGTCAGAGGATTAGCTGCCCTCTGTAATAAAAAAACTGAGTTCACCGATCAACAACGAACGAAAACGGGTGTCTTACGACGTCCGCCCCGAGCAGATACAACGAACGAAAGAGAGCAAAATGAGATTAAAAAAAAAAAGAGGTGGAAGGAATAGACAGAAGGTGGTATTTCGGTATGCTATATTATGTATATAAACCTAACACTGCAGTGTTACACGAATATTCATTAATGTCATATCTGTGTGGTCCTGCAACACTGTACAGCGCAATTAAAGGATGCCTTTTTCGAAACGCCCTAATTGTCTCTTATTGCAACAAAGAAGTTTGAAATTTGGCTCAAAGCTGCATACAGCCTTCCTCTATAATGGGGTAAAAGCGTAAGGCCATGCTGCGTCGCTTTTGGGCTCGGCGATGTTTCAGACAGAAATATGACGACACATGCGAGAAAAAGGCCAAAGCTCACAAGTTCATAAAGGGACACCACCAAATTTCACCACAAATATGCCCAATGCCACCGCGGATGTGTCACACGATGGGACGGTCATCATATTCCCTCTAATACGTATTTCACCCCTTCTTTTGACGTCTCTGAACCACGATTCCCAGCGTTGAAATCATGCGCTTTTCTTATGGGTGGCCGAGGAAAACATTTAAGCCACACTGCCGCAACTATTCGACGAAATCTGAATTTGATCCGAAGCAGCAAAGGGTGCTTCTGCTTTTTCAGGTCTCCTCTACCATGCGTGATCACACAGGTCTGTGACATTGACGCATGTGCGAAGAAAATGGCAAAGCGTCCTTCTAAGATTTCGCAGTTCGCCAACACTCCTGCTTCCACCTAACAGCCTTTGTTGAGCATATCAGAAATGTACCTAAACAGAGACAACCTTCGAGGAAGTCCTAGGCGCTGGGAACAGGCAACACATTCAACACCCTCCGATTGTGGATGGCCTACTAGAAAGCGCAAGAGCGGCAGCAGGCTACAGACGACTAGGACTACCGTCACGAGTTCTGCAAGTACCTTTCCAAGGTGCTCAGCAAAGGTGAGCGTCTCTAACCGAGGATGTTGGCGACCTGGGTAGTGTTAGAGGACATTTTGCTATTTTATTCACAAGTGTGCCAATGTCGTACCCTTCGTGATCATGTAACAGCATTAGGCGAAACAGGAGGATTAAAAAAGCACGTTTTTAAACGGTCTCTAGTGGTTCCACCCTGTGCAGCAGAGCAAACATTACGGTCACACTGCACTCCAAAGGGGTGTGATCACATTCAGTGGTGTTTCTGGCCCTCGATACCCTTAGGTTAGGGTTGAATCGTCCAGGAATGTCAGCAGTGTCACACGTTGGCAAGGATTTCGTCCTGTTGCTCATCGCAGTGAGAACTGTCGATTTCGAACGCGGATATGTGTGAGTATGAACGCCCCATGGGAAGCGTATATTCATTGGCACCCTTTGTGCCACACATAAAGTCCTTTCCGTGACGAAACTGAACTTAGGCGTGTCTGCAGTGCTTTCCTCTGCCACCCATAGGAAACGATTTTAACGCTGTGCGTCGCGGTTCTGACCTCCATTGCAGAGGCTCAAATGAAGGAATGAAACGTGAGCAGGAAGGGTTTGACGATCTTTCCACTGTGTATGACGTACTCGGTGGCTTTGGGTATAATTGTGGTGAAATTTCGTGCCAATGTGACAACATAAACCTACTTTACACCTCACATAAACTTCTGAGCTCTAGCCCTTTATTGGCATGTGTCGCCACCCGCCGAACCCAAGGGTGACTTTACATGGCGCCTCGCTTTTACACCTTTACATAGGAAGGCTGTACAAACACACACACACACACACACACACACACACACACACACACACATACACACACACACGCACACACACACACACACACACATATATATATATATATATATATATATATATATATATATATATATATAGAGAGAGAGAGAGAGAGAGAGAGAGAGAGAGAGAGAGTCTTGAAGTGATATACCTATACTTGTATATTCATTTTACTGCTAATGAAACAAAAGTCTATCAAACATTATTGGGCGCTATTATAAATGAAAAATTACCATACACTGTTGGAAGATCATACTGCCACATGCTTATATTAAAGTGGTAGTACACTGAGACGAACTTAGCCTATGTAGCTCTGCTAGAATCGACAATTTATGGAAATTTATAACAGCTACGAACAGTTTTTGGAAGTCCACTAGTTTTATCAGTAGTAAAATGAATTTATAGGTACGTCACTCAATAAATGTAGAAAATATTATTAATACTTTAGAACCCGCCAGCTTAGCCGTGAGCGCTGATGCGCTGCTTCCTGGACTCAGGTAGGCTCACTGGCCCCGGATCGAATCCGCCCAGCGGATTACCGTCGTCGGTCGGTGTGCTGGCCAGCCTTGATGTCGTTTTTAGGTGGTTTTCCACATAACACTAGGTGAATACCGGGCTGGTCCCCATGTTCCGCCTTAGATACACGACTCGCAGACATCTGAACACGCTCACACTATTCCATTGCTTACACTCGACGCAGACAGCAGGGGTACACTAATTCCGTCCCGAGGCGGGGGGGGGGGGGGGTTTCGGCAGGAAGGGCATCCGGCCACCCCTTTCAACTAACCTTGCCAAATTCGTTTCTAACTAACAATGCCGACCGTGTCTCAGTGCGGGACATGGTGGTACCAGTGAAAGAAAGAAAGGAAGATTATGTATACTTCAGAACTCAACATGCTATAATTAGTAGGACTACATTCGTATGAAATCAATTAATATTCATGTAATACTGCGGTGTATGGTTAGCTACATAATATAGCACCCCGAAGTACACTGTACAACCAAAAGTATCCGGACACCAGGCTGAAAATGACTTACAAGTTTGTGGCGCCCTCCATCGGTAATGCTAGAATTTAATATGGTGTTGGCCCACCCTTAGCTTTGATGACAGCTTCCACTCTCGCAGGCATACGTTCAATCAGGCGCTGGAAGGTTTCTTGGGGAATGGCCGCCCATTCTTCACAAAGTGCTGCACTAAGGAGAGGTATAGATGTCGGTCGGTGAGGCCTGGCACGAAGTCGGCGTTCCAAAACGTCCCAAAGGTGTTCTATAGATCAAGACTCTGTGCAGGCCAGTCTATTACAGGGATGTTATTGCTGTGTAACCACTCCGCCACAGGTCGTGCATTATGAACAGGTGCTCGATCGTGTTGAAAGATGCTGTCGCCATCCCCGAAATGCTGTTCAACAGTGGGAAGCAATAAGGTGCTTAAAACATGAATGTAGGCCTGTGCTGTGATAGTGCCACGCAAAACAACAAGGGGTGCAAGCCCCCTCCATGAATAACATGACCACACCATGTACTTGCAGTGGATACTGATGCAGTTTGGGATTCCTGTGTGATGGTCCGGATAGATCTGTGTCTATTACATATTATGACCCTCTTCAACTGTCGGCGGTCTCTGTCAGTCAACTGACGAGGTCGGCCTGTACGCTTTTGTGCTGTACGTGTCCCTTCACGTTTACACCTCACTATCACATCGGAAACAGTGCCCCTAGGGATGTTTAGGCGTGTAGAAATCTCGCGAACAGACGTATCACAAACGTGACACGCAGTCACCTGACAACGTTCGAAGTCCCGCGGAGCGCCCCATTCTGCTCTTTTGCCATGTCTAATGACAACTGAGGTCGCTAATATGGAGTACCTGGCATTTCATAGTATTGAATTGAAGACTATGCAACAAAAAGAAGTAATTTAAGATATTAACTCGGCATTGTGGTTGGATTCCACATGGCGTCAACACCGCGCTCTCTGTGCAAGTACATTGTCACTGTTATCATCGAGCGCTCACTGAGCAAGCCAACAGTGTTTGTTTTCCACTCTGAGGCCTCCTCACGGAGTGCTAGTGCGATCTAGGCTAGAATTCTTGACTATCCGGAATTAAGGAACTAGGGACGGGTCAAAACCAGGACCAGGGTACTGCTGCGACGGGACACCCGCAGTTTTTGGAAAAGGCTGGAGTAGGCTTCAGCAGCTGTACGACTAGGCAACTCTCCGCTTTATCAGTTGCGGACACGACGGGTCGACCACCAGAAGTGGTGCGTACGAAAATGTCAATAATGTAGGATGGATGTTAAGTCAACGAGGAGACGACAGAGGATAATGGCACTCGAAGAAATTCGACGTATTTAACAGCAACTTACGGACGAAGATGCCAACAACACTGTTGGTTCCACTAATGACGAAGTCAGCATATGACTACGGTCCTACGAAAGTATGGACGTAAGAGGAGAATCCATTTCCACTTCGGAAGAAGGCAAGTTTTAAACTGTGTCTCCCAGGCGGTCCGTCCGCCGCAAATCGTCACGGCGAACACAGGAATGGAAGAAAGTGAAGACAAATGTTGACACACGAAACAAATCTGCAGCCTCTTCGGAATCAACCGAAACCCCATCCGGACCGAACCACAGCGGCAAGAGCCTACACGCCATGTACCTGTAGAAAAGAAGTAACGTATCCTGCCGCTAGTGTTATGCTGCAATGCCAACCACACCAAACTGACCAAAGCTATGAAGGGGGTGACGACTGGCAGTCTCAAAGCAGTCTACAAAGGGAATAGCATCGCCTACCGCTACGATTCGTTGGAAGATTATCACAGGGTATTAAAATTTTGTCAAGATAATAACACACACTTATACACTCATCAACAGCCGGAAAACCGGGATTTGAAAGTAGTCGTCAGGTACCTACCTCCAGGCACAGTGTAAAAAAGAGATTTTACAGGAACTACGGGGCAGAAGATTCCACGTAAAGGAGCTGCACCAGTTTAACAAAAGGGACGATACCGGACATACACCAGGGATTACTACTGGCTCCCTACAGATGCGTCCGTTGTGGAGGACCACATAAGAATGAGGACTACAAACATCCTAAAACTGAGCTGGCTACGTGCGTCAATTTTAATACGAAAACCATACTGCGAACTGGTGGGGGGGGGGGGGGGGGTGAGAGACGGGGTGCAAAAAGGCGCAAGACGCACTCCGCTGTTATCGGTTCTGCACTAAACCGAGACCAAAGTTCATCGCTGACACGTCCAGCACTATGCCAGTGACAGCGTGGGCCACAGGCGAAGACCGCCGATAGCCGCAGCCAGAAACCATCTCATAAGGATGTTTCTCCACGACTTAGTGGCGCCAGTTCCTATGTATCAGCTTCTCTAAATAAGGACGACGACTCGGAATCCAACTCGGACAAGATAGCTGCAGGTAACAGTAACTGAAGTTTAGAAATTGTAGTATCCATTTCCGAACGGCAACTTATTCCAAAAACTCATCCAGCAGGGAATAAAACTTAGAAAAGCACCAGACACTACTACCAAGATCATAATCTTGGTCGAGGAACTTGTCAGTATACTCCGTTAAGAGACTATGGATCGACAATCGACGGAATACCAGAGACCTGAAGACTTGGACATGGTACGCCAACGGCATAAGGAAAAAGAAAGAAGAACTACAGGACCTCCTTCCCACCCACAACTTCGACGTGCAGTTGGTAACAGAAACTCATCTGCCAACCGACGATCAGTTTCGACTACGAAATATGACCACATACCTTATGGACAGGCCGAACAGGACAGGTGGCAGTACGGCGATATTTCTCCACCATAACATCAGCCACAGAGAAGAAGGTTACTCCCACTGCATCATTTGGAAACGGCAGTTATCATTATCTGCAGTAAAGTCCGACGAATAACTCTCGTCGCTGCACACCTAAGTTAGAACACTCCGCTGGAATTTCGAGATATCCACCTATCTTCACCAGATATGACAAGGCTTTTCATGGAGGGCCAATAACGCCGAGCCGCGTTGAGGCGCTCAAGACCATCAAATACGAAGGGGAAGCAGTTGCTGGACCCCAATAGTGACCTGGATCAGATTTATTATCCAGTCCCCACGAAAATGCCACCTGAAGTGCTGCACGTCGTGACAACCAAAGGCATCGAACGAGACGCAGATATAAAGACGGAAGTCGATTTGACCTCGGACAACCATCCGGCTCTCGGGAGAATTCAGAGAGCCCTTCAGCAACACGCATTGTGGAAATGCCGGAACATCAATAGAGGGCAATTTAACCGGCATCTTAACAACAACATCCAACCCAAGAGGGATGTTCCTACCAGGGAAGGCATCGATAGAGCCGTGGAGTATGTCAAATCGCTGGTGTTGAAGGCCTCAATATTGTGATCGGCTACCGTCATACGGAACAGGCTGCGACAGGAATCTCTTCCTTTCCAAGAGCTTAAACCCCAAAAAATAGGTTGTGGAAGCCGTGGCAAGAATTACACGATCCCTGAGACAGAAGGCCCCTCCACAGGATGCAACGTTGTTTTGACAAGTAGTCCGAGGTGTGGGAGGATAAAATGACGGACTAGGCCCTAGGGACTACAGACGATTGGCAGCTCGTACAGCATGTCAGTGGAACTAAAACCTCGACTATTCCATTAGTGACAAGAGCTGGGATGACCAACGACTCTCTCCCCATAGCTAAAGACTTTATAGCAGCCTTTGAGGATCAAAACATGCTCATACACAAAGACTTGAGCCACCCTGACAGAGAGCATGAGGCCACTACCAACTAAATGATTCAAATGGCTCTGAGCACTATGTGACTTAACATCTCAGGTCATCAGTCCCCTAGAACTTAGAACTACTTAAACCTAACTACCCTAAGGACATCACACACATCGATGCCCGAGGCAGGATTCGAACCTCCGACCGTAGCGGTCGCGCGGTTGCAGACTGAAGCGCCTAGAACCGCTCGGCCACACTGGCCGGCCCACCATCTAAATGCCTGTTCGACTTATGCGATGGGAGGTCCGTCAGAAGCCATGGTTCACCACGCCTAGCGCTCTCTGTGCCATTATCAGGAAGTTACATAACAAAATGGCGCCGGGACCTGACAGCTTTCCCAACGAACAGCTGAAACAAATACCTTGTAAGGCCACTGTCCTGTTGACACGGATTTACAAAATGTGTTTCCGACTTCCTTATTTTCCAGACAAATGTAAGGAAGCTCAAATGGTGCCCATACCCAAACCAAGGAAGGACCTGACTCGACCGGAAAACCACCGTCCTGTAAGTATTCACGGCAGCACGGGAAAGACATTCGAAAACGTACGACGAAACCAACAGGCTGAGGAGTTCAGGTTTCAAAGTAAAGTTTCTGTAGAAATGTAGGTCCTCCGGATCACAGAGCTTCTTACCAAACATTTCAGTCCTACGACATCAACTACCGCCTTCTTCCTCGATACTGAAACCGCCTATGTTGAGGTCAGGAGGGCAATCTTTTGCGCAGAATTCGAGAAGACACCACGCTGACAGCGAGCTTCTTGGATAACAGACGAAAGAGGGTGAAGGTGGGTGGGATACGGTCAGGAGTGGAAACAGCCACTGCAGGAATACCGCAGGGTTGTCTACTCTCGCCCCCGTTGTTCGCCATCGACGTTAATGACATGCCAACTGTAGCTCACGTACACTTTGCTCAATTTGTAGAAGATACCTCGTTCTGCACGAGCGGATGGTGCCACGCCACAAATATTCGGAGGACGCAGGCACAACTTGATGCCATCGTGTGGTGCAGGAGAAACACGTCAAAATCAACCCAACCAAGACCGAAGCCATATAAAAACTGTTACGAGACTCACTTACATCTCCGGGAAGGACATACCTCGGAACCCAGTCGTGAAGTATTTGAGCGTGACTTCCGACTCACAAAAAAATGGCTCTGAGCACTATGGGACTTAACTTCTGAGGTCAACAGTCCCCTATAACTTAGAACAACTTAAACCTAACTAACCTAAGGACATCACACACATCCATGCCCGAGGCAGGATTCGAACCTGCGACCGTAGCGGTCTCGCGGTTCCAGGCTGTAGCGCTCCGACTCACAGTTGTTCTTCATTTACATCTACATACCACGCAGGCCACCGACGGTACATGATGGAGGCTACCCTGTACCACTACTTGTTACTTTCTTTCCTGTTCCACTCGCAAACAGAGCGAGGCAAAAACGATTGTCTGTATGCCTCTGCATGAGCCCTAATTTCTCGTATCTTATCTTCGTGCTCTTTACGGCCAGAGTATGTTGGCAGCAGTAGAATCATTCGGCGGTTAGCTTTAAATGCTGGTTCTCTAAATTTTCTCAACAGTGTTTTCCGAAAAGACCGTCGCCTTCCCTGCAGGGATTCCCATTTGAGCTCCGGAAGCATCTCCGTAACACTTACATGCTGTTCGAATCTACCGGTAACAAATCTAGCAGCCCGCCTCTGAATTGCTTCGACGTCTTCCTTCGATTCTACGTGTTACGGATCTCCAGAACAGGTCGCACCAGCGTCCTATATGCAGTGTCCTTAACAGGTGAACCAATCTTTCCTAAAATTATCCCAATAAACCGAAGTCGACCATTCGCCTTCCCTACCACAGTTTTCACATGCTCGTTCCACCTCATATCGCCTTGCAACTTGTGCCCATATACACTCCTGGAAATTGAAATAAGAACACCGTGAATTCATTGTCCCAGGAAGGGGAAACTTTATTGACACATTCCTGGGGTCAGATACATCACATGATCACACTGACAGAACCACAGGCACATAGACACAGGCAACAGAGCATGCACAATGTCGGCACTAGTACAGTGTATATCCACCTTTCGCAGCAATGCAGGCTGCTATTCTCCCATGGAGACGATCGTAGAGATGCTGGATGTAGTCCTGTGGAACGGCTTGCCATGCCATTTTCACCTGGCGCCTCAGTTGGACCAGCGTTCGTGCTGGACGTGCAGACCGCGTGAGACGACGCTTCATCCAGTCCCAAACATGCTCAATGGGGGACAGATCCGGAGATCTTGCTGGCCAGGGTAGTTGACTTACACCTTCTAGAGCACGTTGGGTGGCACTGGATACATGCGGACGTGCATTGTCCTGTTGGAACAGCAAGTTCCCTTGCCGGTCTAGGAATGGTAGAACGATGGATTCGATGACGGTTTGGATGTACCGTGCACTATTCAGTGTCCCCTCGACGATCACCAGTGGTGTACGGCCAGTGTAGGAGATCGCTCCCCACACCATGATGCCGGGTGTTGGCGCTGTGTGCCTCGGTCGTATGCAGTCCTGATTGTGGCGCTCACCTGCACGGCGCCAAACAAGCATACGACCATCATTGGCACCAAGGCAGAAGCGACTCTCATCGCTGAAGACGACACGTCTCCATTCGTCCCTCCATTCACGCCTGTCGCGACACCACTGGAGGAGGGCTGCACGATGTTGGGGCGTGAGCGGAAGACGGCCTAACGGTGTGCGGGACCGTAGCCCAGCTTCATGGAGACGGTTGCGAATGATCCTCGCCGATACCCCAGGAGCAATAGTGTCCCTAATTTGCTGGGAGGTGGCGGTGCGGTCCCCTACGGCACTGCGTAGAATCCTACGGTCTTGGCGTGCATCCGTGCGTCGCTGCGGTCCGGTCCCAGGTCGACGGGCACGTGCACCTTCCGCCGACCACTGGCGACAACATCGATGTACTGTGGAGACCTCACGCCCCACGTGTTGAGCAATTCGGCGGTACGTCCACCCGGCCTCCCGCATGCCCACTATACGCCCTCGCTCAAAGTCCGTCAACTGCACATACGGTTCACGTCCACGCTGTCGCGGCATGCTACCACTCAGTGTTAAAGACTGCGATGGAGCTCCGTATGCCACGGCAAACTGGCTGACACTGACGGCGGCGGTGCACAAATGCTGCGCAGCTAGCGCCATTCGACGGCCAAAACCGCGGTTCCTGGTTTGTCCGCTGTGCCGTGCGTGTGATCATTGCTTGTACAGCTCTCTCGCAGTGTCCGGAGCAAGTATGGTGGGTCTGACACACCGGTGTCAATGTGTTCTTTTTTCCATTTCCAGGAGTGTATTTAAACAACTTGACTGTTTCAAGTAGGACACTAGAAATACTGTATCCGAATGTTACAGGTTTGATCTTCCCACTCATCCGCGCTAACTTATATGTTTCGACATTTAGGATTAGCTGCCATTCACCACACCATCTAAGAATTTTTTCAAAGTCGTCTTGTATCTTCCTATAGTCACTCAACTTCGATACCTTACCGTACACCACGGCATCATCAGGAAACAACCATAGATTGCGGCTCACTCTGTCCGCCAAATCATTTATGTATGTAGAAAACAATAGCGGACCAATCACACGTCCCTGGAGTACTCGTGACGGTACCCTCGTCTCTGATGAACATTCGCCGCGGGAGACAACATACTGGGTTCTATTACCTAAGAAGTCTTCGAGCCATTCACATACCTGTGAACTTATTCCATATGATCGTACCTTTGTTGCTTTCCGGAAATCTAGAAATATGGAATCTGCCTGTTGCCCTTTATCCATAGTTCGCAGTATATCATGTTAGAAAAGGACAAGCCGAGTTTCGCACAAACTATACTTCCTAAAACCATGCTGATTTGTGCACATAAGCTTCTCAGTGTCAAGAAAGTTTAATTCGAACTGATAAAATGTTCACGGATTTGGCAGAAAACGGAAGTTAGGGATATTGGTCTGTAGTTTTGCGGGCCAGTGTCCGTTCTTTTACCTTTCTTATATACTGGCGTCACCTGCCATTTTTTTCCAGTCGCTTGGGACTTCGTGCTTGGAGAGAGATTCGCATTAATTGCAAGCTAGGTAAGCGGCCAATGTCGCAGAGTATTGTTTGTAAAATCGAACTGGGGTTCCATCCGGACCTGGTGATTAACTTGATTTCGAATCCTTCAGTTTACTCTCTACACCTGTATGCTTATTAGTATGTCGTCCATATGGGAGGCTGTCCGATGGGCAAATGACGGTATGTTTCTTACGATTCTCCTGTATGAAGGATTTCTTGAACATGAAATTTAAAACTTCAACTTTCGTTTAGCTGTCTTCAACTGTCACATCAGACTGGTCAACAAGTTACGGAAAAAAAGCCTTAGGCTCGCTTTGCGATTTTTCATACGACCAGAATTTTCTCGGGTTCTCTACCAGGTCTTTCCCTAAGGTGTGTCGGTGGTAGTAGTTATATGCTTCGCACATAGATCTTATCATGGATGCACGAATCTCTGCTAACGTTAGCTTGTCATAATTTATGTTTTCCCTTTTGAACCGGGAGTGTAACTGCCTCTGCTTCCTCAGCATCCGCTGAATTTCGTTATTAAGCCATGGTAGGTCTTTTCTATTCTTTATCCGCTTACTAGGCACATAATTCTCCAGACCACGATTTACAATCTGCTTAAGGTTTACCCGTAATTACTTTACATCCATCTTCCTGGAACTAATCGATGTCAATTCACTGTCTAAGTGAGATGTTAATAACTGCTTGTCTGCTCTGTCTAGCAGAAACACTCTCCTAGAATTCTTGACTGTTTTGTTAACTTCCGTAATTATGGTTGCTATAATGACATCGCGATCGCTAATTCCCGTTTCTGTACTGAAATAGTCGATAAGGTCTGGCCTGTTTGTAGCTACAAGGTTTAAAATATTTCCATTGCGTGTGGGTTGCCGAGCTAGCTGCGCAACATAATTTTCAGAAAACATGTCCAAAAGTATTTCGCATGACTGTTTGTCTGTACCCCCAGCAAGGAATCGATAGGCATCTCAGTGTATACTCGTCAGGTACGGGATCTCCGAAAAAAGGCTTAGGGCATGGTGACGGAGCTGATGCTGTTCTTTATCAGCAGAGAAACTACCATCTCAATCAAAGTCAGGCTCTACAAAGCTACTGCCCTCGTCAGAATCCTCTACCGTAGCACATCCTGGGGCCTCGCCAGTAATGCCCAACTGTACAACCAACAAATTACCTAGAATAGAGTCTTGTGATGGACGCTTCACCCATCACAATACACGCGTATTACTACATTAAGGGGCTCCGGAACGCCCTATACTTGCAATGTTAAAATAACGCTTATAAATTACATCTTTCCTCACAAAGTATTTGAGGTAGGAAGTTGAACTTTTTACAGATTATTTATTGGAATATGGGCTACAACTTAACACAGGGATTTTACAAAATTTTAATTCAGTTATTAAAGATGATTTTTTTCAATTGTAATGAAAATTCACAACATTTTTTTGCAATTTTTTATTTATATATTCAAAAATATACAGTTTTTTGGAAAAAGGCTGTGTTAAATTATGCACAAGGTACTGTGTAACATTTACTGAAAGTTTGAAACAAATATGTTTGGAAGATCCTTAGAAAACATGTAATTAGTATGAGAAAATAAAAGTTTCGGGAATCGAGCGACAAAGATTGGATTAACTTTTTAGTGCATTCCAGGTCCATAGGATGGATTATCTTCATCCTCTGCAAACTCCTCCTCCAGTTTCCTCTTGTTCCTCCTCCTGTTTACTCTTGCTTGTATTTCTAGACTCTTTACAGCCCTGTCTGCAGCCCGAAGGCGTTCCTTGTCTAAAGCAAGCATCGCTCGTACCATGTTAGAATGTTATTATTTACAGTAATAACACATACCTTTGTCTTTCCAACATTTCTCCTTTTCTTAAAAGCCTTCAGAGGATTTCTAATAACTTTACTTTTACTCATTATTATACTTCAACCAAACAGAGACTCAAGAAACAGAATTAATTACGAATATTTTCGAGATAACGACAGAGTAAATAAACATGAAACAATCGACAATCACACCAGCGATATATATTGAACCATCACAGGTTAGCCACAACACATACTTTATCTCACATCACTAAAATGTACTTGATGAACACGGACGTTAATAATAACACCATTTGACAGCAGTTTCACAGCGTCACAGTGGGTCACGCCCATGTAGAACACATTTCACAAAAAAAAAAAAAAAAAAAAAAAAAAAAAAAATTAAAAATAGTTGTAGTCTTCGGAATTGAAGAAATTATATATCTATTAAAAGGTAATAGTCTGCAGATTCAGAAAACGCAAAAAAGTAAAAATTGAACTTTTCATGATTTAGAGCCTTTCCGGAGCCCCTTAAGTGAAGAAGCGAATTTCCAGTCGGTACCCGAACTCATAGAACGACGTTCTGAAAATTTAAACACGAAACTGGGCCAATTGCGACCCGCAGTTAGGCACATCTACGATGTATTGATCACTGAGGTAGAACCGTGGCATCGGTTTAAGGTACCCAAGGCCCTACCGCAATACTGAACAAATGAATTACCTACACCTCCGGGGAGAGCCTTACGGGCTAGTAATCAGACCGTTACAAGTCGTCCTCACCTGAATAACGAATGAAGTGCGCCTTCGAACCATTAACTGCCATCGGGAAGCAGGGATCACGAACAGCGGTTGAGTTTCGTTTTGGGAAACAAAGAGAGACTAAATGAGATACCGCCAGTAAACAGAAACAACAAGAAATCAATCTGCATGAGTGTTGCGTTGTAGGCGGCTCAAGACAACATTGCTAAAATAACTATCCACTCTGAATAAATCAAGAAAATATTCTAGTGTCTTTTAGACAACAGTAATAGAGATATTAGTAAGTACTTTAGAAAAAAAAGGACAAGATGCTATAAAAATAGTGCCTCACTGAACGCATTCGCACTGCACATATGCACAGCACACAGATTTTTTCCTCCTCTTTCGTTAATCCTACTTGGTTAAGGCTCCCGGACCTACCGAATTTTCTCTAGAATTTGTCAAATGGGTGTTTTGTAGATGAAGTTGTAATAGCTCTCTCTGGCATCACCATCTTTCACGGCGAGATTAACTTTAATCCATTCCGACAGATACTGTTAGGTACTAGGCGATGGTGTCTGCCTCGAGTGGCTGATAAAGGATCGTGTGTGTGATCAAAGTGTGCCTAATTACTACCATTACATTACATTCCTTTACACTGACATCATCTGCGAGTTTCACTGATTATTTTCAAGACTGTCTAACGATTTTCTAATGACGTAATTTCCCTAAATACCCATATCGTTTAAGTACATCGTGACACCGTTGCTATAACACTACCTTACAATGCAATGAAATATTATTGCGCTTCTAGTAGTCTGTACATTAACAATGACGTACTGGGTTCAGTTAGGTAGGATCACTTGAGATAAATCGCATATCTGTTCAAAGATTCCTCAAAAATATATTTTCTTTACTTATTTTAGCACGTCTTCAGCACTCGCCACAAATGAAACTGATTTATGAGGGCGTTATAAGAAACAAACGCCGTCGAAATTGTAGATGGATATAGCATTCCAGTGTCTAGTTTCTTTTCACCCTACTATCTCATTTTAAAGTAGTATTGACAGAAGTTATAAAGCATTGCACAGAAGAAAGAAACTACACAATTATCTAACTTGAGTTTTGTGATGAAGTGGTAGTGACTCTTTAGTACTAATGTGAAGGCAAACAGTATATGCCTGCTGCAGGGTGGACGGCTGTGTAAGTAATCAGACAGCCGGGAATGTTTGGATAATGAGTGGTAGGAGCCTTTGTTATCTTTCCTAACATGCATTACCAGGAGCCGCACTTCTCTTCACTGACGAGTTCAGCTGAAATTCCCGCACTTCTCGTGTCAGAGCTACATGCAGAGAATGTCTATAGGGGAAAGTTTAGTCATTACGATAGTTTTATTTTCATCATTTAAAGATGTGAGTAAAGAGATTCAGTGATAATCATTTACGACTTCACAGAATATTTGGCGGACGTTTCAAATGGTAACTTTACTGAGAGGTAAGTTTTCCGAAAAATGTTATACGGTTTGATTTAGGGAAATTGGAAAAATACTAAATCTTAACTTCTAGAAGATAATCTGGATCGTGCTCAACCCACATACGAGCCAATTGTCTAAATTACTGCATCGTCTAATTGAACGAATTTCAAAAATTCAAATGGCTCTGAGCACTATGAGACTTAACATCTGAGGTCACCAGTCCCCTAGACTTAGAGCTACTTAAACCTAACCAACCTAAGGACATCACATACATCCATGCCCGAGACAGGATTCGAACCTACGACCATAGCAGCAGCGCGGTTCCGGATTGAATCGCCTAGAACCACTTGGCCACAGCGGCCGGCTACGCGTTTCAGTCAAAAATTCTTGATACTACGAAAGTAAAGGTCTTTATTTAGTTTAAAACTGGCGCTACATAATGTAAAAAGAGACGATTGTGACAAAATTGTGTGACGGATCGTGATTCGAACTCGGATACCTGCTACCTTTGCACTACCAAAGTGCGCCTTGACTCAAATGTTCAATTTGCCTCAGGCGTTTCCTCACTGCTTCCGAGCTCAACAGTGGCTCTCGCACGGTGCCGTTGCATCAGAATCTGTAGGAGAATAGATACATGGGTCAACGCTTCCGTTTCCATTATTCTCACCCTACTATCCATAATAATCCTACGTCGACGTTGACAACGCCTAGGAATATTGACGGACGGCACCATTCTGTTGCACTACAATGCCAACCCACATGCTGCCATGGCTGTTTCGACTGTGCTGCAGAAGTCTCGCTAGGACGCCCTATCCATCATATTGCCCCTTTCTCTCCCCATACAATCTCTAAATTTTTTGGTGGGCTGAAGAAAGATAATCGTGGCCATCTATTTGCTTCGGACGAAGAGGTACAAGCTAGGTTAAAATCATGGGTCCGTAGATAACAGCAAACATTTCCCCATTAAGGCACTGACCGTCTTGTTTCACAGAGCGATAAATGTAATAAGAGTTATTATGGCTATTACTTTTGAAATGATAAACAGTTTAGTTACTTTTTTCCGGCTGTCTCGCCTCCATATTACTGGCTCTTTTACCAGGTGGTTATATGAACGTGCAGTTACTCACAGAGGTTTGGTTGGGTTGTTTGGGAGTGGAGACCAAATAGCGAGGTCATCGGTCTCATCGAGTTACGGAAGGACGGAGAAGGAAGTCGGCCGTGCCTTTTCAAAGGAACCAGCCCGGAATTTGCCTGGAGCGATTTAGGGAAATAACGGAAAACCTAAATCAAGATGGCCGGATTCGGGATTGAGCCGTCGTCCTCCCGAAAGCGAGTCCAGTGTGCTAACCACTGCGCCACCTTGCTCGGTTACTAAGAGAGGTCCAGTATAGACTGTAATTATCGTATGGCAGCTAAACGTGATAGTTATGTTAATGCACTAATTCGGAACCGATTTATACTGGAAAACAATTCCAATTGTGGCCACCAGGTGATATTTGGGATTATGGCATACACGCTGTCATTTGACAGGCATTAACGAGAGTGGACAGTTTGGCTATCGAGTAGAGAGACGGTGCGCTGTTAATGAAACTGTTTTATGTGAATGGCAGAAATTACAGTGCTGCATTGACAAAGAATCGCCGATTGAAAGGTGTGAGCAGAGGCCTGACCTCATTAAATGGTATGAAGAAGATGATAATGAAATTCGAAAACAAGCGTGAGCTTGCTGTGGCACTCGAGAGGAAGACGTCCTAACCTGGTGCTGTTGCTGCATCAAACCAAGCGGCACCTGCCCCGAGTAGTGCTAGCGCTCGTGTAGGGTCACGAGAACTGTCCATCCCACGGCCAACAACGTTCTGCATTTGCTGTTCTGTTTCTCGCACGGATCGAGGTTGATGACACGTGTCTGGGAAATATTCTATGTAGTGACGAGGCATATTTTACACTACAGGATGCAATGAATGCACAGAACTGCCGAATTTGGGGTGCTATTAAATCGCGTATGGCACAAAAAGAGCCATTCTACTCCCCGTGTGTGACTGTGTGGTGTGGGTTCACAAGGACCTTTACTGTCGGACTCTTCTTATTTGACGAGAACACAGCAAGAAGTTCTGTCAGTTGTACCGTCACGTCTGCATGTTATAGAAACCTCCTTGTACCTGCTTTGGAAGAGCGCAGTTGCGTAGAAACCACTGTTTTCATGCAAGATAGATCAACACCTCTCGTCGATCGCCTACCTGTTTGTTGCAACCTACCGCGAACCTGTTATCTCCAGATGTCCTCCAGACGCATGGCCTGCAATATCTCCTGATTTAAATCCATGTGACTTTGGCTCTGGGATATGTAATAGAACGCGTTTACTAGGAACACGTTTCGTCTCTATCTGATCTGAAGGCAGTGTACAATAACACGTTGTTCAGATTCCACCGGAACTGCTGCGAGCAACTGTTGATCGGATCCACTATCTCGTCGACGTCTGTGGTGCTCATATTGAACAAGTTGTGTAAGCGGCGGTTAAAAATACACACAAAATTATGCCTTTCTCACTTGTTTTCTGCCTACATCCCGTTCCTAATCGATTATATATCGAAATATTTCTATACGCCTTTCTTGCATTGACAGCGCCAGATCTGCACTATTGGAACTATTTTTTTCCAGCGTAAATCAGTTTCGCATTGATGCCTAAGAATCTCTACCAGGTTTCACTGCCATTCGATAATTACAGTTCACACTGGACCTCTGTGACTAACTGCAGTAGATGCAGTTTAATTATAACCACCCGGTTCCTCGCAAGGCTCAGATGCTTCATGTACTCGCGTAAACTATGTTGCATCGTATTTGCAATGAAGTGAGGAGAAGCTGACAGCAAATACGCCTGGCGTCCTAATATCTTTTATCTCGTAACTGGTGTCTTTTTATGACATGTGGAGTTCAAGTAGAAGAATTGTTGAACAGCCTGTCTCGAATATAGGATCTTTAAGTTTACTGTCCAAAATTTAGCCGAAAAGTCACTTTTCTCCGGACGATATCCGTTCCCTCAGCACGTAAGTTTTTCTGTGTGTTGGCAAAGAGCAGTTGTTTCTAAACATAAGTAGCTCTACAGGTCCTAGCAGTAGCCTACGAAATTTTATCCGCGTATCTTCGATTTATGTAGCCAGTTCCATCGGATTTGGATGTAGGAGTACCCTACACATTTTCGATTAGACCCGGAAATACAGCTATCCCTGACAGAGCATTGAGAATTAAAAACGAAGCCTGGAAGCAATTGTTGTGTACGGATGAGTGTTGTCGTGTTGAAACAGAGTAGTGGGTGGGCATTTCCATAAGGCATAAACACCGATTCCAGAAGATCATTGACGTACAGTCTGGGCGTAAAAATGCCCGTGACAGAAACAAACAAGAATCGGGAACAGTGAGAAACCTCTACGTGCCATAGCACACGTGTGACGATTGATAAACTGTTCATTTCTGAGCTGTCAGATTTCTTCAGTACTTGGACAATTAGACTGTCGCCTTCAAAACAAAAGCGAGAATGAATTCATCCACAGTCATCCTTCACAATACGGATTGTCTTAACAGTCAGTCTACGTTTGGCCCTGTGTCGTGCCAGCAGCCATTTGAGCCACTCGCCTATTTCTCTTAGTGGTTGGTTGCAGCACGTTGCTTGTACGTGCCTTTCTCTTCCGTGGCAGTGAGCGCATGAGTGTTGACACGTACGGCACAACGGAACTACCATTCGATATACCTCGACTCCGTCCAAACGCCCGCATCTCGTGGTGGTGCGGTAGCGTTCTCGCTTCCCACGCCCGGGTTCCCGGGGTCGATTCCCGGCGGGGTCAGGGATTTTCTCTGCCTCATGATGGCTGGGTGTTGTGTGCTGTCCTTAGGTTAGTTAGGTTTAAGTAGTTCTAAGTTCTAGGGGACTGATGACCATAGATGTTAAGTCCCATAGTGCTCAGAGCCATTTGAACCATTTGACTCCGTCCAAACGAATCCAATTGACAAGCTCAATAAACAACTATTATCGAGAGCGCCAGTTCCACGTAGACTACATGTGCTGCCGAAAATACATAAACACGGCGTCCCACTGTGCACAGTTGTCAGCAGATTTGGCGCATCAACGCACCCAGCAGCCACGTACTCGCAGAAACTGTTGTTCCCATTAGTGGAGAGGTGTATTCACCACATTCACAATTCAGAGGACTCCTTGCAACGTCTCAAGCAAGAACATCTCACAGAATCTGAAATAATGGTCAGTTTTGATTTGGTATCCCTGTTCACTAGGGTGGCACTGAAAAACTCATTGGAACCGATTGCAGAGAAATTTAATGCTGCACTGTTGGATCTATTTAGGCATATACCAACTTCAACTTATTTACTGCATAGGGGCAAATATTATGAGCAGACATAAAGGTGTAGCCACGAGCAGACCTCGGTCTCCCGTGGCTGCCCGTATGTTCATGGAGGATTTGAACAAGAGGCATTAGAGACGGCTAGGTACAAACCCACATGCTTCTTCAGATATGTGTGTGATACTTTTGCGATCTGGCCACATGATGTGGAGAGGTTTAGTTAGTTTCTGGAACATATTAAATCACGACACGTAAATATTAAGTTCACCATGGAAATAGAAAAGGATGACCTGGTGTCATTTCTGGATGTACTTGTTAAAAGCAGAGCAGATAGGTCCTTTGGCCGCAGTATGTATCGCAAACCTACACACACTGATTTGTACCTGCATGCCAGCAATTGTCTCCACCCATCGCAGAAGAAAGGAGTTCTGAACACAATGGTCAGAGAACTGAGACAGTGGACATCCGATGCAAAGAACATCTGAGGCACACCAGACTTAGGCAGGCAACTAAATCAGCCATTGCTGAACACTGTCTGGAGCTCAACCGTTTCATGAATTGCGCTGAAACGAAAATTCTGGCAGAGACTCCCAAATACTGGGACAGGGTTATGAGCGAGTTTATGGAGGTATTGGTGACGGAAAACGTCATGAACCATTATCACATGCCCTTTCTTACTGCGTATTTTTCTTGTGAAGGGGGCATGGGAAATAATAAAAGGAAGGAAATAGGGGCACAATACCAAAAGGAACATACAGTGCAGTGGCAAAAGAAGTATTAGCTGATTCTTCATAGAGGAAGACCACAAATAAATATACAATACATTTAATAACGCTACAGTGATTCTCTAGAGAAATGAAAACTGATTCTGTAAGAAACCTCAATCTGATTGTGTATTGCATTGAATGCAAAAAGTATCACCAGGAATCCTTGAAATATCGACGAAATATCCGCAAGAAACTATCGTTGCTGCAAAAAAGGTAAGGTGAATCTGAGTCTATGCTGAAGAAAAAGAAGACAGACCACCGACCAAGAAGAAGACGACAAAAACGTTAAAGCCAAAGAAAACAATATATTTATGAAAGCAGAAGGCGGAAATAGTGGAGGATAAGAAGAAGAATATGATGATATGATGAGGAAGATGATGATGATTATGTCGTTGAAGCGCGCAAGGCTATCGGGGAAAACTGCGATTGTTAGAATTTGAGTGTTTGGAAAGAGACCAAGCTCTAAAGAAGCATTTAGACCTGTTACAGAATCTCTTGAACGACTCATCAATGCAACTGAATGCAAAAGGGGATGCTATCGGGGATTTCATTAAACATCACAGCAATCGCTAGATTGATAGAATATATGGAGTAAAGGTGGAAGAACCATGCATGATGGGTACGCAGTCGTCTATAAATTTAACCAGACAACTAAGACATTGGACATCCGATGAGAAGAACGTTAGAGGCACACCAGACTTAGACAGGCAACAATATCAGTCACTGCTGAACTCAACTGAACCTGTTATTCTTAAAAACTTCAAACCTCGAGACCTATTTACCGAAAGATACAGAAGTGTATGATCAAATATTCCCTGTGACTGCTGCATCTAAGAAAGTCAATGGAGGAACAGAAAGCCAGAACAATGTGAAATTCAAGAACATAATTAAACTGATTTTAGAGGGCGCCTTGACAGTGGCATGATCAATATTCAGCACAATAAAATGAACAATCCATCTCTGCAATATATCTATCATTACAGTCAACATGAAATAGTTGAAAGATTAAGACTGCTCACAGTATCAGCCACAGCTCGGAATACAGCTCATTCATATGAAATCATTTCAATATCTTCAGAGATTCTAGACAGATGTAATATGGATTGATTATGTATCACACAATCTGTGTGGTGGAAATCACTTTTGTGATAGAAATATATTTACGTTTTCGTGGTTTCTGACGACCATTCAAAGCTGTCAAATCTAGTGCCGAAAGCCCCATCCGAACGACTAACTAAATAAATACTGAGGTATTTCTTAACTTATGCATTGCCTTTTTTCCCCAAAAATAAGAAAAATTCTCGGTGGTAAAACGACAGTATTTCACTGCTCTACAGGAAGTGCATCACCGCCTGCTGGTCGTTGCGTTATCGTCTTCATTTTATATCAGTTGTTACATCCTAACATCTACAGCTCACGGAACGTCAGTATCCTCACAGACCACGGCACTGGCACGGCATACAGTGAATTCAGTCATGGCTGTTATGGCTGGCTGATTTTGTTTTGATATCGCTCTGTATATACACTCCTGGAAATGGAAAAAAGAACACATTGACACCGGTGTGTCAGATCCACCATACTTGCTCCGGACACTGCGAGAGGGCTGTACAAGCAACGATCACACGCACGGCACAGCGGACACACCAGGAACCGCGGTGTTGGCCGTCGAATGGCGCTAGCTGCGCAGCATTTGTGCACCGCCGCCGTCAGTGTCAGCCAGTTTGCCGTGGCATACGGAGCTCCATCGCAGTCTTTAACACTGGTAGCATGCCGCGACAGCATGGACGTGAACCGTATGTGCAGTTGACGGACTTTGAGCGAGGGCGTATAGTGGGCATGCGGGAGGCCGGGTGGACGTACCGCCGAATTGCTCAACACGTGGGGCGTGAGGTCTCCACAGTACATCGATGTTGTCGCCAGTGGTCGGCGGAAGGTGCACGTGCCCGTCGACCTGGGACCGGACCGCAGCGACGCACGGATGCACGCCAAGATCGTAGGATCCTACGCAGTGCCGTAGGGGACCGCACCGCCACTTCCCAGCAAATTCGGGACACTGTTGCTCCTGGAGTATCGGCGAGGACCATTCGCAACCGTCTCCAAGAAGCTGGGCTACGGTCCCGCACACCGTTAGGCCGTCTTCCGCTCACGCCCCAACATCGTGCAGCCCGCCTTCGGTGGTGTCGCAACAGGCATGAATGGAGGGACGAATGGAGACGTGTCGTCTTCAGCGATGAGAGTCGCTTCTGCCTTGGTGCCAATGATGGTCGTATGCGTGTTTGGCGCCGTGCAGGTGAGCGCCACAATCAGGACTGCATACGACCGAGGCACACAGGGCCAACACCCGGCATCATGGTGTGGGGAGCGATCTCCTACACTGGCCGTACACCACGGGTGATCGTCGAGGGGACACTGAATAGTGCACGGTACATCCAAACCGTCATCGAACCCATCGTTCTACCATTCCTAGACCGGCAAGGGAACTTGCTGTTCCAACAGGACAATGCACGTCCGCATGTATCCCGTGCCACCCAACGTGCTCTAGAAGGTGTAAGTCAACTACCCTGGCCAGCAAGATCTCCGGATCTGTCCCCCATTGAGCATGTTTGGGACTGGATGAAGCGTCGTCTCACGCGGTCTGCACGTCCAGCACGAACGCTGGTCCAACTGAGGCGCCAGGTGGAAATGGCATGGCAAGCCGTTCCACAGGACTACATCCAGCATCTCTACGATCGTCTCAATGCGAGAATAGCAGCCTGCATTGCTGCGAAAGGTGGATATACACTGTACTAGTGCCGACATTGTGCATGCTCTGTTGCCTGTGTCTATGTGCCTGTGGTTCTGTCAGTGTGATCATGTGATGTATGTGACCCCAGGAATGTGTCAATAAAGTTTCCCCTTCCTGGGACAATGAATTCACGGTGTTCTTATTTCAATTTCCAGGAGTGTACTTAGCCTATACAGAGTGTTCAGAAATTCCTTAACAAACTTCTAGGACTTGTAGAGGGGAATGAGTACATAGTATTTTGAAAAGGAACCCATGTCAGGAAATGTACCGTTTCCGTTCTAAGACGGTATCAATTCAGATGTACTTACTGTCTGCCTTTCTGCGAGGCCTATTCAAGGCCTCTTCGTCTCCGATCCAGTAAACATGGTTCTGCTCACGTTCTCGGAATACACAGGCATGCTTCTTGTGTATGTCGAAGCTCGAGGTAACGGAAGAGCTGCTAGTTGGCTGTATCACGAACGTTTTCCGTTACGTAGCACGCCATCGCACAAACGTTTTGTCCAAGTTAAGCGGCAGCTTCGAGAAACCGGTATCTTCATCGTCTGTGGAATACACAGCAACGGCCCACGTCCAAATTTGAAGAAGATGTACTGCATAGAGTTGAAGAGAACCCAGCAACGAGTACTCGAACAATTGCACGTGCAGTAGTTCTTAGTCACAGTATCGTCTGGGACGTTCTGCGTGAGCAACAATTACATCCGTACCACTTAATAGGGGTACACGCAATGGGTCCATCGGATTTTCCGCAACCCACTGCCTTCTGCACGTGGTTGCTGCACCGCTGCATCGACACACCCAGTTTCCAGATCGAGTTTTGTTCACAGATAAATATAAGTTCACTGGGGACTGTGTTCTAAATTTTTGAAAGAACTATGCCTGGGCAGACGAAAACCCTTGTGCCAAGCATGTTCAGAGACTTAAGCACCGGTTTGGTGTTAACGAGTTGGGAAGTATTCTGGACGGTCATTTGATTGGGCCATATCTCCTTCCACTGAGCCTAACTGGTCCTGCATACTTGACCTTCCTACAAAACGTAAACGGCCCATTCTTGGAAGCTGTGCAACTGAATGTTCGTTAGGAAATGTTTCAGCATGGTGACCTCACTTCTCACATCCGATTCGGAGACATCTCAACAGACGATATGGTGAAAGATGGATAGGCTGAGGCGCTCCAACCGTGTGGTCGCCGCGATCGCCGGATTTAAGTACTAGGGACGACTTCTTGTGGGGTCGCATGCCAAGTTTAATTTACAGTACTCCTGTAGGCACAGAGGAACATCTGCTGGCACGAGTTCTGCCGACTACACTAGAACCTGAAGATACACCAGGTGGGATAAAGAGTATATACCAGAACATGCTTCGTAGGTACAATGTCTGCAGCAACGTTGGTTGTCGCCACATCCAGCTGCTGTTGTAATGGATCATTATTGTTTTGTTCGTGCAGTGTGCAGGGTTGTTTTTGGTTTTGGCATAATGTAAACACGTAATGTTTAAGTGTGAATACAAACAAATGTGCTTAAGTGATGAATGGATGTTTCGTTAGGTTTCCGTTCGAACTGTTACCTAACAATTGTACTGAGTCACTCCAAATTTTGCCGCGCGGGATAGCCGCGTGGTCTTAGGCGTCTCGCCACGGTTCGCGCGGCTACCCCCGTAGGAGGTTCGAGTCCTCCTTCGGGCATGGGTGTGTGTGTTGTCCTTAGCGTAGGTTAGTTCAAGTTAGATTAATTAGTGTGTGAGCCTAGGGACCGAGCGTCCGGCCATCCTGATTTAGGTTTTCCGTGATTTCCCTAAAACACTCCAGGCAAATGCCGGGATGGTTCCTCTGAAAGGGCACGGCCGACTTCCTTCCCCATCCTTCCCTAATTCGATGAGACCGATGACCACGCTGTCTGGTCTCCTTCCCCAAACAACCAACCAACCTAGGGACCGATGACCTCAGCAGTTTGTTCCCATAGGAACGTACCACAAATTTCCAAATTTTTCACTCCTAATTCAATTCCTCAAACAGAAGTGGCTGAGTTACACATCTGAACTAAAACTATCGTAGAACAGAAACAGTGTATTCCCGGACATGTGTTCATATTCAAAACATTATGTACTCATTCCACTTTCCAGGTCCTAGAAGTTTGTAATGGGCATTTCCCAACACCCTATATGAAAAGTTTAAATTGATATTGAAGTCAAGCACACTAGATGAACGCAAGAAAAATAAGAAAATAGGCAAAAATAGTTAAACAAAAATGGTTCAAACGGCTCTGAGCACTATGGGACTTAACATCTATGGTCATGAGTCCCCCAGAACTTAGAACTACTTAAACCTAACTAACCTAAGGACATCACACAACACCGAGTCATCACGAGGCAGAGAAAATAGTTAAACAATATAGATACATATGATAATAATATGTATGTATCTATATTGTTTAACTATTTTCTCTGCCTCGTGATGATAGATAGATACGAAGCCCACACCTACTACAGTAGTACAAGTTTATATGCCAACTAGCTCTGCAGATGACGAAGAAATTGAAGAAATATATGATGAAATAAAAGAAATTATTCAGATAGTGAAGGGAGACGAAAATTTAATAGTCATGGGTGACTGGAATTCGAGTGTAGGAAAAGGGAGAGAAGGAAACGTAGTAGGTGAATATGGATTGGGGCTAAGAAATGAAAGAGGAAGCCACCTGGTAGAATTTTGCACAGAGCACAACTTAATCATAGCTAACACTTGGTTTAAGAATCATGATAGAAGGTTGTATACATGGAAGAACCCTGGAGATACTAAAAGGTATCAGATAGATTATATAATGGTAAGACAGAGATTTAGAAACCAGGTTTTAAATTGTAAGACATTTCCAGGGGCAGATGTGGACTCTGACCACAATCTATTGGTTATGACCTGTAGATTAAAACTGAAGAAACTGCAAAAAGGTGGGAATTTAAGGAGATGGGACCTGGATAAACTGAAAGAACCAGAGGTTGTACAGAGTTTCAGGGAGAGCATAAGGGAACAATTGACAGGAATGGGGGAAAGAAATACGGTAGAAGAAGAATGGGTAGCTTTGAGGGATGAAGTAGTGAAGGCAGCAGAGAATCAAGTAGGTAAAAAGACGAGGGCTAGTAGAAATCCTTGGGTAACAGAAGAAATATTGAATTTAATTGATGAAAGGAGAAAATATAAAAATGCAGTAAATGAAGCAGGCAAAAAGGAATACAAACGTCTCAAAAATGAGATCGACAGGAAGTGCAGAATGGCTAAGCAGGGATAGCTAGAGGACAAATGTAAGGATGTAGAGGCTTATCTCAGTAGGGTTAAGATAGATACTGCCTACAGGAAAATTAAAGAGACCTTCGGAGATAAGAGAACCACTTGTATGAACATCAAGAGCTCAGATGGAAACCCAGTTCTAAGCAAAGAAGGCAAAGCAGAAAGGTGGAAGGAGTATATAGAGGGTCTATACAAGGGTGATGTACGTGAGGACAATATTATGGAAATGGAAGAGGATGTAGATGAAGATGAAATGGGAGATACGATACTGCGTAAAGAGTTTGACAGAGCACTGAAAGACTTGAGTCGAAACAAGGCCCCCGGAGTAGACAACATTCCGGTAGAACTACTGACGGCCTTGGGAGAGCCAGTCCTGACAAAACTCTACCATCTGGTGAGCAAGATGTATGAAACAGGCGAAATACCCTCAGACTTCAAGAAGAATGTAATAATTCCAATCCCAAAGAAAGCAGGTGTTGACAGATGTGAAAATTACCGAACAATCAGTTTAATAGGCCACAGCTGCAAAATACTAACACGAATTCTTTACAGACGAATGGAAAAACTAGTAGAAGCCGACCTCGGGGAAGATCAGTTTGGATTCCGTAGAAATACTGGAACACGTGAGGCAATACTGACCTTACGACTTATCTTACAAGAAAGATTAAGGAAAGGCAAACCTACGTTTCTAGCATTTGTAGACTTAGAGAAAGCTTTTGACAATGTTGACTGGAATACTCTCTTTCAAATTCTAAAGGTGGCAGGGGTAAAATACAGGGAGCGAAAGGCTATTTACAATTTGTACAGAAACCAGATGGCAGTTATAAGAGTCGAGGGACATGAAAGGGAAGCAGCGGTTGGGAAGGGAGTGAGACAGGGTTGTAGCCTCTCCCCAATGTTATTCATTCTGTATATTGAGCAAGCAGTAAAGGAAACAAAAGAAAAATTTGGAGTAGGTATTAAAATCCATGGAGAAGAAATAAAAACTTTGAGGTTCGCCGATGACATTGTAATTCTGTCAGAGACAGCAAAGGACGTGGAAGAGCAGTTGAACGGAATGGATGGTGTCTTGAAGGGAGGATATAAGATGAACACCAACAAAAGCAAAACGAGGATAATGGAATGTAGTCGAATTAAGTCGGGTGATGCTGAGGCTATTAGATTAGGAAATGAGACACTTAAAGTAGTAAAGGAGTTTTGCTATTTGGGGAGCAAAATAACTGATGATGGTCGAAGTAGAGAGGATATAAAATGTAGACTGGCAATGGCAAGGAAAGCGTTTCTGAAGAAGAGAAATTTGTTAACATCGAGTATAGATTTAAGTGTCAGGAAGTCATTTCTGAAAGTATTTGTATGGAGTGTAGCCATGTATGGAAGTGAAACATGGACGGTAAATAGTTTGGATAAGAAGAGAATAGAAGCTTTTGAAATGTGGTGCTACAGAAGAATGCTGAAGATTAGATGGGTAGATCACATAACTAATGAGGAAGTATTGAATAGGATTGGGGAGAAGAGAAGTTTGTGGCACAACTTGACCAGAAGAAGGGATCGGTTGGTAGGACATGTTCTGAGGCATCAAGGGATCACCAATTTAGTATTGGAAGGCAGCGTGGAGGGTAAAAATCGTAGGGGGAGACCAAGAGATGAATACACTAAGCAGGTTCAGAGGGATGTAGGTTGCAGTAGGTACTGGGAGATGAAGAAGCTTGCACAGGATAGAGTAGCATGGAGAGCTGCATCAAACCAGTCTCAGGACTGAAGACAACAACAACATGATAATAATAAAATGTATTTAACAGAATATTGTAAAGGGTATTGACGTTTCTTTTTGAAAGTTGAAATGTATTTGTCTTATACAGAGTGAAATTGTATCTAAGTGATAAATACGAAGACACACGACGCAAAACGGTTGTACGTAAAAAGCTGTTTACTGTTGTTCAGTATAGTTTTCGTAAAAATACTTTATGCACAGGGTGAGAAAATTAACTTCTCGCTAATACAGAATTGTAGCAAATAAGTAGTTTGTAGCACTGTTCCTAACATTTTTTCTTTCGAGCCACGCTTTGGTTCTGTAAAACATGGTTCATAAGGTAGTTGTATCCCCATGATACATTGACCTTGCCGTCGGTGGGATGGCTTGCGTGACCTTTTTTTTCGCTCTACCAACTTTTTTTTAGGAATCGAATCCGAGACGTGACCACAATGTCCCGCTCACCGTCACCGAGCCTGTGGGGCATAGGAAAGTGGGAGACATGGGAATCAACAGAAGTGAAAGTCTTGGTTTGTTGATTTATTCACTCATTTATTTTTTATTTTTCATATTATTATGAAATTATGTTGGACAGACGCTATCTCCATATGGAAAAAGTCAGAAACCTCGGTAAAGAAATCCATGCATTAATTTCACGCTCTCCCATCCGCAGAGGTCTGGGGTAGAATCGACCATAGCTGGGTGGAAGTAAGGCACCGCCGGTGGGAGGGTAGGTGCCCTCAGTTCCCTGCACTCCCCAACTAGTTGGAGGTCTATCAAAGACCCCTCGAAGACAGTCGGCAAATCAAAGTCGGTAACGTGGCGTGGCTCGAGCTCTGCAAAGGCTGTTTTCCAAAAGGCCCATGAGTCGAGGCGGGAATTTGCTCCCTCACGGAATAGGTAACTGACCGCCCACCCCTTTATCCTTTGCCTTGTATTTGGCGGCGGAAACATATATGCCGTCCGGGTATAGAAACACTCGTGGCTCTATCGCATCCGGTGGCACTCGTATGTATCAAGTAGTCATTTGCTGCACGAATCACTAAATTTCGTGTGAAGAGGTGCAGGTCAGACGGTGGTCATCACTTCCGGGCTGCCGGTGAAGGAACAAAGAGGGGGATGTGACAAACCGATGTTATACAGTAGCTGTTTCGTGGCAAATTTCCTGTTGACAGCGTGATACCACACTGTCCGGACATCCGTAGGGAGGAAGGGCTGGTGGTTGGTACTCCACACAATGGGCCACTACATAGAGGAGTATTTAGTCTCTAGCAAGTTACAGGGAACATGGTGCAATAGCAGATTTTAAAAATCCTTGGTCCTTGGTGGCGTGTGTACATGAGTAATCTGGTATGTGCGTTACTCTATTCGACGAAAAAGGACGAAAAGTGAGGCAGGTGAGGCGCGATGTGGCTGACAGACACTGGTGGTGAGGTAGACTCTCAAGCAAGCTGTGTGTCAGACGTGTGCCCTGTCTATTCCATTGTCTTCGTATATAACTCATACAGAATTGGCTGCAGCTCGCATCTGACGTTGACGACTCTGAAGCCACCAACCCGTGGGGCCAGGGTAAGAGTCTCATAATTGACTTTAAACACTGAGGCAGCCGTAAGAGAAAATAGCCAAAGGCCGCCTGAAGGTTGAACCTAATCCTCGTCGGCAGAGGGAACACCTGCGTGGCGTGGACCAATCTTGATCCCACATAACGATGAAGGAACAAAACGTGTTTCAGTGTGTCCCAATGGCGCAGGAAATTGTGGTGGACGTCGTTGCGGATGACGTGTAACAGGTGTCGGAAATTCGTAGTGGCCGTGCGTGTGACACTGGGGGCAAAGGCAATGCCATGGTACTGGAATATCTGCACTAGTGGCAGGGTTGCCAGTCCACCTTTATGATCTCATATGATGTACGTTGAACAAGATTTCGCGACTTTCATGGCACTGCCTGCAGCAGCTCCATAACGCGTAATGAGTACGAGGATTTTTCGAATGTCGGAGTCAAACCGGACGAGGAGGAGAAGGTAGTTAGCATATTCCCGGCAGTGAAAGGTGTGACGGCGAAGGCTAAGTACAGAGAGCTCTGTCGTCAGGCCCCAATGTGGGACTCTAGGGCAACAGAGTACAGTAGGGTAGAGAGGGGGCACCATTGCCAAATTGAGCGGCGGATGGGTACTGGCCCTGTCAAACGTACATTAACTTGGACTTGTAAACTGGCACCACTGTAAAGTCGCCAAAGGACGTCGATAAACTGTGGTAGGGTGCTCCTGTGGGCAGAAAACAGAAAATAGCGACGCACTTTATCGAATGCGCTATTGAAGTCTGTAGCGACGACTGCTGCACGAAATCTGCAGGTCGCCGCCATCACAGCTAAATAACAACATTCGCCTGAGCCGTATATATATTAACCTGTCCCAAAGCAGTCATTTGCACTGGGGAGGGGCGGGAGGCAGTATCGTCCGGAGGCGCATATCGAGTAATGTGGAAAGATCTTGTAATCTGTACGGAGTAGGGTGAGAAGTCTATGGTTTGTGATCGTCGAACCATGGACTGGTTTGTAGACTGGAATGATGATCCCATCAGCAAAGATGTAATCCGTTTCTGGAACATAGTCGTCCACCACATTGCCATGAGCCCCAGAAGGCTCTGTAAAACTCAGTTGGTAAGTCGTCGATGCCAGGCCATCTGTTGACTACACCCTTATCGACTGCGTCGTCGACTTCATCTACTATGACCACCACTGTTGAAGTATCCACCCATGTGTGGTGAGAGTGCACGAGGCGTAATGCAAGATGGAGTAGTCTGCACCGGTGTCGGTATCTTCTTCCCTGTAAGTACGTTCGCGGTGTTCGACGAACGCGTTGGCGATGTCATTCTGCATGGTCACCTGTGGAGGCGTCACCAGAGAGTCGATGAGCTGTCACCGACGCCGTCTTTCGTCGGACACTATGTGATGCATAGATGGAATTTCCAGTCCTGGCAGATCATGGAGTCGCGTCCGTATTACCAACCCCTGCAATGTACGGAGTGTTAACGCAGTTATTCTCGCCTTTGTTCTCTGCCGTTCCATCTGGTTGTCTGGGGTTGGTGGCCGTGCGTCCAGATCTCAGAGGATCGCATAGTAGTAGTTGACAGTGTTGTGTTACCATTCGGCTAAATCCTTCCCGTATCTCATCAACGTCCTCCAGATCGCAGGTTTGGCGTAGTCAGTCCACCACGTCATTGTTGGAAGGCGTCGCTCCCAGTCTGCCTATGTTGCAGCGATTTGCTAGCGATAAGCTGGGCCATGCAGATGAGAAACATTCATTTTCCACTGCGCACAGCTGCTCCACACAGACTGTAGCAGAAGAAGGACCATGCATATGTAAGAGCAGTTTTGGGAAAAGGCCAGTCTCCAGCATTCGGCTCCTGTATCGCAAATGTAAAATCCCGACTAGACGACTCGCACAATGACTGATAAGAAAATTATGACCAGAAGAGTTGCCATGTTGGACATCACAGGTGTCTTTGAGGAGAAGGTCCCACACCACTATACGTATTTCCTGGCAAGTAGTATAGTGGGGAACCTGATATTTTAGGTGTAGAACACAGTTAAAAACACCTCCTAGCAGATAATGCTCGTATCACCCTAAAAACAGAGGGATGATGTCCTCAGAATAAAACTGGGCCTATTCTTGTCGCTAGCCGGTGCTGACTGGACGCTGACATTACTGAAGTGTGTCCCCATGGTATTGAATGCCATGCCCTGAGCTGGTGGAAGGAAGGTAGCATAAGTGACAGGAATCCCTTCGCGGTTGTTGGTGGACGTTCCATGGCCCATGGGATCGACTGCGGAGGCGGAGGGCCGGCCGCGGTGGTCTAGCGGTTCTGGCGCTGCAGTCCGGAACCGCGGGACTGCTACGGTCGCAGGTTCGAATCCTGCCTCGGACATGGGTGTGTGTGATGTCCTTAGGTTAGTTAGGTTTAAGTAGTTCTAAGTTCTAGGGGACTTATGACCTAAGATGTTGAGTCCCATAGTGCTCAGAGCCATTTGAACCATTTTTTGGAGGCGGAGGCGTGGATACTATGGTCATTGATATCTGGTAGATTGACCGTGTGAAATTCCTGCAAGAGGACGAAATCGTTATCAGATGCCCAGAACATCTTCGGCATAAGGTAGATCTTCACCCGTGAACGGATGTTCTTGGTGTTGATTGTTGCATCCGAAAGGCCTGGTGGCGGATCGCTGGAGGATGATCCACGATGACGTCAGCGCAAGGACGTGGGCGTCTCTGTGGAACGACATTCCGCGCGCCCTCCGAGGGTTCAGAGAAGAGTATGATTAGGTGGAGCGGCGTCGACAATGCAGGGTCTCATAACTTGTCCTCATCCTCGACCTCCTGTTCGTGCCATGCTGTGGAGGCAGCCAATGGTGTATCGTCCATTTTGTTCAAACTGGTTCAAATAGCTCTGAGTAGAATGGGACTTAACATCGGAGGTTCTCAGTCCCCTAGAACTTAGAACTACTTAAACCTGGCCTGCATCTCGTGGTCGTGCGGTAGCGTTCTCGCTTCGCACGCCCGGGTTCCCGGGTTCGATTCCCGGCGGGGTCAGGGATTTTCTCTGCCTCGTGATGGCTGGGTGTTGTGTGTTGTCCTTAGGTTAGTTAGGTTCAAGTAGTTCTAAGTTCTAGGGGACTGATGACCATAGATGTTAAGTCCCATAGTGCTCAGAGCCATTTGAACCATTTGAACTTAAACCTAACTAACCTAACGAAATCACACACATCGATGCCCGAGGCAGGATTCGAACCGGCGACCGTAGCAGTTGCGCGGATCCGGAGTGAAGCGCCTAGAACCGCTCGGCCACCGAGGCCGGCGTCCATTTTGTCGTCCGAAGATGAAGTAATGGCCAGTGGTGTAGAATCGGCTGTTCTGATTCCAGTAAATAGTTGGGCGTCCTCACGGTGCTGCAGCGGCACGGGCGCAGGCACACTGGTAGACGCCGCCACGCTCACGTAGTTTCCTTCAGCGGTGGCGGTTTCGTGGGCGTCGTTCGGGTCGACGGCGGCCTCGTCATTGGCCTGCAACGTCTGATATCGCCCGGTAGACGGTTCGGCCACTTCTCTTGCGACGTTTCGGAGAACGTCATTTCCTCACGCGACCTTCCGTGTCCGACCGAGTCGATTCCCGTCTTATTGTTGACGGTTACTTCAGCCGCTGGCAGCGTTGGCACCCATCCGTGGCGCCCTCCTTTGGGGTATGATCTGGCTCAGTTGTGGCCTTCGTGCGTCATTGCGATGCGGTAGGAGAAGCGAGAGCAGCGGCCTAGGTCACCGGTACACCGTAGTTTCCGACGCGGATGATCCGTCGGCGGCTAGAGGTTCCGTACTGCGCCTTTGTAGGTATTTGGATCCAAGGTAGCTTTCTTTGTCGCACCTGGAACACGTCCGGGGCTGGCCGTCGTATATAATTATTGTGCGGCATCCGCCTGTCTGTAATTAGGATGGAACGTGGCTTCGAGATTCAATGATGACCTCTCAAACTCAGTTTAGGACAGGATATGTCCGAAAGCGAGTCCCTTTTCCCGCTTATGGCCACTGAAGCAAGTCAAGCGCTGCATCGTGTGTGAGATACAGAGGCGCGCGAGTGTGCCGGGACTTACCCCAGTTCACTGCTAGTAGCGCCACCTCACCACAACGCGTTTGTGCGTAGCGCGCAAGTATTGCACCGCAATTAAGTATGAAATTAAAAATCAAAATTTATGTTTAAAACTTTGTTAAAATATAGTTTAGTGTTATAATGTTGCAAATTCCAAGTCTTTATGTTCTAGACTTAGTTTTCTTAAAAATGCCGTTTTAAGAGAAAAATTAGTGTCGCTAAATAATGAAGCTAGAAAGCCAGAATTTGGTCAGAAGGTGCAGTTTGAGCTCATATGTAAGTGGTGCAGGTTTCCAAAACCATATAACAAAAAATTAACACCGGAATCCACGTTTTTGGGGAAAATCAGAGGCGCTAAATAATTGACTTAGAAACATGAAAATTTGTTTTATGCTTCAGTTCACCCGAAAAATAATAACTGAAAGACCGCGTTAAGCTCTCTCTTATAGTTTTTGAGTAATTAAGTAAAAACCAATTTTGTAACTAATATATACCCTATTGTCGTAGATTAAGTACCTGTGATTTTAATAAGAGAGATTTTGGTTTAAGTGGATGATAAAACATACCAAGTGACAGACCTATGCCAAATTTGAGAGTTGTAGTATTAATAACTGCTGACATAAGGTCTAGTAAAGATATGGTTCAGAGGTAACGATCTACCGTTAGTTCCACTATAAAAATTATAGAAGGCAAAGTTTTAATTCTGGCAAGCTGAAACTGTTTCTGCGTTAGCGTTCTCGCTTCCCGCGCCCGGGTTCCCGGGTTCGATTCCCGGTGGGGTCAGGAATTTTCTCTGCCTCGTGACGACTGGGTGTTGTGTGATATCCTTAGGTTAGTTAGGTTTAAGTAGTTCTAAGTCCTAGGGGACTGATGACCATCGATGTTAAGTCCAATAGTGCTCAGAGCCATTTTTGAAACTGTTTCGGTGATTTCAAACAACTTAACTGAATGCAACTAAAAATTAAGAAGTTTCTGAAGTAATTTGTAACTATATTATTAAAGTTTGTGTGCCCGAGAAAGCGGTCGTTCGGAGGCTGCTGCAGTATGCAGATAGCTGTAGACAACAGATGTTCCCTCGGCCGTCCGCTCTGGCGCGTATATAAATGTAACCCGCACTCAGCCCCTCGTACATACAGAAGCTACAAAAACTTCAAAGCAAGATATTGCGACGCGTTTACCATGTACCAAACGACTTTCCTCACCGTCTCCTACACGAAGCTGCTGAAGAAACCCTAATAAGGGAGTGATTCAAGAAGCTGCGCCCCGGTTCTATAATACCACCCGCACTCGCATGGAAGCTTCACCACCAACGACTCCTCTCCGAGACTTACGCTATCACACAAGATGGTGTCCTAGCGGTTCCAGGCGCTTCAGTCTGTGTGTGATGTCCTTAGGTTAGTTAGGTTTAAGTAGTTCTAAGTTATAGGGGACTGATGGCCTCAGCTGTTAAGTCCCATAGTGCTCAGAGCCATTTGAACCAATATTTTCACACAAGATGTCCACCACCACCTTCAACCCACAGCAGTGGTAGGAAATGCTCATTGGGTAAACCCTACGTTCCAGATAGACAGGGCTCTTCCACACCCAGTCCAGAAGATATGAGGCCGCACTACAATAAGATCCACGTCTGTCAAACGTCGGATCGCGCTCTGCCTCGGATGACGTCAGAGCCGAGCTGTGACAAAATCTCGTATTTTGCGGTAAAAATGGATAGTGAAATCGCGAGGTCTGTACACCCTGCTGGATCGCTTAGAATTCGCCGCAGTAACTGTTAATGTGCCGTCCGTGTGAATCACAATTCCGCGTAGGTTCGAATCCTGCCTCGGGCATGGATGTGTGTGATGTCCTTAGGTTTGTTAGGTTTAAGTAGTTCTAAGTTCTAGGGGAGTGATGACCACAGATGTTGAGTCCCATAGTGCTCAGAACCATTTGAACCATTTTGAACAATTTCGCGTAGCAAGTGGTGACTTTATTTCCACTTTTATGGTGAGCATTAATTTGGAACAATTTTTGCAAACTTTCGTTGAGTAATTTTAGTCAGAGTGAAAGACAATCTGGTAGGAACGTAACGTAGAGGTCGCCTCTGGACTGCTAAATGTGCTGTTAGAATAGAAAGACTAGCTTTCAATTGCCAATAGTGAATTTCTATGTGCTGTCTGTGAGAAACTTTACGTAATATAAATTTTGACTGGAACTTTATACTTTTATTTAAAATTATAGTCCTGATTCCGCAAAGAAATAGGAGAAAGAAACTTTTCATTCAGTGAGCTGGACCAGAATGTGGCCGAGCAGACTGGAAACAAAGGTCAGTGTGTTTCCCTTCGCTTTCTGGCTGACCACAAAATTAGTTGCCAGGCTCGTGTGAATAAGACGGTATAATTAATAATTTTTACCCGCCGCCCAACACCATACGTGACCAGAGTGACCCGACGATGGCCCGACAGAAACCGGGCTCGTGTTTGGCTCGTGTAGGATGCGTTCGCACGCTACGTCGTTAACGATTTTAACGAAGACCACGCTGCTAACGATCGAAAAATGTGTTCCTTTAATGTCGTCCGCCATGTTCCTGACTTCATCACACAAAAAAATCCTCCAAATCGAGAGCCTTAGGAAGTAAATCGGACTGTGATTTGCGGTAACGGTTCCCCATGCATCGCAGACGCTAAGCCGGTACATAAGCAGCGGGCGTCAGAATGTAAACAAGGTGAGCTCTCTCTCCACTCACGGAAATACTACATCATGTCCACACCGTTGTCCTGCCAAAGGCAGACTGTGTCTCAGCGATACGGAAAGCGGTACCGCAGGTGCTACCACAACGGAGGGCATCTGTTGAGAGGCGAGAAAAGCTAGTGGATTCTGATGAGGGGCACAAGCTTCTTCAGTAATTGCAGGGGTAACCTGTAACAACAATAACACTATACTATTGTACTTATAATAAATTTTTTCCCTTGAATTTCAATAAATGAGCCTAATCGATGTTCTGATTTTATTTCTTTTTTTTTGTTTCATGCTATTATGTTAAAAAAGCTATAAACAATTTTCGATGGAAATTTTAATATTTATGTCAAATTTCAAGCAAAGTTGTAATCAAAGTGAAGTGTAACTAATGTTGGAAATATTGTAAGATGTGAAAGTTGTAATTGTACGCCTGGTCCATACGTAGGCAATGTATTAGGATATCTGGAATGCAAAACCTTTGGTGAATACCCTGTCTCTAGGGGAGCGGTAAAAGGTGGAGGCAGGCGAGCGCGGGAAAATGCACATGGGCGCTGCACAGCATAACGGGCTCAGCAGAGTTAGTCGGAGTTGGGCATCGGTCTGAGAAACACGTGCTGGATCGAGGAGGCTCTCCTGGAAAAAGTGGTTTCGTTGAGCCTCGGATGCGCTGTTTCCGACGTCTATACAGCATGACAATATTTCATAGGCACTAAATGGAAAAGTATTGCGACGCTATGAAAAAGTGAAGTGCCAATATTTCAAGAACCATTGCTGTAATTGCATGTGTGCTTTGTGCCTCGCCATCTCGCCGCTTGCCGACCGCCTCATCGATACGAACAGGTTGAAACTTTTAGTACTGTATTCGTGTGGACCAGTGTTACTTTTGCTACATACTGTTCAATATCAACTTAAATTTTACCAGAACTGTCCTATCAATTAATTATCCTCACAACTAACCTAGACAGGGTCCTTTCCACATATTGTGAAATCCGAGTGTCCCAAGATGAAGAGTTAAAGTTTATGTTAATAATAATTACCTGCAGACCCATCAATGTTAGAATGATGTTTAAAGAACTTTGTTGTTAATGAATACTGGACGAATAATACAGGTGTGACAAAGTTGGAAGATAATGTTGAAATCGGTTTAGTAATGAAGTTTATTTAAATTGAGACAAAAATAACGGTAGTTAAATGAGCAGGAAATAAGACAAAAAGAGCGGTAAATCCTATTTTGGAAATCTTGAATGTTTAATGCTCTCAATAATCAAACTTTCACTACAGTGATCAGAATAGTTTCAGGCCCCCCCCTTTTTTTTTCTTTTCTATTCATTTGAATTCTGAAGTGTACTGAACTGATTTGACCAGCAAAGTTGAAGTCAATATAAAACCTAAATTTATCAGTGTTTTACCCTTCTTAAAATTGACATTGTATGTGCGTTTCAAAAGTGCTATTTCTAGGGTAACCTATGCCCGATTTCAGTCGGATCAATAGACAAAACGCAGTTTGTAGTAATCATTATAGTGTAATGTTGTGTATTTATAACTTGTCCAAATCAGTACAGAAAGTGAAAATATTAGTTCAGTAGATTTTTCTGGTTCTACAATTTACCATATAAAGCAGTATTACTACGTGTTGTTATACTTGTACGTACATCCACTTGTACAAGGAAAAAACTCACTTAATGCCTAATTAGGCTGGCGACCGTATTATTAACAATTGGTAGCATCTGCTGTGTATGTTTCTTGCCCGTCCTAACGTGTAGTTGCACTTTAGACTTGCTTGACGTATCATTGTTGTTACTGAGTGGGTGTAAGTCTGATTTTGCCTTCATTCAGGTACACGCGGTCAACATATTTATTAAAATCCTTTCTTATAAGGTGAAGCCCGTCAACTTACCATAGTACAGGCTTTAAAGAGTTAACGTACGCCAGAGCGTAGACGTTACAAACCGTCTGGATGAATGACTGATCTGGCTTTGTAATGTCAACAGAAACGGGCATTGTTGTATTGGTATTGCGAACTCTGAAGGCTAGAGGAAACTACAGCAGTAATTTTTCACAAGGGCATGTTTAAATGATGATGGCTTCCTCTTGGGTGGAACATTCCAGATGTAAAATAGTCGCCTATTCGGATCTCTGGACGCGGATTACTCAGGAGGATGTCATCATCAGGAGAAACAGAAGTGAAGTTCTACGGATCGGACCGTGGAATGTAGAACCCTTGATCGAGCAAGTAGATTAGAAAATTTAAAAAGGGAAATGGACGGGTTGAAGTGAGATATAATGGGAACTAGTGAAGTTCAGTTGCAGGACGTGCAGGACTTCTGGACAGGTGAATACAGGGCTATAAATACAAAGTCAGATAGGGGTAATGCAGGAGTGGGATTAAAAATGAATAAGAAAGTAGGAATGTGGACAGGCTACTATGTACATCATAGCGAACGCATTATCGTAGCCAAGATAGACACGAGGCCCACACCTACTACGGTAACACAAATTTATATGCCAACCAGCAAAGCAGATGATGAAGAATCTGAAGAAATGTACGACCAAATGGAAGAAATTATGTAGGTAGTCAAGGTAGACGTAAATTTAATGGTGATGAGGGACTAGAGTACGACTGTATAACAGTTAAGAAAACGAAAAATAGTAAGTGAATATGGACTAAGGCAAAGGAACGAAAGAGGAAGCTGCGTGGTAGAATTTTGCACAGAGCATAATTAAATGGTTGCTAAAACTTGGTTTAAAAAACGTGAAAGAAGGCTGTGTATGTGGTAGAGATCTGGAGGCACTGGAAGGTTTCGGACTGAGTACATAAAATGACAATGATTTCGTAACCACATTTGAAAGTGTAGAAAATTTCCAGGGGCAGATGTGGATTCAGACCACAATTTCGTCTTTATTAACAGTAGATTAAAACTGAATAAGCGGCAAAAATGCAGGAAGTTAAAGAGATGGGACTTGCATAAGTTGAAGGAACCAGAGGTTGTTGGGGGTTTCAGAGGGAGCATTAAACAACGGTTGGCTACAACAGGGGAAAGAAATAGAGTAGAAGAAGGATGTGTAGCTTTAAGAGATGCAATAGTGAAAGCAGCAGAGTATCAAAATTGCCTAGTAAAAATCCACGGATAATACCGGATATATTGAATTTAATTGATGAAATGTGGACATATAAAAATGGTCCAAATGGCTCTGAGCACTATGGGACTTAACTTCTGAGGTCATCAGTCCCCTAGAACTTAGAACTACTGAAACCTAACTAACCTAAGGACATCGCACACATCCATGCCCGAGGCAGCATTCGAACCTGCGACCGTAGCGGTCGCGCGGTTTCAGAAACTACTAATAGAACCGCTCGGCCACTCAGGCCGGCGGTGGACATATAAAAGTGCAGCAAGTGAAGCAGGCGACGGGAATACAAAAGTCTAATAAACGAGATTGACAGGAAGTGCAAAATGGCGAAGCAGAAATGGCTAGAGGACAAATGTAAGGATTTAGATGTATATTTCACCAGGGGAAACATATCTACATGTACATAGATAATCCGCAAGCCACCGTACGGTGCGTGACGGAGGGTATCCTGTACGAATACTAGTCATTTCGTTTCCCGGACTACTCGCAAATAGAGCAAGGGAAACCGACCATCTGTATGCCTCCGTGTGAGCCTTAATTTCTCGTATCTCATCTTCGCGGTCCTTACGCGCAATGTAAGTTGGCGGCAGTAGAATCGTTCGGAAGTCACCTACAAATGCCGATTCCTTAAATTTTTTCAATAGAGTTTCTCGAAAAGAACGTCATCTTCCCTCCAGGAATTCCCATTTGAGTTCCTGAAGCTTCTCCGTAACACTTACCTGTTGTTCGAACCTACCGGTAACAAATCTAACAGCCCGCTTCTGAATTCCTTAGATGTCTTCCATCAGTCCGACCTGATGCGCATAGCAAACACTCGAGCAGCACTCAAGAACAGGTCGCACTAGTGTTCTATATGCGGTCTCCTGTACAGGTGAACCACCCTTTCCCAAAATTCTCTAAATAAACCGAAGTCGATCATTCACCTTCCCTACCACAGTTCTCACATGCTCGTTCCATTTCATATCGCTGTGCAACGTTACGCCCAGATATTTAAACGACTTTATTTTGTCAAGCAAGAGACTACTAATACTGTACCTGATCATAATAGGCTTGATCTTAGTAGTCATCCGCATTAACTTACTTTCCACTTTTAGGGATAGCTGCCATCCATCATACCAACTGGAAATTTTGTCTAAGTCATCTTGTATCTTCCTACAGTCACTCATCTTCGACACCTTACCGTTCACCACGGGATCATCAGCGAACAACTGCAAACTGTTGCCCACTCTCTCCTACAAACCAACAGCGGCCCTATCACACTTCGCTGGGGCATTCCTGACGATACCCTTTTCTCTGAGGAGCACTCGCCGTCGACGACAACTTACTAGTCCCTATTCTTTAAGAAGTCTTCAAGGAACTCACATGTCTATGAACGTATTCCATATGCTCATCCCTTCGTTAATAGCCTGAAATGGGGCACCATGTCCAACGCTTTCCGGAAATCTAGAAATATGGAATCTGCCTGTTGTCCTTCATCCATAGTTCGCAGTACATCCTAAAGGAAAATTAAAGAGGCGTTTCGGGAAATGAGAAGCAGTGTATGAATATCGAGAGTTCAGATGGAAAACCTCTCCTAAGCAAAGAAGAGAAAACTGAGAGGTGGAAGGCATACATAGGAGGTCTATACAAGGGAGGTGAACTTGAAGGCAATAATATATAAGTGGAAGAGGGCGTATATGAGATGGGAGGTATTATACTGCGAGGAGAACTTGGCTGAGTTCTGAATGACATCAGTTGAAACAAGGCCCCACGGAGTATACGACGTTCCGTGAGAACTAATGATACTCTTGGGAGAGCAGCCCACTACATAACCTGACGCTTTAAGAGGAATGAAATAATTCCAATTCCAAAGAAAGCTGTTGTTGACAGGTGGGAAAATTATCGAACTATCAATGTAAGAAGTCATGGTTGCAAAATACTAACACAAATTCTCTACAGGAGAATTGAATAATTCTTAGAAGCCGACCTCTGGAGAGATCAGTCTGGATTCCGTGGAAATGTAGGAACACGAGAGGCAGTACTGACACTACTACTTATCTCAGACGATAGGTTAAGAAATGGCCAACCTATGTTTATAGCATTTTTAGACATAGTGAAAATCTTTTGACGATGTTGACTGGAAAAACTCCTTTGAAATTCTGATGGTAGCTGAGGTAAAATACAGGGAGCGAAAAGCTGTTTGCAACTTCTGCGGAAACCAGACCGCAGTTATGATAGTCGAGGGACATGGAAGGGAAGTAGTGGTTGAGAAGGAACAGAGAGAGAGTTGTAGCCTACCCCCGATGTTATTCAGTTTCCACACAGCGCAAACAGTAAAGTAAACCAAAGAAAATTTGGACCAGGAGTTAAAGTTCAGGGATAAGAAATAAAATCATAGAGTTTTACCGATGACAATGTATTTCTGTCAGAGATAGCCAAAGTTTTGGAAGAGCAGTTGAACGGAATACACAACGTCTTGAAAGAAGGATGTAAGATGGACATCAACAAAAATCAAACAGGGATAATCGAATATAGCTGAATTAAGTGAGGTGACTCTGAGGGAATTAGATCAGCAGACGAGCCACTGAAAGTAATAGAATAGTCTTGTCATTTGGGCAGCAAAATAGATGATTATGGCCGAAGTAGAGAGGATATGAAATGCAGACTAGCAGTGCCAAGAAAATCTTTTCTGAAGAAGATAAATTTTTTAACATTGAATACATATTTCAGTATTAGGAAGTCTTTTCTGAAAGGGGCCTAGCAATGTATGGATATGAAATATGGACCGTAAATAGTTTAGACGAGAAGAGAATAGAAGTTTCTGAAATTTAGTGCTGCAGAAGAATTCTGAAGATTAGGTGGGTGGGTCATGTAACTAATGACGATGTACTGAACAGAATTGGGGAGAAAATGAATATGTGGCACACCTTGACTAAACGAAATGATCGGTTGATAGGAAATATTCTGAGGCATCATTAGATCACCAATTTAATATTGGAGGGAAGTGTGTTTGTGAAAGGGGGAGGGGATAAAAGTTGTAGAAGGAGACCGAGATATGAATACAGTAAGCAGGTTCAGAAAGATGCAGGTTGCAATACAGTAATTATTCGTAGATGAATAGGCTTGCAAAGGACACAGTAGCGTGGAGAGCTCCATCAAATCAGTCTTCAGACTGAAGACCACAGCAACAACAACGTAGTTGTGTTGGTCGAATATGTACATTTCTCATAATACTCAGTTTTACGTAACCCACACTACCAAAACCAGTGCCTGAATAACATCTGTGGCAAAGGGTAGATATTAGACTTTTACGTTGAAAACAGTGTGTACTACAAAGGCGTAATTTGAAAACTGAGTGCGCATGCGTGGTGTGTGTGTGTTTGTGTTGTGTGTGTGTGTTTGTGCGTGTCTGTGTGTGTGTTTGTGTCCTGCCGTCACAATTGTAATTTCGAATTTCAGCTATTTTGATTGTCATACCAGCTCCATCTGATGTCTATTAAACTCATTTTATATCCCGTTTTATATTTCATAAGGCACTCTTATGTACTATAACACTGAATTTTCAGTCATGTGTGGGGGAAAATTTCATCTCCCCCATAATATTGCAAGTAAAAAGTTCTTTACTGTTATTAATATTTGACTCGCTACAGCAGTCAAGGACTCGAAGAACTGGATTTGAGTAATCAGTAGTAAGAATTATTCTTTATTCTTTACCTGTTTCAGTCGTATAGATCAAGATGACACTAAGAAAGAGCAGCACAGCAGACGGAAAAGCAGATCATTGTTCCCTTAGATGAGTTGAAAGTTCTCAAAGTTACAATATGTTTACAAAAGTATAAGTAATAAAACATGATTGTAAGCAATATAAAGTGGTCTCACAGTGAGGAATCATGGTATTTCTTTCATAATCGGTTGTGAGTCACTATCTGCGATGTTAAGATGGTAGCATCTGTTTTCTAGACAATATTCACTGTATGGTGTACCGAGTGGGGTAGCACAGAGGTTAGCACACTAGCTCGCGTTCGGGAGGGCGACGATTCAAACCCGCGTCTGGCCATGCTGACTTAGGTTTCCCGTGATTTCGCTAAATCGCTTAAGGCAAATCCCGGGATGGTTCCTTCGAAAAAGCACGGCCGCATGCCTTCTACATTCTTCCCTAATCCGAGCTTCTGCCCCGTCTCTAGTGATCTTTTTATCGACGGTGCGTTAAAGACTAATCTGCTCCTCCCTTCTCCTTCATTGGATGGCGTGCACAAAAGAGTATGAAATTTAATGACCTGACGGTGTTTTTGAGGTTTTTTGGTAATGGTGCATGAAACAACAGCTCTAGTCTGTGTTAAGTGCCTCTAGCTGAGTATGTATGTGTTTGTTAGTCCATCTCCTCCTCACTCCCTGCCACGTCACCATGTCCATCTCCTCCTCACCTTCTCTCTGTCCACCAGATTTCCCCTCTCTCTTTTCATCTCCTCATCACCTTCTCTCTGTCCACCAGATTTCCTCTCTCTCTTTCCATCTCCTCCTCACCTTCTCTCTGTCCACCAGATTTCCCCTCTCTCTTTCCATCTCCTCCTCACCTTCTCTCTGTCCACCAGATTTCCCCTCTCTCTTTCCATCTCCTCCTCACCTTCTCTATGTCCACCAGATTTCCCCTCTCTCTTTCCATCTCCTCCTCACCTTCTCTCTGTGCACCAGATTTCCCCTCTCTCTTTCCATCTCCTCCTTCTCCCACTCTCTGTTCACTTCCTCCACCCATTCTGTCCATTTCCTCCTGCCACCATCTCGCTGTAAAGAACTTCCTCTTTCCTTTCTGTGTCAATTTCTCCATCCACCTCTCTGTGTCTGTCTCCTCCTACCCCTACCTTTTTCCATGTCCTTCTCGCCCTATTTGTGTCCATCTCAGATGAGTAAATATGCTAAATTTATTACCTGCCATAATATGTCTTGAACTGTTTTAATAGTTTATCTGTTCGAAGTTATGTTGTGTCTTCTGCATAATATATTACGTTGCTACAAATGAGATTCCGACCGTCAATGAGACACACACAGACGTGAGCATGTTGATGAGGCTTCAATAGAACTTTCTACTTTTGTCTAAGGGGCCGTTATCTCTTGCGATTTCAATGTTGCGGCAACCATCCGCTTAAATCTCTCACGCTGTTAATGAAGTGGTGTAGCAGAAGTTTAGACACAAGAGTGTACTAAAACTTCAAACAACTTGGGTTTTAGTAAGGTGATACATGCTGCGTTAAGTCCCATATCCGACAAATAGTTATGAAATAAATACAACTGTGTAGTTCCACAGCACTGAGAAGTATTTGTAATTCATCGTATACACTCCACTTTTTTGAGACACTTTGCCGTAATAAAGGTAAAAATGCCATGTCTTTGCCTACGGCAGGTTAATATGCAAGGGTCTTCACTCTATCTGAGCGAGCTGAAGCTTCGTACCTTTCTACACACTCGACGTTTGGTGGTATGTCAACAATGAAGCGTTTCGACTCGCATGCGATCAAATAATATGTATTTGCCAACATCGACTTTGATGAACTAACTAGACACAATGACGAATCTGTGTGTTTATAAGCACGTGTAAACCCCTCTCCACTTGTTGCCTGTCAGTTATGATAGCCCCATAAGTTGGACTGGTAGGGATCACGATTTTGAATTCCCCACCGTTTTATTCAGCGAAATAATAGTTAACACATGTGAAGCTATATACTCTGTCTTTTTCACGGAGACATGTATCATTTATGTAAGATGTCGGTTGTGACAAGTTACAAATAATGATTAGGACGTGTTTTGAGCTCTGTATATAGTAATAAATTATACGAGTAGATAGTGATGTTTTTTTTTTTTTTTTTTTTTTTTTTGCTTTGCTTCTGAGCACTCGTATTTTCAATTCCATAACGGATGTCTGCCGGTAGTCTGTTATAAATTTTCAATACTGGAATATAAGACATCATTCTGAACTCTATCTACACGGTTCTATGGAAAACATAACTTTAATGTGCTCTTGCTATGAACCATACATTCCAATAGAGAATGTATGTGTATGAATTCTTAAGGATTGTGTTGCAAGATGGTTCTAACAAATTATTCTGCTGTGTAAATACTTCAGCCACGTTGGCCGCAAAGGATAGTATACTTGCACTCCTTAAGCTGGTAGGTAAAAAGTAGGCAAACCGGAAACGGAAGTGTATCTCTGCGGCTAGAGTTTGGCAACAGCGCTCTCGACTGTGGCAGCCAACTTCTCAGTCCACACGTGACTGTCCTAACCGCCTCCAGATATCGCTGTTCTAAGCTGACGACTGTATAATTTTCGTATTAAAAAAAAGTATCACACAACTATGTTGCAGATTATTATTTTTTACCATATCATTCTTTTTCGTCTCATGTATTACAGCGTTTTTATGGTTTCAATTCTTTTTGTAAATTGTTTAACTGTACTTCATTTCCGACTGCATTTACATGTAGTGTGTTCGTATAAGACATCCGTCTCTCCCATTAGTTCAAAAATCAACGCAGCCAAACCCAGACAATAAGTATCGGCCGAACAACCCGCAGCTTTCGCCTCCTCAATTTTTACCTTACCATTTATGACCGTCGTACCCAGTTAACCAGTACACAAAAGTATCTCATACTGACACTTGATCACCGACTACCGTCGAAGCCCCGTCTACTAATCATTCAACAGAAAACCCACAATAGATTAAAACTTGTAACTAACTGGACATGGGGATTTCACCCTTCCACAATCCTCCACGCCTAAAAAACATTGATTCAACCCATCCTCTGCTACGCATATGTGTCATGGACTTCCACTCCTTCCTCATTTTATCATGCCCTACGGATCCACGAACGCCATGCACTCCACCAATCTTCCATATCTGCCTACCCTCCCCCATTCTCATATTCTACAGACGTATAACATTTCTTTCCCTACTCTTCCATCTTACACGTCTCAAAATATCCTACACTACCTGTAAACCCGACACTACTCATCCATAGTTTCTCCCCTGCTCACTGATCCTGGTACTTTGCCGCACTACTACCACCACATTCCAACACCACTACGCCTCCAGACCCTCTATGCCCTCTCTCAGCGAAACATTAATCACCTTCCCTTACCTGACCATGAAATCTGCCCTCATATACAAGATGAACATTAAAAAAACCGACAAAGTGCAGGGACAGATTCATGACGTGAAATGGAGGAGGAAAGCTGCTGTGAGTATGTGTCCAGGAATGGACGGTATGTGTACGACGAGAACAAATCGTCCTGGAACACACTACAGAGTTGCATCGCATCTACGTCACAACAGATGTTCAAAGTGTCCACCATAGGAGTGCAGGTGACAGGGGTAGTAGCGGCTGTCATATAGCATACACAAAATTTAGCGTACGATGTCTGCCTCAACGTTCTTCTGTCTCAGAGGACCCTTGGTCACACTAACGCCCAAAAAGGGGTTGAAATGTTGTGTGATGTGGTTGGTGCCTGTGAGGCTACTTGGTTTGTTACACCTATGTTGCCTCTCGACCATTTCCGTCTGCTTTGCAGTACACAAACACTATCTCGTCTGGTTCCCGACATAAAGACTAGGCCATTCTGCTGCTTACACTACGCTGCGTGAATCACACAGCTTGCAACACGCAAGGAATACATGTCGCGTGATCAGGGTAACTGTCATTCGTCACCTCCATCTACCGTGGCAACGATGCATTTCTGGACACATGTTTATGGGACCTTTTGCCCACCATTTCCGGTCAGGAATCCGTCCCTGCAGTTTTTCGGTTTTATTAATGTTCACCCTGTATACCTGTCCTACGATATCTAAAAGAAACCAACACACCTCCCTCTGTCATGACTCCCTCTCCACTCTTTCCACCCACAACCTATGGCCTGGTAAGAAACAGTGTCCCTCTTCGCCCTCTCATATCCCTCCTCCAAACATCCGACCACACAAGCACCGCTGGTCTGTGGCGCCTTGTCACGGTCCGAATGGCTCCCTCTGTCGGAGGTTCGAGTCCTCCCTCGGGCGTGGGTGTGTGTGTTTTCCTTAGCGTAAGTAGGTTTAAGTTAGACTAAACAGTGTGTAAGCTTAGGGAGCGATGCCCTCAGCAGTTTGGTCTCATAAAAGATCTTATCACCAATTTCCTCAGTGCTACATTCTCATGATATCTCTTTCCATAGCAGTCTGCCGCCACTCACCACTTCACTCGTCTGTCTCTGTCTTAATCAGTCAACACATCGGCTTTTATCGTTTAACATATGCGGTTGTCAATATATCTTTTATATTTTGTGAAACATCAATTTGCCATTTCATCTGTGCCAATATATTAATTAATCAACTATCTGTCTTTTTATTGTATCAAACATTCATTTTGTCAATCGCAATGTCCAATTTAATATATTTTAAAATTTTTCTCTCACATGGCTGAAGAGCTATGATTTGTATCTGTTGACTGCCCACCCCCTGCCCATATGGCGATGGGGATAAAATGACAATAAAGGAAAAAATACCATTAATTCGTAGAGCCAAGCGCCATCTTATAAAATCTGAACTCACTGTCATAATTTGTCCTCCTTGTTAACCACAATAAATTTAAAAATTCCCCCTGTCCGCCTCCGGCTGGTCAAGATATAATAAAATTTATGAAAATAATCCTCCAAGACACACATACATATGAACGTCACATTGTCTCCAACAAATTACCATTGCTGCCCACTGCGTTTTCCATCTCAAAACCTAAGCCACTTGCTCCAACACCAGCTTCACTTCGTTTTCACCCACCTAAACACCCTAGCCTGAAACCCCTCCAGTCCACACCTATTCAAACCACTCCCATCTCGTTATAGTGGCTCAACTGAATTACAACATAGTAATTCACAACATCCATTCAGTACCAATGATCAAAGCCCTGTTTATGCATACCCCGGCCCAGAACAAAATCCACTCCTTGCTTGTAAATATGACCTTCCCCCAACCGTATTACACCATCCAAATCCCTCACTACCTCCTACTTCGCACAGATAATGCCCTTCCACAGAGCAGAGGGTGAGTTGCCATTGGCCCCCAAAAGCATTTACTCTCTTTGTCTCAGTCCTTATACAATATTGCCGCCGTACACCTTACCGTTACCCTCTTCTTTAAAACCTTAAGTGATACCTGCACCACCATCTATATCCTACCTAATCACCCCGTCGCCTATGACCTCCTTATTAACATAGACCATACATTTGGCAGCCCTGTTATTGACGCCGAGCTTGAAACCCACAGCACATCCCTTGCAGAAATCCAGCGGTGATGGCAGTTTACCGACTCCCTCCGAGATGACCTTGTCCCCATCCTACAACACACCACGAGTAACACCAGTACAGATGTCGTTTTAGCTTCTCCCAACCTCCTTGTACGCCCCATTGCAGCACTCCTGCATCCAGCTTGAAGTGACCTCTTACTTGTTCACCTCACCATGCCTCAGACAAAACCTCCATCCTATTCTCCTCATCCCAGTCTCCACTCAAAGGTTGTCCTAGGCTACTCCCTCACCAACGAGTATGCCTACGTGAATTCATAGTAAACCAATTGGAGGCAACCCACTCACCTTCCAGCAATATTATGATATCCCTCACGCTACGTCCTTCCTGTAAAAGACCTTTCCAGACGCTATGCCTGCCCGCATTTGTACCAAGCCCATAATCCTCATCGCTGCTTAAGCCCTACTCCTCCTCCCAGAGTCCCATCGCTTGTACCACTGCGTCCTGCGGACTTCTGAATAGGATGTACTGACACGTCACGGTGAATGCAAAGACACATTAGAAATTTATTAATTCAGAAAAAGAAACGCCAGAACCAGTGTCAAACATGCACCCGACTCAATGCTACACTCTGCATTAGCTCTTTCAAGTATTGGAAAGCATTCCAATTTCTCACTACCCGCTCTTCCACAACAACCATCATGTACCTGACAACCTGAGAAAAGCTGATCACTTTGCACCCTATCTCTCCGACAATTTATTCATCCCTGATAACCCTCATTTTGATTACACCCTGTTCTCTACAATCCATGAACGCACAAATATCGCTATCCCATCCCTGGCTCCCGGTTTCCACTACATGGACAACATACCACAAACAGAATAAAATTACATTATATTGCACGCTATTAGGAAATGTGTGCTCAGCGACTGTGAAATGATTATAATCAGGGATGAACACAGCAGACAGTCGTTTACGTATCTGTATTATATTGCAGATCTAGCCGTACTGTAGCTAGAATCTTGCTAGATCTGCAGTAAAATACAAACTAAGATGCGGCTTTTCCAATGTTCACCTCTGATTATAATTTATTGCACAGAAAATTAAATACACAGCACACGATATGAAACAACTCCTTCAGTAAAAACGCAACACTTCCCCTAGTTCTGAACCTCATAGAACGCTCCTTCCTGACTAGTCATGCTTGCAACCCTTTTCATCAGTATTCTCATCACAGGTTAGAATACTGAATTATGGGAAAACTCCAGAATTCTAACTTTCCCCAAGCCTCACAAACCCCATACCGATAACTACTCTTACTACTCCATCTCCTCAACTCACTGTTTATCAAGGCCTTCCCAACACGTCCATCAACACCTGAACTAAAGTCATCTCCTTCCCGTTAACCAGTGGCGCTTCCATCCCAACTTATTCTCTGACGACCAACTATTGTACGTCACTCAGATCCTATACCACCAGCTCAACATCCGAAAATCCCCGAATTTTGTCTCCTTTGGACTGGGGAAAATTTACGACTGTTTATGGCGTTCTGGTCTCCTTTTCAAACTACAGACTTTTGCACTTCCAATTAACTATGTCCATTTTATTGCACCCTTCCCACGCAAATGCTAATCATCTGTAAGTATAACACTAAATGTCGCACCTTGAAACCTACTGCAAGTGTGCCTCAAGGCTCCGTCCTCTCTCCTCTATTTTACCTCACCCACATTGCTGACATACCCAAACCACCTGCGACAATCTGCCTCTTTCAGTATTCTGATGATAGCGCTTTCCTCACCCTCTACCCTACGCTCCTCAACCATAATAATCCCTCCAAGTTCACCTCACTCTCTTTACTTCCTGGTGTAACTAACGGCTGCTCAAGATCACCCCGTCCAAACCCCAGGCAATAATTATGGGATGAACTGTTCACAGCTGTGCGATAATTTAGACCAAATGAAAGCATTTGGCACAGGGTACAGTGGAGCACATAGTAAGTACTGTTTGTTGGTGTGTAACACACTTAAACAGTCTTTCAGAGGGTGGAACACGACATTCATTCTGTAGTTATAAATCGTAACGTCCAGCCTGGTAATACTGTGTTCTTTAGCCAAGGAAGATCCGGATGTTTCTGGTAGACCTGTGTCAGGGCGCTTGACAGAGTTAATAAGTTGGTTACCTATATTTTTGTCCACTCCTGGGTTTATGTTGTGATGTATGAATTTGTTATATAGTTGTATTCTACAATTTAAGCTCTTCCATGTTAAACCGTTTATTCTGGCTGTCTTATCATTGTTTACAGCCACACTGTTGTTTCTCTAGCAGTCTTCGTGCAGATAAAAATCGTGGTTTGATGTTATGTAGTCACACATATCCACCGAGTTAAAAAACTCTTGCCTTATACCCAAGCCTGTAAGATAGTAGTCGTCTGCTTGAAGCTCTTGCAATACTGAAGGCAACTGGTGCATTAGAAAATCCATTTTAACACTGGCCGCATCCACTTTATGTGGTATTTCCACAGGATTTTTATATTTCCTGGAAATGGTTTCCAGTGCTCCGTTACCAACTTTTCCGATACTTCTTTTGCTGCCATGTAGTCGATCCCCTATAGGAGAAATGGTAACTGTGTCTTGACACCATGTCTGACATGAGAAACGTAGAGAATGAGCCTTGTAGATGATTCTTAAATTCATTGCAAACATCCTTCCTTAACATTAAAGACCACCAATTAGCCAATTGTTCTCGATTTTCCACGTGATCACATATTTTAGCCACCATAATGTTCTCACAAAACAATTCTGTAATAGCTGTCAGGACATTTTACTTCTTCTTGCTAAGGAGCGTACTAGTTTCGATGTCTTTTATGTTACTAACATCAGTGATAAGCTCTTCCAGGTTCTCCAATAATAACTGCACACCAAAACGTTAGTCTGATCTTCCTCACTAATAGCTGAGAACGTTTTAGCCTATTGGAGCAAGATATGTAAACTCTTTCCACTACCACAGAGTACTGAACAGTTATCAATCCCCTTATATACTCTAAAGACATAAGATTTTGGCACTTTGGTCACATCATCATGTCGTCACTTCCAGTTTAGAAGGCTGTTGTGTGCTGTCGATAAGGCGAAACTTAGAGAATATTTTCCGTACATTTCCTAGTGATGTTTTAATTAAGGTACAGACTCTAACTTACCAGCTATAGACTGGGAGACTCAAGTGATTAGGACGGGTAGTAGGGGCAGAGAATAATGTGAAATAGTTATCAGTGCCTTAACCAATAATTACGTTCAGCAGTTAATCAGAGAACTGACTCATGAAGATAACATCTTAGACTTGCTGGCGACAAACAGACCTAAACCTTTCGACTCAGTGTGGATAGAACAGGGAATCAGACCACAACGCCATTACAGCATCACTGCATACGGCGGTAAATAGAAATACAAACTGAGGCAGGTAGATCTTTCTGTTTGGCAGGAATGACAAGAAACCGATTTCACATTACCTAAGGGGACATTACAAAAATTTTCATCTGCAGTCTGACAAGATTGGGAATCAATGGACTAAACTCAGGAAGGAACAGACACCATACGGAATCCGCAGCTGTGATACATTATATGCAAATTGAAGGTGAAAGGGGGTGACAGGAAAGGGAAGAGAAGGTGTTAGTGATGTCAGCTGCATCGGGACATTATGCGGAATTAGCGGCGACGAGTGAAAATGTGTAGCGGACTGAGATTCGAACCAGGGATCACCCATTCTCGGTGGGAATGTGGGTTGGCTGTGAGGCGATAGTCCGCGCAGCTGCGATAACGCTGTGTCTCGGATGGCGCAGCGGTCAAAGCACCTGCCCAGTAACGGCAAATCCCGGGTTCGGTACACATTGGCACTCGTCGCCGCTGATTCCGCGTAATGTACCAATGCAGTTGACGTCAGTAATCCGTTCCCCTTCCTTTCCTTCCCCCCCCCCCCCCCCCCCCCCGACAACCTTCCGCTTACATGAAAAATTATGGGGAACTGAGAAAATCCACCGTGGTTCGAAAACCAGCTTGGGAAGTTGCTACGAAAGCAAAGAGAGCTACACTTCAGATTTAAACGCAAACAAAGCCTAACAAACAGACAGAAGCTAAACGAAGCCAAAATTAGCGTAAGGAGGCTATGTGTGAAGATATCAACGAATACGGAAGTAAAGCTCCAAAGAAGTTCTGGTATTATGTTACATCAGTAAACGGATCGAAGTCATCTGTCCAAACACTCTGTGACCGTATTGGCACTAAGACAGAGAATGACACAGCAAAGGCCGAAATATTAAACGTCTTTTTCCAAAACTGTTTCACAGAGGAAGATCACACTATAATTCCTCCTTTAAATCGTCAAACGAATGACAAAATGATACCTTTCGAAATAAATGTTCTTATGTCCATCCTCGTAGTAGACGGTTACAGGGACTTTGGCTGTTTAGTATGACATGAAAAGTGAAACGCCGGCAGCCGTCTGTTTTGAATTTAATTTATTTATACAACCAGTTTCGCTGTTCCAAAATACCATCCTCACGCCTCTTGATCAACGTAAATTGGGAGGAATCCAATTGCGTGTGCAGTCATAACGGGAGACAATATTAAAAACTGGTGCCTGCAGATCTCTGGTTTACACTAAGCTATCACATTATCACATAACCGAATATAAACTTGCAACATAAAAATATACTAAACAAAATTAAGTGTTTCACGAATAGTATTGCCAAAATCAAGTTATTTTCGACATTTATTTGAAACCTTTTCAGCTTTATCCAACCGGTAAATTATTTTGCAAGCAAACAATATCTTTAACCGTATCTCTTACGGAAATATGACAGTTTTTCATTACATTAATGACGCAAAGGTGTATTTTATTGTTCGGACCAGGATCCTACCGCAGGTAACACGACTTGGGTCAATAATAATCTTACTACATGTATAAATTACATTTTTCCTCTACATTTATAAAAGAACACAAAATTAATTCCAGAACATGAGTTTTTATAACACTAAAGAAAACAGTACTTTGTCTGGAGGCCACGTACGCAAGTACTCCGGAACATAGCACTATCATTTATATGTCACGCGCATTGCTCTTTTTCAAAAATGACTCTGAGCTCTATGGGACTTAACATCTGAGGTCATCAGTCCCCTAGAACTTAGAACTACTTACACCTGACTAACCTAAGGACATCACACACATCCACGCCCGAGGCAGGATTCGAACCTGCGACCGTAGAGGTCGCGCGGTTCCAGACTGAAGCGCCTAGAACCGCTCGGCCAAGGCGGCCGGCGCTCTTTCTCAAATTACCAACTGCCGTGGAGCACTATATTATCACATAGGGACTTACCTCTAGCATTTCCTATCATATCGTTACAGTTCTATCACCCCTACACTTGGATCAGTAAACTTTACAGGGTGTTTCGACACTATTAGTTCAAATTAATGCTTGAAGTAGAGAACATCAGAACATATATATTAGTTGTGGTACATATGATCCTTGACGGTAATTTCTGATGCTAGGGACGGTTTACGCAGAAAGTAGTTTAGCGTGATAATTACAACAGTGGCATTTACGGGAACTGCTGGAATGTGTGACCATTGGTCAATAAGTACGCTGCACATCGTCGGACCATTGACTGTCGTATCCTTCCGAAGATTCCTGTCATGTCCGCAACGGTACCAGCAGCGACGGAAAACCTACCGGCAAGTTCTTCTTCTGTTTCCACAACACTTTCGGATGCCAGCTGTTTCATTTGACCCCAAAGAAAGAAATCCAGACCTGTAAGCTTACGTGACCTGGCCGGCCAGTCCACAGGCCCACCTAGGTCGATCCATCGATTCCCCAAGATGGCTCTCAGATGATTCCTTACAGCAATGCTGAAACGTGGTGGCGCCCCATCGTGCTGAAAGTACATCTCTTGTCTAAGATTCAGAGGCAGATCTTACAGTAGTTCTGGCAACAAATACTCCACGAAGATGCAATATATGTCATAAGACGTTGATGATTGCGAATGAATTGGTGTGTTTACAGGCAGAACTCAAAACCAACCGTACTTAAACAGAGCAGCTTCCATTGTCAGTAGACATTCCCAGGCAGCGACACCGACGCAACATCTTACGTCAGCACCAGTAACAATTACAAGTTTCCGGGGAGGGGGGGGGGGGGGGCGAACGGTTCTAGGCGCTACAGTCTGGACCGCTACGGTCGCAGGTTCGAATCCTGCCTCGGGCATGGATGTGTGTGATGTCCTTAGGTTAGTTAGGTTTAAGTAGTTCTAAGTGACTGATGACGTCAGAAGTTAAGTCCCATAGTGCTCAGGGCCATTTGAACCATTTGAAATACAAGTTGAACTCAGAAGCCATATGTTCCTTGTCGAAATATACTTGTTTTGTTGTTCTCTGCCTCCTGCATGAATTTGAACTAATAGTAGCGGAAAACCCTGTATACTTTTTAATAGTATGTTATATACATACAAAATGTCCATAATCGGTAAAAAATCATAAATAAACAGGAATAGTACCAAACTATACGTGGGGTATATGTGAAACATCAATTAGCAACAACTGAAAATTACTAATGACATAAAGTGTTGTAATTACAACTAGAATTACTAAACCCGCAAACTATGATTCATTTCCTGGGTAGGAAGTTCGCTTGTCATCCACGTCTTGTAACTTCTCAACAACAGTGAATGTTCCTGTTTTGAGTGCTGCGCTGACAGAATAGGGTTTTGATACAGTGCGATGCAGCAGTTTATTCGCGCAGCAATCTCCACTAATTTTTGTGCCCCGTGGAGCATAAATCTTTGTGCAGCGCTACTCGCCTGGTGTAGACTGCCCTTCCAGCGACAAATTATGGAAAGCAGACCCGCAGCAAGAAGTACTGAATACCACAGACCGCTCCCTGGTTCCGCTGTTTGAAGCTCAGCTGGTGATATACTCTAACGAAGAAACTGTAGACACAAAGTATCTGCATCCAAGTCGAGATTCTTAGGAAAACAATATTCCACCTGTGTCATTACTACTAGTACACCTTAACGTTCTGTCACACTAACAGTCCTCAGTTTCATACTAAGTGCATTGCTAGTGTTATGCTGTAATGGGTTAATATCCCTGTAAATTTATGAAATGAGTCTAGCAAACAGTAGTCACAAGCAAAAAAATAGATTCTGTCTTCCTAGACTTCCGAAAGACTTTCAACATTGTAATCAGCTGGTCGACTGGTAACCAAGATATAGTCACACAGAGTGGCTTCACTGTTACCTGACTGGCTCGAGGAACTTTTGATTCAAGAAATCGGAACGCTACACCGAAATACCAGTTTTCAAGACAAATGGACGTAGAGGAGACTGAGATAGTGGAGGTTACTCTACCTTTTCTTATAAATAAGAAAAATTAACTTGATAATACCACTTCATATTAATAGATAAATCATGAACTTACTCAGATGAATTTAGAATAAAATGTTTGGTTACTTTACGAGTATTTTTGATACAAACTCATAAATTTGACTGGCAGAACAATGATGTGGGGAAAATGGCAAAAGCTAGTTAAACCCACTTAGTAATGTTAAATTTAATCACTTACGTAAATCTTTTTAAAGAAAATTAGGTCAATGAATTGTATTTATTTAAAAATTGTAGGCTACGATATCGTTATTATTAAAAATTTAAATTAGTTTATGTAGCGTAAGAAAAAGTGACATAATAAAAGTCAGCTTTTTAGTTTCGTATATTCTTCGTCACATTTTTAGCTACCAGGACTGTCCCATCTGCTTGGTGAGCTCATGTTTCACTAAACGTGCACCGCCACCCGAGTTATCCATCTATTCCGAGCTCTTCACAATAAAGATAAACGTCTTCTTTTTCTCCTAAACCGTCATTTCGGATTCATCTTTAATCTGATTGGGACTGTAGACTAGTTGAGGAGATCTGGCCGGTATTTGTATAATTTACCATATTTGCATTGTTAAATCTAGATGACGTCTTCACAGAAACTTCAGTTATAACTAAGGGCAACTGATGTTTAGAATGTCGTCTCCGCTTAAAATGTCTTTATCTTTTTGGACTGAGGTCTCGGATCTCAATTATTTCAAATTCCTTAGCACCATATACTTAGAAATAAATGTTCCTCTTGATTAGGCCCTGTAAAATATCTGAGCTGCATCAGTGGAACTATTTTTACTGCGTTTTCAGATTTTGAGCAATGTTCACATACTCTGAAATACACTGTCTTTAGTCTTTGCAATCCTTCTTTATAGAATCTACCTCATAAACAGAATGACGGACAGCAGCAACTGTGCTCATTGCCACTTAGCTTTATCAGTTGCTCTAATACGATTTCTAAGTATCTGGAACAGATTAACTGACCGTTTTACCCCCACAGCTTGCGATATTTTGCAACATTCCTGCAAACTAATGAAATGACCTGCATTTGAAAACAAATACAGGATATCCCAGGAGGAATGGTTAATATTCAGAGAAACGAAAGAGACGTTCATTTGATGCACAAAACCTCTGTTCAGAAAGATTTCCGAGATAGAACCTATGTAAGGTTCATTTGTTTCTGCCCCAGTGGCGGACACGTACGTATCTTACCCAACCAACCTAACCACGTTTCATTGGAGCCCAATCACTTTGCTCGGGATGTCCTTCTGCCATAGAATTAGCCAGTTGAACACACAGTTGTCCATCATGTGTAGCTAATGAAGTGGTGCGAGGGACTGAAAGTATATCAGAGAGCAGCATCGGCTAACTGTCCTTGTACGAGCGCTGGCTAAAACGCCACACACTACACTTACGAAGTATATGCAGATAGGGCGTTTGTTTACGGCTTCTGAGATGGTAGTGCCCTGCTGCTGTCGAAGAATATCGTCGGAGCTTTCCGACACGGCGAGTATCTGGTAGTACAGTGTTTACCAGAGTTCTCAGCACACTGCGTGAAATAGTTACTCTTGCAGTTTCCCATTCTTCTGCTGAACTTGTAGTTCAGTAATCTGTACAGGAACAACAACACTTTGTCGAAATGGTGAAGTGCCGTCCTGCAACCAGCACACGGCGACTTTCGGCACGTATCAGTGTCCTGCGAATGCGTGTATGACCAACACAAACACATACAGCGTGTTCACAATCTTCACATTGGCGACAATGCCACACGACATGAATTCTGTCATTGATTAAACGAAAATTTTCATTTGCTTCCATTAACACTATTCACTGATGAAGCCAAGTTTACACTTAACGGAATCAACAAGACACGTAATAATAATCGATGGACGCAGGAAAATCCACATGCTGCAGTGTAAACAAATTTCCAAGTTCGATTTTCGATCAAAGTTTGGTTCAGAATGATCGGTAATGCATTGATACGTCCAGTCATTTTAGAAGAGCGATTGACAGGAGAGAATTACTTGCATCTTTTGGAAAATTCGTTTGTTGAACACTCTGAGGACGTTCCTTTCGTCACGCGGGCTGCAAGTAACATCCAGCATGACGGAGACCCTCCACATTTTACCAGACGTGAGAGGGAACATCTCAATCGTAGTCACTGGGTTGGTCGAGCCGATATAGTTTAAAGGTCACCAAGATCGCCAGACCTTACCGTATTAAATTTTTATTTACGTGATTAGATGAAGTCTTGATGTAAAAAGAAAGGTGAGTACGTGACATGAACTGCTTAGTCACATTATTGACGCTGATGCCCTCATTAGGGAATGTGCAGATGGACTCGGACAAGCAACGCATCATGTTACCCCAAGAATGCACAAACACAATGAAGTTGATGGTAGTATATTCGAATAATTAGCCTACGTGAACTGTACAACGGCTGTAATGTGACGTGTTAGATAATGCTTACATGTGAACATGTTAAATATGCATGGCTTTCAATGGATACTTCGTAAAACACATGTTGTAATGTTTGCTGACTGTTGTACATGTGTAAACCTGAGACTGCATTGAATAATACAGAAAATGAACATATAATTGGTTCTCTCTCGGAAACCATTCGGAATAGGCCATACATCAATATGAAGTTCTTTGCTTCAAATGGTCGTTCCTCTCACATCCCTGAATATTAACCATTCTTCCTGGGACACCCTTTGTAATACTGATTAGTGTCCTTTTCCAGTTCAGTTCACGCTGGATGGAACTATTATCTGGGTAAAAGCATACCTCTTACGTTGGTGCAAGAGTTGTAATATCTTAGTGAAAACTCTCAGACTACAATGTTACTGTAAAACTACAGACGCACTGAAAATATGGCACCATCAGCACTATTAGTTCCCCGATGGCCACTAGGTAATAGCAATTGTCACAGTGCTTCAACCACCTACCATTAATAGTCGACCGTAATTGTGCTATTCTCCCTGGCCGTTAAAATTCTCAGTCGCACTAGTGATTTAACAGATAGTGTCAGCTGCGTTTCATATTGCTCGCTGAAAATACTGCTCGCTACAGAAAAATAGTGTCGCTGCAGAAAGCAAAGTAAATATAGAACAACTTCAGTCAGGCTATAGCTGCCTCCTGGTACACACCTGGAGAGCGACAGGTTACGCATTTATCTTTTTCTGTTTTCTTAGCAGTATATTTCTTAAACTTCGTGCGTGTTTCTCTTTTTAAGAGGTTTAATCTCGCTTTTTGTTACTTTAAATGTTAATTCAGGCAGTTTTTAGCGCACAGGTAGCTGAGTACTTGTGGAGTACCCATGGGGATTTTTTGGGATAGGCGGTATAGTTCGAGACACTTTGATGAGCATTCGTCAGACGACACGCAGATCGCAAAATCAGCAGACATTAGTGGTAAAAACTCTAAGACTTCCGAAGTTTTATCATTAAATTGAAGCAGTATTCGTAACAAATTTCCAGATTTTGCTGCCCTCCAGGAAATTCCTCGCGATCTGATTATTATCGGGGCCGAGAGCTGGCTGAAGCCCGTTGTAGAAAGCTCTGAGATATTTGGCGATTCATGGAACGTATATCGGAAAGAGAGATTATGCGCTATAGGAGGGGGAGTGGTTATTGCAGTTACAAAAATATTTTCTCTATTGAGGGAGTTTGAGTGTAACAGTGAAGTTATCTTTGTCGCGTATAACAGGTCCAGGTGAAACAAATCAGACACCCGATTCCGCTGAGACAGTTTTAGATTCAGTCAAAGAAAGTTTACATGCGGTTGAGCGGAAATACCCAGATCATGCGATATTAGTTGGAGGCAACTTCAACCTACCGTGTATAAGCTGGGACGTGTATGGTACAGACACACAGTCTTGCGAAGAAGTTTTGAACACCATTACCGGAAACTGTCTTGAGCAGCTAGTTCGACAGCTCAAACCCAATGGAAATATTTTAGACCTTTTGGATACAAACAGGCCTGACCTTATCGACAAAGTCAGTAAAGAGGCTGGTATTAATGACCATGATGTTATCATAGACACTATGATTACTAAAGTTAATGAATCAATCAAGGAGGTTAAAAGAGTATTTATGCTAGAAAAAGCAGATAAGCAATTGTCAGCACCCCACTTAGACAATGAATCCTGTATCAGAGACGCAGAGGAATTGTGGGCAAAGACCAACCGGGTTGTAAATCTGCTCCGGGGAAGGGTTGCAGAGTAAGTCGAGAAAGGACGAAAAAATTCCACCGCGGTTTAACAATGAAATTCAGCAAATGCTGAGTGAAAAATTCCTATGGTATTCTCGGTTCAAAAGAGAACACGCAAATAACGACAGGCAAAAGTTGATAGGTATTCGTGCGTCTGTAAAAAGATAGATGCGTGAAGCATAAAACTACCACCGTCGTACCTTTACGAAAGATCTTGTCCTACGTAAAATCACTAATTAGGTCTAAGGCTTTCTACATCTACATCTACATGGTTACTCTGCAATTCACACTTAAGTGCCTGGCAGAGGGTTCATCGAACCATTTTCATACTACTTCTCTACCATTCCACCCTCGAATGGCGCGTGGGAAAAAGGAACACCTAAATGTTTCCGTTCGAGCTCTTATTTCTCTTATTTTATTATGATGATCACTTCTCCCTACTTAGGTGGGTGTCAACAAAATATTTACGCATTCGGAAGAGAAAGTTGATGATTGACATTTCGTAAATAGATCCAGCCGCAAAGAAAACCGCCTTTGTTTCAGTGACAGCCACCCTAACTCGCATATCATGTCAGTGACACTTCCACCCCTATTGCGCATTAACACGAAACGAACTGCCCTTCTTTGCACTTCTTCGATGTCCTCCGTCAATCCTACCTGGTAAGAATCCCATACCACGCAGCAGTATTCCAGCGGAGTACGGACAAGTGTAATGTAGGCTGTCTCTTTAGTGGGTTTGTCGCATCTTCTAAGAGTTCTGCCAACAAAGCGCAGTCTTGTTCCACCTTCCCCACAATAATATCTATGTGGTCTTCCCAATTTAAGTTGCTCGTAATTGTAATTCCTAGGTATTTAGTCGGATTGACAGCCCTTAGATTTGTGCGATTTATCGTATACCCAAAATTTATCAGATTTCTTTTAGTACCCATGTGGATGACATCGCACTTTTCTTTGTTTAGTGCTAATTGCCACTTTTCGCACCATACAGAAATTCTCTCTAGATCATTTTGTAATTGGAATTGATTGTATGATGATTTTACTACACGGTAAATTATAGCGTCATCTGCAAACAATATAAGGGGGTTGCTCAGATTATCACCTAGATCATTTATATAAATCAGGAACAGCAGAGGGCCTATGACACTACCTTGCGGAACGCCAGATATCACTTCTGTTCTACTAAATGATTTGCCATCTATCACTACGAACTGTGACTTCTCTGAGAGTAAATCACTAATCCAGTCACACAACTGAGACGATACTCCATATTCACGCAATTTGTTTAATAGTCGCTTGTGAGGAACGGTATCAGGAGCCTTCTGGAAATCTAGGAATATGGAATCGATCTGAGATCCCTTGTCGTGGGAATAAAGAGCTAGCTGTGTTGCACAAGAACGATATTTTCTGAATCCGTGTTGGTTATGTATCAATATAGCCGGCCGCGGTGGTCTCGCGGTTCTAGGCGCGCAGCCCGGAACCGCGCGACTGCTACGGTCGCAGGTTCGAATCCTGCCTCGGGCATGGATGTGTGTGATGTCCTTAGGTTAGTTAGGTTTAAGTAGTTCTAAGTTCTAGGGAACTGCTGACCACAGCTGTTAAGTCCCATAGTGCTCAGAACCATTTGAACCATTTTTTATGTATCAATAAGTCATTATGTGCAAAGTGATTCATAATGTTCGGTACAGTATATGCTCCTAATTCCTACTGCAAATTGAGGTCAGTGATATGGGTCTTTAATTCAATGGGTTACTCCTATTTCCTTTCTCGAATATTGGTGTGACCTGTGCTACATTCCAGTCTTTAGGAACAGACCTTTCGTTAAGTGAGCGGTTGTATATGATTGCCAAGAAAGGCGCTATTGTGTCTGCATACTCTGGGAGAAACCTGAGTGGTATACCATCTGGACCGGAAGACGTGCCTTTATTAACTGATCTGAGTTGTTTCGCAACACTTTCGAGTTGTGGAATATTTACTTCGTCTTTTTTCGTGAAGAAATTACGGAAAACTGTATTTAGTTAAGTCCGCTTTAGTGGCACCATCATCGGTAACATATCCACCGCTATCGCGCAGTGACGGTATTGACTGTTTTTTTGCCACTGGTGTACTTTACATACGACCAGAATCTCTTTGGGTTTCCCACCATATTTTGAGACAATATTTCATTTTGGAAACTATTAAAAGCATCTGGCATTGCTTCCGCACTAAATTTCGAGCTTCCGTGAAAGTTAGCCAGTCTTGGGGATTTTGCTTTCTTCTGAATTTGGCATGCTTTTTTCATTGCTTCTGCAACAGTGTTCTGACGTGTTTTGTGTACCATGGTGGATCAGTCCCGTCTCTTAATAACTTATGCAGTATGAATCTATCTATTGTTGTGGATCCTGTATCTTTGAATTTGAGCCATATCTGGTCTACACTTACATAATTAGCTTGGAAGGAATGGAGAATCTCTCTTAGGAAGGCATCAAGCGAATTTTTATCTGCTGTTTTAAACAGATATATTTTGCATTTATTTTTAGTGGTTTTGGTTGATATGGCTTTGAGCCTCGCTACAATGACCTTGATTGTAATTGTATGTGTGGAGTACTTATTCGTAATGAGATTCAAGTTTTCAGCTATTATACCATATGAGTCGGGGGGTCGGTAGAAGGAGCCAATTATTATTACGGTACAGCTGTTGAGTATAACCTCTACCCATAGTAATTCACAGGAACTATGTATTTCAACTTCACTACAAGATAAACTACCGCCAACAGACACAAACACACCACCACCTACTTTATTTAATCTATCCTTTCTGAACACAGTTTGCACCTTTGTAAAAATTTCGGCAGCATTTATCTCCAGCTTTAGCCAGCTTTCTGTTCCTATAACAATTTCGACTTCAGTGCTTTCTGTCAGCGCTTGAAGCTCTGGTACTTTTCCAACCACGTTAAGCAGCAAAAGGAAAGCTGAAGTTTTAAATTTCGTGATTAAGAAAGGGTTCACGGAGCAGAATCGTTTGACCGTTGTATAGGTCTAAGGTAACGGTTATCGCCACATAGTCAGTTCGGATTCAGATAATATCATTCTTGTAAAATACATCTAGCTCTTTATTCACACGAAGTAATGAGTGCTTTGGAAAGGGAATCTCAAATTGATTCCATATTTCTAGATTTCCAGAAAGCTTTTATTACCTTTCCTCATAAGAGACTTATAATCAAATTTCATTGCTATTGAGTATCGTGTCTGCTTTGCGACTGGATTCGTGATTTCCATATGTCACTGTACATAGTAATCGACAGAAATTCATCGAACAAAACAGAAGTGGTACCTGGCGTTCCCCAAGGAAGTGTCATAGGCCCTCTGCTCTTTCTGATCTACATAAACGATATAGGAGAAAATCTGAGGAGCCCTCATAAGACTGTTTGCATATGATGCTGTCGCTTACCATTTAGTAAATACATCGGAAGATCAAAACCAACGAAATTTGGAAATTTGTGGTAAGCTCCTATGGGATCAAACTGGTGATGTCATCGGCTCGTAGGCTTACACACTACTTAATCTAACTTAAACTAATTTACGCTGAGGACGAGACACACCCATGCCCGAGGGAGGACTCAGACCTCCGACAGGGGCCGGCGCGCAAACCGTGGCAAGGCGCGTCAGACCGCGCGGCTTGGAAAATGATTTAGACAAGATATTTGTATCGCGCGAGAAGTAACAGTTGCTCCTAAATAACGAAAAGAGTCACGCGATCGACATGAGTGCTAAAAGGAACCCGTTAAATTTCAGTTACCAGATAAATCACACAAATTTAAAAGCTGTGAATTCAACTAAGTACTTAGGGATTCCAATTACGAATCACTAACTTTGGAACGAATGCATTGATAATATTGTGGTTAAAGTGAAACAAAGACTGAGATTTATTGGTAAAACACTTAGAAGGAACGACAGGTCAGCTAAAGAGATTGCCTACACCATGCTTGTCTGTCATTTTCTGGACCATTGCTGCGCGATGTTGTATCTGCATCAGATAGGGCAGAAGTTCTGAGGAGAGAAGTTCGTTTTGTGTTGTCGTTAAATAGAGGGGAGAGTGTGCCACGTGTATGATAAGTTAATTGGTGTGGCAATCATTAAAAGGAAGGTATTTTTCGTTGTGGCAGAATCTTCTCATGAAATTTCAATCACAAACATTCTCCGCCGTGTGCGAAAACGTTTTTTTTCGCATCCACCTACATAAGGAGAAATAAACATTGTCATAAAATGTGATAAATTAGGCCTCGGACGGAAAGATTTAAGCATTAGTCTTTCCCGAACGCTGGTCGAGAGTGGAACAGTCGAGAAACAGCTTGAAGGTGCCTCTGTCAGGCCGTTAATTGTGAATTATAGAATAGCCTTTTAGACGTAGATGTAATTATATCTGGAACAACACAAAAATACAATAACCATTACAATTAAACTTACACTCATATGTGGCAATGGTGTAGGTTTGGACCCTTTTTTCTCATTCCCTTTCGATTTCTCCCTTATCTATGAACTTGTCTATTTCTTTTAACCTCTTACCAGCTATCCTTAAGTCATCTAGATTTAAGGTGACATGTTTCACCGGTAAATCTAATCGTATCTCTGAGGTATTGATGAAACAGAATCAGTCTGTCGTAAATAAAGATTACTTATTATAAGCAGCCATGTCGTGTATCTACACTAATAATCATATCTTTACCAGACATATTATGCTGCTGGTCCTAAAGAAGAAAAATTGTTAACGGCATCGATATATCTCTTATAATATGTAACATCTGCATCGTACAATGTTAAAAAAATATTTTGCTAATTTCTCCTACAAAATTAAGAATTCCTGTTTTCTCTCTCCAAACATCATTAACTGGTGTATTAGGGACTTCGTTTATTCCAACCATTGTACATTGCTTGTGTCACGATTACTCAACATATTATATTCTGTTTCGCTAGTATTTATGCGCTATAGTCTATTACACTATTAACTCGCCAGGTTAGCCGAGCGCGCCTCATAACTGCACTCCGGTAGGCGCGCCGGCCCCGGGTCGAATCCGCCCGGTGGATTAACGACCAGGGCCGGTGTGCCGGCCAGACTGCATATGGTTTTTAGACGGTTTTCCACACATCCCCCTAGGTGAATGCCGGGCTGGTCCCCACGTCCCGCCTTATTTACACGGCTCGCAGACTTCTGAACACTTTCGCACTATTCCATGGATTACACTAGTCGCAGACAGTTGGAGTACACTAATTCCTTCCCGGGGGGTCTGGGGTGGCGGCAGGAAGGGCATCCGGCCACCCCTTCAACTAACGTTGCCACATCCGAATAATCATGCCGACCCTGCGTATCCGCGGGAAAAACGGCACAAGCAAAAGAAAGAAAGAAAGTAGAAAAGTCTATTACACTATTGCACGGCCTTGTGTCCCACTCTTAGTACTCCGTGAAAGTTCATCTAGTGTTTTCAGATTTACGTATGTTACTAACTTCCAAGCTGTACTAGTAACTCTGACTACCCATTGATGATGGTGACATAGTTCTGGTGATGCCTTTATTGTGTGAATTTCCACCATTTCGTCTATTGCTCTGTGCACTAGAGAATCGAATGCCAGTCACCTGCAGGTGACAATCCAAAAACAAGTTATCGCTGGCCCTGACGCCATGGTGAGTTTGTACTCTGCAAGCGAAATTCTGATCGTAGTTCCCTTAAAAAATTTAAAAAATTTTATAACTCTGTCTCGATATTTTGGTTTCAGTCTATTGGCATAAACCTTTAACTGTCGTCTATTACTAATTTTTTTATTATTTTATTATATAATTCTGCCCTTACAGATTCATAATGTCCTCTGAATTGGGAAACCAGCTTTTTTGATCTTCTTCTCTTTACTGCCTCATCATGCAATAATACTGCTGTAAACCCATGGTTCTGGGGTCGTGTTGCGAACAAGAAGCCGAGCAGTGAGTGTGGGTGAGTGGTCCGATTATTTTGTATTGTGATGTATTTATTCTGAGTTGATGCCGTTAGGGAAAGTTAGGAAAGGCAATATCTCTGCCGCGCTGAGTGGCCGCACGGTTAGAGGCGCCATGTCACTGATTGCGCCGTCTCTCCCGGCGGAGGTTCGAGTTCTCCCTCGGACATGGGTGTGCGTGTTGTTCTTAGCACAAATTAGTTTAAGTAGTGTGTAAGTCTAGGGAACGATGACCTCAGCAGTTTGGTCCCATAGGAATTCACACACATTTGAAAATTTGAACAATATCGCTGGCAGAGAGTAAAGATTTGTGTAGGAGCGCGGTTGCGACGTCACAGCAGAGCTCGCAGGAGACTTCCTCTGTTGTGAGACGTAAGAGTGAACGCATGCAAGTGATGTACTCTCTGGGGCCTATGTGAGGCACAGTTGTTATTAACGAGGCACCAAGAGCACTAAGAGTTTAACAGGCTCCAATAACATCTAGATCCTACGTCATAACTGCTCATTGCGTATTAACGTGTGCCCGAAATGGTACAGGGACCAATTGGAGCACTCTAGACGACAACGGCTTAACATTTTCAACGAACTGTAAGATTGCTTTAGAAACTTTGTGAGGCGTTATCCAGTGACATTCTCCGTGAATTTTATTTCAATAATAAGTGTTGCACATAAAAATTGTAGTACCTGATCTTATCATTATCATCAATCATTCTCACCTCTTTGGGGTGCCATTCCTTTCCAGTTACTGAATTCCCAAGTGGTGTTGTTTAAATAGCTAAGGAAATGTGATGAAAGACTATCGTTGCAGGTTTGTTTGCTTATTAAAAGGATAACTGAAAGTAATTAGTAATGAAACGTCAGTAAGTTTACCGTGTCGTTCAGTAGTATTCACAGATAATGTCATTCTTGCTAAGTGAGTGAATAAAACTAAAGAAAAGTAAATTAAAATTAAAGCAATTATGGCAATTTCAGTTCAAAGAAAAGAATAAATTAAGTTCACATATTTCATTTTTGTGTCTATTGTAAGAATACTATTATGTACTAGCTTGGTTCGTATTTTGGCGTTGGCAATCTGTTGAAAGCCAACAGTTGATTATTTCATCCAGTAAATTTTCGTACTAATTACAATCTATGCAAAGTACGTAGGTTGACATGTCCAAGAATCTAGTGGACGTAAATTACTGTCGAAACGAAAGAGCTACCGCCAGTCAGTCATTTACTTCTCGATTATGAGTTCAAATGCCATTTTCCAAATTAGAATATCTGAGTATAGACTATATAAAACAATTTTTTCATTGATTCATTATTGTTTCGTAAATTATTGTGTTGTCAGAAACGTGTGTCCAGCTTGTGTTGCCACACGTACAAAGAATGGTTGGAAGGGCTCGGAGCACTATGGGACTTAACATCTGAGGTCATCAGTCCCCTAGAACTTAGAACTACTTGAACCTAACTAACGTAAGAACATCACACACATCCATACCCGAGGCACAATTCGATCCTGCGACCGTAGTGGTCGCGCGGTTCCAGACTGAATCGCCTAGAACCGCTCGGCCACACTGGCCGGTCACACGTACAGCCAAACGGTTACGTATTCATTATTGTCAGCATTATTTATCACATATTGTACAAACAGGCTCCACTTTGGCTGGAAAAAGTATTAACTAATATCTGTGTTGTTGCAAATAGATTTGTTGCTGACTCTTTTGAGTCATGTGGTACTCCTTTTCATTTCGTGTTTCTCGTGAGTGATGGCACTGATTAAGTATTAAACCAAACCAGACCTTACACAGAAAATTAGAGCAAAGAAATGTTAACGCCACTGATGCAATACCCTATCTTAATACAAATTCCTCTATAGCTTTTCCTGTCACTGTATCGGTGTCTTGCGTTTCTTTTTTGAATACGTAACATCTAGGAATCTGACAGTTCTTTGCCTTATGTGCATGCCTATGACATTTTCTCACAGATTATGATCTTGGTACACTTCGCATCTGTATGACCCGATTCATAACAGTGATAACAAAAATCATTGAATTTTCTACCATTGTCGGCATCGCTTATTTAGGCATTCTTTCAGCACTAATCATAGTACTAGCTATCTTCCCAGATTTCGCGTAGTTGTAACGCTTTGCATCTCATGTCTGTTTATTATTATCCAGCCAGCGTGTTAGGGTAGGAACCTGTTTATTGCGTATCATAGACATTATTGCACTTTCTTCTGTAGTGCTACCTCAAATGCGTCACTTAGAGCAATGCCCTCACATCTGCTATACACATTGGTCTCTATGCAATCATTTGTAAATCACTAAACGAACCATGCATGTCCATGACCATAAATCAATTCCACCGTGCCTTTCAACTGGACTTTTTCCGTTACCCAAGTTACGGCTACCCTGAACGCTTTAGATAGCTCATCTATCCTATTTCTTCACGAGTCTACTGATTCTCCCAAATGTTGTCTGGCTTAACATTCTATACATATAAAAGTCAATCCTCCATTTCTTGGAATCTTTTTTTTCTAAAGTACATTTTGCATATGGCCAACTACTTGTAATATCTCGGTCGGCTTTGTCCCTGCATCTTCCGTAGCTTTTAACTTTACACATTGAAATATTAATTATTTGTTCTCACTTTTAAGTATCTCATATGCGGCATTCGCATTCTCCATGAACTCTTGCAGTTCCTTTTTGTTTCCTTCAAATGTTTTTGACACTAAGCGCTTGTACTCGTGCGAGTCTCTATCTGGTTTTCCTTTTCTTGAGTGCTGCTACTTTTATGGGCTTCCTTTTCTCACAGTAATACTTGGCGATTCATCTGCTAGATTTTACATTACCTTCCCGAACCTGATTCCTATACATTAAAATGTCAGACTTTTATTGCGCAACCACCTTATTGCTACACATAACACACTCCAGCCGGCCGCGGTGGTCTAGCGGTTCTGGCGCTGCAGTCCGGAACCGCGGGACCGCTACGGTCGCAGGTTCGAATCCTGCCTCGGGCATGGGTGTGTGTGATGTCCTTAGGTTAGTTAGGTTTAAGTAGTTCTAAGTTCTAGGGGACTTATGACCTAAGATGTTGAGTCCCATAGTGCTCATAGCCATTTGAACCATTTGAACACACTCCACACACCATAGGCCAAATTTTTATTTCGTGTCCACGCACAGGTCCTAGCTACCAATATAGAGTTCCGTGTGGCATAAACAAAACATTGACACCCGTTTTGTTCCGAACAGATAGCAGGATTGACCTGATTAAACGCAGCAGGTCTGGACACGGCATGCCAGACTTCACGCGTGTAGGGTGTGGGGGCCGCGTGCAGACCAAAGCCCAACGTGTCTCGGCTTTACTCGCTCCTTCTCGGAAGCATCCAGAACAGCGCTACATTTCATACGGTACTGCGGTATGACATATTTTGGTTGGCGCTACTATCTTCATTTCTTATCTTAAAATAAATCTCTCCAGTTCAGCAGAATCGTACTGTCTGCGAAGTTTACTCATCGCTATTTGTTCGTGGTATGAAGGACATTCACAGGTCCAGTGGCTATTTTCAAAGAAAGAGGTAGTCTAGCGATCTATTGTCACAGGTCTATGAAAAGGCATAGAAATGACAGCTGAGACGGATGAGAAATGTTAGTATATATTACGCAGTCACATAAGCAACGGGTATTGCAATTTTGCTATGAAACGATATTACAGTACTACGAAGAACGAATTTAAAAATTTAGTTGGCAATTTTGCTATGAAACGATATTACAGTACTACGAAGAACGAATTTAAAGATTTAGTTGGCAATTTTGCTATGAAACGATATTACAGTACTACGAAGAACGAATTTAAAGATTTAGTTGGCAATGAAAGAGCAAAAAATTACAACCGTCGGCCAACGGGATTTATTGTTCTGCACACCAAGAAGCACTTTGTGTTAGATTTAAAGGCCTGGAGCACTTGAAGAAATTGATCGTAGGAATAGTAAAATTTCTGAAGTCTCACGCAGTATTCCACTGTAAGTTGCAACACTTTTCGATGGAAGTGAGGCAAGAGTAAGGAGACTTTATATTTTACTGCACAGTACGATAATTGAATCAAAGGGAATGCCTGCAACGAGTACAGCGGCAGAGGGCGAGCCGAATGGACGTGCCTGTAGCGACTGCAGCAACAGCAGCAGGGGTCTGATATAGAGTAATTTAGTTTGTGCCTTTTTCACGTCGTTTTGTGAAAAAGTTAATTATGGGTTTGGTACCGCGTCATAATGTAAAAAACTACTGCTGCTATAGAAAAGCCAACGTTTCGGCCACGATTGCAGCGGCCTTCTTCTGGGTCTAATGGTGCGTTCTAGCTATGCAGTGTCCTTTATATTTTGTTGTTAGTGTTCACTGCGCATGCCATTACGTCATAATTTTAAAAAGGTAGTTGGTTTATTGGTCACTTAAGGAAGAAGGAGAGGGAACTTTATTTTAATAGGTTATTGCGGTGGAGGGAGAACATGACCTCTGTTGTCCATTGGCTCATGTGTTATGTGCCATGATTGGTGGCCACCGTCGAATGAGAAGTTTGCTGTGTGTTTACCAGCTACTGGACGTCGGCCGCGCGGCGGCAGTTACTCGCCGGTAGTGCTCGTGCCTCGTGTACCTAAATTTCTTCACTTCAAATTTAATATCGACACTCACAAAGCAAGAAGCATCCACAGGCGAGCAGGTAAATCTCTTCTGAAGGAGCGTATTCAGCAGGTGCGGAGAGAACTTGACTTCAACAACAAACAGTTGCTGCAAATACATCTTCTGCTAGCATCTACGTTATCGCCTACCGACTGGAATAACGTCGACAGAATCACTCACCTGCAAGCGTATGCAGCTAGTGAAACCGCCGCCATCCGCCAGAAGAAGAAATTTGAGCAGCTAGCAAAGTCAACACGGAACACTACGCCTCGACTGGATACGTCTCGAACAGTGGTGAACCTCTCTTCTCATTCCATCAGCAACGCAGTTACAGAAGCACTAGCTAAAGGACTAAACTTTGCCGTCACACCTGAGCGGATTCCCACGGAAGAAATTATCGAATCCGTGGAAACAGCACTCCGGCACACATCTGCGATAGAAGCTGAGAAAATTAGACAGGAAACTGTTAGAGTCCTACTACGTGCCAAGCCACAGAAACATAACCTTAACAGAGAGGAAAGAGCAGCCATCAGGGAACTGAAGAACAACGATGAAATTGTGATATTAACAGCAGACAAAGGCAATGCTACTGTCATCTTAGACACTTTGCAGTATGAAGACAAGATGAAAGAATTATTAAATGATCCCATCTACAAAGAACTAAGGGCGGACCCTACGGCGAAGATAATTCGAAAGACGCAGGCCGCGATTAAGGACTCGAGAATTGACGCTGACACAGCCAAGGGTCTTATTCCCAGAGTACCAGTCTCTCCTAGAATTTACGGTGTTCCAAAGATACATAAGGAAAGTTGCCCCTTGAGGCCAATAGTGAATGGGATCAATTCGCCCACTTACAACTTGGCAAAGTACCTAGCCCGCAAGCTAAGACGTCTAGTTGGCAAGACGGACTCTCATGTGAAGAACTCGACACACTTTATAGAACGCCTAAAAGGAGAAACAATTTTACCTACGGACATCATGGTCAGCTTTGACGTGAAATCACTGTTTACGAACGTGCCAGTAGATGAAACCATCCACATCCTTCAGGAGCATGTCCCGCCAGACATATGCGACCTGGTTGAGTTGTGCCTGACTTCAACGTACTTCAAATGGCAAGGAAAATACTACGAGCAGACAGACGGCGTAGCAATGGGGTCTCCCCTATCTCCGCTGGCGGCCGACATATTCATGGAAGCCTTTGAAGCAACGGCCCTAGGTTCAGCTCCTTTACGACCACGTTGCTGGTTTAGATACGTGGACGACACGTTCGCTATATGGCCTCATGGTGAAACGGAGCAACACAAGTTCCACGAATATCTGAATAGTATGCACGGGAAGATACAGTTCACGCTGGAAGTAGAAAAGAATGGTACTATCCCGTTTCTAGACGTCGAAGTGTACAGGAGAACGGAGGGCACACTGGGGCACAGAGTATATCGTAAGCCTACACATACTGACAGGTATCTGCACGCCCAATCCAACCACCACCCAGCGCAGAAGAACTCTGTCATCCGCTCTTTGGCAATCCGTGGTCAGCGCCTAAGTGATGCTCAAAACATCACACCTGAGCTCAAAAGGTTACGCACAACGTTTTTAGCCAATGGCTACAGCCATAAGTCGATAAACACAGCCTTGTCGACCAACACAAGCAAGAAATATAAGCAGGAAATAGACAAACTGCAGCCAACAGTACGCTTACCGTATGTTAAAAACGTCACTGACCGAATAGGCAAACACCTTCGCCGCGCTGGAGTGCAGCCTGTCTTCTATAGTGGTCGTAGGATCCAGGACGTGCTAGGCTCCACCAAGGACAAGGTGGATGCATTACACACTGCAGGTGTTTACAAGGTGGAATGCGAATGTGGAGAGGCATACATCGGCGAGACTGGTAGGCCAATAGCAACGCGCATTCGGGAGCACGAGCGTTACATTCGTCTAGGGCAACACAATAAATCCGCAGTGGCAGAACATCACCTTGACTGCGGAAAAGAAATTAAATTCAGCGAAGCCTGTGTGTTGACCAAGCAGCCAACCAAGACGAAACGCAAAATCAGAGAGGCCATCGAAATTCTCAAACACCCTAACAACATGAACAGGGAGGATGGACTCAGGCTTGCCCCATCTTGGCTGCCAGCAATCAGAGCCCAACAGACCGCACTGTCAACACGAGGCACGAGCACTACCGGCGAGTAACTGCCGCCGCGCGGCCGACGTCCAGTAGCTGGTAAACACACAGCAAACTTCTCATTCGACGGTGGCCACCAATCATGGCACATAACACATGAGCCAATGGACAACAGAGGTCATGTTCTCCCTCCACCGCAATAACCTATTAAAATAAAGTTCCCTCTCCTTCTTCCTTAAGTGACCAATAAACCAACTACCTTTTTAAAATTATGACGTAATGGCATGCGCAGTGAACACTAACAACAAAATATAAAGGACACTGCATAGCTAGAACGCACCATTAGACCCAGAAGAAGGCCGCTGCAATCGTGGCCGAAACGTTGGCTTTTCTATAGCAGCAGTAGATTTTTACATTATGACGCGGTACCAAACCCAGAAAACTTTTATGTCGACTGACTCTGGCCGCGGAAGCCTACGCAATTATAAAAGTTAATTATATCTGTATATTTTACTGTGTAAACTAGTGTTTAGTAAATTATCCTAATTTTTACTTTTAGGGTAAATCTCGGTGCGTGTCCTTGTCTGAGGCGGCTTACTCGTCTAATTTTCTGCGTCAGAAGCGCCACGTCATGTCTCTACATCTAAATCTCGTGTTAATACACAGTTTGTAGTTTAGAGCGGTGCACTGAGGTTTATGTACTTATTTTCTGCAGTAACTTCTAGGTAAGTAGAGTTTTTAGTAAAAGGTAATTTTTGATACATACATTTTCAGCAAAGAAATTTACATCTGTTCTAAGAGTATGTGGATCTTGCAAAAAGCGAATACTAGAGTAGCAGAGTACGTGTGGTGTGCACACGGGGCTATTTAGGGTACAGGAACCCCTCCATTTGGGATCAGAGACGAAATGCCTGCCAAAATCGAAGTTACATAAACCACAATGTTCTCAATGTTCGTCCACACAGATAGGATACTGAAAAGGTTAATACGATATTAATAAACTGGAGGAGCATCCAAGCAAAGATCCCAGAACTAATATCGCTTATTGAAGGTTTTAATGTCCAGATAGTATTAGGAACAGAACGTTGGTTAAAATCACAAGTGAATGGCAGATTAGAATATTTACCGTAAGGATAGATTAGTCGTCGATAGAGGTTACATATTTATTGCAGTAGAGAGCTCTATAATGCCTAGCGAGGTTATCACGTATTTTCAATGTGAATTAATTTGGATGAAATTAAGACTGGTCACAAAAAGTAATCAAATAATCCTTAGCTAATAACCAGCATCAAAACCGACACAGGGATTAGTGAACACAGGGTTGTCATAGCGAGACTGAATACCGTAACTCCGAAATCCACCAGATATAGACGAAAAATATATCTTTCAGGAAAGCAGACAGAGATTCGTTTGAGGCATTCCTGAGAGGCAATATTCACTTCTTCCAAGCTGAGAATGTATGTGTAGACCAGATGTGGCTTCAGTTCAAAGAATTAGTATCAACAGCAATTCAGAGAGTCATACCAAATAATTAAAAAAAGACGGAGTTGATCCCTCATGGTACACAAGATAGGTCCGAACACTGTTTCAGAAACAACGAAAAAAGCATGCCAAATTCAACGAACGCAAAATCCTCAAAATTGGCCATTTTTTATAGAAGCTCGGAATTTAACGCGGGTTTCAATGTGAGATGCTTATAATAGTTTCCACAGCAAAACTTTGCCTCGAAACCTGGCAAAAAATCCAAAGAGATTCTGGCTGTATGTGAAGTACGAAGTGGCAAGACACAATCAGTTCCTTCTCTGTGATGGAGATTGGAATACTATCGATGTCAAGTAGATCTAGAGGTATGGAACATAAAATACTACGGTACAGCTACTGAGAACACACAAATCTGTTAATGAAATTGTGTCACTGAATACTCTGTTAACTGTGTTCCATTCAGAAACTACTCTCACAGCCACATTGTCATATTTACATTGCTGTCTGGTGAAGCTATTTAAGTATGACAAAATACTTCACATTTAATTAATGTAGCTATTCGTTGAATGGTATTATGATGAGACACCTGTTGTAATAGTGAACTGCATATTAATAGCATTTCCCATTAGGTTACTGAACAAAAGATACAAAAATATCAGAGAAATTGTCAACAATATATTTCACCTCGTTAATGATGTAAGGTGGCAGAGTAAATGAAGGTTAGATTCGCACCTTACATTAGAGTTTTATACATCGCAACAGGAAGGCGAATATGGCACCTAACATAATTTGGCGGTAATGAGCAAATTTGCCTAGCAGTATGAAATGCAAAACAGGGATGAGACTCAATCAATGGTAATTAACACACCGCCACGCGGGATGAGATGAGCGGTCTGGGGCGCTGCAGTCATGGACTGTGCGGCTGGTCCTGGCGGAGGTTCGAGTCCTCCCTCGGGCATGGGTGTGTGTGTTTGTCCTAAGGATAATTTAGGTTACGTAGTGTGTAAGCTTAGGGACTGATGACCTTAGCAGTTAAGTCCCATAATATTTCACACACATTTGAACATTTGAAGACACTGTTCCTATATACTGCATGTCTATGAGCAGAAGGTGCAACATGCAGCGAGAGACGTTTTAGTTTGGAATTTCAGGGGGGCGAGCAGAGGCAAGGCCTCGCTACAGGGGTACCACGGAAACCACTTAAAGGGGAGTCCCAGACGGAAAGTCAACGACCCACCAGGTGACTCAGACGGGGAGAGCGGCCCATCTGAGGGAGGACAGCAAAGAAAGCTTTTAAAAACTGTCTTTCGGAATTCCAAAGGGATATGAACAAAACCAGTGACGCATTTTCGATCACATGTCCAGCAAGTGCAACACTCATGAGAGAGTCAATGTACGCATTTAGGCGTGTGGAACGAGCACAAAACGTCCGATTGGCGGAAACGGGCTAGGAAGAAGAAAAGAGCCTAAGTTTCGATGTAATTTAATGGTAGCGACCTTGTAATTCGCAGAGAGAGTTTCCACAGAATAGGAGGAACACTCCTATTGGTCGAAAAAAGCCATGACGTGAAGAACGAGAGACCCTAGGTGGGGAGACATTTCGACTGTGAGTAAGACAAGACGGAAAATTTTGGGACTCTTCTCTGAACTGGCGTCAAGTGCAGAGTGGAGCTTGTAATGCTCTGTACGACGCAGAGAAGAAATTTGGCTGAACATTGCGTTCATAGCGGCTGAGATACAGCTAGAAAGTAGTTGTATCGTCGTTTAGCTCCAACTGTGGAGAAACGAACCAGGCAATTAATTAATTGTTCTCGCAAGAACTGAGAGGGCATTATAATACGCACGCTGCTCCAGCCATGCACGTGCATACCGCCACTTCCTAAGACTAGGGATGACTACCTGTTCTCTCGCATAACGAGAAACATAGGGAAAGTTTCTGCTGGAAAATCCCCAAAGGTGTAATTAGTTTTATAGGAATTTCAGTGGAAGAGAGCGGCCTAGTAGACGACAGCTCATCGCAGCTTAAGGTAAATATCGCGTGCAGAGGCATAAACTTGTTGGTTCATCAGCTTGCGTCCACTGTAAACTCGAGCGACCTAGGGTAATCTTTTGCTCAATTTGTCACATAACTAACCACCCACCGTATTGTCATCCTAAAAATAGTACCGAAATTTGAACCAGAATCGGACGATTTTCTTAGTACTCACCAACATTATAACATAAGCGTAGGAACAATTTTGTGAAGAAACTTCGAGTTAAACTTTAATATTGTCATGTTTAAGATGATTTAACCTTCTGAGAGCTAATATTTAATATTGTCGTGTTTAGGATTATTTCACTTTTTGATGTTGATGAGATGCGTTATCCTGACAACTGTTTTTTGTTGGCACATTGAAAAGTGTGTAAAAGCGTGTATTTTGTGCTAATATTGCGACATTAAACATGCCATTTAAACTTACACAGTTGTCTGCAACCCTAGAATAAGATAAACCAAAAGATATTATACCTTACACTGAAAACCATCTGATGATGCGTAGGTAGTTTTTCGATTCCATGCATGTAGCGACTTGCTGATTCTGAGTTAAGCCACGTTTAAAGTGCAATCATCAAAACAGAAACAAACAAAAGAAACCAAAAACTAACATTCCTGGTGGTTAATCAATAAGAGGCGAGAAAGCCAAACATATGTTGGATTTGTTACTCTGCGACTTCAAGACTTCTCGTTTGTTGGCAACAAATGTCAACCGAAAAGGACACATCCTTGTTAAGCAATTCGTAATGCAAGACACCTTTTTTGCGTTACCAGATTTATATCAATAACATTAAATTTTTTAGACATATGCAGGCCATTATTTGAGACTACATTTGTTTTGGTTTACACAGTACTTTCTCCTTATGAAGTTACCATACGGTACTTCAAATCGGCATAAGGCCACACCAATTTAGGTTTATGGCAACCTCCTTCAATGTTTTCTCGGCAAATGCCAGGATCAGTCCTTTGGAAGGGCATAGACGACTTCCTTCCTCTTCATTTCCAGTTCGAGATTCTGCTTCACGTCTTATCTCGTTTGCGATGAGTCGTTGTACAGAGATCCTCTTTACTTTCTTTTAACCTCAATATCACTACCGAAGGCAAGTGTCACACGTAGATTGATTGGTCGTCACACTTGCCAGTTATTGGATATACCGTTATTGACCATAGTAGTAAGTCGCAGAAACTTCCTTCATCAACAGGTGGTTGTGTTTCTGAATGTGGTGACTAATTTATCTCAAAACGATCGTACTTGAAACAATATAACTTGACTTTCTCAGTAGCACTCACTCCATCAGGACAGCATCGAAGTGTCTCCACTGTTTTCATTCTTTTATTAAACACAAGTTGCGCGGAGTGGCCGCGCGGTTTGAGGCGTCATGTACGGACTGCGCGGCCTCTCCCGCCGGAGGTTCGAGTCCTCCTTCGGGCATGGATGTGTGTGTTATTCTTAGCACAAGTTAGTTTAAGTTAGATTAAGTGGTGTGTAAGTCAAGGGACCGATGACTTAAGCAATTTGGTCCCTTAGGAATACACACGCATGTGGACATTTGAACATTAAACACAAACAGAACTCAGTTTCACAGGTATTAAACTTTACTCCGTTTTAGACTCCGTTTTTTAATGCATAAACGACGCTCCTCATAACGTCAAAAACGAGGAATTTTCAGGTTGTCATGGCAAGAGCTATACTACGAACTTGAACAAAATAAGACCATAGTTAAATATGCTTACAGCAACATGTTATACAAAATCGCCATAGAGCATCCTGAAAGGAAAGGAAACGGGTGTTTTTGATATCACTGCTTTGCTTTCTCACCGAATGACATGGACCACGAATCACAAACATGATGATAACACACGTTAAATTCAATAGTTGCTTGTACTGAGGCTATCTTGTAATGGCTAAAGTATGAGTTTGATTCCCGCGGGGGTAAAAGTTTTTAACAGCCACAAACATACCCTCTTCAGCTCCAGTAACGCCATGTGAAGAACGAAGGAATGTGTCGTGGTTCCAAATCAAAATTAAACATGTGCATTCGCTGCTGACTGTAATTGAATTGGATAGGTTTTGGCTGTCTGAGTCGGAAGTCGCTGGTTGCAGAAACTCTGTCTCTAGTAAGCTTTCTTAAACTAGTAATGTTATTTTAGTTCGCGCACCACTCATCATGTAAAGTCCTAGGACCTACATTTCTCATTTTAAAGTCAGCTTGACATTTTGGAAATATTGGCACTGGATTGGGATTCGAGCTCTGAGTCCAGTTTTTCTCAGGATTTTAACACTTCGAGATAATACTGTCCCATCATTTCGTTGTTCCTTCTCGATGCCAAGCTCCTGCAGGTCTCTAAGGACGGTGCGAACCAAATTATTAGTGAAAGAAAATTAGATAATTGGCACCTCTTCGTGTGGGGTCAATACCGACGATATTCGTGGGCTAGGTGTCCCAGGCAGCACAGAAATATTCCTTGCATTACCTCTAGCCGAAGATGTGCACATTTCGCTACTGGTGAAGAAACAATAAATACTGTATGTCGATTTGTGGCTACGAGACAATTGCGAAAGGTGCCGTGTTCGAATCTCTACCAGGCAAAAACCATTTGTATCGTCTTTCAGGTTCTGGTATGACGCTGTTGGTGACTATATTTAATATGTGACATATTTTTGTGCCTAGTTAACAATTCATATAGGTACTGGATTCTTCTCCTGCTCATCCATCACCACAACTTCACTCCATGGTGTTCCACACTTGCCCATCACTCTTTATTACACACCTTTCGTGGCTACTTCTCATGGCAAATATAAGCCCCATGGGGTTTCTTGTGCAGTGCTAAAAGTATCGTCATTTATGTCCAGGTTCGGACATCCGGCCTTGTAAACAGATACTGGTGAAAACTCTCATATTTTACGTATCTTTATGCTTGGTTGAGTATCGATCAGACACACAAGCTTTCTTAGATTAACAGAGGGTTCAGATTCGTATCATGAACAACAACTCGTCATATCAGTTGATCAATCAATATTGAGGATATTCAGCCCAGTTGTCAATCGTGTGGTTATTGCCACAACATGTTTTGGGATAACATTCTCCCATTTTCAAGTGCTTAAAAATTTTATATAATTGGGGCTTGTAACAACATAAAACCAAGCTACATATGTGTATAATCAACTCAAACTACAAAACATAAAACACCATAAGCCTATTTAATGAATGTGGTAAGATTTTTCCAGCATCACTTATTGTAATGAAGTTTAATTTATAAGCATTAAGGGCTGTCTTATCTCTAACAGTGTGTTTTCTGATATTTGTTCTAAGACGATATTTGTTTACATCTGGACTGACAGGCAGTGTTCTCTAGTAGTTTCTTGTGGTACCCAATAGTTAATAGTCAAAACACAGTTTTGAACATGGTTTGCCGGCCAGAGTGGCTGAGTGGTTCTAGGCGCTACAGTCTGGAACCGCGCGACTGCCACGGTCGCAGGTTCGAATCCTGCCTCGGGCAAGGATGTGCGTGATGTCCTTAGGTTAGTTATGTTTAAGTAGTTCTAAGTTCTAGGGGACTGATGACCTCGGAAGCTAAGTCCCATAGTGCTCAGAGACATGTGAACCATTTTTTTAACATGGTTTAGAGGTCCTGCGACACAGCTATGCTATGTTGGTTGCGTACAGTCAGGTGTGTTTTATACCTTGGAACATAGGAGTGGCCCACTTTTTTGTGCTGTCGAGTGTACACCTGTAATAGATACCCTGAAAGTAGACATGCGCTCATCAACTGTTATATAAGGCACATGTAATATTATATAACTGTAACATAACACGTAACTGTTTTACAATGCAGTGTGTGACATTTGCAACACGGCCCAAATACGTTCACCTTTGATCCGTAATCAGCTTTTCTTTCATCTGTTGATCATGGAACTGGAGGCACATCAGAATATCGTTTCAAGTTTATCATGGAACTGGAGGCACATCAGAATATCACAAAATCTTGAAAAAGTCATTGTGTCTCGAATAACAGCAAAGCCATACTAATCTGACGAAAACGTAATGAAGGTTTGCCACGTGCCTTGTGTAAACCAGATGTCAGTTGTGGAATAAAGAACGCCTTTAGTTCTGTAGAGTCAAGTTCAACCCAATGTTCAAGATACCAGTGTACAATTTTACTGTCTTCTGCACGATTTTTGGTGTGCGTTATTATTACAGTCTGTATCTGGTTGATTATAAGAAGTCTGGGATGATCTTCCCTTGTCTGTAACTATGGTCTAAGGTGACGTGGAATATGTACACTTTCACGTACGATATTCCTCGAAGCCTGCTTACACACAGGTGGTACTATGTCACATTTTATCTGTCCACTTGTAGATACAAAAGTAGGTGGACTACGTTTCTGAGTATCATTATCATCTTCAAATTCATTCACGTCCGCTTCATCTCCGACCTGTGTATCTTCCTCTGTCACATCTTCATCGTTGTTACTTTCGCCACTCTCATTATCACTATCACTCTGATCTACAATATATCTACTAAAGCCTGCTCTAGACTGTGGCCGCTTTCAAAACGTCTATATCATGCATTATCATTAAATTTCACATCTTAATTGAACAAAACGCAATTAATAACTCTGAATTTGTTACAACAACGCATGTGTATGTATTTTTTATGAAATGGTTACACCAACGGACAAATAAATGTCGACTGAGACGGTGCATCATTGCCAAATCTTAATTTTCGGAATAAAGTTGAAATATAACATTGAAAATCACATATTGCATACCTGGGGATTTCTCTGACACCACTACAAAGATTTCAAATGGTTGTACTACGAACCGTGATTTAGTCACAAATATTGTGTCCAGTTTTAATAAAAAGTCCATAAGAAGCATGTCTGAAGCATAAGAAATCAATGTCCAAGTTAACACTGTTGTTTTTAGTTAAAATAGCCTTCAAGCAACGGTTAAATTTCCTACAGGCGCCATCAATCTTTTCCAAGTCACCTACGCTTCTACGGCGTTGCGTTTGTCCTCTGCTTAGCCCCGTTGCACACATTTTTAGACGTCGGTATCCGTTTTGTATACCTCAATTGGAGTCTATATCTACATCTATACTGCGCAACCCGTCTGAAGGTGTGTGGCGGTGGGTACTTCTGGTTCCACCTCCTCATCGCACCTTCCCTGTTGCATAAGCGAATGGTGCGTGGGAAGAATGATTGTCGGTAATGCCTCACTGTTTCTCGTTGTGCTCATGTGTACGTATGTAGTGGGGAGTAAGATGTTATCCGACTCTTTCCAGAACGTACCCTATCGAAATCTCAATAGTAAAACAATCCGTAAAGCACAAAGCCCCTCTTTTAGCAACTCCAGGTGGTGTTCGTTGACCATCTTCGTAAGTCTCCCGCCGACTAACCGATCCCGTGACTAAATGTGACTCTCTTCACCATATATTACCTACGTCTTCTACTAACCCAAAACGCTACGGGTCCCAGACTGATGAGCAATACTCGAGAATCGATCGAAAAAGTGTTCTGAGCAACTGCCTTTGTGATTGAATTACATTTCCCTAACGCTATTTTGTCGAAAGTCGACATGTTGAGAAACGTGGCTGTTGTACTAAGGTTTATAATTTATAAAAAAACAGCTACCAGCCACATGTATGGTTTAAAAAGGTTTATTATCTTCAGACCATATGTGGCTGGTAGCTGTTTTTTATAAATTATAAACATTTCCCTAAGTTTCTAGCTACGAATCTCAATCTGTTATATGGCTTTCTTACTGTTTGTTTTATGATGTCATTCCACTTAAGGTTGCTCCAGATGATTACTCCTGCGTATTTTACGCGACTTTCAGTTTTCAGAAATTTGTCACCAACAGTGCAAATGTAAAGTACGTGATTTCTTTTGCCTATGTGCAATATGTAACATTTATTTACGTTAAGTGTCAACTGCCAATTCTGGCACCATTCATCAATCCCCTGCAGGTCCTTCTTTTGTTATCTACGGTCCTCTGAATTTGCTACCCTCTTACAAACAAACCCATCATCAGCAAAGAGCCAAACAGCCTCGTGGAGTTTCCGACGTTATCCACAAGATCATTATATATACTGTAAACGGTAATGTTCCTATCACACTTTCTTGGGGTACTCTATAAATTACATTTACGTACGCAGATTTTGTTCCGTTGAGAGCACTGTGTTGAGTTCTGACTAGAAGGAAGTCTTTAATCCAGTCACACTTCTGGCCTATACAAGAAATGCACACATTAATGTTCAATAAACAGTGAGGAACTGTATCAAATGCCTTAATGAAGTCAAGGAGCACAGCATCTAGATAAGAGCCAATGTCGACGGTGCGCTAGATCGTATGGACGAACTCGGTGACATGAGTCTGCACGATCTCTGATTGCGGATTCCGCATCTGCATCTACATGATTACTCTGCGCTCCACACCTAAGTGCCTTGGAGAGGGTTCATCGAAACACCATCAGACTATTTCTCTACGGTTGCACTCCCGAACAGCACGCGGGAAATCCTAACACTTAAATTTTTTCGTGAGAGCTCGAATTCTTTCCCATTTTAGTACGGTGATCATTTCTCCCCAGGTAGGTGGGTGTCAACAAAATCTTTTCGCATTCGGAGAAGAAAGTTTTGTGAGTGAAATTTCGTGAAAAGATCTCCCCACAGCGAATAAATCCTTTGTTTTAATTAGCGTCGGCCCAATTCGCGTATTATATCCGTGGAGCTTTCTCCTCTATTTCGACACAATGCGAAACACTCTACCCTTCTTTGATCTTTTTCTAAGTCCTCTTGCAATCCTGTTTGGTAAGGATCGCAATCGTACAGCAGTAATCCTGAAGAGGACGGGTAAGTGTAGTGTAGGCAGTCTCTGTAGCAAATAGATTGCAATTTGTAAGAGTTCTGCCAACAAAACGCGGTCTGTGGTTCACATTCCCCACAAAATTTTTAATATGATCGTTGCAATTTGAGTTGTTCGCTATTTTAATCCCTAGCTTGAACTGACACCCTTAGATTCTTGTGATTTATCGTACAACCGAAATTTAACGGGTTTCGTTTAGCACTTTCCATTACTTAGAATCTATTACTAATCCCCCACATATTGATACGTTGCCTAAATCATTTTCAGAATAGTTTTGACCTTCTTATGACTTCACCAGAAGGTAACCGACAGCATCATTTGCAAACAATGTAAGGAGGCTGCTCAGAGTGTCTCCTAAAATTTTTATATGTATTCGAAACAGTCGAGGGCCTATGACACTTCCATGGAAAGATTAAATACCACTTCTATTTCACTGGGCGAGTTTTTGTCATTTACAACGAAATGTGACTTTTCTGACAGATCAGCGAATCCTACACACAACCGAGACGATACTCCGTAGGTATGCAGTTTGATTAAAAGCCGCTTGTGAGGAGCGATGTGCAAAGCTTTCTAGAAATGACGGTACTCATTAATTCGTGAGAATAAAGAGCTATTTGTGTTTCAAAAGGACGAATCCGTGCTGACTGTGTTGATTTTTACAACGCAGATTTTATGTCACCAAAATTGTCACACAACGTGAATATGAAACATGTTACAGAATTCTGCAACAGATTGACGTCAGCATTGTAGGTTTATAATTATATGTATATGTTCGACGACTCTTCTTGAAGGCTGAAAAAATGACGTGCACAATTTCCCTGTGGCTAGGTACCTTCCGTTCCTTGCGGCATACGGTAGACCGCTGCTAAAAGGGGAGCAAGTACTTTCGCGTAATCTCTGTAGAATCTTACGCGTATCTCGTCTGCTTCAGATGGTCTTTCACTGCTAAACGATTGTAATTACTTTTATATTCGGCTATCACTTATCTCAGTATGTACCATTCGCGTGATAATTGAATGATGGGACGAGTTACGGTCTTCCGCAGTGAAACCGTTTTGGAAGACTGAATTCAGAATTTCGGCTTTCCCTCTGTCGTCTTCCGTTTGCTAGTATGGTCACTTACTAGCATAATAGATGATTTCGATCCACGATAACTTCTCGGAGTTTTTAATCAGATCGGTTGACAAAATTTTTCCGTCGATTAATTAATCGCTTCTCTGAATGCTCTCCGTACTTTCATTTTCGCTTCGTTGAGGTTTTGATTGCGAGATAAGTTATGAGTTCTCTTAAATCTGAGATGACGCTCTCTGCTTATGTAGCATCATTCTACTACGGTCAATAAATCACGTTGGATCTTTTTTATTCTATAAAACATTGTTCGGGATGTACTTACCTACAGCGTATTGAACAATGATTTGAATTTCATCCGTTTGTGCTCCACATTTTCGTTCCCAGAACTGAACATTTAATGTTGGCTGCTCACAGACTGCGCAATGTGCATTCTCTTACTCTTGCTAAACAAAAGCATTTACTGACCTTTCTTACCAGTCTTTATAAGTGGTGTAGTCATGGATGCCATCTCAGCCTTATGGACAATGATGCCTTCCTCTACTTTAACGGATTGTTCCTTGCAGTATTTCTGTATTGTCTCTTTTATTCAGTTAAATTCAACATATTGTGTATTATCCATAGAGTTCTACTGGGTATGATGTTTATATCTATTTGATACTGTTTCATCTCTGGAAGCTACAAGTTGGCTTCTATTCTATTCCTTTCCTATGTTTCAGTCAGTCGTTATCTAATGCTGATATGAAACTCTCAATAATCTCTGATTTTTTTTTCATTTTATGCAGATACCATCTTCTTAATTTCTTAATTTTCTGCAGTTTCTCCACTTTTAGTCTGCAGTTCATAAGAAATAAAATACTGTCACGGTTTACATACACGTAAACATTAAACAAAGTTATGCAAAAGGAGTATCATATTCGTGACCACATCATTTCACGCATTGTTTTGTATATCAGTGCAAAAGTTGGGCCGGCCGGAGTGGCCGAGCGGCTCTAGGCGCTTCAGTCTGGAACCGCGCGACCGCTACGGTCGCAGGTTCGAATCCTGCCTCAGGCATGGATGTGTGTGATGTCCTTAGGTTAGTTAGGTTTAAGTAGTTCTAAGTTTTAGGGGACTGATGACCTCCGCTGTTAAGTCCCATAGTGCTCAGAGCCATTTGAGCCATTTTTGCAAAAGTTGGTGATAAATAATACAGTGAAGAATATGTCGAACTCTCGACACTGTGTTAACACGTACTTTTCCAAGGAAATGTTTAGCTTTCTACCAAGTTTTACTTTAATTATGACTCTTGTGAAGCTGCCAGCTATAATTGCCTTTTACACGCTATTGTTCCTATAATTACTTTTGCTTCTGTGACTTTTAGACTAGGTATATTTCTAGGATCGATTATACACGACTGCACCGTTTCACAGACAGATGATTTTTATGCGTAGTCGAACTGACGCAACTACGAGTTTAAAATAATTTGTCTTCGCTTTCAGCCATTCGAGCTGTGCTATTTGGCATTTCTGAAGCATCATTTAAAAACATTGTACCTGAGATTATTCTTAAAATTTAAACAAAGTACCACAAATAACTTTAAATACAGTCAAATGTGTAGACCACGCTCTAAGAAATCACATCTTTTACTATTTTATTAATTCTTGTATGTAAATGTGCCACTGTTAGTATTATAGGGTTTCATCTTACCTCTACAGACATAAAAAGAACACAAAGCATTCACGCAAGTTTCCACTGTAACTCATATTGCAGAATTTGAAATTAAATTAAATCACAGAAATCAATTTTTCGCCATCTTAATATAATATAGGGCCCTTTAAATTAAATAGTTTTCTAGCAATTTACGTGATAGAATTATACTGGATGCTCCACAGGAAATGTGCGTTTTAATTAATTTTTAAGGTACTCAGATAGGCAATGTGTTGTTGTTTCAGTCTTCAGTCCGAAGACTAGTTTTGATGCAGCTCTCCATGTCACACTACCTTCTGCAACCTCTTCATTAACGAGGAACTACTGTGACCTACATCCTTTGGAATCTCCTAACTGCATTTATCTTTTGCCCTCTACGATTTTTACTCCCCCCCCCCACCCCCCCACACACACACACTCTTCCCTCCGGTACTAAATTGGTGATCCGTTAATGTCCCATAATATGTCGTACCAATGGAAAACTTCTTCTAGTCACGTTGCACCACAAATTTCTTTCCACCCCAATTCTGTTGACTACTTCCTCAATATTTACGTGATGTACCCATCTAATTTACGGCATTCTTCCTAACACCACATTTCAGAAGCTTCTATTCCCTTCCTGTCTAAACTATTTATCGTCCATTTTCACTTCCATACATGGCTACACTCCACACTATTACTTTCAAGAAAGACTTTTTGATACGTAAACCTATACTCGATGTTAACAAATTTCGCTTCCTGAGAAACAGTTTTCTTGCCATTGTCAGTCTTCATTTTATATCCTCTCTGCTTCGGGCATCATCTATTATTTCGCTGGAAGAATAGAAAAATTCATCTGCTACTTTAAGTGTCTCGTTTCCTATCTATTTCTCTCAGCATCACCTGAGTTAATTCTATTATATTCCATTACCCTTGTTTTGCTTTTGTTGATGTATATCTTTTATTCTCCTTTCAGGACACTCTCTATTTCGTTCAACTGCTCTTCCAAATCCTTTGGTATGTCTGAGAGAACTACAATGTCGTCGGCAAACCTCAAAGATTTTACTGCTACAAATTATTCTTTTGTTTCCTTTACTGCTTGCTTAATATACAGACTGATTAAAATCGTTGATAGGCTAGAAACCTGTCTCATTCCCTTATCAACTACTGCATCCTTTCCGTGCCCCTCGACTCTTACAGCTGCCATCTTCTTTCTGTACAAGTTGCAAATAGCCTCTCGCTCCACGTATTTTGCCCCTGCTACCTTCAGAATTTCTAAGACAGCCACAACAAAACTCTTCCATCTAGTTGGCAAAGTGTTTGGAACAGGCGAACTACCATCAGACTTCAAAAAGAATGTAGTAATTCCAGTTCCAAAGAAAGCAGTTGCCGACACGTGTGAAATTTACCGAAAAATCGATTTGGTAAGTCGCGTTTGCCAAACACTAACACGATTTCCACACTGGCGAATGCCAGATAAGCGTGTGGTTCTTGAAGATGCCATCCTCTTTGGCAAAATTTTCCGGAGGTAAAATGGTCCCCCGGTCGGATCTCCGAGCGGGGACTACGCAGGAGGATGTCGTTATCAGGAGAAACAAAACTGGCGCTTTGATGCTGTGTCCAGACTTTACTGTCAAATAAGTACCGCCACTATTACAACTATCGTCAGCAGTAGCCATTTGACATCCAGTGCTTCATACAGACTTCCTTGACTTTTCCATGCATTACGTTTCTCTGATCCGTGTTGTCCTGACTGACGTGCCCACCTTCCGTTCGATCGTTGCATCAATCTTTGCGTATCTCTTGGAATCCGTAGACAACTTCTTCGTTCCTTCTACCATCCAATCGTCCGGTTACGTTCCCGCCCACCTTCATTTGATTCTAACTACGTCCGTTACTCTTGTCTCTTCCTGTTCCATCTACACTCCTGGAAATTGAAATAAGAACACCGTGAATTCATTGTCCCAGGAAGGGGAAACTTTATTGACACATTCCTGGGGTCAGATACATCACATGATCACACTGACAGAACCACAGGCACATAGACACAGGCAACAGAGCATGCACAATGTCGGCACTAGTACAGTGTGTATCCACCTTTCGCAGCAATGCAGGCTGCTATTCTCCCATGGAGACGATCGTAGAGATGCTGGATGTAGTCCTGTGGAACGGCTTGCCATGCCATTTCCACCTGGAGCCTCAGTTGGACCAGCGTTCGTGCTGGACGTGCAGACCGCGTGAGACGGCGCTTCATCCAGTCCCAAACATGCTCAATGGGGGACAGATCCGGAGATCTTGCTGGCCAGGGTAGTTGACTTACACCTTCTAGAGCACGTTGGGTGGCACGGGATACATGCGGACGTGCATTGTCCTGTTGGAACAGCAAGTTCCCTTGCCGGTCTAGGAATGGTAGAACGATAGGTTCGATGACGGTTTGGATGTACCGTGCACTATTCAGTGTCCCCTCGACGATCACCAGTGGTGTACGGCCAGTGTAGGAGATCGCTCCCCACACCATGATGCCGGGTGTTGGCCCTGTGTGCCTCGGTCGTATGCGGTCCTGATTGTGGCGCTCACCTGCACGGCGCCAAACACGCATACGACCATCATTGGCACCAAGGCAGAAGCGACTCTCATCGCTGAAGACGACACGTCTCCATTCGTCCCTCCATTCACGCCTGTCGCGACACCACTGGAGGCGGGCTGCACGATGTTGGGGCGTGAGCGGAAGACGGCCTAACGGTGTGCGGGACCGTAGCCCAGCTTCATGGAGACGGTTGCGAAGGGTCCTCGCCGATACCCCAGGAGCAACAGTGTCCCTAATTTGCTGGGAAGTGGCGGTGCGGTCCCCTACGGCACTGCGTAGGATCCTACGGTCTTGGCGTGCATCCGTGCGTCGCTGCGGTCCGGTCCCAGGTCGACGGGCACGTGCACCTTCCGCCGACCACTGGCGACAACATCGATGTACTGTGGAGACCTCACGCCCCACGTGTTGAGCAATTCGGCGGTACGTCCACCCGGCCTCCCGCATGCCCACTATACGCCCTCGCTCAAAGTCCGTCAACTGCACATACGGTTCACGTCCACGCTGTCGCGGCATGCTACCAGTGTTAAAGACTGCGATGGAGCTCCGTATGCCACGGCAAACTGGCTGACACTGACGGCGGCGGTGCACAAATGCTGCGCAGCTAGCGCCATTCGACGGCCAACACCGCGGTTCCTGGTGTGTCCGCTGTGCCGTGCGTGTGATCATTGCTTGTACAGCCCTCTCGCAGTGTCCGGAGCAAGTATGGTGGGTCTGACACACCGGTGTCAATGTGTTCTTTTTTCCGTTTCCAGGAGTGTATGTACTTTCCTCTCGCATTTCTTTGCTCGCTGAGCGAGCGTCGCACATTAAATAGATTTTGCGTTACAAGCCCATGTGTCTTTTCCCTAATTCATCTCTTACAGTACACACTGTCAACTGCTAACACTTACGAATTTGAGTTTTGAAAACTTCTCTTATTTTACTAATAGCACTCGGGGCTAGTTTTGCTTTACTATTTATTACTGTGGTTGCTCACGTAGTTGTTGTCTTCGACTAAAAACTCGTAAACTGTTTGTACATGTTCACTGTTAATTAGTATTGTCTTCCCCGTTCTGTATTCTTGTAGAGTATTTTAAACTCGCTTTTCAAGACTGTTTGCAACGTTGTGTTGCTCCATTCGTGGCTGAAGCTTATCTGGATTAAGTTCGCGTACGTTCCATTAATACATATCGCTATTTCATTTTCCTCGTCAGGGATGTAAAATCTTCCTCTAGGACTGGCGAGAATAATCTAATTAAATTTAAAGCACGTGAATAGCTCTGGGATGTGACTACTGCGTAATATAAACTATGAGCCCATTTCAGTAATTGAGAGCGCCTTTGGCTGCAAGCAGTAGTGTTTTGGCAGGGCGTGCGCCTTGGGGCCAGGTGGAGACGTAAGGGCTGGCCGGAGGGCAGCCTGCGGCTTCCGCAAACATCCTGCCCCCAGGGCTCGGCCAACTCCCAGACGCTAACAAGTGCCCTCGCTCCATCCTAGGGGAAGACTCACACTCCAAGTCAAATGCCGAGTCTTCACTCTTTTGGTGTTCCCGGCGTATGTAGAATTATCTTTGAATCGGACTGCTCTCGAAAGTTCCACTTTCAAAATGACGCAGGATGCCGTTAAACACGTTTCGTTTGGTAAAAATAACAGAGTTCTGTGAGCAAAAGCAGTGTCACGCTTTGCCAGATACCAAAAATATAGACTATTGAATTGTCTTTAAATTCAAAGCCTTCGTATAAGATTTAAATACTAATGAGCAAATAAAATAGAGTTTAGGGTGTAATTAAACGATGCGTTCTCTGTAGTGAACTTCCTTTTATTGCTTTTATTTCCACAAATATGAACTGTTTGTAACATCTCTTAATTTATAGTAGCAACGCTTTACAGTAGCACTTATTACTCTAAAGTAATTAAATAGAGAGATATCCCGAGTTTACCACTGGTAGAGGATGTGTATTGTTGTTTTACATCATCGTATAAGTTTCCTCAATGATGGTCAGTACGACTTTAAGAAAAACTGACAACGGGTACATGTAATGTTGGTGGGGCTACTTTAATCTACATCTACATGACTACTCTGCAGTTAAGAATTAAGTGCGTGGAAGAGGCTTCATAGGACCATCTTTCAGCTGTTTCTCTCCCGTTCCACTCTTGAACAGCGTACCAGCAAAGCTAACACTTAAATCTCTCCGTCAGAGCTCTGGTTCCTTATGTTTTATTGTGCTTTATTGCAATGATAATTTATCCCTATGTATGGGAACGGTAAATGACTGAATCATCTGCAGAAAATCTCAGAGGGCTCCGCAGATTATCTCTTGATCGTTTATATAGATTTGGACCAGCAGAGGGCTTATAACACTTCCTTGTGTTACGCTAAATATCACTTTTCCTTTAACAGATGACGGTCTATAGACTACTACGTACTGTGACCTTTTTGACAGGAAATCACTATTCCAGTCCTCCTCGCACAACTGAAACGATATTTCACAGGCACGCAATTTGATTACAAGTCTCTTGTGAGGAACAGTTTCAAAAGACGTCTGGAATTCTAGAAATAAGGAAGCAGTCTGAGATCACCTATTGAAAGCACTGGTTACTGCGTGTGAATAAAGGGCTAGATGCGAATCACAAGAGTGATATTTTCGGATTCCTCGCTGACTATGTATCAGTAGACCGTTACATTTGACGTAATTCATAATCTTCGAACACAGTATGTGTTATAAAATCCTACTGAAAAACGACGTTAATGATATGGATCTGTAGTACACCGAATGGTTCATATTTCCATTCTTGAGTATTTGTGTGATGTTTGTAGTTTTCCAGTCTGAAAGTGCCGAGCTTCCGTCGAGCGAGCGGTTATATGTGACTGCTAAGTATGGAGCTATTTTATCAGCGTACTCTAAAAAGGAACCTAATTGGTATACAGAGTTGACCTAATAACACTCGCTTGATGTGACACAAACCAAAGTAACCCTCTCGGAGGATTTTTAACTTTGACCGTGCTTGTGTCTAATGGATGAAGGTATCGGACTTAAACTTTGAACATATTGTAATTTAACAAAAAACTAAACAGGCTTTAACTCCGAGGTTTCATGAAATTAGAAACGTTCATACGAATGAAACAATAACCGGTCGCTAGCCCAATTAGGCACATTAATTTGAAATATTATGTTTCAGAAAATTGAATATTAGTTATTGAAGTGACTTTCAATGAGTTTCCCTGAGAATAGCATACTGGATACACACGAATACAGGGCAATCTAAGTTGTAGGTAGCTGTAGTAGCCATTAATACACAAACCAGTAGTCATAGAAAGCAAAATTATACCCAACGCATAATAATAACTGTTACAATCACGATCATTACGTGACTCAGTATTCAGATGTTACTGCAGGAAGCACCGAACTAAAGCTGGACGTGGAAAGGTGTCCCACTAAACTGACATAAAATTACCACAAATAAAATTAAATAATACCACAATTACACCGTTTATACATCCATTTATAGAACTATATCAGATTTCTTTAGTACCAATAATATTCTAATTATCTTTCTAATATGATAAAATTATGGTGCGGAGCCATAAACTGATACTGTATCACTAGTGAAACTAGTAGTAAGATTCAGTTCAACTAAACTTAATTCTGGAATAGTTTATGTTTTCATCCTTCAAAGCAAATTACTCAACACTGAACTCGATTAACCTCAAAAAAATCATTCATGATAGCAAACAAGGCTAAATTATGTTTCAAAAAAGTTTAACTTGTGTGTCTTTTTCATCACCTGTGAAGCAGGTATTTTAGACAGTAACATTTACACGATCTGGCACTGAATTTTAGCACATGTAATACACAGAAATCAATCATTAATTCGTTAGAAAAAGGATAGTCGGTTTTAGGATGAGAACCTGCATAGGTTCATGATTAGAATAAAAGTTATGGTTCTAAACACAGGTTTATAGTACTTGGATTATTATTGAAAACACTCACACAAATTAACTGGTCCGTGCTCTAACACATATCTGTATGCATTGAAGTTGGTCGAACAGTGGCGAAGTAGTGGTGGCAAGCGCCGTGGCGGCTAACTGTACTCAAGGCTCTTGATGTTTAACTACTCTTAACAATTTCTTCATGGGGACAAATTTTTTTCTACGTGTTAGAGCCATTCCTTGTTGCCGAGAGTACCATGCAACAGCAAAATCCACATCCGAGGCAAACTTCCTTGCAAAACGGCTTCCAAATGCCTCCCTTGGCACCCTCGATGTGTACCTTGCTACGGCTAGCCACGGACTGCGTACCGTTCCCACCAAGGAGCCGGCCAGTTCGACCGCCAAAACCACCTTTTGCATTGCGCCAAGCCACTTCCGTTGCGGAGGGACTTCCCTAAATCTTTTACGTTATACAATACAAGTGTCCTAAGCAGTAACCACCTTTCAATATACAATGTTTTCTGTATAAACATACATATATTATAAAATTTCACTATTTCAAACATTATTTAGTTTTTCCATACAAACATTACAAACTTTAAATTTCTTGTCAAAATCAGTGACCTTAAGTAACAAAGAACAAACACTTCATAATCACAGATAGATAATATAAACCTACTTCTCATCGATATAGGTGTTATAGACCGAAGCTCTTCCCTTTATTAAGTGATTTAAGCTGCTTCACTACACCGAGGATATCTAATCCTAAGTTACTTTTTTTGGTAGCTGTTCTTGCGTCGAATTGTGGAATATTTGCTTTGTCTTCTTTGGCGAAGGAATTTCGGAGAACCGTGTTTAATAATTCCACTTTAGTGGCGCTGTCATTGGGAACATCTCCCTTGCTATCGAGCAGTGAAGGTTCTGATCGTGTATTGCTACTGATGTACTTTAAATATGACTAGAACCTCTATGAATTTTCTATCAGATTTTGAGACAGAGTCTCGTTCTGGAAATTTTTAAAAGCATCTCGCAGTGAATTCCGAGCTAAATTTCGAGCTTCAGGGTATCATCGCCAATCTCGTAGATTTTGCGTTCCTTTGAATTTGGCATATATTTTTTCTTACCTCTGCTGCAGCGTACTGAGAGGTTTTATGTGCGATGGGGGATCAGTATCATTCCTTAGTAATTTATTTAATATATATCTCTTAGTTGCCGTCGATAAAATTTCTTTGAATTTAAACCAGATCCAGTCTGCAGTTACATTGGAAGGAGTGGAGACTGTCAGTTACGAATGCGTCAAACGAATTTTTATCTTCCTTTTTAAACAAATACATTTTGCGTTTATTTTTGGTGGATTTGGATTTTGTGGTATTCTATCTAGCTACAACGATCTTCTGGTCAATTATCCTTGTACCCGTCATCGTGCTCCAGATTTTCTCAGAATTATTTGTTGCTAAAAGGTCACGTATGTTTTTGCAACAATTTACAATTCGAGTGGGTTGCTGAGATAACTGTTCAAAATAATTTTCTGAGACAGCATTCAGTCAGATTTCGGACGACATTTCTTGCCTCTCAACGATTTTAAACATGTATTTACGCCAACATATCGAGGATAGATATAAGATACCACCAACCATAATTTGTGAGTGTGGTACCAATTTTAAATGAGACTACAAGGTTCCTTTGAACTGTTCAGCAACTGTATCATATCAGTTGGGGAGTCGGTAAAAGGAACCAGTTATTAAATTATACCGTTTGTCAAGCATAAAGTTTGTCCATACTAACTCACAGGAACTATCTATTTCAATTCCGCTACAAGGTAAACTATACCCGATAGCAATAAACACTCTGTCACCAAATGTGTTTATCTATCCTTTCCGAAAATCGTTATGTCCTTTGTAAAACTTTTGACTGATCTTATCTCTTTCAGTACCAATAGCGATTTGAGCTTCAGTGCTTTCTACTGGCGCTTAAAAGAGGACCGTACGAACTTCTCGTCATCGATTTTATTCACACTGACAGGGTGTGCAGTGGATGACTAGGGCTTCAACATATGTAAACAGGAAGGCGTTACTCTCAATCCTTTTTGTGAAAAATGGTTCAAATGACTCTGAGTACTATGGGACTTAACTTCTAAGGTCATCAGTTCCCTAGAACTTAGAACTACTTAAACCTAACTAACCTAAGGATATCACACACATACATGCCCGAGGCAGGATTCGAACCTGCGACCGAATCGGTTGCGCGGTTCCAGACTGTAGTGCCTAGAACCGCCCGGCCTTTTTGTGAAAATCGAGTTTGAAAAATTTAGACTCTCTTATATACTTCGTATGGTCGTTGGCTTTTAAGAAGTTTGCAGCCAAGCAAGTAAGCTCTTAGTTTTATAAGCCGGGGGTCTGTGGATCGAATTTCACTGCCAGTATATTTGTTTCTTCATTCCCACGTAATTATAACAACAGAGATGTTTGGTACGCCGCGAAACTGTGTGACGATCGAGAACTGTTTATGAATGTAAACCATGTTTGTTTAGGAATACACACATTGACAAGCCACGCACATGCAAAAATTCGGCGTTCGTTACAGTAATTACTGTCTTCCACGTTTCTACGATTAGTATCATTTTGGTTCGTGCTGTGCTCTGTAAGTTACACATTATACTTGCCACAAATGTAGATACAGTAAAATAAATAAAATGAGTATATTGATATTATTGAAAGTTCTTGTATGTTCTTTTTTATTTCCATTGTCCCTATGAAATCGTTTCTCCTTTTTCCGAGATAAAGGTTATGAAAACAGTAAAAGATTTATTAAACGCTGTTAATTTGCACAGTTATAATAAATATGTTATTAGAATTAGGAGAAGATGAAAGAAAAAGAAGTACTGGCAGGAACATCCGATACAAAGACATCGCATTTCTGAAACTCAGCGCTTAGTCACTACGGACACCTTGACAACAAGCTACCGTATGAAGTATACAAGCACGCGTAAAATTTTCAAACTCTATTAACTCGGAAATGGTCGAGAGTTGCGTCTTTGTTTTTACGTATGTTAAAATCCTAGTCGTGCCCTACACATCTTATCAGTATGAATCAGATCGGTGGGGGTAAGTTTCAAAAATTTCCATTGTTAGATCTTGTCATTACTGGGCGACACATAACATTGAGGCAGAGGGCAGAATCTTCAGTATCTCGCACTAACAATGATCGCTTTTGCGGCCATCCATTGCCAGTTGGTGCGACCCCATAGCAGCAGAGCTCAGTCTAATGTCAACTCTGACTTTCGCGCTGGATGTATCATTACATTTAATTGGCCAGATCGTTATGTGAGTCCCACCAATAAAATCATTTCTTAGCTTCTTACGTTGCTCTTGAACAACGCCATTTATGTCCACGCTAAAGACACCCAACTGCCTAAACACTTAAATTACAGATACGACGCGAAGCACCATTTGGTCTCAACAGATGCGCATTTGTTGATGTGTTAATACAAGGTGGTGTAAATTTTATTTCCCAGTTTGCTCATCGCAACCCCGCCGAAAGTAACGTAATTAGTGGCTACATCAGAAATGTCATAGAGGTTGACTGTGTTTCCTGTAACATTGTAAGCTAACAGTACCACTGATGACACGATTGTCCTGTCGAGTGTGTTACTTCACTCAAATTACTTATTCCACTTGAGATGACACCACTAGTTGGCCTTCGATGCAAGAAATTGTTACCAGATTGTCACACGAACAGGCCCTGAGATGTTCTGACAGTTTCGGTTGCTACTGATAAAGCCATTTTTCTATTTCCGTTTGGGTTGTGCTTATTGTATTATAGTGTTTAGAGTGTAGGGTGGTGGGGTTTCGGGTTCCTCTGAATAGGTCAGGAGTTCACTACACTCAGCTGGCGGCTGCACGGGTAGCGGAGGCTGTGTGGCGTAGACTGGGCGGTTTTTTAGGTTAGAAGGCCTCTGGAAAGTACGGGGTGGGCTGCAATCTCAAAGAGTGCATGGCAAATACAGGACATGCTTGGATCAAGGAACCGTCGGAATGGTAGTTGTAAATTGTTGTAGTTGTGCTGGGAAAGTCCCTGAGCTACAAACGCTAATAGAAAGCACAGTAGCTGAAATCGTTATAGGTACAGAAAGCTGGCTAAAGCCTGAAATAAGTTCTGCAGAAATTTTTACGAAGTCTCAGACAGTGTTCAGGAAAGATAGATCAGGCAGAATTGGTGGTGGAGTGTTTGTGTCTGTCAGTAGTGGTTTATCTTGTAGTGAAGTCGAAGTAGATACTCCGTGCGAATTGGTATGGGTGGAGGTTATACTTAACAGCCGAACTAAGTTAATAACTGGCTCCTTCTAGCGACCTCCAGACTCCGATGATATAGTTACGGAACAGTTCAGAGAAAATTTGAGTCTCGTAACAAATAAATACCCCACTCATACGGTTATAGTTGGTGGGGACTTCAACCTTCCCTCGATATGTTGGCAAAAATACTTGTTCAAAACCGGTGGTAGGCAGAAAACATCTTCCGAGATTGTTCTAAATGCTTTCTCCGAAAATTATTTCGAGCAGTTAGTGCACGAACCCACGCGAATTGTAAATGGTTGCGAAAACACACTTGACCTCTTAGCCACAAACAATCCAGAGCTGATAGAGAGCATCATGACTGATACGGGGATTAGTGATCACAAGGTCGTTGTAGCTAGGCTCAATACCGTTTCTTCTAAATCCACCAGAAAGAAACGCAAAATAATTTTATTTAAAAAAGCGGATAAAGTGTCACTAGAAGCCTTCCTAAGAGACAATCTCCATTCCTCTCGAACTGACTATGCAAATGTAGACGAGATGTGGCTCAAATTCAAAGATATAGTAGCAACAGCAATTGAGAGATTCATACCTCATAAATTGGTAAGAAATGGAACTGATCCCCCATGGTACACAAAACAGGTCAGAACGCTGTTGCAGAGGCAAGGGAAAAAGCATGCGAAGTTCAGAAGAACGCGATTGGCTAAAATTTGGCACGGACTTCAATGCGAGATGCCCTTAATAGGTTCCACAACGAAACATTGTTTCGAAATTTGGTAGAAAATCCGAAGAAATTCTGGTCGTATGTAAAGTACACAAGCGGCAAGACGCAGTGAATACCTTTGCTGCGCAGTGCCGATGGTACTGTTACCGACGACTGTGCCGCTAAAGCGGAGTTATTGAACGCAGTTTTCCGAAATTCCTTCACCAGGGAAGATGAATGGAATATTCCAGAATTTGAAACACGAACAGCTGGTAGCATGAGTTTCTTAGAAGTAGATACCTTAGGGGTTGCGAAGCAACTCAAATCGCTTGATACGGGCAAGTCTTCAGGTCCAGATTGTATACCGATTAGGTTCCTTTCAGATTACGCTGATACAATAGCTCCCTACTTAGCAATCATATACAACCGCTCGCTCACCGACAGATCTGTACCTACAGATTGGAAAATTGCGCAGGTCGCACCAGTGTTTAAGAAGGGTAGTAGGAGTAATCCATCGAACTACAGACCTAAATCATTGACGTCGGTTTGCAGTAGGGTTTTGGAGCATATACTGTATTCAAACATTATGAATCACCTCGAAGGGAACGATCTATTGATACGTAATCGGCATGGTTTCAGAAAACATCGTTCTTGTGCAACGCAGCTAGCTCTTTATTCGCACGAAGTAATAGCCGCTATTGACAGGGGATCTCAAGTTGATTCCGTATTTCTGGATTTCCGGAAAGCTTTTGACACCGTTCCTCACAAGCGACTTCTAATCAAGTTGCGGGCCTATGAGGTATTGTCTCAGTTGTGCGACTGGATTCGTGATTTCCTGTCAGGAAGGTCGCAGTTCGTAGTAATAGACGGCAAATCATCGAGTAAAACTGAAGTGATATCAAGTGTTCCCCAGGGAAGCGTCCTGGGACTTTTGCTGTTCCTGGTCTATATAAATGATCTGGGTGACAATCTGAGCAGTTCTATTAGGTTGTTCGCAGATGATGCTGTAATTTACCGTTTAGCGAGGTCATCCGAAGACCAGTATCAGTTGCAAAGCGATTTAGAAAAGATTGCTGTATTGTGTGGCAAGTGGCAGCTGACGCTAAATAGCGAGAATTGTGAGGCGATCCACATGAGTTCCAAAAGAAATCCGTTGGAATTCGATTACTCGATAAATAGTTAAATTCTCAAGGCTGTCAATTCAACTAAGTACCAGGGTGTTAAAATTACGAACAACTTCAGTTGGAAAGACCACATAGATAATATTGTGGGGAAGGCGAGCCAAAGGTTGCGTTTCATTGGCAGGATACTTAGAAGATGCAACAAGTCTACTGAAGAGACAGCTTACACTACACTCGTTCGTCCTCTGTTAGAATATTGCTGCGCGGTGTGGGTTCCTTACCAGGTGGGATTGACGCAGGACATCGAAAGAGTGCAAAAAAAGTTCAGCTCGTTTTGTGTTATCACGTAATAGGGGAGAGAGTGTGGCAGATATGATACGCGAGTTGGGATGGAAGTCATTAAAGCAAAGACGTTTCTCGTCGCGTCGAGATCTATTTACGAAATTTCAGTCACCAACTTTCTCTTCCGAATGCGAAAATAGTTTGTTGAGCCCAACCTACATAGGTAGGAATGATCATCAAAATAAAATAAGAGAAATCAGAGCTCTAACAGAAAGGTTTAGGTGTTCGTTTTTCCCGCGCGCTGTTCGGGAGTGGAATGGTAGAGAGATAGTATGATTGTGGTTTGATGAACCCTTTGCCAAGCACTTAAATGTGAATTGCAGAGTAGTCATGTAGATGTAGATGTAGATGTACATACCTAAAAATTCTGGTTGTTAAGTTCCGTAAGTGTAAATGTAAACTTTATTTTTTCACACTCACTACCAATTGTTCGATTTGATCTAATGTTTTCTCAGTCAAGTGAAATAGATTTCTTCATTGAGTAAACACTGAGCAACATTCGTAAAATGTAATGCCTAACAACAGCAAACTTTACGTACAAGCGGCAGGTGAACAGCAACCTCGAAAGACTTGTTCCCACACCGTAGCTGCTAAAGTGGAACTCACTTTTCACCGTGACGTGATCATAACAATAGCCCGAACAAGAGCGCTGTGGGGTAGCTGATAAATGGTGCGTGGCGCGGAAGTCCCATCTGCGGAGCTGATTAATGCGTGCGGAACGCGTATCGGAATACTCGTCACGTGACGAATGACCCGCAGCTACCACTACGATTTGTCACTGCGGTGCTTAATGCGTCACCAGGGGCGCTAAATGGTTCATTTACGAAACAGTCAGTAAGGAGCTTGCAGAATCAAAAGGCGGCGGTCGGATCTTCTCCAGCTTAACTGAACCGCAGACTACGTCTGATGGTATCTTCAGATCGTAAAAAACTGTATGCTCACATGAACACTCCCATGTAGCACCTGTGCGACTGACCAACGGATATTCGTCGCTTAAAGTGGACTCTATAGCAGAACTGCATAAGAAATAACGAACGTTACTATAGAGCTTCCTCATCGAAAGTAAATTGATAATGCGTACAATCGGAATGCAATGACAGCTTCTCATGCGGCTAACACTAGCTGTCTCATGACATCGACAAAATCTAAGTGCGCTTCTGAAAGGCGCTTTAACAGGCTGGCAAATTAGATGATCTCGAGAAACTGTAGGTCATTAAACGGAATAGAAAGTTGTTGGGGAAGCGCGGAATCGTTGGATTATATATTCGAGCACTTTCAGCATAAAAAAGGAACGTCTAAAACACTGTCACAGGCCACTGTCCAGCCATAATTTTTAATTAAATTCTGTTACACAATCTTTGCACTTCGGGTTTCGTAGCAAAGCAATTGGCGTTAGACTCTGGAAATTATTTTGTGGAATGTAAGTCTATAGAGACTTGACAGAGTTAGGGTACAGTGGGGCGATAAAAGAATTTTAAGTTACATAAAATTTTTCCGAGATATTATGAACTAAATTTTCCTTTTACGCATGTATAACATTTCTATGGGTACAACAAGCCAACATTTGATAGGTGATTGTACAAGATTGTGAAACATTTATGTTATACTGTTAATACCGTTATTCAATTTACCTTCTCGAGTGGGTAAAAATGCATCTGAGTGAGGCTATTCGGACAGTCGTCGGGGTTCACGAATGAGATTAATTGTGGACAGATACACAGTTAAATTACGTGAATGTTTAGCTGAAAACAATGCTAATTTCTGTTTAATACTGATTAGGCTTAGTAATACAATTATAATTTGCCATTAATAGAAAGTAAACTTCTTGAAATCTTCCTGTTCTTGTACAGATCACCTGCAGCATCCACATAGAATTTGTGATTCTTCAGTTTCTCCCGGTGTATTTGTTACTCGAACAGTCTACGGGTATACTGCCGGTTCATAGTGTCCAACGGGCACAACATTTCGGCGATCAGACATGTCACCGTCGTTAGGTGCGCTGACGAACTGAGCTCCTAAGGGCGGGCGGTCGCGAAGACGTGGGCGTCGGAATCTGTCGTAGCGTCGATGTGCTTGCTACGTCCGCCCTGGTCGCCAGTTCGTACTTCTTGCCGAGAGTCTCCTTAATTACATTCAATGTCGGGTCCCAAGCCTTGCTGAGATTGTAGCCGCAATCTCGGTTGACAAGATCTTCCCTGGTGCAAATTTCGATAGCCTCCCTTATAACGCTGTCCCAATATTTAGAGGTCTGAGCCAGGATCTTGGTACGCTCATAATCCATCTCGCGTTTCTCGGACAAACGGTACTCTCCTACCGCCGACTTATTTGGATATTTCAGTCGAGTGTGTCTTTGATGTTCTCGGCAACGATCTTCGATGTTGCGTACTGTTTGTTCGATGTACGTCTTCCCACACTCACAGGGAATTTGGTATATTCCGGCCTTACTCAAACCGAGGTCATCTTTCACACTTCCCAGTACTGCCCGAGTTTTATTGGGTGGGTAAAAGACGGTTTAACTCGGTGTTTCTTTAATATACGGCCGATTTTCCCCGCTAGTGCGCCATTGTACGGAATAAAGGCAGTGGCTACCTCTTCTTCCGTGACTTCATCCGTCTGAAACGTCCCCTTAGAAAAATTTATGAATTACTGTGCTGGAAAACCTCTTACGTTATTTGCTTTTCACACAGCTGAGCAAAACTGAACGTTCTCAGTCATTACTCTCTTTACTTATTCTGATCAACACTAAACTGACACACAATATTTTTAGCGCAACGCAATCTGACTTTTTATAATCCCTACAAAAGAATGGCCCTGATTAACAATAACCAATACCTTTCACAAATCACTTACCTCACAAAAATCTTCGTTACTCGAACTACTGCAATACAGCGAGCGCCACTACTGCCAGATAAATAAAAGATTCAAACTACGGAAGGCACTAACTACTGATAGGCATAGTTAGCAAATGAAAGATTTTAATAGAGAACAAACAATGTATTTACCTTAATAGTCATAATATATACAGCAGTTCAAGACATCCATTCTTACATATGTATTTGATGGACACACGTCCAGATTATCCACTCTCAAAAATCCGCCATCTCACTTCCCCACATCCACCACTGCTGGCGGCTCACCTCCAACTGCGCAACGCTATGCGCTGTTAACTTCCAGCTGCCCAACACTACAATACCCAACAACAATGCAAACCAGCCACAGACTGCACGCAGCACAGCCAGTGATTTTCATACAGAGCGCTGCCTGTCGGTGGCGTTACCAATATAAGAACCTAAACAGCCTACTTACACGTCTCCACAGGTTATGCTGTGGTGGTGGGACGGACAGCGCGTCTAATCTGCCATTCCGAGTACCCGTTTTTTCGGAACACGGTTTTGAGGTGTTCCAATTCCTGGGGCAGATTCTCTGCGTCTGAGATGCTGCGCGCCCTGTGCACTAGTGTTTTTAGTACTCCATTCCTCTGAGAAGGGTGGTGGCAGCTGTCTGCATGCAGGTACAGTTCAGTGTGCGTTTTCTTCCTGTACATACCGTGGCTGAAGGTACCATCAGCTCTTCTCTTGACCATGACGTCCAGGAATGGTAATCTTCCTTCTGCTTCGGTCTCCATAGTGAATTTGATGTTTGGATGTATGGAGTTAGGTGTGTGAGGAAATCCAGGAGCTTGTCCCTCCCATGGGGCCAGACGATGAACGTGTCATCGACATAACGGAAGAAACAAGTAGGTTTCCAATTGGATGACGCCAAGGCTTCCTCCTCGAAGTACTCCATGTGCAAATTCGTGACCACCGGCGAGAGTAGGCTGCCCATTGCGACTCCATTCGTTTCCTCATAGTATTCCCCATTAAACAGAAAACACGTTAAGGTCAAGACATGCCTAAAGAGTTCGGTGGTCTTCTCGTCAAATTTCTGCCCAATAAGCTCAACTGACTCTCGTAGAGGCACCCTGGTGGATAGTGAAACCACGTCGAAGCTCACTAAGATATCAGTGTCTGAAGTTGTCGAGACGTTTCACGAAATCCACGGAATTAGGGATATGGTGAGGGCATTTACCTACATAGGGGCTAAGTAATTCAGCCAGATATTTTGCCAGCAAGTAAGTAGGTGCCCTAATGTTGCGGACAATCGGGCGCATAGATACCCCCTCCTTGTGAACCTTAGGAAGTCCATAGAGTCTTGGTGGGACAGGTCCTTGAGGTGACAATTTCTTGGTGTCCCCGTCTGGTAGATACGCGTGCTTGAGCAGAGCCCTGGTCTTGTTCCTCACCTTCTTCGTGGGGTCACCGTTGATCTTCCTATAGGAGTCGTCATCTAGCTGGCGCTGCATCTTCTCAATGTAGTCCTTACCGGAAAGAACAACAGTGGCATTGCCTTTGTCAGCAGGTAAGATAACAATCTCAGAGCACTCTCTTAGGTCCCGAATGGCCATCCTCTCTCTACTGGTAATGTTGGTCTTCGTGGGTTTAGTTCTGGTCAGAACCCGGCAGGTTTCCCGACGCACTTCATCTGCTGCTTCAGGAGCACTGACGATGTCCGCGACCGGGTGAGAGCAAAGATGAGTCCCTTCTCCAGAACCGAAACCGCCTCATGAGAAAGTTCCACGTCATTGAGATTGGTGATCGTCTTGCACGGTGCCTCCAGCGAAGGTTTATCCGAGAATTGGTTTGCGATCTCTCACACAGACACACTATTCGTGATACGAGGTGGCACACTTTTGGCATTGTGTCCCCTCACATATTTTCATCTGCAACACTTGACCATTTTCCCTGGCAGAATCCACATTTCCATTCCATCACGTCTTCTTCAGAGTATTTTAGGGACAAAATCATCTAAAATGCTGTCTGAATTGGTGTCTAGACCTTTTCTTTAATTTTGGTAGCCGTCTTCTCAAATAGGTCAACAATGACTCTATTTGGGGTACCAGCACTTTTCTTCTGCCACTAGTAAATTCAGGAGCTCTCGTTTTTGCTTCTTTGCTCTTGCTACAGAAATATTTTCTGGAGGCGTGTGACGAGCGTTTGGTACAGCTCTGAAAGTTTTTATTTAGCGTTGTTTCTGTGAAGAAGAAAGGATATCTTGAGTAGAGACTGTTGGGGTAGTTGTTGATGGATTACGGCTTGTTGCACCATTTCCTGTGGTTGTCTACCCAGTTACTCTTACGGCTTCAGTTCTCAAACGCATTTGAGTTAAACGGGTACATCTCTGTACAGGAAAACTCACTTACAGCTAAGAGGACTGAGGCAATTGACATTAATTTTTAGCTGAAAAACCACTTGAAGGGAAAGTCGCGAATTTTGGTGCTCCGATTTCTTTCATGCCATTTTATTGTCATTTACGACGACGCTCACCGTCTTATGTGCGCCCCTCTGCGGAAGCGTAGCATGTAGTGACAGAGATGACTTTTTTCCTTATCCGTGTGTTCTTTTTTCGGACGGAACGTACTGCCCACAAGCCAAGATGAACGCGGTGGTGCGGCTACGAGCCCAAGCAGTGCTTTACGATTCCGCGACGGCCCGAAGTATGTGCCGGACTTCTGGAACAACCTGTGTGAACGACACACGGTGATAATGTGCAATCCGAAATACCATCTATATTTTCTAATTTCCTGGGGAGATCGTCACGAGATCCTGCGTGCAGCTGAAACGTCCCGATCTGCGAATTTCGGAATGTAGGAAACCATGATATGGTGGAAGTAAGACTATAGAGCAGGTAGTGACTGGTGCTTGGATAGCGCAGTTGGCAGAGAACTTGCCCTCAAAATGAAAAGGTTCGAGGTTCGAGTCTTGTTGCAGCACACAGATTTAACCTGCCACGAAGTCCGAAACTGAGCACAAGTGAATGAACAAATTTTATAATCAGACAGACTGCCAAAAATTACCCTTATGTTATAATTAGATACACCTGGAAAGACAATAAATGAAATCTTGCCAGAAAATTATTGTGCAAAGTAAGACAAAATAGGTCATATAAGGAAAGCTACGCGAAATTACTTTATGTTGTTTTGAAAATTCATGCCTCAGGCATGGATGTGTGTGATGTCCTTAGGTTAGTTAGGTTTAAGTAGTTCTAAGTTCTAATGGACTGATCACCACAGAAGTTAAGTCCCATAGTGCTCAGAGTCATTTGTTTTTGAAAATTGACACTGGAAGAGGAAACTAATACAGCTAACATACAGTCAGTTGCTTATCAAAATAATTTTTAAACAGTTCACTATGATTAGTCAGTGGAAAATGAATGCTGTAGGAAGGGCAAAGAGCATTTCAAGAAACAATGTGTGTGTGTTTTTCGCACACATTACTTTACTCTACACCATAAAACACCCACTTAGGGAGGAAGTTTTGTAGGATGAAGTTTTAGTGTTTTCTCTCGCTACTTCAACTGAACCATTTAATCCTTTTTTGCTTCTACATCTAGAAAGTGATTGTTGAAAGGAATCACAACAAGCAAATTATCAGCCATAACATTGTTAATTCGTTTGTTGTAGTATCTGTCACTTACTGACTCCCCTGTCTTCCGTTTGACAATATCCCATATAGTTTTAATCTTATTATCGACATTAATAACTTCTGTAGTGTCACGGAACAGTAAAGAGTTGGATACGTGGAATATTGTCAAAGTTTCGTTGCCTATACCGAGAGCCAGAGGAAGTAGGTTAGCCAAGAGCTAAGGGGATTGCACATATATCGGAATGTGTCGTCACACAGGGGCAATGGCCTGGTTACACACAACAGGCGAGAGAGAATTGCTTATCATGCGAGTTTGTGTTAGACAGAGATTTTCGTAGAGTGCAAGACAGAGGTATAGCGTCAGCTGTACTGCATTTCACAACTTCGCGTAAGTCTGCCGTAATAACACGTAACTCTGTCGCAAGAACACCTAAGGGGCGAGTATGACAGATGAATCAGCAGTATAAGTGAAACGAATGCGTTCATTAAAAATGAGCATGACGTCAGGACGTCGCTAGTGCTTCCTTTAAATATGCCAACTTTGATAGCAACAAGGCACTTGCAGTTAGACTTGCAGTTAGATGTGTACTGGGTCGCTGCGTAGCGCTCAGCTCGGTGATCGACATGTTAATCTTTACTAAGGAGATGTTGCAGTAAGGGCGACCAGTCCAGCAACAGACGTGAGGGGACAGTACCAGCTCTGGTCCTCTCTGCTGCCACTGTCAATCATCAAAATGGCTCTGAGCACTACGGGACTCAACGTCTGAGGCCATTAGTCCCCTAGAACATAGAACTAGTTAAAGCTAACTAACCTAAGGACATCACACACATCCATTCCCGAGGCAGGATTCGAACCTGCGACCGTAGCGGTCTCGCGGTTCCAGACTGCAGCGCCAGAACTGCACGGCCACTTTGGCCGGCTGTCAATCATCAACCCAGGATTTGCAGACATCACAGCAGACTCGCTCGCCGCAAACGCTGACCACATCAGTGACCCGTCGTCGAGATCGTGCGGGGCCTATGCCCTGTGCATCCGCCATCACAACCGGGTGAGCCGACGATGCTGGGAGACTGCAGCCCGTTCCACCCGTCCACCGCGGAAGAGCCACCAGGAGCAGGGAAGAAGACGGGGTGTGATAGAGTACACTCCGCACTACGAGAACGCCTCTCGTGCTGACAGCGCCGGGACTCCAACCCAGAGCCTCCACGTGCAGCAGCTTGCTGTCCGCAGCCGAGCCGGCCGGGCGTCGCCAGCCACTACATCACAGCACGCGGAGCTGCGCTAGCAAGACTGCGCGGCCCGGATCTGGTGTCATCGCTATGAGTCAGCAAGGAGTCGGGGAAGGTCGTTGATATCACCAGGCCACATTGTACTCGGCAGGAATAAAGGTGTTATGAATTAATAATGTTCCTTTGGCGTTTCTGACGCTTCTACAGTCATTTCCTTGCATCCAGAAAACTGGAGAGGTCACCGCTCGGCCATCCAGTCCACCATAGGTGACCGGGACCACTGGGGAGCCTACAGATTTGGTGTCAGTAGTGGTCGCGCCACTGCCTACAGATTTGGTGTCAGAAGTCCTCGCGCCCACCGCCTACAGATTTGGTGTAGTGGTAAGTGCATGAGGCGATTTTTGTTAATAACTATGGATGCACCTTCTTTGTTCAAATGGTTCAAATAGCTCTGAGCACTATGGGACTTAACATCTGTGGTCATCTGTCCCCTAGAACTTAGAACTACTTAAACCTAACTAACCTAAGGACATCACACACATCCATGCCCGAGGCAGGATTCGAACCTGCGACCGTAGCAGTCGCGCGGTTCCGGACTGAGCGCCTAGAACCGCTAGACCACCGCGGCCGGCAGCACCTTCTTTGTTGGGAGTGTACTTTGTGAGACCTGCGGAAACAGCAGATTTATCTGAGTTTTAGGGAAACAGTTGGGAAACGTACTTGGTACCAGTCAGATGTACTGTGTGTAATTTAACGGGGCATGGAAGCCAAGCACGAAGTTTGTACCAGTAGAATGTTCAATTTGTAGATGGTTTGGTCACGCAGCGCACAATTGTAGAGAGTGTCGCTGGGCAATAACCAGGCAGAGGGATTAATTTTGTTTAGTTGTGCATTGTGAGTCTTGTTTGTCTTCTTGTGTGTAGTGCTCAACTGTGACAAAGGAGTTGAGTAGCTAGTGTAGTTATTGTTCTGCGGAGTAAATTCAGTATAGAGTAAGTTGTTGGTAATTTGCACAGATCATGCCAGAAACAAGAGCCGTTAGCACTGAAGTGAGTATAGCTGCTCTGACAGAGCAAGTCTCAAAATTGTTAGAAGAGAATGCGCAGCATAAGTTACGCCATGTAGAATTAATGACGCAAATGGAGACCTTGTGTTCGGCGCAAGAGTCGAAAACGGGTTCAAGTGAGTGCAAGTCAGTAGCAATGTCCAACCTTGCAATATATCCTTCAGTAGCTAACCTAATCACGCCTTTCTCGGGTAAAACAAGAGAGGATGTCACAGTGTTCATTACCGATATTTTGGCTACAGCTGCAATGAGCAATTGGTCGGACATAACTACATTACGTGTGGCAAATTTGCGACTTGCAGGGGAAGCAAAGACGTTCGTGATGTACCATGAGACGCTTAGTAAGGCGAGCACGTTTGAAGAATTGGCAGAGGGGTTACGACAAAGATATCGTAAACAGAATAGTGCAAGATTTTTTAGGGAGAGCTTAGCTAATTTGACACAGAAGGTCAATGAGACAGTGGAGTCTTTTTCAGACAGGATACGGAAAATTAATTCGCAGACCTATGAATTATCGGGTAATCCTGATGCGGATCGTGTATTACTACGAGAGGCAGAAAACAGAGCCCTCGATGTATTCCTCACGAGAATTCTTGCAGAATTTTCTCGTAGGGTTAGGATTCAAAGCATCTGCAGGAGATAGACATTTCAGCAAGGGTTCGCAATGATAAACGCATCTTTGCGTCGGAGAGGAATTGTTACCGTTATGGAAGGGAAGGTCACGTGAAGGCTCAATGCAGACAGCCGCAGTGCTATGCTTGTAAAAGCTACGGTCACAAGGCGAATGAGTGTCGTAGTAAGCAGAATGGTAACGGGAATAAACAGGAAAAAGTGTTAAACGGGAACAGGAGTGTTTCGTCCGTCGGAAGACATTCCCAGTAAGCAGAGGTACGGTGAAAACTGGTACAGAGACGGATTGTTGCTTGATGGGTGTTGTAAGGAATAACAGATGTAAGTTTTTGATTGATACAGGAGCACATGTATCTGTTGCTAGTCTAGACCTCGTGGGTAGGAGAAGGCTAAGTACTCCCAGGTATAGATTACGTGGAGTAGGGAATAATGAGTTGCAATCATTGGGTACAACACAGCTCGTTTTTAAGATTGGAACTGTAGAGTTCGGAGAGCAAATGGAAGTGTTGCCAACTGTGGGACAAGGGTATTCTGTGATTCTCGGACTGGACTTCCTCGATGAACACCATACCAAAATTAATCTTTCACAGCGTACAGTTGAACTTAGTGGAAACTTGTTTTCAATGGGTACAACAGCTGTAAATGTTTCTATGTCGCGAGGTGCATCCGTTGCTAAGATGTCACCAATTGAACCGCGTACAAGGGCATTACAGATGATTACGCATGTCAAAGTGCCTTCGGGTACAGGAAAGTTAGTCTGGTTGTCAGTAGGTACCGATGTACCACAGCAGAGACTATGTGTGGTGGAGCCACTGCAGAGCAATGAAGCATTGGATGAAATGCATTGTTTTATTAGGAGGAGAGTTGCGCGCGTAACGGATATAAATGGGGAACTGATGTTTCCGGTCAGAGTAGATAATTTTGGGGCAGATGATGTGGATCTCCCAAAGGTTTTAGTGGTAGCAAGTTTGGAAATACTCGACGATGAGGATATAGGTGAATCCCAAGGTGATTATAACGTCAAGCAAACCGTCAAGACATCTGTACTACGTGATAAGATTCGCAATGTGGAGAATGGTGATCGAAAAGCTATGGAAGCTTTGTCATTAGAGTATTTAGATTTGTTTAATTCAGAAGGTCCATCACCAGCAACTCCTATTACACAGCACCGTATACCGACTGGCGATAGTCCGCCGGTCTATAGAAAACCATACAGCATAGCGAAACACCTACAACCACTAGTGGAAGAATTTATTAATCAACAGCTAAGGGACGGTATTATAGAGAACAGTGAAAGCCCGTGGTCTGCCAACATAGTGGTAGTTCCTAAGAAGTCATTGGACGGTACTAAGAAGTATAGTTTTTGTTGTGACTATCGTTTTTTGAACGCACGGACTGTAACAGATGCGTATCCAATACCGAACATCACGGAAACATTGGACAACCTAGGTCGGTGTAAATATTTTTCGACACTAGATCTAAAGAGTGGGTGCCATCAGATAGAAGTAAGTCCCGCGGATAGACCGAAGACGGCCTTTACAACAAGCCTTGGTCACTTTCAGTATCGCAGAATGCCATTTGGGTTGAAAAACGCTCCTGCTACTTTCCAGCGTCTGTTAGATGGTGTGCTTCGGGGATTGAAACCGAAGATTGCTATGGTATACCTCGATGATATTGTTACTTTTTCGCATAATATAGAAGAGCATGTGGAACGACTGAACGAAGTATTTAGTAGGCTAAGAGTGGCAAATCTTAGTTTTAATGTCGAGAAATGTCAGTTTGCTCAGACGCAAGTGACTTACCTTGGGCATATTATCAGTCAGGATGGGGTAAGAACGGATCCTCGTCTAACGTCGGCTGTGCGTGATTTTCCAGTACCACAGACCACTAAACAAGTTCAGCAATATGTCGGTTTATGTAATTACTACAGACGATATGTAAAGGGGTCGCGGAAATTGCACATCCATTAACGAGATTGTTAAAGAAAGGTGTTAAGTTTGAATGGACAGCACAGTGTCAGGAGGCATTCGAGAAGCTCAAACAGATACTAACATCAAACCCAGTGTTGATACTTCCTGATTTCGAACAAGAGTTCATACTATCTTGTGATGCTAGTACTATTGCTGTAGATTGTATTCTTTCTCAGAGGGTTAATGGACAGGAACATCCAGTGGCTTATGCTTTCAGGCAACTGAATAAGGCAGAGAAGAATTATTCAACTACAGAGAAAGAAATGTTAGCAGTGATTTACGGTATCTCGTATTTACGCTGTTATTTATATGGGTGTAAGTTCAAGGTGATTACAGATCACGCAGCATTGAAGTGGTTGTTGGGGTTGAAAGATCCTTCGAGTCGTTTAACGAGATGGGCACTGAAACTAAGTGAATTTCACTACGAGGTAATTCACAAACCAGGGGTAAACATACGAATGCAGATGCGCTTAGTAGAAAGATAGCAGCCATACAAGTTGTGGGCATAAGTGAGAAGGAGTGGATAAAGGCGCAAGCCACTGACAGAGAGTGTCAATTGTTCCGAACGCAACCGCAGTTTGGAATGCAGGATGGGTTGCTTTGCAGGAAGACGAAGTGCGGACTACGCGTCGTAGTACCGGAGTCGCTGAGGGAAGAAGTGTTGAAACAAGCGCACGTCCATGTATTGTCGGGTCATGGTGGTAAAAGAACGACTGATAGACGGGTAGCTGAAAGGTTTGGTGGAAGACACGTCGCAATGATGTAGAGCAGTATGTGCAAAATTGTATACCTGCAGAGAGCAGATCTAGGGATAAGTAGATTAAGTGTCCTCTGGAAGGAACATGTAGTATTTATTGTTATTAGGTAATGGGGTATGTGTAGTTTTTACTTGTCATTTGTGCGTTTTAGACGTGGTAAGGAAGGGAGCGATTGAATGGCTTCCTTTTTCCTTCAGGTGCCATGCCAGGATGTGGCCCGGGAAACTTTTCGTTAGTCTGGTACTACTACACTGTTGCAGAGGAGCTGGGAAGTGGGTGCAAGTGCAAACTAGGGAAGTGTTGTTAGTGTCAAGACGGAGGAGTGTTCATGTGGTAATGTCTATGGAAGATTTGACAGACGGTTTCAGGGGAAGTGTTTTTATTTGTCCAGCAACGGAGGTGGCAACCCACAATCATTCGTGTCAGATGATGTTGTTCTTGGGGAATATGGGAACCTTAGATTGCGAAAAGAATGTGCTACTTCCGAGACCGAAATTTCAGAAAGTTGGGGAACATTGGATTTACTCTGTGTTCGAACTAGAGGCCGTAGTTGCCACTAGTTACAGAAATGGTAGATTGACAGACACATCAAAGCTTGAATTGCAGGGCAGTTGGTTAATTGATTAATGGCACTGAATGTGAAATAGTGGGGAAGCATTTTCCCCTACCAGCTACTTTCATGGGTACAACAATGATTAACGTGACACAGCCTATCTTGTATTATCCAGAGGAAACACCACACATATTGCCTTGCCAGAACCTAACGTTTATTAACGAGCCCTTGGATCCCACATTGCTACAATCTTTAGATAGCCTGATTATCTCAGAAAAAGAGCAGATCTCAGTTAATCAACTACTGCAGCACGTGCAGCAATATTGGGAGAAACGTAAGCAAAACACAATTATATTTGGTGTGTCAACAACTAGCATAATCTTAGTTCTAGCGTTTATTTGTGCAACTAATTTTGTATTGGACTCAGCAATGGGAAGCTTAAATAACAGTCAGTATTAAAGAAATACAATTATTAAACAAAATTTTATATTGGCTGTATGAGTATGTAGAAGCCTAAGTGAGAGAAGTCAGACTGAAATTCATTTTTGAAGGAAGGGTAACCATGATCTGAGATTTAGTGACCACAAAGTGTTGCAGTTAAGATTCTCAGTAACATCCATTCATTATTCAGGCATTTCATATGTGTCATATTTCCTACCAGGATTAAAAGGACAGGGGCTTTGTTTTCTAAAGATTAATTTCCTAAAGGAACAGGAATTTTTTTTTAACAAATTACTTGATTAAAAAACAAAGGCTTGGTTTTCTCTGAGTTGCTTAGCAGATATATTTCTTTATTTAATGAAAAATATTAGCGTGCATCTTGCTGAAACTTTTATAATGGTTTCCACTAAATAATGCAACAAGTAGCCTTTTGTTTAATTATTTAATTTTTATTTTCCTTGAATAATAAAACAGAAGGGGACTGGTTCCAGTAATTTGCGGAAATCTTTATTCATCACAGTCGCAGTGTACCACAACGATAATGGAGAAAAGTCTTATGAAACTTTTTATATTGATCTGCTGAAAATTTCATTGCAGGGAGAGGCAGTACGTTTTCTGTTTTCAGCAGTGGTTTTCGCAGTGTTTCATTTTTGAATAATTATGTACAGTAGAAGCCCAATAAACCGCCGTCCGATTTACCGCGGATTCCAATGTAACGTGGTATACAGTGTGTGCTCCAAAGTAAAATATGATTTATGAATGATTTTTCCACTCTCAGTGTATTTTGTAACGTTGAAAAAATCTTGTTACAGTCTACATGTAGCCTTGCTGCAGTGTAATTTACTGCTGTAACCTCCAAGCTCTGTACACAGTAATCAAAATAGATGTAGGTAATTAAACCCAACTTTTGGCTTGTCTTAGCAGCATATCAGGATTGCTGCTGTACAGAAACTCTGAATACACATCTCACGCTTAACACTGTGATGCAGTCAGCAGAGTTACTATGCAGAGGTGCTTGACAATAATGGAAATGAGCCGAACGATCATGTGGATCATAAATTATTCATTCATAGCCAGGATTTCTGTGTGCTTGCTACGATGTCACAGAAACGGAAAGTGTATTCTATGAGAGATAAACTAAAAATTACTGACGGTGTGAACAATTTTGAAGAATAGCAAGTTTATCACGCGGGGGAAAGGGGGTGGCTGTATCTGAAGGAACAGTCAAGGGATAGGTAAAACAAAAGAATAAACTTAGAAGTTTTCTAAACACAATTGAAAGTGATGTGGGAATGGACAGAGAAAGGATTCAACTAGAAAAAGACAATGAACTTTAAGAATGCCTTGATAGGTGGATTTTAATAAAGAATAGTGAAGGTGTCTCACTTTCAGGGCTAATTATTAAAGCTTAAGTTGAAAATTTCAGTTTGATGTAAGAGGCGACAAAGACTTTTATAGCTTCCTACAGATGTTTTTCAAGATGGAAATGCAGCTATGGAAATGAGCGTTTTGCGTCACTGGCCGCGAGGCCCCTTACGGGGCAGGTCCGGCCCCTTGGTGTAGGTCTTATTACATTCGACGCCACATTGGGCGACCTGCGTGCCGGATGGGGATGAAATGATGATGAATACAACACAACACCCAGTTCCTGAGCGGAGAAAATCCTCGATCCAGTCGGAAATCGAACCCGGGCCCGTAGGACGGCAATCCGTCACGCTGACCACTCAGCTATCGGGGCAGACAATGCAGCTATCGAATTCGCCAAACGACCTGTGAAGGAGAGGTAAGGTTTTGCGACGCTGGGTCTGTTTCACAGTGTCCTGAAATTCTACACAAATTAATTTTTGATGAAAATTTAAATGATCATCAAGTGTATAATTGTGATGAAACGACGCTTTATTATCGTTTGCTTCACCAAAACTCTCGATACAAAAGGCCGTGCGAGATTAGCCGAGCTGTCTGAGGCGCTGCAGTCATGGACTGTGCGGCTGGTCCCGGCGGAGGTTCGAGTCCTCCCTCGGGCATGGGTGTGTTTGTTTGTCCTTAGGATAGTTTAGGTTAAGTAGTGTATAAGCTTAGAGACTGATGACCTTAGCAGTTAAGTCCCATAAGATTTCACACACATTTGAACATTTTTTTCGATACAAAATAGTTTGGAAAGAAGATGGGATTGAAAATAAATAAAGACAGAATAACCTTCATCTTTGCCACAAATAAACCGGGCAGACATAAACAGAAACCTCTTTGTGTAGGTAAAAGTAAAAGCCCGAGGTGTTTCAAGCATGTAAACATGTTATCATCACAGTTCACTTACAGGCATTCAGAGAATGCTTAGATGACATTTTCACCACTTGGTTTCAAGCAGAGTTTGTTCCGTTAGTGATAAAGAACATATGGTCACTTAAGCTGAGAGAAGGAGCTCTGCTAATCCTCTTTCACCGTCGAGCCCATCCACCTGCTGATGTGTTGCTGTCAGAATATGAAAAGATAAAATCTTTGGGCTTGCTAAAAATCACGACGGCATTAATTCAGCTGCTGGATTAGGTCATCATACGAGCAATAAGGTCCATTATCGTCATAGACTGCACGCTTCAACAGTAAAATCAGATGAAGAAAAGAAACTTTTCTAAAAATCTATATATCTTAAGAGTGCTGTGTATGCGGTACGCCTGGCATTGTTAAGCATCGTTCCGACCACTATTAGGAATTGCTAGAAGCCACTCAACATATGCGGAGAATGTCATTATCAGTTATCTGCTATATTAGTCTCTCCATTTTCTGCGAGCCATTGTTTCCTTCTTAAGGCTGCTGTATGTTGTACCGTCCATCATGTCATCCAGTATCTGGAATCTCTTCCTTCCTCGCTTCCTTTTCTCTTCTACATAACCTTCTAAAACTGTTTTTATCAGTCCGTCATTCTTTCTTAATATATGCCCAATCCAATTTCTTTTTCTTCTCTTTATTACATCTAGTAACTGTCTTTTCTCTCCAACTCTTCTCAGTACCTCTTCATTTTTTACTCTGTCCATCCAACTTATTCTTTCCATTTTCCGCCATGTCCCGATCTCAAAAGCCTCCAGCCTTTCTCTGTCTTTTTTCCTCATAGTCCACGTTTCAGCGCCATATAGAAGAACAATCCATACAAGACATTTTATGAGTCTCTTTCTGAGTTCTCTGTCCAGACCGCTGCAGAAGATTCTCCTTTTCTTATAAAACGCTTCTTTTGCCATTGCTATCCTTGTTTTAATTTCTGTGGTGCACTTCCAGTCGGTGTCTATCCTGCTTCCAAGATACTTAAAATTTTGCACCTGTTCTAGTATTTCTCCGTTCAGCATAATTTTTATTTCCTTATTTCCTCCTAGTGCCAATACTTTTGTTTTATTTGTGTTAATTTTCATTCCATATTTTTTCCGTTAGTTGCAATGGTGTCCACCAAATCCTGTAATTCTTTTTCCCCTGTGGCTAGAAGGACCATGTCATCAACAAATCTCAAACACCCTACCCTTCTTCCTCCAATTTCTACTCCTTTGTCATCTAATGAGCATTGGTCAATCATATTTTCCAAGTAGAGGTTGAAAAGAGTAGGTGATAAACAGCATCCTTCTCTGACTCCTTTTCCTAGTCTGATCCAGTCTGTACTTTCTCCTCTCACTTTCAAAAATGGTTCAAATGGCTCTGAGCACTATGGGACTGAACATCTATGGTCATCAGTCCCCTAGAACTTAGAACTACTTAAACCTAACTAACCTAAGGATATCACACAACACCCAGTCATCACGAGGCGGAGAAAATCCCTGACCCCGCCGGGAATCGAACCCGGAACCTCTCACTTTAACTGAAACTTTTTGATTAAGATATAGTGAATTTATAAGTCTTCTGGTTTTCCAGTCCACTCTCTTTTCCCTCATTACAGTCGCCAGCTTGTCCCAAACCACACTGTCAAATGCCTTTTCTAGATCGATGAAGCACATATATAGGTCTCTTCCTTTCTCCCAAGATTCGTACGAGCCCTATTGCATCTCTGGTTCCCGTATTCCGTCTAAAGCCAAACTGCTCCTCGCCAAGATCCTCTCCATTACTTTTTCAAGTCTTTTATTAGTTATTCTTAACATCACTTTGGCTGCATGTGAAATGAGGCTGATTGTCCTGTGCTCGTTGCATTTCTTGGTTCCTTGTTCTTTCGGTAATGGAATCATTACTGTTGTCAGAAAGTCCACAGGCCATTCACCACTGTAATATATTTTATTACATAACCTCAATATTTCTCTTATTCCATCGTGGTTCAAGCATTTTAGTATTTCTCCCGGTATTGTATCTGTACCTACCGCTTTGCCATTTTTCATTGCAGCTATGGCAGACTTTACTTCTTCCATTATGATGGTCGGTCCTTTCTCGTCATAACTTACACTGTTGTGTGATTCAAGTTCCAGAATTTCTGGTTTGCTATATGTGTCATATAGCTCTTTTATATATTCTTCCCATCTCTGGAGGACATCGTCACGATCTTTGTACACTACATCTTCGTCTTTACTCAAAATTTCCATAGTAGCACTTCCTGCTCTGTTTTGTTCCCATGTCATAGTCTTTACTCTGTTGTATAGTAAGTCGTATCTTCCCTTCCTGTCCAGTTCTTCAATTTCATCACATTCCTCTTTTAGCCATTTTTTTCTAGCCTGCTCTGTTTCTCTTCGAAGTTCATTATTTAACCTTCGGTATATCTTTCTTGCATCTTCAATGTTCTTGTTTTTCAATTTTCTTCTCTCCTCCATCTTAGAAATCATTTCTTGTGTGACCCATGGTTTTTTTTACCTTTTCCCTTCTACATATCCTTTTTACATATCCCTTTTACATATTCCTTTTACATATCATGCGGAGCATGTAATAAACGAAAATCACCAACACAGTAGGATAAAAGCAAACATGACAGTCTTAAGCTATAACAACAAAGGAAAGGGAATGCTCACTCCACAGGGAGCATAGTTCAACCATAAGGCCATAAGTAAAAATGAAAATAACCAATAGCATAAGGACAATACAGTCACAAATTCACACCTTAAAACACTGTGCCCAACCACCTATGCGGCCTCCATCTCCACCCCAAAAGATCACTCTATATTCAGTCTATAGAGCTCCCACAGTCCTTCAGTCAGTCCTGAAGCGCGTGAGCAATAGGACAGTTTACATAAAGTGAAGTTTTTAAATGTGACATACAATTGGAAATCTTTACTATTTGCATCTGCTATATGTAGGACACATGGATATATGGAAAGGACATAAAATGAATCTACGGGTAAAACAACGCAACCATATATTTGTACATAGGTAAATGACTTAAATGAGCTGCCAAGATTCTCTGCAGATCAAAATACGAATGATTAAATAATTTTCGTAATGTTGTAGACCAATGATGATGCCTAGCATGAATACGCGAAACTTGCTTGGTAGACACAAATACAACATTCAGTTGCAAAGGATAAATTTTTGTTTTCTTCTCAATGTGATAATGCATAGTTAAATTCTTCATTAATTTTTCACGGTTCAATAGGATGAACTGTATAAAAGGCAGTACATGGAAGAACTCACTGCAAACACATATTACACAAAAATTCTGTTTAAAAAGGTAAAATCGATATTCCACGCATACGCTTTATGCAATGCGAAAGTCTCTAAGTTACTTACAAGTAACTCCTGTACAGAATAGGAGGAAATCCATCCATCAATATGATGTTTCTCAATAGTACTCTGAATATTAGGGATTTGTCACTCACGTTTTTTATTTCTATTTACAACGGACCGGAAACGAAACCAACCGAATAATGAATTCTCTTCCATACAAAAATTACCAAGTGTTGTTCAATTTCAAATAGATTTTTCTATCTGATGTTAACCGAGCGATCGCTACAGTTCTTTTTGACTGTTTTATTATAAGTCGATGAATCACATACACTGTAGAACCTTAACTTATACGCACGTGAATAATTACCAGCATAAACTGCATGCGCTGCATTTCTGATGGTTCAGATCACCCTTTCTGCACAAAGAGATTTTTTATTGATTTTTGAATTCAGTTACCCCAAAGTATGATGCTACATGGCACAGTGAAGCGAAAGAAAAAAGCGAAGTACGCAATCTTTAGTGATTCGATGCCAGTTACTTTGTTATACGTAGTAAAATGTCACTATCGGTTATGCCCCGTATCAGAAACTGTATTTTTTGTGTATCAGGGTAGTTAATCGGCAGTGTGTAAAATAAGTTTGAGGAGTGTGGTCATAATGTTCCTATTTTCACGATCTATATTTCCACCGTTACCATCAAGTCACTATGTACTGTCTTTTTTTTTTTTGCATATTTTCGTTGCAGAAAATCCAGGTCCAAATACAGGCAATGAGTAAAAGAGTGTCAGAAGGAATATCGAATCCAGGAGTATATTAACATATTGCAATAAAATTTAGTAATCGACGTGGAATTTAGCCGCTTGTAGCTCCACAGCTGGACATTTCGAGGCGGATAACCAACTAAGTTTGGAGCTAAGTACCAGCCAGGGAGTAAGGAACCCATAGAATACAAATATGTAGTCAAGAGAAAGACGACAGAGTCCCTCAGTTGACATATATGTAGCTTCCAACTGCAGGTTTCAATAAATACAACTTCTTACTCGAAGCAGGGGAGAAAAAGTAGAAGGAAACCCTTCTTCCCGCTGACCCTTAAACTTTTAATTGCCTCTTTGACTGCCACGCAGCCAAACGCAGGGCAGTGTAGTGTTGCCGTGTATCACAGCATTGTCTCCGAAAAGCCGTGCCGACGCCAAGCGGAGCGCAGCGTAACGACGTCCGCGCTGTGCGAGAAGCAGAAGTCGCGCACCTCGTTACTCTGACGTCGTTACCTCAACACTCGGCAAACGCTCCTAACGCATTGCACTTAGCGTTCATCTCGACGAGCGAAGGCACCTCCTGCGCGCGCTGCTGCCCGGAGCTCAAAGGCGGGAAAAGGCTCACAATAAATGCACTTACTGCTCATCCTGCAGCTCGCGTTTACCACTGTGTGTCATCAAGAGTTATATTCTAAGCTAGGATGAAAGGTAAATTACACACAGTGTATTGAAGTGAATAATAACTGAAAGTAACACCTATATCGGCATCGTTACTGAAATATTTGTTTCGAGGAGCGCGAGGGAGGGTGTTTTGAGGTATTAAGCCTATTTACGACATAGGTTAGAGGGAAATGGTTAGTTATCCTTAGGGTTTTAATTACGTCTTCACCTGATGTGAAGACTGTGGCAGGAAAGTGTGGTACTGTCATCTACCACTTTTCTGTGAAGCAGCTGTCTCTAGTGTCGGAGACCACATAAATGCCAGACTGTAATACTGGACGTCTGTATAATTTAGTCAACTTTTCTAATGCAGAAATATGGCCGATCGTTGCTCTAAAAACGTAGAAAGCTGTGCAAATAAAACCTTGTCAGAAAACCGTAAATTAGTTTCCACGATGTTCGTAATATTATTTGTAATGTTCATCGGCCAGGAGTTAATGGTACGAGAAGTATCCTCCGTCACACACTGTCAGATGGTTTACGAAGTACTGATGTAGGTGTAGATTAGTCCACCAATAGGTCTACAATGTGTTATATTAGTAACGAGACAGGGCCAGTCCTGGAACAATGGGGTCGATTATTTTATTATATAAAAATGACCACTAGGCCTAGCATCCTTATGTAACATACAGCTTACCTCGGCTGTTAATTTCTTTATTTAGGATTTAATTATGGTCGATAACTGTCATTTTAATTACCATAAGTTATAACCCAAGATGATCACCGAGCAGTCAACTTGCACTCATGTTCACTCAGGGGTTCGAACGCCTTTAGTGTAATCTGATACCTGAGACCTGAATTATCATAATTTATGTTTAACATTAATGACCACAATCTTTGATCCAAAATGTTGGTCACAATTCCCCCGATCATGTCGCGCATTCCTGCAGGTCAACCACCACCAGACCCCCTACTCCACCAACACCTCATATCAGGTACCCAGCCTCATGAAGCTGTACCTAGCGTTCATGCTCTGTATCTCTGTCGTTCAAAAGCAGCAACACAAATAGCAGCAGCAAAGTCAGGTGACATTTGCGATTTCGTTTTTTCAAGTTCACAGCAGAGTACTGTACCCAGTTACTGTTTTCGAGGAAATTGTTCAAATTCTGTAGATTTTCTCCCTCTTTTCAAGATTACACAGGTAAATCTACATCAACATATATATCTCCATTCACATCTACTTCGATATCCTGCAGTCGACCGTACGGAGCGTGGCGGATGGTACCCCGTATCACTACCAGTCATTTCCTTTCTTGTTCCACTCGCAAAGAAGCTAGCGTAAAACGACTGCCTATATGCCTCCGTATGAGCCCTAATTTCTCGTATCTTATCTTCGTGGCCCCTAAGCACAGTGCATGATGCAGGTAGTAACTTTCGGCAGTCAGCTTCAAATACCGGTTCATTAACTATTCTCAATTGTGTTTCTCGAAAATAGTGTCACTTTCCCTCCAGGGATTCCCCGAAGCACGTCAAATTCCCGTCTAATTGGTGAGCAATAGGCTCTAGCGATTCTCTCAGAGGTACCCTGGTGAATAACGACCCGAAGCTCATAAGTAACACTTGTGTCTTGTGCGAACGTATCAGGAACGAATCTAGCAGCACACCTTTCAACTGCTTCCATGTCTTCCTTTAATCCGACTCGTACGGATTCCAAACACTCGAGCAGTACTCAAGAATAGGTCGCACTACTGTCCTGTATGTGATCCCCTCTACGGATGAACCACTCTTTCTCCCAATAAACCCTTCCCTACCACATTCCCCACATGCTCGTTCTATTACAGAATTTTAAATGTTTAACTACTACTGCAATCACATCAACAAATGTAACTATTGGCACTTTTTGGGAATATATTACAGTTTTGCACATTTTCTCCCGCCTGTTAGGAAGACACACGTAAATATGGGAGTCCAACAATTGATAATTTATTTTAAAGGAACAGAAAAATAACACAGCACTTCTCCACTCCTGATGGCTAGCTCGCCATTCCAGCGTATGTCAGAACCCGACGTTAGGCACCACACATGGATAAGTCTCACTGTATCTTGAGCGGTCACAGAACCTTCCATCCCACCCTCAGCAAACCCAAAACCCAGTCATGCTGTCAAACCACTATAAGATATTTCTGTACATATCAGGATTAAATGAGTAATTTTGGCTTCGAGATCTTCATTGTGTAATTTTCTTGAAAAAGCTGTCTTTTTCTCGACGCACCTAAAGCACAGTATGTATTAAACAAAAACAATACTACAGAGTACCTACAATACGCAGAAGTTTGGGATGCAGAGCAATGTTATAACTTCGTTCACCGTATTTTATCTGCGCGTCGACAACACATATTTGGCTTCAAATGGCTCTGAGCACTATGGGACTTAACATCTGAGGTCATCAGTCCCGTAGAACTTAGAACTACTTAAACCTAACTAACCTAAGGACATAACACACATCCATGCCCGAGGCAGGATTCGAACCCGCGACCGGAGCGGTCACGCGGTTCCAGACTGAAGCGCCTAGAACCGCTCGACCACACAGGCCGGCCAGCACATATTTATTTTGCTTATTATGATGTTACTGCATCCATGTATAGACACAAAACTCAAGGAAGAAAGTACATTACCAATCTATTATTCGCAGTCACGCACTAAGTCACTAGCACTATATTTACCTTACTACAACGTAGCGGAGGATTTCATAATAATTGTCAAAGTAATGTAATTACATTCCTTAACTGAGAATCTGAAAGAAAATGCGAAATTACATGTCAACTTTGGTTCGTTGGTGATGGTTAAAATTTTTCTTTCACGAGTCAACGAAAACTTGAAAACCTTTGTTTGTATTTAGACTGATACCACATGCCCCTTTCTGCTTCAGGCTATTTGTGCAGTGTCATTTATAATACAATCATCATTTAACTGATTTCAAATACAATACAAATATATTAGGACGTGGTTTTATTGCTCGTTCACGTGGTTTGTAGATTCATTTGTTCCTTTTAAAAATCGTTTACATCGTGGCTGCAGTTCATTACCATGTGCTTCATATCATGTTAGTTTGCCGGCGGTACATAACGCGCATGAAAAGTAAATTATTTGAAATACTTTGCTTAATGTGCGGCTTTCACTGTATTGTGCAGATTATATCTACACAATAGTGCAAATGTCGACATTATGTTTTGGGTGACTTATTTGCAAACGATCAGTTTGCATTCACAAACGGTATTTGCTGTTTACAACTGTAACGTTCACTGTACTCTTCGCCCTCGAGCTTGTATTCAGTAGTACTCGGTTCTCTTTCGGGTTATCGTAGTGCTGTACATTAACACTAACACACATTAATATCGATAATTTTCCAGGTGCAAGTTGTGGACGGGTTCATTTATTGCAATTAAATAGTTGCACAACGAAACTAAAGCAGCCACAGCAAACACATCTCACAACTCTCCATCGCCCCCCTCATATTTAGTGGTAAAAGGGCCCAATGGACGGCTCCTGGAAAACTATACACGGATCAAGCATGAAAACAGGAAGAAGGGGTACAAGACTATGAAAAGAGCAAAGCACAAACAGTGAACGGGCCAAGAGCAAGAAGTGCAATATAGAGCAGCTGGGAGAGAAATGGCGTCTTGGTTACATGGCAGTCGGCCTTGGGCCCTGTTTGCGCCTCTCCTGTTGTGCTGGTTGCGAGCGAGCGCACGTTTATTTACTTCTGCGTAGTGGCTTGTCTCAGAGTCCGACTTCATCGAACATTATGGCGTTCTCTTACCGCCAAACCAAAATTAAATTAACTTCACCACTGGATCACGAACGACGGAAGACGTATGAAGTTGAAAGTTTTATACCGGATGAAATGCCTCTCCCGCCTCAAGTTGTTCTCGAATTCATTTTTCGGTCCTCAGTACTACTGTGTACATAAGGCTGGAGAATGACGAGCTGTGCGCCGACGTTGTGCCACGCTAACGCTCTCAAGTTCCGATACGCTGACGGACATATAGGGACTGGTTTTGGCCTCCGAACATTGCGGTTTTTCGAACTCCCATTTGAAGTACCGTCGGACTCTGTGGTGGCTACCTTTAAACCTTACGGCAACGTCGTCAGTCACGCGGCTAAAACATGGAAGACATGTGAAACATGCCGTGTCTTCAATGGTATCCGCCAGATAAAAATTGAACTGCTTGTTTGTTGCCAGCTGCAGGACTGTCCTCATGTACAGTGGCCAGGCGCGCATCTGTTAAGGTTGTGGCCAGGAAGGCCATGTCCGTTCTGGATGCCTCCGACGTCGACTGGTTCAGACGCCGATCGGAGACATTTCTATTCCTGCAGCTCCCACTGTGTTACCTCTGCGACGGTGCTGCCTGCTACACCCACCCTCCCCCCGCCACTCCTGAATCAGCGTCAGCGCCTCTCGACGACGCGATGGGCTTTTAGCCATTCTCTCCTACGGAGGAAATACAAATAAACGATGACCGTCAGCATACACCAGCTCTCTGTCCCAAACCCATGGTTGTTGATCATGGAGCTGTAATTACCTCCAACTTTCTGCATCTGGCCACATGTCGGAAGATAGTCGCCCGCCATCCGCCACGGAACAGCATGTTAGGAAGCAACGGTCGCCGAGGGAACGGCCGGCCACTGTACATGAGGACAGTCCTGCAGCTGGCAATAAACAAGCAGTTCAATTTTTATCTGACGGATACCATTGAAGACACGGCATGTTTTACATGTCTTCCATGTTTTAGCCACGTGACTGACGACGTTGCCGTAAGGTTTAAAGGTAGCCACCACAGCGTCCGACGGTACTTCAAATGGGATTTCGAAAAACCGCAATGTTCGGAGGCCAAAACCAGCGTGATCAACAACGACAGTCCCTACATGTCCATCAGAGTATCGTATTCCTTACGATGACTGCGTCCATAGGAAATCTGCACAGCATGACGACCCTGCTACTAACGGTGCTCTGTCCTCTGACCCCTGACACCTGACAACGCGTCGTTATTCCCCTCCTCCATCTCCATTCAGCGTCCACCTCCGGACACCGACCTTCTCCTAGCTGCGTCTGATGCGGTTGCCTCCCCTTCTGCGTCTGACGCTACCTGTGGGTGCACATCTGAGAGTGTTGCACTAAACCGGCCCGGTGACACGTCTGTCTCCTGTGCGGACGACGTCGATGTTGAGGATGGACACTCTGGAGGTGTATAGAGCGATGAACCTCTTTGGTGGTGTCGGCTCCCTCGGCGTCAAAGTGATGTGCCCTACCACGGGGGCCTAACAGAGAGTTCCCTGTGCTTTCCCCGTGTTTGACTCGTCCGTCCTCCTGGTGACGGCAGTTTTCCAGACCGTAAAGCCACTGTCAATGCCAACACCGTTCGCGTACGTCACAAACTGACTTCACTCCGTGACATGCTGTATGACGCGGGTGTCACTCACGCTTCCCGTACTGGTAGTGGGGTGGCGATCCTCGTACGCGACGGTATCCTCGCTGATGCAGTTACCTATGTCCCTAATGTCAGAGGTATGGCTCTCACGTTTGGTGGCGTCAGGATAGTCAACGTCTATGTGCCTTCTGGTTCGGGTCTCCACCGTAAACGTTCGACCTTCTCCTCAGAGACAGTCACGCCTCTCTTCCTTGGTCGGCAGGATGCATTGATCATGGGAGGCAATTTCAACTGCACCCAGGCACCCAAAGACCTACTACCACGTCACTCTCAATGAGCGGCGCTAGCGAAAATTCTCCAGCACCTCAGCCTAGCGGTTTCTTGGGAGCATTTTCGTGTCGATCATTCGGCGTTTACACATTTCGCTAGCCATTCTTCCAGCCGTCTCGATCGTGTTTATATCTCCAGCGATATTGTCAGTGGAGAGCAGGCTGCCGAAGTCTGGACCGTTGTGTTCTCTGATTACGAAGCGCCCGCATCTCGTGGTCGTGCGGTAGCGTTCTCGCTTCCCACGCACGGGTTCCCGGGTTCGATTCCCGGCGGGGTCAGGGATTTTCTCTGCCTCGTGATGGATGGGTGTTGCGTGCTGTCCTTAGATTAGTTAGGTTTAAGTAGTTCTAAGTTCTAGGGGACTGATGACCATAGATGTTAAGTCCCATAGTGCTCAGAGCCATTTGATTTTTTTCTGATTACGAAGCATATATCGGTGCCATCAATCTCTGCCGCCAAAGGGTGTGGCGCGGCCGTGAACCATGGAAACTGAACGTGATCCACCTTACTTCACCTGACTGCCGACAAATCATAGAGACCACGTGGGCAGCTTTTCATCGACGCTGTGATGCCTACCAGTCTGCCTTGCCTTGGTGGGTGCTCTGTGCAAAGCCTGCCCTCCGCAAGGCCTTGTTTGGTTACGGAAGGGAGGTTGAGGAGTGGCGGCGACGGACTCAGGAATTCTATTTCACCATTCTCCGGGAATGTACTATGATGCCGTATTCGGCAGAGCGCCAGGCGATGGTGAATCGGTCACGCCTTCACAGGATTCACCGCACAGACACAACATTGTGTGTCGCCTGTGATGGTAAGGACACAGACGAGCACCGCCTGATGTACAGATATGCAAGAGGTTTCTGGTTCTTGGTGCGACAGATGTTATCCCTAATTACCCGTACGACTGCCCTCATCAAAAACCTACTCAACTGCTCGTTTTTCCGGACGCGGGATACTTCCCGGAAGCGACGACGAGCTCAAAGCCGATTTGCGGTCACACAACACACTACTTGTTTGCTGGTGGCGAGAAAGATATTCTTGATATTTGGCAGTTCCTTAATTAACGCCATTGTACAGTTGTTTGCATTTCAAAATACAGACAATTTTTCTTCAATTTTCTTTGCAGTATCTTCCTTAACCCACCCCAGAACTTGGGTGTTACTGTCATGAAGAGTTTATCCCCGCCTATTCCACACTTAGTACCTACATATTATCTGGTCATCGGAATCTTCTTCTCGGAAAAATTATTCGTTGATAGTCTCAATGAGTGTTGAGGTCTTGCTGCGCCCTCCTTCTCGCCATGCAGGTTTCCTGCTATTCTCGGTGGTATTAATGGTAAAAAATAAATAAATAAAAATAAAAAAGAAAGAAAAGTGAAATAAATGAAAAGCGATGTTCATTGTACCTCTACTTCACGTTCCCTACGCTTTCTTTGATTCTTTGACGGTGGCCAGGCCTTGGGTTGCGTGTGACCTCTACGCACTTCGCCCGCACCCCTTCCTTTGGGGGCCGGGAAGGTTCCTTTTCTTTTTTTTTAAAAAAAAAGAAAAAAGAAGGAAGAGTGGTTACAGTGTTGGACTGCCAAGCGCGTGAGCTGCTATCAAACGTCCCTCGCGCCATTTTTTTTTTTTTCGTTGTCGCTTTATTGAAAATGGTTCAAATGGCTCTGAGCACTATGGGACTCAACTGCTGTGGTCATAAGTCCCCTAGAACTTAGAACTACTTAAACCTAACTAACCTAAGGACATCACACACATCCATGCCCGAGGCAGGATTCGAACCTGCGACCGTAGCGGTCGTGCGGTTCCAGACTGTAGCGCCTTTAACCGCTCGGCCACTCCGGCCGGCTCGCTTTATTGAAGTTTGTGTTCGTGTCGTGGTGTAACGTCCGTTCGAAACAGCAAGGTGTTAACGTATGGACCTATAATGACAGTTGATTCTCCGCATCTACTCTATTAAGTGCCGAAAGGAAGTGGCTTTCGAACGGGAACCGCAAACGCTTGATGACAAGGTGACAAGTCAACCGAATCCTCCACCAAAAAACACGTCTGGTGTGTCATACACGGCATTTGTGACTGTACGTGTGTCATATGATAGGAATATCTTGTCGTCGCACCTAATTTGTACGACTGGTAAGTAAGTGAGATATGCCTCCTTGCTAGATATAGGTGTTCGTACGAATGTGAATGTCACCACTCCCAAGTAAATGATGAAAACATGATAATTTGTCACATAAACTGCAACAAATGAACGCAACAGTTTCAAAATCACACAGTATCCCTGTACTCGGTCAAAACATATGTTTTTGAAGTTGCGTTCAAAACATACGTTTTTGAAGTTGCGTTCATTTTCGGAAGACTTGGCTCTTGAATTCCTTTGTTGTAACATAGTTCACAACCATTTATTTGTTGTTTTTATTTCTATGAGACATCTGTGTGTTACCTCTCCTTCTCTTACTGTTGATCACATTTACTTGCTACGGTAACGTATTCTTACCACATGACTCATATTCTACAGGTTGAGTCACTAACTATTGCTACTTAGAATAACTGTGGAAGTATGATAGTATCTGAAAAGTTTGTGGGACTAATGTTGCACGGGACAACGGGGGCCATAATATGACGCTAGTTTTTTCTTACTAGCAGGGGTCGCGTCAGAGTTAAGAAGGTCAACTTCGTTTTCTTAAATGGGATGCTACGGTTTAATACTTATTTTCTGATAGCGGCTATCTAGAAGAATACAATGATGTGTAACAGTACGGTCTCTGAAAGTCAACGAAGGTCAAAAAGGTGGCATGAACGTCCATTTACAGAAGGTGTCCGAAGTGATGACCACTGGTATCAATGCAGTGCTGCAGTCTTCTTAACATGGATTGAGTGGTATTCCTTATCACTTCGGCTCTTATAGAAGCACATGCTCTGACAATTCTCTCTCTTACATCGTGCAAATAGTAAATATTCGCCGAATACGGCGTATCCAACTAACGTGCCAATGACATGTGAACACCATTCGACGGTTTCGCAATACAACACTAACAGGAACGGGAAGATTAGTATCGTCGAATCAAGCGAATATGAATGGTGCATTCCTTCGAAGAACAAGTCGATATGCTTCTCATTTACGAAGAATGCCAACGAAATTCAGTGAGAGCTAGAGACTTATAAGATGAAAGTTATCCTAAACGTACTCACTCTACACGTCGTAAATTTAAATATATCTATGATATACTGAGAACAACTGGATCTTTAACGCATCGGAAACATATCCGGCAAAGGAAAGTTACTAACGAGAAACGGAAATTGGTACTCTTGCCACTGTGGTTCGAGATCCTTGTGTTAGTTCTCGGTAAATCGCAAGGGAATCTGGCATGAGCAGAGTAGTGCTCTTCGTGTTCTGCATCACCGTATATATCATAATTACTGTTGTGGATTGGCAAGAGAACCAGCCCACTATGAGAGGAAGCCGAAAGGCACGCGTTTTAGCTCACGCAGGCTGGCGTGAGGTCTGGAACGGGTCAAGGAAATGAGACTAGCAAAAAAGGACGTAGCTGTGGAATACTTAACTTTAATCCATAAATGGTGAACATCGCTCTTGACGATACATGTTTTACAGCATCAATAGTAACTGGTAATGGCGCCTTGCTAGGTCGTAGCAAATGACGTAGCTGAAGGCTATGCTAACTATCGTCTCGGCAAATGAGAGCGTAATTTGTCAGTGAACCATCGCTAGCAAAGTCGGCTGTACAACTGGGGCGAGTGCTAGGAAGTCTCTCTAGACCTGCCGTGTGGCGGTGCTCGGTCTGCAATCACTGATAGTGGCGACACGCAGGTCCGACGTATACTAACGGACCGCGGCCGATTTAAAGGCTACCACCTAGCAAGTGTGGTGTCTGGCGGTGACACCACAATTACCATACCAGTCTCCACCAAGAATCAACTGGTACGGATTGTATCCGTTGCATTAAATTCTGCAGATTCTCAGGGATGACACATTTATTAATTGATTTTATTTACTGACGAGGCTACATTCACTAACCATGGAAATGTTAGTTTGTGTAACATGCATTATTGAACAGCTGAAAATCCATGTTGGCTTCGGCAAGTTGCACACCAAAAACCGCGGACGGTGAATGTATGGTGTAGGATTCTGGAGGTCAGAATTATAGGCCCCTATTTCATCGATGGAAATCTTAACGGTATGAAGTACACCATATTCCTGCAAGAAACATTAGGTCTGTTATTGGAAGAAAAACCTTTAGGAACAAGGAATAGAATGTGGTTTCAACACGATGGGGTCCTGATGATGGCTAGAAATGGGTTGCAGAGACTATTTCCAAATAGTTTAATTGGACACGGAAGAGATGTGTCGTAGTCGGTCGTTCGCCAAACTTGACGCCTCTGGATTTTTCCTTGTGGCGACTCGTAAAAGACATTCTTTATAAAGATGTTCCAGCTACACCTGAAGATATGGGAGCGAGAATTGTCAGAGCATGTGCTTCGATAAGTGCCGATGTGATAAGGAATACCACTCAGTGCATGATAAGAAGATTGCAGTACTGCGTTGATACCAATGGTCATCACTTCGAGCACCTTCTGTAAATGGACGCTGATGCCATCTTTGGGATCTTCGTTGATCTTCTAAGACCTTACTGTGACACATCATTGGATTCGTCTCGATAGCCAGTATCAGAAAATAAGTACCAAACTATAGCATCCCATGAAAAAAAATGTCGACCTTCATGTTTCTGGAGCGACCCCCCCTAGCAACAAAAAACCAACGTCATATTATGGCCCCCGTCCTCCCATGCAACTTTAGTCCCACAAACTTTTCAGCTCCTACCAAACTTTCGGAGTTATTCTTGGTGGCAGTAGTTAGTGACTCACCCTGTATAACGAATGTATAGCATGACAACGGGCAAGACTACTGAAAGAGAACATAAACATTTCAATGCCGGACGGTCAGTGCATAATGTTGTGAAAATAAACAAATAAATAAATGGCACGAGGGAGTTATGAACACCGCTCGCCCACCTGGCAGTCCAACACCATGACTACTTACCCACCTCTCTTTATTGCACCTCTTGTTCTTGGACCGTTCACTGATTCTATTTTTCTTTTTTCACATTTCAGTGCACCTTCTTTCTGTTTTCATATTTGATCTGTATTCAGTTTTTGACGGGCTATCCACTGTAATGCCGTGTATCCACTAAATCTGAGATCGGTGCGATTGTCAGTACTTTTGGTTCAAATGGCTCTGAGCACTATGGGATTTAACATCTGTGGTCATCAGTCCCCTAGAACTTAGAACTACTTAAACCTAACCAACCTAAGGACATCATACACATCCATGCCCGAGGCAGGATTCGAACCTGCGACCGTAGTGGTCACGCGGTTCCGGACTGAAACGCCTAAACCGCACGGCCACACCGGCCGGCGTCAGTACTTTTGCATGTGCACATAGGTACATATACGAAACCAGATCCTTCCTTGTCGGAATTGAAAGAATTTCCAAGTGAGGTATGCCACAACATATAATAGGGAACAGAAAAATCGTACCACCAGCAGTTGGCGAGCTGCATGAAATCTGAACACAAGTCAAGCAGGTATTTGCAGAAACTCGCACGAGCACGTTTGCACCCCTATCAAATAAAAGGAGGAGCATTCATTGCTGGAAGCGGACTTCCCATGTGAAATAGAGTTTTCAAATTGGTTCCTACAGCAATATGCAGAATACTAAAATTCTTCTCCTTTCGCGTTATTTGCAGATGACGCCATGTTTATGAGATATGATGTCTTCAACAGAAGGATAAGACATCTATGGGATGGCAAAAACTGATACACACCCGACAAATCCAATTTCCTTGGGAATATAGGGGCGGTATTATCAAGGATTCTGTGATTTACACTTTCGTACTTTATGGTAAATATGACGTAGTCATGTACATAACGTTCCTTCAACACGTCCTGTCCGACATCCGAGAACATGAGCTGTTGAGATGATGTGCAATCACTAAGGTGCGATTATATCATACATCCCGATTCTGAAATACAACCAGCACTTCTCTTTATGTAATTCCTACATCATCATATTTCAGCAATCGCAACGGTGTACTAATCTATCGTTATTTTTCTAATAGCAGTTGACTCATTTCTCAGCTACAAAATTCACTGTGCCTATGCTTCTGCATTAGAACAAATTACTGCTATGTATTAAAAAACCTCGTTATCACGCGGCGGTTACTCCCAACGTCATGCCCTTCCGACAGCAGATTTAGGATAGGACAGCGCACATTTTCTCCCACATAGAAAGTGCATATGCGCGTAGCGGCAATTAGTTTAGAAGGAAACATTTCTTTCCAAAGATGGAAGTGACCAGCGATTGAAGACCTTTAGGTGGCATGTGGATGTGGTCTATCTGGTTTACACAGACATCGACAGAGGGAGTCTGTTGACATTGTCAACCCAGGGGAAAGCGATCTGTTGTAGATTATTTTTCTTGCTGTTAGGGATTGGAAACCCATAGAGTTAAGTTCACACACGAAATTTTGTTTGAACCACGCACGTACACTGAGAGCTGTGACACATGTTGTGCTGTCCTACCAACAGATGCCATCGTACTGAGGACAAACTAACTGTATATAGGGGTGGACGTGGTCCCAAGGATAGACGCACACTTGTGTTGGTCTATTTTGCCTTTCAGAATGACGAAAACACCCAAGGAACGTCACAGACACCTTTCCCAGACCATAACGCTCCCTCCTCCGGCATTGAGCCTTCCGAAGATTCTTGCAGGGTGTTTCTTTCGGACGTTTCAAGCCTAGTGGAGCATGCAACGTGATTCATCTTAAAATGCCACCTTTCACCACTCAATGGACACCCAATTGAGGTACTGGCGTGCAAATTCCATCCCGAGTCGCCAGTGAACAGGAGTCAGAGCGGGTGCAAGAACTACGATCTGCTGCGGAGACCCACACGCCGCAGAGTTCGCTGAATGGGTGTTGAGGTGGCACTGTTTCTAGCCAGTTGGTTCATCTGGGCGGTCAGCAGCTCAGCAGTAGTACGGAATCTGCGTGTTTTTAGATGGCGTCGCACGCGCGAAGCTCGGTTCGCCCTTTCCTCACATGATATGATGCGAACTATGGCTGAACGGCAACAGGCAGATTCCATATTTTTGGATTTCCGGAAGGCATTTGACACGGTGCTCCCTGCAGACTGTTAACGGAGGTACTACCATACGGAATAAGTTCACAGATATGTGAGTGGCTCGAAGACTTCTTAAGTAACAGACCCCAGTATGTTGTCCTCGACGGCGAATGTTCATCAGAAGGGGGTGTGTCGTTGGGAGTGCCCCAGGGAAATGTGATGGGACTGCTGTTGTTCTCTATATTCTTAAATGATTTGGCGGACGGAGTGGGCAGCAATTTGCGGTTGTTTGCTGATAATGCTGTGGTGTTCGGTAAAATGTCGAAGTAGAGTGGCTGTAGGAAGATACAAGGTGACTTGCACAAAATTTCTAGGTCGTGTGATGAATGACAGCTAGATCTAAATGTGGGAAAATGTAAGTTAATGCGGATGAGTAGAAGAACAAAACCTGTAATGTTCGGATGCTGCAATAGTAGTGTACAGCTTTACACAGTCACGTCGTTTAAATACCTGGGCGTAACGATAGAGAGCGATATGCAATGGAACGAGCATGGGAGGACTGTGGTAGGAAAGGCGAATGGTCGACTTAGGTTTACTGGGAAATTTATAAGAAAATGTGGTTCTTTTGTGATGGAGACCGCATATAGGAAGCTGGTGCGACCTATTCTTGAATACTGCCCCAGTGTTTGGCATCCGTACTCGAGCAGGATGAAGGAGAACATCGAAGCAGTTCAGAGGCGGGCTGCTAGATATGTTAGTGGTAGGTTCGAGCTACACGTAAGTGTTACGGAGATGCTTCGGGAACTCAGATGGGAATCGATGAAACGATGGCAACGTTCTTTTCGAAGGCCACTGTTGAGAAAATTTAGAGAACCTGCATCTGAAGCTGACTGCAGAATGATTCTACTGCCGCCAACAAACACTGTGCGTAAGAACCACGAAGATAAGAAATGAGAAATTAGGGCTCAAAAGGACGCATATAGGCAATCTTTTTTCCCGCTCTGTTTGGGAGTGGAAAAGGAAAGGAAATGAGTGTTAGTGGTACAGGTAACCCTCCGCCACCGAGCGCACGGTGGCTTGGGGAGTATCTGCACTCCTGGAAATTGAAATAAGAACACCGTGAATTCATTGTCCCAGGAAGGGGAAACTTTATTGACACATTCCTGGGGTCAGATACATCACATGATCACACTGACAGAACCACAGGCACATAGACACAGGCAACAGAGCATGCACAATGTCGGCACTAGTACAGTGTATATCCACCTTTCGCAGCAATGCAGGCTGCTATTCTCCCATGGAGACGATCGTAGAGATGCTGGATGTAGTCCTGTGAAACGGCTTGCCATGCCATTTCCACCTGGCGCCTCAGTTGGACCAGCGTTCGTGCTGGACGTGCAGACCGCGTGAGACGACGCTTCATCCAGTCCCAAACATGCTCAATGGGGGACAGATCCGGAGATCTTGCTGGCCAGGGTAGTTGACTTACACCTTCTAGAGCACGTTGGGTGGCACGGGATACATGCGAACGTGCATTGTCTTGTTGGAACAGCAAGTTCCCTTGCCGGTCTAGGAATGGTAGAACGATGGGTTCGATGACGGTTTGGATGTACCGTGCACTATTCAGTGTCCCCTCGACGATCACCAGTGGTGTACGGCCAGTGTAGGAGATCGCTCCCCACACCATGATGCCGGGTGTTGGCCCTGTGTGCCTCGGTCGTATGCGGTCCTGATTGTGGCGCTCACCTGCACGGCGCCAAACACGCATACGACCATCATTGGCACCAAGGCAGAAGCGACTCTCATCGCTGAAGACGACACGTCTCCATTCGTCCCTCCATTCACGCCTGTCGCGACACCACTGGAGGCGGGCTGCACGATGTTGGGGCGTGAGCGGAAGACGGCCTAACGGTGTGCGGGACCGTAGCCCAGCTTCATGGAGACGGTTGCGAATGGTCCTCGCCGATACCCCAGGAGCAACAGTGTCCCTAATTTGCTGGGAAGTGGCGGTGCGGTCCCCTACGGCACTGCGTAGGATCCTACGGTCTTGGCGTGCATCCGTGCGTCGCTGCGGTCCGGTCCCAGGTCGACGGGCACGTGCACCTTCCGCCGACCACTGGCGACGACATCGATGTACTGTGGACACCTCACGCCCCACGTGTTGAGCAATTCGGCGGTACGTCCACTCGGCCTCCCGCATGCCCACTATACGCCCTCGCTCAAAGTCCGTCAACTGCACATACGGTTCACGTCCACGCTGTCGCGGCATGCTACCAGTGTTAAAGACTGCGATGGAGCTCCGTATGCCACGGCAAACTGGCTGACACTGACGGCGGCGGTGCACAAATGCTGCGCAGCTAGCGCCATTCGACGCCCAACACCGCGGTTCCTGGTGTGTCCGCTGTGCCGTGCGTGTGATCATTGCTTGTACAGCCCTCTCGCAGTGTCCGGAGCAAGTATGGTGGGTCTGACACACCGGAGTCAATGTGTTCTTTTTTCCATTTCCAGGAGTGTATGTAGAAGTAGATGTAAATGTAGATCTCTTCGCCCCGCACATCTCCACAGCAGTGGGTCATCATTGTCACCTATGACTCGTGGTGTACCATGTTTCCTCGCCACCGGTTTTGCACAACGCCGTTTTGCCGAGCACGGTACACCATAACCACGGCGGCAAGCGAACAGTTTACAAGTTAGCCGTATCGGAAAAGCTTCCACCCTTATCCCAAAAGCTTCAGATCACGCCCTTTTGGACGTCACGTAAGTCGCTTCCATACTACGACAGTTACCGCACTCTTTTCCTAGTTGCCCTATACGCTTTATATACCCTCCATTGCTAGTGCTGGCACCAGTCAGTCATCTGTGAGTGTTTACTGCACGTCCACGTCGAACATAGGAGGTGGCCACATTAATGTGACTGGACAGTGTAAGTTGGCAGAAAAGACAGCGTATTTCCTGTGAAACCATACTGCGTAAATTTAAAGAAACTGGAATCAACTAAGACTCATTTCGGGAATTCCATATGTGGACACTTGCCCTATGTGCACACCAGATAAATCTAATCCACATGCCATCTAGAGGTTCTAAACCAGACTTCGCTATTGTCTTTGAACACATGTGTTTTGTCTCTAAAATAGCTACTGAAATGAAATGAGCGTATGGCATCGTTGTCAGGATACCCCTATTCCGGGAAGTTCGGCCGCCAAGTGTAAGTCGTATTTCATTCGAGGCCACATGGGCGACTTGCGCGCCGGTGATGAGAATGAAATGATGAGGAGGTCAACACAACACCCAGTCCCCGGCGGAGAAAATCTTCAACCTGGCCAGGAATCGAACCTGGAGCCGCTTGCATGGGAGGCGATCACGTTACTACCCAGCTAAGCAGGCGGACAAAGTAACTACTCGTAGCCTTATATGCATTGCCTATGTGGGAAGAAAATATACACCGTCCTACCCTAAATCTGCTATCGGAGTTTCCTAACTTTCGGACCTAACATCGATTGCAGATGAACTTTTATAATGCACAGCAGTTCTTTGTTGGCGTGCAGAAGAATAGGAAAAGCCAATCTCGTACATGAGAAATGAGTTGACAGTTATTGGAATCATAGCGTTTAACTAGTACACCGTTGGAGGTTGCGAATTACGATGATGTAGGAATTATGTACAGAGAAGTGCTGGTGCCGATATCATGTTGCACTTGAAAATCATGATGAATATAGTAATGGTAGAGTAGTGGAACATCTCCTCAGTGTCAAATCTTCTAGGACCTGTAGGAGGACATGTAGAAGGATCATTGTGTACATGACTATGGTCAGTTAGTCGGGAAGTACGACAGTTTACATCACAGAACCGTTGATATTAATACCCCATATATATTCACAACGAAATTGTACTCGTACTGATTTGGTTTTAGTTATCCCATAGATAGCAATTTCTTCTGTTGAACATTCCCTGTGTGGTGTCACCGCCAGACACCACACTTGCTAGGTGGTAGCCTTTAAATCGGCCGCGGTCCGTTAGTATACGTCGGACCCGCGTGTCGCCACTATCAGTGATTGCAGACCGAGCGCCGCCACACGGCAGGTCTAGAGAGACTTCCTAGCACTCGGCCCAGTTGTACAACCGACTTTGCTAGCGATGGTTCACTGACAAAATACGCTCTCCTTTGCCGAGACGATAGTTAGCATAGCCTTCAGCTACGTCATTTGCTACGACCTAGCAAGGTGCCACTACCAGTTAATATTGATACTGCAATCATGTACCCTCAAGAGCGACGCTCATCATTTATGAATTAAAGTTAACTATTCCATCAGCTACGTCCGTTTTCTGCTAAAGTCTAATTTCCTTGACCTGTTCCAGACCTCACGCCAGCCTGCGTGAGCTAAAACGCGTGCCTTTCGGCTTCCTCTAATATCACGGTGTTGGCTCTCCTGCCAACCCACAACACGCTGTCTAACAAACATGGCCTCAGCAGCAAACAAAACGAACGCAGAAAGAATGTGACATTTTTCATACTGCTGTAGGAACAAATTTTAAAGCACCACTTAAAATGGAAAGTCCACAGATTACATTGAGTGCACCTTCTGCTGTTTGATCTGGGTGCAAATATTGCTCCTGTGAGATTCTGCAAACTATTGTTTGGCTTCTGTTCAGACCTTGTGCAACTTCCCAACTATTGGTGTTAAATGAGAAGATGCTACAGAGCACCAAAAATAGGCAAACCGTAGTCTTTCTACGAGTCACAACACATTTTCAGTCTACCTATTAAAGTGTTATTATATCTATTTATACACACAAAACTCATGGAAGAAAGAACATTATCAGTCTATTATTCTGTGTCCCGCACGAAGTTTCTAGCACTTCATTTACTTTACAGCAATAAGCAGAGGATATGATATTTTTCAAACTAATGTAACTGTCTAGTTTGAAAACAAACGTTTTCCATTCACTCTCCGTACTTGCTGTTTACAACAATAACGTCTGTTTTACTCTTCCCACTGAAGCTTTCCTTCAGTAGTGCTCCGTTCCGTCTTCGGTAGAGCTGTAGAATAACTGCAGGCTGTGGTAAACAGTCATAAGTAACTAGCCCACTGCGGTAGTTTTCCTATAGCGGCCGTCACACAAGTAAGTACCTCAAGGTCATCTCACCACCCTAAAGTATTGCTAGTTACAGATAATTACAAATATTAGTAACAGTTACGAAGAATATTAGAAATCTATATTTTTAGACCAGAATACGGTACTTTCCGAAAGAAAATTCTTGCTACTTGCTATGAAAAATAAAAAATAAAACTAACGTTACAGGAAATTCTGAAGAACAATGTTTCTTTTTACATCGGTCTGTGGTGAAAACAGAACTACTGACGTATTTGGGCTGAAAGTAATATATGAACATTCTAAACGTTTATAGATGCATGTGATACACATTTTATTGTGAAAAAATGAAACTATTCCGAGATAAAAAATAATACACTGTAAGAGGTGTGAAACTTTTCCACCCACATATAAAAAAATATGTCGTCCCAAATGAATTTATGTGTTCTGGTGCACCTTGTAGAAACTTTCAGGCTGCAATTTGTTAAGAAAGCTATGAAATTAATTTTGGTAACATCTGAATACTTCGTCTGTGAGGGACGGCATTATGAGGAATGGGACTGTTGATAAATACAGTTTCTGCACCATTCACTTGTTTATTTTGCCACTGCGTGTTTGGATGGCTCTCACAAACGTGCTAAGGCGGAGAATTGCTTATTTACATAGCTGGTGTTGGCGAAGAGTACAGACATCGTTTCACAGTAACAGACCAAAGGCACTTCTGAGGTTCCGATACACACAACACACAAATCTACAATAGCCTCCCATTTAAAAGATATACGAAGGCCATTTGACAACGTAGAAATCATCATCAGAATTCTACAGTCACTGAACAAAGGACGCAGAAAGTATCTACACGAAGAATTAGAAATCTTTATACACAGAGTGAAACTTGGGGAACATCTACTCAACAAAAATAGTGAAAGAAGCTCAAGCAGTTTTTTCAAAATCTTCTTGAAAGTATTCAAGGTTTCTCATAATTTACAGATTCAATACGCAGAACTCGTTGTAAATACTCCCATGCATCCCTCAATACGTTGCACCTACAGTACGTATACATGATCTGTTGTAATCTTTTAATGTATAAAAAATTAATATATTAAGTGAAGTGTGATCATATATATATTCAGGTGTAGCCCATTCACATATTTTAAAACAAAAGGAAAACATACTTATATTCATAATCATTTAGACATTATTTTTGTATCCAATGCTGCAGTCCATAAAAAACATATATATTTATGTATACGTAACTACATAATACAGTAACGGAATTGCGCACATGTCAATATTCTGGTGCAACCCATTCACATTTTTTTAAAAGAAAGAACGTTTTTATGTTAAAACCGTTTAATCTTTCAGCTTTGTATCCAATGTTAACAATCACACGTGTAGGAATATGTACAACATCCTTAAAGTGAAACTGTAAACGCAACGTACAGTGAAGAAGGCATACATCAGGCAGGAATATACAGATATTTTACAGCTCAACCGTCCCTGGAAGAACAATTTCCTCTCAGAAATTCATGATTTTTTTTAATATCAAAAGGTCTTTTCCTAAATAAACAATTTTTACTGTTGGCCAAAGATCCAAAATAGCCCACACTGCGCTAGCTCTACTACTGTAAAAAGACATCTGAACTCATCACCGACAAGAGCTACGTAAATAAACAGTTCTTCACCTTAAGACGATAGTGTTAACCATTGAGACGCGTGTGTGAAAGTAAACAAGTGACTGACGCGGGAACTGTTTTATTAGCAAAATCTGAGACATCATTACTGTCTCGCGTTATGTATTTACGGAGTTACGGTAGATAACACACGGATACTTGTATGCCATTGCAGGGTTTTAGTTCCAACTGTCTGCCTTAATACGACACGGAATTTTCCCTATCTCCATAATTTTTTTTGTTTGTAGTTCTTACTGCCCCTTCGTCACTGTACCTCTTACCCAAACTGCCGATATACACTATACAAAAGTAAATGTATGTACTTTCCGGCCAATATTTCTGTTGAATATGTTTTTGCGTTTGGGTTTGCGAAACCGAAGTTTTATCAAAGTACTACGAGACTATTGTTCTCAGCATGTAGTAAGAGCATTTAATTCAAAACTTTGCTCTTGCTGGTGCTATGTCTCTATATTCCATTAAAAATCTTTGTCCACCATTATACTATCTGAATAAAAAACAAAGTAAGTACTGAAAACGGAGGACGGAGGTGTCTGAGCCAGAATAATTAATTTTTTGGCGGCGATCGCTCTGTGTTTTTCTATCCGTCAGATACTCTCCTCTGTCGTAGTATCGAACTACAGTTCTACACAATAAGGTTTTATCAAAGTCTTCAGACCGCGTAATTTCCGTTTTCATTTATATCCGTTTCTTGGAGAATCAAAACATGTGCTCACATATAGGGATCCTGCTGATGTTACTGCACTGTCAGTACACTCGATTCTGAAACACCAAAAGGTTTCGTTGTCGTTTTATAAACATCCGCAAAATTTATGTTATTCCTAGTTCGTTCACTGTTGACCAGACCTGTAAAAAAAATCTTCAGTACGTTCCATACGGCAGTCTTACTTGTTCCCGAAAGTCTTGTCGCTCTTTATACACTCCGACCGCTGTAGGCCTTGCTTCTGCATTACGCTTACTAGCAAACACACGTCAGTGCACCGTTCCTTGGAAGATTGATACAATACGAGAACACGCGACATTGCACGGAAACACAGAAAATTCAGTTGGCGTTGACCCACCGCATGTTAGTGTAAAGTATGAGGTCGGCGAATAACGGCCCTTAGCGCAGGTGGGCTGCAGGCAATGGGTGTGACCTTAATTTCGTGACGGCCACTCTAGTAGCTTTAGTCAGTTAAGGTCAGACCCACATTACCTATATGTTAATTATGCTGCAGACCTATCAGGCGTTACCTTATAACGACCATTTTCTTTACGTATGCGATCTGTATATTACTAGATTCCCTTAAAAACCAGAAGCGGTGAACTGTCTATAAACTGAGTGAAAATGTATAAAGGGCACGGTAAACCACGGAATATTTTTGTTCTACACAGTTATCATCCTGTTAATTACTTAAAAATAAACAGTATTTTCAGAAAAACTGAAATTTTCCATGTTAAATTCAGGTTTAATTCGAAAACTGTTCACTTTTAATTTGAAAAAGAGGGATGTTGTAGAAAAATAAAGAAAACAAGACAGATTCATCGAGTAACGTTAGAAACCGGAATTTTCTTGACAAAAGGTAATATTTAAAAAAAGCTGCTAACCAAAATATTTCAAACGTCACTTCAACACCCCATCGAACTTATATAAAACGACTTTCGCATTTGTCAATAATGACAGGAAACTCATGCCTTTGATCATGATGAAAAACGTTCTGTTGACTACAAAATAACAATAACTACACATATATTTTTGTGTATCATCATCATCATCATTTTAAGACTGATTATGCCTTTCAGCGTTCAGTCTGGAGCATAGCCCCCCTTATAAAATTCCTCCATGATCCCCTATTCAGTGCTAACATTGGTGCCTCTTAAACCTATTACTTCAAAATTATTCCTAACCGAATCCAGGTACCTTTTCCTTGGTCTGCCCCGACTGCTGCTACCCTCTACTGCTGAACCCATGAGTCTCTTGGGTAACCTTGCTTCTCCAATGCGTGTAACATTACCCCACCATCTAATCCTGTTCGCCCTGACTGCTACATCTATAGAGATCATTCCCAGTTTTTCTTTAATTTCCTCATTGTGGACACCTTCCTGCCATTGTTCCCATCTACTAGTACCTGCAATCATCCTAGCTACTTTCATATCCGTAACCTCAATCTTGTTGATAAGGTAGCCTGAATCCACCCAGCTTTCGCTCCCATACAACAAAGTTGGTCGAAAGATTGAACGGTGCACAGGTAACTTAGTCTTGGTACTGACTTCCTTCTTACAGAAGAGAGTAGATCGTAGCTGAGCGCTCACTGCATTAGTTTTGCTACACCTCGCTTCCAGTTCTTTCACTATGTTGCCATCCTGTGAGAATATACATCCTAAGTACTTGAAACCGTCCACCTGTTCTAACTTTGTTCCTCCTATTTGGCACTCAATCCGTTTATATTTCTTTCCCACTGACATTACTTTCGTTTTGGAGATGCTAATCTTCATACCATAGTCCTTACATTTCTGATCTAGCTCTGAAATATTACTTTGCAAACTTTCAATCGAATCTGCCATCACAACTAAGTCATCCGCATATGCAAGACTGCTTATTTTGTGTTAACATATCTCAATCTCACCGAGACAGCGTATTGTTTTCAACATATAACCCACAAATAATATGAACAACAGTGGAGACCGGTTGCAGCCTTGTCTTACCCCTGAAACTACTCTGAACCATGAATTCAATTTACCGTCAACTCTAACTGCTGCCTGACTATCCATGTAAAGACCTTTAATTGCTTGCAAAAGTTTGCCTCCCATTCCATAATCTCGTAGAACAGACAATAACTTCCTCCTAGGAACCCGGTCATATGTAGATGGTTGGTTCAAATGGCTCTGAGCACTATGCGACTTAACTTCTGAGGTCATCAGTCGCCTAGAACTTAGAACTAATTAAACCTAACTAACCTAAGGACATCACACACATCCATGCCCGAGGCAGGATTGGAACCTGCAACCGTGGCGGTCGCTCGGCTCCAGACTGTAGCGCCTAGAAACGCACGGCCACTCCGGCCGGCATATGTAGATGCAAACTGTACTTGCATCAAAAGTAATTTCTTTGGTTACATAAAAGCGCAGAGGTTTCAGGATTATTTTTTTTTTATTTTTTAAATGCAATTTATATTTTGTAAGGATATAAAATCCACACCGGACCAACACTGTATGACGTACGGTTCTTATTAAGTAGCCGCGCGGTGTAGCCGTGCGGTCTGAACGTCTTGTCACGGTTCGCGCGGCTCCCCGCATCGGAGGTTCGAGTCCTCCGTCGGGTATGGGTGTGTGTGTTGTTCTTAGCGGAAGTTAGTTTAAGTTAGATAGTGTGTAAGCCTAGGGACCGATGACCGCAGCAGCTTGGTGCCATACTCCTTACCACAAATTTCCAATTTCTTATTAAGTGCAAAACAAACGCCGGCTGTGGTGGCCGAGCGGTTCTAGGCGCTACAGTCTGGAACCGCGCGATCGCTACGGGCGCAGGTTCGAAACCTGCCTCGGGCATGGATGTGTGTGATGTCCTTTGGTTAGTTAGGTTTAATTAGTTCTAAGTTCTAGGCGACTGATGACCTCAGAAGTTAAGTCGCATAGTGCTCAGAGCCATTTGAACCAACCATCTACATGTGATCGGGTTCCTAGGAGGAAGTTATTGTCTGTTCTACGAGATTATAACCTTGTGAGAGAAGGGGGTAGACAGAGATCAGGAATGAGGAGGAGGAAACGGACAGAGAGTTGGGGAGGGGAGGCGGCCAGAAAGGTGGGAGAGGGGAGAAGAGGAGATGCACAGAGAAAGGAAAGTGGAGGAGTAGGACGTAGAGAAGGGGGAGAGGCTATCGACAGAAGGGAAAGGAACAGATGGACCAAGGGGTGGGGGAGGAGCGTATGGACAGAGAAATGAAAGAGGAGCAAATTGACAGAGATAGGTGGAGGAAGACATGGACAGAGAGGAAGAACAGGAGGAGGAGATGGACAGCAAGTGGAAGGAAGAGGAGGTGGAAGGAAATGGGCATAGAGAGGGGGTGGGAGGAGGTGTACATAGAAAGGGGAAGGAGGAAATGAACAGAGAGTGCGGTGAAGAGGACATGGACGAGAAGAAAGGGTTGGACGAGATGGACAGAGGGGGTTCAAATGGTTCAAATGGCTCTGAGCACTATGGGACTCAACTGCTGAGGTCATTAGTCCCCTAGAACTTAGAACTAGTTAAACCTAACTAACCTAAGGACATCACAAACATCCATGCCCGAGGCAGGACTCGAACCTGCGACCGTAGCGGTCTTGCGGTTCCAGGCTGCAGCGCCTTTAACCGCACGGCCACTTCGGCCGGCTCGACAGAGGGGGAAGTGCAGCTGGACAAAGAGGGATGGGAGGAGGTAATGGGTAGTGAGGGGCGTGGAGGAAGTGGACATAGAAAGGGGAAGGAGGAAATGAGCAGAGAGAGCGGTGAAGAGGAGATGGACAAAAAGAAAGGGTTGGAGGAGATGGACAGAGGGGGAAGTGCAGATGGACAAAGAGGGAGGGGAGGGGGTAATGGGTAGTGAGGAGCGTGGAGGAAGTGGACAAGTTGGAGGAGGCAGTGGAGTAGCTATGTAACCAAGGGCCCAAGGGTAAAACTGAAACTGTGGCCCTATTCAAATAAAACTACTCTGTAGATGCTAAACTACTTCATCATCCTTACTGCCCATTGAATGGCAAAGGCAAACCTACTTACTACTATGTTTATTATTATGCGTAACGCAGCAGATAATTCTTATCATACTCTCTAATAACATTATAAATGTGAAAGTTTGGTTGCTCGTTACGCTTTCACGCAAAAGTACTATCTGGATTTCCACAAAATTTTGCACACGGATAGAGTTCGACATGAATAGGACACAGGATACTTCCAACCGATAAAAGGACGCCGTGGGATAATGTTCAATGTTGGTCCATACTAGGCGAACGAAGTTGCGAGCAGAAGGTAGTAAAAATAAAAAAAAATGAAGCAGTATTACTCAGTCACGAAAACATGGCCCCTTGCCCGAAACATGCTGTGAACAGTCAAATCAGGACTAACGCGTCCGCCGTGCCGCAGACGTGCGAGGAGGTTGCTTATTGTCAGTGCCGGAAACTCGTGCGTTGTGAGCTCAGTGCGCCGTACCGGTCAGCCAGATCTCGTTTAGAGCTACGATTTGCGATAGGTAATGGTTGGTAAGCGTCGTAGGCACGGACTATGTTTCCGTGGCTGCAATAGATTACAGTTAATAATATAGGTAGACAATAAAACCAAATCTACACTTGAAACGGCCTTGTTGTCAATTGCTTTGTGCCAAATGTCGGAGACGAACTTGACCCATACTACTCCTTAAATAAGTTCTGATTATTTTTAATTTGCTGAATGATCTTTCTGCTGTTTCAGAGGTGCCAGGTATTGCATAAAATAATAAAATTGCGGTAAACACCTCGTAATGTCCCATTCTAGCATTCATATTTAGCTATAATTTCCTTAGATAATTTGTGAACAGTCCATGTCGGAGTCAATTTAGATAGAACAAGGTGCTAAGTATTAATAAACTGATGTGAAAAATTAGGACATGTTATATCAAAATATTTGCTTTGAAATTGATCAAATTTTTGTAATGTGAGCAAAAATAATGGTGTTAGGAAATTGAATATTTGACAGACTGCACTCATGCCAGTAAAACGTGCGTTTCATTGACCTGTTATTGCCTCTAGTACATTTCTGAAAATAGTAACTTTAAACGTCTCTTCCTTGTTTCGAGATCGGTAGTTAGAAGCTAGTTCATCAAAATGTTTTTTAACTTCCTTTTGCCGATTGTCATGAAAATTGTGATACATGTCTCTCTTTTTGCGGTTTCATTGGCATTGCACTTGAATGATTCGAAATCATTTCTATAAAATATTAATTTTGCTTCAACATCGCTAAAGCTCTACCTGTCTCCTCCAAACCGGTATAGCGTTTTTGTAAAATTTTTGATGCGTAATATTTGGTGCATGAATTCACAACGGAATACTAACTCGAAATTTAGCATTTTTGTTTTATTCTTTCTGTTTTGCTACGTTCATATTTACTGGAACTCTTCAGCACTATTTCTGATACTGACTTGATAATATATAAAAAAAAGATGAAGTCTGATATGCAGATATCGTATTAACTTCAGTATACCATCTAGTCGGATTTAAGTTTTTTAGAGTGGTTTCTGATTCGCTAGTGAAATTCGACAAAAGACCTCAACACTTAATTCTGTTCCCGAGAAAATCATGTAAGTCTTGCATTATTGCGAAAAAAAATTCTAGTTCCACCCAACGGCTAACAGCATCACTTATCAAGAGATTCAAATTATTACTGGCGCAATGTACATACTCCCCACTTGGCTGAATATTCTTAATGTCTTTTGGTACACCACTCATCACATTGGCCCCGCCATAACCTTGACCACATACTTTTTTAAATCAGTATTTTTGTCAATAAAAATAATTTAGTCACGTGCTTGACTAAACCTGCTCCGTCTTGTTTGATGACTGCATAAAAGGCTACTGGTTGTCCATTTTTCGACCAGGCCAATGCTCAGCTGATCTACCTTTGATGTGTTCTGTGTAGTGCCCATTATGGTGGCGAATAGCGGTGATCTAATTTGTTCTAGCAGTTTAGTCTCAAGTGTATTTCCTAAACACTCAGTCATTTCAGTTTTGAATTGTTGGACTCAGATACCTTGCAGATCCTAACAACAAGAAGGTGTGATTTTAAAAATGTTTTCGAATTTAAGCAATTGCAAAAGAAGTAAAAACTAAAATGCTAAAAAAATTCTTAGAAGTGAAAATGATTACTTTTGAGCATATCAAAAACTTGCAGCAAAATATGATCATACCGGGCGACAAGCTCTACAACGGACAGAAAATTGTCGTGGTATCCTTCCTTCTGACTTAAGTTCTCTCGATATCCTCTGACAGCCAATGAGCTTTTCGTTACAGTTAGTATGATATCGAATAACAACCTATCCGTTGGGAAATCCTGGAAAGTCACATACACAGTACGATTCGGCGGAAAACCCGAGAAGTGTATTTGCATCGAATAACCTTGTAAGAACCATTTTCCAAAATGACACTTCTTTACGAATTTCATTTTCAACTTCCTTGTCGATAGCATCATTCTTTATCCAAAGTTATTACACAGCACACGCTTCCGTATGGCCATTAGAGAAACTGTGTTCTTTAAATCTTTCTGATAAGTGCTTCCAACTGTACAACATACATTTTTATTTTCGGAAGCAAACGACCAGGAAGGTTGACAATAACCACCATTTAGAATTTTACAATAATACAGGCAGACGATAAACTCTTCCATACTTAGACACTGAAACATAGTGCGATGCTGAAAAACACCTGTTGTTCTGGTGGAGGTCTTTATAAAATGGTTCTGAATGCTGTAACGGTCCTTATCAAGAATTTGACTTTTTTCTTTTATCACTCAATGTCTTGTTTTTGAAGTTTCCCAAGGCATAGAAAGTTTTATTTACCTTTTCGAAGACTACGTAGGTTGACGGTACTTCCCCAGTTTCGTATGCCGTGCAGAAGTCGTCGACATGGTACAAAAAAAAAATGGTTCAAATGGCTCTGAGCACTATGGGACTTAACATCTGTGGTCATCAGTCCCCTAGGACTTAGAACTAATTAAACCTAACTAACCTAAGGACATCACACACATCCATGCCCGAGGCAGGATTCGAACCTGCGACCGTAGCGGTCGCACGGTTCCAGACTGAAGCGCCTAGAACCGCTCGGCCACACCGGCCGGCTCGACATGGTCGGTGGCGTCGTAGTGGCCGCTGTGTTTTTAACTGCAATTTTTGTCAGATCGTCTTCAATAGCTACTCAACAGATTCCAAATTATCTGAATCACAATCAACACAAAAGTTTTGGCCGGAAGTGCTTGTAGAGGGCTGAGTAAAAATTTGACAATTTTGGTCAGTTTTTGTTTACTCTCTTGGTTTTCCTGACTTCGTTTTCGCTTAAACGCACCACTGGGTTTCTATTTTATCCGTGATTTTAGTTCACTTCAATAAAAGCTTTGCAAACTGAACAAATCCTCTTAAAACTTGGTTACACTTATGTGCTCGAGTGGAAAACTGACTGCACTGCACTGACTTTACACGATGTTAAGAATAAACTTGATGCAAACATTGCGCTATGTATATTTCTGTGTTCGCTGTTAATTCATTGCCCTGTCGTTTACGTGAAGATTAAAGCACACCCTCTCGAGTATACTCAAGTAAGATGATAATAAGACAAGTTGGTGCCCATAAGACTGAAAAAATCTCACAACCGCACAAATATTGCCGGCACATTTGCCCTGACTGACCAGCCGTGCCAGCTTACTCGTAGGGACAAAATAAAATAAAATCGTAAGGATGGGTGTGTGTGTTTTTATTTTTTATCACGATAGTAAACGGCCGTCATCCCAGAGACGTCGTGCTAAAAGGATGGACATACAAAAAAATCGTAATTATGTGAACACCTGCAGATAATTTGTAAAAACGACGACGGACTAAGAAACATCAAAACAGCAAATTCTAATTAATTTTAAGATAGTGAGTTAAAATATGGTAAAACTTCGGTTCAGATGGTTCAAATGGCTCTGACCACTATGAGACTTAACTGCTGAGGTCATCAGTCCCCTAGAACTTAGAACTACTTAAATCTAACTAACCTAAGGACATCACACACATCCATGCCCGAGGCAGGATTCGAACCTGCGACCGTAACGGTCTCGCAGCTCCAGACTGAAGCACCTAGAACCGCTCGGCCACACCGGCCGGCTAAAACTTCGAAAACACGCACTTTAACAGCCAGGTGGAAAGCTTTAACTCCTTCGATATCTGAGTCCGATGGATACAGCCCTAAGGTCGCCACTGAAGCTGTTCTTTGCCACACTGGTGACGAGCCAGTCACTAACACATTCGACAAAACAATTGAAGAACAAGATCCACCTTTTCTCTTCTTCTTTTATTAGATTCAGAGTGCATTTGGTAATAACACTTTATCGGGATCTATGATTAAGGATCATTCGCTCAAGGGAATTCCCTACACAAACAGTTGAGTTATCATACTTTAAGTCTTATTAGGGCTTGTCCGCTACGTGCCCCCTCGTTAACGCGGAGAGTTCTGTGACCGTGCGCGATAAGATCTTGGCAGACACAGGGAATAAAGCACGGTGCTTTGCAGGGCCAGTAATTTCGAGCGCAATACTTATCGTTTTCGACGTTAGAAATGACGCGAGGCAGCAACAATGTTCCGTAATAAAATAATGGAGAGACTTGACATTCAAATGCTGTACTGTCAAACACACTGCTGGTAATTCAGCGCCACTCACTGTCAGTTCGCGGTGCGCGGGATTAGCCGAGCGGTCTAAGGCGCTGCAGACGTGAACTGTGCGGATGGTCCCGCTGGAGGTTCGAGTCTTCCCTCGGGCATGGGTGTGTGTGTTAGGTTAAGTAGTGTGTAAGCTTAGGGACTGATGACCTTAGCAGTTAAGTCCCATAGGATTTCACACACATTTGAACATTTTTTGTTAGTTCGCAATTATTGACGGCCATGGCAATTCCGACGGCAAAAGACAACAACTTTGTCTTAGCCGAAAAGCAATACACTCTGTTATGTCTGTGTTCGGGAAGCGGAAAAAATTTTTGTAATTTCAGTTCGTGCCGTTCGAGGTTTCTTGGTCAGGGTGAAAAAAGTTAAATGTCGAAAATTCTTGATCCATCTAAAATATTATATAGCATTTTCGAACGTACTTCACGGAGGTCGATGGGCTGCTTGAGAAATTGATGGCCCTAGGGCACTGTCTCACTTAGCCCTATGGTAGCTACGCCACTAGGGATAGAGGAGATATACTAAGAGAAGATTGGAATAAATGCATACTTAGACAACGATGGGTACTGAGGTAATAATATCATACTTTCTTTCTGAACTCGACATCTCACTGGTAATACCGAGAGGCAATCTTAGTGTTACAGACGAGCAAATGGTAAGTATCGGTACACAGTATGGAAAACAAACATCATCGACGTCGTACTGATGTTAGCTGATAGGATATGCAGTCAGTGATGAATAAAAATGAATGAATAGCGTAGCACTATCTTTTTCCGTTAAGAAATAACTTCTGTGCAACACTGTATAAACAATACACTAGTGTATATTGGTGAAAAAAAGAACCAGGCCGGTGTGTTGTTAACAGACCGTTCTTGTTTACCGGAGGATAAGGGGTCTAGCCACATCAGGTCACCCTGATTTTATAAGACAGTTTATTATCATAAATGGACAATGTTCCAGAGACATGCAAGTAATTGTCGGTATGGTGCTGGGAAGTTCATATTATACTGGGTGGTCCATTGATAGTGACCAGGCCAAATATCTCATGAAATAAGCATCAAACGGAAGAACTACAAAGAACGAAACTCGTCTAGCTTGAAGGGGGAAACCAGATGGCGCTATGGTTGGCCCGCTAGATGGCGCTGCCGTAAGTCAAACGGATATCAACAGCGTTTTTTTAAATGGGAACCCCCATTTTTATTACATATTTGTGTAGTACGTAATGAAATATGAATCTTTTAGTTGGACCACTTTTTTCTTTTTGTTATAGATGGCGCTGTAATAGTCACAAACGTATAAGTACTTGGTATCACGTAACATTCCGCCAGTGCGGACGGTATTTTCTTCGTGATACATTACCCGTGTTGAAATGGACCGTTTACCTATTGCGGAAAAGGTTGATATCGTGTTGATATATGGCTATTGTGATCGAAATGCCTAACGGGCAAATGCAATGTATGATGCTCGGTATCCTGGACGATATTATCCAAGTGTTCGGATCGTTCGCCGGATAGTTACGTTATTTAAGGAAACAGGAAGTGTTCAGCCAGATGTGAAACGTCAACCACGACCTGCAACAAATGATGATGCCCAAGTAGGTGTTTTAGCTGCTGTCGCAGCTCATCCGCACATCAGTAGCAGACAAATTGCGCGAGAATCGGGAATCTCAAAAACGTCGGTGTTGAGAATGCTACATCAATATCGATTGCACCCGTACCATATTTCTATGCACCACAAATTGCATGGCGACGACTTTGAACGACGTGTACAGTTCTGCCATTGGGCGCAAGAGAAATTACGGGACGATGACAGACTTTTTGCACGCGTTCTATTTAGCGACGAAGCGTCATTCACCAACAGCGGTAACGTAAACCGGCATAATATGCACTATTGGGCAACGGAAAATCCACGATGGCTGCGACAAGTGGAACATCCGCGACGTTGGTGGGTTAATGTATGGTGCGGCATTATTGGAGGAAGGATAATTGGCCCCCATTTTATCGATGGCAGTATAAATGGTGCAGTGTATGCTGATTTCCTACGTAATGTTCTACCGATGTTACTACAAGATGTTTCACTGCATGGCAGAATGGCGATGTACTTCCAACATGATGGATGTCCGGCACATAGATCGTGTGCTGTTGAAGCGGAATCGAATAGCATATTTCATGACAGGTGGATTGGTCGTCGAAGCACCATACCATGGCCCGCACGTTCACTGGATCTCATGGCTCTGAGCACTATGGGACTCAACTGCTGTGGTCATCAGTCCCCTAGAACTTAGAACTACATAAACCTAACTAACCTAAGGACAGCACGCAACACCCAGCCATCACGAGGCAGAGAAAATCCCTGACCCCGCCGCGAATCGAACCCGGGAACCCGGGCGTGGGAAGCGAGAACGCTACCGCGCGACCACGAGATGCGGGCGGATCTCATGTCCCTGGATTTCTTTCTGTGGGGAAATTTGAAGGACATTTGCTATCGTGATCCACCGACAACGCCTGACAACATGCGTCACCGCATTGTCAATGCAAGTGCGAACATTACGGAAGGCGAACTACTTGCTGTTGAGAGGAATGTCGTTACACGTATTGCCAAATGCATTAAGGTTGACGGACATTAGTTTGAGTATTTATTGCATTAATGTGGTATTTACAGGTAATCACGCTGTAACAGCGTTCTCAGAAATGATAAGTTCACAAAGGTACATGTATCACATTGGAACAACCGAAATAAAATGTTGAAACGTATCTACGTTCTGTATTTGAATTTAAAAAACCTACCTCTTACCGACTGTACTTCTAAAATTCTGAGCCAAATGTTTGTGACTATTACAGCGCCATCTATCACAAAGCGAAAAAAGTGGTCCAACTAAAACATTCACATTTCTTTACGTACTACACGAATATGTAATGAAAATGGTGGTTCCTTTTTAAAAAAAACGCAACTGATATCCGTTTGACCTACGGCAGCGCCATCTAGCGGGCCAACCATAGCGCCATCTTGTTTCCCCCTTCAAGGTAGACAAGTTTCGTTCTTTGTAGTTTTCTCGTTTGCCGCATATTTCGTGAGATATTTGGCCCGGTCACGATCAATGGACCACCCTGTATATACGTAAGTGCCTTAGAGAATAGTGTTTGTTGTAAACTAGGATTTCCCACAGATGTCTGTGAGGAACAGTTAGCTGATAAAAGCTGTAATAATTTCCATCCATATCGCGACAGATGTTGACCACTAGATTTTCGTACAGTCATTGAAATGTGCGCATCTTTCGACACGTATAAGCGTTGTAGTCATTGTCTACCCAATTACTGACACACAGTTTGAATCAGTCATATCATAAATTAAGTATGCATGTTGGTAAGAAGTGGAACGACGAAACAGGCTTAGTAGTAGATAAAGCAAAAGGCTGGATTCCATATACTGGTAGGCTGCGGAGAAGCTGCAATTTATCTACGAAAGCTTTCGGCTACGGAACGATTGTAAGATATGTACTGGAATACTGGGAAGTATTCCGAGGGAGGAACGGAAAGAAAGTACTGAGTGTGGCTCCATGAAACGTATCACATTACAGTGATTAGCACAGAAGTAGACTAATATTTGTAAACACTCTGTACAAACCGGTGTCGTCATTAGCGTTATACCTAATTGTAGGAGGGGCAGTGGCAGTGAAGCTGGCTGTAGTGCCTATGTAGCCATACGAATGGAATTTCTTTGCTAAGGACTTTTAATAATGTAAATTGAAGTACATCTTTGACAGCTGTGTAAATGAGGACAATTTCCTATAAATGTAGGAGGATATGGAAAGTGTAGATATTAAAAAGCCTTACCCAGCTCGTACACACTACTTCCTGGTATTATTTACAGGAATGTTCATACACGTTTCTGGTGAGATTCTGTTGTTCACTGTTGAAGAAGAGTTGTTCTGGAGAGACATAAAAATTCAAATGGAAATGCATGTCCGAGGGAAAAGAAAAAAAAGTAATTTACACGACGGTAGCTGGCTAATTTTCCGCTGTCGATTTCGAGGGTTCGCGCACGCAGGAAATATTTGGGGAACACATTGCGAACAGGCGCCGGTTGTGTAACGAATAAGTGTGTGCGGTGTCGGCGCTCGATAGCAGGCGCCGTGAATTAACTCATTTATCATGGAGATGCACTGCCCCGGGCAGCGAGCGCGCCAATTTCTCCCGGCAGCCTTCTCCCGCGACAATGCACCGAATTAACTGAATGGCGCGCCGTGCCTCTAAGCCAGTTAACGGCCGGATTTAACAGCTCGGCCTGTGGTAACTGTATCCCGTGTTCCGATTTGTAGCTCCTCAGCTGGTTTACTCTCAGTGCCCTCTCTGCTGTTGGTTCTTTGAGGGACTGACGAGTGCTTTCCGCACCTTCCTCGTTGTACTTCATCTCAAAGCCCTCTTCCGTTCGTCTCGGAGATTGCTTTTCTCGTTCCTTTGGTTGTCATATACGTGTAGCTACCTTCAAATCTTTTGTGAAAGTGTCACTAAAATCCTTACATTTACGTGATCCAGGAGATTTAAGCTCATTCCATCATTAATCTGGTTATATGACCAAAAGTGAAATCCAATAACCTGGTTAACGTTATTTGATGTACTAGACGGCAAACGTAATTTGCTTCTTATGTCACTGTTCACCGATATTTGTGCGAGTTTTGGGTATGGTTCCTATGTTTCATCATGAAACCTCTTAATTGTAAGAAACTGAGAAAAATGATTATACAGGGTGGAGAAAAACATCGTATACGTATGTCGACGTATATTGTACGACGTTTTATTAATGTTTGTGACAGTGTACGTAATGGGGCGCTGAGGAAATAAATGCAGTCGTACCGAAGACATTTCAAGAAAGAAAAAGAAAGGGTCTTTCTAGAGAGTTCTTACAGTTGACCTACTCCACATTAACGAAAGCTGCTAATGTGTGTGAGGAATAAATTCTTCACAGTTGGACAACTGAACAACGACTTAAGCGTTATAACTAGCCATTACGGACTTTACAGTTTTATCATGCTGTAAAACATTGAAGTGACAAAAGTCGTGGGATACTTCCTTATATCGTGTCGGACCTCTTTTTACCCGACGTAGTGCAGGAACTCGACGTGGCGTAGACTCAAGAAGTCGTTCAAAGATTCCCCATGAAGAAATATTGAGCCATGCTCCCTCTAAAGCGGTCCACAATACTGGAAGCATTGCCGGTGCAGAATTTTGTGCACCAACTGTTCTCTCAATTATGTAAATGTTCGAAAGACTCGGTGGCCAAATCTTACTCTAGAATTGTATAGAATATTCTTTAAACCACTCGCGAACAATTGCGACCTGGTGACATGACGCGTTGTCATCCATAAGAATCCCATCGTTGTTTGGGAACATGAATTTCAGGAGTAGATTCAAACGGTTCAAAATGGTTCAAATGGCTCTGAGCACTATGGGACTCAACTGCTGAGGTCATTAGTCCCCTAGAACTCAGAACTAGTTAAACCTAACTAACCTAAGGACATCACAAATATCCATGCCCGAGGCAGGATTCGAACCTGCGACCGTAGCGGCCTTGCGGTTCCAGACTGCAGCGCCTTTAACCGTACGGCCACTTCGGCCGGCTGATTCAAACGGTCTCCAAGTAACCGAGAATAACCATTTTCAGTCAAAAATCGGTTCAGTTGGACCAGAGGACCCAGTCCAGTCCCTTAAATAAAGCCCACACCATTATGGAGCGCCGGCCGGTGTGGCCGAGCGGTTCTAGGCGCTACAGTCTGGAACCTCGCGACCACTACGGTCGCAGGTTCGAATCCTGCCTCGAGCATGTATGTGTGTGATGTCCTTAGGTTAGTTAGGTTTAAGTAGTTCTAAGTTCTAGGGGACGGATGACCTCCGAAGTTAAGTCCCATAGTGCTCAGAGCCATTTCAGCCATTATGGAGGTGCCACGAGCTCACACTGTCTTGTAGACAGCTAGGGTCCATGATCCTGTGGGGTCTGCGCTAAACTTGAATCCCACCATCAGTTGTTACGAACTGAAATCGGGATCAAGGTACCGTTTTCAAGTCGTCTTAGGTGCAACCGATGTTAACAAAGGCACTCGCGTCGGTCGTTGCTGCGATACCCCATTACCGCCAGATTTCTCCGCTCTGTCCTAACGGATACGTTCTTCGTACGTTTCACATTTGTTTCTGCTGTTATTTCGCGTAGTGTTGCTTGTATGTTAGCACTGACAAATGCAACTCAACGACCGCTGCTCTCGGTCGTTAAGTGAAGCCCTTTAGGCCAGTGCGTTGTCCGAGAGGTAATGCCTGAAGTTCGGTATTCTTGGCACGCTCTTGACACTGTGAATCTCGTAATATTGAACTCTCTAACGAATTCTGAAATGGAATGTCCTAGGCGTCAAGTTCCGATTACCATTCCACGTTCAAAGTCTGTTGATTCCCGTCGTTCGCCCATAATCACGTCGGAGACTTTAGCCTTCAATTAGCTGAGTGCATTTGACAGCTCCACAAATGCGCTTGAGTACGCGATACTACCGGAATCTGTACATGTCCATACCGCTATCCCATCTGTCACCTCAGTTTACATTCCAAGAAAATGAAGAAACAAGTCTTTCGCCTGTTTGCCATACAACTGGCGACCCGAAACAATGCAGATGACATGTGAAGCGTAGCACCCTACCATACAGTACTGGTAGCACTCGGCGCCGCTCACGTGCACATTATCCTCACCTCACAGCTCCCTAATTGCCAGTCGGTAGAATTCGGACCGATAACATTTATTTGGCGAAATTTCCAAACACTGAGTTCTAAGTACACTGTACTAGAGAGAATCTAATGTATAGGGTAATTCAAAAGTCATGTCCCAAAGAACGAAGCCTACACCGGTGATTCAATAGTCTTGGCCCATGGGACAAAAATGTACATTCAGGGATATAACAAGAAGGATTATTCGAAGCAAAACAGTCTAGCCAACATGGGCTCTGAATTGCATCCCTTAAGAGATATAAGCACTTGTTCTTCATCTTCGCTACTGTGAAGTAATTCTCTTCTACTGAACAAGTGTTCATGGCTCACAAGATACGCATTTTAGAACCCATGTTTACCAGACTTTTTCTCTTCTAATGATCGTTTATGTCATATCCCAGAGACCGAATTTGTCCTGTGGACCCAGACTTTGAAACAACCAATGAAGATTTCATCTTATGGGACGTGACCTTTAAATCACATTGTGTACTTGGTAGCAATGTATTCCATTATTAAACCTACTGTGACTTCAGTTTCCAATGTATAAAATATCTAAGAGTTCGTTATCTCCTGTGTGCGACTTTTACCTATGTATTTTCTTGATACATAGCAAGAGTGGGATTTATTTTGTGGCTGCACCGCATGGGGGTGGTTGAGCTTGGTCCCTCTGCACTGCTTGTCTATGTGTGAGGCAAATCTTTGTTTTGTCGTCCTCCAGCCCTGCCTGAAATGGGCCAAGTGCAAGTCGGTGCATTGCATTAAGAGGGTGCAGTGCATGGACTATTCTACATGCAAGTAGTAGAGAAAAAGACATAGCTCAACCGTATAACGATGTGGTACGGAATTGGTTGTTGTTTTATTACATGAATCATCCGGGCATCTGCAGTAACCGACTTCAGGAAATAACGGAAACCTAAATACGCTTGCAGAATGCGAAATCAGTGTACTGAACTTCGCTAACAGGCGTATACTCGTGTGCCTTGTGGCTGTTTCAACTATCACGTACTGTTCCAGAATACGTATGGGTGCCTCATTCCGGTTGAGCAATGGGGCTCCTGATGTTAGACGATGCAAATGAGATGAACTGCGTGTTGTCTCCCCTTCTGTCGTTATTTCATGGAACCATTTGGAATACCTGTCAAGTCGTCTTTTATTCAACACGTTCCTAGTGGTTCATTGCACAAAGCCCACACGGAAACATTTTATACTTATAATATCACGTATTTCTCATATAGGGGCAGGAAACCTTCATCTTAGTAGTTTGGCAGGTACACCCATGACTGGATACGAATGACAGATGGTCACGTAGCTACAGTGTCTTTATACATGATTGTTCCAGTGACTGTTTCAGATGATGGTGTTTACAATTCTGCGGCAGTGCTATCTTTCTTGCCAAATATATCACGGAACCCACACCAAACTTTCAGAGCTCTGCTGTTATAACCAAGTCTTTTCTGTTTGTTCCTTAAAGTTTTAATTGCCCCTTGGCCTCTCCTTTTTCTCCCGTGCTTGGAGTTAGACGTTAGCAATTCGCAATTGGAAGCTAGTTATATGAAATACCTAAATGGAGCCATTCCTTGACTTGACTATATTAGGAAGCATAGCTGCAAACTTTGGAGCAGATTTGCTTCCCTATGGAAATGGAATTTATTATTGAATTTCTAAAAGCTGTTCAGGTAAGTAGCTATATTTCAGACTGCCTTAAATGCCGCCATTTCTGGTACATTTTTTTGCACCCTGGCCATGAGAACAACCGCCGTACAAATTCTCCCTACTCTGGGATTACCCTGGAGCGGTCTAAAGGCCTCCTTGACCCGCCGACTTCCACCCAGCCAAGCAAGTAAATTCACTTCTCCTCAGTATCACGCGTAGATGGCCGAAAAGCTCGCCTAAATATGTGTAACGTTACACAGTCTCGATGATTGACTGATATCGTCTTGTAACATTAGCCAACATGGCCTGGCATACCAGTACTGCGAACGGCTGAAAGCAAGAGGAATGTGCAGCTATTAGTTTCATCGAGGGCATGCAACTCTAGTGTATAATTAAAAGATGATGGAGTTCCGTTGGGTAAAATATTCGGGAGGTAAAACAGCTACCAACTGGATGTCCGTTCAGAGGTCACTCTGGAGTAAGTCCTCATCAGGAAAAACGAAACTGGCAATCTCCGAATCGGAGGTTAGATAAGATAAAAAGGCATAGGTTAAAGTTACATGTAGTGAAGTTCAGTGGCAGGATGAACAGGAATTCTGGCAAGGTGAATACATTGTTATAAGTAGAAAATCAAATAGTGGTAATCCAGAAGTAGGTCTAATAATGAATCAGAAACAGAAATGCGTGTAAACTGCTATGAACAGCATAGCTAACGTATTATCTTAGTCAAGAAAGAAAGAAAGCCACCAACAGAACAAGAACAAATTGGTATGCCAACTAGCTCCGCAGATGATAAACAGTTCGGAAGAATGTATGGTGAGATAAAAGAATTTATTCAGATGCTTAAGCTAGAGGAAAATTTAACTGTGGTGAGTTACGGGAATTCGATAGTAGGAAGCGAAAGAGAAGGAAAAAATGTAGGAGAATATGGAGTCTGGGAAAGAAATAAGACAGGAAGCCGTCTGGTATAATTTTACACAGAGCATAATTTGGCCATGGCTTACGCTTGGTTTAAGAATCGTGAAAGAGATAAAGAGTCACTTGAAGGTTTCATATTGATTATATAACGGTGAGACAGAGATTTCAGAACCAGATCTTAATCTGTAAGACATTTCCCGGGGTAGATATGGACTCTCAAACTTTTTAATGGTTAGGAACTTAGATTAAAACTAAAAAAAAATAGAAATAGGTAGGAAATTAAAAAGATGGATCCTGGATAAGTAGAAAGAACCAGAAGTTGTTGGGACTTTAAAGGGAACATTACACAACAATTCTCTGAAACGAACTAGAGCAGAAAACGAATGAGTTCAATAGAACGAAAAACCAGTCCAATTTTCAAATATATTTTTCATTCGATAGCTAGTCTGGGGCCGAGACCCATTTTCAGATCAGTATAACAAAGTCGAAAATGGCATTTCCGAAGATGTCAACAAAATGTGTAATGTACGTTCACAATGCATACAGATATTGAGTTATCTGTCTGCACTGTGAATCCATATTACACATTTGGTAACACCTTCGGAAATGCCATTTTCGATATTGTTATGTTGATTTGAAAATGGGTCTCGGTCTGAAACCAGTTATCGAATGAAAAATAAAACATTTGCAACTTGGACTGGTTTTTCATTCTGTTGATTAACTTAAGTTGTTGAGCGAAGTTACTCCAGTATGAAGTTCGTAAACAAATGAGTTGCTTTGAGAGATGAAATAGTAATGTTAGCAGAGGATCCAAGAGGTAAAAAGACAAGGCCTAATACAAATTCCTGGATATCGTAGGAGACATTGGACTTCACTAATGAAGGAGAAAACATAACAATGTAGCAGATGAAGCCGGCAAAAAGAATACAGATGTCAAGAGATGAGACTGACAGGAAGTGCAAAGTGGCTGAGCAGGAATGGGTAGAGGAAAAATGTAAGCCTATAGAAGCATATATAATTATGGAAAAGATAATACTGGTCCACAGGAAAAATTAGAGAGACCTTTAGAGAAAATGTATAAATATCAAGATTTCACATGGAGAAAATGAAGACAGTGTTGTAGAAATCGAAGAGGAAGCAGATAAAGATAAGATGGGTGATACTATGACGCAGAAGAAGGTGTAATTAGATGAATGACGAACACTAAATTCACTTAATGAAGGTTTATTCAGCAGTTGCACATACAAGAGTGCGGAGGGCATACGGTATATATACAGTTACAGAAAATTCCAGTATAATGATTCTTGACATTTGTGGTTACTTCTAGAATGTACTCGAACCGAATATAGAAAATAAAATTTTACAGTTCAGGTGAATTTCGAACTCACGACGCTCCATGCATCAGTCTAGTATCATTACCACTCCAACACGGTGACTGTGCTGCTCAGATTCTTCTTCCACATTGTTCCCTCCTTAAGAGAACAGCGTCTCGATGTTATGTCCTAGTCCGGGAACGAGTCATCAGTCCTGCATACTCAGATTCCCAATGACTGATGTTCGCCCTGGCGGTAATCTTAGAATTTCCTTTGCCGCTACGCTCTTCGTCACCTTTCCGCTGGTTGCCTGTTGCTGGAGCTTCGAATTTACCATGGGTTGCAGAATCCTTATAGGGCTTCATTCGAAGGACGCGGACCGTATCTCTGATCTTTCGACGTCTTGCGTCGGCATCGAAATGTTCTACTTCATAAGTAACATCAGATAACTGTCTTACAACCTTATAAGGTCCAAAGTTCCAAAGGAGCTTCTTAGAGAGACCAACCTTCCGAACAGGAGGGAAGATCCAGACGAGGTCACCGGGCTGGTAGACAACAGGGCGGTGGCTCGCGTCATACCTTCGGCAATCGTTTTGTTGAGCCTGCAGCGTGCAGAGTCGAGCTAACTGCCGAGCTTCCTCAGCTCTGGATCACACCTGGCCGATGTAGTCGTCGTCCACGTCATCAGGATGTAACGGAAACAACGTCCATCGTCGTAGTCGCCTCACTCCAATGCACCAGGAAAAATCACTTAAATCCTGTGGTGTCTTGTTTGGAGGTGTTGTAGGCAAACGTCACGAAAGGTAGCACCTCATCCCAGTTGCTCTGCTCAACACTGACGAACATTGATAGCATGTCGGCCAAGGTCTTATTAAGGCGTTTAGTAAGCCCGTTAGTTTGTGGATGGTAGGTAGTCGTCATGAGATGAGTAATGTTGCCCCGACGGTTTATCTGTGTCACAAGATTCGACTGACAAATTTCCCTCGATCCGTAATTAACGACCCTAGGGCACCGTGTTTTAATACGTCTTCATCGATGAATTTGGCTACCTCGAATGCTTCGATTGTTTTCACGGCTTTCGTAATGGCATAGAGTGTCAGATAAACAGTGGAAACAGTAATCCATCTATTGCCAATAGAAGACGTTGGAAATCGTCCGAGGAGGTCAATCCCAACACGATGGAAAGGCGTTTCGGCTGGTGAAATTGGTATGAGTCGGCCAGATGGTTTCTGAGGAACTGCCTTTCTCCTCAAGCATTCTCGATAGTGCGACACGTAGTGACGGACACTCCTAAGTAAACCTGGCCAGAAAAATCTTTTGCGAATCCTATCGTACGTCTTAATAAATCCTAAATCTTCGGCCTCAGGTGCGTCATGGAATTTTTGTAGAAAATCTAAGCGCATGTGTTTAGGAGTCACTAGTACCCACCTCTTTCCAATGACGTCATGACTACACTCTTGTAAGACGATGAATTCTAAGGGCTGTGTATGGGCACTTATACCTACACGAATGACAAATCTTCCTATTTCCCACTAGCCAGCTTCAGCAGAGATGTTTTTCTGTCGACGAATATGGTTTTCTGCAAGTGGCTACGTTACGTCTCCGAAATGACTGAATATGATGTTCCAGAGTCCAGAAGAGCTTGGGCTGGTCGGCCATCCATGAGGATATCGACGTACTTTCCTACCATTTTTGTAGTGATCGATGGCGGTGGATTTTTCTCTTCGGCGGCCTCACCTCCAAGGAAGGTCGCACCCTTTAGTATTCCAGGTCGCGGCGGATAGGTGATCGGCTGTAGCTTCTAAACGGCGATGGAGACCTTGATCGGCGTGTTGGGGAGCGTCCACTCCAGCGGCTAGCTTGCGGCGATGGTGACCTACGTCGCCCCGAACCCACATCTTCTTGTTAATCTTCGTCGTCCCGGAGTTGGCGTCGGCTAAGATCGGTCTGCTGCCTTCTGGTGCGGGCGCCATCAAATATCCGCCGCCTTTCTCGATTATAGCGCACCACATGTACCGGTCGCCCGCAGTGAAAACATAGTGGTTGTTTATCCTGGGTCCTCCAGACGTCAGTGTTCTTTGGTGCCCAAACAGGTTCCTCATGCAGCCGGGGTCTCGACATTTTCGCTGTTTTAAAGAGAAATGAAGGACGAGAGATTGGGTTCAATGTCGGTTGAATTTATCCCATATGACCTCTTGAAGCGTCTCGGTATTTTGCTCGCCTTGCAATCCAAGTGCCTTCCTAACTTTCTCTCTTACTGTCTGACGAAGAACACTTGTTAAATCTGTTTCTTCCTCCATCACAGACATCGATATGACGTTGGGAAGCCGTTCAAACTTCTTGCGTGTAATTCTTTTTGATGCATTGTCTCGATATACTGGCACCACTTTATGAAGTCGTCTGCTGTCGAAACCTGCTTCAGGAGTAGGGCTTGATACATGTGCTCAGCAACACCCTTCATGAGATGTGCAACCTTATCTTCCTCCTTCATTCTAAGATCCACTATTTTACACAGCTCCAAGACGTCTTGAATGTAGGATGCTGTAGTTTCTCTTGGACGCTGTGCCCTGCACTTTAATTTATCTTCAGCCTTGCACTTCTGTCGTTGTGTGTCGCCGAAATACTTGCGCAGTTCCGCCTGGAATGCTTCCCAGATTGTGAGCGTCTCCTCATTGTTCTCATGCCATTGCTTGGCAGTGCCATCCAAGTAGAAAAATACGTTAGCCAGACACACGGTGTCATCCCATTTGTTAAATTTGGCTATATGCTCATACACCTTCAGCCACTTGTTTGGATCTTGGCCACCGCCACCAGAGAACCCGGAGGGATGTCTCATGTTCAAATGTTCAAATGTGTGTGAAATCTTATGGGACTTAGCTCCTATGGTCATCAGTCCCTAAGTTTACAAACTACTTAACCTAAATTATTCTAAGGACAAACACACACACCCATGTCCGAAGGAGGACTCGAACCTTCGCCGGGACCGACCGCATAGTCCATGACTGCAGGGCCTAAGATCGCTCGGCTAATCCCGCGCGGTGAATGTCTCATGTGGTGGCACACAGTTGCTATCATCCTAACGTCCTCTTATTCTTCTGTCTACGATAGATTGCGATCTGCTGAATATGTGTCGAACTTGGGTTTGTCGCCACGTAAACGGCGGCTCTGTCGTGGCCTGACGGGAGCCACTGTGTCGTCGATAATGTGCGCTATCACAAGTTCCAATACCCAGCGTCTCCACCAGAATAATCTCACGTAGAATAAGATGTAATTAGATGAATGACGAACACTAACTTCACTTAACGAAGGTTTATTCAGCACTTGCACATACAAGAGATCGGAGCGGACTCCCTCCGGCCAGAACACATACGGTATGTAATACATACTATGTATACACTTACAGAATATTCCAGTACAACGATTCTTGAAATTTGTGAATAGTTCTAGAATGTACTCGAACCGAATATAGAAAATAAAATTTTAGAGGATATGTGAACTTCGAACTCACGATCCTCCAACCAAGAGTCTAGCTCGTAACCACTACAGCACGGTGACTGCGCTCCGTAGTCTCTTCAGCGACGATGTGGTACTGCAGGAAGAATTCGACAGAAAACTGATAGACCATAGCAAGGATCCTGGGTTATCGATATTCTCTAATAACTGCTGATATCCTTGGGAGAGCAAGCCATGACAAGACTATTCCCCCTGGTGGGCAAGATATGTGACACAGAAGATATACCCTGAATTAAAAGCAGAATGTAACAATTCAATTTTAATGAAAGCAGGTGTTGACAGGTACGAATTTTACCGAACTATCAGTGTAGTACGTCATGGTTGCAAAGTAATAACACGAATTATTTGCAAAAGAATGAGAAAACTGGTAGAAGGCGACCTCGGGGAAGAACATTTCGGATTCTGGAGAAATGTTGGCATACGCGAAGCAATACGGGCTCTACGACTTCTCTTAGAAGACAGGTTAAGGATAGGCAAAACTACATTAAAACTTTTCTCATACTTTGTGAAAGATTTTGACCTCGTTGAATGGAATACACCCTTTGAAATTCTTAAGGTAGCATACAACTTGTACAGAAACCAGATGGCTGTTATGGGAGCCGAAGGCCACGAAGGGAAGCTGGGAGTGAGACAGTTTTGTAGCCTATCCACGATGCCATTGAGTCTTTACACTGAGGAAGCAGAGAAGGAAAGCAAGGAGAAATTTGAAGTAGGAATTAAAATTCAGGGTGAAGAAATAAAAAAAATGAGATTTGCAGGTGACACTATAAGTCTGTCAGAGACGGCAAAAGGCTTTGAAGATCGTTTGAGCGGATTGGACAGTATACTGAAATCAGGATATATGATAAACATCAACAAAAGGTAAACAAGGGTAATGGAATGTAATCGAATTAATTCATGCGACACCGATTGTGAGAGAATTGGACAAAGACATGACAGGTTAAAAGAAGTAGATGGATTTTGCTACTTGGGCAGTAAAACAACTGATGATGACCGAATTAGAGAGTATATACAATGAAGATTGGCAGTTGCAAAAAATGCGTTTCTGAAGAAGATAAATTTGCCTACAACGTTATCTTGTAGGGAAGCAAGATGTAGACAATAAGCACCTCAGAAATAGAGTATAGGAGATTTAAATATAAACCGCCTTCGACTTCATCTAGCTGACTGTTAGAGCAACCGTATAAAAACCATTTTTAATAAAACAGTCTTGGTTGAGAAATATCGTGATGGAGAATGCCGACGTGACACAAAGTATCTAATGAACAATGACGAAATGTTGAAACCTGTAAAGTTGTCGCAAAATATAAGTGTGGTCAAGACATGAGAAAAGTTATTAACAATGCATCCAAAATGGTCGCGTCGTCTCACAGCATTTTCATGCAAATTGGAGCTTTAATGACGCGTTTCGCCTTTGTAGGCCATCGTCAGAGTATCTAAAAGGAGAATAAATGGAAAAAAATACTTAAGGTATGGTCCTATCCTACACGACTGTTATAAAGAATCTTAGGAATTTTTTACGGACAATGGATGGGGAGACAGCCGCAGAACGATTATGTTGTGAACTAGGCAAACGTCAAGACTGAACTAACTTGGGCATGTGCCTAGATAGTGGACACGAACTGACAAGCAAACCTTGAAAACAAAAATATAAATGGCGTTGTGTCACGTCAAATAAAGTGCTACAATACGAGACAGTACCTGCGATACTGTCATGACGGCAAGTGTAGTGGTCTAGCGTTAGTACCAAACTTACAATCTTAATTCACTAAACGTAGTTCAATCAAAGCCGCCTGTCACAGTAGAAGACGTCGAGCATCCAGTTGAGCATGAGAGTGAGCACCGCATACAGTTAAATAGCGGAAACACATGAAGATTTTACTCATAAACAGTTTTCACAACTTAACTGACATTTATAACAAATATTGCAGTATGTTAAGCGCTATGACTAAAGAACAACAATGAAATAATGTGTGCGACGGAATACAAACTAAAAATTAAAAAGATGTAGAAGAAACATTTGTACAATGCACACATAGCCGCTAGCATAGCACAACGCGATAGCAAACGATACGGGCCACAAAAAGGAGCAAGTGGAGTAAAGCACGAGAGTATCACAGCATAATTACAACGATGTTAACACAGTCTGACATTTAAAATATAAAAAGTAAAAGCGTAACAAATTTTAAAAATTTAAAAAATGACGTAATTACAACATACGATAAAAACATCCATAAACAACTGACATCATTAAGGAAAAAGGGGTACCCAGTGGCAGTGCCAGTCAAATACACAAAAACAACTGTTCATGACTAAAATAGTTAAGCAAAGGGAGCTTCAGCATAAAAAGCGGCAGGAAATACCTAATCTAAAAATACATTGAATAATGCACAGAAAAAACTATTTAAATGTAGAACAACCAAAGCCAAAATATCGGCTAAGTAAAAATTTTAAAAACTGATATCTTGGAGTAGAAGTAAATTCATCTTCAGAAAAAAACAGAGTACATTGAATGACTGGATGTAGGACATTCATATTCCCAGACCATGTAATTAGTATGTTCAGCAGAAATAATTAGCAGCTGAAGCATGTCGGCCCACGGTTCAAGGTCAACATCCATATCGAGGCGCAACACCACCTACCGGTATAAATGTACCTCCGGCTCTCGTTGTCCTATAAACCGAAGCTAATAGATCAATGTGACGCAAACAGACATGCAGGATGTCACGCAGATGTATGCGCGAACCATACAGTCAAATCAGGGGGTTTGAAAGAGGGCGCGTTATTGGCATGAGAGAATGTAAAGCATCCATCTGGGAAATTGCTGCTTTTGTGAGACGAAATGTTTCGGCTGTGGAACGCGTCTGAGTAGAATGGTTCACGGAAGGCCATAGAATCCGACGAGATGGATGAGGTCGCACCACACACAGCACTACCCGAGAAGATCGACACCTCATCCGAGTGGCATTGCAGGAGAGATCTGCATCCTCCTGGGCTCTGGCGCAAAAATGGAACAGTGTAACATCTCTCACACAATCAGGGATGACAGTCTGTTGCCGTTTTGCATTACGTGCACGTCGTCCACTTGTTTGCCTGCCTTTGACGTATGTGCAGAGACATGCTAGACGGCAATGGTGTATGGAACGACGTCACTGGGAACAGGGATGGCGTCAGATGGTGTTATCTGACGAATACAGGTTCCGTTTGTGTGAAAATGATGGCTGTATTTTGATTCGACACAGTCAGGGCGAGTGGAATCACAATGACTGCTTACGCACAAGACATACAGTGACAACTCAAGGCCTTATGGTTCGGGGTGCTACTGAATACAACCCAAACTCCAGGGCTCTGTGCCAGTGTGACTTACGCGAAGCCGGCCGCTGTGGTCGAGCGGTTCTAGGCGCTTCAGTCTGGAACCGCGCGACCGCTACGGTCGCAGGCTCGAATCCTGCCTCGGGCATGGATGTGTGTGATGTCCTTAGGTTAGTTAGGTTTAAGTAATTCTAAGTCTAGGGGACTGATGACCTCAGATGTTAAGTCCCATGGTGATTAGAAACATTTGAACTTACGTTAATGAAATCCGGCTACCTGTAGCCATAGCCTTTCTACACAACACGCCAGACGCCATTTTTCAGCAAGACAATGCACGACCACATGTTGCTGCACGAACATGTGCCTTCTTGGTTCACATGGTGTCGGCCTTTTGCCCTGGCCCGCCAGATTATCAGTCTTATCGTGAATCAAAAATATGTGGGATATGGTGAAACGGCGGGCGTAGTGCTGTGACCCAATGCCAACCACCACGGATGAACTTTGGAACCAGGTGAAGCAGCTTGGATGACTATACCATAGGACGTCACTGTCGCCTTATGCGCGTAGATGCCATCATGCGTGGAACAAATTATCACGGCCGATGGCGGACCCCGTACCTACTACGCAAAAGGACACACGCTGACTGAAGTGGTGACAGAAATGCTCATCGTGTTTGCAGAACATACTAATGTACACATCTTGTGAATACGAACGTCCTATCTCTAGTCATTCAAGGTGTTCTGTTTCTTCAGAACATGGGTGTAATTCTTATTTTTATTATTTAGCTGATCGTTAAGCAGATGATCACTAACCACACGAACGTGCTTGAGAATTTCCATTTATTCCAGAAGGTCAAATTTCTTGCCTTTTTGAGCATAATCTAAAATCTGGAGAGATCCAGAGTGGGTGGTTGGTGCCCTATTGCCTTCAATTGCTCAGAAAAGGCTGAATGCAGCTTTATGTGGCATTTTTTGGTTAACAGGTGTTCGTTGGATCTAGTCTTAAACATCCTGTGCGTCTGGCCTATGTAACATTTTTGGCAAACCTTACACTCCAGTTTATAAATTTCAGAGGTACATATATATCTTTAAGAAGCCGTTCATGATAAATGTAACTGTGCTGAGCTCTGTTTCTGGTTAACAGAGCTATTTAGATCTAAAAATTTTTAATAAATTTGACCAACTAGTATGATAATTTTCCGAAGAACTGAAGCGTAATATACTTTTGATTAGGGGATATGACTCTTGTACGCCAGTTGCTATTGGCTACCGAGATTTCCTTATGATAGAGCTTATTCGTGATCTGTGGAAAATGTCCATTAGTGGTAGCGATAAATCTTCATTTCAGTGTTAACAAATAGAATGTCACAAAGACGGTCGATCATAGATGCAAAGAAATTTATGTTCTGTTGATATAGGTGACGTGAATATGCGTAAATGACTCAATCATTAGTTGTGGGATTTTGGAAAACGTCGAACCGGATTATGTTGCTCTAAAGCTGTAACTCAAAATCAAACTAGTTGAGAAGTCTTACCTGACCCGTGATATCTCGCGTGAAAAAAATTTTGGAAAGCGAAGAGTTAATCTCAGTGGTTAACTTTGGAAGTCTGTAATGGATCCGTTGAAAACTATAAAGATCTGTTCAACGTATCACCGATCAAAACGTAACGACGTATGACCAATAAAAAGGTCATTTTTCGCATTAATCAGAATTCCCTTGCCGTACATTCTTCCACACAATTAACAAAGATGTCTGTGAGGCATCCAACTAAGTAATTTCCCGTAGAGAAACCTTCATTTTACCTATAAAACTGATTATTATTAAAAGTGAAATAATTATATAAGGTGAGCAGTTTAGATAAGGTGATAAGTTTTACAATTTTGTCTGTCATCAGAAGACCATGCCTATGGATAATTTCTTCAGTGAAGACAATAGTCAAAGGATATCAAATTTGAGTATAAATGTTTTTAATTTTGAATGAAAACAAACGGCAATTGGTTGGGATAGTTATAGTAGTCGAAGAAGCTCATTTCTATATGAAATGGGCTAGGTTTACTCATATACAAATGATTTGCGTAAAAGCTATGGCAGAAATTTAGAAGACTTCTAATAATTTCCGGGTATGCAGCCGGATCCCGTCGACATTCTGCCACGATATTTATTAGAAGGCGAAATAAGCCGGGAAAATTTCAGAAGTCACATTTAGAAGACTGTTTGACTGGATGCCCAATACAATTAACAGTTGGCCGGACTGAAAGTCCTTTTTTGTGGGTCTTTATTTGTCTACGTGAAGCTGGTGCTTTTGGATTCATTACCTTAATTTCTGTAAAACATCAGGGCTGATAACACCAACACAGGTTTCCAGTCTCCAGTTTCCTTTCCATAATCGAGTGTAGGATCAACTTCAATTCGTTGAATACTACTTTCTCTTTTTGTAGATGTCCTACAAAAGCGAAACACGTCATTAAACCAATATTTTCGTAGTGAAGACTGCTTTATTCAAAATAAGCTTTTAAATATGGTGCTACTGGTTAATACTTAAGATTAGATGGGTAGAGAGCGCAACTGGTGCGACAGCGCCGAACAGAATTTTAGATCAAGAAAAATTGTGGCATAACTTGACAAACAGAAGGTACAGATTGATTGAATACATTCAGAGACCTCAAGGAATCGTGAATTTTAGTTGGAAGGAATTGTGTGTGTATTGGTGTGTACGGGGAGAGGAGGGGGGGGGGGTTCGCAAAAATTGCCGATGCACTCCGAGAAACAATTACAGTAAGCAGGTTCAAATGGATGTTGGTAGCAGCAGTTACCACAAGGCGATGGAGCCTTCACAGGATAGAATAGTGTAGAAAGCTGCATCAAAGCAGTCACTGGACTGAAGATCACAACAACAACAACTGCATATGTATTAATGATTGTAATGATGAGGCAAATACTTAGACAAGTTTAGTTTGAAAATTTTTTGTTGTGATAGCGTAGAAGTCTTTTTAAATCCTAATTTCAGCTAAATTAAATGCGTCTTGTACATTTACTTCAAAAAGTAAATATTTATTTTGTTCCAAATTTCGAACTTCACCTTCTCTCACCACATTCTGTACCACTAAGTCGGTCTGGGCGTGTTTCCATGCTACTGTGTAAAATCTTGTTAAAAGTATCTGATAATTTAAAATTATGGAATTGGCTAGTAAATTGGTTCAGAATCACGTGAATGAAGTTAATCTTGAGTATGAATACATCTGCTGTAATTTCAAGACAGGCGCTTGAAATTTTAATAGTGTAAGCGTTTTGGCATAAAAACATTGTAGATGTTTCTGTAGAATTACGTTAAATATTTTGAAAGTAATTAGGGGTTTTACAGAAATGTTACACCTGTTTTTTTAAAGGTTTGTGAATTTTGTCCTCGAATGAAGTAAAATGTAACCGATTACCTAATAATTAGACATGAGCGAGGATCTGTATATCAGAGGACGTTACTCTGGTTATAAAATGATAAAGATGTACGAAATGATAAGCGAATTAATGCATTATTAAGTAGTACAACGACTAAAGGAAGCGCTGTTCGGAGGACAAAAGATACGCGAAGTTTTATTTAAAAAATCGTACAAGCAAAATTTGTACAACTAGAGAAACGAAATTTCAATTGCTTATTCGTTAGACGTTTTGCTATTCTAGAAAAAAGTGGGAGTTAGATATAATGGAAATGGGAGAGCTACTAGAAATTTAATCCTGCAAAATGGTGTTTTTTGAAGTACGTAGTTAGGTAGGCTGGCGGGCAAGATGAGAGTGATTGAACCTTCTCATGCTGCGATATTAGAAGAATCGATCTGTTTTACTCGGTAAAAATTTTCCAAAGTCAAGATTCCATAAACATTTTTTAGTTATAAACAACCGGTTTCTACAGACATTGTTGTCATTTTCAGGGCATCAAGAATTTATGTTATAAAATGTGTTCATTTGGAGTAGGACCTTACACCAAGTTGTCAACTAGATAAAATGGGGCATACAATATAAAATTTTGTCATAAATAAAACATTTCAAAACAAGAAGCACCTTGCGAACATGACCATAGTGCTTTCATGGATTAACGACCATTTGTGAGGGCTACATATATGGACATTTTTATTCATGACACATCTTTATATGGCATGCTATATTTTATCTACATGACAACTTTGCTTGAGGTCCAACTTAAAATGAACACATTTTATAACATAAATTTTTGAAGATATAAAAATGAAAGCGAAATCTGTCGAAACTAGTTCTTTGTAAACAAAGAAATATTTCTTCGATATTGGCCTTAGGAAGAGTGGTCTGTTTGCCGTCCACACCAGGGCTTGCAAGCCACCACGTAAGAGCATTCAGGGACAGTGTGTTGTCAGGGAGTGAATGTCAGTCTGTTAGCCTCTCGCAATGTATTTACTTCTGACAGTAGCTGCAGCCTTCAGCGTAGCTTGGATTTGCTATATTTGGAAGAGGGCTACTCTGCTCTCACTAGAGTCACACTGTATGAAACAGAAGTTTCGTGTGTGCATTACACAATTATTTGTCTCATCCGTTCCAGTGTAGCGATTTTTTGTGTGCGTCCGTATTCAGTATCGGTGTTGATATCTGCTCGTTAAGCTTTCCATGTTTAGGCGATTTAAACTGTCTTGGATTTGTCCGGCTTATGTCTGACCGAGGCGGAATTTGTAGACTCGTAAATAGAATTTTTATTCTTAACTGTGGTAGGAGCTGAGCAAAGGAAACAATTTGCTGAAATATCAGTATTTTGTGCATATGAATAAGGGAGATTTGGTTGTATTGGTTCATTCTTGAAGCCTTGGATAAATGATTTCAGTAGTTACCACCCCACGATTTCACAGTATCAAAGTATCAACAGCTATCTCACAAGGGGATCACATAGCGATCGGACTTTTATAATTGATTATATTTATGGTACGTGAAGAATAGAACTGAAATGTAAGTATAAAAAATTGTGGAGAAAACACAATTTGTAGTTTTCCAGCGTCATTTAGTATGCTAAGCTAAGCAATGTGGCTCTGTGGTACAGTGGTCGCTTTCTGCATGGGGGGGTCTGGGTTCGAATCATTTGGAAATCAAATTTTTAAACAATGGCGTATCTTTTATGAGCATTTACGTAAAGCTTAAAATGCAAAGAAAAGCAGAAAGAATATAATTTCAGTTTTTTTAATGATACAGGCTTGATTAACATCTTTTTTTTCAGAATTAGTAATCAAGAATTTTTGTACGTAAAGTAAACTGGAATTTTGTGTGCAATACATGATTAGAAAGAAGACGACGTGTATTTGTCATAAAAATGAGTGTCAGGAGTGTTAATTGCTGTATAGTTGTTGAATTTTATATTTACATTATCTATTCTATAGTTTGGAGTAGAATGTGATGCCACCAGGAACTGGACCCGCGTCTGCGACGCAGCGAACGAGCACTGTCACAGAGCCAACCTCCTTACCCGAAAATATCAACCGTATTTCAGCGTATTAAACGAGATTGGAAAATTCAAAGGCGTTTTCCTCAGGATTTTTTTTACAGTTGCATTTTACAGCTTTGGGAGGGATATATTCGAGTGCTGAACTTAATGTACCATGGATACAAAAAAATTCGAAATTCCGTTTCTCGTGTGGTTCTCTTGTTAGCAGTTCACAGGCACCTGTTGCGTGTGAGGGTAATACACTCTAGAACAATATCAGAGCAGAATCGGAAACATACGGAAGTCGAACAACACGCTCCACCACAGTGTCCTGGCGTAACGCTACTTCAGTGTGCTGTTTGCATTTGTCCGTAGTGGGGGCATGTTGTACGAACACGAAGACAACATACATTGTTGAGGTCATCTTGTGGGGCTCAGTACCAGGCAGTCTCTTTGTACAATCTTACGTTAGCCGGTAGTCTAAACTCACGTTTGTGTTCTAGCAGCTTTGTCAGTGTGAAAAGTCATTTCTCGGAAATCGATAGCTCTGTTGTGTCTCAAGAAATCACATGTTCATACTGTAGTTTTCGACGTCGATTAGGCATTTTCGCAATTTTTAAGTTTCAAATTAATTTTATTGTCAATCATTGCCTGAACTTTTCATACCACTAAAGTTTCCAGGTAGTTCGGTCTGGGTCATGAATTCTCAATCTCCCTCACTTATTGATGTGACACTCTTCAATCCATCCTCTGAGTTTCTTTCTTACATTTATTTCTGGGTGTTTCCTTTTTCTCGAAAACTAGTTCTGATCCATTTTTTAAATCTTTGAGTCAATAAGTAATATTTGTCAACGAATAGAAAATAATCCGAGATCTATTCTACCCAGATAAAGCCAGTCCATTTTTTACAGCAACTTGAACGCTTTATAATTATTTCACAGTAACATAATTTCTAATTCTGAATGATTTTCCTGAGTGTAACATCAATCGCAGCCGCCAGCTCTGTGAATTAGTTAAGGTTCTTGTCTTCCCATGCAAGCCACCGCAAAAAATGTTCATCTTGTTATCTATCCTAAAAATTTCAAGATTATGTACGAATAGGATATAACTGTAACACATATCAGTTTTTGGTTGATTATGACGGCCTAACTATTTATATGTATAGTGGTTGCAATTAAAAATGGCTTGGCAAATGTAATTTTTTTGGACCATAATGCTAAACTCAGAGAATATGTACAATACACTGAAAGATCAGTTGATGTTGATAGTGACAAGACCTCGTGATGTATGAGGGGACTCAAGATAGCTAAACAATATCATTTCATAAATCAGCGACAGAAGTTCTCAACGAATAATTCGATGTGTTATACGAAGAATCCGGGCTGGTCAATCACTTGTAAAGACGCAGCTGCAGAACGGTACAGTTGATAGCCTCCTAGTGTGAGGCTAGTCTTGGTTATATTAAATACTAGTGTGTGCTAGAAAGATGCGCTTTTTTACGAATGAGTTTTGTAAACAGTAACTACAGTTGGTGTAGCCAAGATCTAAGTCACATATATTCTGTGGAAATCAAATGCTCGTAATGCATGATACTTAGTTTCCTGCTGCTGCCTACCTAATTCTTTCATTTCTTATTAATCTGAAATGCTGCACTCAAGACGAAAATTATAATAACAACTGTAAACGTAGGTGGAACTAAAAAAAGCATTTATATGCAAAATAGCTCCCGAGTTTCGGGATAAAAAATCGATGATCTCTTGATAAATGGTGCCCAAGGTAGGGCTAGTACAAAACTATACACTACAGCTTTCAATACACGAAATAATACCACCTTTGGCTGATTATGAAAAGCAAACTGCTAGGTACAGGAGAAGTAACGATGACAATTAAGCAACACTAGTGGTAGCAACATAATTTATTAGATATAGGAACCTACTGAATAGTTGCACATTTAACGAATAAATCCAGACACTCTGTAAATCATCTGTATTATATTTACAAATGGTGTTCCTAAAAAAGGAATCTATACTACCATATCAAGACAAGTCGTTGCTCAAAGTTGTTACCAAAAATCTAGAAAAGTACTTGACGATTTATTTAAAATTTTTACACAATAATCTAATAAATATTCCACACCGTGAAAAACAAAATAATGTGTTGTGTTCAATGTGAAAACGTGAGGTTTTATTTTCATTCTCGCAATCAGGTTCAGCTGCGTCAGCAAGCATTTAAACTACACACATAAAAAAAAAGTTTCGCATCACTTCGGTTCCGAGAGTTCCAGAACCTGTACAGAAAATTGGAATAAAGATCAACATAAACATCATTTCCGCCCTTTTTATTGCTCATGACAACCACAAAAAAATGGTTCAAATTGTTCTAAACACTATGGGTCTCAACATCTGGGGTCATCAGTTCCCTAGACTTAGAACTACTTCAACGTAACTAACCTAAGAACATCACACACATCCATGCCAGAGGCAAGATTCGAGCCTACGACCGTAGCAGCAGCGCGGTTTCGGACTGAAGCGCCTAGAACCACTCGGCCACGGTGGCCGGCATGAAAACCACACATTGCATGTTGTACCACCCCACAGCGAGTCCTTTGGACGTGGTGGTCCAGATTGATGTACACACCGCTACCTGTAATACCCAGTAGCACGTCCTCTTGCATGGATGCATGCCTGTATTCGTTGTTGCATACTTTGCACAAGTTCATCAAGGAACAGTTGGTAAAGATTCTCACACTCCTCAACGGCGATACGGCGTAGATACCTCAGAATGGTTAGTTGGTCACGTCGTCCATAAGCAGCCCTTTTAAATCTATCCCAGGCATATTCTGTAGGGTTCATGCCTGGTTAGTTGGTCACGTCGTCCATAAGCAGCCCTTTTAAATCTATCCCAGGCATATTCTGTAGGGTTCATGCCTGGAGAATATGCTGGCCACTCCAGTCGCTATCCTGGAGGAAGTCATTCAGAAGATGTGCACGATGGGGGGGAGGGGGCGAATTGTCGTCCATGGCGAATGCCTCGCCAATATGCTGCCGATGTGGTTGCACTATCGGTCGGAGAATGGCATTCACGTATCGTACGGCCATTACGGCGCCTTCCATGACCACCAGCGGCGTACGTCGGCCCCACATAATGCCACCCGAAAACAGCAGGGAACCTCCACCTCGCTACACTCCATGGACTGTGCGTATAAGGCGATCAGCCTGACCGAGTTGCCTCCAAACACGTCTCCGGCAATTGTCTGGTTGAATGCATATGTGACACTCATCGGTGAAGAGAACGTGATGCCAATCCTGAGCGGTCTTTTTATTTTTTATTTTTTTAAGAGCACTATGGGATTTAAGATTTGAGCTCATCAGTGCCGTAGAACTTACGACTACTTAAACCTAACTCCTAAGGACAACACACACGTCCATGCCCGTGGCAGGATTCGAACCTGCGACCGTAGTAGTCGCGCGGTTCCGGACTGAAGCGCCTAGAAACGCTTGGCCACCGCGGCCGAGCGGTCTGTTCTGCATGTGGTTTGGGCCATCTGTACTGCGCTCCATGGTGTCATGGTTGCAAAGATGGAGCTCGCCATGGACGTCGGGAGTGAAGTTGCGCATCATGCAGCCTATTGCGCACAGTTTGAGTCGTAACACGACCTCCTGTGGCTGCACGAAAAGCATTATTAAACATGGTAGCGTTGCTGTCATGGTTCCTGGAACCATAACCCGTCGGTAGCGGTCATCCACTGCGACCTGTGCGTCGCATGTCAGCGTCAGTTCCTGTCTCTCTGTATCTCCTCCATGTCCGAACAACATCGCTTTGGTTAACTGCGAGACGCCTGGGTGCTTCCCTTGTTGAGAGCCCTTCCTGGTACAAAGTAACAATCAGGACGCTATCGAACCACGGTATTGACCGTCTAGGTAGGGTTGAACTAGACACAACACTATCAATGGACCTCCTTCCTGGTGGAATGACTGGAAGTGATCTGCTTTCCGGCCCCCTCCGTCTAATAGGCGCTGCTCATGCAGGGTTGTTTACATATTTGGGCGGGTTTAGTGACATCTCTGAAGATGTCTATGTCTATGGCTTTTCGGCTTATGATTGGAATACTACTATGAAATCTGAATTTTCGATACCAATATTTTGAGGCTCAAGGTTAGAGAGACAGGAAATAGATAGAGATCGTGGATGGACGTAGAGAGGAGATGGAGGAGAGTGACAGAGTGAGCGAGGGAGCAGGACATGGAGAGATGGGGTGAGGAGATGCACAGAGAGAGGTGGAGGGGGTGATTCTTAGAGAGACGGGAGGGGGAGATGGATTAGGAGAGAGAACAGAAGGAGGTTAGGCTGTGTGTTCAGTTCCCATACATTTTTAGCAACTGTGACGCATCGTCTTTTTTTGGATGTATATTTATAACAACTACAATAACTTCGTCTGTTAAGTTTTCACGACTAAACCTCTGAACAGTTTTTTTCTTTTTGGGGGTAAAATTTTGTATGAAGATGGTTTGAATGCTGAGGAAGTTCATAGGCTACTGTGGAAAGTATGTAGTACAACATGTTTATTGATTTGCATAATATAACGCGAAATATGGAGGTTCAAATGGCTCTGAGCACTATGGGACTTAACTACTGAGGTCATCAGTCCCCTAGAACTTCGAACTACTTAAACCTAACTAACCTAAGGACATCACACACATCCATGCCCGAGGCAGGATTCGAACCTGCGACCGTAGCGGTCACGCGGTTCCAAACTGACGCGCTTAGAACCGCACGGCCACACCGGCCGGCAAATATGGAGGAATAAATACGCTTTGCCAAAACTATTTACACTTTGTCTTTTGAACTTTATCATATTTTTGAAACTGCTTTTATTGTTTGATATGTCCGCCTGCTTAGCTGAGTGGTAACGTGCTTGCGTACCGGGCAGTGGGCTCAGACTAGATTCCCGGCCGGGTTGGAAATTTTCTCAGCTCGTGGACTGGGTGTTGTATTGCCCTCGTCATTGTTTCATCCTCATCACCGTCAATCAAGTCGTCCAATGTGACGTCGACTGAAATAACAGTTGCCCTCGGCGGCTGAACGTCCCCGATGCTGCCTCCCGACCAACAATGCCACACGATCATTTAATTTTGTTTGATATGTTCTACACAGTACGACTAAACATAATGAAGACAATGCTTATACAATTCTCAGCGTTTTTAATCCACGTCAATCCATATTTCCATACTAATAAACACATCAAAAAAAGTACTGCATCACCTCGGTTCCGACAGTTCCGCGACCTGTAAACAAAAGCGGAAGTGAGATTAACATAAACATCATTTCCGCCCTTTTTATTGCTCATGAAAACCACGCATTGCATGTTGTACCACCATACAGCGAGGTCTTCAGAGGTGGTGGTCTAGATTGCTGTACACACCGGTACCTCTAATACCCAGTGCATTGATGTATGAATGTATTCGTCGTGGCATATTATCCCCAAGTTCAGCAAGGCACTGTTCGTCCAGATTGATCCCACTCTTCAACGGCGTTTCGTCGTAGATACTTCAGTGCGGTTGGTGCTTCACATCGTCCATAAACGACCCTTTTGAATCTATCCCAGGCATATGCGATAGGGTTCATGTCTGGAGAACATGCTGGCCACTCTAGTCGAGCGAAGTTGTTATCCCGAAGGAAGTCATCCACAGGATGTGCACGGTGGGGGCGCGAATTGTCGTACATGGAGACGAATGCCTCGCCAATATGCTGCCGATATGGTTGCACTATTGGTCGGAGGATGGCATTCACATATCGTACAGCCGTTATGGCCCCTTCCATGACCACCAGCGGCGTGCGTCGGCCCCTTATAATGCCACCTCAAAACAGCAGGGAACTTACACATTGTTGCACTCTCTGGAGTGTGTGTCTAAGGCGTTCAGCCTGACCGGCTTGCCTCCAAACACGTCTCCGACGGTTGTCTGGTTGAAGGTATATCCGACACTCATCGGTGAAGAGAACGTGATGCTAATTCTGAGCGGTACATTCGGCATGTTGTTGGGCCGTCTGTAACGCGCTGCATTTTGTCGTGGTTGCAAAGATGGACCTCTCCATGGACGTCGGGAGTGAGTTTGCGTATCATACAGCCTATTGCGCACATTTTGAGTCGTAACACGACGTCCTGTGGCTGCCAGAAAGGCGTATTCAACATGGTGGCGTTGCTTTCAGGTTTCCTCCGAGCCACAATACGTAGGTAGTGGTCATCAGTTGCCTTAGTAACTATTGGGCGTTCTGAGCGACGCATGTCATAGACAGTTGATGTCTCTTTGTATCTCCTCCATGTCCGAACAACATCGCTTTCGTTCACTCCGAGACGCCTGGACACTTACTCTGTTGAGAGCCCTTCCTGGCACAAAGGAACAATGCGGACGTGATCGAACCACGGTATTGACCGTCTAGGCATGCCAAACTACAGACAACACGAGCGATGTACCTCCTTCCTGGTGGAATGTCTGGAACAGATAGGCTGTCGGAGGCACTCCGTCTAATACACGCTGCACATGCTTGATTCTTTACATCTTTGGCCGGGTTTATTCACATCACTGAACAGTAAAAAAAGTGACTGTGTCTGTGATACAATATCAACGTCAATCTTCATGAGTTCTGGGAACCGGGGTGATGCAAAACTTTTTTTGGGTGTGTATTACTAATATAAATGTTACTGTGTCTGTTAGGTTTGTTTATAAATAAATCTTTTGCAACCAGCCACGAGTTTTCTTTATTTACTTTTCGCACGACGCATTTCGGGAAATGATTCCCATTTTCATGTGCGTTTTTTTGTGTCTATTAAGCCATTTCTATTCATGTTGTCAATTTGTGAGAGTCTGCTTCATTTTGTTGACTTTTAAGTTTTCTAGTGTTCCATTTGTGCAGAGTCTCACACACACTAAACATCACACACAACTTGTTGTACACTTTAAACATCGAAATTATCTTATATAAACAGAACAGTTACAAAGATCTTCTTACAAGTAGTCCACAGAGATAACATTATAGGTCTTCCACAGGTGAAGATATGCTTTTGTACAGAGGTTATTTATCTCAACAATTTGGCTCATAAATTACTTATATCGATTTAATAATTGTGCTTACTTCTACGTTTTACTATTTTTATTTGAGTAGACTATCTAAACATCTGAAGAAATTCACTTATTCACTTTCAAGTTCGTCGTTTAATATTTTATCTTCATATTTTCTGTAATCTGAATACATTTCCAGTTCTTCTAGCAAATACATTTTATGTCCTTCATTTGGTTGGTGGAGTACTTCGACATTTTCTCTATTTTTCCAAATGGATGTCCTGTATTATGTATCTTTGTTGCTATTGCTGACGCAATGTGTTTGTTGTATGTGTTAGTTTTAATGTGCTCTGTGTTGTTGAAATTGTTGTTGGAATTTCGTCCTGTTTGTCCTACGTAGAACATGGAGCATTCCTGGCATGTTACCTTGCATATTCCAGAGTCTGAATGTGGATCATCATTACACTTTATATTATGCATTAGTTTTTATTGTAGTTTATTAGATGTAGAGAACGTAATTTTTAACATGTGGTTTTTGAAAATATTTGCAATATTCTGTGATACATTGCCTGTGTATGGGATACTAGATATACATTTGTTAGCCGTCCGCGGGGGCCGAGCGGTTCTAGGCGCTTCAGTCCGGAACCACGCGACTGCTACGTTCGCAGGTTCGAATCCTGCCTCGGGCATGGATGTGTGTGATATCCTTAGGTTTAAGTAGTTCTAAGTCTATCGGACTGATGACCTCAGATGTTAAGTCCCATAGCGCTCAAAGCCATTTGAACCATTTTTTATACATTTGTTTTTCTCTTAAGGAACAATTAAAGAAAACACATTTCCTATTGACAGAAACTGAAAAGAAATACATTACATACATGAATCCAAAAGCACCCCCCCCCCACTGATAGCACATAAGAAAATACACAAAGAAGGAAATCCGATACGTCCCGGGGTCAACTCTATAAATAGATCAGCATACTAAATACCTCAGAAACTAAATAACATACTGATGAAAAACTACACATATGAAACAACATATTCCAAAATAAACAGCATGATACTAGCTAAAGAACTAAGTACTAGAAAGCTCCCCCAAGATGCGCATTTTATATCAAGTGACATCATCAACCTTTACTCAAACATGCCCATACAAGAAGCTCTAAGAGTAGTACAAAAGAACCTACGCAACGCAAGAAACTTCCACAAAGAGAGATTGTGGAATTTGTGGAACTCCTTCAACTAAACCTAAATTACAACTATATTACTATTAATGGCAACATTTATAAACAACCAGATTGCCTAGAAATAGGATCATGTATATCTGACACCATAGCTGACATATACATAACACACTTAGAACAAATATTATTTAATGGCCAACAACCTTGCCTAAAGAAAATAGAATTTTGTAAGAGATATGTAGGTGACACAATACTGTTACTGAAAGGGGATACCAAAGACACCACAGGCATTCTAAATTATTTCAGTAATCTAAATGAGGAAATCAGATTCACAGTCGAACATGAGCAAAATAAAAGCATCAACTTTCTGGACCTATATATTACAAGACACAACAACATATGCACATTCATAATTTATAGGAAGACACAACGACCGACACCACAATCCCTGAAACCTCATGTCACCCAAATATACAAAAAGAAGCAGCATACAGGTCAATTCTACATAGGGCAACAAAAATACCCATTGAACTGAGAAAACATGCAACAAGAAATAAACAGAGTGAAAAAGATTGGAGTTGCCAATGGTTACAATGTTTCAGTGGCTGACATAGTCCTAGACAAAGTTAAGAAAGACCCAGGTGCAAACTGCACCGCAGAAGAAAAAGAGAAAAACAAATGTATACCTAGTATCCCATACACAGGCAATGTATCACAGAATATTGCAAATATTTTCAAAAACCACAAGTTAAAAATTACGTTCTCTACATCTAATAAACTACAATAAAAACTAATGCATAATATAAAGTGTAATGATGATCCATATTCAGACTCTGGAATATGCAAGGTAACATGCCAGGAATGCTCCATGTTCTACGTAGGACAAACAGGACGAAATTGCAACAACAATTTCAACAACACAGAGCACATTAAAACCAACACATACAACAAACACATTGCGTCAGCAATAGCAACAAAGATACATAATACAGGACATCCATTTGGAAAAATAGAGAAAATGTCGAAGTACTCCACCAACCAAATGAAGGACATAAAATGTATTTGCTAGAAGAACTGGAAATGCATTCAGATTACAGAAAATATGAAGATAAAATATTAAACGACGAACTTGAAAGTGAATCAGTGAATTTCTTCAGATGTTTAGATAGTCTACTCAAATAAAAATAGTAAAACGTAGAAGTAAGCACAATTATTAAATCGATATAAGTAATTTATGAGCCAAATTGTTGAGATAAATAACCTCTGTACAAAAGCATATCTTCACCTGTGGAAGACCTATAATGTTATCTCTGTGGACTACTTGTAAGAAGATCTTTGTAACTGTTCTGTTTATATAAGATATTTTCGATGTTTAAAGTGTACAACAAGTTTTGTGTGATGTTTAGTGTGTGTGAGACTCTGCACAAATGGAACACTAGAAAACTTAAAAGTCAACAAAATGAAGCAAGCTCTCACAAATTGACAACATGAATAGAAATGGCTTAATAGACACAAAAAACGCACATTGAAAATGGGAATCATTTCCCGAAATGCGTCGTGCGAAAAGTAAATAAAGAAAACTCGTGGCTGGTCGCAAAAGATTTATTTATAAACAAACGTATTGTTTTCACAGTCGCACCCTTTCAAAACCCATTTATAATGGTTCAGATCACATTGTGTCTGTTAGTTTTCACGACTCTACTGCTGAACCGATTCCGATGGTAGTTGTTATGGAGATAGCTTGAACCCTGAGTACGACCGCCGGCTACTTTACGAAGTTGTATCTTCTTTAGTGTTAATAATATTTTGAAATATGGTATATGTGAGAGACATGCAGATGACGCTGGTGCGATGATTGCGACTCTTAGTGTCTATAGTTCATTCTGTGGCAGTGGAAATCCAGTTTTATTGTCCGCGTGGTTTGTGATATTTTGTTCCTACACCACCTGACATATATGAATAGTTTTGGTGGATGTACGGCAGTAAAACCGGATGATAAGCCCGAATACCGTATTTAAAACAATCACTGTAAGCCTTGAAGACGTGAGAGTCCAAACTATGGAAGTTATTCGAATACAACAACCACCAGAGCAATCTCATAGCCGCCGGAATTTGGATGCAGCACGTCAGGCTGCTTTAAGAGCTACAGTGACAATAGAACATTCACAAATCTGTCGTATTTTACACGTTGGACGTCACACGTCTTTTACAGCTTCCAAGCCGCTTCAAGACGCACAACGACGTCGTCATTATGGGTTGTATGGAAAAGGAGAGTCGGACTTTTACATGTGAGGCATGGGAGTCTGTTGGTGATGAGCCATTTGATTATGGACTATTAACCGGCTATGTTAATCATAAGTTAGTCATCATAGGGGGATGGATAAAAAATGTAGGCACAATAATGCATGAAAATGGAAGGGAGAAACCGTTGGTACTCGTTGCTCTGGGGACAAAATCTCACATCCACCACTAGGTGAGACAGAGAAACCCAAAATATCTCTACTTTTGTACGATTATAATTAATCGAGGCATTTTAAAAATTATGAGATTCGTTTATAGGAGAGCAGTTATCTGTAACAACATGCAAGCATATGAGGAGAACTGACAGCAGATTGTATTACAAGGAAGTTCTTGCTCTGAAATGTATTACTTACCCACACGCTGCAAAACTCTTTTCGTAATGTGATGATAAATAAATTCTTAATTCACACATTTAATTATAACTGAAACTAATAGGTGAATATTTGACTATTCGATAAAACATTAAAATTACACGAGGTTGCTGAGTTTGAAAATTTACATAGTGGACTGTCGAGAAATTTTTTATGTGTTACTGATATTTAAGTAGGGGCTTGTTCGGTAGTAAATTACAAGTGACCGTGCATGTAAGGTGTAGTACACAGAAAAAGTGCAAGAACAGGAAACGCAGAGTGGTGAGCTTGCCGTAGTCTCATAATGTTTTCAGGTGGGGGCGGGCGCGTATATTATGCAAGTCGCTCACGAAGTTGTCCGGCGCTCGTGTGCCCACGCCATAGCGCTCCACCGACGCCCTCGCTTACCCGACTTGCCACTCGTTTTGACCCCAGACTTCATTAAAATACGTGCGAAGAAGTTACTCTCGGTCGAAATCACTGCTACCATCGCTGCAGTGACGTCAGAAACTTGGCGGCAGTGGAAGGGGATGAAAGGCAGCAAGCTGTCAGCGTATCATACAACTCGAAATGGTGTCATCATATATGGTTTCTAATGTGATTTCTCTAACTGATATATCTCCGTTCCGTCGTGTCCAGTGCACGTGAAATGTTAAAAGGTCGTGAAGAAGATTAGGGTTTAATATCCCGGCGAGACCGAGGTAATAAGAGACGGAGGTAAAGCTCGGAATTTTTCAATGACGGGAAAGGGAATCGGCCGCGTCCACTCAAATTAATCATCCCGACATTTCCATAAAGTGATTTAAGGAAAGCACAGATAACCTAAATGTGGGTGGTCAGATGCGGATTTGAACCGTAGTTCTGAAACCGAGACTAGTGTGCTATTCATGCCCCACCTTGCTCACTGTGTAAGTGTTGTTCCATTAAACCACTGTTGGCGATCAGATAATGGAAACAGCAACAATCGTAAGACAACTGAGAGCATGAGCCCGGAGTGACATAAATTTGAATTGTCTCATAAAACAACCACAGCAAAAATACGAAATGTAATTCACCAACGAAAGAGGTTCAAATGGCTCTGAGCACTATGGGACTTAACATCTATGGTCATCAGTCCCCTAGAACTTAGAACTACTTAAACCTAACTAACCTAAGGACAGCACACAACACCCAGCCATCACGAAGCAGAGAAAATACCTGACCCCGCCGGGAATCGAACCCGGGAACCCGGGCGTGGGAAGCGAGAACGCTACCGCACGACCACGAGATGCGGGCAACGAAAGAGGGAGCTTAGTAAATCTCACGAGACAAACCATAGGGAAAGTAACAAGGGAAGAATACTGAAGAAATTAAATTCACCCACAAAAGAGAGAACTTAGCAAAACTTTGTTCGACTAGCTCTCGAATCAGTGTGTGATCTAATCACGTGGGATTAACGCAGGCGATAGAGAAGATCCACAGAGGAGTGGCATATTTCGTTACGGGTCCGTTCCCTAAGACGGAGTGCTCACCAAACTCCACTGGCAGACGCTACAAGAGATGCATTATCCATCACGGACAAATTTACGATTGTAAAAACTTTTGCCATTACAGAACTTAAAATAATTTCAGTCAGACAGAATTTATTCACACGTGGTTCAGAACTTATACGATGTTTGTAAGGCCCCGAAATGTTACTCCTTTATACTGGGTGGTCTGCTACAGTGTTAAAAGCTTGTAAGGGTGTTTCCGGGTACATCGTGCTGGGAAATAATTATTGAGAAAAATACTCGATACGTTAAGTCGTTTTCTAGCTATTTAGCATTTAAGTTAGCCAGTTAGACTGTTGCTCGCGCAAATTCAATCGGCCCGCCAGAGAGGTTGTAGCCAAACGTGAACCGTGACGAAATGTCACGATTGGTTCTCTGCGTTTCCTCCTTGTCTGTAGTGAGTTTCTTTTGAAATTCCCGCTTCGCGCCCTGTTGCTTTCTTACCCTAGCCGAGCGGGCTGTGGCGTTGCTGCGGCCGGCTGCCTGCCGTGTTCGCGGGAGAGCGTCGGTCGGGAGGAGGAACTCTTGATAGCGGACTGCTGGGAGCGTACAGGGGGCCACGCCGTTTCTTGACGGTTTGGCGTGACTCGTGTCAGCTGTGATGCATCCTTAGCGCCGTGATAGCAGCCAGTGTTACTATCTTGGTCGCAGGTGGATCCAAGGGGATGAGGTTTGGTTGTCCATAGAGACTCCTATCCTACGCATGTCATCGGACTTAAAGTAAGACGTTTTGACCATTAATTGCGTCATTTGCAAGCAACTGGGGTTTCCGGCGTCTGTAGTAATTCGGCGAAGATTGTTTCATCGGTGTGTAAATCACTGAACAAGTAGCAATTTATTTAATTTCTTAAAAGACATCTTAGTCGCCGTTGACTGTATATTTCATATTGTCAACGGCGACGATGATGTCTTTTAAGAAATATTATATGACTGTGAATCCCAACCATGAGAAGTTAATCAAGTTATTTAATGTTCAGCTTATGCTCGTGTTCTGCGTGTGCTGCTTGAGAGTGTAAACTTGACCCTCAACTTCGTCTGTTGATTTTGAGCGCATCGTAGAATACTGAAGCCAAGTTGTTGTTGTTGTTGTTGTTGTTGTTGTTGTGGTCTTCAGTCCAGAGACTGGTTTGATGCAGCTCTCCATGCTACTCTTTCCTGTGCAAGCTTCTTCATTTCCCAGTACCCACTGCAACCTACATCCTTCTGAATCTGCTTAGAGTATTCATCTCTTGGTCTCTCTCTACGATTTTTACCCTCCACGCTGCCCTCCAATACTAAACTGGTGATCCCTTGATGACTAAGAACATGTCCTACCAACCGATTCCTTCTTCTAGTCAAGTTGTGCCAGAAATATCTCATCTCTCTAATTCTATTCAATACCTCCGCATTAGTTATGTGATCTACCCATCTAAATCTTCAGCATTCTTCTGTAGCACCAAAATTTCGAAAGCTTCTATTCTCTTCTTGTCCAAACTATTTATCGTCACTTCCATACATGACTACACTCCATACAAATACTTTCAGAAACGACTTCCAGACATTTAAATTTAAACTCTACGTTAACAAATTTCTCTTCTTCAGAAACGCTTTCCTTGCCATTGCCAGTCTACATTTTATATCCTCTCTACTTCGACCATCATCAGTTATTTTGCTCCCCAAATAGCAAAACTCCTTTACTACTTTAAGTGTCTCATTTCCTAATCTAATTCCGGCAGCATCACCCGATTTAATTCGACTACATTCCATTATCCTCGTTTTGCTTTTGTTGATGTTCATCTTATATCCTCCTTTCAAGACATTGTCCATTCCGTTCAACTGCTCTTCCAAGTCCTTTGCTGTCTCTGACAGAATTACAATGTCATCGGCGAACCTCAAAGTTTTTATTAGTTCTCCATGGCTTTTAATACCTACTCCATATTTTTCTTTTCTTTCCTTTACTGCTTGCTCAATATACAGACTGAATATCATCGGGGATAGGCTACAACCCTGTCTTACTCCCTTCCCAACCACTGCTTCCCTTTCATGCCCCTCGGCTCTTATAACTGCCATCTGCTTTCTGTACAAATTGTAAATAGCCTTTCGCTCCCTGTATTTTACCTCAGCCACCTTCAGAATTTGAACGAGAGTATTCCACTCAACATTGTCAAAAGCTTTCTCTAAGTCTACAGATGCTAGAAACGTAGGTTTACCTTTCCTAAATCTATTTTCTAAGGTAAGTCGTAGGTTCAGTATTGCCTCACGTGTTCCAAAATTTCTACTGAATTCAAACTGATCTTCCCCGAGATTGGCTTCTACCAGTTTTTCCATTCGTCTGTAGAGAATTCGCGTTAGTATTTTGCAGCCGTGGCTTATTAAACTGATAATTCGGTAATTTTCACATCTGTCAACACCTGCTTTCTTTGGTATTGGAATTAATATATTCTTTTTGAAGTCTGCGGGTATTTCGCCTGTCTCATACATCGTGCTCACCAGATGGTAGAGTTTTGTCAGGACTGGCTCCCCCAAGGCTGTCAGTAGTTCAAATGGAATGTTGTCTACTCCCGGAGCTTTGTTTCGACTCAGGTCTTTCAGTGCTCTGTGAAACTCTTCACGCAGTATCATATCTCCCATTTCATGTTCATCTACATCCTCTTCCATTTCCATAATATTGTCCTCAAGTACATCGCCCTTGTATAGACCCTCTATATACTCCTTCCAACTTTCTGCTTCCCCTTCTTTGCTTAGAACTGGGTTTCCATCTGAGCTCTTGATATTCATGCAAGTGGTTCGCTTTTCTCCAAAGGTCTCTTTAATTTTCCTGTAGGCAGCATCTATCTTACCCGTAGTGAGATAAGCCTCTACATCCTTACATTTGTCCTCTAGCCATCCCTGCTTAGCCATTTTGCATTTCCTGTCGCTCTAATTTTTGAGACGTTTGTATTCCTTTTTGCCTGCTTCTTCGTATACTTAATAGAAAATTATCTTGAACATTGTAGTGAGTGCTTAGCAACTGTTTGATTAGAGAAAACTTAATATGCAGTATTACTGCAGCGGAGGAGGAGGAATCAGTCAGGGGTCTGGTGACTGGTGAAAATGTTCAAATGAAATTAATTTACCCACAACTAATATGATTAAATAATTTATTCCTAGCACAGGCAATGGGGATTTCTTTCCCTACTTGAAGGATAGGTTCGATCTATGTAATTTTACTATACGCGGCCGTATATTGCAAGGAATAAGGCAGCTCACCGCTATCGCCGCTGCTGAATACAATGATAAGGTAAATTTGTCACTGACAAATAAGTATCGGACATTTATTACGGAGTTAGGCAAAGAGCGCATTGTTGAATTACCAGAACTATGTTCAACTTCTTCTGCGTTAACACCTAGCCGTGGGCAAGGGGTGCCTTGGAACAGAATGAAACAGTGCAAAGGAGCACGCGCACGCCCATTGTAAAGGATACCTACTTATCCCACATTTCTCCAATGCAGCTAGCTACTCACTTCAAGAAAGATCTAAGTCGAGGGGGAATGATGTAGTATGTCAGTAAGTCGCAAAGAGGGTTAATGACGAAACAGCTCACTACATGGAAGTTGGTCACATATCGACTCGCTGGTGGCTGGAGAGACGTACTGCCACATAACTTCACGAAGTCGAAAAACTGAGCAAAAATGAGAGAGTACAACAGGATGCTGGTGTTTTATATATACTCCTTTCGAAATTTACCGTTGACAATGATGCCCACCATCTGGCTCCATTGCCAACATACGCGGTGGTCACGTGTAAGAATTGAGCTCGACGTCTACAAGGTCTAAGCCAATGGCAAGCATCCCATGCGGTAGTCAATACGTGGTCAAGTAGTGCCGAAGGCAGCGGAACAGTATTGTTTTCGGGGATCTTGGCGTCAGGTTGTCGGGACTGCAGAAAAACCCCCCACCTCACGGCGGCCTTTTAACCGGCCCGATGCTTTCGAGACAGCTTTTCTTCCTTTATTCATAATAATTTATAATTAATATCATTACTTTGCCATTAGTTTTGGTATCTAAGTAATAGCTTTACAAGGAGATCGGCAGCTGCTCTTTCACACCCGTTTTAGAAGGGAAGTGCTACAAATTTGGTGTAAGGCTCAGTTGAAATCAGGTAAGTTAGCTACCGTTTATATACGTGGTAGGTATTCGAGCTGTTACAGAAATCAGTTTCCAGATAACTAGTTTATTCCACTGATATCCCACTCATAGCTGATATGATGGAAACAAATAATTTCTGTCAGGATCTGATAACACAGGCCTTAACTTTATACTACAGAAAATGTTTCCCTTAACATTCGTTACATTTAATGCCGTATGCCATCCTATTACGTAGTCCGCAAACAAAAAGCGAACTGACCTACGGGAAGTAAAATGGCATGTTTGAAAGATATGGTTCAAATGGCTCTGAGCACTATGGGACTTAACATCTATGGTCATCAGTCCCCTAGAACTTAGAACTACTTAAACCTAACTAACCTAAGGACAGCACACAACACCCAGCCATCACGAGGCAGAGAAAATCCCTGACCCCGCCGGGAATCGAACCCGGGAACCCGGGCGTGGGAAGCGAGAACGCTACCGCACGACCACGAGATGCGGGCTGTTGAAAGATATAATACTGTTTTATGTGTAAGGGTGTAATACAGTTCTATACGCAGATGTACAGATATACAAAGACCAAAAAAGGTTTTCTATCACCCCGGTTCTTAGAACTCTTGAAGAGAGACTTTGACTGTGTATATTGTATCACATAGTCCCTCTAACTATTCAGATATGTGAATGAGCCCGCCCAAAGAAGTAAACAACTCTGCATGAACAGCGCCTATTAGACGGAGGGATCCGACAGCCGATCAGTTCGTCATTCCACTAGGAAGGAGGTACACGGCTCGTGTTTTCTGTAGTTAAACCATGCCTAGACGGTGAATACCGCGGTTCGATCTCGACCGCATTATTACTTGGGCAGGGAAGGGCTCTCAACAAGAGGTCTCCAGGCGTCTCGGAGTTAACCAAAGCGATGTCTTTGCTCAAGGAGGAGATACAGAGGTAGGAACTGCCTATGGCATGCCTCGCTCAGGCCACCCAAGGGCTACTACTGCAGTGGATGACCGCTTCGTACGAATTGTGGCTCGGAGGAACTCTGACAGCAACGCCAACATATTGAATAATGCTCTTCGTGCAGCCATAGGACGTCGTGTTACGACTCAAACTGTGTGCAATAGACTGCATGATGCGCACCTTCACTTCGGACGTCCAGGCGAGGTCCATCTTTGGAACCACGACACCATGCAGCGTGGTACAGATGGGCCCAACAACATGCCGAATGGAGCGCTCAGGAATGGCATCACGTTCTTTTCACCGATGAGTGTGGCATATGCCTTCAACCAGACAATCGTCGGGGACGTGTTTGGAGGCAACTCGGTCACGCTGAACGCCTTAGACACACAGTCCAGCGAGTGCAGCAAGGTGGAGGTTCCCTGCTGTTTTCAGGTGGCATTATGTGGGGCCGACGTACGCCGCTGGTTGTAATGGAAGGCGCCGTAATGGCCGTACGATACGTGAGTGCCATATTGGCAGCATATTGGCAAGGCATTGGTCTTCATTGATGTCAATTCGTACCCCTATTGTGCACATCTTGTGAATGACTTCCTTCAGAATAACGACATCGCTCGACTAGTGGACAGCATGTTCTCCAGACATGAACCCTATCGACATGCCTGGGATGGATTGAAAAAGGCTGTTTATCGACGACGTGACCCACCAACCGCTCTGAGGGATCTACGACGAAACGCCGTTGAGGAGTGGGACAATCTGGACCAACAGTGTCTTGCGAACTTGCGGATAGTATGCCACGACGAATACAGAGATGCATCATTACAAGAGGACGTGGCACTGGATAGCAGAGGCACTGGTGTGTACAGCAATCTGGACCACCACCTCTGCAGGCCTCGCTGTATGGCCGTACAATGTGCGACATGTGGTTTTCATGAGCAATAAAAAGGGCGGAAATGTTTGTTGATCTCAGTTCCAATTTTCTGTACAGGTTCCGGAACTCTCTGAACCGAGGTGATGCTAAACCTTTTTGATGCGTGTAAAAATAATATCCTTAAACAAGTAAAACAACTGAAACTGGAAAGAGACCTTAATAAATGAATGTAACTGGTAACAGTTGCATTACAACAATAAATTAATTTATTTATGCCATCTAGAATGCACCGAAAGAGGTTTTTCATGAACTGTGCTAGGTTTAGTATTAAAATATTGCATTTTTTAAATAAAGGTGTTTTGCAGAAGATTAAAATTCATTATAACCCTTGAAGTAGAATAAGGAAAGTAAAAGAAAAGCTTACACAACCTTGCTTGTAAGAAACGCCTCAGCTAGACACATATTACGGTTCGAACTTTAACGGTGGTGACACTGCCGTAGAGATGCAGCGTAACAGAATAAAGTAATCGCGTTTATGCTACACATTAGCTACAGACATCTAACGTACCTCAGAACAGAAGGAATCTTCCTTTCCACCAACGCACGCAACCGCAGTTATGAAAAAGAACAGAGCCTTATGTAACGGACGGCGTGACTAAGTGCTGTCGGAATGTTTTCGAATCATGCACAACTCAGTTGGATAAAAGTTGAATGTGCAAGGTGACGTACAGCACGGGAATGTCATCAAAGCCTACAAGAGTCTTGCTAATGATCTTCGTTGCCTTGTAGAACAGTGGCAAGGTGGGACAAGAAGTAGTGGCAGACACATGTAGGCCATGTCGTCCTCGTGTTAGTAAAGATGTATTCGCTCTTTCCACGTTACTGGTGAGCGACTGACACGAGGCGATTCGTGACCTGACCCGAGAGGTGAGAACAGTGCATACGACTGTGTTTCAGGTTCTCAAGAGACGCCTTTTCATGAGAAAACTGCATCAAAATGAGTTCCGTATTCCTTTATGAAAATACAGAAATGCTTACTATGAGCCGCCTCTTGTACCAACTTTGATCTCTATGAATGCGAATGAATGGATTACTTACGCCATAATGTTACTTTGGACGACACAAGGGAGAAACCGTGCGAGCCACGCATCTCACACGAATGACGTCATTACAAGTCACAATGACGATCGGAAGGTTCCCAGAACCTCAGCAATGCGAAAATTATGGCGATTCTGGTGTACGACTGTGTCAGTGCTGTCCTAAAGCATGCATTACCCAATGTATGACTTCATTGTGCAGTATTACTATTCATTTTAAAGCACAAAATTCGATCAGTTTTGAGCATAAGTACCAACATTTTCTGCAGAACCCACCCGTCATTTTGGATGAAGATTCTTGAGAGCAAACAGCCCAAACTGTGACTAATTTGTTCCATCAGTGGGACCAGGAAGTGCTATACCACCCACCGTACTTCCTGGTCTTAAGCTCTTGCAATTGCGATTTGATGCCTGAGATGAAGGAAGCATTTGAAACAAGTACCTATTTAGTATTCTTTGTAAATAAATGGTTGGCACTAACAAAGTTCTATCTTCGTATTTTACATCTCTACGAGTTTTGCAAGATGAAAAACGTATAGAAATAATTCTAAATAAAACTTGACAACTGGGGTCCCAAGCTATGAACAAGAATGAGGCCGAGCAGCAATAGTATGAGTGTTCATCTGGCTGGGAGATAGAGCCCTGTGAGGGTAGCAAAGTACTTGTCGGTAATCAAAGCGAACACGATGGATCTCGGTATGGCAGAAGTAGCGGAAGGCCCGCATCTCGTGGTCGTGCGGTAGCGTCCTCGCTTCCCACGCCCGGGTTCCCGGGTTCGATTCCCGGCGGGGTCAGGGATTTTCTCTGCCTCGTGATGGCTGGGTGTTGTGTGCTGTCCTTAGGTTAGTTAGGTTTAAGTAGTTCTAAGTTCTAGGGGACTTATGACCACAGCAGTTGAGTCCCATAGTACTCAGAGCCATTTTTGAACTAGCGGAAGACGCACCCTGTTCAGCAGAATCCACTTAGCGTCGCAGTTATATCAAGCGGCGTTTGTTGACCAGAGGTTCGGGCAGAATTTAAATTCTGTATCCAACCTCTCTATACCTACGTCCTGAGTTTTTTACAGACTCAGGCCCAAAATTTCAAGTGCATTTATCAAGCGCTTTAGCTACCGCAAAGTTACAAGAGCAATAAAATTCCTTGCCACCTGTGGCGGAACTTGGAGAGACTACAATCCAACCCACAGAAAACCGAAGTAGTCTTAACAATAAAGCAAGGAAATTAAAATGTTCTTGGGTACAATCAACAATGATTTATTTTTAAAGCCAGGAAAATTCTACGAATTCAGAAAAGTATTTAAGGACAAAAAATTAAAAACTTAAATTTACAAGAAATAAGATTGCCAGATGAGTACCATAGATAATTGAAATTTATGAGTGCTCAATTTAAAACAGAAAACAGAATTGTTAAAAGCACACCTCATCTGCATGCTGAAATTGCTGTTTTGTTGGATATTCTTGGTCCCATAATGAAGGAAAAGCCTTTGAACCACGTATTTATGTCAGTTGCCTTGAAATGTACAAATAAAATTTACACATTAACTTTCACCTATAGACCAATCAACAAACAGAATTAAAGAAATACAGAAATAAGGAAATACGTCACGGGAATTGCTAGGAAATATGTTCTCCAAAATTCTTCGCAATCGCGTGGATATTCAATCTGTAACGTTAATGTACAGCTACAAAATATAACTAATGGGAAACGACCAGTGAATTCCCTGCGCACAGATAGTCTACAAAAATCTAAAGAAACTTGTAAAACTGTGCAAATATTACAATCGCCAGGAAGACCACCCGTCCACTGCTGGAGCCAGTGTAAAAATTGGAGTTTTTATCTGTTGATCGTAACGGAGTGTTACAGTAATCATGGCTGTCGTCACGCCAGTGGCGACTGAGATTAAAAGAAAGTGGGATGTTTTGTATTAATTTGATTTCAATTTCTTTAGTTTATTTTTTCAGGTACTGGAAAGGGTTACGTACTGTGAATGTCCACGAAAATCTATGGGTTACAAGAGGGATGTCACTCTGCAATCAGCTAGAAGTGCGTGGCCTTGTGGAGGTTCAAGTGCTGTCCATCTAATGGTAGCCTTACAGTCTTTGGATGGCGACGGTAAAATGTCAACGTACATTTACAGAGAGCGCAAGACGATAGTGGCAACAGCTAATGAACTCCACCAACCGTCCGACTGAAACAACCCACTTGCGGGACGCCTCTATGAAGATTTCGTACAGCGGTTCGAGGTGCCCTGTCAATGAAGAATGGGTGCCTTCTGACCTAAAAGAAGACTTTACGTAGACGATGGAGGAGCACTTCGCTCAAATCAAAACACTTCCCGACGAGACACAGGTCTCTATCACTACCGAGTGCTTGCTGAGAAGAGCATTTAGGACTTCCCTCACATCAGGAATAAAGGCTGTATCTGCCGTCTGTGTGTGGGAGCTGCTTTCACCGTTGACTGCAGCACGCGAGACATGTCGCGATAAACTCCATTACATTATGTTGCGGCGCCTCACTGCGACTGTTAAGGAAATCTTCCTCGAAGGTTTTTACTTAATATGGGAAACTAAACAACTTCCTGACACACAGAAGGAAGTTATTTTAATTCAGTTTCTTCAACCATCGAAGGACTGGAATTCCCTAGCAGTTACGTACTGTTTCCCTCGCCAACTGTTTGAGGAGACCTTGTAGTGGACGATCAGTCACCGCTTGATGCTCCGTATTTGCTTTGAGTGTGGGTTCACAAGGTATCACTCCACCACTGATATCCTGGCTCTGCAACATTTAACTGGTATTATCTTCGACCTTAAAAATGCCTAACATATGACTTGGTGACTTAGGGACAGGAAAATAAATGACTAGTATGGGTTAAAAGTACACTCCACCACTTCCCATATAGTGGCGTGCGGAGTATGTATTTAGATGTAGATACCTTCGGAGTGCTATAAGCATGTAGCTTCCGGGGACGTCTTCCTGCTTTCAGACAGTCCTTCGCCTTCACATGTCATGTTAGATATCGAGTCAGTGATTTTTTATCAGATCATTTCATACAAGAAAACAGCGTCCCTCAAGGTAGTGTTTTAAATGTGGCCTGGTTTTTAATAGCGATGGATGACATTACCTCCATAGTGAGTAAAGTGTTCTTTGCTTGTGGAGTACTTTTCATCTTTTCGCTCATCTTCCAGGATTGTGGAAAGTGCACGCAAGCCATAGATGACGATCCAGGGACCGGAAGAACGGACACTAAAGACGGGTTTTAGGTTTTCATCAGAAAAATTTGTGTGTTATTTTTAACCGTTCTAGTTGAGTTTGTAAGATTCCAGAACTTAAACTGAGAGGCAGTGTCCCAAATTGTAAAGACTCGGTTACGTGTAGGCGCTTCTTTTACGGTCAGAAACTTATTGGACTGCCACACCAGACGGACTAGAAAATTAGGTACCTCATATGCCTGAACATTTTAAAATGTGTAGTACACCAGATACGGAGAGGAGACGAATCAGTTTTACAGAGGTTTTGTTCGTTCCCGGATTGATTGTAGATGTACGGTTAATGCTCTGCTGGACCATCGTATCTTAAGGCACTGGAATCAGTCCACGAGTCGGGCATTAGGTTGGTGACAGGCGCTTTTAGGTCGAGTCCCATTCCCAGTCACTGCGCCGAAGTAGGTCAGTCACAGCTTCACATCACGCAGCTATTATATATGAGAGACAAGCATGGAAAACGTATTTCGTGCCTCAGGCGCCTTTATACCATACTGTTGATCGCCCAGCCAACAGTAGCCGTCCGGGTGCAACGATGCCGTTAGGAACCCGAGCATAGGGACCTTTCAGATATGGTGTGACGATTATTATTGTTTTATTCCAAGAATGGTGTAAATCGCCACGTTGAATTCATCAGTGGTCCAGAGTCGTTTTAAATTTGAGTAATTTCAAAAAAGAATGCACTTCAAAGGTGGTTCTTAAATATGTTTAACAACATTTTAGATGAACACCATAATTTAAAGAATTTATTTGCAGATCAGTCAAAACAGGGATAATCCGTTAGGTGCTCAATAGTTTTCGCTTATCGTGGATTCAGACCCGGCCAACCAGATATAATAAATATATTTATACTATATCCTGCTTGGGTGTACTGGAGCAGATTTGACTAGGCCAACAGATCACGTTTCTCACCTTCTCTTACCGCTTTAGTCTGTTTAACAGAAGTACGCTGCAGGAAAAGTTTTGTGGAGTATACAGGATACTTTTCTTTTGCGGTATCCACAAGATCTCCGTCGATCGCACCCGGCACACCCCGCTACGCGAGAAGCGGAATTTTTGAACCTTCCGCCTCTCGATTCCCGCCAGTGCGCCGCGCCGACAGGCCACATAGCTTTCCGCTGCTCGCCGTTCTCCGAGCGGTGGCGCCACGTATACACGCCCCCCAAAGCTCCACAGTTCTGTAAGTGGACTGTGACGAACAACGGAGAAATTGAATAATGGCCGTTGTGGTGGTAAACTTAGGCGTGAAATCTCCTCTTGCTTGCACTTCAGTCTCTTTAAAGTTGTGAATGGCGTTCAGCCGAAGGTTCAAAATGTCTCGCGACTGCAGCGCCCTCGGAGAGTCTAATTATTTTTACGAGGTCGTTGACGAAAACAGACGACGTGTGATCCATATGACCTCATTGTTCGAGACTCGGACTCTGCGGCGTGTGTTACGTAACGTGACACTAGCGGTCTTACGACTAGCCGTCTCCGGCGCGGAGCGAATTACTATTTCAGACGAGGTTAATCATTCTTAACTGCGCTTTATATACATGCAAGCTCTCTACAACACACGACAAAGTTAAGACATTTAGTGGGTACCTTGCCATTGACATACTGATTTACTGTGAGCATTGTACAGAAGCGACCGTTCGCGATGTGTGGAGGACAAGGCGACAAGTCTGACGTCACAAGTTCGTTGCGTGTCCCGTATTTCTTGTGGGCCTCGTCGAGACCTGGTATGCCTGCGCATTCTTTTAGGCAGACGCCGTTCGGATGGCGGCCTCCAAATCAAGTCCACCTATGGACCATCAGCGTGGAAGACTGCAGAGAGGAACATTACATCGAAATAGCACGACGCTACTATCAAGGGAACCTCCCCATCGCACCCCCCTCAGATTTAGGTATAAGTTGGCACAGGGGATAGGCCTTGAAAAACTGAACACAGATGAATCGAGAAAACAAGATGAAGTTGTGTGGACTTATAAAAAAATAAGCAAAATATACAAACTGAGTAGCCCATAAGCAAGATAGGCAACATCAAGGATAGCCTGAGCTTAGGAGCGCCTTGGTCCCGTGGTTAGCGTGAGCAGCTGTGCAAGGAGAGGTTCGTGGTACAAGTCTTCCTTCGAGCGAAAAGTTTAATATTTTATTTGTAGACCATTATTATCTGTCCATCCGTTGTTGCAGTTTATGTGACAAACTCTCATGTTTTCATCACTTTTTTGGGAGTGATTATCACATCCACAAGAAAACCTAAATCGCGCAAGATAGAAGAATCTTTTTACCCATTCGCCAAGTGCACAAGTTAGGTGGGTCGACAACATATTCCTGTCATGTGACGCACATGCCGTCACCAGTGTCGTGTAGAATATATCAGACGTGTTTTCCTGTGGAGGAATCGGTTGACCTATGACCTTGCGATCAAAGGTTTTCGGTTCCCATTGGAGAGGCACGTCCTTTGCGGTCGCAAAACACAGACACTAAACGTATTACATTGAACAGAGACGTCAATGAACGAACGGACAGATCATAACTTCGCGAAAATAAAACTTTTCACTCAATGGAAGACTTGAACCGAGGACCTCTCGTGCCGCAGCTGCTCACGCTAACCACGGGGCTACGGTGCTCCTGAGCTCATATTATCCTTGATGTTGCATATCTTACACATGGACTACTCAGTTTGTATATTTTGCTTATTGTTTTCATAGTTCCACACAAATTCTTCCTGTTTTCTCGATTGATCTGTGTTCAGTTTTTGAAGGCCTATGCACTGTGCCAACTTATAACTAAATCCGAGGGGGGTGCGATGGGGAGGTTCCCTTGTAAGCATTACTAATATTCAGTGTCTTACACAAGAGTGTCAGCATTCAAGACTGCTCATACAATCCAGAACATTAGTATCATTTGTATGTAACTCAGCACTACGGAAGAACCTACATTCAAATCTTTGTGTAACTCAATTATTAAATGTACGTAGCGTAAATAAACTTTTTAACACAACAGCGTTGAAAGGCGGAGTTATTTTCTGGGCACCTGGGCACGTGGGAATAAAGGGAAGCGAACAAGGTGACGCAGTTGCCAAGGATGCATCTACGTGTCAATGAACAATGCACTACTCCCTTACCAGTGAACTCGTTGTTTGTCCAGAAGATCATACAGCGATGGAAGGAAGAGCGGCTGGACGTGAGGCACAAAAAGCTGCCTGCTGTGAAACCCACTGTAAGTCCGTGGCGATCCTTCATCCGGTCACACAGGCGGGATAAAGTCCTATTCACTCGTCTCCGCAGAGTCCATAGCCACCAAATACATGACTTTTCCATCCGGCGCGAGAGAACCCGCCCGTTTGTGGCTCCTGCACCGCACACATTCCGGTACGTCATATTTTAATGGAGTGCGCTTTATATCCCGACGAGAGAGCAGCAGAAAATTATGCATCTTCTCTCCATTACAGCGGATGATGAGACGAGTGTGGTAAACATTTGGAAATTTTTCGAATTGTTGAGAATCCATCCTAAACTGTTTGATAGTAGGTGTATTTCAGAGTGGCTGGCTAATCCTTTATTAGTCAATTGATCAACCGCCAACATTTCTGGTGTACTATTTGAGATATTTCGCTGTGTGTTTTCTCTTTCAACTAGTTTATAATATTGACAATTTCATTTTTTTAGAGAAAAAGAGAGAGAGAGACTGTGTTCTTGATATTCAAGGAACTATTATATGGATTATATGCATGTCCAAAAGAACAGACACCCATATAATATACAACCGCCAGACGGCGTTATCATATTTCAGTACGAATGCACAACAGTTTGGTTGCGAGCATCTGGATTAATTGATAGGGGGAGCTGTTGTGTTATGTGCACCATATGGAGATTTAGGTGGGACGGGGAAAGTATTGGGAGAGTCAAACTGGTTAAGGTGACCGCTCGAAAACACCGGGATATCCGGGTTCGAGACTCTGTCCGGCACAAATTTTATTCTGTCACCGTTTGGTTTGCTCAGTGCCCCGCTGCAGCTAAAATGTATGATATTTCTTTCGTCATATAAGGAACTACATTGATCTTATTCTTGTCCAAAGTTCCACGGATTTTTTTCCACACCTGTCTCAGGTGTGGAAAAAGGCACTAAAGACTAATTTGTTGTACGCATAACAACACCTATAATCATCATCATCATCATCGCCATCAGAAACTGGCCAAAGATATTCCCTCCTTCACCAAGTGACGTAATACCGTGGTCTAAAGAGCGGGACATAGCTGCAGACCAGTGACAAAAAATCAGTGTCTTATTCAGTCTACATGCTTACAAACATACGAGGCCGCTACCCTCTTGTTGACGGCCTACGCTGAGCTTGGACTATGTCTGGTGTTAAACACTGATTTGATATCTCGTAGCCGTACGTCGGACTTGGGCTTTATTCACGGACTTTATCACAGTATCCACAGCATGCGTAACCGCAACCAGCCTGAAGGTCATGTTTATCTTGGAGTAATCTGAGATTACTATTAATATTATCTCCAAGGCCGTTACTTCTATATCTGCCTTCGACTCACCATCCAAGATAACATGTTGTGCTATTTGTTAGTGTTCAGAATCTGTGTGAGCAGTTTATGGAGACTGGCCATGTTCCCAGGAACAAGGAAGGTGACAAAGATCTCGTCGCTGTTGTGTTGATAGAAGGAAAGCGAAATATTTTACTGATTTAGATCTCCTAAAATCAACTGAAGAACACTGCTGTCTGGAGAAAGAGATTAACAGGCAGTGCTTCTGCAGTGACCTTTCAGTTTTCAATTTACAAAAAATGCACAACGAAAATCCGACAAACATGTGCACTTGAACTATGAATACTTTCGACATGTATTCGATAATAAATGCAATATATGATTTGAATCTCCTACCACAGATATTTGCACGTTTTGCTTTCTGTCCAGAGAGAAAATAAAACAGGATTCTGACTTAAAAAAGGGTGAGTTGAAAGTCTAGCTAACTATACATAAATTGAAAGCAGACATATTTTACAAACAACTTCGCAGTGAAGCAGAAGGAGAGAAAATAATAAGCTTTAATTACCAAAAGAACGTGATTCTCCGTAAGCCTTCTGATCAGGCTTCATATTATTTTTGAGACAACTTTATTTTTACGATTTCACTGTTTGTGAGGAACCTTCTAACGGTTCCCAGAATCAGTAATTTGTGTTTCGCTATGTACTATTAGTAAATGATTTCTCCAAACGCTCAAGTCAAATTGCATCATCTATTTTTGATGGGCTATGCGATACAAGTATCCATGTGCTCAAGTTCTAGGCGACCTTTGTGGAAGACAAAACAAAAATAAAGTTAAGATTGTCATGTTTTATACTTGAGTGTGCTCAAAATTGTCCATAAAACGTGAAACATGTCAACCTTCTTTCTGCAGTTGTTGACCATCCATATATTTCTCCTAATCGCATATTTGGTCGGATTGAAAAGGAAGTACGTTCAAAAAGCGCTATCTTGAATCCTTGTGATTATTGTGACATTATCGAAAAACTTGGGATTACCTGCGAACTTGGATCAGATTTACCTGTTGCTGAATAGAAGATATCCCTTAAAGATTACACAAAACATCCCTCCGTATGGCATTTTCAGTTTAAGGCCACAAAAGAATGTTAGGTGAAAATAAAGGTCAGAGCACTATTATTATTAAAGGGGAACAAAGCTATAATACTGATATAGGCTGTGGTAAAAGTGTCTGCAAGAAGGGTAAATCCTGGATGGGAGTAAACCCAGCAGATCTAGCTAAAATTGTTATCGTTAAACCAGAAAAAAATTAAGCGTAGCAGTCCTTTTACAGATCCAATATAGACCAGGTTGGATGAACGTTAATGATCTTTTATTTTACAGGAATGTCTTCAAACAGCAATCTTGACCTGAACTGAGTGAAGAGTCTGATGTCGGGGAGCTAGCTGACGAGGTTGAGGAACAGGTCAGTACTTGATGTAAGAAAATAGTCATCTACAAATAATGTGCTACTTTAATAAAATTTGATCTTAATTTTTCAAGAAAATTAATTTATAGGTACATACGATTTTATTCTGTATAGTGGTCACTAATAATTTTGTAAAAGGAATAAACATTATGAAATGTCTATCTCATTTTCTGTTTTAATTCATGATTTTAAAACGAAAGCATTTCCACAAACCGTTATGTCCAGGTTAGTTCCAGAAGTCCTTATGTTCAAAGTAAAATATTAATTTTATATAAAAATATTGTGGTGTGATTCAAGGGAAGTACAAATATAAGAAATATAAACAATCAGTATAATGAATAATAATAAAAACCAATTAACAACTGAGTGACAGTTTTTCCTTGTTTCTGAAAATTTTTGTTACCTGGAGTCAACGGACTTTGGAAACGGTTGACTCACATACTCGTATTATCATGCTTTTGTTAAGTTATTAGTGTGGTACTGAGTCAAACAGTTTCCGGGTGTCAAGTCATACTGCTTCTGTCTTCCTGCCATGAAGCATGGCATTCCAAGATATCAAGTGAGAACGTTAATTTGGGGTACACAAGCTGGTTGACATGGGAGAGGTCAATCTGTTCGAGAAACCTCACTGCGTTTGTGCTCTGCAACAGATGGCTGTCAAAAATACACTGCTCAGAACAATTACTGGAACATGACTTTGGACGTCTGTCATACTCCACTGAGCAATAACTGAGGACTGGTTATGTTACCCAATCGTACCTTTATCTTTCACAAATAAGGTACACTACGACACATTATCACATCCTCGATCATTTGCATAAAAACAACTGAAATGCCCTACAGGTGTCGAAAACAAAGTGGAAACAATTATCCATAATGTCATCCATTCGTGCTTCACACTGTACTTTGAGAACTTCAGTAATGTGTATGGCCCTAGCGGGCGTTTATCACTGCCTGGCATGCTCCGTATACGTCTACTGAGATCGATCTGTGCTTTCCATTCTCAATATTCAATGAGAGACCATGAGAATTTAGGAGAATTTGTGGTAGAACAGGACGACCGCGAACTCGTTTGTCAAGCATGTTCGACATGTGCACGACGGGGTTTAGGTCGGGATTCGCCACTGTCCATTCCATTACTTTAATATGAAGGCTTTGCATGACATCCCTGCTGACGCCCGCCACATAGGCTCTGGCTTTAGAAGGAATTCAGGGCCACCACTGTATACAGCAACCACCACATGGACCAACAGATCTGTTCTACGTACTGCCTGGCGGTAAAACGACCATGGACAACGACAACATTCGTATGGCTGTGAACACGATACCTTCCCACAGCATAACAGAACCTTCGAAATCTGTCGATTTCGTGGACAGCATTTGGCTGGTGCCGCTCACAACAGGTTTGCGCAGATGAACACAGCCATCCCCTTGTGCCAGATGATATCTCGACTCTACTGTGAATAACAAGCTTTGCCAGTGACGAAGTCGCCAGTTGACATTGGAAAGTCGGAACTGAAGGAAACTGGCTCTGAGCACTATGGGACTTAACATCTATGGTCATCAGTCCCCTAGAACTTAGAACTACTTAAACCTAACTAACCTAAGGACATCACACACATCCATGCCCGAGCCAGGATTCGAACCTGCGACCGTAGCAGTCGCGCGGTTCCGGACTGAGCGCCTAGAACCGCTAGACCACCGCGGCCGGCAACGTCTAGGTCGTAACGTCCTTTCTCGTAACCTGTTTATTGCAGTCTGATCGGACACAGTTGCTCCACTTGCCCTTCTGAGTTGTCTGACGGTATCCGTACGATTTCGCAACACGGAGATGGTCGGATATCGGTCTAGACGTGAGGTTGTGACGCGTCGGCGATCTTGTCTAACTCGCCTCGTGTACTGGCCTGTCTCGCTGTAGCGTGTCCGCAACCTTTGGATGACACTTGGAGAGGTATGGACTTCTCCAGCAACACGACCGAAAGCCGTTCTCTTTATATCAAACAGACAGCCTTGCAACTTCCACTCCATTAAGACCCCACTCTGCGTGTGCCTGACTGAAGGCAACGTTCACAAATGACAACTGCCAACTCTTTACCTCAACTCGAAACACTGGGATACTGGTACTCACTTCCTTCACCTGACACTGTAAAGAATTACACAGCGAAGTGATTGTGAATGGTTTTAATTGTTGGCTGCACTGAAAATGAAGATCTCAAGCCATGGCGTGAGACCACAGTTACAGCCTGTATCAAAATTGGGATTCGCATACCCGACGTTGATACACGTGTTTCCCTAATTCTTTTGAACGATGTGTTAGACTGTACTTTTGTGATTCATTTCTGCTACCCTTTCTGTACCCGAGAGTTATGTCATTTCTTTCAGCTGCTGTGTACAGTTTTTTGTTCGAGAAAGCTACGCTAAAAAGAGGTTAAAGGAGGTGCTTTCTCAGACACAAATTCTGTGACGTGTGACAGGTATTCCAACACAGCTGTATTCAGTTTTAGAGATTTCAGCCGTTTCACATCGCCACTGACATTAATACCTATGTCACTCTCCATCAAAAGGTGCATGAATTAAACAGTGACAATATTTCTGGAGTTTCCTTTGTAAAACCATATTTAAAAAATGTGTTCAGCATTCCTGCTCTTGCCTTACTATCATAATTTCAGTTCCTGTGTGCTCCACGAGTGTCTGCACAAAGCCTTTACATACCACCAGAATTTATTAGGGTGTTGTGGGAGGTTTTACGACAAGATTCTGCTCCGGTAGTCATTGAAGGCTTCACGCATTATCTGTCTGAGAGCCAAACTCATTTCGCTTAGTATTTCCATCTGTAGCCCTTCGCTATGGTGTACACCTATTCTGAACTTGTCCTTTGCCTTTATAAATCAGAAGTTTCTTTGCAGAAACTACATATCATGAAGGCTCCTTCTCATCATGAACTATCGTACTAGGTACATATGTATCTAGAGTTCGGCCAACTATTCCTCAAAACCTTAGCCGCAGATTCTATGCTTACTGCTGACAAGATCTGAGTGTTTCAGGTCTATCTCTGTGATATGATCTTACTGCCTTGTTATTTAGTGATGAACGTTTAAATCTTTCAAGACACTTCAGTTGCTCTTTGTTGTTTGATAATCATTGTTCACACGAAACCTGATTGTCACTTATCAGTTTCAACGTGGATATCCTCAAACTGGTCATGCCTATTTGTTATCATTAAGTCCAATATAATTCCATGATGTGTGGGCTTCCGTACTATCTGTCCCAGATAGTTTTCAGAGAAGGCATTTAAGACCGTGTGTTTGCCACGGCCACTACTTAGGAAACTGTAACCATCCCAATATACACTCCTGGAAATGGAAAAAAGAACACATTGACACCGGTGTGTCAGACCCACCATACTTTCTCCGGACACTGCGAGAGGGCTGTACAAGCAATGATCACACGCACGGCACAGCGGACACACCAGGAACCGCGGTGTTGGCCGTCGAATGGCGCTAGCTACGCAGCATTTGTGCACCGCCGCCGTCAGTGTCAGCCAGTTTGCCGTGGCATACGGAGCTCCATCGCAGTCTTTAACACTGGTAGCATGCCGCGACAGCGTGGACGTGAACCGTACGTGCAGTTGACGGACTTTGAGCGAGGGCGTATAGTGGGCATGCGGGAGGCCGGGTGGACGTACCGCCGAATTGCTCAACACGTGGGGCGTGAGGTCTCCACAGTACATCGATGTTGTCGCCAGTGGTCGGCGGAAGGTGCATGTGCCCGTCGACCTGCGACCGGACCGCAGCGACGCACGGATGCACGCCAAGACCGTAGGATCCTACGCAGTGCCGTAGGGGACCGCACCGCCACTTCCCAGCAAATTAGGGACACTGTTGCTCCTGGGGTATCGGCGAGGACCATTCGCAACCGTCTCCATGAAGCTGGGCTACGGTCCCGCACACCGTTAGGCCGTCTTCCGCTCACGCCCCAACATCGTGCAGCCCGCCTCCAGTGGTGTCGCGACAGGCGTGAATGGAGGGACGAATGGAGACGTGTCGTCTTCAGCGATGAGAGTCGCTTCTGCCTTGGTGCCAATGATGGTCGTATGCGTGTTTGGCGCCGTGCAGGTGAGCGCCACAATCAGGACTGCATACGACCGAGGCACACAGGGCCAACACCCGGCATCATGGTGTGGGGAGCGATCTCCTACACTGGCCGTACACCACTGGTGATCGTCGAGGGGACACTGAATAGTGCACGGTACATCCAAACCGTCATCGAACCCATCGTTCTACCATTCCTAGACCGGCAAGGGAACTTGCTGTTCCAACAGGACAATGCACGTCCGCATGTATCCCGTGCCACCCAACGTGCTCTAGAAGGTGTAAGTCAACTACCCTGGCCAGCAAGATCTCCGGATCTGTCCCCCATTGAGCATGTTTGGGACTGGATGAAGCGTCGTCTCACGCGGTTTGCACGTCCAGCACGAACGCTGGTCCAACTGAGGCGCCAGGTGGAAATGGCATGGCAAGCCGTTCCACAGGACTACATCCAGCATCTGTACGATCGTCTCCATGGGAGAATAGCAGCCTGCATTGCTGCGAAAGGTGGATATACACTGTACTAGTGCCGACATTGTGCATGCTCTGTTGCCTGTGTCTATGTGCCTGTGGTTCTGTCAGTGTGATCATGTGATGTATCTGACCCCAGGAATGTGTCAATAAAGTTTCCCCTTCCTGGGACAATGAATTCACGGTGTTCTTATTTCAATTTCCAGTAGTGTATTATGGAATGACTTAAGCCTCCACCAATGATGATAATATGACTGAATAATGTACGTCCTAGTGAGCTAAGGTTTTCGTTAAAGTTTTCTTTCACATGTGCATTTGAGTTTAGTGATCGATGAGACGCCACAAGAGGTTGAAATTGATATTCACCACAATGTAATATAAGGGAAACCAAATTCAGAAACATTCAAATTCTGCAGTAAGATGTCAAATAAATCTTAATTTGACATTAGTAAAATTCAGCTGTCACTATTAACTGATCTACTCGACAATATGCAAGAACAGTATTGAAAACAAAACAAATACGTGTTTGTTAGAACTGCCTAGAACTAGAAGGACTCAGAAAGCATCCATGGTGCAATGAAGATTGTAACAGATCGTAAAACCCCGAGACAAGGTATTCAAATTTTGGAACAGTAGTAAAACACCAAATTCACGTGAATCATTTCTAGAAAATGTAAAATAAGCATCAAAATTAATTGATGAGACAAAGAGATAGCAAGAGAATCTTCAGCCAATTGAAAGTGAAGGAGACTTAAGAAAATAAAACAGGTATTTCCCTAACACTTTTAGAACGAAGGTAAATGGACAGCTTTATGAAAATTTTCTCTTCAAGAAGGGAAATTGAGAACTGATTCTTAACAACCATGAAAATTGGAGAGCAGTTCCTACATATTTCAAAAAAACTTCTACAGTTTTCTGAGCTCCCCAGAAACAACTCTAGATTCACAACAACCAAGAAGGCAATTGATGATCATTTCTAATAAAGGAAACGGACATGTTTTCAGATATTTTCCCTTTTTCTCTCTCCATATATTCGTTTATGTGGTTTCATAATATGACTAAGGCTTTTATGTTTTTTCTTCAATTGGTTTGTCAGTCTGTATTTCACTGAAGTAATATTTTTGTTAGTACCGCAGTTTTCTTCCAAGAATTTCTGTCTGACACATATACGTGTAACAATTGTTAACGTGAGACATGGTTTCTATTCTCTAGCATTACAATGTTCCATTCTTATCAGTTTTTGTATTAGCTCACAGTGGATTGCTTCCTATATGTTTTTCTCTGTTTAGATCTGATGAGGGATGTGGCTGTAACACATATTATGAGTAATAAACACATTGCGATCTGAACAAATTGTGTGTGTATGTGCTAAAACGATCACCGATCTCTATGAGGAACTCCTGTCTTACGCAGTGACAATTGTCTTAGTTAAGAGGAAATCTAGGGAGGTACTCCATAGCTGGGGCATAAATTCACGTTCCTCTGTTGCTCATCAGCGCGGCGCGTAATATGCGTAACAATGGATTGCTCAGGAGGTGTCAGCATAAAACACAACAAGCCGTTAGAATAGAACTGCGCTTTTTCTATCGGGATATTACCTCACCCATTCCACTCCTCCCGCTATCGATAATATTTTCGGAGCGCTCCGTAGCGGAATGTTGACCTCGATTAATGTTTGAAGCGCGGACAAGGCGTTACCTCGCTCATAACGTTTGTGGTACTGCGTCTTTCTGAAGGGAGCTGTGCTAAATATTACAAGTTCCCTAGGGCACTCCGGAGTGGATGAGTGTGGGAGAATGAGGGCGGCAGGAGGGAAAAAAAGGGGAAAAATACGGGCGAGGGCTGCTGCCTGGACACGCACCCCACCGCACGCACGCACGCACGCACGCGCCGCATAAAGGGCGGAGGGAGAGCGAAAGCGCCGCCGCCGCCGCCCCCGCCACAGGCGCCGCTTAATAACGCCGCCAGCCGTGGCCGCAGCAGCCGCGCCTATCCGCTCTCCATTCTCCCAAGAATAACAACCAATTTAAATGAAACTCTTCAATATGAAGCATAACAAGGAATGGGCGGTTTACACAAGTATTTTGAATTGAATTACGATTAAACTCGCTCGCTTACACAGCAGCGCTCCCTGTCGAATGAATGAGGAAAAACCTAGTCGTTAAGTGTACAGTTGTAGCGCAGATAGTGAGATAATATACTTATGATGCACGCCTGGAAATCTCGTTGACATATTCCATTGAGGACTGCATTTCTTTTCTCAGCGTAATTCAGCTCTTCCTAGGAGTACAAATTAAAATCTTTCTGGGTGTATGGCAGTTGTGTTATAAAATAAATAAATGAAGTACTTAATAAATAAAATGCAAAGTCTTCTCCTCAAGGAACGCTGCTGCAAGTAGGTGATACGTCGTTATATTTTATTACTTCAGTATTTGAATTATTTTGTAGGATGATGCGACAGTACACACAGAATGCTTTTATTGTCAGCCATATCGGTCGTGGTATCCTACGCAGTTACATAAGAGTACGCAGTTCGTCAGAAACTATTCGCTTACTTGCCTATATTACAATATTACCTTATTAATAATTTTTGAAAGCATTTCTCTTGGAGAACAGCGGTTGTTTTATTACTTTAAAATGAAAATAAACAGTCTCGACCGCAAGAAACTTTTTTTTTCAAGTTACCAGTTACGGTCTGTTTTAGAGTTGCTAGAGTCGTAAAGCGCGGTCCGTTCGCCGCCACCGCCTACCATCAGCGTATGAGGTCTGAGGATGGTCTAAAACAGACCGAAACCGGTAACAAAAAAGTGTATTGAGGTCGAGTCTGTTTATGTTCATTTTAAACCATATTATTAATTCGTTTTGTAACTTTATATGGCATTCAAGGAATTCCATACTTACAGTTTTTTATGTAGCTGCATAATCTACATCAACTTACGTTGTATACTGGAGATCTTCTTCTGCTGATACATAATTTTAATCTTTTCCGAAGACTGATCAGGATGTAGTCGTCGATTAGGAATTTTCTGGTACAAGTCTTGCTGCCCTCTTCAGGTAGCTGCCACCAAGCAGAATTTAAATCGCTGTTAAACTGAATACAACTCTTTTTTACTAAGGTTTGAAGCTCCTCTTTATGTTCTTCCGTGTTTGCGATTTAAAAACTGGGTTGTTTTGAAAATCGGCCTTACGCAAACACATTTAGTTTGTTTCTGTATTTACCCAGACATGTTTCGACACCTGTGTGTCATCTTCTGTGGGTCAAATTATTTCTGTAAAGTACAATATAATATTTATAATAATTTAACTACTGTAGGCCTAAGAATTTCAATATGTGCAATTTGCTTTGTTTTCTTTAGACATTCGCCCAAAAATTACATTGCTAACTGAACTGTATTGTTGTACACCGGTTTTAGTGATCGTTTTCGTCCTTTCTTTTTTGACAGCATGCCATCTGCAAACTAGGTGTGCGGGCCTAAATACTGTCGTGCTGCAGGATATCGCAGGAACTATTTCAGTTCACGTGTGTCGCAAATGCTAATGGGTCCCCCCAGGTCCGCGACCCCTGATGTCGCTAATAGGGCCGCCTAGTGAAACTGCTGCAAAACCGTTTTCTGGTGCAGAGCTGTCGCATGGCTAGTATACAACCCGCGACATTGTTGTGCCAAATGGGTTTTCAACCGTACAGATGGAACGCCGCACTATGTCACAGTAACTGGAATGGACAATACTGTCCAGTGTTGAAACACGAAGCCGAAGGTTGTGAAGGAAACAGAAAAGACAGAGCGATTGTGAACCCTTAAAGTGAATGGACAATACCTGGACAAGTTTTCGACACGATGTAAACAATTCGAGGACAAAGAAAGAGGGAATGCGCGAGAGAACCTGGAGAACAGTGGACTAGCTAAAGCAGCTAGACATTTCTAACCGAGCATTGGTTTCCGTTCCGCCACTACTAGGCACTGCCAGTTCGGCAGTGCGAACTGGTGACTCTGTCTTAACAATTAACTTTGTTCGGAGACACTATAATGCTTACATCTCGGCAACTGCTTATTCACTTTATTAAAATTAGCACAACTGGCCAGCTTCAGCCCCACAGGGCATTTTCAAGTGCAGTAAATCCAAACATGTTATAATATTAGCCGATTATTAAGCAGCGGACGTAAATGTTCCGAAATTCAGCATATAACATGCAAGTGTCAAAATTAAGAACAGTGTTTAGTGAGTACCACAATAGTCATCCTCGAAAGTAATGCCACTTGTCATTATACACTCCTGGAAATTGAAATAAGAACACCGTGAATTCATTGTCCCAGGAAGGGGAAACTTTATTGACACATTCCTGGGGTCTGATACATCACATGATCACACTGACAGAACCACAGGCACATAGACACAGGCAACAGAGCATGCACAATGTCGGCACTAGTACAGTGTATATCCACCTTTCGCAGCAATGCAGGCTGCTGTTCTCCCACGGAGACGATCGTAGAGATGCTGGATGTAGTCCTGTGGAACGGCTTGCCATGCCATTTCCACCTGGCGCCTCAGTTGGACCAGCGTTCGTGCTGGACGTGCAGACCGCGTGAGACGATGCTTCATCCAGTCCCAAACATGCTCAATGGGGGACAGATCCGGAGATCTTGCTGGCCAGGGTAGTTGACTTACACCTTCTAGAGCACGTTGGGTGGCACGGGATACATGCGGACGTGCATTGTCCTGTTGGAACAGCAAGTTCCCTTGCCGGTCTAGGAATGGTAGAACGATGGCTTCGATGACGGTTTGGATGTACCGTGCACTATTCAGTGTCCCCTCGACGATTACCAGTGGTGTACGGCCAGTGTAGGAGATCGCTCCCCACACCATGATGCCGGGTGTTGGCCCTGTGTGCCTCGGTCGTATGCAGTCCTGATTGTGGCGTTCACCTGCACGGCGCCAAACACGCATACGACCATCATTGGCACCAAGGCAGAAGCGACTCTCATCGCTGAAGACGACACGTCTCCATTCGTCCCTCCATTCACGCCTGTCGCGACACCACTGGAGGTGGGCTGCACGATGTTGGGGCGTGAGCGGAAGACGGCCTAACGGTGTGCGGGACCGTAGCCCAGCTTCATGGAGACGGTTGCGAATGGTCCTCGCCGATACCCCAGGAGCAACAGTGTCCCTAATTTGCTGGGAAGTGGCGGTGCGGTCCCCTACGGCACTGCGTAGGATCCTACGGTCTTGGCGTGCATCCGTGCGTCGCTGCGGTCCGGTCGCAGGTCGACGGGCACGTGCACCTTCCGCCGACCACTGGCGACAACATCGATGTACTGTGGAGACCTCACGCCCCACGTGTTGAGCAATTCGGCGGTACGTCCACCCGGCCTCCCGCATGCCCACTAGACGCCCTCGCTCAAAGTCCGTCAACTGCACATACGGTTCACGTCCACGCTGTCGCGGCATGCTACCAGTGTTAAAGACTGCGATGGAGCTCCGTATGCCACGGCAAACTGGCTGACACTGACGGCGGCGGTGCACAAATGCTGCGCAGCTAGCGCCTTTCGACGGCCAACACCGCGGTTCCTGGTGTGTCCGCTGTGCCGTGCGTGTGATCATTGCTTGTACAGCCCTCTCGCAGTGTCCGGAGCAAATATGGTGGGTCTGACACACCGGTGTCAATGTGTTCTTTTTTCCATTTCCAGGAGTGTATGTGCTCGCATTCGTTGCGGAACACCAACTGTCGCTGCTGCCACGCGTAGAAGAAACGTCAAGTAAAAGGATACAGGAGATTGATTCAGCGTCTACTGATAGTTGTGTGTTCTCTGATCGACGAATGCTGCTGGGAGACGAAAGCTGCTTAGCACATTCCATATTGCTTTCGCGTTCCATTTCACGTACGATCGGTTAGCGACACTAATTCTGTTAAGGTACTGGGAAGAGTTACAGAGTTCTTTACACTAAGTATTAAGCTGGATCTGGCCCCACTCTGTAATAAAAACAGAATGAAATTTTCAACGATAGAATTTGACAGTTATCCTATGATATCCGCTCGTAACTACAAACGTTAAGTGACGAAGACGCAGTTAGACACAAAGAAGAAAAATGTTGAACAACGTGCCTAGAAATCTAAAGGTCGTGTGATGTAATCCCGCGGGTATCACGGAATATTTGAGTCTGTTGTTTAACTTCTCATTGGTATGAATAATCGCGAGACTCCATGGATCCCACTTAGAGCAATAGGACCAGTTCTCCCACGCAAGTCGCCGAAGTGGTGTCCACTAGGAAGAACTGACGATAGCGCCGAGACGAATGGATTTATTGCTAAGTATCATATTAGATGTTCTTGATGGGTGAGAAAGCATAATGAGAGAAAGCAGTATTTGCAGCAGTATAGTGTGATGAAATGAATCTACTATTACCATATGCATCCCAACAGAAGTAAAAAGAGAGTTTCCGCCTGCACAGTCTGTTTGGGCTGCTCGACACAAGGCTTGAACACTGCAGCACGTGAGGGTACTGAGGATCTGCATTATGAACCACAACATCACGTCCACTGCCTACCGCGAAACTATATGTTTCGAGCACGTGGCTCGGTGAGGAAAGTGGAGCAGAGATGAATGGGGAATCATTCTAGACCGTTATAGGCCGGCACCTGGGAACGAGCATCTGAGAAAATGGGGGATATGGTCGACTATTCGTGTGTTGCTGTCATTATTTCTATGGAAAGTAGTTGAAGAATGGCGAAACGACAGGTAAGCGACAAGATGCTGGATGCCAACGGCTCATCACAGATCGGAGTCTTGCCCGCAGTATAGTCGGCTACCTGTAGCAGATCTGATGACAGAGTACAATGCTGGTGCAGGCACAAGTGTTCCATAGCACACAGCTAAGCTCACATTGTTGAAAATGGGGCTTCGTAGCTAAGCATTCCTAAGTTTTCCGTGTTGGCGCAATGACACCGTCAATTACAATTGCAGAGGGCGCTGGTTCGGTGACTCTGGATGAATCACATACCTCCGGAATCCTACTAAGGAATTCCGAAACCTTGGCGCGCTGAATCGCTGCTGCACTGTGTTACGTAGGAAAACTTGCTCTTAAGCAGGTGGTCATAATGCGTAGCAGCGGTGACGTTTCCAAATGTGGTAGCTGCTCTGGCGGATCTAGGGCCGGAATTTGACAAGCTGATCAGCGGGCAGGCAGCCAGCACATCAACAACTAGCGTCATAGTCACTCCTTCTATTAAATAAAACAAATTGCCACTGCCTACGTTTCAAGACGCAGACAGTATGGCGGCGTGACTGAACACCTCAGCCTCTAGTCTCGATTATTTGTATACGTCTTGATACGCTTCTGACATTGTCTTACTGTGGTAGGGAGGGGAAGGAGGGTGGGCGGGGGAGTGGGTTTGTTCCACATTAACCGTACCGTCAGGTTTTCCTGTCTCGCTTCCGGGCTCCGCAAAAAATGGTTTAAATGGCTCTGAGCATGGAACTTAAAAGCCATGGTCATCAGTCCCCTAGAACTTAGAACTACTTAAACCTAACTAACCTAAGGACAGCACACAACACCCAGCGTATTTGCAGCTTGCGAATTTTCGAATTGCTAGATGTTACTTCACTCCAGCTTACACTGTGTTGCGGCGTTAGCTGTTCTGTGCGTTTCGCCAGTGGATGACGTCGCGAAGCCGTCCGTCCGTAGTGTTTGACGTAATGTCAGCAGTACTGCCCAGTGGTCTGCTTGATTAGCACATAGGGCATAGTTGGGCTCTACTGCCTGTTAGTGGCAGGAATACAAGTTGAAAAAAATTGCAAATCGCGCGCCAAACTTTTTTCGGTTGCAGCAAAGTTTTTCGCTCGCCAGTGTATATTGATACATGAGCGTACTACATGAGCTCAAACCTGAATAAGATTGTTTCAAATGGTGTTCAACCCACTTATAGCTATATCGCATCGCCAAGGTGGTTTATTTCTAAACATAGATCTCACCACTTCACAGATTTGGTAAGCAAAGTTGTAACGAGAGATGAATAACTGTAACTATTTATTCGGTGCCAGAATAAAATTATGACTATATGTTCATAATTGTTACGCTCGTATATTATGTTTTATTTTTAAATCTTGTTATGTTAGAAAATACTTTAAAAGTACTAAAAATCTGTTAGTTTCCAAAACCAATTTCCTGGACCCAAATAAAAACCAACATATTTAATTTACTCTTTGTATACATCTGTGACCGCGGTGACAGTGGGACACGAGCCAACCTTCAGATGACCTGTGGTGTCATTTTACAGCTGACGAAATATTCAGGGTCACTGGCAGCATGTGTCAAGGCCCCTCCTTCATTCAAGGTCTTCACGCACAGGGTGACCAATTGAAATCAACCTACCCCACCCCCGTTTTGCCCTCGTTCAGTAGGGACCATTCGAGATCTGTCCCCTTTACTGAGAAGATCACAATGCCCAAAAATCACGAAAAAGCAAGTATTTGTATTAATGAATAATAGGAGGGAATCCCCCCTAATACTATGCAGATTTCTCAGAACGACGTCAAATAAGTTTCAATAAAAGTGTCGTTATTACAGTGTAGCCCCATCAATGTGAAATTGCGTAAAAATGATATTATTAACATATATTCATGTTTTATTTTCGCAGCAGAACTGTAGATGTATGATACTACTCTATATCACAGCATAGTGATACCCGATTACATACCAGACGTTCTCTTCCCGCTATCGTCACTCATCAGACCGCTATCACGGCATACCTCACCTGTTAACGTGATGTTATTCTGTAATAAGTAGTAAACGATTGCTTGTGGGTTTATAGCGAATGAAGTGGTGACGATTGAAGATATAACGCTTTCATGCAATGAACAGCGTCTTTTATGTGAGAATGTCTCAAATTTATGTGCAGTGTTACAACTCCTTTGCTACCACACTGTATATGTTAACGACTACCCGAAAACAGTTAAGACATATAGCAACCGGAACAGTGAGGAGAGCACTCACATTTAGAGACATAATGTGTGGCAACTCAGCCATTCAGAGAGCTGCGAGTACGTGCATGCACTCATCAGAAAACCTAAGAATGTGTCCAATCTGGTGCGTATTGTTCTGGAAAAAAATTAAAAAACTTTCACCTGAAGTACTGAATGAGGTAAAAACACCCATCGACATTAAAATGTGCGTGTAATGTCATTCCATATTCAAGGCATCGCAGCTTCAACGTGCCCAGAAGATTTGTAAAGGCACTGAGAGAAATACAAATTTATGCATACTTGTAGTTTAGATAGGAAATTAATTTTGAGCCCTCGAAGACAATGAGTTGCAATACCTGTCAGTAAGTATTCTTCCATCTTTAATAACTGTTACTATGTTATCGTAACGAGGGCCTTGTTATCGTCACAGCGCTAGCTGGCACGAAGGTATGACACACCATTGTCAACATACAGCAGCAGCAATCAGTCAAAAGTCAATATTCACAGCCTTGCACATCAAGACATGGGAGTTTACTTGTGCTCCCAAATAGTCAAGAGGAATGTCGATCTACAGAATGGCTTCCACCCTCAAATATACAACTAACTGCTCTGAATACTAGAAGACAAGTACACACACAATGAAATCAATTTGGAACATGGGTTCGAACTTTTGATAATGCGATAAAACGACAGTAAGTGTTATTACCTATTAAAGTTACGTGGTGTGTTTGTTAATGTGAAGCGAAATATGCACAGCAATAAGCAGTGCGGTATGATACTCCTAGCTAACGTCCGCTGGGGAAATATGGTCGCCACGCCCTTCATATTTTACTTCACTTTGCACACAGAAAAGTCATAGTAGCGTACACTAATTAAAAAACGTAGTCTTCTTCTGCAAAGACCCCCCCCCCCCCCCGCCCCTCCACCCTCCTCACCGATTCAACGTGTCTCTTAACATTGCCTCCAGCGTCGAGAAAGAAGTTATTTTATGATGAAATGCAGTAGCTACACTTCATATACTGTAGCGTTAACTTCGTCCAAGCACATTGCAGTATTTAAAACCACTGCTACGAATAACAGCCGTTTCGACATCATGCACCACGGAACATAGCTGCTTTACTGAATGGGGAAAATACAGTCAGCGTATTTACACTTTGCCACTCAAGCTTGATACACAACAGTATGGATATAATTTCAAATACATCTTGTGCAGCTGCTCCCACATCATAGTGCTTTCACATCAACACGATAATGCCTATGAGAAAGCATTTCGTCTCGTATCAGACAGAAGCTATAGCAAGTGCACTTGCCATGTTAAGTGGAGTTTCTAGATTTATTTCTACAGCAATAAGCAGAATGCCGCAATTCATCTTCTTCTTTCACGCTGCTTACAACGTAGGGTGCGTCCAACAAAACCATCTATGAAAGAACGAAAACTCTATCAGTTTATCTCTCATGAACTCTATAATATCCAGACATTAATATGAGATCTGTCAACAGAAAACTATGCGTGGAAATTTGATAGAGCACACTACGTTGAATCTAATGTGGCAGGGCCACACATGCATAGAAAACAAAAGCCTACATGCACCCACTTAATCTTTTATAATACTCTCAGCAACGAGATGTTATTTTTGACGACATAGATGAAACCGCGCAGAGTGGCCCTCGCCTTGTCACGAACCGCGAGGCTCCTCCTGCTGGAGGTTCGTGTCCTCCCTCGGGCGTGGGTGAGAGTGTTGTACTTAGCTTAAGTCTAGGGGCAGATGACATCAGCAGTTTGGTCCCTTACCAATTCACACACATTTGGACATTTCACATAGGTGTAACACAATCACCTAAAATAACGAAATTCATTCGCATTCGATAGGATATTTCCTACTTTAAATTCTATAATGCTAATACTATCATAGCGATCAGAGATTTATAGGCACACTAACATATTAAGCCAACCAGCCTATATATGTGTTTTGGTGTTCTATAGAAGACAGTGAAAGTAACGTTCTCAATAATTCTAGCCTCAAAATCCTATATCTCGAACAAAAACTAGCCTGCTGCACACATAAAACACAATATGCTACACCCACTAAGGTCTAAAGCGCTTACTACACAATATTACGACAACCAACCTATGTAAGGAAGTTCTGCACCCAAACGAGTACCTCATAAACTTCTGTACGGTGGATGGGGGAGGGTACATCATACCACCTTCTTAAAGACTGAGGACTTATGAACCCAATGACGAGGGTTGATACGGTGCACATACGTGAGTAGAGGATCACCTTCATACATGTTCACGGTAATAATGTGAAGTTACGAGTTATATCACAGTATTAATGTTTACATTCAGTTCCACATACAAAATAGCCATTTCTCATGAAGAACGATCCTAGGCTTGTTTTACGTATTAAATTATATTTTAGGTAGCTATTGGGAGATCATTGGTAATCAACAGCAGCTGGAGGGGGGGATGGTGAGAGAGAGTCTACAAGCATACATATAATCCCACCTGATGACCTAGTCATTAGTGCAATGCTGATGTTCATGGGAAAGTTTTGTTTAACTGAATGCAATTCATAATGTGTCAATGTCGACATTTCACGTGACTGAGTTTGAGGTGGTAGTTGAAATAGAGGATGTGATGTGTCGTAGGATGTTCAGCTCTCACAAATACAGTGGTATTGCTTGAGAAACAAACTGTTACCTCGAAGAGAACGGTTTATTGACACACAGTCAACACGGATTTAGAAAACATCGTTCTTGTGAAACACAACTAGCTCTTTATTCACACAAAGTGCTGAGTGCTGCTGACACGGGATTTCTAACTGATTCCGTATTTCTGGATTTCGGAAACGTTCTGATACTCTACCACACAAGTGACTTCTACTGAAATTGCGTGCTTATGGAATATCGTCTCTTTTATGTGGCTGGTTTCATATTTTCCGGTCGGAGAGGTCACAGCTTGTAATAACTGACGGAAAGTCAGTAAAAGTGATTTCTGGCATTCCCCAAGGTACTATTATAGGTAGTCTATTTCCTTATTTATATAATCTATTTATGAGACAATCTGAGCAGCCGTATTAGGTTGTCTTTTAATGATGCTGTCGTTTGTCCTCCAGTAAAGTCATCAGAAGACCAAAGCCAATTGCAAAACAGTTTAGAAAAGATATCTGTATGGTGCGAAAATTGGCAATTGACCCTAAATAATGAAAAGTGTGAGGTCATCCACATGAGTGTTAAAAGGAATCCGTTAAACTTCGGTTCCACGATAAATCATTAAAATCTAAAGGCCGTAAATTCAATTAAATATATAGGAATTACAATACGAACAACTTAAATTCGAACGAGCACTTAGAAAATGTTGTGAGGAAGGAAAACTATAGATTGCATTTTATTGGAAGAGCATTTACAAATGTAACAGATCTACTAAAGAGACTGCCTACACTACGCTTGTCCGTACTCTTCTGTACTACTGCTACGTGTTCTGGGATGCTTACCAGATAGGATTGACGGAGTACATCGAAAAACTTCGAAGAAGAGCAGCACGGTTTGTATTATCGAGAAATAGGGGAGAGAGTATCACTGACATGATAAAGGATTTGGGATGGACACCATCAGAGCGAAGGGGTTTTTCGTTGCGGCGGAACCTTCTCACGAAATTTCAATTGCCAATTTTCTCCTCCAAATGGGAAAATATTTTTTTGGTGGTTCAACGAACCCTCTGCCAGGCACTTACGTGTGATTTTTAAAGTATCCACTCGGATGGAGATGTTGACGCATTGTACATTGAGACCCAATTAACCAGCCAGTTCAGATAGATATATGCAACTTCGTTTTTGCAATGTGTAGTTGGAGTCAGCTCAAACGAATACCGCTCAGAATATCTTTAATGCGACGCTTAGTGCCGATGGAAAGCGTCGGTTTGTCTCCCGTTGCAAGCAAAATGGTTTTTAAAGTGGAATTTTATGTGCCCATTCGATAGAGCGGCACCAAAGTAATCTAGAGCAATATTCGTTTTAGCGGCGTTTACTAACAGGGACGACAATACACGACGAATGAGTAATCGAGCAGTAACTGCACCGCTGAGTTCCATCTACATCTACATCTACATCCATACTCCGCAAGCCACCTGACGGTGCGTGGCGGAGGGTACCTTGAGTACCTCTATCGGTTCTCCCTTCTATTCCAGTCTCGTATTGTTCGTGGAAAGAAGGATTGTCGGTATGCCTCTGTGTGGGCTCTAATCTCTCTGATTTTATCCTCATGGTCTCTTCGCGAGATATACGTAGGAGGGAGCAATATACTGCTTGACTCTTCGGTGAAGGTATGTTCTCGAAACTTTGACAAAAGCCCGTACCGAGCTACTGAGCGTCTCTCCTGCAGAGTCTTCCACTGGAGTTTATCTATCACCTCCGTAACGCTTTCGCGATTACTAAATGATCCTGTAACGAAGCGCGCTGCTCTCCGTTGGATCTTCTCTATATCTTCTATCAACCCTATCTGGTACGGATCCCACACTGCTGAGCAGTATTCAAGCAGTGGGCGAACAAGCGTACTGTAACCTACTTCCTTTGTTTTCGGAATGCATTTCCTTAGGATTCTTCCAATGAATCTCAGTCTGGCATCTGCTTTACCGACGATCAACATTATATGATCCTTCCATTTTAAATCACTCCTAATGCGTACTCCCAGATAATTTATGGTATTAACTGCTTCCAGTTGCTGACCTGCTATTTTGTAGCTAAATGATAAAGGATCTATCTTTCTGTGTATTCTCAGCACATTACACTTGTCTACATTGAGATTCAATTGCCATTCCCTGCACCATGCGTCAATTCGCTGCAGATCCTCCTGCATTTCAGTACAATTTTCCATTGTTACAACCTCTCGATACACCACAGCATCATCTGCAAAAAGCCTCAGTGAACTTCCGATGTCATCCACCAGGTCATTTATGTATATTGTGAATAGCAACGGCCCTACGACACTCCCCTGCGGCACACCTGAAATCACTCTTACTTCGGAAGACTTCTCTCCATTGAGAATGACATGCTGCGTCCTGTTATCTAGGAACTCCTCAATCCAATCACACAATTGGTCTGATAGTCCATATCTCTTACTTTGTTCATTAAACGACTGTGGGGAACTGTATCGAACGCCTTGCGGAAGTCAAGAAACACGGCATCTACCTGTGAACCCGTGTCTATGGCCCTCTGAGTCTCGTGGACGAATAGCGCGAGCTGGGTTTCACATGACCGTCTTTTTCGAAACCCATGCTGATTCCTACAGAGTAGATTTCTAGGCTCCAGAAAAGTCATTATACTCGAACACAATACGTGTTCCAAAATTCTACAACTGATCGACGTTAGAGATATAGGTCTATAGTTCTGCACATCTGTTCGACGTCCCTTCTTGAAAACGGGGATGAACTGTGCCCTTTTCCAATCCTTTGGAACGCTACGCTCTTCTAGAGACCTACGGTACACAGCTGCAAGAAGGGGGGCAAGTTCCTTCGCGTACTCTGTGTAAAATTGAACTGGTATCCCATCAGGTCCAGAGGCCTTTCCTCTTTTGAGTGATTTTAATTGTTTCTCTATCCCTCTGTCGTCTATTTCGATATCTACCATTTTGTCATCTGTGCGACAATCTAGAGAAGGAACTACAGTGCAATCTTCCTCTGTGAAACAACTTTGCAAAAAGACATTTAGTATTTCGGCCTTTAGTCTGTCATCCTCTGTTTCAGTACCATTTTGGTCACAGAGTGTCTGGACATTTTGTTTTGATCCACCTACCGCTTTGACATAAGCCCAAAATTTCTTAGAATTTTCTGCCAAGTCAGTACATAGAACTTTACTTTCGAATTCATTGAACGCCTCTCGCATAGCCTTCCTCACACTACATTTCGCTTCGCGTAATCTTTGTTTGTCTGCAAGGCTTTGGCTATGTTTATGTTTGCTGTGAAGTTCCCTTTGCTTCCGCAGCAGTTTTCTAACTCGGTTGTTGTATCACGGTGGCTCTTTTCCATCTCTTACGATCTTGCGTGGCACATACGCATCTAACGCATTATGTACAACGGTTTTGAACTTTGTCCACATGCTATAGCACTGACTCCTACCGCCATGCAGAAGAGCGCTGCTCAGTTGCTGCTGGAGTTAATACACAGCGATACAATGAATTTCGTATGACACTAATCTCAGATCGCACTGTCGAATGGACACATAAAATTCTGATTTAAAAATAATTTTATTAGTAATGGTAATAATACTGACTCCCTCCCTCGACGCTGGGCATCGCATGAGAGACGCGATAAGCAGGATATATTTTGACGGACAGCAGCTACATGTTGGAATAACGAAATAGCGAGTATCACAGAAACACCAGAGAAATTGCGGATCCATAGAAGAGACACCCTGTATTTACAGTGCACCAAGATATCAACAGTACCATAATGGTTTTCCTCTCTTTGCACTGGAACACAGTACTGCACCTGCCGGAAGTTCTATGCTGACAGTCATGGATCTGCATGCATCGAATATCATACGTGGGCGTCACACGTGTATGGTATCCTGCGTAGGCTGTTGTGCGACCACATCTCTCAGTCCGGCCGCGGTGGCCGAGCGGTTCCAGGCGCTTCAGTCCGGAACCGCGTGACTGCTACGGTCGCAGGTTCGAATCCTGCTTCGGGCATGGATGTGTTTGATGCCCTTGGGTTAGTTAGGTTTAAGTAGTTCTAAGTTCTAGGGGACTGATAACCTCAGATGTTAAGTCCCATAGTGCTCAGACCCATTTGACCATCTCTCAGAGACAGGCGAGCTGATTGGTGATTTTCAAATGCCTACTCTGAAAAAACTCACAACACCAACAGTACTTTCAGTTACGCTATTCCATGTGTCTACTTCGAAGTGAGTGCACCCGCATCATATCCGGAATAATGTTCAGAGGTGGATTCGGCCACATTTGGTTCGGAAGCGATTCTGCTCGCGCTATATACACGTGTGCCACGGCCACTATGATATTCATTCCATCATAACTATGATTGAATAAAACTTAATTACATACTGTATAGTCAGGAAGGTACGTGATAGAGTGTGTTTTTCTCACTGGTGTCATATGTTTCTGTTCCGCTGCTATAGAACAATCGAGTTACAGCTGTTATGGTTTTAGGGCGCAAAACTGCTAAGGTCATTAGCGAGTTACAGCTGTTACACTACATATTTGTTTTGCATACTCAAAATCTTCAGTAGACAGTGGTTTATGCCTGTTCTGCACACTGCTCGCTTAATCACACACAGGTAATTTTCAAATCCATAAGCCGATAGTCATCTACATGAATTATTTGCCAATTCTGCATTATATTTCCGCCGCCTGATATCAATTTCTCCTTATATATCGCAGTATTGCTCCGCTTTGTCACAAGTCTCCTAGCAACTGCAGTCACCGGATCTGAATATTACTGATCCTTTGTGGTCTACTTTGTAGAGGAGGGAGTATAATTTGAATTCACCGACGTCATTGTTCCCTGAAGGAGCAATGGTATAAGAGTCTCTTATGAACATTGTATGACCTCTGTTTATTGACTTTTTCAATGCCAACAGGTTTCCTACACTGTATTAGGCTTGGGAGTTGGTCGTTTATAGTATTTTCATGTGCACAACATGCACAGACATCGCTAAATGGATTGTTCGTAGAATTAGAGACAGATTCGAGGCTATTATGCTTATCCATTACGGATATTTTAGAACCGTGACTGTATATTAATGTAAATAAATTATACACAACTGCAACCAGTCACTTTTTCATTAATAATGAATAATAATAATAGGTTCATCTTCAGATGATTTCGGGATAATCCGGGAAGTTACATCATTACTGGTAGTAGCATAATGCTGGGTGCTGGTTCTATGGCAGAAAGATGGGTCACACTTTAATGTATCGCCATGACTATATCTTATCTTTCGATATCGATGTAAATTTAGTTTTTACTTACTGCGACAGTATAGATACGAAAAAAGCCGCCTATACTTTCTTGGTAGAGGAGGTTTAAACACTGAATCTTTCACATAACCCCACAGAAAGAAATCGCATGGGGTTAAGTCGGGAGATCGTGGAGGCCATGACATGAATTGCTGATCATGATCTCCACCACGACCGATCCATCGGTTTTCCAATCTCCTGTTTAAGAAATGCCGAACATCATGATGGAAGTGCGGTGGAGAACCATCCTGTTGAAAGATGAAGTCGGCGCTGTCGGTCTCCAGTTGTGGCATGAGCCAATTTTCCGCGGGCTACGCGTGGAACTTGCCCGCACGCGTTCAACCGTTTCTTCGGTCACTGCAGGCCGACCCGTTGATTTCCCCTTACAGAAGCATCCAGAAGCTTTAAACTGCGCATACCATCGCCGAGTAGAGTTAGCAGTTGGTGGATCTTTGTTGAACTTCGTCCTGAAGTGTCGTTGCACTGTTATGACTGACTGATGTAAGTGCATTTCAAGCACGACATACGCTTTCTCGGCTCCTGTCGCCATTTTGTCTCACTGCGCTCTCGAGCTCTCTGACGGCAGAAACCTGAAGTGCGGCTTCAGCCGAACAAAACTTTATGAGTTTTTCTACGTATCTGTAGTGTGTCGTGACCATATGTCAATGAATGGAGCTACAGTGAATTTATGAAATCGCTTCAATCATTTGTAATAGCCCTGTATATAAAGGTGGTATGATGTGCCCTCCATCATTCGCTGTACAGCAACTTGTGATATAATTGTTTGGATAAAGGACTTTATTCCACAGTATGGTTATCAAAATACAGTGCGTTAAGCGCTATAGACCTTATTGGTGTAGTATATTGAACAATAGGTGTGCAGCTATAGCATCTGTTGTCTGATTCAAGAGAATATGTTTTCGCATAGGCATCTATATATCAGTGTGAAAGTACTGTTATCTGATTGTTGTCGTTGTAGGAGCAGATACACAACTTGCATTTGAAAATACATGCATACTGCTGTGTAATATGGTGGAGGTACAAAGAGTAAATATGCCGAATGCATTTCCCCATTCAGTAATTCAGTTATGCTCTGTGGTGCATGATGTTTGAATGACAGCATTTCCTTAGCAATAGTTTTAAATTCTGCAGTGTGCTTTGACTAAGTTAATGCTACAATACACGATACGTAGCTACTGGATTTATTCATAAAGTAACTTATTTCTCGAAGCTGGAGGTAATATCGAGAGATACGTTTAATCTCTGGGGAGGGGCATCCTGTGTAGAAGCAGATTAATTAAAAAAATTAATGTCCACTAGCTGAAATTTTCTCTGTGTACAGGGAGAAGTAGAATGCAATGTGTTTGGCGGCTTTGTTTCTCCAGCACACAAATTGGGTATCACACCGCACTACCTAATGCTGAGCATTGTTTGTTTGACAGATACACACACATCATGTGGCGCATAAGTAAATATGATGGAGACCAATTACGACGATGTGTATCAACAACTATAATGTCGACGGTAGCCCACTACAGTGCATTATTTAAACAAATAAGTCAGGTAATCTGGCAGTTGATGTTAAATGATTCTTCCTTCTCACTGATTCCTTGCAATTCCGCCGCTAAAGGAGAAACAGTTGCTCTGCTGCATGTATTGAATATATCTCAGGTGCTGGTACACATATACCATCAAAGGACGCTGGGTCTGCGAGTGCAGTGCATCTCTCATAGGTCTGCTGGTGGGCAAGATGAATACTCACAGCAAGACGTTACAGCAAGTCTGCAGACAGATTGCAGCAGTGTTGCCACAATGTTGGCACAAGATTGCAGCAATATTGCGACGGTTCTACTGCGATTGTACATTACCTCTTTTTTTTCTTTCTTTTTTTTTTTTTAGTAAGTGCTAACACTTACTATCACTCCATCGCATCATCGTAACTTCTTACCCAGTCGTAAATAGGTTGCACTGAGTGAGTGCTTGTCTTCCAGCATTCAAATCTATTAGTAACTTGTATGAGCGTGAACACATCCAGTATTTACATTACACAACTATAAAAATACTGCACAGTGTCACTACCATAAGTTGACAATTAGAAGGATCTGAGGCTGTTCAGTCTCTCTAGATTTTTTTTTCCTAGTTCACCTAGCCATTACTGCTGCTTACACAGGTTCTCACTTAAAGCTACGGCATATATAGGCACTTGTGTATCTTATTTGTTTGATTCATATCTTAATCGCGTGAAGCTGCTGGAATTAATTAGGAAATGAGACACTTAAAGTAGTCAATGAGATTTGCTATTTGGGGAGCAAAATAACTGATGATGGTCGAACTAGAGAGGATACAAAATGTAGACTGACAATGGCAAGGATAGCGTTTCTGAAGAAGAGAAATTTGTGAACATCGAATATAGATTTAAGTGTCAGGAAGTCGTTTCTGAAAGTATTTGTATGGAGTGTAGCCATGTATGGAAATGAAACCTCGACGATAAATAATTTAGACAAGAAGAGAATAGAAGCTTTCGAAATGTGGTTCTACGGAAGAATGTTGAAGATTAGATGGGTAGATCACACAACTAATGAGGAGGTATGGAACAGAATTGGGGAAAAGAGAATTTTGTGGCACAACTAAACTATAAGAAAGGATCGGTTGGTAGGACATGTACTGAGGCATCAAGGGATCACCAGTTTAGTACTGGAGGACAGCGTGGAGGGTAAAATTCGTAGAGCGAGACCAAGAGATGAATACACTAAGCAGATTCAGAAGGATGTATGTTGCAGTAGGTACGGGAAGACGAAGAAGCTTGCACAGGATAGAGTAGCATGGAGAGCTGCATCAAACCAATCTCTGGACTGAAGATCACAACAGCAACAACATATTAATATCATGAAGAAAGGCAGGTCGATGCCAAAAACAGTGACGTTGCGATTTTCTGTCTATTTAACTTACAGGGTTATTATTATTGGTGAATACTGTTTTGTCACAGATTCAATTTGGTGGATGTCTGACATAAATTGATTGTGCTGCATGTGTACTTGTCTCGTAGCATTCATAACTATTAGTCATATGTATTAGGATGGAAACCATTCTATTGCACGAGACTCTTCTTCATTGCTTGGGATTCCAAGCAAAGTCTCATGTCTTGATGCAGCAGTCGGACTGTTACTGCTGATGTGATGTGTACATCACTGTGTCCTGCCAGCACTGCAGTAATAACAAGCCCGTAAGTAAATCGATGTACACAAATCATAATAATTAGAGATGGACAGATACTTATTGCCGGGTATTGCTACTGACTGTCTTAGAGGGCTCAAAATTAATTCGTTATCTAAACAACAGGCGGGCACACACTTGCATTTCAATCAGTGTTTTTACACAATGTCCAGACATGTTGGAGCTTGCAATGTCACGGATATCCTATGATGTCAGATCCATACTATAATGTCTATGTGTTTTGTTTTACCTCATACTTCAGGTGCACATTTTTTCTTACAAAATAATACACAACAGAATGGCTACATTCATTTTGTTTAGATAATTTCAACTAAGATTGTAGAGTATATAGATGTGTACATAATTTCTCATCTACGTCTGGTAGCGATGATGTGCTATGTATAGGTGCGACATTCATAATTTTTTTTTCAAGAACGTCGTCAACTGTTTCTTGATGAGAGTATGCACATACTCACAGCACTCTGAATGGCTAAGCTAAAACACGTTCCGTCTCTGTATGTGAAAGCACTCCTAAGTATACCAGTTGCTGCATATCATAACTGTTTTCAGGTAGACGGCAACACATACAGTGTGGTGGCACAGGACGTAACACCGCACATACATCTGAGAAATTGTCACATAATAGATTCCATTCATTGACAGAAACATTGCCACAACCAAACGTTTACTATCCCACACATGTGGTACAGATAAGGTCGTGTTAATGGGTGAGGTACGTCCTGGTAACGGTTTGACGAGCGTTGATAGTAGGATCATAATATCTGGGATGTATATCTCTGCAATGTGACACGGAATAGTCCAATAATCCCACTGTTCAGATGAGAAAATTATAAGAGCTATTTCAGTTAGTAACATAATCTTTTTTATGAAATTTACTTTTGACATAGATGTGGCTACACTGTAGCAGTAAAGCACTTTTTGACAAATAATTCAGTTCGTTCAGAGCAAATTGCCTTATAACAAGAATGTCCCCTCCCATTATTAACTAATACCAATACTTACTGTTTCGGCTTTTGGAGGCTGTGGTCATGGCACTGAAAGGCACACATCTCGAATGGTCTCTAATTGGAGAGAGCAAAATGGGAGGCAGAGGAGATTTATTCTGATTGGTCAGCCGCTGTATACAGTCCTCGAATAATCCATATTGGACGAGAGCCAACTGTTGAAGTGGCTCGGGGGGGGGGGGGGGGGGTGCGGGATATGGGGAAAGGCAGGACCTTGACAATATCTGCCAGACCTGGAATATGACATTCATAATTGCGTCAGCTATAATATGACACCAAAGGTCATTAGAAGGTGGTCTCATATGCCCACTGGCATACAACTTTCGTAATTTGTTTTGTGTACAAAGGACTGATGAGCATCGAGCGTACTTATAATTAGTTCGCAGCACAAAGATCTAATATAACATCAAGGAATATTCATTCATGGTTTTCAGATAAGTTTCTCAAGTTTGGTAATTTTTGTTTTCTTTCAATTACTTTTCCCAGTTTTCGATTTTGCAGTATTTGGCGCATAACGTACTTTTAACAGTAACGCTGTCTTCTGCAACTCCATCTCGGTTAAGAGTAAGTGATACTGTATACTCCTTATGACTGATTCTTAGGGAACAGAATGTAACACAAAAAAGCATAGAAGTTTGTTCCGGAAAGCGTTGGCGATTACTGATCTCATGAGAATAGTTATGCCTCTGTCATGCCGTTAATAATAAATCACGTGCAAAGTTAGCTGTGCAGTCGCTAGCATTTCGATAATCAGCCAATCACTGTAAAATGTTCCTTGTATGGCTTCTGAGGAAATGTAGGAAGAAGCGAGACAATACCGACCCTACGACTTATTTTAGAAGATAGGTTAACGAAAGGAAAACCTATATTTTTAGCATTTGTAGCCACAGAGATAGCTTTTGACAGTGTTGACCGTAATACACTCTTTGAAATTCTGAAGGTATCAGGGGTACAATACTGGGAGCGAAAGGCTATTTACAACTTGTACAGAAACCAGACGGCAGTCGAAGGGCATGAAATGCAAGCAGTGGTTGAGAAGAGAGTGAGACAAGGTTTTAGCCTACTGCCAATATTATTCAATCAGTGCAATGAACAAGCAGTAAAGGAAACCAAAGGAAAATTTGGAGTAGGAAAGGCGAATAACTGGAAGCTTTGAGGTTTCTCAATGACACTGTAATTCTGTCAGAGACAGCAAAGGACTTGAGAGAGCAGTTGAACAGAATGAACAGTGTCTTGAAATGAGGATACAATATGAGCACAAAAGAAAGCGAAACAAGGATAATGGAATGTAGTCGAATTTATTTCTGTGTGTTACTACCTTTCAGTAAAAATACCACTGTAAATGAGATGTAAACAAATCCGTATTGTTAAGATAAGTACCTTTTGTACAAAGGCATATTTGTGGCAGACCTGTAACATTTTCTCTGTCAACTACAGCTAAAAACATCTTTGTGGCTGTTTGTTTATGTAAATTATTCTCGAGGTGCACTGTGCACTGAAAGTTGCGAGTGATGAGACTCTGCACAATTGGGCCATAAGAAATCCGTAAGTACAATTTCTGCCAAATTTCGTCACTAAATACATACAAAAATCGATAACTAACTAAAAATTACGCCTTTTTTATTTATTGCAGTAAAGTGAACAATAAAAAGCAGAACCTCACACATCGAAAACATTACGAAAAAGTGGCATAGTACAAAGAAATACGTACTTGAATGTGGGAGTGTAAAAATCGTAGAGCTAAACCAAGAGATCAATAAAGTAAACAGATTCGGAAGACTCGCACAGAGCAGAGTAGCTTGGAGAGTCATATCAGCTTTCGGACTAAGACCACAACAACAACATGGCTTCCGTTTTGGAACGTGGATGGACGCTTGATCTACAACTTTTAACATGTGTGTATACTCTGATGGCTCATCATGGCAGGGTAGAATCAAATACCTGGTCGAGTTTCGCAGTTTAGAGTTGCATCATTCGGAACCCACCCAATATAGGCACTCTTACAAGACTTACGCCAAACATTACGAAATTTCAGAGTTTGAATGTGTTATTAAATGGCAACGAAATTGAAGAAAAAGATATTTTCTTTGAATGGAACACGAATACAAATATCAATGAAAAGCTCTCGGATGTTTTAGCCGGGTGTGGAAAATCGTCATGCTTCATCGAATGCCATACTCATCAAATTCTACCACTGGAAGATCTACATTCATGATTTCCAACAATGACTGATGCCAACAATGACTGATGCTTCAGATGTCTTATCATTAACAGTGTACAATTTCTGCACGCCCTGCATCAACCGTTCACGATGAGTTGAACTGACTGTATAGTGTAAGAAGTATGAACTATACGCTGTAGTATACTTGGGTAAGTCAAAAACTAAGACGCAAAAGCCCGCATACGGCATATCATTTTAAATTTCGCGCGTGTACGTATCTAGAAGGTCGCAGCACATGTTGCGTGTAAGGTAGCCGATACACAGTTATCAGCAGTTAATGATTAATGATCTGCAGTCCGACCAAGATAACCAGTGTGCTATGAGTGTGTACCTGACTAGAACCAAGCAGTTTTTGGAAGTCGAGGGAATATTCGCAGAGCATACCTATAGCGAAACTCGTCAAGTATATAGTTAGAAATTTACTACCTGAAACGTTCTGTTCAATTGAAACAGGAATTCAGTAAAGGACGAAAAGGAATGTCACAAGCAAAGAGTACCCTTGCAGCCCTGGTTATCAAGTAATAACATGTTTCTCCGTGTAGCGATATTTCGCTACCCCGTGGACACATCGGTCTTACGGGTTGCTGCAATTTAAGAAACACAATCAACTTTTTATATCATGTTGTTTTGTAGGGTGGGCAACCACAGCCAAACTTTGACATTTTTCCAAAGAAAATTCAGCACTGGCTGTAACAATGATTTTTACTAAATCTGCGACCGGTTTCGCACCACTAATCGGTGCATCCTCAGGCAATCTGTACAAAAAATAATATAATACGAGCTCGTATAAACTATTCGATCCCCGAATTCTGAGGTATAAACTGAACTTTTAAACGACGAAGATTTTGAATGAGACAAGAAAGTACTCACATACGCTATTTATAACATGGTAACGTTGAACATTGCCCTGTAGCCACTCCCCACCGTTCACGTCCAATATACCGTCATCTAGTGAAACAGTAGTTAAAATTTAAAAATATTTAAAAAAAATTTTTAAATGATGGGAGCGGCAATGACCTAGACAATAAAAATAAAATACGATGATGATAAAACTCCCCTAAACACGAACGACGAAGAACGCAAACATTAGCATTCAGAACCACCATATTTATTATTCTTATGGTTTTAACTGCCTGCCATGTTCTGTATTGGCCACCTAGTATGGAATTAGACTTTTTAAAAAATAGACAAAGGAATTGTTTATGATATGTTGAGCACCACTCTTCACACCTTTTACACGTCACCCGGCCTCTGGCGATCCTGCGTGAGCGCTTGTCGGGTTTCCGGCAGTCAGTCAGGCCGGGTCCGCTGCCGCGCCGCTCTTCTCGCCTTGCACGGTAACGTCTGGTACGTTTACATGGCCCTAACTCCGCTGTTGATTCATGCTAATGTTTGTGCTCTACGTCGTTCGTATTTAGGGGAGTTTATCAGCATCGCATTTTTTTTCTAGGCCATTGCCGCTCCCATCATTTAAAAAATTTTAAGAAAGATTTTTAAATTTTAACAACCGCTTTCACCAGATGACGATATATTGGACGTGAATGGTGGGGAGTGGCTACAGGGCAATGTTCAACGTTACATGTTATAAATAGCGTATGTGGGTACTTTCTTGTCTCATTCAAAAAACTGGTTGTATAAAAGTTCAGTTTATACCCCAGAATTGGGGGATCGAATAGTTTACACGAGCTCTTATTATATTATTTTTTGCACAGATTGCCTGCGGAAGCACAGATAAGTGGTGCGAAACCTGTCGCAGATTTAATACACTACTGGCCATTAAAATTGCTACACCAAGAAGAAATGCAGATGATAAACGGGTATTCATTGGACAAATATATTATACTAGAACTGCTATGTGATTACATTTTCACGCAATTAGGGTGCATAGATCCCGAGAAATCAGTACTCAGAACAACTACCTCTGCCCGTAAGTGATGACTGGGTGTTGTGTGCTGTCCTTAGGTTAGTTAGGTTTAAGTAGTTCTAAGTTCTAGGGGACTGATGACCATAGATGTTAAGTCCCATAGTGCCCAGAAATTTTTTTTTCTGGCCGTTATAACGGCCTTGATACGCCTGGGCGTTGAGTCAAACAAAGCTTAGATGGCGTGTACAGGTACAGTTGCCCATGCAGCTTCAACACGATACCACAGTTCATCAAAAGTAGTGACTGGCGTATTGTGACGAGCCAGTTGCTCGGCCACCATTGACCAGACTTTTCAATTGGTGAGAGATCTGGAGAATGTGCTGGCCAGGGCAGAAGTCGAACATTTTCTTTATCCAGAAAGGCCCATTCAGGACCTGCAACATGCGGTAGTGCATTATCCTGCTGAAATGTAGGGTTTTGCAGGGATCGAATGAAGGGTAGAGCCGCGAGTCATAACACATCTGAAACGTAACGTCCACTGTTCAAAGTGCCGGCAATGCGAACAAGAGGTGACCGAGACGTGCAACCAATGGCACACCATACCATCACGCCGGGTGATACTCCAGTATGGCCATGACGAATACACGCTTCCCATGTGCGCTGGCCGCGATGTCGCCAAACACGGATGCGACCATTATGATGCTGTAAACAGAACCTGGATTCATCCGAAAAAATGTCGTTTTGCCATTCGTAGACCCAGGTTCGTCGTTGAGTACACAATCGCAGGCGCTCCTGTCTGTGATGCAGCTTCAAGGGTAACCGCAGCCATGGTCTCCGAGCTGATAGTCCATGCTGCTGCAAACGCCGTCGAACTGTTCGTGCAGATGGTTGTTGTCTTGCAAACGTCCCCATCTGTTGACTCAGGGATCGAGACGTGGCTACACGATTCATTACAGCCATGCGCATAAGATGCCTGTCATCTCAAGTGCTAGTGATACGAGGCCGTTGTGATCCAGCACGACGTTCCGTATTACCCTCCTGAACCAAGCGATTCCATATTCTGCTGACAGTCATTGGATCTCGCTCAACGCGAGCAGCAATGTCGCGATACGATAAACCGCAACTGGAATAGGCTACAATCCGTCCTTTATCAAAGTCGGAAATGAGATGGTACACAGTTCTCCTCCTTACACTAGGCATCACAACAACGTTTCACCAGGCAACGCTGGTCAACTGCTGTTTGTGTATGAGAAATCGGTTGGAAACTTTCCTCATTTCAGCACGTTGTAGGTGTCGCCACCGGCGCCAACCGTGTATGAATGCTCTGAAAAGCTAATCATTGGCATATCACAGCATCTTCTTCCTGTCGGTTAAATTTCGCGTCTGTAGCACGTCATCTTCGTGGTGTAGCAATTTTAATGGCCAGTAGTGTAAAAATCATTGATACAGCAAATGCGGAAATTTCTTTGGAAAAACTTTTTATATCACAAGAGGTCACTCGTTGGATACGAACGCTGACACAACAGTTCTATGCTGCAGCGCTTTAACGCTTTGTCCAGCGGTGGGATAAGTGCTTAAGAATACATGCGTTTACATGCGTTTACATGTACAATTTTATATGTGACATATTTATTGACTCCTCTTCATAGTTAATGCGGATGAGCAGGAAGATCAAACCTGCAATGTTAGGATACAGTATCACTAGGGTCCCACTCGACACAGTCAGTTGCTTAACTATGTGAGCATAACGTTGCAAAGCGATATGAGGTGGAAGGAGCATGTGAGAACTGTGTAAGGGAAGACGAACAGTCGACTTAAATTTATTGGGAGAATTTTGGGAAGGAGTGATTCACCAGTAAAGGAGACCGCATATACGACGCTGATGCGACCTATTCTTGAGTATTCCTCGAGTGTTTGCGATCCGTACCAGGTCGGATTGAAGGGATGCGTCGTAGCAATTCAGAGGCGGGCTATTAGATTTTTTACCAGTAGGTTCGAAGAAACATGTAAGTGTTACGGAGATGCTTCGGAAATTCAAACTGGAATCCCTGGAGGGAATTTGAAGCTGACTGCCGAACGGTTCTACTGCCACCAACATACATTGCGCGTAAAGACCACGATGATAATACACTCTTGCAAATGGAAAAAAGAACACATTGACACCGGTGTGTCAGACCCACCATACTTGCTCCGGACACTGCGAGAAGGTTGTACAAGCAATGATCACACGCACGGCACAGCGGACACACCAGGAACCGCGGTGTTGGCCGTCGAATGGCGCTAGCTGCGCAGCATTTGTGCACCGCCGCCGTCAGTGTCAGCCAGTTTGCCGTGGCATACGGAGCTCCATCGCAGTCTTTAACACTGGTAGCATGCCGCGACAGCGTGGACGTGAACCGTATGTGCAGTTGACGGACTTTGAGCGAGGGCGTATAGTGGGCATGCGGGAGGCCGGGTGGACGTACCGCCGAATTGCTCAACACGTGGGGCGTGAGGTCTCCACAGTACATCGATGTTGTCGCCAGTGGTCGGCGGAAGGTGCACGTGCCCGTCGACCTGGGACCGGACCGCAGCGACGCACGGATGCACGCCAAGACCGTAGGATCCTACGCAGTGCCGTAGGGGACCGCACCGCCACTTCCCAGCAAATTAGGGACACTGTTTCTCCTGGGGTATCGGCGAGGACCATTCGCAACCGTCTCCATGAAGCTGGGCTACGGTCCCGCACACCGTTAGGCCGTCTTCCGCTCACGCCCGCCTCCAGTGGTGTCGCAACAGGCGTGAATGGAGGGACGAATGGAGACGTGTCGTCTTCAGCGATGAGAGTCGCTTCTGCCTTGGTGCCAATGATGGTCGTATGCGTGTTTGGCGCCGTGCAGGTGAGCGCCACAATCAGGACTGCATACGACCGAGGCACACAGGGCCAACACCCGGCATCATGGTGTGGGGAGCGATCTCCTACACTGGCCGTACACCACTGGTGATCGTCGAGGGGACACTGAATAGTGCACGGTACATCCAAACCGTCATCGAACCCATCGTTCCACCATTCCTAGACCGGCAAGGGAACTTGCTGTTCCAACAGGACAATGCACGTCCGCATGTATCCCGTGCCACCCAACGTGCTCTAGAAGGTGTAAGTCAACTACCCTGGCCAGCAAGATCTTCGGGTCTGTCCCCCATTGAGCATGTTTGGGACTGGATGAAGCGTCGTCTCACGCGGTCTGCACGTCCAGCACGAACGCTGGTCCAACTGAGGCGCCAGGTGGAAATGGCATGGCAAGCCGTTCCACAGGACTACATCCAGTATCTCTACGATCGTCTCGATGGGAGAATAGCAGCCTGCATTGCTGCGAAAGGTGGATATACACTGTACTAGTGCCGACATTGTGCACGCTCTGTTGCATGTGTCTATGTGCCTGTGGTTCTGTCAGTGTGATCATGTGATGTATCTGACCCCAGGAATGTGTCAATAAAGTTTCCCCTTCCTGGGACAATGAATTCACGGTGTTCTTATTTCAATTTCCAGGAGTGTATATGAGAAATTAGGACTCATCAGAGGCATACAGACAGTCGTTTTTCCCTTGCTCTTTTTGTGAGTGGAACAGGAATGGAAATGACAAGAGGTGGTACGGAGTACTCTCCGCAACGCACCATACGGTTGCTTGCGGAATATCTATATAGAAGTAGATGTAGATGTACAAATAGGAAAAATGCAAGAGTTTCATCATATCATAGTGTCTCTAATAAACTTGAGAAGCACACTGAAAATAATTTTTCCCAAACTACGGAAGACTACAGTGACAAAGTAACTTACCTTAGATGTGATGGTGTGAGCTCGTAGCCCAAAATTACGATGAAATAGTTGGATTTGTGTACCTAAGAGGAACACAAACAGAATACGTCTCTTGGAGACTGAAGCAGACCGTCATTTAAATTCCTTTAGTTTTCTGAAATAGCGTCCGACTTATGCTAAAATCAGTTACGTTTAATCTTCAGCTAAACATTTTTGGCCAGTACTACGGCATTACAGGAATGTTATTACTATGGACTTAATATTTATGTTTGTACACGTATTACATTCCCTGTACTTTAAAGTTACATATTTTTCTTCTCATTCATACATGTTATACCACTGTAGAAGTGAAAAAGATGATACATATTTAGAATTCACATTTGTTTGGACGGCAAGAGCGCTTGGTTTTATAAGTATTGATGTTCGTTGAATTTATAGTACGGACAATTCCTTCTTCCTTATAAAGAACGTTTTTCCCAAAACCATTTAATTAATACAGAAAGGTCTCTAGAGTGCAGCGAAGCGCAGGCAGTAAACTGATAGGATACAAAATAATATGCTTTGTAGGTGAGCTAACATTTGGTCACAGCTAATGAGTCAGAATTTCCCCGTAATCTACGCTATAAATGCCGCATTTGGAAGTATGATACGCTGAACTGAGCAAAATGCTACCTAGAGCCAGTTGCAGATTGAATGAAAAGAAACGATGGTCAGGGGTACACAGGCTACATGCGCAATAACGCACGCAGTCGACGTGAGGTGGCAACTCTGAAGAGCACTAGTGCCGCAGCAGGCAAAATTAAAAGTAGCGAGAGGCAAACGATGTGATTACGGGAAAGCACGTAATAAATGCATGCGCCGCGGGCCGGCCTCCGTTAAACATTAACGGCCTGAAATTGAGTAAGGGGCTCGCTCGCAAGTGGCGCCACTGCAGCTGCCGCAGCCGATCTCACGTGTGTTACCGCAAACCACGCCATCATCCTATCTTTTCACTTTGGTACACGTTTCATCTCTGCATTTTATTGCATAGGAGAGCTAATGCTAAACGTGTGTGGGTTCATGAATGATCGGTAGTTCCATGTGCGTGCTAGAACACGCAGTAAGAAACCATATTTGTGAGGTCGAACAGTTGCCTCGGTGACAATTTCAGTATTGTGGTCTTACTGGAATGTCAGTCACGATACGATGGGAATAATTTTGCGGTGGAGGATACAGATACTATGACATACGACAAGAATTAGTAGGTCAAATATGAGTCACGATACGCTCGACGAAGTGTAAGGAGCCTGCAACAAGCAATGTCGATAGTCAAGGAACAGCTGCAGTTGTGAACATCGAGAGTGATAAACATTGCACAGGAACGACTACGAATACGCCACGTTTTAATTGCTACATCAGTTCCAGCCTTGTGACTGACTTCAGCCATAGCTGTGTTTTATAATTTTGTATCCAATACCGCACTACACGAGAAAATGCTAGAAGAGACCATAACAACTCAAGAAGAAATGTTTATTCTACTTTGAAAAATCAACCTGTGGCTATTGGAACTGACTAATCCCCAATCGTCATCGAGATTAATGTGACAACGCGAAATTTGTTTGCGTTTGTAGTACGTATTTGATCCATTTTTCTTAGTGAAGAAAGCTATGACAGAAGTATCCACCCGTATTGGATCGTTGTTCACTACCCCAACTAACTGCGTTGGAGCTGAAGCAATGTCTTCGACAAGGCTCTGCTACATTGACACGCGTACCCGGAAATGTTTCAATACACTATTGTCATGTCTGAGCATTAGTGACATATCTTGCGCTTGAGACACCGTGCTCCTCACACCATTCAGAGTGGAGTTTCGTTGAGACCCTGCAGCTTCTAGACGTTGTACTTTCAGATTATGTTACATTAGATGAGGTTCAGTTTTTTGGGTCATAGTCCAAAAATGAGATGATTCACGTGAGTGTGGAACACTGTTAAATTTACAGAATTAAATAAAGTTATGCACTTGTAATAAATTTGTCATACGAATCTCTAATCTTGACTGATAATTAATTACCAGAGATATCCTCTCGGTTTGTAATGAAAATTGTGCTAGTGTGAAGAAATTAGTCTTCCTGTGTGCCTTATGAGATTAAATTTCATCTGTTCACAGCTTTCCTTCGAAAATATTTGTGTGTGTTTGTATTGTTTACAAAATTCTTTGCCAGAGAGTGTGTCCCAGCTTTTATTCTATTTTCTGCCTCAACCATTTTAGAACACAGCTTTGAGTGCCAACGAGTATATGTTTAAAGCGACTGAACCAAGCCATTTCTCTCAATCATTAATTTAATTAAATACGACAATGTATCTCATTATCGCTTGGCGTGCTCTTTCTCTTCGTAACTGGTTTTTTCACGTCTGCTGCTACGTGTGAAGTTACCTCCTTCTGAACTTGTTTTCCTGCATTCACATTTCAAATCCTTCTTGCCATTAGATTCCGTTGTGTAAATTGTTACATGTAAAGTGGGTCTTTCTTCCTATAAATTTTCTCATTTCCTCATTTTATTTTAAAAATGTTTTTACATTTTATTTTTATTCAAATTCATTTCTTATTCTGTAAGATGATAAAACTATTTCTCTATAGTTATCTTTTAGTCTGCAAATTTCTATCATTCACGCAGCTGCTGTTTTTTCTTCACAAACCATTGGTAATTTCGTGAAGCCTCTCCCCGTCGGAGGTTCGAGTCCTTATGGGGTTTATGTGTTGTCCATAGCGTAAGTTAGTTTACGTTAGATTAACGAGTGTGTAGGATAGTGATCGATGACCTAAGTAGTTTGGTCCCATAAGACCATACCACAAATTTCCAAAAATTTCGTCGACATCAAAACCACCTAAAAATACTGATTCTGAAATGAAGAAGATAACGGTCAAACTTTAGTATCTATCGATCACTAAGACTTCATAGGTGGAATATTAGTTCAGACGGAGTAGAATGAGGATAAGAATAGGAGAAAGCATGACCAAGGCAACCATCCCGGTAGACAGTACAAATGGCTTGGGGAAATGAATTAAGTCTGAACAACCGGAAAGGAATCTTGCTACACCTTTTTGCGAACTTATGAAGTAAACAATGCACTACCCCACTCGGTGCAACCTTTTGTAGTCTTATCTTAGCTTGCAACTTACCTGCTACTTTCATCGTCTCACTTACAGAAATAAAATTCTATTTTACCTGTTATAGCTCCACTACAGTTTCATTGTAGTTGCTGAAAAACGATTCGTGTCTGATAGTCATCATGTCACAGACAACGATTACATTACTAGGGATTTACTCGCGTTACGATTTTTGCTTGTACTACGCTCACACGTTGTATGGTGCATAATGTTGACCTTCTGTTGCCGAATTCTGAACGCCTAACCCTGAATTAGTTTTGGGTTAGAAAGCACAGCATACTTCGATTTATAAAGATAATGAATGCTTCTGCACATTGCGCTGTTGACACAGGTGCATTAATAGTTCCTCATAAAATTTTGCTACGAAGTGATTTCACATATTAGCGAAAATGACCGATCAATATACTTCTACTGAATGCACGTTGCAAGTAGTCACTAGCCATGTAAGTATCTTAAAATCATCCAGGCGCACTAAATTCCGAAACAACAGAAAAGTACGCTATTGTGAAAAATATGTTCCTTTAAGTAGCAGACCTATTATTCGATAAAATTCCACATTTAGATACATTTTTCGTCTCAAAAGTCAAATGGTAAGGAATGTTCCAGTGTAAGAATACTTACGAATGGTACCTAGTGACAAAGTCTTCAACAGTATTTAACAATTTTTCCTTCAGACGCTGTAACTTACTGAATGTGTGCCAGCTCATACCACCAATTAAGTGAGGTCCAAATTAAAGGATACACAGTGTTCCTAAGGTCTGTACATATGTAAGTACGTAATTAGGATACGTTTGTCTGAGTTTCTTATATAGAATAATGTTACGTGAGATAGAGTTTCATGAGTACGATGGTCTGAGATCGTCGTATCACCATAAACATACGCATCATTTGCAGACGAACTATAGAGATTCGTTAAAATAAACAATCAATCATTTGCAGCCTCACAAATGCAAAAATAAATACTGAAAAGTTTTTCGATTTCTGTTGCAAGCGGATCTGATGCATCAAGAACAGATGTTTCTTTAAACCCATATTTCAGGGAGATCGCCGCCATTGTAGCATTGGTGGTCACTAATCAGTGTCTCCGTGTTAGTAGTAAGAAAAATACTGGTCTGTTTTGTTGCTTGATCGTATAAATGTTTTCATATCGTTTTATTTGTGAGAGAAATTGTTCAAATCACTGACGGGATAAAATGTTCAGGAAAGAGTTTGCAACGTTATTCTTTCCAGTTGCCCACGGAAAATATTAAACTGTGAGACAATTAAAAACACCCGTTGTGTGAACTGGAAGAGCACCTACCTTCACCCACATGGTTGCCAACAAAACCTTCAAGTTAAAGACTGAAAGTTTTCCCTAACACCATGTAAACGTCTTTACTTTGGGGAAAGGGCCTGCCGCTAGCGTACTGTCAATCACGGCTGCTTAATGGCATGGACGTATTGTTTCACTGGGTTGAAACACACGTATCTCTGTTCACTGATTCATACTTGAAATTTTGTTCGTGAACGCACCAACATCCAACAAAGAGTATTTTTGCTGCTCCCATACATTTTCAGTCACAAATGATTCTGTTTCTCCATAGCAACACTATCTCGCATAATTCAACATAACAGACGCTGTTTGTCTATTTAAATATGTAATCAATTATACGGATCAGCAACGAAATAAGAGACAGAGTTGCAAATCCTTTTTGAATTTTGTTTGTGCTAGAAACGACTTATAACTGTACAAGGCAACATATTGGTAAAAAAGAAGACAGTAACGAATTAGTGAGTATCTTGAAACTTTCTTGTTCAATCGCACATTCATTGTTGCAGACAATATTTTTGCTTTATGAAATCGTGGGTCTCAGTGCAATGTTTCACCAGTTAGTATTGCGGTCAGCTTCGATTAGTCAAGACAAACTCTTTCAGCTCTCTATTTGAGTATGTTTGTATTTTGGGTGCTACAAAGGCTATAAGCCAAAACGAAACGTTAGAGGGTGTCGAGCCATGAGACGATGTAATTCGAACTGGCCCGCGCCATTCTATTCGATGCTGTCCTGGCCTGTGCTGCTCTGTTCAGACTTTGTGTTTGGTCTGGTGTGTTCTGGAGTCAACGTGAGCTGGTTCTAAATGCTGGAATGTTGGAAATGCTGGATTAAATCTTGAAAATTATTTGCCGTGATGAATAACAGGTAATGCTCACGTAATTTCGGTCGTACGTTTTAACTACTCGCACATTTATCTTACGGTCGTTTCGTGATTTATTATGAGAAATGGTATCTGTGCACTTGACGACACACGGGATCATTGCTTACGTTTCGTGAAATGGAGGCTGATTATATGATCGTCCGTTTCGTTGTGGATTCAAGTTTATCATCCTCTCCTGCATTCTAAATGGTTTATTATCTTGCTGGAAGTCGTGTCTGGAGAGCATTTAACTTCATTACCATTTTTTGCAGAATCTAGCTTCATGTTGTGTTACTTGAGAAGATCTTCATGATTATTCCATCTAGTTTTGAGAACAATATACAAATTATTTATAATTTTTTTCTAATTTATTTCGATCAACCTAAGTCAGTTCTTTATTATCACACATTCAGACTTCCATGCTGCTGCAAGGGCAGCATCTGTTGATACAGACTTTGCGTTATCATGTTATGATTAGTTAAATGATTCGGTCGGACGGTACTCTAGCAACACATTAAAAAAAGTACCAGGCCCTATGCATGACACAAACTGCAGGTCCAGAAACGTAGGTCACGGCTTGTTGTGCTGGAATGCTGATAATTTGAGAAGACTATACGTTGAGGTTTTGTATATTAGTAAGATATTTCGTGGAACATAAGATAGTAATGGGCTCTTCGTTTTCAATATCATGGAGACGTTCCTCTCTGAGATTAGGCCACGATTTTTTTGACTGATGGGAGCCATTGACTAATGATACTGTCGAGAGTAAATTTAGTGATTACAGCCACGAGGAAACAGCCTAAGGGCCCCGCTTTTGGCTATAAACTATAAGAGTTTTGTGATTTGTGACTACCTCCTATTTGATGACAGAATACACAACTACGCATTTGCATTATCACTGTGCTTATCCACTGTCCAGTCACATCAACGTGACGTCCTGTCAAAAGCCTACCGCCTTTTGCAGCGTAGACCATTGCAGGAAGAGTCCTTGAGGTTGACAGGGATGTGGAGCCAGTGCCGTGGCCAGATGCAATAGGTTTCTAAGTTAAGGATCCGTGGCGCAAAAGCGCGATTGAGACGGTGCCACAGACCCTCGACTGGGTTTAAATCCAGGCAGTTTGGTGGCCATGGGAGTACGGTAAACTAATCCTGGTGCTGTTCGAACCACGCAAGTAAGCGGAGAGCTGTGTGACACTTCGCATTGTTCTACTGGTAGATGCCTCCGTGCCGACGAACAACAAACTGCGTGTAGGGTTTGCCATGGCCCCAATCGTAGATGCATAGGTGTGTTCCAGAATGACGAGGTCACTCAGGGAATGCCATGAAAGCATTCTCCATACCATAACGCTTACTCCTCCGGCAAGGACAATTCCGACAGTTGTTACAAGGTATTTGCCATCTGTTCGATGGAACATCAAAGCCCACTTGTCACCCCTCAGTGGGCGTCCAGTGGCGGTAGATGTAGATGTAGATGTACTGGCTTGCAATTTCCAGCCTTCGTCGCCGCTAAATGGCAGTCAGCAGAACCGGTGCCTGCTGCGGAGCCCATGGCAGCAACAATCGCTGAACAGTCGTTGGTGAGACAGTGCTGGTAGCACTTTGGTTCATCTGGGTAACCATTTTCTCAACAATTGCACGTGCATTCGCCCGTACACATCTCCACAGCCGTCGTCCACCCCTTCCATCTGTGGTCCGTAGTTCACCACAGTTGCGTCGGCGCCAGGAGAGCGCCATTTTGCTATGCATAGCATACTTTAATCACGGCTGCACACGATAAGTTTACAAAATTAGCCGTTTCGGAAATGCTTCTACCATTGGCTGAAAGCCAATGTTAATGCCCTTTTGGACGCCAGATAAATCGCTCCGTTTCCGCATTAAGACAACAACTGCACCGTTTTCGCGACCCCCCTCCCGCTTCCTGCTGCCCCCCCCCCCCCTCAAACACACCCACACGGTTTACGTAACTTCCGTGATTAGTGCTGCCACCTGCAGTCTATAAGTGATTGCTGCGCGTTTCGTCGAGCATAGACAATGGTCAAGTTAATGTGACTGGACGGTGTATTAATTTCATGTCTCTGATTATTCCGTTAATAATTCGTGGTCGAGTGCGTTTCCAGTTGAGTACAGGCACATCGACATTCACAACACTATGGAACGTAATAAATCAAGTTTTTATTTGACTACTCATTTCAGTAGCTCATTCTTACTACACAGCACCAACTGCTTACAACCTAATGGCAAGTAACTGTTGAGCCACGTATATACCATGATTGAGGTATGTCGCTCACTCTGTCAGAAGACTAAGCAAAGAAAGAAGTCAACAATAAACAGCAACCAAGAGTGAAGACCTAAGGAGTGACTGCATGCACCGCCGCTACTTGCTCTTGTTCTCGTATCGTGATGGTATGCAAATCGATCTCGCTTCTTGAGAAGAAGGCCTGCGATGCTCTAACTGCTCATCGGGGACGCCCACGAATATTGTGCTGCCCCCGACACGTTTACTTACGCTTCCCTCTCTGTTTAAACGTTTCCCGTTACGCTCAGACGCTTAACTTAATGCGGCTCTCGGTAGCTCTTAATGCTGCTCTCTCGCTACTCGCACTCTGTTTATCGTATTATTTGCGTTATCTGCTTCCACTCCACATCACACTGCCATATGTTTTTCAGCGGACTACACAGTCCTTCTATGCGCCTGTTAGAAATGTATAGGGGGGAGGGTACGTTGAGGTTATTATATCTGGTAACTCACGATGTTTCCTGGTTGGTGTTTAAAACTGATGAACGAGTATAGATTCACATCAAGGAATGCGTACTAGAGACAATGAAACGTCCCCGTAGAAAAATTATAAATGACTGTGCTTAAACTGACACACAATATTTTTAGCGCAACGCAATCTGACTTTCAATAATCCCTACAAAAGAATGGCACTGACTAACATTAACCTACACCTTTCACAAATCACTTACCTCACAAAAATCTTCGTTACTCGAACTACTGCAATACAGCGAGCGCCACTACTGCCAGCTAAATAAAAGATTCAAACTACTGAAGGCACTAACTACTGATAGGCATAGTCAGCAAATGAAAGATTTTGATAGAGAACAAACAATGTATTTACCTTAATAGTGTTCAAAAGTCATTATATATATATATATATATATATATATATATATATATATATATATATATATATATATATCAGTTCATGACATTCTGTCTTACAAATTTACTCTCTCTGATGGACACGCGTCCAGATCATCCGCTTTCAAAACTCCGCCATCTGACTTCCCCACATCCATCACTGCTGGCGGCTCACCTCCAACTGCGCAATGCTACGCGCTGTTAACAGCCAACTGCCCAACACTACAATAGCAAATTCCAACAATGCAAACCAGCCACAGACTGCACACAACACAGTCAGTGATTTTCATATAGAGTGCTACGTGGCGTTACCAACATAAAAACCTAAACTGCCTACTTACAACAGCAATGCGTAGTTTCCCGTATTTTCCACAAACCGCATTTGTTACGAGGCATCAGACAACATTTTGTAGAGCATTTGTAAATATTTTCTGTTTTACACAATAAATTCTACATCATCCGAGAGGCGATCAATAAGTAATACAACACACTTTTGTTCTGTAAGCAGGTTGATTTTATCCAGGTTTTAAATGCACCGTATCATTCCCCACTCTTCTGGCTACAAAACCCTGTTTATCAAAGGAATTTCGTCCAAGGGGACTCCATTATGCCGACTTAATTGGAGCACCTGTAAACCCGCATGGGACCACTCTACTGGTCGACATGGAGACACGTACTGCTTCCGGCGAAGTGCAACCGTTATTAGGCAAAATGGATGGAAGTCGGAAGGTGCAGGATCTGGGGCGAAGGGTCACTGCGGAAGACGAATCCAACAAAGTTTTGTGAACTTCGTTCGAGAGAGCAGACTTGCATGGAGCCTTGCTTTGTCGTGGAGAAGGAGAAGTTCGTCTGCATTTTTGTGGCGACGATTTCTTGACGGTAGCATAATAGACTCCAGAGTTGATCGTTGGACCGTGGGGGAGAACATAAAAGAGAATAGACCTTTCAGAGTTCCAGAATGCCGTCGCACATGACTTTTACCGGCTGAGGGTGCGGCTTTGAACTTTTCCTTCGACGGAGTGATGGTGTGGCGCTACTCCATGGATTGCCGTTTTCTTTCCAGTTCAAAAAAATGGTTCAAATGGCTCTGAGCGCTATGGGACTTAACATCTACGGTCATCAGTCCCCTAGAACTTAGAACTACTTAAACCTAACTAACCTAAGGACAGCACACAACACCCAGCCATCACGAGGCAGAGAAAATCCCTGACCCCGCCGGGAATCGAACCCGGGAACCCGGGCGTGGGAAGCGCGAACGCTACCGCACGATCACGAGATGCGGGCATTTCCAGTTCGAAGTGATGAACCCATGATTCATCGCCCGTAACGATGATCGGCAAAAAATTGTCACGATCAGTCTCATAGCGAACAAGCAATTCCGCACAGATGGCCCTTTACTGCTGTTTATGGTCTTGTGTTAGATGGCAGGGATCCCAGTGGCCACACATCTTTGAGTACCCCAACCAGTGACGAGTGTGTCAGCGCTCCCAACAGAGACGTGCAGTTGTGCAGCAAGATATTTTATTGTGATCCATAGATCACCTCGAATGAGAGTGTCCGCTCGTTCCAACACTGTAGGAGTCACAAATGTCTACCGCTGGCCGGCACGCTGGAGGTTGGGCAGGTTTATAGGGCCTTATTGCGATGGTGACTGAGCCAGCGCCGCGCAGGATTAGCCGAGCGGTTTGAGGCGCTGCAGTCATGGACTGTGCGGCTGGTCCCGGCGGAGGTTCGAGTCCTCCCTCGGGCGTGGGTGTGTGTGTGTTGTCCTTAGGATAATTTAGGTTAAGTAGTGTGTAAGCTTAGGGACTGATGACCTTAGCAGTTAAGTCCCATAAGATTTCACACACATTTGAACATTTTTGAACTGAGCCTGCCAGGTTAGCCGAGAGCGCTAATGCGCTGCTTCCTGGACTCGGGGAGGCGCGCCGGACCCGGATCGAATCCGCTCGGCGGGTTAAAGTCGTGGCCGGTGTGCTGGTCAGCCTGGATGTGGTTTTTAGGTGGTTTTCCACATCTCACTAGGTAAACACCGGGTTGGTTCTCGCATCCCGCATCAGATACACAACTCGCAACATTTGAAACACGTTCGCACTATTTCAAGGTTTACATTAGATGCAGACAGCTGGAGTACACCGATTCCATCTCGGCGCTATCGGGTGGTGGCAGGAAGGACATCCGGCCACCCCTTTAAATTAACCATGCCAAATCCGATTGTAACAATGCCCACCCTGCAAAAACTGCTGAACAAAGGCATACGCTAAATAAAAAAAGAAATAAGATTGTAGTGGTGACAGATGCCTAGCACAACCACTCACCATGCTTTTTTTTCTTTGCCAGATCTCTGTACACACTCTGTAAGTGCCTATGAATAGTTGCGATGCTCTGGTTTTCTGGCAAAAGAAAGTCAATGACAGTGCTCTGCTTGGAACGCACCACTGTTCCTGATGCCATTTTTAAGGCTACTTACAGCGTCGCCGCCTCCATGAAACTGTAGTGCCTGATGTGGGAATATTCCACGATATCCCACAACAAATTCCACAGTTTTTTAATAGAAGGTAGGCGAGAAAATTGTGTTGCGTTTCTTACGGAAGGCGTGTCATGTATTACAACTATTTGGAAGATACAGTAAATCTTTTAGTTACAGAATTTCATGGTGACAACAATTCTATACATTTTTAAACTTTTTATATACAGGAGACAAAAGTCATGGGATATCTCCTAATACCTCCTTTGGCCCGGCGTAGTGCTGCAGCTCGACGTGGCATGGACTCAACAAGTCGTTGGAAGTCACTTGCAGAAATATTGAGCCATGCAATCTCTTTAGCCGTCCACAACTGCGGAAGTGTTGCAGGTGCAACATTTTTTACACGAACCGACGTCTTCACTATGTCTCATAAATGTTCAATGGGATTCATGTCGCACGTTCTGGATGATCAAATCATCCAGTCGAATTGTCCAGAATGTTCTTTAAACGAACCGCGAACAACAGTGGCCTGGTGTCATGGCACATTGTCATCCGCAAACATGAAGTCCAGGAATGGCTCCAAATGGTTTGCAAGTAGGAGCAGGCAACCATTTCCAGTTAATGATCGGTTCAGTTGATTCAGAGGACCGAGCCCATTCCAAGTAAACACAGCCCACAACGTTATGGAGTCACCACTAGGTTGCACGTTGCCTTGCTGACAACTTGGGTCCGTGGCTTCGTGAGGTCTGCGCCACACTCGGATCCTACCATCGGCTCTTACCAACTAAAATCGGAACTCGTCTGACCAGGTCACGGTTTCCCAGTTGTCTAGGGTCCAACCGATGTGGTCACGAGCCCAGGGGATGCACTGCCGGCAATGTACTGCTGTTAGCAAACGCACTCGCGTCGGACGTCTGCTGCCGTAGCCCTTGAACGCCAGATTTCGCCGTACATTTGCAGCCATTCATGGACTTCGTGTCTGCGGACGACAGTGTGCCATGCCACCAGGCCACTGTTGTTCGCGGTTGGTTTAAAGAACATTCTGGACAATTCGAGTGGATGATTTGACCATCCAGATCGTCCAACATGAACCCCGTTGAACATTTATGGATACAATAGTAGTAGGTTCCACATTGATTTCTGTGGCTATTTCACGGAGAGCTGCTTGCCTGTTAGCACTGACAACTCTATGCGAACGTCGCTGCTCTAGGTCGTAAAGTGAAAGCCATTGGCTACTGCGTACTCTGTAGTGAGAGGTACTAACTGAAATTTGGTATTCTCGTCGCAATCTTGACACTGTGGATTTCGCATATTAAATTCCCTAACGATATCCGAAATGGAATGTCGCATGCGTGTAACTCCAGCTGCCATTCCTCACACACAGTCTGTTATTTCTCGTCGTGTGGGTATAATCGCATCGGATACCTTTTAACCTGAGTACAAATGACATTCCGCCATTGCACTCACCTCAGTTTATAACGTGTGGGTGGTTCAGAACTGCTTTGTAGGTCGTGGACTACCTTGTACTTAGAAACGGAAAGAGGCTTTCAAATAAACTGAAGTTCTTTAAGGGGCTCCGGAAAGGCTCAAAATCATGAAAAGTTCAATTTTTACTTTTTTGCGTTTTCTGAATCTGCAGACCATTACCTTTTAATAGATATATAATTTATTCAATTCCGAAGACTACAACTATTTTTAATTTTTTTTTTTAAATGTGTTCTACATGGGCGTGAACCACTGTGGCGCTGTGCGATATGTTAATTACTTTGGTGACGGTGATTCTAAAAGTTTCAAACATGTTCGAGGACTGAAGCCCTATGGTGATGATGTTGTAGTGCAGAAATTTGAGTGTATTGGACACGTACAGAAGCGAATGGGAACAAGACTTCGGCGACTGAAAGCTTCGTACAAAAAACAAAAACTCAGTGATGGTAAAGGTTTGGATGGGAAGGGAAGGTTAACTGATAGTGTAATTGACAAAATACAGAACTATTATGGAATGGCTATTAGGCAAAATACACAAAGTGTCGACGAAATGAAGAAGGCTGTTTGGGCTCTTTTTTTTTCATACTTCTTCAACCGATGAAAATCCCCAACATAGCTTGTGTCCCAAAGAAGAAGACAGTTGGTGTAAATATAACAAATGATTGCTAACTGGTGAAGTGTACACTCATAAGCATAGTCTGCCTCATGCAATAATGGAGGTGATAAAACCTATTTTCAGAGACTTAGCACCACCTGAACTGTTGAAAAAGTGTATTCACGGAAAAACTCAAAACCCCAATGAAAGTGTAAATAGTGTTATATGGTCAGAATCCCCAAGACTGTATTTGTTGGAATAGAAACACTTCACTTTGGTGTGTATGATGCTGTTGCGACTTTCAAGGATGGCAACATTGTAAGGTGCAAGGTATTTAGAAATATGGGAATGAAGATAGGTTCTAACATGGTACGAGCGATGCTTGCTTTAGACAAGGAACGCCTTCGGGCTGCAGACAGGGCTGTAAAGAGTCTAGAAATACAAGCAAGAGTAAACAGGAGGAGGAACAAGAGGAAGCTGGAGGAGGAGTTTGCAGAGGATGAAGATAATCCATCCTATGGACCTGGAATGCACTAAAAAGTTAATCCAATCTTTGTCGCTCGATTCCCAAAACTTTTATTTTCTCATACTAATTACATGTTTTCTAAGGATCTTCCAAACATATTTGTTTCAAACTTTCAGTAAATGTTACACAGAAATCTGCATAATTTAACACAGCCTTTTTCCAAAAAACTGTATATTTTTGAATATATAAACAAAAAATTGCAAAAAAATGTTGTGAATTTTCATTACAATTGAAAAAAAATCATCTTTAATAACTGAACTAAAATTTTGTAAAATCCCGTGTTAAGTTGTAGCCCATATTCCAATAAATAATCTGTAAAAAGTTCAACTTCCTACCTCAAATACTTTGTGAGGAAAGATGTAATTTATAAGCGTTATTTTAACATTGCAAGTATAGGGCGTTCCGGAGCCCCTTAATGTCTTAATAATTTTACCGGGTCTGAAAATAGTGCTTTGTCTTAGTTTCAAGTAGTTTGTATTTACTTTTAACTGCTTTTAGATAATACTTATACTTAATTTGATTTCTCTTACTAATGTTTGGGGCGTAGCAGGGTAATAATGCTAGAGATCAACAATTAAATACAGTATCGGCAAGATTTTCGCTATTGAAATATATTTACATTTCAAAAGAATATGATCATGTAGAGCTTGTAGCATGTTTTTTCATGTGCAAAGCACTTGATTTTTGACAGAAATTTTTACAGTTTCAGAAAAAAACTATAACATTTTAAAAGTGAGTGCTATCATTTGAAACTGGGATCAGATAACATATTGAACTTCTGTCACTGAGGCAAAAGTCGGCAAAGTGTTAGAAGATACAACACTCTCCCATGTTACTTAAAATATGTGGTATTAGCACCAACACTCTAGTGCAATTTTGAAAAGTGTTTGTCTCTCAATAACTGGTGTGGGAATGAAAACTTCCTACAAGACACTCCATTCTTTTAGCCTTCAGCATTTCGCTAGCGACAGCACAGATGGATATTTAGTTCTGCATCAGGAAGTGAGTGACATTGCCGTATGCTGTAATGCAGGGTCGGCCACGGGGCGCCAAAGTTCACGCGCGCAGCGTGTGCAGGCCGCGAGCGTGACAAGGCCTGGTCTCTCACTCGGATTTAGTCGGTCCTTCTCGGAGGTACCCACAACAGTCCGACATTTCATTCAGCGTTATGGTGCGGCATTTTTCGGTCGGCACAACTCTCTGAGCTCAGCAGAATCGCGGTGTAGCGGTGTATACCTTCGCTATTTGTTCGTGTTATAAAGGACGTTGACAGGTCCACTGGCTGTTTGCACAAAGAGAGTCAGTGTAGCTATCTATCGTCACATTCTTTTAAAATGAATGGGAATGACAACAGAGAGGGATGAGATTTCTCAGTTTTCATTTGCGACAGGTAGTGCTTATTTGCCATGAACCAATATTACATTACCATGCAGAGGGAATTTAAATATTTAGATAACAATGAAAGAGCAAAAAATTTCAAAGATGGACAGACGAGATTCTTTGTTCTATACATCGAGAGGTACTTTTTGTCAAATTTGCAGGAATGCAGCACTTGAAGAAATTGATGGTAGGATAGCAAAATTCCTAAAATCTCACCCATTATTCCATTTTCGGTTGCTACAGTTTTCAGTGGAAACGAACGATGAGTATGAAGACTTCATATATTACAGCAAAGTACTTTGGTTAAATCACGGAGCGCGCCTGGAACGATATTTAGATTTAAATCTGGCTATTGTTGAATTTATGTAGGAAAAAGGAGTGCAGGAACGAAAATTAGAATATCCGGAGTGGATTGTACACTTCGCGTTTGAAGTTGACTTGACTGTACACTGCCCACAGTAGAACATTGCAAGGTGATTTGTTTCTGATTTGATGGGGATGCATTTAAAAAGAAAATCGCGCTGTGGAAAGAACACATTCTGACAAAGTCAGTCCAGTTCCCTAAGCTCACTGACGTTAAAGAAAGGACGAGGTCTGAAGAATTCACTTTGGCCTTGCAAGAAAAGTAGTTTTGTAAAGGTTTCGAGGACACTGTCGGTCTCACATCTCTTTCCGAGCTTCTCTCGAGACCGTTCACTGTTTCAGTCGGAAGGGCCCTGTGCATGTGCAGACGTAACTGATTGACCTGCAAGATAAAGCCAGTTTCAGCGACGAATGTTTTTACGGTAAAACTGTCCAGGGCATGAACATTGTTTTCCTCGGGTAGATTTCCCAAGTCTCCATAATGAGGTCACAAAAGTGCTACAGTGTTTCAATCGACATATTTATGTGAAAGACATTTTTCGCATATGAAACTAAATAAGTCACTATTTCGTGGCAACTTCAGTAAAAACCTCTGTGAAATTGTCTGCTTCTGTGTGTATGCCTACAGTTTGCACCAGATAAGAATTGTATTATGTTTTCAGTGGGCCAAAATATTTAATTAATACTGAAAACTTGTTTTGTTTGTGATCTATGTTGCTGAGGAAAGTAAAATATAAATCCAAGTCGCTTGCAGTGCGACTGAAGTGTTATTTAAACGCGACGCGTTCTCTGTTTTCCCCTCTTCCCCCTCCTCACATTTCGACAACGTTGCGTGGTGGTGGGGGAAATGTAAAGTGAGGCTAAGCGCTTTGGCACTTGGGCTCAGGATTGGTCCGCGAGCCGAAATCTTGGCCACTGCTGCTGTAATGCATGCAGCGTGCTTCAGTGATTAGCCTCGCTAGCTAGCGTACTGCAGGTCTCCAGCTCGAACCTGACCAACAGCAATTATTTCTTATCAAAGCTAGACATGGTTGTCTCACTGGGAATTCCGCGATCGTTCATAAAATAAAATATGGCGTTTCAGTCTTCGATCGCTATTCTTTATTTTCAACAGTGAACTGTATGTTCTGTACGGACAAGTTACTCTGTAACTACAACACATGATCTGAAGATGGGCAGCTAGCCCGAAACCGGTAATTGAAAATAAAGAATAGCGATCGAAGACTGAAACGCCATATTTTATTTAATTATTTCTTAGCTAGCATTTATCATTTATGGAAGGTTCTTGTAACATTTTATGATTTTAAGGTTTTGTATTCTGGAATATTTAACTTTTTTATATAAATAACCGCTTTTACGAATGTTCGGTGTTAGTATGCATAGCTGCACTTTTCGTCCAGGAGACAAGTTCTGTTTTGGCTGTACATTGGTATCAGTAATAAAAGTGCTTTCAGTACTAACTGTTAAAATTAATGTCTGGCCCTGCCTTCAAATTTGGACTTGATTGTGGTTTAGACGTGACAGCCTTTAGTGGAGATGCCTGGTGCTTCAAAACATCGACGTCACTACCCCTCCAACTGGACAATATAAAAGCCATCACCAACACCTACAGGAACTGCAATACAACCAGTACATCGTTCGTAATTTCCATATATTCATGAGGCAGATAGATCGCAAAACAGCAGTAAGTCAGCTGCACATCAGGCATCCGTCAGTGTTTCCCGCAGATGTTGGTCAGAACCCGAAAAAGCGGATGAAAAGATGGTACGAGTATTCAGATAGAACATGTTGGATGATAAGATGTGTTTGGCAAATATGTACCTTTACTTGGACGGTGCAACCAAGCATTTGTTCGAGAACTACGAAGAGAACTTCAAAATATGAGACAAATTCCTGACCGAACTTCTGCTTAGCAGAAGAAGAAAGTAAAGAACGGGACCCAACGTCATAGGAAAACGACACAGTCGTCCATTCAGTATTTTGGCCCCATGCCACTTCGTGAATCCTTATATGACAGAAGCAAATAAAATTTGATACGTGAAGAAAAGAGTTGCAGAAGGCATGTACCAAGCTATTCTGGTAAATTCATCGAGGGTGCTAGTGCATGGGAGAAACACAAGAGAAAATCGTATAAAAAGGTATAACTGACTATTGAATACAGTCCCTATGGAAGTTGTGGAAGACTAAAACGAATTTGCCTCCCACGTGCGACAGATAATAATAGAAGAAATACCAAAGTGTACGTCAGACACGAATGTCAGACCGAGTACACAAGAGAAAGCAACTTTAAATGAGGACCCGATCCGTCTGGAGGTAATAGAGAATGTTGAAGAAGGACCAATCGCCGCCATCAGCCGAACATGTCAGGAGTTATAGTATCGGTCATGTCTTACTTATATCGTAGCCGTCAAAAGGCAATCCAGGAGCCGCCAACGCAGGTACAATCAGCTCTTACACGAACTAAAATCCTCCGCAGAATATCGGACATTTGGGGGACAGAGGAAGAGGGTGGTGTGATTCCATTGTGAACGCCCTGGACACGTTTTACGCTAACGCCGAGAGAGAAGGCGGGTTTTCATCGACTACCACGCCGCCAGACGTCAATTGTCACTAAAGTTCTGTTCACGCCAGTCATCTGCAGATAATTATAGCTGACCTACGGGACGAAGGTCACCGTCGAACCGTGGAGGAGGTCACTCCCCAACAACCGGAACCGTCCCACAACGGCCTGCAGCCGCTCGCCTAGCCGCTGCCTCCAGCAAAACCAGGCGATGTAACCATCCGAGGCGGTGAGGCCGCTACAGATGGGGTCCTCCGTGGACAACCGTCATCAAGACGTCAGGGAATAGCACTGACACCATTATCGACGGCCAGTCCATCCGAGCGCAAGTCGACTTACGGGCTTCTTTTTCTGTAATGTCGAATGATTTTCGTCTTCAGTTAAAGCAATTCAACTAAAGTTCGGAAATGGGAAATACAGGAAACCGACAGGAACATGTGTTGCAAGAATATCGGCCAGTGGCAGGACACAGTCCTTCGAATTTGTAGTTTCACGGAATTTAGACGTCATGTTACACTCAGATAGGAAATTTACTAAATCTCACGACCACCCACAACTCATTCCTAATAGGAACACCCGATCTAATTCAAGATGGTCAGCTGTGTGCCCTTGACAAAATCCTAGCTCCGCTACCACTAAAGACAATGAAGTGGGTGAAGCTACTTTCGAACGACTAATAGCAACTGGGCTGAACGAGGATCAGAGGCGAATGTTTGCCATTTTTCAAATCCGTAGTGGAGAAAAGTTATAACGACCGATGGTAAAACGCCGTCTCAACACTGGGGATCATCCACTAATTAGCCAGCCCTTGGGCAGGTTGTCGCCGGCCGAACGATGCTTAATTCTGTAGAAAGTTAAGAGTGTAATCACTTGTGTAAATGTGTAAAGGGTACCAGGATTTAAATTGGCATCTCGTTTTTTTTTTTTTTTTAGTTCATAAATGGAGAAAGGGGAGGTGTTACATTCATTGGCAATTTTGCCATAAATCTAAAAACATGGACATTCATAAATTTTGCCTGGAGAAGCACATGTTAGCATGTGCAACAGAAGTAAACGTTCGTAATAGATTCTTCATAGAAGTAATTTTATACCGAACACCTGCAGATAACTTCAATTTATTCATAAATAACTTTGAATCTTTTTAGGCGTATTTAACAGCAAAAAATAAAGAAATAACCTTTGCTCTTGATTCTGATGTATAGTTTCCTAAAAACTCTTCCAATAAGAATTTATTACAATCAGTAACAATATCATTTAACGTAATTTCTACTGTGATTTCACAACTACTGTTGCTAATAGTTTAAAAACAGCCATAGATAAGACCTTTATACACAGGTCTAATGAACAAAATCTTATTACGAAACCATTAGTCAAAATTGTCGTTTGTTAAATGTTAATATTGAACAGAATGTAAAATATACTAAGTATGAGTTCAGGAGGGTAGTCGGTACGCCAGAAATTGGTTGTCTTAGGACAAATCTGAAATAAATGAACTGAAGTGACACATACAGTGTTTAAGGCATCAGGTAATGATACGATACGTTATTTATAATGTGTTTGCCTTATTCGAAAGCTGTTTTTCCCCAAAACTAAACGACTTTACAGCAATCTACAAAGATCCCATAGATTACTCAAGGAACAAAGGGATACAAACAAGAAACTGTATCTGCCAGTGAGAAACATCGTTGAAATTGATGAGGTATCTCATTACAAGACATACTACAAGATGCTGAAGATAGTGATGCTGACATTAAAGCAAATACATTACGGAAAAAGATTATTACATCAGGTAACAAAGTAATGTAATGTCGGTCGTAGAAACAGAGGGAAAGCGTAAAAACACACATCAAGAAGGGCAGGTAGCATTAAGAGTAACTGATACATTGTTAACACATGTTTGCAGTGTTGCAATGACCTTTAATAAACTGCTACTGAAAATTTAGACTTGTCAGTTTCAATGGATGCTGCCATAGAATGTATCAGACGAGACATTAAAAATAACTTCAGAATATTACCCTCACTGCCCTAGTAGAAGCAGTGCCCACCAAAGAACCTTTAAAACAAAAAAAATGTGATGGTGGTTACATTTAAATATCGACAAGATTAAATAAAGAATGTGCTTGTGAGTTTAGTAACACAGTAAGTCATCTGTGTAGACAGACATTTATTAGTGGTATATTTCGTGAATGGCTGAAATGTGCTGAATTTGAGACTTTGTTTAAGAAAGGAGATAAAGAAATAGCATAAAATTTCTGGGGAGAATATGGCAAGGCGATAGGAAGAATCGGAACAAGGCAATTCGGCACGAGGCACTATTGTCAACGAATCTATTCTACGGCCGATAATTATTCTACGGAGTCCGCCTGCTTATTTATGTGGTAACATGCTAGCCTCCCATGCACTGGGCCCGGATTCTTCCCGGCGGGGTTGGAGATTTTCTCCGCTCAGGGACTGGGTGTTATGTTGTCCTCATCATCGGCCGCAAGTCGCCCAATGCGGCGCCAGCGGAAATAAGACATACACTTGGCGGCCGACCCAGAATGGCACATCCCGGCTAACAATGCCATACGATCATTTCATTTCATTCTACAGAAATGTATCACTTCACGGAGGCTTGTTAATGCCTTTCGTGGCAAATTTGTTTCGAAAACTATTGCACTGACAAGAGACGACAATGAAATGAAAGTTACATTTATTTTAATTGATGAGGCTAGGAACATGTGGCAGCAAAGTATGACACATATTTGCTACTACTGATGATGGTTTATGATGAATGTCCTTTTCGCACGAAGTTTAAACTAATGTCAACATGTATTTCGTGACTATTTTATTCACACGTTGAATATAGAAGCACTGCGTGGCAATTGATACTATTTATTTTGTTTTTTCGTCGATGTCTGGTACCAGCTTCTGACCACTGCTAATTCGAAGATAACCTTTTAAAGTGAAGTCCGTCAGTGAGCTTCTGTGGGTAGATTTCGTTCTCGTCATTGCGTAAAAAAGATGCTGAGACAACATCGACTTAACCGTAGCTGCAAACTTTTGAAGTTGTGGAAATGTATGTCGAAAAAATTTTTCAAACAAATCAACAAGACTTACTTTATTATGAAACTTACTACTCAACCGCCCGTCACACAGCAGGTCTAAGTTCTAACGGTAGCTAGACATCCTGGAATGACCTATTATAAATTGATACTAGTGTGTGTAAACATCGCTTTTAAGTTCCCGACTCGGTCATAATGGTTCTTTCCATAGATTTTAAAGGAGCTACTCTCTTTAAGCGCTGAGCCATTAGATATATACGCATGCGTTTAGAACTAGGGCGAACTTAACACATTGCCATGCCTCTGACGACAGCGCACAGTTGCACTTCCTCTGTTCTACATAATGACGTCTGACAGCCCCATTTTACCGCGAGCGCTCACTACTCGGGGGCCGAGCCAGCGTGAGCGCGGGTGCCCGTCTAACCGCCTCCTCAACAGACTGTTTGAAGGGAGCAAAGCATTTCTCAGCTATGGACACACAGACAGGCTACTGCCAAATTGTTGTTGACGTGACTGACTAAGAAAAGATTGTCTTTATAACACCTGAGACTCTATGTGAGTTCAAAGCAATGCCATTTGGATTATGCAACTTTCCAGCCACCTTCAAGCATGGACAATCTGATTCCAAACCTTAAATGGACGACATTTATTTGCTCTCTGGATGACAGTATCGTTTTTTCGAAGACATCTGAAGAACATCTAAGCCAAACTGAAAGTTCCTGGCAGATCACAACTGTATGCGAGACCAGAACTCCGACCTGGGACCTTCGCCTTTTGCGGGGAAATAGATGAGGTGAAGCTGTGAGGGCAGTTCTCGAATCGTGCCTGGATAGCTCAGTCGGTACAGCAATTGTCCGCAAAAGGCAAGGATCCCAGATGCGAGTTCCAGTCTGGAACACAGTTTTTATGAACCATAAAGTTTCAAATCAGTGCGTGCTCCACTACCAAGCGAAAATTAATTCTAAAAACGTGTAAGCCGCTTTGCAACCATGTTGAAGTACTTTTAGACAGTGGGGCTCCTCTTGATTCCGAAAAAGGGCCTTTTTGTCATCCAACAAATAAAAATTGCTTGGTACACCTAGTTAATGGCGATGGAGTCTGTCCCGGCCCAGAGGAAATAAGCGTAGTCACAGATTTTTCTGACTGCTAGGAACATTCGTGATGTGAGATGTTTTTTCCGGAATGTGCTCATACTACCGGCGATTGGAGGAGGATTCTGTACCAAGGGACGTCCTTTGCAAGAACTATGGAATGGAGGCACCAAATATCGGTGGAACGAGATGCAAGAATGTATTTTCCTGTTGTTATGGAGACACTAACATCGCCTCCATTTCTAGCATTGTATCACGAGGATGCTGAGACAGAACTTCACACCAACGCTAGTAGCTATGGGAGAGTACAAACCTAGGGTGGTACTCGAAAGATAATAGCTTATGCTGCAAGAGAACTCTCGAAGTCTGCAGTGAACTACTCTGAAACCGAGAAACGCTACCTTTATTCCGCCGCAAACAGTCCACGTTTGTGGCGGACCGACATTCTATATCCTGACTGATTCGCCTGAGGGATCTGTGAGGTCGACTGGTGAAATGACCAATGAGGCTTCAGTTGCGCGACCTAATAGTAGTGTACAAAAGCAGACCTAAACACAAGGACACTGACTGCCTCTGAAGGAATCCTTTGGCAGAATTCGGAGGCAGCTTGGTTGAAATTCTTTCATCGTTGGATGACACGACACTGCTGCTGAGCAGAGGGAAAATCCAACACTGCTGAAAGCCACACTAGCTATGTAGAACGGGGAACCTACCAAGGGAGAATTCCAATCTATAATTGGAACATTATATACGAGGAACTATGATACAATGGGGCAGAAATGGTTGCTCATCATCCCAGCTCATCAAAGATCATCTCTGCAGAAGTATTTTCACGATACTCCAATGGCTCTGAGCACTATGGGACTCAACTGCTGTGGTCATAAGTCCCCTAGAACTTAGAACTACTTAAACCTAACTAACAGAAGGACATCACACACATCCATGCCCGAGGCAGGATTCGAACCTGCGACCGTAGCGGTTGTGCGGTTCCAGACTGTAGCGCCTTTAACCGCTCGGCCACCCCGGCCGGCCACGATACTCCAATATCTGGTTACCTGAGATTCGTGAAGTCTCTGGAGAGAATCAGACGCAGGTATAACTGGCCATGTGTTAATCTGTTCATCAGAAACTGCCAGGAATGCCCGCGATGGAAGCGTGTCTGATACCAATTCCACCTGCAACACTGCCATTCCATCAAACTGGAAAAGACCTCTTGGGGATGTTCTCGAAGTCGACACACGGAAAGAGTAGGATAATGGGCTGCCCTGACCTCCTCACTCTCTGCGCTGTCACCAAAGCTATGCCGACTGCGAAGCTCCGGAAATTGCAAAGTTCCTTGTAGGAGAGATCATTTTGAAGCACGGGGCGACCCGTATGATGGTCTGTACTCGTGAAAAAGTTTTTCGTCGAAGCTAGTATCAGCGGTAATATCACGTTGTGACATCATCTACAAGATGCCAACAGTATGGCACCCACAGTTGGACGGCATTTTTAGTAAGATGTTGGCAAATATGTCCTAAATATATGTTAGATTCGAACGGAGTGATTGTGATGCAACACTGCCCATTGTAAGATTCGCTAACTACACAAGGACTCAAAACACGGTAGACTTCACACCATTCCTTTTGCTCCACGATCGCGAGGCCGAAACAACAAAGGATACATTGTTCCCGTTAGAACCAAGATCACTACGTGAAACACATAATCACCAGGACTGAAGAAGAAAGACAGTTGGCTCGCAAACTGTCCATGGACGTCCAGGAGAAGGTCCTAGATCACTATAACACTAAGCATCGGCCAATGAGATGCATCCCGGGAGACTCTATACGGAGTTTTGCGCCTGTGCGGAAAGTGGGGCTATCGGAAAGTTACTAGACGCCACTGTCGGCAGTATCGTATCAATCGTCGCTTGTCGGACGTCACGTACGAAGTCGAGGATTGTGATCCTTCATCAGAAAGACGAAAGTGCAGAGTCATCGTCCATATCCTCCGTATACTGCCCTGCTAGTCCTGAGACGCAAATACACGATGAGGGGTTTCTCGTTCAAGGAAACTGAAGTCTCACTCGATGATCGCGAAGCTTCGTCGGGATTGGCTACTTCTACGCTAATCATAGTGAAGAACATGTGACAACACGATCAGATTGCGAGAAGCTTGCAGCGCTGCCAGACAGATGACTGCTGACAAGATCTGCATCTAGGATGGCAAGCTGTCAAACAGCGGATCGCTGATTTTCCAGGAGAAGGAGCAACGTCGGGAACTGTGGTGCGTGCAGTTTTACAGTAGCGTTTAGCGTCTCTCGCTGCCTTGCGGCGGGTCGCCAGTTTAAATCCAAGCTCCAGTAAATATTTGTTACTTAATATTTATCATTTCTAGAAGGTATCGGAATTTATTATGTTTATATTGTTTGCATATCCTGCGACATACAATATCTGTATAAACAGCAGCACACTCCGTCCAGAAGGCAGTTCTAGTTTGCCTGTATGTTGATACCTGTAATAAAAGTGATTACATTGCTAATTGTTGTACTTCATTGACATCCCTGCTTTCAAATTTACCACTTTAAAGTACAAAGATATTTAGAAATGAAAACTCGAGTGACGATGTACAGCGATTTGACATAAAATATAAGTTTATAGCTGTGACTTTTGTCGTCTTGATTATTTACATGGTATTTTCCTTCATAGTGATGTGGCGGATCATTATTAACTCTGACGCAATTGGTAACCCCACACACCATTTTCCAGCTGTTTAAGAAGTGGGCGTATTTAAATGATACTGTCATAATTGTGTGTAGTTAAGCTTATGTAAATATTTCTTTCCTTTCTAGTGGAGCTGTCTGATTGCTATGGATGTAAAACCATAAAGGATACATGTGTCAATCGTGTGTGACGTTATGGTATATACTGTTTTGTCAGTAGTACCCAATTTGTAGGTACAATCGACGAGCTATGTCTTTGACACCTTGCTATTGCCTGACAGCTGCTGATATGGAGAACGAGTCTTGGAAAATTGTTGAGATTTCTTAACGTATATCCTGTACTCAGTGACTGTTTTCTTCCTAGTCGGTCGAGGAATGATTTGTCTCATTATTCTGCTATGCCTTGCAAGAAACAGAATTTCCTCACAGGTTCTGATCATTCTAATGACTATGATGATTGACAATGGGTGATAAAAGAGTCAAGAAGAAAATTTACATGTTCCTTAATGTATAATAATGCAGATATTTGTGGTCCGTAACTGATTATGTGGTTCAAATGGCTCTGAACACTATGAGATTTAACAACTGAGGTCATCAGTCCCCTAGAACCTAGAACTACTTAAACCTAACTAGCCTAAGGACATCACACACATCCATGCCCCAGGCAGGATTCGAACCTGCGACCTTAGCGGCCGCGAGGTTCGAGACTGAACGTAACTGATTAGTTTTATTGTGTTGAATCATCTAAGCCTACCCTAGGTAATCCACTATAGTTGGTTTTATTGATTAACACTGAGGTGACAAAAGTCATGGGATAGATCTTAATATCGTGTCAGCCTCATTTCGCCTGGCATGGTGCAGCAGCTTGACGTGGCATGGACACAAATACTCGCTGAACCATGCTGCCTGTATAGCCCTCCACAACTGCGAAAGTATTGCTGGGGCAGGATTTTGTTATTGAACTGACCTCTCAGTTACGTCCCTTAAAAATTCGAAGAGATTCATGTCGGGTGATCTGGATGGCTAAAACTTTCGCTCGAATTGTCCGGAATCTACTGGCGTGTGGGATGTGAGGTTGGAGTGATATGGGACCTCTGATACGTCTCTATAGGACTCTGACAGGTGACACGTACGTAAGCATCCTGTCCGATCACCTGCATCCATTCATGTCCATTGTGCGTTCCGACGGACTTGTGCAATTCCAGAAGGACAATGCGACACCCCACACTACCAGAATTGCTACAGAGTGGCTCCAGGAACACTCTTCCGAGTTTGAACACTTCCGCTGGGAACCAAACACCCCAGCCATGAACATTATTGAGCATATCTGGGACGCCTTGCAGCGTGCCGTTGAGAAGAGATCTCCACCCACTCGTGCTCTTACGGATTCATGGTGTCAGTTAACATGAGGACTACTTCAGACATTAGTCGAGTCCATGCCACGTCGTGTTGCGGTAATTCTGCGTGCTCGCGTGGGCCCTACACGATACTAGCCAGGTGTACCAGATCCTTTGGCTCTTCAGTTTACTTAATTACTTAGTAAATGACATTGCATATTGGTGTAAAATATTTGCACAATATAGTTGTGACTAGAACTGAGTAAATTAATTATTTGGTTTATTACATTGGATATTTGTTTAAAGTACTTGCGCAATATTTTTACGGCTAGAAATGAGCAATGGCTCAGATGTTAGGTCTCTCTGCCTCCAGAGATGGTGACATCTCCTGTCATTACTGCCTCAGAAGTCCTTGTTATGTGTCGGTGTACATGATAAACAAGTGTGTGTCGTTCGTTCGCCGATAAGGGCCGAGCGGTTCTAGGCGCTTCAGTCTGGAACCGCGTGACCGCTATGGTCGCAGGTTTGAATCCTCCCTCGGGCATGGATGTGTATGATGTCCTTAGGTTAGTTAGGTTTAAGTAGTTCTAAGTCCCATAGTGCTCAGAGCCATTTGTCGTTCGTTCCAAGGAAGAATTCATTTCTTCCTGCATCAGGAAAATGATTCGGTGTTTGGATACTATATTTTTTATATTTCATTTTAACCGCAATTATAGTAGTCATTTTAACATGTTGACGATTTCAAATTTGTTAATTGCAAGGCATCATCAGTGGAAAATTTCGTAGATGCTGAATTACATGTGTTCTTTTCGGTTTTACGGCTTTAATTCTTCTGCTCACTGTCATACAAAATTTAGCTTCCGCAGCCCTAGGGAATAAAATCATGGTAATCAGATAAAACTAAAAAAAGAGCGGAATAAAGTCTCGCATTTTACTTCTAGAACACATTTTTTTCAGTCTTGTGTATTAGCGCGCTTTTTTTCGAGAATTACAACAGAGGATTTATCTCATTCGTTGTGTTAACCCTACCAGAGTACACCAATGAAATAATCCCACGAACTGTACACCAGGGTTACAGCGCCCCTCAAATATTTGCTGGAGAAGCTGCCTGAATATAGAATATTTTAAAATGAAACTGGACTCTCATAGAATAAATGCATTTTATTTCACCACTATTATGTAATTATTCAATACATATTAGTATTAATCGATCCAAAATTCGAGACTAAGTAGTAACGCTTTTCAATGATGAATTTTGAAAGTGATCCATACGTAAAGACTTACTTGCAGTTTAATTTGATGAAGATGCTTCTCATTTAGCGAAATGACCACATCATACAAACATTTTGAGATTTTCTCAATTATTTATAATTCCATTAGTTCATTATTTCCACCCTACTGGAAAGTGTACTAAAATGTTGTCGGCAGCTTGCTATTAGGGCCAGTTGTGTTCCAGGCATGATTTTTCTTGCCATGGACGGTCGTATTTTCTTCATCGCTGTCTGAAGATTCGGCAGACTCATGAGTTTCCATGTCCATAACTGCTGCCGGATCATCAGTTTAAGAATCATTTTCACCTGACAAGTCACTTACGTAACTTTCACGACTGTGTTCTTCTAACAGTGCTTCCTGTATAGCAACTGTCTTTAGTGAAAATGTATTTTCTATGTGCCGTCTTCACAAAAATGTATTTTACTCCTTGTGACAGACCGGTTACACAATAAGTACTCCAGGGTCACAGTGATCCTTAAAAACATATTTCCGTCAAATAAATTAAACAACAATGTCACACAACTAAGGACGTTCGTCATCTACTAGGTCTCACTCAATGGTGAATTTACATCGCTGGCAACTGACTGCGTATGTGCGGTGGCACATGCACAGTAACAAACAAAAAAAATCCAGGGTCATTATAACCCCGGTGTACACTTCTAGGGTTAACATGTGTGACGGTCAGATTTGCACAACTGTTCAGGGGAAACGATATGCCATTTCGGATCCTTGGTGCAGAGGCACAGAGCATTAGATTATGCAGGTTTCTAACATGGTCGGAACTGGCTACTTACAAGTCGCCATTCATCTTCCAAAATATTAAAAATATTCCACACCCGACGTCTAGGCGCCCCTCTGACCCCACCCCCTTCCTACCCCCTCCCCCCCACCCGCCAACTATTGTATGGGCGCCTTTGGTTACAGTATTCACAGTTTCAGTTAAGTCTCATAGTTGTAAGAGTTGGCGTGGATTTAAAGACGCTAAGGGTATGTGCTCTGCACTCAGTTGGACTTCTTGCACTACGTATATGACTTTGATTCGAGCTTGTGTGAGTTAAAGTGCTAGACTATGACATCAATTTGGGCCTCTCCTTTGGAAAAAGAATTACTAGAGTGGAAGCAGAAATAATGCCACGAAACCTGGATCTAGAACTGAAGTACTCTCTACTGTGAATCATACGAATATCTAACACGAATCAAGTTTTCCGTTGGTGTTAAATGTAACATAATAATAATGAAAAACACGGAAAAAGCTTTTCTTGTCATTCTGGAGAAACATTGTCGCTTATTGCCGTGGAAAGCTATTAAATGTGCTACATTGCTGTTCAGAGGCATACGAACTTCTGTTATCTGCACGATGAACGATTGACGACATCCGCATACAAAGAACTTTCTATAAAACCTTATGCATATGTATGTCGTTCTTTTGAGATTATTGTTGAATGTCATCTACATGCAAACACATTTATTTTGAGATGACGACATGAATTTTATCTTAGAAGATTATTTACTTAATTTGTTTTTCACACCTTCAGTTTCGAGAGTCAAACCACACATTCTAGAGACTAAGTAGAAACAACTGAAGAGTTATTATCTAATGTGATACGTATGTGTGTCTATTGGGATCAAATTCTTAACCGTCTATTGAATTGAATAATATACTGCTGTTTACATGTGAGTATATTTTATGAATATTATTTAACAGATTTTGAGGACAATTACCGCTGGAATACTGATAACTATGCGACGTATGTCAACGTCTCATTATGTGCATTCTTTATATTGCAAATTTCAGATATATATTAAGACAACTGCAGAATTCTAAAACCTCAGACAAACGCTATGCAACAAAATCTCCAGTGTCAAATTTTCTGTAAGCAATAAAATCCCCGTATCTTCTGGTCTTTCAAGAAACAGATAATTAAATTTGTACTATTGACATGGCCAAGTGGTGGAATGTCGTGATTACACTGATTGAATTTTTCATTTTCTCGTCTTGATTGCAGGATTCAGAGTACAACTACGGATTTTAACGGCGAAATACCGTAATCTATTATGTTACTTCATTTTGATTATTGTTGTTAAATTTCTGTTATCAAGTTGGAAAAATAAAAAGTAAAATTTAATTAGAATATAATTTTATAGATTCCTTATTACCCAAGAGAAAGTGTAAATGGTTCCCACTATAGTGACGTAGGTGTCGCGCCACCATTAGGAGTCAGCACGTAAAACTCAACGTATTTTAAAGTCGACCTTAAGAGTAACCCTACATCATACAAGCTCCAAAATCAAGAGCACACTATAGTGTTCTCTAAGACGACGTCCTCTTACAGGCAGCACTACAAATTATTCGTAGGACATTTTTACATTATGCTACGGGAGATAGAAATGTTAGTCATCGATTTTGTAGACTGAGACTCATATCATCGATAAGCCATAAACCATTCACGTGCTCCTGGTAATTAATACTTCATTGTGTACCAAACATACTGCGTCGATGTTTTAATTTGGAGATAATTTTTATAATCAATTCCTTTGTGCATTATAATTGTCATGTGGTATCACTGAGAAGAAGCAAGAGTGTTACTATCTAACTTAAAATGATGATTACAGCAAAGAAGGTCACAAATTCACTACGGTTACACCCGTATGCTTCCACTAACTCGTGTATCACTATTATTTTTATTTGAGGAAGCAAATAATTTTGAAAGCTGATTTATGTGTAGGTTACAACAGACGAAAAGGGGAAAGTTAGCAATCGCTTCAAATTTAAACTTCGACATGCAGTTGAAGATTGCAGAATTATTTACCTGCACAGAACCTATAACAATAACGATACCAAAATATACGTCAATATGAAAGAGTAATCTAGAATTTACTGGGAGACGATGCACAATAAAGCATATGTAATTATTTCTTAACTTACTAGACTCTGGTACCGACATGTCTAAAATGCTCATAAAAAGGAACAGTTTATGAGAGACAAAATGTGGCCACGGAAGTTAAACTTGCCGTGTCCGGGAATCAGAGGCGAACGTTATGCACCAGACTTTACAGCCTTAAGCGACCATAAAGATGCATATGGAAGCCCGCCAGAAGTGACGTAAAAATTGGATTCATCGTAAAGCTCGAGACTCAGTTTCACTTAGCCCAGAAACGCACGTAACTGTGTGGGACGAGCGCATTTCATGTCACTAACGGACCCTAGCACATGTTTAAGAGCTAATTTCGGCGTCCTGATAGGGTATCCGTTACATCAAAGATGAGTCTGCAAATAAAAAGCAAAATTACAGTGTTCAAACTGGTTTCCCTCCCTCGCTTGGTAGAACGTAAGTTTTACAACATGTTCTTTTTTGTTTCCCTGATGACCTATCGACGTGCTCCAGGACACGTTTGCGCTACAAAGTGGTTGTCCTATTTATGTATAGGAGAGTTGGCTATACGTATCACTATTCATCCGTCCATCAGTTGGGAGTCATTCTTCCTTAAATGACAACACCAATGGTTGCAATTAAATTAAAGTCTTTTGTAAGTGCATTTATTTATTTCTGTTTAGAAAGAGACGTCTGAAGAACTTCTACCGAACTTAAATTTTGCTTTTGACAATACGTATCCATTTGTCCATTGTGTTAATAGGTACTTTAGGTCTGTTACTTTACACTCACATTCGTTAAACTGCATCAACTCGCAGTTAACAACCGTGACACAGTATCTGCATGATATTATTGGAAATCTTCTAGACTCCATATCGCATTCATATTTGCCACTACATTATCTGTTGTAAATGTGCACTTCTCTTCGCAGCTGAACATTCTCACTGGTGCTATAATGTTCATATTCAAGGTCGGTGCAATGACAAGTCGCTATGTAAGGTGGTGAAACGTAGGGTCTCACGCTACTTTACCATCACTTCAGTTGCCCACACTAGCCACATATCAACTATGCCAACTGAATAGGGAACTGTTAGTAAAAAGGCGTAGTAGTAATTGATTATCAAACAATTCCGTTTAAATTAGTTTCTGTTGAATAAGGGGAACAAGAAATAATCTTACTATAACCGACTGTAATTCAAAATAGTCCGCCTCCGTAGCGTAGCGATAGCGGGACTGCCTACCATGAAGGGGGCCCGGGTTCGATTACCGGCAGGGGACTGGGTGTTGTGTGTCCTTCATCATCATTTTCATCATCACTGACTTGCAAGTCGCCGATGTGGCGTCACCTAAAAAGGACTTGCAATACTGCGGCCGAACTCCCCCGAATGGGGTCTCCCGGGCAACAATGCCGTACGATTCCACAATTAAAAATAGAGATTACACTGTTTTCCTTATAGTATTTTCAAAACCATCTGAAAGGCGAGTTCTGTGTGAGTAGTTAATGGACCGTATGCCAATAATTTATTATGCATAAAGAATGCAGAAAGACTACGGCTCTTGTGAAGTTTGCTGGGATGACGAAATGCACCTCTCGAAAGCAAACCGCGAACGAGTGGACGGCACGTGCTGCGAGATGAGTCGTTATGTATTTATGGTAATATTAAAACGGCGCGAACGGCTTAGCCGGTAGCGTTCACCCATAATCCATATTTACTGCTGCGCACTAGTTAAGTATTCAGAAACTCGTTAATCACGCTCATGTCTCATATTTTGCGGTTTATAGGCAGTGCGCTTACTCATAAATGGCGGAAATTTCCGCCACCCTCTTGTCACTGCAGCTGCCGAGCAGACTGCACACCGGGCCTCATGTAATTTGACACTCGATTTTCATCGATTATCGATCAGCTGATGAAGCGCTGCGTGCAACTTCAACAAAAACACTCATAAACTAGAAAGATTTTATGAAGTTCCAGTACATTTTCAAAATAATAACAGTTAATTATTCGAATCTGACTAATGACAGGTCGAAATAAAAGTTCCTCTTGCACTGAACACACGTATGGAGTTCATACCAAACTACTGCATACAACAGATGTTGCCACCAAAAACAGAATGGATGCTGCTTGCTGTCAGAGCCCCTAATAGCACCCGTGCTTGACACCACATCCACCAGCTATGTACAGAGAGTACGTTCACTGCACAAATGCAATGGAAAGCACATCTCTGACGACTGACGACATATGTAACTACTTATTACGACAACTTGCTCTAAAGATTAGGATCGCGTGTTCCACTCACCAGACTTTCATCCAGTCAAAAAGCTTACTCTAGTTCATTTCGTATACCTCCCTAATTATTTTCGCAAAGTTAAGTGGCTTAAAAAAAGATGTTTTAATTTAGCTGTTCTGACAATCTGGTAACATGAAGAGCATTTTGTTTCCTTCGCCGTAACTTCTGTGTTCAGATCGTTGATAAAGGCTGCTGTCGTGAACTACATCTAGCTGCTTCATTTACAGTTCATTTTAATGCCTACCACCTACACAAGAATTGAGTTATGCACGCGTGACATATGCTACATAACTGATCAGTCAAGGGTTCACATCATCTGTGGTTGCTGATAACCCGTGTTCAGAAAACAGACCATTTCGAGTCTGTTCTCTCCCAAGCACAGCTTCGTATATCTGAGATACTGCATGTAACCTTATTATTTCGCGTATAATTCAACCGTCTGTGACGACGTTTTGTGAATTTTATGCACTAATTACTATACCGGAAAATATTTATAAGACTGACGCGGAGCTGACCATTGTTAATGAACAAAACTGCCCATCACAGGATATGTGAGAAACTGTGATGGACCAGTCGGCTGCTGTCAAATGTCAGCGTATGCACATTTCCAACATGCTGTCCAGAGTGCGGTGTCATCAAGTTTGAGTGCGTGAGAGGAGAAAATGCGGTTAGTGACCAGTCGAATGCAACACAAAATAGTGTTCACGATAATGTAGTGCGTGTTCGTTGCCGAATGTTACAGCAAGCGCTACTTTTTGGAACCGTGTGCGGAGCTCATTGCGCAAGACTTTGACTCGAGCTTTTCTGTCAGAATCTCTTGCAAAACTTGCAATACAAAATTTAGTGGCAAAATAGTGCGAAACAGTCCCTATAGTGATTAAAAATAGTAACTATCCTGAAAGAGTTCGAACACCAGAAATCACTGCTCGAGTCCAGGAAAGCCTCAAACAAATTCCAACTAAATCTCAACGCCGTTTATCAGTGCAAGTGGAAACTGAGATATCGTCTTGTTACCAAAAATGTTTTCTACGTGTATCCTTACAAATTTACTGATGTGCTTGGGTTAAGGCGTCCAAATGAACCTTTTCAGCTTGAGTTATGGATGTGGTTTCTGACAGAAGTGCAATCAAGACTTTTAGATTTTCAGTTCTCTTTCCTTCATATCAGGCCTGATCAGCCTGTCAGGATTTGTGAATTCGTAGAAGATGCGCCATTATGCATCAGAAAATCCTCATCCCTACTTTCATCAAATTGGTGATGCCAACCGGTGAGTTCAGAAGCTGTTTGATCAACATGTGGATCAATTCAGAGATGATAACAGACTGTACGAACATTTTCTGCAATGCGCCAGTGCACACGGCATTGACAACCTCGTCACGATTGCATGAGGTGTTCGGTGAGGAGAGAACAATCTGTACACTCACTGCAATCCCCCTGGTCATCTCGATCGTCAGCTCTCTTTTCCTGCGATTTTTACCTGTGGGGCGAATAGAAGAGCCAGGTGTTCTCAGGTAAATCTCAGACACTGGAAGAGCTACAGTAAAACACCAAAAATGCTATTTCTGCTAACCCGCATCAGGAGCTGTTGCGAGTGTCTCACTGTTTGATAAATCGATAATAGCGCTACATTGAAGTCAGCGATGGCTATTTTCAGCATCTTCTGTGATGTTCATTAACGAGGGTCATACCTGGCTCTGTCTTCCTGTAGGTATTTTCCTAGCCATTTCTATTTTATCCACCCTGTATTAAACGGTTTGTGTTTCTAAACGTAAATTTTGAAGCAGTAATATGAACAACAAGAGTTGTAATGGTAGGAAAAACATTGTCAACAAGACGAAGAATATGATGATCAGCAACAGGTTAAATGGATGTTCCACATCGTACTAGTTGCACATTGAAGTGGTGGACATCAGTTTCGACGCAGAGAAACTAAACCCCGGTAAACAATGAGGAGCACGTCTACTGAAACACTCCTTTTTCTGAGCATAATTAGACGACACAGGGTGTATAGTTCACAATTAATTATCTTTCTTTGAAGTGAGTGAGATGCGCAAGTTCTTTATGGTGTCAGCCACAGAAAACTGGATAATATTACTAGAATCAAGGTAAGTGCATCATGAGGAACTTATTGTCATTAATTGCACAGAGACTGTGTCGTACCAAAATACCGCAGCCCTATAGGTCTGCAGTGTAGAGACTAGGTCTCAGCTGCTTGAGGACCACTGCCGGCAGTTGCAGAAGCGAAATTTCCAGGAAGATCGATGGGCGCTGGACGACAGTTTGTGAGAAGACTGCTAGAGAGCTTCTAATTGAAGAACCGTTTCAGTAGCTGGCGAAAACCAAAGAGACTTCGCCAATGGAGAAATGACTGTCGTAGGTGGGCGCCGGTCTAAATACTGTTGAGGAGCAAGGATTCAGTGAGACCTATTTTTCAGCATCTGAGCCGGCAGAACTAAGTCAGCGCTGACTGTACCCTCTTGGAGTGATGCCGATGCTTCCACTACCCAAGGCGTGCACTCGGAATTACCGTGGCGGTGTTTATCGTTGTAGCTCCTGCGACTTTTGGCACAATCCCATCGTGGTGCAGCGTTGTTATCCTGGAAGATAACAATCGATGACATAGCGTGCCTCCACCTCTTAGGAGAGAGAGAGAGTGACAAATCTCGGGTCCTAGAAGGTCGTGGTGCCGCTGCTGGTTTCCTGTGGAAACAGAGAAGCTGGAAAGCCGGAAGGGGGGGAGGGGGAGGGCAGGACTATGTTAATGTCAATGAGAGTGGGCACCTGGCTCGTCGGAAGGCTGATATACCCAGGTCCTGTAGCCTGCGGGTCCTGTGGCTGAGGCAGCCAACGGTCGCCGCCGATGCTCCTGCCGTTGAGGAGCTCAACTCTGGAACACAAAGTTGTGGGAATTTTCTGTCTCGGCAGCCGTTGCCCCTCGAAGGCCCAACTGACTGATACGATATCCGCATCAGGGGCCATCAAACAGTATGCTAAGCAAACGTTCCATCACGATACCAGGCGGTACACATCGTATCTCAACCAAACGCGGTCTCTCATCTTGTGGCAACAGATGGTTCATTTGTGAGTAATGTAATCGAAAATCTTCCATACTCGCACTCTTATCTTGTGTGATGGAGAGAAAGAGTAGATGTATTTCTTAAAACGGGCATGTTTGACTTTGTAGGCTTTCCCAGCGCAGAAATTTTGGCAGTCTCCTCGTGTCTGCTGCTCGATCCTAAAATCAAATGACTCCATATTCCAGCAATCCACTTGTGCGCCATTTTCTGGAAAACGCTGTGGCTATAGTGCCGCTGAAAACTGATTCCAAGTCCGCACGTTTTCATCCAATACAGGACTAAATACAGTAAGCGGTGTATTTACCATCCACCACAGTTTCTGGCCCCAAGACTATGCTTTTCGCGCAGTCCCTAACAGAACGCCGGCATCAACGATGTATCTCACGCTAAGACGACCTTCAAAATCTCGGGCTGGCTACAACTAAAAGCGTTGTTTCGATGGGAGATAGTACGATGTTCTACGTCCGGCTCAGGCTAAGCCCATGTCTTTATTAATCAAATAATTTGCCTCTTCATAAACATTTTTCCAAAACCCTGAAGTACTAGCTACCAGAGTCTTTCAGATTTTCTCTCATGTCCCTCGTTTAAACAATGTTCGGCTATTGCCGAATTTTCAGGCTGTTGTAGTCTCGTGTGATAGTGGCATTCCACGCACCTCTCCTGAACTATGCGAATCGAACGGCCAATGGAAGCCTTCCCACACTGATACAGAATTTTATACATACCAGGCTTTTTAAGTCCTAAATTATTTTTGACAGGGCCGAGTAGTGCCTTAATCTTAACAGGTGGATGGAACACACTCTCAGCGTTAAAACTCCTTAAAATTCTTTCAGTTTTTAACGATATACACCCAGTATAAGGATTAAAAACCCCAGATCAGTGCTCCTCTTCATGCACCTCCGGGGATGATATAAACTCCACAGCTCGACAAATCTGTATCACATAGTATGCATTTACCGAGCGAGGTGGCACAGTGGTTAAACACTGGACTCGCATTCGGGAGGACGACGGTTCAATCCCGCGTCCGGCCATCCTGATTTAGGTTTTCCGTGTTTTCCCTAAATCGCTCCAGGCAAATGCCGGGATGGTTCCTTTCAAAGGGCACGGCCGACTTCCCTCCCCGTCCTTCCCTAATCCGATGAGACTGATGACCTCGCTGTCTGGTCTCCTTCCCTAAACAACCCAACCCCATAGTATGCATTTTCCGTGAATACATTCGTCAAATGTGCAAGGTCCTGGGTTAAACTGTCCGCACCGGAAATAGCATAAGCCCTGAGTTCTTAGCCTGCACATACAGATCACTATGTGATCGCTTTCTGTAAATAATATGTCCCAGAGAAGCATTATGTTTCTTGTAAAACACGACGTCCAAAAATGGAAGCGTCCCTCCGTCTTCGACCTCCACGGTAAATTCAATGAAGGAGTGAAGGCAGGTGAAGTAGTGGAAAAATCGATTAAGAGCATTACGTCCATGAGGCCACACTAGAACGGTATCGCAATATATCTCCAGACACACGTTGGTTGCAAGTCGTAAGTCCTCAGTGCCCTATGCTTCTTAGCCACCCCTTTATACTCCTAAAAATTGCTGCCATTAAATGAAAAATACGTGGATGTCAGGACATGACGACAAAGCTCCAGTAGCTTCTCATCTAGTTTTGTACTACCGAGACTCAAGGACACTTCTAGCGGGACTCGTGTGACTAGTGGTAAATCCAAAGGATTTCAGCCATGGAATAAATTTGAACTCAGTGAAATTTTTGTCTGTTATCATGAAGTAATTGTAGTGCATTGTTCTTGTATATAAGATGCATTCAACTCTCTCTGTTGGAAAGGCAATTTTCCATGTCTTGAATGTTTCTATATATGAAGCTAGATACATGTGTACGTAGGAGGAATAGGTACAGTAGATGATATATAGATGATACAGGTTAATTTGTGTTTTATGTCGGATAACCACAATCTCACTAGAGCAGAATATCCAGGAAAGCTCTAAGCATACCCAGATACAAGTCCACTTCATGCAGTTCACTGTCAGATCGTGCGAAATATTCATAGAAAGGCAACTATGTGCACTGCTATGAAGACCACCTATTCATCACTCAATCATCTCAGCTTAAGCCCCACTGTGTTTCTTGCATGTTATGCTTACAGTTTTTATGGATTTTCTGCTGAGGTGAGATTGTGATTATATCTTTTGGCTTCAGTCAGTTTAGTTTTGCATTTAATTCTGATTTACGACCTAGGAAGTGAGGTGATTTTGTAACTGATGGTTCCACTAGTGAGTTAGTGTTACATAGGTCTGAGAATGATTTTGCCAATATTTTCTGATGCATGATCACCAAATTAAGTCCTCGAGTGTGCATCAAATGTCGTTTTCTTCTGTTCCCTATTCTTATTCTGTTCTATGTCTATGAGTATGTGAATTATTTTCCATCGATTTGTTTGACTGAGAGTGATGAGATGAAGGTTAATCATCTGTGAAAATGTGTGCATAAATGGGAATGCTCAGAATGTTTATAAGGCATGTGTTTCTAATGAATGTGGTTAATGACTAAATAGTTTCGAATGATAACTTGTTATAAAAGTTCATGTTGTGCATTTCTATAATAATAAGTCAGGGGAGGAATGGTCAATGAGATGATCACATGGTTCACTTCCTCAGTGAGGTCTTTCTTATGTGTTCTTCGTGTTTCTTTACAAGACTATAGTGGTACTAGCTGTATACCTTTGAGGTGGTTTTTGAAGTAAATTTTGTTTTACTGATTCCCTGTAGGTGCGGTTGACAATGATTTTTGTAGATGTATTGATGTTTTAGTGATTTGAGTGAGTTGAATTTGTTGATTTTTCTTCACGGAGAGGTTGCAATGTCAAGAGTGCCACAGGTAAGTGTCATAGAACTGTTACTATCCTCCATATGCCTAAATGAGCTGACGGACAAGGTGAGCAGCAGTCTGCGGGTATTTGCTGATGATGCCGTTTTGTACGGAAAGGTGTCATCGTTGAGTGATCGTAGGAGGATACAAGATGACTTAGACATAGTTCCTAGTTGATGTGACGAAAGACAACTAGCTCTAAATATATAAAAATTTAAGTTAATGTGGATGAGTAGGAAATGCAATCCAGTAACTTTCGAATGCAGCATTAGTAATATTCTGCTTGACAAAGTATAATCGATTAAATATTTAGGCGCAACGTTGCAGAGCGATATGAAATGGAATGATCACGTCAGGTTAGCAGTCGGGAAGGCGAATGCACGACTTCTTTTTAGTAGGAGTGTTTTGGGAAAGTGTAGCTCATCTATAAAGTAGTCGGCGTGTAGAGCGCTACTGACGTCCATTCTTGAGTACTGTTCGAGTGTTTGGGGTCCCCACCAGGTAGGATTAAAGGACGATATCGAAGCGATTCAGAGGCAGGGTGCTAGATTTTTTACCGGTAGGTTCGATCAACACGCATGTATTACGGGGATGCTTCTGTAACTCTGTCGGGAATCTTTAGAAAGAGGGCGACGTTCTTTTCTAGGAACGCTATTCAGAAAATTTAGAGAATAGGCCTTTGAAACTTACTGCAGAACGATCATACTGATGCCAACATACATTTCGTGCAAGGACCACGAACATAAAATAAGAGAAATTAGGACTCGAACGTACAGGCAGTTGTTTTTCCCTCGCTCTATTTCCTTGTGGAACAGGAAGGGCAACATCACGTAGTGGTACAACACACCCTCTGCCACGCATTGTACGGTGGCTTGCGAAGTATTTATATAGATGTAGATGTTTTGAAATGATTTTTTAAATCTTGGTTAGTCAATATAGTTGAGCAGTAGTTGAGAACGGTTGTACACGAACAGAGGTTATTATGAGTTAGTATGAATATTTCGAGTGCTTAAAATAAGCGGACTGTGGCTATGTGAGAAATGTTTATAATGTATGAATAGTTTGCCGATCTGAAATAAGTTCATTATTGAGTACGTTGTATTTTATTCTCTGATGCGGAAAGCAGTGCATCTAATTGAGGAAATGAGTATGGAGCTGGTAACCTTAAAACGATGAAGAAACTCTATGTTTCATGTAGACCTTGAAGAGACTTTCATTTTTCCACAAGTTAAAATCAAGGGTGACTAACGATGTTTGATTTTCATTATTTGATTGTCATACTTTCTACTCAAGTATTGAAAAGCCGTGTGTGAAACATACCATGACTAACTTAGTATGTTTATTAATTTGGAGACAGGAATATGAAGGTTTATCAGTTATAGGTATAAGTATATATGTTTACCATCACGCCACTTAAAGACTCTTGGTTATTTACCAACATGATGATTTTCAAGATAAGGTGATTGAACCCTGATGTAAAACCTTGTGATGACGCATTTTGATTAAGTGTAGAATGTTTTCGGGAATTCTCTGTAGTACAGTACACTACGTGTAATTATGTTATGATGCGAACTGTAGATGACTATGAATACTACGTTTTGCTTGGTTTTACCCCGTTGATTGAGTTGAATGTAATTTGGCCCATCGGACATGTCAGATAGTGTATGTATGTAAATGCGTTGTTCTCCAATGGTACATTGTTTCACTGTGTTGGAATGTCAAACACAGGGTGAAACGTAAAGGCGATTACATGCTTATGATGACAGTAAACACATGTATAAGAAGTGAGCGTAAATAATTTCTAAGTTAGATAATTTGTTATATATTAGTAGTATATCTTCTCGTGAGTGTGTAACGCTCGTATCTTAAATCACGATTTTCTGGTGGTTTACTGGTACTAATACACTTTCTGAGCGTTAGACAAATGTAATAATGTAACAGATGGACTTGCATTTAAAACGTCTATGTATGTCCTTGTTGTGAAGTTGTGTTGTAGTTAGGGTGGATGTTGACTGCCCCTGGTTTTGTATGGTGTTTGGCTTTTTTATTTCTATGTTTTTCTGGATTGCGTTCTTCAAGTTTGCACCTAGAAATTCTTGGTATCCATTATTTTCTGAAGTAATAATTTACACATACGGAAGTTACGACATATTAGCTCCACTTACTTACACACACACACACACACACACACACACACACACACACACACACAACACACACACACACCACAGAGCGACAATAGATTCTCCCACTACCACCAAAGCAAAACGAAAAACGAGCACATCCCGCAATAGAAAAACAAAGTAAACGAAATAACGAGGTGGCAGAGTACCTATACAACATAAAAACTTATATATACTTCCGGCGAGTGAACGTCCTGTGTACAAAATTTAACACATGTGCATAGAAGAACGTTAAGAATACATAATGAGTAATGATAATAATTTAATACTGTTTACAGTAGCAAATCAGTGCCTGAGAACTGTACATGATCTCAGCAAACAGAATTGGAAGAAAAATCATGTTGTTACGGTGACTGCTAAAAATAATTTAAAATGAACCGAAAGACACGTTGTCTGAATAAGATATTTTTTCCAGTCGCTACAAGCGGTATTGACCTATATAAACTGAATAAGAGAAAATATACAGCAGTGTATGATAGTTAGAAATGTCGGACCGAGTTCACAATCGATAACAGCCATGAATTTCTACCCGATAAGTCAATAGGTAATAAAGAATATTTTAGAAGAGGTTCTTTGACCTTTATCACCAATTTCCTCCACCAGCCATATTGTCAATGAAGAATGGACAGGGCAAACTCATTCTTAACCTACCGATGTCAAACGACAACCCAGCATCCGACCAGCGCAGATACAACGAACTTTATCACCAAGTATAACACCCCGCTGTAGAACAAACTTTTCGAGGATGGAGGACCACACGCCAGTCTGTTTTTACCGTGGTCCTCCAGGAAATGTGCGCAATTGCAGAGAAAGAGTACTAAGCAGCAAGACGTATTCAAACACAACAGTCCTATTGATGCCGCTCATCTGCGGAAGGTTATAGTCGATCTGTGGACAGAAGATCATCGGACGTGGTCGCTGCCCAAAGCGCCATAGCCGTTCTCCAACGCCACACGGAGGCAGCAGACGCTCTCCTAGCCAGTGAGTTCCGGAAAAGTAAGCGACGGGCCGCCACAGATGAAAATCCTTCATTGACAACACTCTCAAGATGACAGCAAATCTCATAGACCCCATCACCGACGGCCAACCAATCTGAGATCGAATCGACAAAAGGGCTTCTTTCTAAGTAAAGGCAAATGCTTATCGGCAAAAGATAAATAAGATAATGTTCCGCGAAACGAAAGCAATTGCGCTGAAGATCGCGAATGGGAATTATGTCCAGCGAACAGGAACGTGTATTGCAAGAATAGATATCAATGAAAGAACACAGCCCTTCGAACATGTGACTGTTACAGACTGTAGTCATAATTTTATTCTCTGATGGGGCTCCTTTTAGAAATCACAAGCAATCATAGACTGTGGAAAATAAGAGATCCGGATCCACGAAGCTATGCCAACAAGTACACGTAAGAGAGATTGCCCTGGGTTGTTGTCTGCTGTTGGACACAAGACTGTCCTGCCATCGTCAACAAGAAGTTGCCGGCAGCTGGACCGAGCGGTTCTAGGCGCTTCAGTCTGGAACCGCGTGACCACTACGGTCGCAGGTTCGAATCCTGCCTCGGGGATGGATGTGTGTGATGTCCTTAGGTTAGTTAGGTTTAGGTAGTTCTAAGTTCTAGGGGACTGATGACCTTAGATGTTAAGACCCATAGTGCTCAGAGCCATTTGAACAAGAAGTTACTGTCATCAATCGAGATGCACAACTTAATTGTGAAGCTTTTTTGATTGCAAAAACTCTATCAGGCTCACAAAAGTAATATACAAGCCAGCGTCGATCATAAGCACTGTTTGCAGCCGTGGAGAACTTTGGATCACAAATATTTTTGACCAGCCACAACTGATCCCCAAAGGACAGGGATGGCTGAAACAGCCCAGGGCAGTGGCTTAGTGTCCTCGACAAGGTCTTGTATTGGGCTACCACTGCAGAAAACAAACAGAAGAACCTACCGAGTAATAGCGATCCTTCGCCAATTTTTGGATACTTTCAAATCTTGATTAGCGAAGTGACAAATTAAGTGGCTCATGATAGAACACTGAATCATCCATCAACTAGCCAGGGCTAATATAGAGCTTCGCTGACTGAATGATGGATAATACGGAAGGAATTGGAGATGGTGCTGCAAGGTGACATCACTGAACCTTTATGAAGTGTTCGGTTCTCTACAGTGGTCCTTGTCAAGGGGAAGGACGGCACATGGCGTGTATCCATCTATTGCTGACGACTGAGCGGTGTCACGATGAAAGAGGTCTACCGGTTGTTGCACATTGACGACACCCAGGACTGTTTATCAGGTGCTTAGTATTTCTTTACTTTGGACATGTGGACATACTACTGGCAAATCCAGCTTGACGAGGTTGACCAGGACGGGATTGCCTTCATAACCTCTATGAGGTCAAAGTCGGGCCATTTAGGCTATATAATGCTCCACCCACCTACGAAAATATGATGGACAACCTGCTTCGACGCCTTAAATGGACGACGTGTCCTTACTATCTAGATGACATTACAGTTTTTTCGAATACATCTGAAGAACATCTAAGCCACATGACAACCATACTGAACAGTTTTCAGATTACATGAGTACGAGAAAGTGCCTCTTTGTCGTCCAAGGAATAAAAATCTTGGGGCGCCTAGTGAACAGCGATGGAGTCCACCACGATCCAGGGGAAATAGCAGCAGTCACAGTTCTTCCGACCCTTTGACACATGTCAGAAATTTTCTAGAAATGTGCTCGTACTGCAGGCGACTAATAAAGGACTTTCGTACCAAGGCATATTCTTTGAAAGACCTACTGCAGGGAGACGCTGAATTTTCCTGGAACGAGGCACAAGGACGATCTTTCTTTGTCCTTAAGAGAATATAACATTTTCTCCAGTCACTGTACGATGAAAGCGCTGAGACCGAACTCCGCACCCAAGCTAACAGTTTTGGTTCAAATGGTTCAAATGGCTCTGAGCACTATGGGACTTAACATCTATGGTCATCAGTCCCCTAAGAACTACTTAAACCTAACAAACCTAAGGACAGCACACAACACCCAGCCATCACGAGGCAGAGAAAATCCCTGACCCCGCCGGGAATCGAACCCGGGAACCCGGGCGTGGGAAGCGAGAACGCTACCGCACGACCACGAGATGCGGGCAACAGTTTTGGTATAAGAGGAATTCTACTGAAAATTCGGGAAATTGTTGAAGAGGTTATATCTCATGTTTCTAGAGAACTCGGCAAATCCTAGAAAAACTACTCTAAAACAGAAGAAAAGTTCGTGCAGTTGCCTGAGCAATCAAGAAGTTCTGGCCGTGTTCATTCCTGGTCTTGTTTGTTCGGCAAACCATTCACCACTTTGATTGATCACCGTTCTCTAAGGTGGCTAACTAACCTGAAGGATCTATTGGGTGGACACGCGTAATAGCACTGAGGCTTCAGGACTACAGCGACATATTTGAATACAAAGGCGGACGCTAACACAAGGACGCTGACTGCCTCTGAAGGAACCTATTGGCCTAACACAGCAGCGTTGACGAAATCTCAGTCATAGCTACATTAAATGTCTCTAATGCTGAAGAAAGGGACAAACTAGTATTTCTGAAAACCACAGACGCCGTAAACTAGCCTAATGAGTATTCCAATTAATAAACGAAACATTGCTTAAGAGGAACTGTGATGTGGTGGGACAAAATGGCTGTTCGTCATCCCAGGTCATCTGTAGCCCGTGATCCTGCAGTATTTCCTCATCGCCCTAACATCTGGCCACCTGGGTCTCCTAAAGACTGTAGACCAAATTAGACACATGTATAACTGACCAGGTCTCTAATGATCCGTTACACACTATATAGACCACTGTAAGGAAGCTGCAACAGAACGTGACAAGTAAATAACAGGACGTCCAGTTTAATGTCCGATGCTGTGAAAACATTCAAATCGGCATGCGGTAAGAAGCCGGTCGAAAATGGCTACCAAGCTCGGTGTGGGTGAGGGACCATAATAGACATTAGTAAAACTGAAGAAAGCGGGGTCTCGGTGAAATTCCATCTCCAGAAAGGTATTAAGAATGACAACGACGACCCACAGTGTCTGCCGCAAAGGCCAGCATTGGTCCATCCTATCCTGCCCGCTTATGCAGTGCGTAAGTCCTTATGAGATAACGTTGTCGAAGTTTTACTTGTACATAGTCATTGCATTTGTAAATTGTCTCGTGCAGGTATAAATCTTTCCTATGTTCCTTCGGCATATCCTCAAGCAGGTGGGTAGGAAATTTTCGGAAGGGGTCTGCCTCTAATACAGCATTCTGACTTCCTTCTTTTTCTCTTTTAGCTGAAGAATGTTCACTACTCCTATAGGTAAGCGAGACGAAGCATCAGCTATGACATTTTCTTTGCCTGGGAGGTGCCTGATCTTGAACTCATATTGTTGTAGTGTTAAAACCCATCTCATGAGCCTATCATGCGTGAGTTAGGCACTGAACAAGGATTTCGTTGTTTTTCGGTTAGTCAGCACAGCCATTTTCCCTCCAGGTAGGAAGCGCCAGATAAGTTACATGCCCACTCTAATGCCTACAATTATATCTATGTCATCATATAATTCTGCCATTGGCTGTTAAGCACTCTGCTGTGATCCTCGGAGTTGTTTCACACTCCATATAATTCTATACCCACGCCAATACTTCAGGTGTTTGTCTCAATATGCAACTGTTGCACAAGATCTGGATGATCAGAATCAGGGCATTACACATTTCCTGTATCATAATTTTAAATTTTCCTTGGTACTGTTCGTCCCACTTCCACATACAACTGTGAGTTGTGAGGGCTAATAGGTATGGAGCACTGCCATGACAGCATGCACCTGTCAAGCAGTCTTCAGGTCAAGCCGGCCGGAGTGGCCGAGCGGTTCTAGGCGCTTCAGTCTCGAACCGCGAGACCGCTACTGTCGCAGGTTCGAATCCTACCTCGGGCATGGGTGTGTGTGATGTTCTTAGGTTGGTTAGGTTTAAGTAGTTCTAAGTTCTAGGGGACTGATGACCTCAGTAGTTAAGTCCTATAGTGCTCAGAGCCATTTGAACCATTTTTTCTTCAGGTCAGATGATTCCTGTATGTCCTGCAGTTTTGCCAGGTCTCTCAGTATTCCATCAAGGATGATTATGCACCGTAAAAATTTAATATTCTCCTGTCTAAACACAGAATTCCTCAGATTTATAGTCATTCCGTTGTCGAAGAGGTTCTGTAATACTCTCTCTAAGCTTTTATTGCATTTCTTCCATTCATTCGCGGGTACTGGCAAGTTGTTAATGTGCGAATGATGATCACCTATCTGGTTAAGTAATTCCGAACACTTAACCCAGGAGTCTCACAAAGTCTGGGGTAAATACCCTAACACGAAATCGGTGTTGTATCAGTTGATGTGTCATTCCAGTGTACAGAAAGACGATATACTGTCGACTGAGCAATTCAAGTACCTGGGCCTGAGGTCCAGACTCATCATAGTTTGCACCCTGTCACACCTTTACAGCAACTCACCCATCAGTTCGGGCTGATCTCTTTCCTCTAATGAACTTTTGTTCAGTTTTCTAGCCTTTAGTGCCACCGGCCTGATTCGTCCTTCTCAAGTACAGGCACTAAACGGTTATCATAGCGACTCACTGGTGGTTCTATCACACCATCTTGCAGCATTCCGTCCAGTTCTCTTCCTAAAGCATCACGCTTAGCTTATGGGATTAGGTTTGATTCAGTGTAGTAGCGAGTATGTGCCTTTCCCTGAAACTCATAGGCAACTCCCTTGTTCTCTCCAGGTTGAAAACACAGCTTCATGCTTGCTCTTTAATTTCTGCCAGTCATCTTCAGGTATTTCTAGTGTATCAGCCACCTTACCTTTTGTTCCTTTGTTAAGACTGAAATCTTGCGATTCTTCATGCTTTTTATCTTTATCCCTTTGTTAGCAGTGCATTCTGTGCGTTACTAAGCTTGTGATATGGTGGAATGCATAAAAATAACACCTGCGGATCGCAAACTGCACTAAGTTCTGCCTAGTGAACCACATCGTTAGACTGGGGCCCAGTTTGCACTGTCTTGTTAATAAATCTAATAAGTCTAATGGCGCATGCTTACAGACACCAAAATCCCATCCAAGGATAACAGGGGTACATAAACGAGGTGTTATTGGCAGGCATTGCCCAAATATGACTTTCCCTAACAGAAATTCAGTCCAAACTTGCGACTTGGTAAGCTCACTTGTCTTTCCTGTCAGACCCAGAATCCTACAACCATGTAGCGCTTTACTGATATCGGACATCATTCTGTATTTGTTGCATTGTTCCTTCACCAATCACCAATAATTGACTAACTCAGTTCAAAACTGCAACTGCAACCATTTGTGCTCGGATACACTTGCTTAAAGGGACGGATTTTTCAATTGGACAGTGTCTATCGGAGATAGCCGATATGAAAAACATTTTTTACAGAGTAGAGTAAAACGGAAAGGATAATATAAATAAGGAGACGTCCAGTTTAATGCCAGGTGCTGCGAAAACGTTCAAATCGACGTGCAGTAAGAGTCTGGTAAGAAACAGCCGCCATGCCGAACGCAGATGATGGGCCCCAGTAGAGCTTTATAAAACTGTGGAGAGCAGGCGACCCGGTGAAATTACAGCGCTATAACGCTGCCGTGAAAGCCGGTGTCACCCCACGACGCCTGCCGAAACGGCTGGCAGACGTCTGCCTGCCTAAAGAAAACTGGGAAACGACATTGACAATTGCAACCCAGTAGTTGAAATGTGTATGTCCTGCTTCTATACGGAATAATTATTAATACATTCATTTCATACAGACAAAGTGGGTCTGTCTTCCATTAATGCAGCTTGGGAGCAGTATCACTTTTTCAAAGCCGCCGTGAACAGAAAAAGAATACTGAGCGCTAAAGTAGCGTGAGGGCGGTGCCGGTTAATGATTGCCTAATATAAACTCTCATTGTGCGTGCCAGTCTGGAGACAATACCGCTCTAAGAGAATACTTATTCCTTGACTCTCGTTACTGGAGGACACACAAAACTTCGTAATCGACAGGCTTGGGTGTAGCGAAGTACGACATCGGTGAGATGTTGTATATAAGTTACCTCGTTCGATTGGGGCTGGGTCTCCTTCTCAAAGAACAGTTCGTAGCATAGTTATTTCAGTGGAAATGATTTGTGCTGGAGCTCCCAAAAAACGAGTAACCCGTCCTCAAAAGCTTTCGAGAAGATCGAGCCCAGCTCTGTGTCTCTTCAGCGTCTTAGTTTTAATTTCAGGAAGCGTTTCCGCCGCTCACTCTCCAGTGAGGATGAACCAAGCAGCTGAAGCATAGGCATCAGGGTTCACAAGCATCGCTGATGGCACGACAGCTGCCACAGAGATCCACCGTAGCTACCGGCTGATGCCGAATGTGGTCACTTAACCTTGCATCCCGAGCACTGTTACTAGGCACACTTCGCTATCAGTGAAATCGTCTTAAGCGTGGAAATTGGCGTGTTTTGTCTGTTAGTGTCAACAAGTGACATTGTAATTAAGACCTACTACTAGAAGCTCTCACGAAACATCGAAAAAAGTAGAAAAATTAAAAATCAGGCCTCAACACAGACCAATAAACGAATATTATTCACTTCTACAGAGAAGCACATAACAGAACCACTGAACTAAGTGCTGTATAGTCTGTAATTACTTCTGCTGCTGGCTGATTTTCACTGGTCAACAAGTGGAGCACTAGATGCTGACTCTCTCAGTGGTGTCAGTTGCGTTATCAATCGTTGCTGGAAGCATATCTCCACCCACTCCAGCATCACTCGAAACTCTCAAATTTCCCCTTTAACTTTCGTTTACGAGTAAAGTAGGTGCGCGGTGTGCGCGACACATTTTTCGTAGATTGCCCCCATCGCGAAAAGGAGTATTCACCATACATTCGATAAAATTGTATCTGTCAAGCCACTTAGAATTCCCCAAATGTCTAGTCTGCATTGACTGCTCTGTGGACGATAGATAACGACCCGATGGCGGAACACTCCATTTCGTGTCTCAGACACTCCTGACGCTGGTTTCTGGAGATGTCCTCATGATAAGGATAGTGCGCAATCAACAGATGAATCATCTGTCGGCTGGTTGAGACATGTTTCAACTTACGTCCTTCCTAGATATTAGTGAAGGATTTATAAACCCAGCGACAGGTACATCAGATATTCCACCACCTTAGCCGGACTTCATTAGCAGATCCGTTGCTTGTTAAGATCTGGACCTTGTTCACCTCTCTCTTCTTAAGCCAGTATAAAGCACTTCACGTTAATATGTATTAAGAATATACTAGTCACAAGCAGCGACCATACTGGAGTGCTTCGAAAGGACCTTGAAAGCCGTGTGAACACGTCTCACTGCCGCCAATGAGCTATTTCTATATTGAGCATGGCAGGTCCCAGGCAACGAGTCAGAATTCTGTATTTCGATTTTATATGTGAAACAAAATACACTAGAAGCCAGCAATAGTGTCTGCACTCATCACAAATTTTCTCACTTGCCCCCTCATTACTGAATAGTGTTGACAAAGTGAGTATGGTACCAGGTTTTACACTTCTTTGACAAGATATTATTTTAAAATTCCTGTTTTGCACCTCCAGCATAGGAAGTTTCGCATTTTGCAGCTCATTGTTGATGAGACATTTGTATAACACATCAGATGAACTACTTCACTGAAGTGAATATATGGTAGTACTTTTGGCTGATGTAAGTTCTGTTTCCCAGTCTTGGAAAAGAAAAGCTGTGCCTTTACATTTCAGACAGTGACTGTAAAAAAGTGTTGCTGTAACTTCGAAGGATACTGAGCGCTTCTAGTGGACATTCGAGGCCTGACGAAAACATACGAGACGACTCGCACCATTTTTCGTGGTTTGTTAGCGCACGTCTCCTCTTCGTCTGTGAACTACGTTCACTCGTTATGCTCATTTCAACTCGATCGGTTCACTACAGACGGGTTCTTACGTCTTACCGCAAAATGTCGTGCAGGAAGTCTGCCACAAGAGAAATGAGATGACGCATAACTTTTCTTTTTAATTTTCCAATAACGTTGAAATACAAATGGTTGACTTCAATTTACGGCCAGTTTAAATCCATATAGCGTGCATTCATTCCTCCCACCGCTCCAAACATTTCTAAATGTCATTTTCAGTGAAGCTGCACCAGGGATCCTCCGATTTTGCCTTCCGGCTGTGCACAAAAACACGCGTGTCATAAACTGCCGGTCCATCGCCACTCACTTGATGTATTTTAGTCAAACTTGTCTCAGTGTAGGGATACAGTTCAACGTCACTTGCTAGTATACCACCAAAAGCAGTTTCGTACTATTGCAACAGTGTCGTTCCTTTTGGTTAGAGCTTGTGTTGGCGATATTTTTGTAAACGACCGATACTCGAAAGTGAATCATGAATGATTTCTTGTGTGATAACTTTCTTTGCACTGAGAAACACAGTTCTTTTCTAAAAATAAATAGCCTCTAGAAACGATAATTTGTTAACGAGATATTAAGAAACTAATAATTTTTGACTATGATCCCAAAAAAACCACTGAAGCCTCTCATCTCCAACCTAGACACATTATACTATTTAACTGAAAAAAGTAATTAACCTGCCAATTTCTGGAATAAGATTTTCCGCAGATTCGAAAACGGTCATCAGATTTTTTGTTCTTTTTCTGTTTGCTGTGTCTGTGCACTGAAATGCAGTCTCGAACAATGACTACGCTTCCAGTGCCTCATCTGCCTGCAGTTAGTTTTAGGGTCTGGCATCACCCACATGGCCCGACGGACCGCTTGCGGGGAAAAGCTTGTACCTTCCCCTTCGATCGTAGTCGCCACGCCAGCGAACTTGAAGCAACTCATTAGGGATGCGACCGGAGGCGCTATGGTCGAACTGGCGCTGTTACTGCCTCCAGCCCGGTCTGGGCAGACCAGCCGTGAAACCAACTTCCAGCAGGAACTCCTGATCGGCATTCAATTATCAACTTTCACAGGAAGAAAACTGTGTAACGTACACACCAACGCGTTTTCACTCATTGTTTGAACAAACCCCAAGTTCTCCTTCTTCCAAGTGCCGCTAGTTTACCGACGAATCTCTTCCTGCTGTTTACAACTGCCAGGACGGGCCAGCCGGATGGCGTCCTCAGTGGAACGCGATCGGATAAATATCTCCACTTGTGTACGGCGAACTGTTCAGTCTGTGCCACCTCAAATTTTTCATCGATATAGCTCGGCTCCACAGTAAGAGCGCGAGTGATTTTGTGTCGACGCACCTATATTTTGGGAGGGCTCTGAAAAATGCAGTTATTAATGAAATTTTTAAAACAGACTATGATGAATGTCTTTAAGATGTCTAAACATGTGAAACACAAAAGACAGAAACTCAGTTAAAGGCACATTGAAGCTCTCCCGTCCTCACTCTCACATCTAGATCCGCAACACAGCCCAGTTCTCTATGAAAGCTTCGGGTGGGCGATTTCGACCCAAAGCAAGCCGGTTGAAATCTTGGTAATGGAGCACATTTTTATCGGCAGCATTTTGCAGGAAAGGGGAGTTACCGGTATAACGTTTCTCATCATCAGATTTTGTGCAGAATTCCAAGCCTCCTGACAGAGTCACTTGAAGTGAGGACGCCTAATACCGTCGACGGTGGTCTGCGGCTGGTCCCGGCGGAGGTTCGAGTCCTCCCTGGGGCATGGGTGTGTATGTTTGTCCTTAGGATAATTTAGGTTAAGTAGTGTGTAAGCTTAGGGACTGATGACTTTAGCAGTTAAGTCCCATATGATTTCACACGACGGTGGTCTGTCCATGATGTGAAACCAGTTCGGCGGTAGCATTGTTGCTACTCTCATGGAGAAGGATGTGTGTGGCCGCTACGTTTCGACAGCCTTCTTGCCTCTCATCGTCATTAATGATCACGACAAGACCGCATGCCGTCATCGGCTGCCGACACTGTACAAGTCCACATAGGACACCTCAGACAAGGGAGCCACGCAGCCGAAGAAGTGTCCAGTTGAGAGGGTCGTAGTAGCCAGCCACATGGAAATGAAACCAGGTACTTCGAGTCACTGACCTAAAGATACTCAACTATCCAGACTGTTAACTACAACCTTACGGAGTGACCGCGTGGTTAGAGGCGCCATGTCATGGATTGCGCGGCGCCTCCCGCTGGAGGTTCAAGTCCTCCCTCGGCCATGGGTGTGTGTGTTGTTCTTAGCATAAGTTAGTTTAAGTAGTGAGTAAGTCTAGGGACAGATGACCTGTGCAGTTCGGTCTCTTAGGAATTCACACACAGACTGTCAACTATACGCATAGACACCGATTAAAATGTATTCTGAAAATTCAAAGATATCGATTACGTACTATGAATTCACGAACATATGACATGTTGATCAAACATAAAAAAGTGAAGAAAGTAGATGTGATAGGTACCTTGATATCAGTACTGAAAACCTCTACGTAGTAATTTAAGAAACAGGTTACACAGTTCACGAAAGGTTAGATATCGTACAGTATTAGTCTCGTCATCAGGTACAGCTGGGTTCAAATTGGCTAGTACTCTTAACCTCTGCCCCTTGTTCGAATATTAAGGAAAGTCAATCATGCTGTTAACATTTTCAGTCATTAATCCTCAGTTGATATTAAAATGCTGTTCGTCTTCAAGATAAGAAAAACAGTGACTCTTATACTGCAACTGAGTTTGGTTCAAATGGCTCTGAGCACTATGCGACTTAACTTCTGAGGTCATCAGTAGCCTAGAACTTAGAACTACTTAAAACTAACTAACCTAAGGACATCACATACACTCATGCCCGAGGCAGGATTCGAACCTGCGACCGTGGCGGTCGCGCGGTTCCAGACTGTAGCGCATAGAACCGCATGGTCACTCCGGCCGGCAACTGAGTTTGGTTATCGGTTTAAACCACGTACATTATCTAGGAACCTTCACGTGGTTTTAAATCTACTATGCTTTATGCGTGTCTATTGGCTCATGTGTAAGCACGTTTGGACTCAAACTTCTTTCATACGTTTTCAACCAACTGTTTCTCACGACCATAGTATTCACCTGCACGTAATCCATTGTGACAACTGCCCACCTTGACACCGAATACCGCCTGGTTGCGTTATAGATGCGTGACGCAGTAAGGATAGCATTCAAGCAGAGCATTGGCTGACGGGGAATTATTCTCACCTGATATGCACCGCAGACACGGAAATCAACTGACATAACCGACTTTGGCAAACTGTTGGCGTGTTACTTCGTGACTTTCTAGCAGCAAGTGACAAGGTGTTGGACGTCCACGTCTCACCTCAGAACGAGGAGGTGAGCTCCGTAAAGCAGTACGGGCTGCGATCTGTGGTAGATATGAAAACAGAATACAATGCTAGTTTTGTCGGATCACACAGTTATTCGCACATTGTTATAAATGGGGATCCGCAGCAGTCGATACCTAAGCCTTCTCACGTCAATTACGACTGGAGTCCTCACGGGATCATCGATGTGGGACCGTGGGTCAGTGGAAATTCGTCGCCTGGTCGGCTGTATCACGATTCCTAATACTCCACGTCGACGGTTGTATCTGGATATGCCGCCCATGCCAACTGCTGCTCAAAAGATGCACTGCGCCGCAAACGCAGACCTGTGGGTGTAGCATTACGATACGGAGGACATTCATCTGGGCCTCCATGAGACTAATGGCAGTAAACGAAGACACAGTGAATGACAGTTGTGAACTACGTCAATAATATTGCGGAGAATCTGCATCCCTTCATGCTTGATGTCTTCCCCAATTGCGACATCCTACAACAGGATAACTATAACTGCCAGAACTGCACTACAGTAGTTTGTGGAGTACGATAGTTAACTCACATTCATTTCTTGATCACCAGATTTGTGTGATATACCACGTCTGGATCGCTCTCGGGCATCAGCTCTGCGTTGACTGACTACCGGTCCGCATTTTATGAGAATTTGGCTTCACGTGCGTAGACAACATGCAGAAACCTACCAAGGACTTTCCGAATACATGATGCACAGTGACGCTGCGGCATTGCGTTGCAAAGGTGCAGTAACACTGATCATAATATTTTGGCTCAGCAGTGGATGAGAAGCTGTTTCCATAGTAAGTAGTGCTGTACAGCCGTCACTAGACCATTGACTACTGTTTTATATGTTTCGAATCAACACTGAAAGCGGATAAAGTACTTTCTGGTTTCTATATTCTAGCCCTGTCAACAGTTTATCACACGTTCTAAAGTCCTTAAGAGATAGTTGAGTAACTACTGGCTTGCGTGTTTGCTTCTTTCTTCACTTCAAGATTGGAACCGAAATTATCTTTCTTTATTAGGTGTCAGTTTATACTTTCTTCAGTATGCAATTAGGAACATATTCTTTCATTCGTTTGCTTATTAGATTCTGTAGTGAAGAGACCAAGCATCACGACTCTGAGATAGTGCTGAATTTTGCTTCGTCGTGGAGAATGCTAGAGACAATCCGTCGTTTTGGTGCAATAACCCGCTGTGGTCTTGGTAATGTTATCAGACACACCTGCTTCAGTCCACGTGCTATACGCGGCTTACTGTAGTTACTGGATACGTTTTTAATGTCTGTCTATACTCTTCTGAGAAATCGTTAACTTAGTTGTTGAGTGAAACTGTGTGTCGGACCGAGACTCGAAATCGGGACCTTTGCCTTTCACGGGAAAGTGCTCTACCAACTTTACAAAACAAAAAGTGAAAAAAGAATTGGATGTACGTCGACACGAACCTATCACCTTATTATTTCTCAAAACTTTCTATATATATATATATATATATATATATATATATATATATATATATATATATATATATATATATATATATGTGTGTGTGTGTGTATGTAAAGGTGGGGTAAATCCGACCTAGTAATTTCTTGTCGCTATAAAACGCTTATCCGAGGTCGGCTCAAAGCGTTATGTACGTTAAATTACATGTAATATTCAGTAACAACTGTTTGCAAGATATTTTTGTTATACTATCAATAGTTTTTTGGGTATCCGTATTTTAAGAAACGTCCATTTTTGCCATTTGCAAAATGGTCGGGTGAATTCGACCCCCTAATTGTTTGGCTGATTTTGCACAGGAATAGTTTTAAATGAACAGTTTTTTGGGAAATATTTGTAAGCAACTATGTTTCTTTCATAAATGAACAAAATGTATTCAAAAAATAACAGCGTTTAGAGTACTAAATGTACTGAAAGTTAAATGAATGTAAATTTTAATTGAAAAAAGATGATTTCCTTGCACCGCGGTGCGACAGCAATGTCGATCTCGGAATGTTAAAATCACGAGCTACTGCTCGTAATTACATTCCCATTTGCATTGCAGCAACTGCTCGCCGAATATCGTTTTGATCGCGTTTTGTCGTTTTTCGTTTGTAATTTCGTACCATTTTCCTAAAAATAAAGAAAAATTCACTTTATTTACATAAATAAATAATTCCATACACATAAACGATAAACAATATGCGGTTGGATTCACTATACCATGCCATTTTTCATTTAAAACACATAGAAACAATTTACACGAAATTTCCAACAGAAACGATACATACCCTGAATAGGTCACTAAATGAGCTACAAAATCACTTACCGTTTGTTTTGCGATCGTTTTATTTAATAAGGTAAATCTAGCGATGCAAATTGCACAAAAATTAAAGTGAAACAATCGAAAACACACTTCTTGTCTTTTGAGTGTCTAAATGTCAAATGCGGCCTAGCTGTCAAGGTGACATTTTCGTTGTTTCTCTATACACGGTGTTACAAAAAGGTACGGCCAAACTTTCAGGAAACATTCCTCACACACAAAGAAAGAAAATATGTTATGTGGACATGTGTCCGGAAACGCTTACTTTTCTTATTTGAGCTCATTTTATTACTTCTCTTCAAATCACATTAATCATGGAATGGAAACACACAGCAACAGAACGTACCAGCGTGACTTCAAACACTTTGTTACAGGAAATGTCCAAAATGTCCTCCGTTAGCGAGGATACATGCATCCACCCTCCGTCGCATGGAATCCCTGATGCGCTGATGCAGCCCTGGAGAATGGCGTATTGTATCACATCCGTCCACAATACGAGCACGAAGAGTCTCTACATTTGATACCGGGGTTGCGTAGACAAGAGCTTTCAAATGCCCCCATAAATGAAAGTCAATAGGGTTGAGGTCAGGAGAGCGTGGAGACCATGGAACTGATCCGCCTCTACCAATCCATTGGTCACCGAATCTGTTGTTGAGAAGCGTACGAACACTTCGACTGAAATGTGCAGGAGTTCCATCGTGCATGAACCACATGTTGTGTCGTACTTGTAAAGGCACATGTTCTAGCAGCACAGGTAGAGTATCCCGTATGAAATCATGATAACGTGCTCCATTGAGCGTAGGTGGAAGAACATGGGGCCCAATCAGGACATCACCAACAATGCCTGACCAAACGTTCACAGAAAATCTGTGTTGATGACGTGATTGCACAATTGCGTGTGGATTCTCGTCAGCCCACACATGTTGATTGTGAAAATTTACAATTTGATCACGTTGGAATGAAGCCTCATCCGTAAAGAGAACATTTGCACTGAAATGAATATTGACACAATGTTGGATGAACCATTCGCAGAAGTGTATCCGTGGAGACCAGTCAGCTGCTGATAGTGCCCGCACACGCTGTACATGGTACGGAAACAACTGGTTCTCCCGTAGCAATCTCCATACAGTGACGTGGTCAACGTTAAATGTACAGCAGCAACTTCTCTGACATTGACATTAGAGTTATCGTCAACTGCACGAAGAATTGTCCCGTACACTGCAGGTGTCCTCGTCGCTCTAGGTCTTCCCCAGTCGCGAGTCATAGGCTGGAATGTTCCGTGCTCCCTAAGACGCCGATCAATTGCTTCGAACGTCTTCCTGTCGGGACACCTTCATTCTGGAAACCTGTCTCGATACAAACGTACCGCGCCACGGCTACTGCCCCGTGCTAATCCATACATCAAATGGGCATCTGCCAACTCCGCATTTGTAAACGTTGCACTGACTCCAAAACCACGTTCGTGATGGACACTAACCTGTTGATGCTACTTACTGATGTGCTTCATGCTAGTACTGTAGAGCAATGAGTCGCATGTCAACACAAGCACCGAAGTCAACATTACCTTCCTTCAATTGGGCCAACTGATGGTGAATCGAGGAAGTACAGTACATACTGACGAAACTAAAATGAGCTCTAACATGGAAACTAAGCGTTTCCGGACACATGTCCACATAACATCTTTTCTTTATTTGTGTGTGAGGAATGTTTCCTGAAAGGTTGGCCGTACCTTTTTGTAACACCCTGTGTGGTAACACTAATGCTAAATAGCTCCGCTTTGCTGTTTCTCACAAACAGAGGGCGGTCGGGTTTACCCACCCGGTAGGATTTACCCTACCATACCATATATATATATATATATATATATATATATATATATATATATATATATATACATATACACTCCTGGAAATTGAAATAAGAACACCGTGAATTCATTGTCCCAGGAAGGGGAAACTTTATTGACACATTCCTGGGGTCAGATACATCACATGATCACACTGACAAAACCACCGGCACATAGACACAGGCAACAGAGCATGCACAATGTCGGCACTAGTACAGTGTATATCCACCTTTCGCAGCGATGCAGGCTGCTATTCTCCCATGGAGACGATCGTAGAGATGCTGGATGTAGTCCTGTGGAACGGCTTGCCATGCCATTTCCACCTGGCGCCTCAGTTGGACCAACGTTCGTGCTGGACGTGCAGACCGCGTGAGACGACGCTTCATCCAGTCCCAAACATGCTCAATGGGGGACAGATCCGGAGATCTTGCTGGCCAGGGTAGTTGACTTACACCTTCTAGAGCACGTTGGGTGGCACGGGATACATGCGGACGTGCATTGTCCTGTTGGAACAGCAAGTTCCCTTGCCGGTCTAGGAATGGTAGAACGATGGGTTCGATGACGGTTTGGGTGTACCGTGCACTATTCAGTGTCCCCTCGACGATCACCAGTGGTGTACGGCCAGTGTAGGAGATCGCTCCCCACACCATGATGCCGGGTGTTGGCCCTGTGTGCCTCGGTCGTATGCAGTCCTGATTGTGGCGCTCACCTGCACGGCGCCAAACACGCATACGACCATCATTGGCACCAAGGCAGAAGCGACTCTCATCGCTGAAGACGACACGTCTCCATTCGTCCCTCCATTCACGCCTGTCGCGACACCACTGGAGGCGGGCTGCACGATGTTGGGGCGTTAGCGGAAGACGGCCTAACGGTGAGCGGGACCGTAGCCCAGCTTCATGGAGCCGGTTGCGAATGGTCCTCGCCGATACCCCAGGAGCAACAGTGTCCTTAATTTGCTGGGAAGTGGCGGTGCGGTCCCCTACGGCACTGCGTAGGATCCTACGGTCTTGGCGTGCATCCGTGCGTCGCTGCGGTCCGGTCCCAGGTCGACGGGCACGTGCACCTTCCGCCGACCACTGGCGACAACATCGATGTACTGTGGAGACCTCACGCCCCACGTGTTGAGCAATTCGGCGGTACTTCCACCCGGCCTCCCGCATGCCCACTATACGCCCTCGCTCAAAGTCCGTCAACTGCACATACGGTTCACGTCCACGCTGTCGCGGCATGCTACCAGTGTTAAAGACTGCGATGGAGCTCCGTATGCCACGGCAAACTGGCTGACACTGACGGCGGCGGTGCACAAATGCTGCGCAGCTAGCGCCATTCGACGGCCAACACCGCGGTTCCTGGTGTGTCCGCTGTGCCGTGCGTGTGATCATTGCTTGTACAGCCCTCTCGCAGTGTCCGGAGCAAGTATGGTGGGTCGGACACACCGGTGTCAATGTGTTCTTTTTTCCATTTCCGGGAGTGTATATATATATATATATATATATATATATATATATATATATATATTTTCTTTTTTTTTTTTTTTTTGAGATCACATAGGACGACCTCCAGGCGAAAAACAATTTGTGTAATTACCATCAACAACAAACAAAACAAAAAGGGAATTATAGAAATTATAGAAAACGGTATCCTGGCAGAACAAGCAAAATGGCACCCGCGCAACTTGTTGGTAGACGCACACTGAATCCCAACGCAGTCAGGCATGCTCCAGGCACGTCTTCACGAAGAATACTGTATTTTGCCGGTACATTGGACTGATTCCTGGTATTACACAATCACACTAAAATCACCTTCTCATACCTGTGACATCCCAGCTGCAGGGGGGATAGAAGAAGGCACTACTCAAAAAGTTGGCATAGTACTGACGGTATCGCGGATGGTGCACGAGAAAAGTAAAGCGACCTTGTAGGAGCGTCCAAAAATCAAGAACACTCTTACCATCTTCACAGAACAAGTATGAGATCGAGAGGCCTTTTATCCAAATCACAGTACTGGTGTTCGTACGTGGGAAGTATGTCTCATCTGGGAACAGAAGAGATTTCCGTGTAATGGCATGGGGAGTCGTACATAGAAGAAAGGCGAGCATCTTCTGAATCAGCTGCCACACCTCTGCAGAAGATCCATACATCAGTCGATGTTCGTCCGTATCAAGCGTGCGACAATGAGGACACAGCGGAGAATCTGTCATTGTTATGGCATGTAGACGAAGTTGTGTCGTGGATTCTCCATTAAAGACCAGATACCAGGTGGCACGAGCGCTCGTGTCGAGTAGGATATGGAGCACAGAATGCCAAACCGCGGGCCATACGATTGTAGGATGTCGGATTTCCACAACATTCCGCGTATGATTTCTCATCATTAGGCGGTAAACATCACACGCGGTATGGTTTCTGGTACTAGGCAAGTCGGCATGGACATAACTGTATTCGATGAAAAAGTTCCTGATATATTAGAACGAGGAAGAAATATGGGCCACTGGGCATAGTTAACAGGTGCCACTCGAGAGGGACGGGCAGTCCGTCAATCAGGGTTCCCGATAATCCGGTTCGGCGGTGGGTCCATGACTTAACCCATCGTACTTACATAAAGGTCAGCTGCTCTCCCTTGGACGTTGACAAGGCAGGGGCCGCCATCTCGAGGAGTAAGTGTCAGCGTGTCGTAGCTTTCTTTGAAGATAAGACCCGCGCTTACAAAGTAGCCGAACGCCGCCAAAAGTCTGTGTGCCATTGTCTTTGGCATCGGTAAAATCTGTGCTAAACGGAGTAGTCGCGGAGCAATTGTAGTTTGATAGGGGTGCCAAAGGTGTTGACATCGATGGAGCTAATCCTATAAGCTTGTCGTGTAATTGGGACTACTGGGACGCTCATGTAGGCACGAAGAGCAGCAGCGAACAGGAGTGTTGTCCCAGTAGGCTGCACATTCCCATCCAGCAGCCCTGTCGATTAGTATTCGTGGGTTGGAACAGCAGCATTCGCTGCGGTCTCAACGGTGGGTGTTTCGTCGTCTACATCATCAGACCACGCAAAGATGAGTGGATGGTGTGCGTCCGATGGAGTACCTGCGGAGTCCGAAGGCGGCGCCACGTCGGCGGTGGAAGAGTGACGCTGGCTCAGGTGCTGTTCAACGTCCATAGGTAAAGCGTCTGGTGTATGCAAAGATGGTACCTCCGACGGGGTGCAGACTGGTGCTTCCACCACGGAATCGTCCATCGGGGAAACATGTTGATAGGTGTGATCCTCATCGTCTTGAGACTGCGTCCTGCAGGTGTCAGACGGGGCGATCCGCCGTTTCCGACGTCTCTTCGGCGACCGTTGCTGGCGCACGTGATCTTCAGTGTCAGATGACGCCTGGGGATCCGGATGTTCGGGCACAGAAGCATCGGTAGGCACAACCATGGAGTCAAGGGCCGTCCTCTCTCTTAGAGATTGCTCACCAATGCAGATGTCGCGAGGAGGAGGCAAAGGCGTCGGTCCTTCCGCAAGAGCCTGAGGCATTGCCGGAGACGACGATGTGGCAGTAGTAGGAGCCAGTGGTGATCGCTGTCGAGGGTCGTTATGGAGAACTTCGACAAACGCCAGCGGTAGCGTCCTCGGAGCGGTCGTGACCGGCAGGTCCCCAGGCGGTAACTGCGTGATTCTGCGTTGCAGTCAGCTGGAACGGAGGTGTCCTCCTTTGCCACACCCCGAACATGTCTTCGGCTGGCCATCATAAATAATAATTGCACGGCAGCCACCAATATATAGGTAGGATGGCACATATTTGGTTAGCTCTATGCGGATCTATCGCACGCCATTGAGAACCGGGTATGTAGTGAACTGAACCCACTTTCCAGCTGTATGACTAATCACCTTTCCATATGGGCGGAATGCATATACCACTACCTATGAAGGCACCTCGAAATGGAGTTCAAATACACGTAACGTCCGCAGTCCCACATGTTTCACACTTACATCACCGATGTGTCCATCAGAGTGACGGAACTTAAGACCACTTCGAGTTGCACTTAGAATTTTGTCACATATGTCATCGTAAACCAATTTCACGTATACCACACTGCTTACTGTAGACAAGTGGATGCCAACAAGATCGTTGCAATCAATCTTGACTTCATCTCTGATAAACTGTTCGATTTACAGCGCTTTTGATCGGGCATAGTCAGGTGCAAAGCTAATCTTCAGTGTCGATTTTCTGTGGGCATAAGCCATTCTCTTAGCGGTTCTGGCGCTGCAGTCCGGAGCCGCGGGACTGCTACGGTCGCAGGTTCGAATCCTGCCTCGGGCATGGGTGTGTGTGATGTCCTTAGGTTAGTTAGGTTTAAGTAGTTCTAAGTTCTAGGGGACTTATGACCTAAGATGTTGAGTCCCATAGTGCTCAGAGCCAAAGCCATTCTCTGTCGAAGGAAATATAGCGCGCTAATACGGCAGAATCACGTAAATAACTCCGCGAGCGAGCTGCGCAGCGAGGACGTAAACAAGACGTCCGTGCCGCTAGCGTGCCGAAAGGTTACTGCCTACCAACTGAGTTGCCAAGCACGACTCAAGACCCGTCCTCACAGCTCTGCTTCCGCCAGTACCTCGTCTCCTACCTTCCAAACTTTCATTCTGGAAACATCCCTCAGTCTATGACAATGTCTCCACAATATCCTTTCTTCCAGGATTGCTAGTTCTGTAAGGTTCGCAGGAGAGCTTCTGTGGAGTTTGGAAGGTAGGAGACTAGGTACTGGCGGAAGTAAAGCTGTGAGGGCAGGTCGTGAGTCCTGCTTGGGAAACTCACTAGGTTAGTCGGCTGTGTTAGTCGGCTGTGACGCAGTACCGAGCAGCGCTCCGCAGGCGTTGTCTGTTTACCTGCTAGTGCGCGGTTGCGTCGTTATATTGCCTTATCGTACCGGTACCAAAATGGCTCTGAGCACTATGCGACTTAACTTCTGAGGCCATCAGTCGCCTAGAACTTAGAACTAATTAAACCTAACTAACATAAGGACATCACACATATCCATGCCCGTACCAGTACCGACCAGCCATGGCGTTCTAATATCGACAAGCTGCAATCAAACTAACGTTCAACGCATCGTACACAAGACTTAAGGACCATTAAATTGAACTGTTTGTTCGAGACATCATGCATATAGAACCGCAAGAACTGGTAGGCATTCATTTGTCTATTGTATCTAGCACAGTGTACCTCAAAATGATTGACGAAGCGGCCTGCGGCAGACTCCTCCAACGATCTGCAAACTGCTTTCGCTTCTGCCACGCAGACGATAATGTGAGCGTGGTAACAGTTAGCCATGCTGGTCTGGGGGTGCGTACCGTGCGAATCTTTGAACAACCGTCCGGAAGTTCGCGCCAAACTTGTTGTTGATGCGCTACGGCCATATGGCACAGTACTGAGCCACACAGAGGAGAAACGGAATACGTTCGAAACGTAGCCTGTACTTAACGGGGTACTTTAAGTGCCCATCATATGTTTTCGTTGGCGGCTGCCGCGCAGTTGTTATATATGATGGCCAACCGAGGACCCGCTCGGGGTGCGGCCAGGAGGGCCATGTTAGAACAGTATGCAGCGCCGCCTCGTTCAGGTGCCCCGCAATGAACTTCCCCAACGATCATCCGGCCGGAATGTCCGAGCGGTTCTAGGCGCTAGAGTCTGGAACCGACGTACCGCTACGGTGGCAGGTTCGAATCCTGCCTCGGGCATGAATGCGTGATATGCCCTTAGGTTAGTTAGGTTTAAGTAGTTCTAAGTTCTGTGGGACTGATGACCTCAGAATTTAAGTCCCATAGTGCTCAGAGCCATTTGAACTATTTTTGAACCCCAACGATCAACGATGACCTCTCTCCCGCTAACGTATGTGAAGGCGGCACGACATGATGACGGATGATCTAAACCTGCTACCACCTCAAGCCGCTGCTAGCTCCGTTGGAGAGTCAGCGCCGACGACGACGACGACGACACCGCTGCAGCCAAACGGTGCAGAGGTTCCTGCTGCCTCTGCCCACCTCGGCGTCGCGGCCACCAAACCGCCGTCACTGTCGGGATCGGAGACAGGGATTCCTTATGACCGAGACCGTGTCGAGCCCCGCCCTCCAGTGTATTTCGAATCTCGGACTCACAAGAAAAAATCACCCAAGCGACACAAGAAGAGGCGATTGTCAGTTGAAGAACGGGGCAGTGATGTGAGAATGGCGGAAGATATCGACTCCGTTGACGCGCCTAGAGTTGCAACGGATTCCAGCAGCCTCATTCATCAGAAGGCGCCTGACGATAAGGAACACTCTCCTACATCTGGTGGCCCTAAAAACGAGGCGCATCAGGTCGAGTCCAAAATGTTGGATCCAGTGAAGTGGTCAGCCACCACAGAGCTCCCAGTCCTCTCTTGGTGATTGGACAGACGACATGGAGGCCGATGATGCACAGCACACATCGATACCTCCTCTAGAGTCCATGGCTGATATTGAGCCCGGAGGGCTCTGCCACTCATGGGATCAAACGGCACAATAATGCACGTCATGCGGCTGGATGGCTGTGTGGTGTGCGAGCTCACCGTGGGCTTGCCTCAGCACACTGCCTCCGTCACTTGATATGTCTCAATCATACCGTGTGGGAACAGTCAATGTCAATGGTGTCCACTCCACTGTCAAGGCCCGCATGTTACACGACACAGTCAGAGGGGCAGACTTGGAATTGCCCTACTCCAGGAGGTCGGTCCCGAGCTGCTTTTAGACCTATATGGCTACACCACCTACAGCCTACCCTCTGGTGATGGCGCAGGAGGATCGTCCATCCTTCTACGAAATGGCATGGATGCGACAGACGTGACATACTTGCCCAACAGGCGAAGCCTCTCTCTCACATTTGGCGCAATCCGCCTCGTTAACGTCTGCGCTCCCTCCGGTACTTAGCACCGCGGTGACAGGCATGTCTTCTATTCGGAGGAGGTAGCCCCACTTTTGCAAGGAAATGTGGACCATTACATAGTGGGCGGCGATTTTAATAGTGTTTTGCTACCCGAGGACCAGATACCGCATTACTTCCCATGCCCGGCTCCACAAGCACTGGTACGTGACCTCGCTCCCCACGACACATGGCTGTTACATCATGGGAACCAGCGCGGATATACCCACTTTACCGGTCGCTCTGACAGTCGTCTGGACCGGATATACGTCTCGTGTGCCATCCTCACAGCAACCCGTGATGCAGAACTCTGTCCGACGGCCTAAACGGATCATCTCGCGTATATATGCGACACAGCAGAGGCCCGTGGACGCTGAACGTTACCCTCCTTCGCGAGGAAGCGTGCCAGCAAGTAGTTACTGACACATGGCTTCGTTGTTTCAGGCGCCAGGCCATGCATGCTTCCACGTTGCTGTGTTTTCTGGGATGTGTCCAAACTGCACTCCACAAGACCCTGATGGCCTACGGGTGAGACAGATCGAACTGCCAAAGAACAACATCGGAATTTTACAATACAGCGTTAAGTGAGCTGGCGACGCAACCGCCGTCTCCCGAACTTCAGGTGTCCGTGCAACGCATCAAAGCTCGTCTACTTCGCATCAGGGCAGAGCAGCTAGAAGGTGTCCGCATCCGTGCGCGAGTACAAGACTGCACCCCAACGAAACGGCATTGTGCGTGAGAGGCGCCACCGCAAGTGACTCCAAATGTTTCAATAACTGATCCGCCCTGATTTTATTGTCCTCAAGGAATTCACAGACGACATCTTGATCCCATTACCTGAACCGAATGGTGGTTGTAAGTGGCAGGACTTTCACTTATTCACACTGATCAACAACGACTAAAAGATCTTCGCCCGCATCCACCGTGCCCGTCTCCACACCGCTATCGGGAAAGCCACCCACACCGACCAGACAGGTTTAGGTGGTTTTAGCAATATTCATACAGCGCTAGGAGCATACCGCGACGTAATTACTTTGACGGCGACCAGCAAAATACGAGGCGCCCTTGTCGTCGTAGGTTTTGACCACGCATTCGACCGCGTCGACCACGGCTTCCTAAGCGCAGTTTTGGAACACATGGGCCTCTCTCTAGAGTCTATACAGGTGGTTCTTCGACTGGCCCACGGAGCGCGCTCCCGCATGATAGTCAACGGTTACCAGTCTGGTCACATTGTTGCTGAACGGTCAGTGCGAGAAGGGTGCCCCTTCTCGGGTATATTATTTGCGGCAGCGCTTGAACCAGGTTTACATGGGCTACGGCATTTCCATGTGGGACGTGACCTTTCGTTTTAGTGCATTCGCTGATGATGAGGTGTTCCTGGTCAGATCAGAGGATGAAATGCATATGGCGCTCCAGTAGCTACGCCAGGAGCGCTATCAACTTGAAGAAGGCGAAATACATGGTTGTCGGAGGGATGCTTTCCCACGCAACGGCCGTGCCCTTTGATAAGGTGTCCGTACTCAAATGTTAAGGAGTGCAGTTCTATAGCAATGTAAGCCTCACGGCGGCGGCTACGTACCGCCGGCTCCTACATCAGACACGTGCTCTGCTGCAGGACAACAAATTGCGTTGCATGGATATGCTCCTCAGAACACGTTATGTCAACACCTTTCTTGTCTCCAAACTGAACAATTTTGCGCATGTCCTTCCCTTGACGGTTACGATGGCCTACAGATTTCAAGCAGAATATGGAAATTTCGTGTGCGCCGGCCTTCTTTTTAAAAGTCCGATACGCCACCCTGACATTGCCGCAGAGGGCGGGCGGTATCGGTTTAATTCATGTCTATAACCATGAGCGATCGCTTTATCTCAGCACTATGCGTCGCACGTGGACCTCTGCCCATGACACTCTGACGGGCATCCTGATAGTTGAAGTGGCACCACACTCTCTGCATCCCCCGGTTTCTGTAGGACACATTTCAGTTGCACTTGCCCACATCAGAGAGTTCTCGATTGAACTCAGCTACTTACGGTCACAACTTCCGACGACACGGATGCCCTGCACGAAAGACTGTTATCGCCTCTATCAACAGCAGCAACCTATCAATAGGGTCGCAAACATCCTGAATTGCATGGAACACGGTGTGGTGAGCGGTACACACGCCTTTTCTACCTACGACGGTGCGTTCATTGGGGTACGTGGTTGTGAATGGGAGGTTCGCTGTTCGTCAGGGGCTACATTCCATTCATCTGACGGACGACCCCTTGTGTCCGACATGCTCAGTCGTTGACTCGGATGCACACCGCCTGACTTATGCCGCGACTATCGAGTGCTGGCTACTGACGCAGCGCATGCTGGCATTACGCTTGCGGGGATTGCCGAAGTCTGTCTCCCCTGATGATATATTGCGCCCCGAAGGCGTATACTTTCCATCGACCAGGACGAACGTCGTTAACTGGCAAAAAGGCATGGCCATTTACTATATATTTTGCGATGCTTGTAAAGGGACCCTCGACTTTTGATACCTACTGATGACGACACATGCAGCTTTCAGCCGCCAGCCGAAGTACCGAATCCGTTTCCCAAATTATTTAAGTTCAGTATTTGCGGATCCTCCTGCTCAATGGGGAGCATATGAGACGCTGAAAGTGACGAAGAATCCTCGAGCATATTGTTCCTCTACGGACGTCATAGGGGGGAACCCCAACCAACAGGCAAGAAGACGACTCGGACGCTCGGCTACGGCACTTGTGGGATCTTTTTTAACGAAACATAAATAAATCCATAATACAATTAAAAAATAAAATAAAAAATTATAAATTATAAAAACTGAATAAATAATAAATAAAACAAAATAGACAGTCCTTCTACATCCTCTCCCTGATCCTTCGATCCTAGAACACGTTGCATGGACATGGCGGCGGAAAAAAGTTGGTAGAGCACTTGCCCGCGAAAGGCTAAGGTCCAGAGTTCGAGTCCCGGTCCGGTGCACAGTTTTAATGTGCCAGGAAGTTTAATATCAGGGTACACTCAACTGCATAGTGAAAATTTCATTTTAGTTTTTGAGCACCTTACCAGTAGCTCTCTTTTCCCACCTTTACAGGTTGTCGAACCTTGACTTCCTTACGTAAAGGTTCCTAGATAATTTGAAATTTCTCTGGTGAGCATATGAACATGTTATTTAGACTCAATAGCTTATCTGAGGTTTGAGGGATAGGTGAGTGAGTGCCGCAGTAGATCTAGTAAGTAGTATTATACGACGTCGACACTGTCTCGATGGTGTAAACAGCCGGTGGGGTGCGCGATTTAGCTATTAAAATGGAGTAACTAACTGCTGAGAAGACTGCAAGGCGTGGACGGTTGATTGAGACGCCAGCTGTACAATTACCCAGTCTGCATCAGTAATGAAGTCTGTGTTGCTGACAGCTTTGGTAACACGCAACTCCTGGGACATTATGTGGATCAAGGGGACAAGTAGATGATTAAGTACATTTCTTGTTACACGTCTGCAGACGCCCTGTTGGAAGAAGTGAGACAGTAATTAGGAATATATACACTGAAGCACCAAAGAAACTAGTGCAGGCATGCGTATTCAAATACAAAGATATGTAAACAGGTAGAATACGGCGCTGTGGTCGGCAACGCCTATATCAGGCAACACGTATCTGGCGAGTTGTTAGATCCGTTACTGCTGCTACAATGGCGGGTTATCAAGATTTAAGTGAGTTTCAAAGTGGTGTTCTAAGTCGGTGCAATAGCGATGGGAAGGTCCACTCGTGTACCCTTGATGACTGAATGACACAAAGCTCTACACCTCGCCTGGGCCCGTCAACGCCGACATTGGACTGTTGATGACTGAAAACATGTTGCCTCGTCGGACGAGTGTCATTTCAAATTGTATCGAGTGGATGTACTGGTATGGAGACAACATCATGAATCCAAGGAACGTGGCCGGCCTGTGTAGCCGAGAGGTTCTAGGCGCTTCGATCTGGAACCGCGCGACCGCTACGGTCGCAGGTTCGAATTCTGCCTCGGGAATGGATGTGTGTGATGTCCTTAGGTTAGTTAGGTTTAAGTAGTTCTAAGTTCTAGGGGACTAATGACCTCAGAAGTTAAGTCCCATAGTTCTCAGAGCCATTTGAAACATTTGAGCCAAGGACCCTTCACGTAAGCGGGGACTATTCAAGCTAGTGGAGGCTCTGTAATGACATGCATTTGGAGTGACGTGGGGCACCTGATACGTCTAGATACGACTCTGACAGATGACACGTACGAAAGCATCCTGTCTGAGCACCTGCATCCATTCATGTCCACTGTGCATACCGACGGACTTGGGCAATTCCAGCAGGACAATGCGACAACCTACACGTCTCGAATTGCAACAGAGGGGCTCCAGGAACACTCTTCTGAGTTTAAACACTTCTGCTGGCCACCAAACTCCCCAGACATGAACATTATTGAGCGTATCTGGGATTCCTTGCAACGTGCTGTTCAGAAGAGATCTCCACCTGCTCGTACTCTTACGGAGTTATGGACAGCACTGCAGGATTCATGGTGTCAATTCCCTCCAACATTTCTGCGTGCTCCCGTGGGCCCTACACGATGTTAAGCAGGTTTACAAGTTTCTTTGGCTCCTCAGTGTAGTTAGCACGTGTGGGTAGCTGCATGACAGCATAGGCACCTTGTTGATAGGATGTATACAAGGAGACGTCACAGGAATAGTATGTCAAAACCAGACACTCTAGCGATATGGAAACAGACATAAAGAATAGCGGTGATGTAGTTTGTGTGCCAAAGAGTTCTGCTTTGGGCTGCAAACAAGTCACATACGAAGCTCTGTACAGTAACGGGAAGTACTGCCAGCTTGCTGGCGGTCACCGTACTTCCCATCAATCTTCTGCTGACCGGTACAATATATTAAGTTGTTTCTGTTCAGGAAGTGATTTCAACAACCTCGTGTATGTGACCGGCTTTAAAAACGACCATTTCGAATCTTCAGTAATCTTCAGAGGAACGTAACCAATATTAGCTCGGAAAACATCGACTTTACAAGAAAAATCCAACGACGTATTTCCGGAGAGGGAGTTTTTGTTATCGTTAATTCGGGAAATTTTCTTTTTTGCTGAGGTCTTCTTGTACTTTCTCAGTTATACCTTAACGCTTTTTTTGTATTTTTAATATTTATTCTGTTTCTTTATCACAGTACGATATGGATAGGGACTCTGCTTGCTGTGGGCGGATACAAGGAGGATTAGCTGATGTCTATAACCAGCTGAAGGCTGCACTGATCACGATCGATGGCTTCGGGTTACTGTTCAAAGCTGCAGCGTCATCAAGGAGCAGTTGACGAGACGTGCGACACCTTTGGTGCCGTTGAATGCCCTCGTACCTGGTTAATGCTGCGTCTTCTGATACGCAACATCTGACAAGCTCGTCTTCACTCATGAGTGAGTGGCGGGCAGTGGTGGGTGGGTTCTCGTGTCACTGGGTGAAAGGCGGAAGAAGGAATGGGCCGCATGGCTGGTTCCTTATGCCTTAGCACCAGGTAGCAGACGCCACCCGGTGCTGATAATGTTTTTGGGCAAGAACGGTATACATCTCCTCTTGGGTCAGCGACCGATATTCCTGAGCCGGCCGGAGTGGCCGTGCGGTTCTAGGCGCAACAGTCTGGAACCGAGCGACCGCTACGGTCGCAGGTTCGAATCCTGCCTCGGGCATGGATATGTGTGGTGTCCTTAGGTTAGTTAGGTTTAATTAGTTCTAAGTTCTAGGCGACTGATGACCTCAGAAGTTAAGTCGCATAGTGCTCAGAGCCATTTCAACCATTTGATATTCCTGTCCAGCAGGACAAGTACAAAGGGTGGGTATGGTAGCCACTGGGAGCTCCAACGTTATGCAGGTAAATGGTTCAAACGGCTCTGAGCACTATGGGACTTAACTTCTGAGGTCATCAGTCCCATATAACTTAGAACTACTTAAACTTAACTAACCCAAGGACATCACACACATCCATGCCCGAGGCAGGATTCGAACCTGCGACCGTGGCGGTCGCGCGGTTCCAGACTGTAGCGCCTAGAACCCCTCGGCCAACCTGGCCGGCTATGCAGATAAAAGAACCCTCACGGAAACAGCATGAAGGGTAGGAAAGACTGCCTGTGTGCTATCGGTACGTTTGCCGGGGAGTCTCATCCGTGACGTGGAGGATGCTCTGCCGGCGGCTATCTAGCGCACTGGGTGCAACCAGCTGCAAATACTGCCACATGTCAGCACTAACGAGTCCGACGTCTGGGTTCTGTGGCTATCGTCGTTTCCTTTCGGCGGATGGCTGATTTGGTGAATGCAACTAGCATCGCACACGACTGCAGGCAAAGCGGACTGTTTGTAGCATCGGATCATGGTCCTCTGCTTTGGAGTGTGGTGGAATGTCTAAACCAGAGTATCAGACGACTCTACGACAATATCGGATGCGAAATTCTCGACCTCTGCTATCGAGTGGAGGGTTGCAGGAATCCCCTTAATAGGTCAGGCGTGCACTACACGAATGTAGCTGCTACTAGGGTAGCGGAGTACGTTGGCGTGCACATGGGGTTATTTTAGGTTATAGAAAACCGCTTGAGATCAGAGACAAATTAATTGCTAAAATAGAAGTTACTTTGGCCACAGTTATCTCAGAGAATGCTCGTCCTTGCAGATCAGACACAGAAACTTTAATATGAAGTTAGTAAACTGCAGGAACGTCCAAGGAGAGGCACCAGAGTTAATATCGCTTAGTGATAATGCTCAGACAGTACAAGGAATAGAAATTCAGATAAGTGAACAGCTCGAAATACTAAGCCCGGATTGGAATAGTTATCGTAAGGGTAGATTGGTTGCCATGGTTGCGGCGTATTTATTACAGTAAAGAATTCGATAATATCTAGCAGGGTTATCAAGGATTCTGAATGTGAATTAATGTGAGTGAAGGTAATCGTCAAGGGTTGGTCAAAATGGTAATCGGATGCTTTTATAGTTTTTTACGTTTAGGAGCTTCAGTGGTAGAGCGTTTCAGGGAGTACTTGCAGAAAACCATTAATAATTTTCCTGACCATGACGTTGTAATACGAGGTGACTTCAGCTTGCCAGGTGTAGATTGGGAGAGGACGCTAGCAAAACTGGTGCCACAGACAGGGTCTCGTGTGACATTATTCTAAATGTCTTGTCCGAAAATTGCTTATAGCAGGTAATCAGAGAACCTACAAATGAACATAATCTCTTAGACTGCCTAGCAACAAATAGACCTGAGCTTATCGAATTAGTTAACGCAGGGGAAGGTATCAGTGATGATAAGGTTGCGATAGCTACTATGACTGTGTTTTACATGGGGTGTCAATAGAGTTAGAGAAATGTTTTGTTTAGCATCTACATCCACATCCATACTCCGCAAGCCACCTGACGGTGTACGGCGGAGGGTACCTTGAGTACCTCTATCGGTTCTCCCTTCTATTCCAGTCTCCTATTGTTCGTGGAAAGAAAAATTGTCGGTAGGCCTCTGTGTGGGCTCTAATCTCGCTGATTTTATCCTCATGGCCTCTTCGCGAGATATACGTAGGAGGGAGCAATATACTGCTTGACTCCTTGGTGAAGGTATGTTCTCGAAACTTCAACAAAAGCCAGCACCGAGCTACTGAGCGTCTGTATTGCAGAGTCTTCCACTGGAGTTTATCTATCATCTCCGTAACGCTTTCGCGATTACTAAATGATCCTGTAACGAAGCGCGCTGCTCTCCGTTGGATCTTCTCTATCTCTTCTATCTACCCTATCTGGTACGTATACCACACCGGTGAGCAGTATTCAAGCAGTGGGCGAACAAGTGTACTGTAACCTACTTTGCCGACCGCGATGGTCTAGCGGTTCTGGCGCTGCAGTCCGGAACCGTGGGACTGCTACGGTCGCAGGTTAGAATCCTGCCTCGGGCATGGGTGTGTGTGATGTCCTTAGGTTAGTTAGGTTTAAGTAGTTCTAAGTTCTAGGGGACTTATGACCTAAGATGATGAGTCCCATAGTGCTCAGAGCCATTTTTTGTAACCTACTTTCTTTGTTTTCGGACTACATTTCCTTAGGATTCTTCCAATGAATCTCATTCTGGCATCTGCTTTACCGACGATTAATTTTATATAGCCATTCCTTTTTTAATCACTCCTAATGCGTACTCCCAGATAATTTATGGAATTAACTGCTTCCAGCTGCTGACCTGCTATATTGTAACTAAATGATAAAGGATCTTTCTTCCTATGTATTCGCACCGCATTACACGTGTCTACATTGAGATTCAACTGCCATTCCCTGCACCACGCGTCAATTCGTTGCAGGTCCTCCTGCATTTCAGTACAATTTTCCATTGTTACGACCTCTGGATATACTACAGCATCATCCGCAAATAGCCTCAGTGAACTTCCGATGTCATCCACAAGGTCATTTATGTACATTGTGAATAGCAACGGTCCTACGACACTCCCCTGCGGCACACCTAAAATTGCTCTTACTTCGGAAGACTTCTCTCCATTGAGAATGACATGCTGCGTTCTGTTATCTAGGAACTCTTTAATCCAATCACACAATTGGTTCGATAGTCCATATGCTCTTACTTTGTTCCTTAAACGACTGCGGGGAACTGTATCAAACACCTTGCGGAAGTCAAGAAACACGGCATCTACCTGTGAACCCGTGTCTATGGCCCTCTGAGTCTCGTGGACGAATAGCGCGAGCTTTGTTTCACACGATCGTCTTTTTCGAAACCCATCCTGATTCCTACAGAGTAGATTTCTAGTCTCCAGAAAAGTCATTATACTCGAACATAATACGTGTTCCAAAATTCTGCACCTGATCGACGTTAGAGATATAGGTCTATAGTTCTACACATCTGTTCGACGTCCTTTCTTGAAAACGGGGATGACCTGTACCCTTTTCCAATGTTATGGAACTCTACGCTCTTCTAGAGACCTACGGTACACCGCTGGAAGAAGGGGGCCAAGTTCCTTCGCGTAGGCTATGTAAAATCGAACTGGTATCCTACCAGGTCCAGCGGGTTTTCCTCTTTTGAGCGATTTTACTTGTTTTTCTATCCCTCTGTCATCTATTGCAATATCTACCATTTTTTCATCTGTGCGACAATCTAGAGAAGGAACTACACTGCAGTCTTCCTCTGTGAAACAGCTTTTGCAAAAAGACATTTAGTATTTCGGCCTTTAGTCTGTCATCCTCTGTTTCAGTACCATTTTGGTCACAGAGTGTCTGGACGTTTTGTTTTGATCCACCTACCGCTTTGACATAGGACCCAAATTTCTTAGGATTTTCTGTCAAGTCAGTACATAGACCTTTACTTTCGAATTCATTGGACGCCTCTGGCATAGCCCTCCTCACATTACATTTCGCTTCGCGTAATTTTTGTTTGTCTGCAAGGCTTTGGCTATTTTTATGTTTGCTGTGAAGTTCCCTTTGCTTCCGTAGCAGTTTTCTAACTCGGTTGTTGTACCACGGTGGCTCTTTTCCATCTCTTACGATCTTGCTTGGCACATACTCATCTAATGCATATTGTAAATGGTTTTGAACTTTGTCCACTAATCCTCAATACTATCTGTACTTGAGATAAAACTTTTGTGTTGAGCCATCAAGTACCGTGAAATTTGCTTTTTGTCATTTTTGCTAAACAGAAAAATCTTCCTACCTTTTTTAATATTTCTATTTACAGCTGAAATCATCGATACAGTAACCGCTTTATGATCGCTGATTCCCTGTTCTGCGTTAACTGTTTCAAATAGTTCGGGTCTGTTAGTCACCAGAAGGTCTAATATGTCTAATATGAGTGACAGGATACAAATTGCAGTGTATCTGGATAATCAGTATCAAATATTCGGTTCTGAGGACAAATATGTGCAGCACAAACAGGAAAAATTCAAAAGCATCGTTCAATTTGCCTCAGATAAGTATGTTGTGAGGAAGGTCGTAAAGGATGTAAAAGATCCCCTGTGTCAGAAAACTGCGTCTTAAACACAGAGAGTTTCACCATAGATTTAAGGGAAGTCGAGACTCAGCTGACAAACGGAAACTGAAAGAAGCGAAAATAAGTTTTAGGGGAGCAATGAGAGAAGCGTTTGTGCTTTTGAAAGTGAAATTTTGTCAGTCGATCTGTGTAAAATCCATAAGAGGTTTTGGTCTTACGTATAATCAGTAAGCGTTTCAGAATTAGCTAACTAAAAGACCATACTGGCACCGAAACGGAAGATAACAGCGAGAAGGTCGAAATACTGAATACGTTCTTCCGAAATTGTCTCACCGCAGAAGATCGTAACACAATCTCTTCTTTCAATCATCTTACGAGCATTGAAATACCAGATACTGAAATAACCGATCGCGGAGTAGAAAAACAGCTACAATTCATTAGTTGGGGAAAAGCATTGGGACCAAACTGGATACCTATAAATGATAAAAAAATTATGCAAAGAACTTGCTCCCGTTGTAGCAGTAGTTTATCATAGATCGCTGGAGCAACAAAGGGTACATAGCGACTGCAAAAAAGCCCAGTCATTCCCGTTTTCAAGAAGGGTCGTACAACAGAGGCACCTAATTATAGACCTACGTTACTGACGTCAGTCTCTTGTAGAATTATGGAACATATTATATGTGCAAGAATTACGATGTTTTTGTAGAACGGAAATCTTCTCTATAAAAATCAATATCGATTCAGCAAACAGAAATCTTGTGAAACTCAGCTCGCTTTGTTCCTCTATGAGATCCATAGCACTGTAGACAATAGAATTCGGGTTGATGCCGTGCTCCTTGACATCAGGAAAGCATTCCATACTGTCTGTGCAGCCGTTTAATGAAAAAATACGAACTTACGAGTATCAGACCAGAATTGCGAATGGATTCAAGACTTCCTCACAGATAGAACTCAACACATCGGTCTTATTAGGAAAAAAATAGACTGATATAAAGGTAATTTCCGGAGTACCTCGAGGAAGTGTGATAGGAACGTTATTGCTTACAACGCATATAAAGGATCTAGTAGAAAGTGTCTAGTGCTCTTAAGGACTGTTCTCAGATGATGTGTTTGTCTACAATAAAGCAGCAACGCCAGACGACAGTACAAATTTGCAGAATGACCTTCAGAGGATTGATGATTGAAGGTGCATCATCTGGCAGTTGACCCGTAACGTAAATAAGTGTAACATAATGGGCATACAATGGAAAAGGAATCCACTAGAATGAGATTTTCACTTTCTTTCAGGAGTGCTAGTTCTGCAAGGTTCGCAGGAGAGCTTCTGTAAAGTTTGGAAGGTGAGCCGAGTACTGGCAGAAGTAATGCTGTGACGACGGGGCGTGAGGCGTGCTTGGGTAGCTCAGTCGGTAGAGCACTTGCCCGCGAAAGGCAAAGGTCCCGAGTTCGAGTCTCGGCCCGGCACACAGTTTTAATCTGCCAGGGAGTTTCAAGGAATCCACTATTGTACAACTGCACTATTGATGACAAATTTCCAGAAACAGTGCCTGTCGTAAAATTTGTAGGAGTAACTATCCAGAGCACCTTCAATGGAATAAACACATAAAACAAACAGTAGGAAAATCAGATGCTGGACTGAGTTCATAGGAAGAACGTTACGAAAGAATAGCTCATCCACGAAGAAAGCGGCTTACAAGGCGCTTGGTCGACTGACTGTTGAGTATTGTTCATTAATCTGGGATCCTTACCAAATAGAACTGGTAGAGGAGATAGAGAAGATCAAACGAAAAATGGGGCGTTTCGTCACGCCATCGTTTACTCGGCACGAGCGTATTACAACGGTGCTCAACGAACTACATTGGCAGACACAACGAAAGAGGCGCTGTGCATCGCGGAGAAATGTACTCTTTAAATTCTGAGACAGAGCTTTCCGGGAAGCATCGGACACTATGTTACTTCCTCCCACATGCATTTCGCAAAATGACCACAACGAGAAAATAGATTTAATACACTGACTTACTGACAATCATTTTCTCCACGAGCCATTCGCGAGACGAACAGGGAAGATGGACTCAGTTAGTGATACTAGAAATACCATCCGCCACACCGTTAGGTGTCTTGCGAAGTATGATGTAGGTGTAGAACAAAATTTAAATGAAACTAGCTAAAACAATCCATGCATTAGTACAGAAACCTCACTCGTATGGGCAATTTAGCATGCATCGTGGGTCAGGCTGGCATCGGGTGCATTAAACACCGGTAAAGGCGACCAAACGCCGAAATTTAACATAACTGCAACATAAAAAGGAAACGGGAATTACAACACACCAACACGGGTGCAGGGAGTGATCTGACGAACAAGCTCAGCAGGGGATGTAATAACCAGACGTACAAACATGGAATCAAAAATGATAGCAGTAGTAGCGAAATTCTGACGGATTTTCTATCAGATCATAAGCAGTAAACCGTGTTCACCACAATTACTGCACCAGCTCGGAACAAAATATGGGCATTAGCACTCGGTCAAATCAGACTTCGCGGAAAAATGTTGAATTGAGAACTGAACCAAGTTTGCGTATGGAATTAGCGATGGCATATGCTCCTGACACAACAGACAGAATTAAACGTTTGGAAATGGAGGTCGTAGCCCTAATGGAAGAAATAGAAAATTATCCACTGAAACGAGGCCAACACCATTGACTTTCGATGGAATCGCGGCAGGTAGTCGGGTCACCTAGCCGAAAATGAAGATTGAAGACCAAATTGAATTAGCAAAAGATAAAGAGGCAACTGTCCACTGTTTTAAATCAGAGAACAACTAGGATCCTAAACCTGTGAAGGAAACCTTAATTAAAACAATAATCCCTAGACTCAACAAAATAAAATTTACAGTCCTAAGGCATAAAGCAAACACAGTAATTCTTGGAACTTAGATACAAACAGACAAGAGGAAGATTATTAGAAAAACATCGAACTTATAGGACATTCTACACGAAGAACACCAAAAGCTACGACCACTACTGGCAGTATGCAGCGTTACAACACCACTTACAAACCAAAAATTTCTAGAAGAACTGTTTGAAATACACGTTAGCGATCACATCAACAAAGACGAATTTCAAGAATAAGTCAAAATACGATTCAAAATAGATCCCAAAGGGATCAGAATGCTAAATAATATTCTAGGGGTGGCACCAAAAGTGAGGTTACTATTATTACAGGGGGCAGATTGTACATACTATTTGACTCTTTACACATTATGGACTATGTGTCTGTGCAAAAGTGCCTCAGTTGTTGAGATTTTGGCTATCGTCGAAAAAATGTGACACGGAAACTATCTGAGGGAAATATGCGAAACCTGGTCACAAAAAATGCGAATGTCATGATGAAGCAACTTTTGGCTGTGTTCTTTGCAAAACAGGAAAATAATATATAACAAATCTGGGGGAGTAGAATACCTTACTTACAAAGAATTCTACAAATGACAAATAGAAAGAAACGGAAAATGAAATCTCTAACAATGCCTGCTAATATATACCTCAACAAAAGCAATGAGGCGACAACACGCTATAGAAATTTAGGTAATGATATGAATACAAATATCAACAACAGAAATGAACAGAGATTCTTTTAACAAAACACAGTCATGAACACCATCATCCCACGTCACAGAAGCAAACAGAAATTACCAGCAGCCAAAACAAGAGCGTGGCGACGTGCAGTAGCCTGGAGGTGACAACTTGGGCTGTGCTGATCATAGACTCCCCAATAGACATGAATCCGCTCAATAGTTGGAATATTGCGCCAGGAAAAATACTTTAGCCTAACTGATAACGTCGGCAATGCACGTTACTACGGCGCCATGGACTACAGTGCAATAAGGCACACTAGTCACGAACTTTTCCTGCTGGCAACACTCCAAACGACGACATTTAGAGTATAATAACTGGAAGACGGAGCCCTCAGAAAAGGACGCGTTAAAAACAACGCAAAACACTCAACAAAAGTACATAAAAATGATGGTAGATACCCAAGATACCGTGATGCTCAGACCCATCAAGGACAGGATAATGACATAGTTGTTAGATACAACATACCACTCTTAACAGAAGTACATAAAAATGACGATAGATATCAGAGACACGGCCAGGCCCATCCAGAACAGGATTATGACATAGACGAAACAACAGTACATGTGGACACTACGAAGCAACATAAAAGCTAATTAATTCTTACCTCACCAGAGAACAGGTTACCGTATAATATAATGACAACTACAGAAAAATTTGAATACGAAACATCAAAATGTAAACTATATTTGCATACTGTACATTTCATCTGAGGGAGAATACACACGGAAAGACAACTCAAACAACAATTATCAATGCGAAACAAATGCAAACAGAAGGCTTCAAACAACAAATTGTGACCACACACTATAGGATACTAAAAACAACATAATACACAAAAAGCTCACACTGAAAAAATCATAATCTTCAACTGACGAGACACCACATCACCGAAAAAGGAAAATACATCGAGAGAAAAACACTGCGATAGAATACATCAGACAGAGTTACAAAGCCATGTAGTAAGAATCAAAGTAGACTACGATGACATCGAAGAGAACTAGCGCCTAAGTCGACTGTACAACGAAGAAGTTTTTAAAACTCCACTAAGACTAGCAACAAGGCTGAATGACCCACTGAACGACGCTATATGCTACCCCATCACTCAACAAACAGACAGAATGACACTACGAAGCGAAAACCCACCAAAAGGTTAATGCGAACTCAGAAATCCTTTAAGCAAATAATTATGAACGTAGAAATGAAAGCCATAAGCTGAACGATGCCTATAATAACCTAGCAATGGCGCATGGGTACGTGTACCTCGATCACACCCAGAACGCGCCGAAGTGCTTCGTTTTTACTACATTGCCATAGCGAAAGTCTTGCAGCTAAACTGTATGGGACACACGTGGACGCAGAGCTTGGCAAGCTGGTAAACGACATATGTGTGGACATGTGCTACAAGAACCGTACACATGAGGTGGAAGAATTCCAGGCCTTACGAGGCAGTACATGCAACTCACAGGGACAGACAAGGCCATGGCAGTAGTCGTTGTAGTAAACACTAACATTGCAATAACACAAATAATGCTACTATGTGCACAACTTAAGGTTACAGTCTAAATACCTTCAGGCAGGGAAACGTGGATCGTCTCGTCGATCAACGCCCGGCATTGATTGGATACAGCGCCATTTGCTGACGTAACAAAAGAAGTCGGGCAGTTTACAAATGACAGACGACTACTTACCTCGACAGATATAAATGTGAGGTCAACCCTCTGGTAGTCTGACAGAACGGACGCCAGAGGAAAAATAATAGTAGACGTTACAAATGAATGTAATGTTTTCGTTTCAAACAAACCCGGCCAACGTCCAACTTACCGCGGAAATAGCGGTGTAGGCAGCAAGTGTAGAAATTTCTCTGGCAAACGGCACATCGTTAATACAGCTAGCGAATTGACAGGTGCTCGATAGGAGAATACTCAGTCATCATAACGCAATAATTATATACACTAAAACAAACACCACCACAGTCACATCACAACACCCAAGGTTGCTGCCACGCAAGCAAACTAGCAAAACTAAGGCACGTGACTGAAGATTTATCTATATTTTGCCACCCAAGGAAGCATAAATTGCAGAGCAATACCTGCAGTACCCGACGCACGCAAATAAACGGCACTATGGTCAGCATATTTTCTAAAATATTCGAAAAAGTTATGTATTCAAGAGTAGTCTCACATTTAAGTTAAAATAATTTACTCAGCATGTCACAATTCGGATTCCGGAAGGGTTACTCAACTGAGAATGGTATCTACACGTTTACCCATCATACAGTACAAGCCCTCAATAACAAATTATCGCCAGTTGGTATTTTTTGTGATCTTTCCGAGGAATTTGACTGTGTGTATCATGCGACACTCTTAGAAACACTCAGGTTTTATGGAATTGAAGGCTATACACACAGCTGGTTTGAATCATACATAACGAACAGAAAGCAAAAAGTTCTGCTGAATAACACAAATAATGTTGGGAGGGTGGTAAATTCTAGTGAATGGGGGTTATCACAAAGGAAGTCCTACAGGGTTAAATTCTGGGTCCTCTGCTGTTCCTTATTCATGTGAATGACCTCTCACTTAACGTTCAGCAAGCAAAACTAATAATTTTGCAGATGACACGAGTGTTATAATAAATCGCATTCAATAAAAAGCAGCTGAAGATATTGTTAAGGATGTCTTTCAAAGAATTATTAAGCGGTCCTCAGAAAATGGACTCTCCCTTAATTTTAAAAAATCTCACTATGTCCATTTCTGTACACTGAATAGAGTTATACCGACAATTGATATAGCATATGAACAGGGCTCAGTTAACAGGGTAGATTTCTCCAAATTTTCGGTTGTTCACATTGATGACAACTTGAACTGGAAGAAACATATTACTGAGCTTCTGAAACAATTAAGTTCAGCTTCTTTCGCTCTTCGTATAATCGCTAGTCTTGGTAGTAAACAGATCAGCCTCCTAACGTACTTTGCATATTTCCACTTAATAATGTCTTACGGAATAGTTTTCTAGGGTAACTCACCACTTGGACATAATGTATTGATTACACAAAAGAGAGCAATGAGAATAATTAGTGCTCTTCACCCAAGGACGTCATGTTGACACCTATTCAAGGAGTTAGGTATTTTAACCTCACCATCAGGGTACATATATTCGCTAATGAAATTCGTTATGAATAATCCATTTAAATTAGCGAAGAACAGTGATGTTCATACGTACAACACTAGAGGGAAAAATGACCTTTCCTATTCCTTATTGAAGCTGTCAGTTGCTCAAAAAGGAGTACATTATTCAGCAACAAAACTCTTTGATCATTTTCCCAACAACATAAAGTGTTTGGCAGGTAGCAGATCAAGTTTTATCATTGCTTTTGGACAACTCCTTCTATTCCATGGACGAGTTCCTGTTTCAGAACTTGTAAAAAAATGTGTACCTCTAAATGTAGTTGCATGTGTAGAACTAAAAATTTCAGAAATATCAATATTCGCACTATACATTTGTGTGTATATATCTTGTAATCTGACTTGTTCCACATCATATCGATAAAATAATCGTGAAAATTATCTACGGAACATGACATAACTAAACTAAACTATTAACAAGACTAAGACTAAGAAGTCAGCACAGGAAAGAGAAATTAGACTTCAATATTACCACGACGCTAAAACACGATACAAAGATGAACTACGTAAGAAAAGGAAAGACCACTAGCTTACGTATGTTAGGTCAAACTTAAAGAACAATATTTTTGGGAAAGCCGTTTAAAATGCAGACTGAACGTATCAAACCTTCGACAGTATTATTAAAACTGAAGAAACCAGTTAGTGCTACCACAAGCGACTGGAAACGCGCAGTACAGTGTCTCCTCAACAAGCTACTTCCTCACTGTGACCACACCCTGGACAATCAACTTCACACTGACCTCCGCTGACTACTAGATGACAAATACGAAAACTAGGGTATCACTGTCCCCTTTGCTCGCGAGGAAGCTACACTGGTAATAAACAAAAAAAGAACAAACAGGCTCCGAGCCAGGATTGCATCCATCCTGAAACCGTCAAACAAACTGATCCACCTATCGCACCATACCTGCAGACTTACTGAATGACGCTCCACTGTTGTTGTTGTAGTTGCTGTTGTTCTGATCTTCAGTCCAAAGACAGGTTTGCTGCAGCTCTCCGTGCTACTCTATCTTTTGCGAGCCTCTTCATCTCGTAATAACTACTGCATCTACATCTCTATGAATCTGCGCGCTGTATTCATCCTACGGTCTCGCTCAACGATTTTTACGACCCACACTTCCCTACAACACTAAACTGATGATCCCTTGACGTCTTTCCACCGATCCCTTCTCTTTGTCTAGTTTTGCCAGAAACTCCTTGTCTCCCCAGTTCTGTTCATTACCTTCTCATTAGATGTGTCACATCTACCTACCCAATCTTCAACATTCTTCTGTAGCATCAGATTTCGAGAACTTCTAGTCTATTTTTATCTAGACTGTTTATCGCCCATGTTTCACTTCCATACATGGGTACACTCCAGACAAATACCATCAAAAAAGACTTTCTAACACTTAATTCTAAGTGCTGTTTGGGGCTTTCCCGGCGCTGCATCTGCTTAATAGGTTCCCGGGAATTACGCCGGATAATATTGTAGAAACCGCACAATATTTCAGTGAGACAAGTGCCCGCCATCTTCAGGTGCTACTGTTGCGTCGCTGAGAAGCTCGCCAATTAATACGCTGGCTTTCTAGAACAGCGCAGGCGCCAGCGGGGCATAACGTCATCGATGACCAATCGTAGACAGCGTCAACGCAGATGGATAGCCTTAGCGCAGATGCCAACAGCTCGCGCGTGCGAACGGGGTCCGTCGCTCCTGGCCGCATTTTCCCGCGCATCCGCAGACCGCGAACCGTTTCTCCAGCAGAGGGCTCTGGTATTCGACGCTGTCTACGATGGGTCTTCGATGACGTTATGCCCCGCTGGCGCCTGCGCTGTTCTAGAAAGCCAGCATATAAATTGGCGAGCTTCTCAGCGACGCAACAGTAGCACCTGAAGATGGCGGGCAGTTGTCTCGCTGAAATGTTGTGTGGTTTCTACAATATTATCCGGCGTAATTCCCGGGAACCTATCAAGCACTTAATTCTATATTCGATGTTAACAAATTTCTCTTCCTTAGAAATGTTTTTCTTTCCATTGCCGGTTTACATTTTATATACTCTCTACTTCAGCCATCATCAGTTATTTTGCTGCCCAAATAGCAAAACTCTTCTACTACTTGAAGTGTCACGTTTCCTAATCTAATTCCTTCAGTATCACCTGATTTAATTCGACTACATTCCATTACCCTTGTTTCGCTTTTGTTGATGTTCACCTTCCAAGACACTGTGCATTACGTTCAACTGTTCTTGCAAGCCTTTTGCTGTCACTGACTGAATTCCAATGTCATTGGGAAACCTCCATATTTTTATTTCTTTTCTCTGAACTTTAATTCCTACTCTGAACTTTTCTTTGGTTTCTTGTTCAATGTACATATTGAATAACATTGGAGGCTACATTGGAGTCTACAAGACTGTCTCAGTCCCTTCTCAACCACTGCTTCCCTTTCATAACTCTCGAATCTTATAACTGCCATCTGGTTTCAGTACAAGTTGTACATAGCGTTTCGCTCCCTGTATTTTACCACTCCTGCCATCAGAATTTCAAAAACAGTATTCCAGTCAACATTTTCAAAAACTTCCTTTAAGTTCACAAATGCTATAAATTTAGGCTTGCCTTTCCTTAAACGATCTTCTAAGATAAGTCGTAGAGTCAATATTGCCCCGTTTGTTCCTACATTTGTCCATAATCCAAAGTGATCTTCCCCAGGGTCGGCTTCTACCAGTTTTTCCATTCTTTTGCAAAGAGTTCGCGTTAGTACTTTGCAACCTTGACTGATTAAACTGATTGTTCGGTAATTTTCAAACATGTCAGCAACCGCTTTCTTTGGAATTGGAATTGCTACATTCGTCTTGAAGTCTGGGGGTATTTCACCTATCTCATACATCTTGCTTACCAGATGGAAGAGTCCTGTCATGGTTGGCTCTCCCAAGGGTACTTGTAGTTCTGACAGAATATCGTCTACTCCCGGGGCCATTTTTCGACTTATATATTTCAGGGTTTTGCCAAATTCTTCTTGTAATATCATATTTCCCATCTCATCTTCATCTACGTACACTTCCCTTTCTATAATATTGCTTTCAAGTTAATCTCCATTCTACAGACTCTCTATATACTCCTTCCATCTTTCAGCTTTCCTTTCTTTACTTAGGACTGGTTTATTATCTGTGCTCTTGATATTCATTCAGCTGCTTCTCTTTTTCTCGAAAGCCTTTTGAATTTTCCTGTAGGTGGTATCTATCTTTCCCCTAGTGAAATATGCTTCTAAATCCTTACATTTGCCCCCTAGCCGGTCCTGCTTAGCTATTTTGCACTTCCTGTCAGTCTCAATTTTTAAACATTTGCATTCCCTTTCGCCTGCATCATTTGCTGTATTTTTAAATTTTCTCCTTTCGTCAATTAATTTCAATATCTCTTGTGTTAACAAAGGAATCCTACCAGGGCTTTTCTTTTTACCTATTCGATACTCTGCTGCCTTCACTATTTCGTCTCTTACAGCTGTCCATTAGTTTTCTACTGTATTCCTTTCCTTGTTCTGGTCAGCCGTTGTATAATGCTTCCTCTTACGCTCCCGACAACGTCTAGTTCTTTCAACTTATCCAGGTCCCATCTCCTTAATTTCCTACTATTTTCCAATTTCTTCAGTTTTAATCTACAGTCTATAACCAATAAACTGTGGCCAGAGTCCACATCTTCTCCAGAAAAGTCTAACAATTTAAAAACTGGTTCATAAATCTCTGTCTAACTATTATGCAATCAATCCTAAACCTGCCGGTGTCTCCAGTTGTGTTCCACGTATACAAACTTCTTTTATGAGTATTAAATGTAATGTTAGCGTTGATTAAATAATGTTCTGTGCAAAATTCGACCAGGCGGCTACCTGTTCCATTCCTTTTCTCTAGTCCATATCCACCTGCTATTTTCCCTTCTCTTCCTTTTCTGCTATCGAATTCCAGTGCCCCACTCTCCACTAGAAGCACGAATACCGTGAATATGGAGGGGAGCAAGTGCAGTTATAATCAAGAAAGCAGAAGACTAAGATCTGACTGACCACAAGACATACAGACCAATATGCCTCATTAACATTGTGGAAAACGTGCAGGAGAGATTACTGTGCTACAGGCTTCAGTTGCACCAGCAGCTCTTCGGCCTTAGCCCGCAACTTAAGCTTTCGTCCACGTAAATCGATCGACGATGCAGCAAACAGGGCCATAGAAATGACACAGACAATATATGACAAAAACATATTAGCAGTCCTAATTGACATAACTGGTGCTTTCGACAGTCTTTGGTGGCCGTCGTTGTTTGCAAGACTTAGAGAGATGAGTATTCCGCTGGATCTATACAACATCCTTGCAGATCGTTGGTGAAACAGGACAGTGGACTGGAAGACTGGTCGGCAGAGGGTTATAAAGACGTTAACCAGGGTTCGACCACAAGGATCCATATGCGGACCGACTTTTTGGGCCATAGCCATAGAATCTCTACTGAGTGCACTAGAAGACAACGACGAGACAAACGGGATGGTTGCGTACGCCGTTGACCTTATGGGCGTGGTATCTGCAAACTACAGGTCCCAATTAGAGAGTAAAGCCACTCGTCTTCTCGTGTTCATCGGTGAATGGTGCTCGAATAACAGACTCACAATAGCAAACTAACAAAACTGTTTACCTACTTCTAAGAGGCACACTGAAAAAAATCGAGTTATGAAGTTAAACAACATGTCTATAAAAAGGAATGCTGTGACAAGATGTCTCGGCATTTATATAGACTAACTTTTACACTTTTAATAAACATGATAGCCTAGCAATCAACGAAACAACGAATCTCATGCACAAACATGCAAGAATGAACACTATACGATACAGACTACCGCTACAGATCATGAGGGCATATTACACAGCGCTCTTTAAGTCAATGACTTGTTTTGCTGCTAGTGCTTGAGCATATTGATTATGAGTAGGTACTCATAAAACCAATGTGAGACGCTGCCGGAGACTCGTTCTGCTCAGAGTTTCGTGAGCTTCCGGCACCATCTCGGATGACGCACTGAGGTCCTACTCGGAGTTTTACCTATAGATATTATAATTTGCCACACAGAAGCGGCCTGCTGTCTCAAGAGGGGAAGGGAAATAACTGGACAAAAAATAGCCTACAAAGGAAACTGAGGTTCAAAACTGACACATGGCAGACGGAATGGGATATAACTGACAATGGAAGAAGTGTCTACTCTTTCTTCTCCAGTACCCGGGAGTGGATGTATTTGATGAATATAAACCTAACACGCGGCATGGCAGACTTTCTCACGGGCCACGACCCGTATCTTTTGCACCTCCACAGGTCTGGCCTAAAACAGACTCACAATCGTGCCCGTGGTGAGACTGGCTCACCTGAACACAGAGTGCCCATCTGCTCCCATGCTCCAGGACATATAAGACCGACGTGAGGGAACCAAGACATAGGACAGGCAACACGCGGACAGGACGAATGGAACTCTATAAACAACTTCGGAGACGAAGCATCGAGAGCTCTACGTGCGGCATAAAAACAGGAGAAAACATATGCTAGGACAAGGCAGAATCCACATCTGACACATCGGCAGCACATAGTAAACGACACAGATGCAGACACAGACAATGACTCAGATGCTCTATCACACACCGGGAGCGAAGACGAGACACACACACACAAACATTGTAAAAGTTTGGTGCCGGAAGCTCACGAAACTCTGAGCAGAACGAGTCTCCGGCAGCGTCTCACATTGGTTTTATGAGTACCTAATCATAATCAATATGCTCAAGCACTAGCAGCAAAACAAGTCATTGACTTAAAGAGCGCTGTGTAATATGCCCTCATGATCTGTAGCGGTAGTCTGTATCGTATAGTGTTCAGCCTTGCATGTTTGTGCATGAGATTCGTTGTTTCGTTGATTGCTAGGCTATCATGTTTATTAAAACTGTAAAAGTTTTCACTTTGACCTAGTCTCATCTGATGCAACGAAAGAAGAAGAAATGTCAGATCTTCAGACGGCTTAACATACTGTGAAATGGTATAACAACCAACTACATTGTTACATTTTCAGACTGATTTGATTTATTGCTGGAAATCCTTAGCTTATGTAAGACATCATATTAAAAAAAATTCTTTCAAATTAAACTCTCATTTATTATGAAGGTAGAATAACATTCCTTTATTTATATTTAGTGTGCAGAAATACTGTGTTTTTGTCAACGATTTCTTATTGGAGCAAAGTAGTGTGCAGAAGATAAACGGCTTATTTATTAAGCGTATCCAGTGAAAAGTGTCCTCCATAGAAGACATATCCTTGCTTGATTGCTAGCAGCCGACACATAATTATCTTGACTATAGGATTTCAGGTATCCAAATAGAGAAGGAATTAAGATATTTCATCGAAATATAAGAGGTTTTGGATATAACGTTAGTGAACTGCTTCTATATGTTGACTCTGACATTATTGGTATACCGGAGCACCACTTAAATAATTTGACAATTCAGAGGCTTTCTTTACCAGGATATAGATTAGCTGTCTGTTTTTCAAGGAGTTCTTTGCGGGCTGGGGGAGTGGCCATGTGCATAAAAAAATCAGTATTCCAATTTAGTCCGTAAACGTTTCACGACACTGCACTGAACAGATATTTCAATGTTGTGCAGGGCAGTTGAATTTCGTGAAACTAATCTTCTAATTGTTGTTGTTTATAGGCCCCCTAATTCTGACTTCAGAACATTTCTGCTCAAGTAAGAGAGGGTTCTTGGTTCACTTTATAGGAAGTACCAAAAATTGGTTATATGTGGTGACTTCAATATCAGCTTTTTATCTGAATGTGCGAGAGAAAGGATTATGGAAGATCTAAACTCATAATATCTAAACTCAAACTGTTTGTTTTCTACCTGGGTGCAGGGGGACATTAGCACAGCCACAGAAAATATTTTTATTCGTTCTTCATTACTAGATGGGCATTCTGTTACTAATAGGGTAACGGCCTTTCAGACCATGATGTACCAATTTTAACACTAAAAGGTTTTTGTACTCAAATAAATGTTATATATAATTACTAACTATCTATAAAACATAATCCAACCTCAATAGAGAGTTTTTTAAACCTCGTTAAGGAACATGAGTGGCAGGATGTATATAGTGCCGATAACATAGATGAAAAATATAATGTTTTCCTTAACACTTTTCTCATGCTATCTGAAACTTGCTCTCCATTAGAACTTTCTAAGCAGGGTAGTAGCAGTAAAAGGCAGCCTGGGTGGTTGACTAGTGGGATAAGGATAACATATAGTTCGAAATTCGAATTATTAAAATATTAGAAGTAGTAGAAAAAGAGAAAAAGGGATAATGTAGATAGTTTTAGACCTATTTCTATTTGAGTGTTTGCTAAAGTTATTGAAAACTGTACGTATGTAAGGATAATTGGTCATTTTATTTCACATAACTTGCTATCAAATGTACAGTTCGGCTTCAGAAATGGTTTAACAACTGAAAATGCTATATTCTCTTTTCTATGTGAGGTACTGGATGGATTAAACACAAGGTATACAAAGCTAAGCATCTTTTTTTATTTAACTATGGCATTTGATTGCGTTGATCACAAAATATGTCTCCAGAAGTTGGACCATGATGGAATATGGGGAGTAGCTCACAATTGGTTCACCCCTTATCTTAACAACAGACAGCAAAAGGTCATTATTCAGTGTTGAGAATGGCCATTTTCGGGGGGAGGGGGGATGCCCCAGGGATCAGTGTTGGGCCACTCCTGTTTCTTATTTATATAAATTATATGCCCTTTATTATTACAGGCAGTTCTAAAATATTTCTGTTCGCTGATGACGATAGCTTGGTAGTAAAGGATGTTGTATGCAACATTGGCTCTGTTTCAAATAGTGCAGTTCATTACATAAGTTCAAGGCTTGTAGAAAATAAGCAAATGCTAAATCACAGTAAGACACAGTTTTTACAGTTTCTAACACAGTTCAACAAAACCTACGTTTTCATTTCACAGAATTCAAAGACTTAATGCTGCCATTTTTACTATTCGAACGGTATCTGAAGTAAGTAATAGTTCGACACGAAAAGTAATCTACTTTGCTTATTTCCTTTCGCTTATGTTGTATGGTATTATTTGGGGTAACTCTTCCCATTCTCAAACGATATTTCTGTCTCAGAAAAGGGCAGTTGTGGCAATAAGTGGCGTAAGTTCTCGGAGCTCCTGGTGACCCCTGTTCACTAGCCCGGGTATTCTGACATTAACCTCTCAACATATATTTTCTTTACTGTCGTTTCTTGTTAACTGTATCGGCATATTCCCAAGAATTACCAGCTTTCACTCAGTTAATACTACGCAGAAATCCAGTCTGAATTTGGATAGCATTTCTCTGACTCTTCTGCGGAAAGATGTGCTGTATACTGCTGCATCCATTTTCAGAAAGCTACCAGAATAATTAAAAAATCTTAGCAGTAATCCACACGCTTTCAAATCGAAACTGAAGCGTTTCCTTATGGGTCATTCCTTCCAGTCTGTGAAGGATTTCTTTGGAAAAGTAATCTGATTGCTATGTTATATTCTTGATTGCGTTTGCTTAAACTTATGGCTTGTCTTTTTTTGGGCTCATAAACACTTTATTTTGTCTGTTGTTACTTTTCTGTTCTAATTTTATGTACTCACACGTTCCATGACCTTGGAGATTTGCTCCTCAATTTTGTCCTACCAAACTAGAAGAGTAAAATAAAAACAAAATAACTGATACATATGACCTCTACCGATTACTGTACTTAGGTTCTTTGGTTCCTGGAATATGTACAACAAACATTATTTAATGTATGTATGTTGGATCTAGCATTTATGTTTCAAAATCGCTTGGACTAACACAGAAATATTCTACTATACTGTTTCTGTTACAGCTGCATGCCTCTATGCATTTGTTCAAATGGTTCAAATGGCTCTGAGCACTATGGGACTGAACTGCTGAGGTCATCAGGCCCTTAGAACTTAGAACTACTTAAACCTAACTAACCTAAGGACATCGCACACACCCATGCCCGAGGCAGGATTCGAACTTGCGACCGTAGCGGTCGCGCGGTTCCAGACTGTAGCGCCTACAACCGCTCGGCCACCTCGGCCGGCTATGCTTTTGTAATTTATTATTTCTTTGTTTGCTCCAGCAATACAGTAAACACAAGAAAACGCTCGAGGAAATAACGAGAAAAGCGTGCAGCAGAATTCACGAACTTAACATTAATTATGTTATGAAACGAAACAATGGTCATATGTATTGGTTGAGTTACATGATGGGGCGTTCAAGACTTCTTTTCTGAAAGTAGATTGATTATATTGAGGATTTCAGTACACCATATTACTCTCCACTCTTCTGGCTACAAAGCCGTATTCCAACATAATCAGCGGTCAGTGCGTCAGCATTACACTACCTTACTGGGAGGGGCTGTACGACCGCATAGCCAGCCGGTGTGACCGAGCGGTCTTAGAAGCTTCAGTCTGGAACCGCTCGACCGTTACGGTCGCAGGTTCGAATCCTTCCTCAGGCATGGACGTGTGTGATGTCCTTAGGTTAGTTAGGTTTAAGTAGTTCTAAGTTCTAGCGGCTGATGACCTCAGATGTTAAGTCCCATAGTGCTCAGAGCCATTTGAACCATCTGAACGCCCGCATGGTCGACGTTGAAGCCATGGTTTTGCTGCATCAATAACCTCGCCGTCATGCAAGTAATGTTCCCCTGTAAGTTTAGCCTTTGGGTCAAACAGATGGACGTCGGCAGGTGGATGAGGAAGAAGACTCAAATGAAGACTTGCGAGTTCTTCTGGGGTGTGCAGGCCTGTGTGAGACCTTGCTTTGTCATCGAAAATTTAGTTTGCATTTTTATGCGACGATGTTACTGAAGTAATTTATTCAGTTTCCTGACGATATCACAGTACACTTCAAAGTTGATCATTGCACCATTAGGAAGGATATCAAACATAATAGCCCCTTCAGAGTCCCAGAAGACGGTCGGCACGACAGTAATGGTTGGGGGTGCGGCTTTGAACTTTTTCTTCGGAGGAGTGGTGGTGTGGTGTGTCGCCACTCCACGAATTTCCGTTTTTCTCCAGTTCGGAGTGATGAACACATGTTTCATCACCTGTGGTGATATTCGACAAAAAATTGTCGCGGTCATCCTCCCAGCGCGCAAGCAATTCCGCGCAGGTGTCCTTTGTTGCTCTTTGTCGTCTTCTGTTAGGCGGTGGGGTACTCATCGAGCACACACCTTTCAGCACCCTATCTGATCGGCGAGTGAGTCAGCACAACCAACAGAGTTGTTCAGTTGTGCAGCGAGGAGTTTCACTGTGACCCGTCGATCAGCTCGAAAGACAGTGCCCGCGCGTTTCAACATTGCAGGAGTAACAGCTGTGTGTGGTCTTCCGGAATGCTGGAGATCGGACAGGTTTGCGTGACGTTGTTGCTATGATGACAAACGCCTCGTCTTACGACTCAATGTGCTTTTGTTCACTGATAGATCTTCGTTGACAATATGAAAGGGCCCGTGAATGTCTGAAGTGCTGTTGCTTCCCGCCAAAAAGAAAACTCAACAGCTCTCTCTTTGGAACGCACCTCCGTTACAGGCGCCATTTTGAAGGCTACGTATAGCACCGCCACCAGTCGGAACTTCATGAAACTATAGGAGCTGAAACAATGATATTCCACGATGTCCCACAAAAAATTACGCATTTCTTCAACCAAAACTGGCCGAGAAAAAATATGTTGCCTTAGTTATTGATCATCCCTCGTATTTTACCTTACATGAGTGTTTCAGCCATCTGCCGAAAAACAAAATGTATCAGTGTGTCAGTAATGTAACCACATATTGCACTGCAGCTTTGATAAAGAATTAGCTCAAATTGAAATACTGCAGCCTCTTTGTTACATGATATTCTCGTCACTGAATCTTAAATCTCTAGAAGATTTATGTTACTACATAAAAATTATTCTTGCTGCGTCTCTTATTTCAGTGGGATACCCATAATATTTCTCAGGCCTCTGGTGTCGAAAACTGCAGCCGAAACCACAATGTTGTGGCGCCATATCAGGAGAAACTTCCGAAAATTAGTAACATGTCCTCTACTAGGTGTGTAACAATAGCGCCCAACTTAACAGGAAGTACCACGTGATGCGACTTCAGCCAGTCATAAACTGCAGACGGTTGCAAGTGAAGAGAATGAGGATGAACACAGAGACTCAGAGCTTTCGTCGTGTGATGGTGACTGCTGACTCGTTGCATCGACTAAATACTCTCACCTTCGCTTTATTTCCCGCCACTCAAACCTTCGTTATGCAGGTATACTAAAACAACTGTTTTCATGTACCTTTATATCGATTGGGAAATGTGTTGTTGTTTAAGACCATTTTACTATCGATATGTGGTAGTGACTTGAGTTGACGTTACTTGAAGCTGTAACGTTCACTCTCTACCACGTTTCTGGCTACTGGTTTAAGACAGATCTTGCTTCCCAGAAATACGATGTTTAGCCCAGTGAACTACCAAGTTTCTGTCAGGCTACGACACACCAGTGTATGTCGTTCTCAAACACTGACCAAGAGACATCATCATTACGTTGGAAGCTGTTAGACTATATAATGGGCTCATCAATAAGGTTAGAAAGAGTTCTAAATACAATACCTCCGGCTTTTGTGTGCTGCGAGGTTCATTTGTTCCAAGAGTGTGCTGAACTATATAAAACTGCGTTGTTGTGTATTTTTTTAATAACAAAAAGTAATGGATTGTTGAGTTCCTGACCGGAGCCTCCAGATTCAAACATTCTGCCCGATATGTATCGTCTGAATAGTTGGACGAAATTAGGACAAAGTGATATGACTCTGTCGGTTTAGTTTTTATAGTTCCCTCACTTTACCAGAAAACCCATTCTTCAGGGATGCAATAGTGACTTAATGGTCTCTGGTGCTCTTTTTCATTTTTCCATATTTGCCGATAGTGTAATCTACGGCTTCACACTATGACTTTGAAGAGTCACAGAATTTGCAACGAATTCCTCTTTTTTCCTGCTCCAATGAAGATCACAGAAAGCAAAAAAGTTGCCAAAAAGAATAGTGTGATAGCATGGTAGTCTTATCTATGTTTAGTATATGATAATATCGTAGTTACCAGAGATTTTCCCTGAATATTAGATGTCCAGTCGTGATTCCAGGCGTAGTGATTTCTAGTGGAAGTTATTTATATTTGTGTTGCTGTTTGATAAGCAGCTCAGCCGCGAGGTGCTTGGACACTGCACGACACACTCTCTTAATGGTACTATCGGATGGTTGTTAGGACAACTCTCTGCACAGGCTCAAGCACATGCGTTGAGTAAAATTACGCCGAATTCAACACTCACCACAATTAGTGAATTAACGGAATAATATTCGAAGTATTTTAGAAAAATTATTTCCACATTGCTTTGCAGAAAGATAATGTACGTAATGATTATTTAGGCCAAGTGGAAACGGTATTACGTGAATATTTAATGTTAAGAAACCCAGTTAATATTTTGGGAGTTATAAACACGCGTATTTCGTACGGTCAGTTTCAACTGTCCACCAAATAAAAGTCTTTCTTTCATCGAGCACCGGTAATATTACTCGACGTGGAATCTCACACCATCTCGAGCGGAAAAGTTGCTATCACTGTATAGAAGTTCTGTTTCAATCACGCTGCTATACCACGATAATTTTAAATACGAGCTGAGCACATTGGATCGCGTCTTACAACAGATAAAACAGGTCTTAATAGTTACTGTTTGGAACAATGAACTGAAGGTAAATATATAAATGGTTATTTTCTCACGTACCCTGAATATCCTCTTCATAACTTTTGTTACTGAAGTTTAACTTTCTTCACCATTTAGTTCTTGAACAGCTATCTCCATCAGCTCTCTTTGTGGAACAACTTTGCTGGGGTTTAAGACTTTGTCCAATTTAATCTCGGAGCACTCTCGTACTTTGTAAGTGTGCGCCATGTAGAGCCTTAATTCACTACACGATAATTTTTAGCTTTCTCAGTAGATTTAATGCCCTTAGTTGCTGCGGTCCTACGCAAAATTTTTTTGTATATTACTGAAAACGCCTTGAAACAGGAGCCCCAAATTAAGGTCGTTCTAGTAACTTGTACTACAAGCTGAAAGAGTGTATGGACATATTGACTAAGTCATACACTTACGAGTAACTATCTTAGGCAATAATTTCGATGATTGTTGAGGCTAACCTGGCAGGTACAGTATAAGGACATTATAGAGTTTTGGGTGTAGCTCTCACTTCTCTCAACGAACACGAGACGCCATTGTTGACTGTGGCTCCCCCAGTGTGTTGCCTGTGTGGCGCGTACTGATGGACTCCGCTAATTTCCAACACTACTATCGTGTTATCTTAAAACATTGAGTCGGGTCGGGGGAGATATTAGGATGATGAAAACTTGTCTTCCAGTCCAGATCCTGCATAACGGTTTAAATGCTTACCACAGTCTATAACCCACCAAGAGGATGTATTTATCATTTCACACATATTTTTTTGGAACAGCTCAGCAATATACGTATCTGAACGTACGAACGTTTTAATAATGGTTCTGATCCACTCGTTTTTTAGTGATATGAATACATAAGGTACTTATGAATCAGAGAATATGAGTAGCGTGAGCAATGCTGGTAACTTGTTTGCACAATGTAGGAAAGAGGAACGCAATGAAATTGTACTTCTTAACTTCACATAAATTTCAAATTCTGCCTCTATAAGTAAATGTTGCTCATTGACTCTGGGGTTAGCTGAATACCACACTATGGATGCAACGGGCAATCACTTATCACTTCTTTCACCTCTGGCAGCGTTTGTCACTGTGAAAAAAGGCCAAGTTACACCGTTATTTGCAGTTCTCATTCAGTTGTAGGTCACTCTGTAACTGCCTGGATAGGCCAATTCAAAGGCAACATATACCACTCGGATCTCTGTAGTGTTAAAACTAACTTTCGAGGTGATGACGGTTTTACCTCTTCTTAAGCAAAATTTAAAAGAATTACTACTTAATAGGTTCACCTAATCTTTCAATTTTCCATCATTCACTTCTGTAGACGGGCGACTAAGCTATCGAATAATATTGTGATTATGCACTGGTGGTTACAACACAATACCAGTCGGTTTAATATCTTATTCCCAAATAATGTGTCCACTTGTATATATTGCTCAGGATTTACAAAAACATGCAAGTAAGCCTACCACTGCCAATTCTGTCTGTAACTGATTACAGGCGACTCTTTTTCCATGGCTCGTAGCAGATATAGTAACCTTTCACGTCATCTTGGCATTGTTCCAGTGCTCGAAAGGTCAACCGCAGAGTCCCACTACGTTTCAGCGAACATTACACGTCTGCTCTGATCCAAAATAAATTTCACTAAAGAGAAATCATTTTACGGGGACGAAAGGCTGTATTAAAGTTTCAGTGGATATAGAAGTGATGTGTTTTCAAAACTCACTGAAGTCTATCTGCTCGATTTAACAATAAATGACGTTACAGAAAGCAGTGAAGTAGTTGAATGAAAATAGAGTGCCTGAGATCACATTACTGTAGTCGAAGAGGAAATCGTGGAGACAGTTCACGATACGGAACCACTGAAAAACTGAATCAGTTTGTGGTCGAACCAGTTACATTTTTAGTGTATGTACTTGGTGTAGAACATATATGTACTTGAATATCGAATTAAACATGTCAGTTTACCCTAAATGATCATCTAACCTCATTTCGTATCGAAAATTTGACATCAACGCTAGATTGCTTGTAGATCTAAGAATACACAAACAACCGCCCTTAACAAAAAAATTCATCGATCTTTTTCAGTTTTTCTCTAGTTATAACTATTTGACTTTTGGGAATGGAAGGTACAAGCAAAATGAAGACCCAGTAACGGTTTCAGGTATTACAGTCACTTTACCTGACATCCACAGTCACTATCTCGAGCAGAAAATATGAACGAATTTAGTTCTTTGATAAAATGAACTAATATATACAGAAGTTAAGTAGAAGATTTATTGCAACTCATAGAGAGACGAAAGGAAACAAGTCTACAAGGGTAGGCATTCGAGACGATTGTCAGTTTCTCCGAATCACTAAAACTTTTCCGGGTCGTCATCGGCCATCGTACCAGCAGCTATTACATATGGCTTTTATTAGGGTAATAAACCGCTTCTGATACCATAAAGAAGCGCTCACATATCGGGAACTTCCATCCAAAAAGGATACTCCTAACGTATCAGGTATACACGTATACAGTAAAATATGTAATTACAGAAAATTCACAGTTTAATATGACAGCAACAGTAAACTAAATTCCTTTGGTCTGTAGGTAACGTATTACAACATGCATGAAATAGAAATTCCCACAGTACGTGCTGAAAGAAACAGAAAAACACAGTTCTTTTAAGTCAAACGAGGGCACGCCGGAAGTATTACATTCGTGATAACCGGTAAAACTTTTTTAATAAAACAAACGTTATCAATAATCTGCATCTTTGTTCTTCATGTCTACATATTTATTTCTCTACATAGTCAATCTGGTGGCCTATACATTTCTCCCAACGAGAGACAAGGCTGTTGATACCGTCACTGTAGAATATTTGACTTCGTTGATGGAACCAAAATGTCGTATGTGCTTCCATTGCTTCATCACTATTAAAGTGATGACCTAGAAGGTGTCCTTTGAGTTTTGGAAGCGGATGAAAGCCGGATGGGACGAAGTCGGTACTGTATGGAGGATGATGGATGACAGTGAACCCAAGGCATCGGATTGTTGCAGATTTCGTAGCACTCGTATGTGTTCTGACGTTGTCAGGCTAACGGAGAGGATCTGCGTGGGTGGACGGCATCTTCGAATCCGAAACTCGATAACAGAATGCTGTTTCTTACACAGGGCGTCATGGCTACATTTCACATCGCCATGTTACACGCTAAATTTCGGATCTCTCTAACGGCAGAGGGCCGCAAATATGTAGACACGAAGAATAACGATGTAGAATGTTGATAAAGTTTTATTTATTTAAAAATCTGCTAGAGTTCACATGAAAAATTCGAAGGCATTACTTTTCAGCACGCACTCGTAAATGACCACAAAAATATTTAGCATAGTGTGCTATGATCGCTAAACCCTTAAGACTCTCACCAAACCGATCTGTACTTTATAAATAATGTAAATGAATAACAATAGCGACACATTCAGCCTCCGTGTCAACTTCGCCAAGAATCAAGAATGATATGTCAGTAGCGACAGAAAGATACACAAAAAGGGGGACTGCATATATGAGGGAAGTAGGAAATATCTTGTAGAAACACCGACAATCTCTTTACATATTACAGTTTCAGAACATAACTAGGGGACCCGTGTGAAACTTTCGCACTTTTATAGTTATGAATAATGACGGAGTTTGTAATAAGTATAGTCGTTGCGATATAGGTAGTTGTGGGAATGCTCCCTTTCTGTCTCAGCAGGTGTCTGAGCTGATGCCACCGTTTTGGAGCGACGCTTCTCACTGATAGCTTATATTATTCTTTATCTTGGCATCATAAAGATGTTATCTATTGTCTATGTCAGTAGTACTTACACCACCCTGTTGTTGACAAAGTTTAATAATTAATGAGCAAATAAAAACACAAAATAAAAAGTAATGAAATGTAATTTACTGATCATGACAATACTTGACTGTCACCAGTTGGTTGTAATTTCTAACTTTAGACCGTAATACTTACATTTTCTCTTGTTGTGGAGAATTTTAATAAGAAATACAAATACAAAATACAAAGAAGCAAACACACGTGAAACGTGTAGGTTAGAAGGTAGTGTTCGCTTCTTACATGTTATATCACTAAGGCCACACCAACCTCCTACTGTATTGTGAGACTTTAATTCCACTTCACACTTTATGAGAGCACGTTAGGCCGTTCTAGCAGTAGGTAAATCATAATTAAAGGCGACAATGAGAAACAACTTTGTAGTTTCGTAAAGTATATTCCTTACATAAGCCTGCTTGTGCGACGATCAGAGATAATGGACTACCGCTGTGGTCACGGTTATCATCTGTGGCAATGCAATAAGTGCTTAAAAAGAAAAAGAAATTAAGTGTTGACGAAAAGACATCTATACCTGAGATATAATATACATGATTTTCAGCTAAACACTGTAAAAGCTAGATTCATCATAACAACTAACGATCAGAGATACAACAATCAGTACTACTTACAAAAAAGAGACGTATTTCCACCAGTGGGTTGTGGTATATTGACAACAAATCAAAGGATGTAAGTCCTCTTTGATCTGATTCATGTGTACATGTTTGTATATGGATACTTGAGTGTATGCCGGATCTTATTATGTTTTTTGTCAACGTTAGCCGTAGCCGGATGTTACAAGAGCGATTTTGTGATACCTGCGAAAAAGAAGTTAAGCGTGTTCCAACCCATCTCCTTTTTTCTGTTCTTTAGTAAACAGCGTAATAGGTTTCACCACATTTCTTCCTGCCAACAGTTTCGTCATCAGCACGATTTTGCACCACCAGAAGACTCCAACGGCTTCTTTAGTAAACAGCGTAGTAGGTTTCACCTCATTTCTTCCTGCCAACAGTTTCGTCGTCACCACGATTTTGCACCACCAGAAGTCTCCAACGGCTGTGGAAACGCTGTTCTTGGATACGGGCGTGCTGTTGAAATGCAACTACACACAGGAGGATAGGCACCTATCAATAAAGATGACTCCATATGTCACAGTCTCACAGCTAACAGTGGTGTACGGTCTCACAGCTAACAGTGGTGTACGGGTTTGTCAACATATTTAACAACTGTTAAATGAGATTCAGTCATAACTGAGTCAGGTATTTGACGCCCATGCAGTCATCATACGCCGATAGTAATTTAAGTATCTATACCGTACCACTACTTCAAGCTAAAACAGGACTATGCGCAACTCATACGGATAAAGAAATGGTCAGAGAAATGTAATACCAATTCCGATTTTCCCCGGGGATGTGAAAGATATTCTCAACAGTCCTGAGAGGGTGAAGAGCTCTTCGACCGTGTCTTCTTACACGGCTCCGGTCTATTGTGACGGTAGCGGATAGTGCTCCCTCATCGGACAAAGCGTTGGGTGTCCTCTCTAAACATGTGTCGCCATTTAGACACTGGTGTGCAGTACTTAGGAGTAAAGTAACTTTCCCATGACGTGTCATTGACAAGAAACACAGCTCGATGAAACTTGGGCCATACAAGGCAATAACAGCTACAGCATGTTATAGAAAGTAAATGAAATAAATAAGCAGTGAGACGAACAGAAATTACGCTTTTCTTCAAAGATAATTATTACACAAGTGCAAAATGGCAATGCACGGAAGGCTAGAGGACAAATGTAAGGATGTAGAGGCATATATCACTAGGGGTAAAATAGATACTGCCTACAGGAATATTAAAGAGACCTTGGGAGGAAAGAGAACCACTTGTATGAATACCAAGAGCTCATATGGAAACCCAGTTCTCAGCAAAGAATGGAAAGCACAAAGGTGGAAGGAGTATATAGAGGGACTGTACAAGGGTGATGTACTCGAGGACATTATTATGGAAATGGAAGAAGATGTAGATGAAGATGAAATGGGAGATATGATACTGCGTGGAGAGTTTGACAGAGCACTAAAAGACCTAAGTCAAAACAAGGCTCCGGGACTAGACAATAATCAATTAAAACTATTGATAGCCTTGGGAGAGCGAACCCTGACAAACCTCTCCCATCTGGTGAGCAAGATGTGTCAGACAGGCGAAATACCCTAAGACTTCAAAAAGAATATAATAATTCCAATCTCAAAGAAATCAGGTGTTGGAAGATGAGAAAATTACCGAACGATCAGTTTAATAAGTCACGGCTGCAAAATACTAACACGAATTCTTTACAGACGAATGGAAAACCTGGTAGAAGCCGACCTCGGGGGAGATCAGTTTGGATTCCGTAGAAGTGTTTGAACACGTGAGGCAATACTGGCCCTACCACTTATCTCAGAAGATAGATTAAGGAAAGGTAAACCTACGTTCACAAAATGGTTCAAATGGCTCTTAGGACTATGGGACTTAACATCTGATGTCATCAGTCCCCTAGAACTTAGAACTACTTAAACCTAACTAACCTAAGGACATCACACACATCCATGCCCGAGGCAGGATTCGAACCTGCGACGTAGCGGTCGCGCGGTTCCAGACTGATGCGCCTGGAACCGCTAGGCCACTCCGGCCGGCGCTAGCGGTTCAAAGCGCCTAAATATTGGTATGGAAGCCTCAGTGGACAGTGACTGGCGTGTTGTGTTAGAGATGGAAAATGCATCGAGAAGTATTAAACTGCAGTTTTATAGAATGGTATGGACTGTGTCATGGAGAACACCACATCAATCATCAGATGAACTGCGAGCACTCTCCGTCTCCATCCACTTTTACCGTGCTGGGCTGATGCTACCTATGACATCACTGTATGATGGTGTGACACTCATGGTGAGATTTGGAGGTCGATCGATTTATCTACAACAGGCAAACGTTACAAACTTGTTTGGCTTGCGGATGGTGCTACTCGTTGTGCTGGTGAGACTGAAAATTGGGCCGCCGTGTGTTCGAAGTGTTCAAACTGTGTATAAAGACATTGTGAACTATGTCCATGTCCGTACATATAGTGTACATGCAGATGGTTTACAACAGTGTATTAATATGTTGTCAAAAGAAGAAGCTAAAGTAGCACCTATCAGTTTGAGAGAAACATTTGCGGAATTTACTGCATGCAAGAAACAGTTGCTCGGGAAATACTGTAAACAATTAATCAGATATTTTTGTTTTTGATGTAATGCAGTCTATGTATTAATGCTTAAATGTAAATAAAATATGTATAATAGCAAATCTTTGTGGTTCTTCTTATTCAACTACCTCGTAATTTTATAATGTAAGGTGTAGCCATTGTAACTCAGTCGGTAAGATGATTGTACTATAGTGGCTACATATATTATTATTATTACAAGCTTTAGTTTTTTCTATAAAAGCCTATTGCACCCCAAAACCTGACGTAGTCAGCATTATGGCCGTATGGGTGAAGCATCAGGACTTTTTTGGAAGTGACTGGTCATGTTTTGGTGCAAAAGAAAACCGGAAGAAGAAGAAGAAGAAGAAGAAGTAGAATAAGAAGAAAGTAACGTAACAATGAAATTGTACGTCCATCCAACTGTGGCAAGACAAATGTTATCATGTCACTACTAACACACCGAGGAGGTGTCCGCTTTGAACATGTATCTGTGGGTGTTGATTGTGTAACATACAAGCAGTCAAATTTCCCCGTCTGGAAAAGTAAATCCTCATACAGTGATCGTATTTGACGATATTGTTGTGGAAAACCAAGACAAAAATCTAAAATATTTCTGTTTTGTTCCTCATACGGGTATTAACATATTTTATTTGAGGCAGACACATTCCACAGTCCTGAAACGGTATGTGAGGGATAAGGCAGATCTCATTGTAGCTTTCAGACAAGTCAATCTAAATCTAAAACACATTTACCAGGCACATGTAGGAACTGACATGTCATTCAGTGAGTTTTTAAAGATATGTGCAGGTTGTTGGAGCCATATGGGTAAGAAGTGAGGGTTTCCTGGCCTTCAGCTACTTAGTTTCAACTACTTTTCAAGGTCACCAAGATACTCACGTCCCAAACAAGCAGATACTCGTAAATAGGAGTATTTTTCTTTTTATTTTTTGGCAAGGTAGAGATAATCTGAAAACAAATATTCTTGTACAAAATTTTTATGTGCTTCTGCATATACGTTTATACACCGAAAACAACTATTTCTTTATTTTTGCTTAGTGGGATTTTAATAACATCCACCTTAATTTTTATCTTATAATTTAAATCTACATTTGACTCCTCTAATTCCTTCTCCAACCAGTAATCTGACAGGTAAAAAGAAGGAATGTTCTCGAATTCCAAAACATATCTCAATTTTTTCCGGTAAACTATGTCTTTTATGACTTTCACCATTAGCTCTGTTCCTCCTAGCAGTTGTTATAGACGAGAGCATTCGGAAGTTTCAACTTTGCTCCTTATTTCTTGCTTAATAGTGTTGTTATAACACTCCACATCTTCCTGGGTGTACGCTACCGGATCTTCTGCTGCACATTTTTGAGGAATTTCCATATAGAACATCATGTTTACTACTTTTGCAAATCAGTGGTCATTAAATGTCGTTATGCCGTCGGCTTTAAGCTCTGCAAATGGTTGTTCCTTGCTAAATGGGCAACATTCTGCGCAGCTCACTTAGGTGTAATGTAGCCGTCCTCTTTAAGAAGATCCAGTGGCGAATAAAGCTTTACAGACAGGTTTTTTCGTTTGTCGCAAATAGCAGCCTGTCTCCACCCACGGACACCTTCTACACAAAATAGCACAACTGGGCTAGGGGTTTACAGTTTAATTGCAAGTACAACCCAATTTAGAATGTATGAGCGGAAGACCAAGTGATCGGAAGTATTAATTATCTACCTGAAAACTCTGGAGAGGTTCTTAACACAGATTCCAACAATGACAATATAAGCATCATACAGAAGTGCTATATTAAAGCAGAAGGAACATATTTCTCCCAACCCAGGGCATTGTTCCCTGCAATACAGTCAGGTACACAGGTAGATATCACCGAATTAGGACTGGTACCCACAAGTCTTAAGGAAAAGAACCAATGTGTCGAACAGACTTACGCCATTCCCCATAAATGAAATTATGCCTTTAAGTGCAGTTAATGTGGTGTGCGTACAAAAAACAAAACTGAAAATGGAACAGATCGCAGTTAAAAACAAAAACTAGAGTACATGGCGAAGACAACTGTGATAAACGAAGAATATTAACTGAACTAGGAAAGGAAGAAGGTATTTGCAAATTGACAGGAAAAGCTTACAGACTGCTTTAAACATAATATGTCGCGAAAACTGGCTACCACTGGGTAATATAAAATAACTGCATTTACTGTTAACAGCAATGTTAAGTGGCCTTATGTTGGAGTTCTGAGCGAAAAAGATGGATGGAAGCACGTTCACTCACTAAAGGACACACGAAAAACCCTGTTTTAAAGCTCTGTTCCCACCTGGATCTGCTTAAAAAGGATGGTTACAATGTATGTGAGCGTTCTGGGCTGGATTTTGTGCATACAGCAACAGAACAACCGTTTGCAGAGCGTAAGACCGATGGCATAGCGATATTTAATGACCACTCATTTGCAAAAGTTGTAAACATAAATTTCTGTACAGAAATTCCGCAGAAATGTGCGGCATAAGAGCTGGCATCGTATATGCAGGATGATTTGGAGTGTTATATCAACAGCATTATATGCAAGAAGGGCCAACAGTGCTTTCTGGTGGTGGTGTTGTGAAGTATATCAGTTGGTCTCTGGACCTCAAGAACAAAACATTGGATACAGCTACTGTCTAGTGCTGGATCAATGGCAACTGAAATTATTTAAATAAACAGTATACCTCACTGTATACAATATAAAGTCTTACTTCCATCCTATCTGGTAGCTCAGCACAGAGTCCTATTCCCACTAATTCCAGATGGGGGAGGGTGGCAAAGGGGAAGAGGGAGGGGGTAGAGGGGAGTGGGGGAGGGCCAACAGCACCCTCTGGTGGTGGTGTTGTGAACTGAGTCAGTTGGCCTCTGGACCTCAAGGTGAACGTACAAAATTTGATACTCCTGCCAATAAATTTGAATTCCCCCTCTAAATTTCAATTTCCCCCCATATCAAGGGGTGGGGGTTGAGGAGGAAGGGGAAGGGAGAAGTGAAGGGAGGGTGGGGAGGAGAGGGGATGGGCAGGGAGGGGAGGGGTGGGTGGAGCAGAGTGGGGAGGGGAGGGGAATGGGACCCACGTGTCGGCTGGAGAAAACTCATAACATCATCAGGGGTTGGGGGATGGGGGAGGAGGGAATGTGAACATGAATGTATGCAAATCGCACTAACAAATGGTATAGAACATTGTATGTCCCACTATTCGTGGTGTCTAACATCACAGTCTTCTCTGGTTTTGACTCGAGCCGAAGAATGGGCTTCTATTTCCCCACGTCTTTGAAAGTGTTCCCAGCAGAGTTAAAGCCATCATAAAGGCGAATAGTTAACATCCCCATATTACTATCAACTAGCATATGTCCTGATACGTTTGATGAGACATTGTATAAAGAGGCAGAGTATTGTCCTAAATCAATACTCTATAAATACTATTACACATCAGAATGGCTCTTTCACTCTCTAGCGGTTTGTCCTGTTTGTTGCACTTCGCTTTGACGTGGCTGATAACTATGAACCAGGAATGCAGAGGTCCTGAGAGTAAGTACCAGGCAGAGCGCGCTGTGAGGAACTGCGAGCGGTCCACTAACGAGCTGCGCAGTCTTCCCTAATAGCCGCGGAATGCATTGCGCCAAATCCCGCCTATCTTGGCGCCGTCAATCGATACTGTAATTCATGAATACTTAATGTGGAAAGGCAGCAGCAATACGTAGGCTTAGCGGCGCCGCTGGCTATACCGTGTCGAAACACGCCAGCTATTCACCCTACATGGCGCCCAATTCAGTCCCAAGTTATTAACCTGCTTCGCAACAAATCAACTATGAGCTTCATAATTTTGGTACAGTTAGCAACCACTCTCTCTACACTCTTTCTGTAGTAAAGTACATTTGCCGGGCAGACGATACGTGGAATAATTACTGTTGTGCGTAATTTTTTACCTCACTAATGAATTCTTACGAGGTTCTGGAAAACGTTTTTAGAACAATTCTTGTTTTTTAAGTAAAACTATAAATGAACTTAGCCCATGAATTTGAGAAGTATGACCAAATGCGCTTTGAGTCCACAGAGATAGAAAACTAAACCAATGACAATGAAGATAAGGAAGCACAGAGAAAAACAAGAGTTAATGTAGGATAGAAAAAACTACTGGCAATACATAGGTATGAGGTAGATTATTGTTTAATGTCGCTTTACGATGAAGTCAATAGAGACTGATTCCTGACCCAGATGGGTGCAAAAGTGCCTGTTTCTGTTTCAAAAGAATTGTGCCTCCATTCGCAACAGCTGATTCTGGGAAACCACGGTATTAACTAAATCTGGACCGCTATCTACATTAAACTACAACCCTTCTGTTCTTGATAGCAATTCAGTGTCGTAATCACCATGCCACCTCCATTAATGTGTAGACAAAATACGTACTCTGTAAATACGAATATCTGAATGGATGCTGCTATATTCAGATTTCTTATTTCCAGGAGAGATTTTGACTTATCCAGAGAATCACTGGCTATACTGTATAACCGAGTTTCATAAAACTACTACAGATTTGAGGAAGTTGATCCAAAGCAGCTAAACTAATACTGTTGTTTAGAGCTTCTCCGGTACATAAATACCGATAAATCTTAGCAGAAAAGCATCCTATCACCATTTGCGCCTAACATGTAATCAGAAATGTGTGTCTCGACTGGTCAGGATATTCATGTGTCACGTGAGATATAATTTTCGATTGATTCTTCGTCTGTAATGTTGCAAAAGTCCAGCAACGTCATCCTCAGGATCCGCGACTCTGCAGACAGCAAGACGTTGAAGCATGCGGGCAAAAAAAGGCCAGAATTCATGTGAGATATTAGGTGTGTTAATGATGTCACATCTGCACCAAATTTCACCACAATTCTTCCCAGCGCCATCGTGGACGTGTCAGATGATTGGAAGGACGTCACACCTCCTCCTACCCACATTTCACCCTTCTTTTGGCGCCTCTGCGATAGATATCAAAACCGAGACACCTGGCGTTGCAGTCACGAAATTTTCCAATGGGTAGCCGAGGAAAACATTTCAGACACACCACCGCTCAGATCTGACATGAAGAGCCCTCAGGAGGTGGCATACAAGACATCAATGAAACGACGCCGTTCCTCAGGATGTATATATTCTCACACATTTCGAGGTCAAAAACTCCACCTAAATTTTGGCGAAAGGGTTGCCTGCCCTCAGGCACTCATAATTTCGAACCTTTGCGAATATTTTGTCGCTGACAACCCAAACAAAATGAAGCAAGAAAAAAAATTGTCGCTTACTACGTTTTCGCTGTTCATGCAGTAAAACTGTCGTATGAAGCATTGTGGTTTAATTTTTTACTTCTTTACTACTAACTCTGTTCGTAATACATCTTGCAGACAGTATTCACACATACCACATAGTGTGCCCGAAAATTATATTGCTCTAAGATACATAGTTAAGGAGATATAGAATCATAAACACTGAGATGTGTGAAAATGAAACAACAGGTCGATATTCGCTCCAGATACATGTAAAATATGTGTGCAAACATACTTGACAAACGCGTACGCGTTCAAATCCACATGTAAAACGCTCATCCGTAACCGGTCGAACGATATCACATCTAAAGTACACACATTAGGACCAATCTGGAAGGAAATACTCTGCGTATAAGAACCACCAGCCTCCTATTGGGGTGGCGCTGCTAACGTGGAGAGGGAAGGGGAGGGGGAAGACAGAGATGGACAGACAGAGTTGGGGGAAGAGGAGATGGATAGAAAGAGGGAAGGAGGAAATGAACAGAGAAAGGGAAAGAGATGAGATGGGAGAGGTGGAGATGGACAGAGAAAAGAAAAAGGAGGAGTTTGACAGACTGAAGATGGAGGAGGTGATATACAGCGAGAGAGGGGAGGTGGAGACGAAGAGGAAGAGGGGGGACGAGTTGGACAGGGATAGGGGGTGGAGATGGGATTATAGGGGTGAGGAGGACAGAAAGGCGAGGAGGAGATGGTGACGTAGCGGGGAGGGGGGGCAAGAGGAAATGTACTACTACAAGACCAGAATAAATACTTCCATGGGCAACGTCGGGTACTCAGCTAGTAACGCATAAGCGAAATCAGACGAATGCTAAAAATATTGAACATTACTTATTTCAAATACTAGAAATTTCCTCAGCCTCATTAATTTTCTGTGAAAGCTTATAACTCAGTCTCAATGTATTTGGACGTCCCCAAAATTAAAGCCGCTGCCGCGCTGGAGTGTTTACATAATGGTTCTTTCTCATGCGGCGTTCTGAAATAATGATATAGAAGAAATCTGGTCGGTCGTTCGTCTTAACAACAGTGCCGTCTGTCACAAAAGGTTCTTTTGAGCGCTTTGTGGCATTAATTTGCGCAGGTCCGCAGTGGGACTTTCTGTTCAGACAACGTTTGCCAAGCGGGAGAAGCCGACAGCAGAGTCGAACAAGGACAAGCGTGGCCACAGACCGCGACTGTCAAGCAAATACGTCTTCCATCGCATTGCAGCTGCAATAGTAAACGACCTACAGCTTAGTTACGACTTTAGTGTTGTGTTGTAAACTTACGTGTACAGTGTGAGGATTTTTTTTTCCTTAGAATTTCTTAGCGTTATCTTTTCTCAGAAACGATTATTTGCTTCTTATCCTTAAAATGAACTCTTATTTGACTTTTTATCTTCCTTTAACTTCCTGTCGATATTGTATATTTTTACTGTGTAACAATAGTTGCTGTTTATTACATTATTACAACTACTTATCTTAACAGAACTCTGTAGATGGCCAAGGTTTCCCAACACGTGTAAATGACAAACCACTGAACGACATGACTGCATATGTGCTGTATCACTCCATACACGCAACTTACAACTTATAATGTGGAGACAATCTCCGTATAACATTTGTTATAGCGTTTACCTTTTGATATCTGGTCTAATAAGATTAAGAGATACAGAATGTGGATGTATAACAGGAAGGGTTATGTAAAGGTGTTGTGCATGGAGATCACGGTCTTCATGATGGAATGTGCCTGAGTTAATCAAACAATCTAACTTTGAGGAAATATGAAACTATATACTATTGAGATATACTATATACTCAGTTGGCGGGCTGCAGCAATTGTGAGAGACGTAATAAAGGAGCGACGACATCGCGACTGAGGGTGTGGTAGGTGATCCCATACTGTCAGTTCCCCTTCAAGGAGCGGCCGAGGTTCAGATTTAACCTGTAAACCCCCCACATGATGCCACTTGAGCTGCAGCAGCTGTTTTTTTTTTAATTCGGCGAACATCTTGGATCCTTAAAGGGGCGTTACCCACTCGTTCATACAAATGACGTAGAAGAGATTAATAAAATTCGTTAGTTTTCCTGAAGTCCCTCGCTCGAGCAGTACGGTACGATGTTAAGGACTGACGAAGCTTCAGCTTCGTTAAAGCTATCCACTAATTCAATAGCAAAAAATAACGATAACAGAGCGGAGGCAACGGGCGCACACTCCATCAACCATATCAAGAAGCACGAGGTGTGAGCATTCAGCATCTATTGTGCCCGAAACATTTTCTCCGGTTGCCTTTCAAGGTTTACAGTAGCCACCACAGCACAGTGGTCAGAAAAGGAAACGGGGATAACGTCAACCGCAAACGTCCTACCACATAAACATCATCGTCATTATCATCATCATCATTTAAGACTGGTTATGCCTTTCAGCGTTCAGTCTGGAGCATAGCCCCCCTTATAAAATTCCTCCATGATCCCCTATTCAGTGCTAACATTGGTGCCTCTTCTGATGTTAAACCTATTACTTCAAAATCATTCTTAACCGAATCCAGGTACCTTCTCCTTGGTCTGCCCCGACTCCTCCTACCCTCTACAGCTGAACCCATGAGTCTCTTGGGTAACCTTGCTTCTCCCATGCGTGTAACATGACCCCACCATCTAAGCCTGTTCGCCCTGACTGCTACATCTATAGAGTTCATTCCCAGTTTTTCTTTGATTTCCTCATTGTGGACACCCTCCTGCCATTGTTCCCATCTACTAGTACCTGCAATCATCCTAGCTACTTTCATATCCGTAACCTCAACCTTGTTGATAAGGTAACCTGAATCCATCCAGCTTTCGCTCCCATACAACAAAGTTGGTCGAAAGATTGAACGGTGCACAGATAACTTAGTCTTGGTACTGACTTCCTTCTTGCAGAGTAGATCGTAGCTGAGCGCTCACTGCATTAGCTTTGCTACACCTCGCTTCCAGTTCTTTCACTACGTTGCCATCCTGTGAGAATATACATCGTAAGTACTTGAAACCGTCCACCTGTTCTAACTTTGTTCCTCCTATTTGGCACTCAATCCGTTTATATTTCTTTCCCACTGACAATACTTTCGTTTTGGAGATGGTAATCATCATACCATAGTCCTTACATTTCTGATCTAGCTCTGAAATATTACTTTGCAAACTTTCAATCGAATCTGCCATCACAACTAAGTCATCCGCATATGCAAGACTGCTTATTTTGTGTTCACATATCTTAATCTCACCCAGCAAATCTATTGTTTTCAACATATGATCCATAAATAATACGAACAACAGTGGAGACAGGTGGCAGCCTTGTCTTACTCCTGAAACTACTCTGAACCATGAACTCAATTTACCGTCAACTCTAACTGCTGCCTGACTATCCATGTAAAGAACTTTAATTGCTTGCAAAAGTTTGCCTCCTATTCCATAATCTCGTAGAACAGACAATAACTTCCTCCTAGGAACCCAGTCATATGCCTTTTCTAGATCTATAAAGCATAGATACAATTCCCTGTTCCACTCATAACACTTCTCCATTATTTGCCGTAAGCTAAAGATCTGGTCCTGACAACCTCTAAGAGGCCTAAACCCACACTGATTTTCATCCAATTGGTCCTCAACTAATACTCGCACTTTCCTTTCAACAATACCTGAGAAGATCTTACCCACAAGGCTGATTAAAGAGATACCTCTGTAGTTGTTACAATCTTTTCTGTTTCCATTTTTAAAGATTGGTGTGATTACTGCTTTTGTCCAGTCTGATGGAACCTGTCCCGACTCCCAGGCCATTTCAATTATCCTGTGTAGCCATTTAAGACCTGACATTCCACTGTATTTGATAAGTTCCGACTTAATTTCACCCTCCCCAGCTGCTTGATTGCACTGCAATCTACTGACCATTTTCTCCACTTCCTCAAATGTGATCCTATTTCGATCATCATTCCTATCCCATTTTACCTCGAAATCTGAAACATTACTGATAGTATTTTCACCTACATTGAGCAACTCTTCAAAATATTCCCTCCATCTGCCCAAGGCATCCACAGGATTCACTAACAGTTTTCCTGACCTGTCCAAAATACTTGTCATTTCCTTCTTACCTCCCTTTCGAAGACTGCTAATTACACTCCAGAATGGTTTTCCAGCAGCTTGACCCATAGTCTCCAACCTGTTTCCAAAGTCTTCCCAAGATTTCTTCTTGGATGCTGCAATTATCTGTTTGGCTTTGTTTCTTTCTTCAACATAACTTTCTCTGTTTACCTGAGTTCTAGGATGTAGCCAGTTTTGATACGCCTTCTTTTTCCTTTTACAGGCTGCCTTGACTGTGCCATTCCACCAAGCTGTTTGCTTCATCCTACTTTTACACACTACTGTTCCAAGACATTCTTTAGCCACTTCTAGTACTGTGTCCCTGTACCTTGTTCATTCCTTTTCCAATGACTGCAATTGACTACATTCAACTAACTGGTACCTTTATGAGATCGCTGTTATGTACTTGTGTCTGATTTCCTTATCCTGAAGTTTCTCCACTCTTATCCTCCTACATATGGACCTGACCTCCTGCACTTTCGGCCTCACAATCCCAATTTCACTGCAGATTAAATAATGATCAGTGTCATCAAAGAATCCCCTGATACACGTGTGTCCCTCACAGCCTTCCTGAATTCCTGATCTGTTATTATATAGTCAATGACAGATCTGGTTCTCCTGCCTTCCCAAGTATACCGGTGAATGTTTTTATGTTTAAAAAATGAGTTTGTGATTACTAAGCCCATACTGGCACAGAAATCCAAGAGTTGCTTCCCGTTCCTGTTGGCCTCCATATCCTCTCCAAATTTACCCATAACCTTTTCATATCCTTCTGTTCGATTTCCAATCCTGGCGTTAAAATCACCCATGAGCAGAACACTGTTCTTGTCCTTTACTCTAACAACTACATCAGTGAGTGCCTCATAAAAACTATCCATCTTATCTTGATGTGTCCCTTCACAATGCGAATATACTGACACAATCCTAACTTTCTTGTAGACACTATCAAATCTATCCACATCAGTCGTTCATTTACATATCTTATTGCAACTACGCTGGGTTCCATTTCTTTCCTGATGTAAAGCCCTACACACCATTGTGCTATTCCTGCTTTGACTCCTGACAGGTAGACCATGTATTCTCCTACTTCCTCTTCTTTCTCACCCCTTAGCAGAATGTCACTAACAGCTAAAATGTCCAGCCCCATCTTACTTGCAGCCTCTGCCAGCTCTATCTTCTTCCCAGAATAGCCCCCATTGATATTAATAGCTCCCCATCTCATTACCATTTGTGTGCCGAGTCGTATCTTAGGAGTCCCTGGTTTGTCAGTTAGAGGTGGGACTCCGTCACCTCCAAAGGTCCGAGGCATTTTGCTCTGATTGTTTTCAGCATCATATTTAAAGTTCCAGGGAAGCAGGTTGCTAGCCTTACTTGCCCCGATTCCCATTGGATTTTACCCCTAACGGCTAAGGGACTAACCGGTGGATTTGGTAGTCTTTGCCGTATGAGCACAGAGGTGAGCACGACTCAGAATATGTCCGAGATGCCCAGCCTTATTCCAAAGTAACTGGTATCCCGACTGTCGGGACCACTTACTTGCCCACTCATACGTTGCCCGTGGTTCATGAACTAGGACATGATTACAGGAACCCACACCATGAACCACATAAACAATCAGATAAATAAAACCTGTCGATGTGACTAAAATAGATGGCAGAAAAGAACGTGTATGTAACCAAGGTGGGACAGTTCTGTTCCCATACCTCACGAAAACGCCTCAAATGAACCAGTTCACTAAATTCTTGATACAAAATATAATTTGGGTACTGATCGCAAGGCACTATAAAAATCGTCACCTAACATGAGACACCGAGGACTGTTGGACAACAGATAGACAACCACCTATTTGTAAAACCGCGATAGCGTTGCTGTGTGATCCAAACCAGACGGTGCACATAAAGCAGTCAAGGCGAGGTCAAAAATACGACACCCTATCCTCCTACCAGTATCAATTATTGGCAATGGGAATACCCTTACGAAAGAAAAGGGCGTAACCAATCACACATTCAGAAGCCACAATGAAAACAGTAAGAAATCCAGGGAGAGAAAAACTGGGGAATAAAACGTCCTGTAAAAGTACAATATCAGCGCAGGAATCATCAATAAACTGACGTAACGAACCCAAAGGAAAATCTCGTTAAATTATATTATTATTTGGCGTAATAAAGGTGTAAGCTTGAGTCATCAATTAGAATAAGAACAGGTGAAAACGGCTACAAAATATGTATCTTTTAAAATCCCTCGAACGTCACAGTTCATCGCCGCATCCTTAGACGAACGTGAGGAAAGGAGGCTAGTGCCGCGTCCTGCCGAAACTTAATGCTTCGGTTTTTCTATGCATCCGCACGATCCGGCTGGATTCGTTGTTTACGCTGGCCGTGTGGAAAGCTACCCTTCGCCGTCGGCGAGTGGGAGGATAATACACCGCATCCAAGTCAATCACTGCCGGCCCTGAATCGGAATTGTCTACGCAGGAGGAACCCACAGCGAAAGCGACCGACCCACGTCAGCAAGACCGGGCGTAACGGGAGACAAGTCATGTGAAACTACCTACGGGTTCAGCTTCTCTAAGAGCAAAGAAGTAGGGCCAGCGTAGGGAGAGTGAGGAAAGGGAACGGGAGCTGCAGTGATTTAACAAATGAAATGAACTGAACAGGCGACAACGGAGTGTACAGAAAGTGTTCCCTCCTCTTGAGAGTTGTAGAGGAAACATCGGCGGAAATCGAAAGGGCACGACAACCCCTCATCTCAAATGCTGGCTCAATAGTCCTGACTTGATCCCTACGAGGTTCAGAGTGGGTGGGGGGGGGGGCAGGACAGGTGAAAAGATATCAGTAGTTTCCTCATCCTGTTTATGGCGCCTCTTACTGTGGATCACTTGTGCATCCGCGTGATGGGCAGTCGCATCAAAATCCGTTTGCGGTCGTAACGGCTGAAAGTCGCACTCAGTGAAATTCAAATCCACCCGGTGGGCATCATTAGCAGAAGACTGGCCAGCCCCTGATTCAGTTCTATTGTTAACGAGGTCTGACACCGTTAACTTAACGCCGCTATTCAAAAGAAGCTTGCAAAACAAAAACCGTTCTCAGACAAATAGTACGAAGGTGACCACTCTCGTTACACAAAAAACTCGTCCCCACCTTGCCACTGTATGTAACGTGTATACGGTAACTACATACTTGTAAATGAGACGGGATATTCCGTTTCACCTGTATTTCTACTGAACGAATTCCGCTGTAACATGGAAACCTGTTCCGGCTGGACCATAGTTCAATGTGAATAATGTTAAACTCACCTTACTTAAGCAAAGCGTCTTTAAGGTAAACATTATTTACCTCGGAAGGCTGGTTAAACATAAGGACATTCGTGTAATCAGTGTCAACGTTCGCAAGGATAATTCTACTGAGTCATCTCTGTGACGGAAAGGAACCTGGGACCCATGTTAAAGCATTAATTAGTCTGCTTGTAAGGAATTCATAAATTTAACAAAGACAACGTGAAGTTCGGTGTCAAAATACGCTGCGTGTGCCTGAACCGAAGTCAAACCAAATTATCAACTAACAATTCGTTGATTTCCAGAGAAGTTGGCTGCATATGACAGGTCAAATTACGAAAAGAGAAACTCAACCTACCTTTACGTGGAATAGACCTGGACGCCAAGGAAACAAAAGAAGCTGACAACGCCACTACCAAGTGTACTGTTAAAGGAACACAAAGACAAATTCGACATAGGGTATACACTCAAAAAGCACAATAGTTCACGTGACTTTCAATACTCGTAGCGCTTTGACGGAGCAGAAGTAAACAATGTCCTATCCGTACGGCATCGCAACGTAGCTGGCCACTAGACCACCAGCCATGACACATAATTGTTAATAAGGAGATGTTAAATAAAATCAGTGTTTTAACGAGTGCAGTAAAATGCTAAACAAGGAAACAATACTAGAAACCATGACAAGCCGTATAAAGTATATGTGGTACATGCAAGACTTGCTCACAAAGTAACTGATAGCGTTATGTGAGACAGAATAACAAACAAAAATCCAATTAAGAAATCACACAACGTTCTGAAACGTGTACATCTAAGACAAAATAAACTAACTATGTCTTGCATAATGCTGAAAACCAGTCAGCTAATAAGCTAGGTGGTCTTATTTTTCATCCAAGCAGACCGAATCTTCCAAGGCATATATATTCCAGTTGTGTGAATGTTTGTGCTGTCATTCCGCCGGTTACCACGCTTTCTGCACTACACTAATTTGGTAGCGTGTGTTGGTTATTCCGTTTGACGTGACCGTAGAAGCTACTGAAAGCAAGACATAACCTAAGATAATCTATCCCAGTCGTTTCGGTGTTCTCTCGAATCAGGTACTTCCTGTAGTAGCAAACTTTTTTCGTTTGTTATGACTTGGTGCTGTTTATATCACCGAACCTTCTCTCCACAGTCATGTGATTTACAGATGTTTACCCGGAACACCTCCGCATCAAAAATTTTGTTTTTGCCGCTACCGTCGCAATGTTCCCGTTAACAGTGTATTGTTAAGACTCACATGTACTCAGTAATTAGCTTCTCGATAGTGGTCATACTTTCGACTACAGTTCTCTTCATTGTGCTCCTGCCTGTAGTCGTTTACCTATCACAAGAGTGAAAGGGACTCTGAACGTACAATTTGACATCTGCTGCAAGCGTTGTCATGATACAGCAGCTAACAAGCCACCGACCATTTTTCCTGTCTCCAACCCTGTCTGACTGGACGTCAACATAACACAGACCTTCTGGAGGCTCAGAACAAGATACGTCTGATCACGTCACAGCCAAATGAGAAACTAAAATTCGAAAATTAGATGTTCATATCAGGGTGTTCAACTTTTATTTAATGATGTCCTAATATTTTATTTCACGATTAAAAATGTTGAAAATTTCTCTCATGCTGAGAATTTACTTATTTTAGGCAATGAAAAACTTACATAATGGTCGTCGCATGAGACTGCAGTAGGTCGGAGAGACAACAGCGACTTGAGTAGGCGAGCCTTCCATACTACCAGAAACAAAGACACGTTGCAGCGTTCAGCAGACAACTATACAAAAATGCTTGATGGTAGATGACTGCACCACTGGTTAAAAGCGTGTGTGTAAGCTCATAAAAGGTAGTCTTTGCATGACGTTACTTAACTAGAAACTCAGTTTCCATATATGGTATTTAACATATCCAAATTTTTCACAAAATCTGTATTTACGACGTAGTAGTATGTGAACTAAAAATTGTTGTTTGTGTCTATAAAAATTCTGTAATATACAAGTGCTAAAATAACTGGCCTCACTTAATTTTCCCATCCCAAATGCATTGGACGTGACGAAATAAGTATTTATTTCGTCTGAAGATTATTTTCCTATATTTCCTTTATATCATACTAATTTCGAGTTGCAATCTTTCTATTTCATTCTGTGGCGACAAAAGAAAGTTATATGACGACATAGGTGATAGAGAATGATATAAGGCAAACAACAGTGATTGTTCGCGGACGGTGTTTACTAACTGTGTATACATGTACCGCATGTGCATACTACCACCACTCTCGTTATTTGTGCAATTTTATGAATTGTAACCGATTACAACGTCAATGATATCAAGAGACGCGCAATAGTGACGCAAGCATATAAATTTCATCAGTCGTTTGAGTCCCTTGACTAAATTCAACTTTGTGCTCTTTAATTTTCTTCGTTAAGTGGTGCCAAATTGTATTCAGTGACAGCTGTAGCTAAACGTTTTTATGCCTCTGATGACATATCTGGACATTTCAATTCATCAGTACATTGACTTCATCACCACTTGCTTACTATGGTAATTAAAAAACGATGAATAGTTTTGCTGACGCTATATGGAGACATTCAAAGAGTAGTTATTCAATCAATGCATGCAAAAGCAAATTCTTTTTTCTCTTTGCTATGTCCGATAGAGTCTCTGCAAAGTACGTTGTCATTTCGAACAACTCGCTCAATCCACAAACTACTCACATAAAACACAACACCACATACAGAGCCAACTTTCTGTCAAAAGAGAACCTTCTTGATTTTTTACTCTTGTTCTTTCACTTTCATAGTGATAGAAAGTGAGGATTAATTTAAGTTCTAGTGATACTTAAGTACTGAACCAAAAAGAAATCCAATGCGAAAGTGTAGGCTGAAATTTTCTTACGCATAGCTGCATTCTGACATCGGTAACAACTTTTTAGCTACAGAGTTAAAAGGGTCTCAAATTCAGCTCCACCAAGAGGTCTGAGTATTCAGTATTTTCTGAAAAATACAAACTCTAACACTGTTATAGGAATGTATTGAAAATCATTAGGAGATAGGTTATTTGTACCTCACTTGGCGGCGAAATACGACGATAGCTGGATTTCTGTACTCCATTTGGTGCAAGCCACAATGGATCCTCAAATTAAATATCACAGTATTATTTCCACATATAAATTCTCTGGATTACTGTTACATATCAGTACATGTAGCTCATTTATTTGCATTACTGCTGTAACTTATAGGTTAAGATACACTTTATATATACAACACGACTGTGTGTTCTCAAATTAAGTGACTTAATGTAAATTCCATCTCCAAATTGTGTATAATACTCATCAAAATACCTAAAGATATTGGCATTTTGATATCAGACCTACTTCAGGATATGTTTCACCGGTGGTACTAAAACAAACTTTCGAGGAAGGCTGTGACATTTAAAATCAGAGCTACGATGTTACGACTTTTTAAAAAGTTTACAGGCTCTGTATCCTTTCGTTTTAAATATTAAGTTGTAACAGCTCAGTCCTAGGTCAGATCTAGAACATATTCAGCCAAAGATTTACCAACACTTTAGCGCAACAAAGCTTACTAAAAATGATGCGTTTTGGAGAGGTTTTTAATGTAGCAGTTAAACAGCATATTTTCGAAATACACAAGTGTAACTACGAAAAGCACTAAATACAACATGTTAATATCGTAAGCACTTAGCTCAACATGGCGGAGCTCGGCCTGCTTTACATGATACTATAAGTCTCAGGACTAGTAATGTCTTTGTGCAATGTTCCGCATAGAGGAGAGTTCGATCTCTGCTCACGGACGAAAATTTGACCTATGCACCAATTTAAAATAGCACCTTAAAAAACCCAAACAGTGTGTGCAGTTTTTATATAACGGTACAAAGCACACGTTGTTGGTACAACTGCCGTAACTTACAGATTAAGCTTACGACAATAGTACGATTTTTGTGGCAAGGGAAAATAGCAATTTATCGTTATCCTGATCATCATCATTAGTCACTTTACTCTTTGCTGTATACCTTCACCTCATTTCTTTATTCATGTCTTAAGTAACGAAACCTTCGACTAGTCGTCACCACACCTCGAAGGCATCAGTTCCAATCTTCTCACTAGCTTTCACAGTCCAGGTCCCACTGCCGTAAAAGAAATCAGGGAACACGAATGATTCCATCAAGTGCATCTTAGTTGTTTTGGACAGTTCCCTCGTACTGCAACGTCGTTGTGAGTTAAACTATTGTGGGTCAGCCAAGAAAGTTTCCTCGTTTTGTTTCATTATCACACTTTCCTGTGCTACTGATCGGAGATACTATATATACACAATCAAATACCTATTCCTTTAGGCATCCTTTAAGTTTGATTTTATCTAACCCTTACAGGTTAACAACCATTAGTTTGGCTTTTTTCATGAGTATCTTTAGAACTAAATTTAAACTGACGGTCTTCACTCTGCAGAACAGATCATTAATTCTTTCCTCACTTTCTAGAATGATGGCAGTATCATCCGCAGAGATCGATGATTTTCCTGCCGCCAATTGAGATTCTATCATCCCAGCCACACACTGCGCACTTTACGACCAAAAATTGTATGTATAATTTGTAAAAACAGGTAAGGATTTCTCTATAATGTTGTACAACATGACATGTGTCACTTTTTCGAATTTCTAATCTAACTTGCAGGTTAAACTACACATGACGATGGCTGACTTATGTTGTTGCACAGTGGAAACTGCACGGTAGTTGAATAAAATAACATATTGAACAGTAGTTTCAAAAGATGAATTTGGTGCATATTTGTATAGCTAAGAAACGGTTTTGCTATTCTCTCAACTAAGTACCTTTAACTACTTTTCAAAGTCAGCTAAACATAGTGACCCCATGCTAGGGTACTAATCTCACTTTGCAGCAGAAAACGTTTGTCACATTTTGCTGATAATGCCAACTTACGCAGTCGCACAGTCAAAACTATGTGCACCTTGAATCTAATTATATACTGAATAGTTGATATATCAACGTTATTTTAATCAGAGTCGTATAGGTAAGGAACTAAGGTAGCTATGCTTTGAATTATTCACTCTGAATTGCTTCCCAATGTCAGCCAAACATTATAGAGACACAATGGGAAGGTATTAACTTCATCTTTCAGTACTAAACGTTTGTCATATTCTCTGATAATGCTTGCTAATGCTGTTTTACGGTGGAAACTACGTAACACATCAATGAGAGAACATAAAAAGCAGTGTCTTTAACATCTGAATTTAATACACATACATGTAAGTAAAAAGCGAGTGTTCCTTTACTATCAGCTTCACACTTTAAATTACTCTTCAACGCCAGCCAAACATTATGGTGATTCCATGCTAGGGCATTAACTTCATTTTCAATACAAACCGGTTGACATATTCTTCCGATAATGCTAACTTACGATGTTGCACAGCGGAAACTAGATGTCCACTACAAGACCGCCACATTTATACATAATGTTGCAATCCTTTTTAAGTACATTCAAATGTCCATGGAGGCTTTTAAACAGAGTTTACATGTATCTTCTAATATAGTAAACTTCCCTTGATCTACCATTTATTGCGAGTACTCCAAATGCAGTCACTTTCCTTTAGTATCTACAGTACATGCTGATATCTTGTATTCCCCAGACCTATCCCTATTACCGTGTTTAAAGTAATCCTTAAGCCTTTCTTTTGCATCTGTAACGGCTTGTTCCTTCTCTTATATCAGTTTACATTCTTCCTTTATAGTAATTGTTCTCATAAAATACTGCACTTTGCGTTTTTTTACATCGACGTTTTCGGTTCCCAGTTTCCTTTCGTGTTCATGTCACACATAACTTCACTTAAAAGAATAATTTCTGTAATAGGGAATGGATTAAGTCCATTCGATCCCTTTGTTCTTTTTCTTGAGATCTGCAGAATAATATTATTTTTGGGAGCCAGTTCTAATTAGGCAATATCTTTATTTTATGGTATTGCGGAGAACAATGTTCTGGACTCCAAAATAATATATTTCTCGAGCTGTGATATAACACCTACATTGACCTACTGGAGGTTACTGTTTGAACCTGTGTTGACAATTTCCACATAGTTCACAGGTCAGTAACGAAAACTTAGGTAGACGTGACACGTTTATAGTATTTTATCTCACTTGATGGTCTCGAAAGCTTTCTTGTACACCAACCGAATTTCATGTACCCTTCTTGCCTGCCCTGTAGGTAGAAAACTGCGAAACACGACACAGTTACTGTTCTGTAAGCTATCCGATTGTTTACACTGAACAGAAGCTATTGGCACAAGGAACAGCAGAGTAGATTTAGCCTTTAACACACATAGACAGTCCTCCACAAGATCAAACACACCATTCGTTCCCTAGTTATAAATCGTTGCCTCCATTCTTGTGGAATCAAATGAAATGAAGTGATCGTATGGCATTATTGGTCAGGAGACGCCATCTCAGGTTGTTTGGCCACCTAGTGCTAGACTTTTTATTTGATACCACTTAGGCGAGTCATGTAATCGTACGTTTTTTACCCCAGGAACATGTAAAAGCGCCTCATAGGGGTATGTAACGGTAAACTTCATAAAACTGAAGATCTACCACATTAAATATTCTATTCCAACTGTCTTATCCTTATTCAGAGTTACAATACCGTTTCCTTCACAGTCTCTATTTATTTATTTATTTACATCACTCGAGGATCATCTCACAATCATATAGGAGATGTTACAGTAATACATTAAAAACCAGTAGTTCAGAATATAGATAAACGATACACAGAACATTTACATGTGGTCTGTAAAGATAGGGATGGTGGTAGGTCGTAGCCTTAATGCACAAACCATCTTGGTGTTTGCCTGAAATGATTTAAGAAAACCATGGGAAACCTCAATAAGGATGACTAGATAGAGTGAATCCCTTCCTCCGGATTATGAGATCAGTAGCTTAACTGCTGTAGCACCTTATTCATTTGGCCCCTGTTGTCCTTGTCCTTTGATTTACACGCAAATACACTACGGTGGCAAAAGTCGAAGGATCCCTCCTAATATCGCATCGGACCTCCTTTTTCCCGGCGTAGTTCAGCTACTCGACGTGGTATAGACTCAACCAGTCTTTGGACCCAGTAGAAATATGAAGCCATGCTGCCTCCATAGCCGTCCATAATTGCGAATTTATATACGAACTAACCTCTCGATTATGTCCTATTAATGTTCGAGGGGATTGTTGTCGGGTGAACTGAATGAAGGAACTACTGTGCAGAATGTTCTGAGATAGTGCATTGTCGCCCATAAAAATTCCAACGTTGTTTGGGAACATGAAGTTCATGAATGACTGCAGATCGTCCCCAGGTAGACTAGCTTAACCATTCTCAGTTAATGACGGTTCAGTTGGACCAGAGGACCCAGTCCATTCCATGTGAACACAGCCAACTCCGCCACAAGCTTGCACAGTGCCTTGTTGACGACTTGGGTCTACGGCTTCATGAAGTCTATGCCACACTCGAACCTTACTATCAACTCTTATCAACTGAATTTGGGACTCGGTTTTCCAGTGGTCTAGGGTCCAACAGATAAGGTGACGAGCCCATAGGGGTGCCGCAGGCGGTGTCCTGCTGTTAGCGAAGGCTCTCGCATCGGTCGTCTGCTGCCATAGCCCGTTAAAGCCAAATTTCACCACAATGTCCTAACAGATACGTTCGCCGTAAGTTCCACATTGATTTCTGTGATTATTTTGCCACGAGTTGCTCGTCTGTTAACACCGACAACTCTACGGGAACGCTGCTGCTCCCGGTCGTTAAGTGTAGGCTGTGAGCCATTGCATTATCCGTGTGGTGATGCAGTGCCTGAAATTCGATATTATAGGACCACTGTTGACCCTCTGGATCTCTGAATACTGAATTACCAAATGATTTCGGAAATGCAATGTTCTAGGCGTCTAGCTCCAACTCATATTCAGCGTCTTGAGGCCATAAACGCATCGGAAACCCTTTCAAATCAATCACCTGAGTACGAATGAAAGCTGCGTCAATGCACTGCCCTTTTATACCTTGTGTACGCTATACTACCGCCATCTGTATACATGCATATCGCTATCCATTGACTTCTGTCACCACATTGTATATTCTGTTAACTAATAACAATAGTTTGGTCTTCATCGCCACACACACTAATGAAACCTACTGATGACTTCAGGGACGCGAAGATCCTGCTATGCCACTGTGATAAACCCAGCCCGTTTGGACATTCAGTTTCTGATCTGCCAACATTCAAGTACGTTCCAAGTTTCCTTCCCGCCCTCCCCTCTCTCCATCCGAAAAAGCTGCATTTGCAAGACGTTAGTAACGTGCGCATTAGTTATGCAAAACATTTTAGCTCCTTTCCGGACGAATATATTTCAACAGTGTCTTTCATACTGGCTCTAGTTCCATGATTATGTGTAGAAGTATTAGTGGAATACCAAGCCAAGTTGTCCCTGATGTTCACAACAGATAGGTAGAGGTACTTACCTGGTGCTGTAAGGATTCCCACTTCTCTGAATAGTTCTTCACAATGAACCGGTTACTGAGTCCCGTTATTATTTTCATGCCACTTTTATGCAAGCTGAAAATTATGTTCATGTTTCGTGCCTTAAATCCCCAGGAAAAATTCCCATATCTAAGAACTGGATGTATGTAGGTATAGTATGTCACCACAAGACAGTGGCTGTTAAAAACTGATGACAGAACCCTAGGAGCATAAAATGCCAATTACATTAGTTATGCCAGTGTGAACTGGTAATATCCATCCCATAGGCTTTGTGCTTGTTACACAATCTATAGATTTATCATCTATGCATGATGTGACACAGTTTTTTCCCACTTTATGCTAAGGTGTATACCGTTCGTTTACTTTACGTTCAATGTCAATTTATTACTTACTGTTCAACAGTAAACATCTTCGAGGCTTTATTTGCATTCTCTAGTAGGAGCTCTGGTGTTTTATCATTGTCTATGACGCAGATATCATCAGCAAAGAGAACTTTTTCTCTTATACTACCTGGAAAGTCATATATATATATGTATATATAAACTACACACAACACACTACTTTGTGGGGCACATATATTTATGTTTCTTGCGTAATAAATGTTTTACTAAAAACTGATCTGTAGATGAGTGGACTACCTCTGCCTTTTGCACCCTGCGGTCTAGGATATACTGGAACCATTTGTTCTTTATTACTATTACACCTGACGCTTCTAGCTTGTTTAGCAGCATTTTATTGTTATGAGTATGGTTCTGAGCACCATGGGACTTAACTTCTGAGGTCGCAGTCGCCTAGAACTTAGAACTACTTAAACCTAACCAACCTAACCGTAGGCTCCAGACTGTAGCGCCTAGAGCCCGCTCGGCCACCCCGGCCGGCTTAGGAGTATGAAAAGCCTTTGATAAGTCTATGAATATGCCTGAAACACAGTCATCCCTGTTGAGCGCTTCAAGTATCAGGTTTTTGAACTCAGTAGTGGCCGATATTGTACTACACTCAATTCAGAAATCAAACTGTGCTCCGTTCTACAGTCTGTAATTTTGAAACGTTCTACGTTACCTTTCCCTAGTACGGGCACAAATCGTGCCTGCTTTATGATCGCTAGAAAAATATCTGAAGTAAAATACCCAATTACTACGTTTCTAAATGAGGCTGGTATGCTGTCGGATGCACCTCTTTAGAACAGCAGCTGAAACCTCATCTTAACCTGCTGACTTCTCACTTTTTAAGTTCAGTATCTTCCTCCTGACTTCAGACACTGTTATGGCAGACAACATCATCGTGCTTGCTAAGTGGGTCATTGTGGCTTGTACGTGTGTTTTAGGAAGATTTTGCTGCAACTTCTTCGCAGTACGAGAGAAACTGTCATTCACAAAATTTTCAATTCCTAAGAATCTTCTATGACGCATCAGATATCTTTTATTTTTATGTTATTAAACTTCTGCGTGTCTTTTCAGTTTCTTGTCTTACGACATCCCTCACTACTTTGCTTTTATTATCTGCGTTAAATATTTTTGGCATTGATTGATCTTTTGCGGCAAGTAGTAACTTCCTTTATATTTTTTATAGCCGTGACAGTAATCTACGAGCAGTGGATTAGGGCAGTGCTTTTTCAAGGAATTTAAGTGTCTGGGAGGGCTTGCTAATATCCCTAGTTATTAATTTATCTTCTATAGCTGCTGTTGTAGAAGTGATTATTTATGGAAACGTCTCCTGACAGAAGTCATAGTTGGATATTAGGTAGTCACATAACTGAATTTTGTTAAAAGTCTCTAGCAAAATTTTGAATTACATTAACCTGATCCATAAGGTAATAGTCTTTTACACGCAGTTGCTGCAGTATCCTAGGCAGCTAATCTCAGAGAAACAAATAACTGGTTAACTGTTAATTACACAACACATTTCCTCCTGTCACATTATAGAACACAGTTTCTGTAATTTCTCTCGGCAGTGCACTTGTACACAGCTGTCATCCTCTGACTGCAACTTGATAGATGTGCATTACGCATCTTTGTAATACGAGAAGAAAGATACATGCAAGTCTTAGCATATCAACAAGCCTCGAATTGTGTGAGACCCTGACGATTATACATACGTACCCATCTTAGCACAGTCCCCCTGACGTCATGTGTGTGCAGTTCCCCTCCCCCTCCAAACCTCACCAGCAAGCCGCTTCACGTCTGGGGTTAAAGTATCTGTTGCTGAACATGCAACACATATTATCTTGGCTGTAGCTATTACTAGTATTTAGAAGATGATTATGAAGGCCGGCCGGAGTGGCCGAGCGGTTAGATGCGCTGCAGTCTGGAACCGCACGACCGGTACGGTCGCAGGTTCGAATCCTGCCTCGGGCATGGGTGTGTGTGATGTCCTTAGGTTAGTTAGGTTTAAGTAGTTCTAAGTTCTAGGGGACTTATGACCTAAGATGTTGAGTCCCATAGTGCTCAGAGCCCTGTGAACCATTTTTATGACCACAGCAGTTGAGTCCCATAGTGCTCAGAGCCATTTTTGATTATGAAAAAAAACGAGATATATTTCATAAAATTTTAGAGAGCCCTGCTAGTAAGTTAGATAGTTACTTGTTCAAATGGTTCTAATGTCTCTGAGCACTATGGGACTTAACATCTGAGGTCATCAGTCCTCTAGAACTTAGAACTACTTAAACCTAACTAACCTGAGGACAGCACACACATCCATGCCCGAGGCAGGATTCGAACCGGCGACTGTAGCGATAGCACGGTTCCAGACTGAAGCGCCTAGAACTGCTCGGCCACACCGGTCGGCCTAGTTACTTGTTCCAAGGTCACGACGAAACTTCTGTTGTGCAATGTTCCAAAAAAAGGAAAAAAATATAATGACATAGAACTCTTATGTTCAAGTAAACAAAAATATAGTGTTTATATGGGTTCAAAAATGGTTCAAATGGCTCTGAGCACTATGGGACTTAACATCTGTGGTCATCAGTCGTTTATATGGGCGCATGGTGGCTGTTTACAGGATATTTTTGGAGACTACTTACGTCTACTCAAAAGTTACTCTGTGGTACAGGAGGCGCAGTTAAGAGAAGAATCTTCAAACCCCATTTGAAAACACATCTGTCACCTATGAGACATTTTATTTGGATAGGGAGATTGCCAATGTGTTTGTAACTACATATTTTGCCCTTTCTCTACCAAAATTAGATCCATGAAAGGGTAATGCAGATAATTTTACCATCCAGTATTATGCTCATGAATTTATCTGTTACTCTCAAAGCCAGACAGACTGATGATAACAAATTTCATAAGTGAGTAAATGTGCTGTGAGGCTGTGGGTAATATACCCAGCTGATTGAAGATACAAGTGCAAGATTGTGTGTATGAACCCCAAACATAGTTCTAATTACTTTATTTTTTGCAATGAATAATTCTTGCCTACGTGTAGAGCTACCGCAGAATATTATACTTTAAGATAACAGTGAACGGAAATATGCAAATAAATAAATAAACAAAATAAAGTAAAAAAACTTTAATTTACTGACTTCTGTAAATCTAAAATCGGCAATTATTCTTATGGCGAAAGCAGCCTTACCTAAACATTTTAGCAGGTCCACTACATGGTTTTTACAGCTTAAGCTGGCACCATCGTTCTGGTCAGTAGATGTTGCAGCCTTCCTCGAAACTTTGTTTTCGTACCACCAATGGTAGGCAGCCTCAATTAGATCTAAGATCAAAATGCCTATGTCTTTAGGTTCTTCGATGAATATTATATACAGTTTTGACGTGGGGCCACATTATGTCTCTTAATTTGAGGGCACTTAGGCACACAGTAGTGTTAAGCGTACCTTAATCTGTAAGTTACAGCAGTAGTGTAAATAAACGAGCCACATATATTTTGTAGCGTTATAGAACAATAAAGCAGAGAATTTAGGTGTGGAAATAACATTGTGATATTTAATTTGAGGATCTATTGCGCCTTGTACCAAGTAGAGAGATAAGGTCGAGTAGTAGTCGTATTTGAGTAACAAGTGAAGTACACAGAACATGGTGGCCGACTCGGAGAACATACTGATTGGGTGTTCCATTTTAATGGCTGGGAAAACGCTGGGCTCTGATTACGAGAGCAGTTTTAATGGTTGGTGAAAAGTTCCTATTTCCAGCAAAGAGTTGTGGCTTAAGAAGGAGCCTGCACCAACACCAACTCTCACTGTCCAACCTGCAGCTACAGTATGCGTAGGCAGCCAGGGCAGGCGATGTGAGGAGGGCGGCAGCATGTGCACCTCGGCACTGTGGGAGCCTAACGAGAGCGAGAACCCCCGTCGACGTACTACTCAAACTCACCAATTCTTCCTGGCTATGCCAATTTCCTCCACTACAATCAGACCAAGAGTCAAGGAGCAACGATATGTTTTCATCTTAAATTGACGAAAATAATTTCCATATTGCCTACGAGAGATTTTCAGCCATTTTGACAATATTTCTTGTCTCCGTTGGAGATGTTCAATCAACGTCAGACTGGTAAGCACCTTGATGCAGTCCTTATTGAACGATGGGTTAGTGCACTCATCAAGAGTGTGCATATAATGGTCGATGTTCTGTACATAAAAGCTATATCCCAGCTATTCGTGAAATCTCTAGTCCTGGTACTAAAACGACTCTAAATAGGAAGAGGTCGTCGTAATGCCATCATATTTCGAACAGGTAATTTTTTGCTGATTAGGGAGCAAGTTTTGAATCCAAGTACATTTTTCATGTAACGAGATCTGAGGAAGTATGAGATAATTTCAATAAACCGTTGGTGAGAAATTCGTATTTATTCTTTAAACAACACTACGGCCGTTTTCCTCATTCTTGCACAACCTGTGTTCTGTCCATCATAATGTTTAAATCTGTGTCTTCCACACGAAGTACGCAATAAAGTTAAAAAGTACGTCCTTATACAAGTGCGCGAATCTTGTACGGCTGCAGACTTTTCCGCATTATAAAAGCACTGCAGAATGCCGCTCCGTTAGCGGATGACACGCGAGGGACGCAGCTCCGGACGTGACGTCACGGCGCCTCGTTACGGAGCACAGCCTTCTCCTCTCTCCTGTTAAAAGCCGCTCCTGCCGCACAAAGCTCTCAATAGCCTTAGCGAAAATAGCCTACTGCACACTGCTAGGGCACCCTTCTACGGCTGGCTCGCACAAATTCTGCGCGCCAATTTCATCCGATTTTATACACAGGAGAGAAAGAATATTCGAAGTTGATGTCCTTTCGTATAAGGAACACGAGCTCGGACATATGATGAACAATATCGGATGTGGCGTTGTTTAAGGAACTATCCTGCCTTTCGCTTCAGATGATGAAGGGACACCCAGGAAACCTAAAGGGGATCTGAAGCACGCTCATCCGGAATTTTAACCGCAGAGGCACGTCACTCTATATAACAAACAGCTGTTCACGAAAATGTCCCATCTTGCCACCTAGTGGCACTGCTTACGCCTAGATGCCCACATTAGCACGTTAATATGATAACAATGCATTTTGTGTTTCCCCATACGGTTCATAAATGTGGGAGCTGATATTCCATAAATAAATACTGGGACATTTGTGATTACCACGATTCCCCTTATTGAGTTGCAAAGAAAGGTATCCAACCAAATTACTATGACACCTAACTGTTGCACGTGGCTTCAGTTCTCACCGGATGACCTTACCGCTAATAATTCTTCGGTTTATAGTACACCGACATTTTACAACACCCCTACCTTGAAATATGCAGCCGTCTAAATGTGTGAATAGGATCAGTTACCGATAAACGCGTTCCTATTACGTTTGAAGTGTCATTGTAGGTGTTTTTTCCTTATACAGTATACGTTATAACCTCGCATGCTAGACTTTTCATGACAATTACTAATGAAGATATCAGACCAATCAGATGGCACAGTCACTACGACACTACACTCGTATCCAGGAGGTACAAGGTTACACCCATCAACCACCTTTACTGATTCAGGTTTTCCTTTGTTTCCGTAAGCTACATGAGAAGAATTTGGGTGAGTACCTTCATTAAAGCACACTTCTTCGATAGCCTTGTCAATGCAAGCTAGCGCATACTCTCCATGACGCAGTAAAATCCAATGTTCCTTTTATCCTACCTTCAAGATAAAATATATGTCCTGCTTTCCAGAATCCACATCCATGTGCCACAAATGTGGAAATACTTTTCTCCAGACGCCTCTCAGCTGATAATCACAGAACTCTGTAGCATTACAGTTTATTGGTACACAATTTAATTTTCATACCCTCTTGTATTTTGCAGATTTGACTTGAAGACATCTTAATGTGTCTTACGTGATCCAGGATAAGATTTTTACATTTCAGTGAATCAGTATGCGCAGACGTTTGTTCAGATTTACATTACAGTGTCACTAAGATAATGTAATAGGCAATATACGTCCCTGGTATTTTCCGGGACTTAGGCGCTAACCTATGCTTATGCTGCTAAAGGAGCACTCTGTATCTGCATCCACGTTTACATCCACTGTATAAAAGTAAAGAAAGACAGTGCTTGTAAATAAAGAGCTAAATTAAGAACGGGTAAATGCGCTTCTGAATGTGTCCTTTCGGAACAGTGATTGTAAACTGAGTGCTCATAAAACACAAGAAGGACTTTCCCATTTGAATACGCCGGAATGTTGCGACTAGATACTTTGTGTGCTACGAGCGTAGAGACAATATGTTACAAGTACATGTGCACTCAACATGGGAACACGTCGTGAGTTAACCGACATTGAACGTGAAATGACAATCCTTGCAAGACATATTGGTCACATTGTCTTGGGTGGATCTTTAATATTTCAGAGAGAATTTGACCACACGCGTAAACCGCCGCACACGACGATTTCCAGTGTTTGACCAACGGACGCGACGTCACCTGCGCACAGCCATACATTGTCTATTGATACTCACACCGCCGTCGGTTTGAATGTGGGGATGAAGGAACACATTGTACGAGGAGTGTCTACACCGCATACGCTACAGCAGCCGACGTGATGCAGTAGCTTCCGGTCGTATTAGGCTACTCGGTGTTCGTACAGCATAAGGGTCTGCATTCAAAATTTCATGTAATGTACTTGAAGGTGTGAAACCAGTTCGCACACATCCGGTGGTCGAATGTCCACAGTCAATGGCATTTTACACAGCCCGTAGAGTCCTGAAAGTAATCTTGCCTTTATCCTAGTGGGAGAAATATCAGTAGATGTGATGTACATGTACAGACAAACAATTCACTACAATTTCAGAAAAATTGCATGGTTTATTCAAGGGAAAGAGTTTAAAAAATTAGGAAAGTGAATGACGCGTTGGTCCACTTTTGGTCCATATGCTTGCAAACATTCACCTTGTCACTGACTGAAGAGTTCTTGGTTGTCCTCCTGAAGAACATCGAGACAAAGTCTCTTCAACTTTCAGTTAGACTGACAAAATCCGGAGATGGTTTAAGGGCCTGCCCGTAATGCTCCAAATGTTCTCAACTGGGGAGAGATCCGGCTACCTTACTGGCCAACGTAGGGTTTGGCAAACACGAAGACAAGCAGCAGAAACTCTCGCTGTGTGCGAGCGGGAATTATCTTGCTGAAATGTAAGCCTAGGATGGCTTGCCACGAAGGGCAACAAAACGGGGCGTAGGATATCGTCGATACACCGCTATGCTGTAAGTGTACCGCAGATGACAACCAAGAGGGTCCATCTATGAAATGAAATGGTGCCCTAGACCATCACTCCTGCTTACTGGGCCGTATGGCGGGCGATAATCGGTCTGGTATCCCACAACTGTGCGGGGCCTCTCCAGACACGTATTCGCTGGTCATTGGGGCTCAGTTCAAAGCGAGACTCACCACTGACGACAAGTCTACTAAATTCATTGAGATCCCAGGCCGAAGTCGCCCCGAAGAGCTATGGGATACCAAGCAGACTACGGCCCAACAAGCACCAGTGATGGCCTGTGGTGTCATTTCGTTTCATAGAAGGACCCCCCCCCCCCCCCCAATTCATTGTCATCCTCGGCGCCCTTACAGCACATTGCTGGGTGGATGATATTTTACTCCTCGGTTTGTTTCCCTTCGTGGGAAGCCATCCTGGTCTTACATTTGAGCAAGATAATACCTGGGCGTCAGCAGACGGTGAGAGAGAGTTTCTACTGCTGGTCTTCGTGCTTGCCAAACCCTAACTTGGCCAGTAAGGTCGCTTTATCTCTCACCAGTTGGTAGAATTTGAAGCATTATAGGCTGAGCACTTCAGCTAGCTCGCGATTTTGACGATATAACGTGTCATTTGGAGACAATTAGGCATGATATCCCTCAGAATGACACACTACAATACTACCAAACAGTGCTAAGCCGAATACCTGCTTGAATTAAGAGTCAGGGGTGGACGTACTCTTTATTGACTTTCCCAATGTCTGAAGCTCTTCCTCTTGAAAGAATCACCCAGCTTTTCTGAAATTATACTAACTTGTT